>NC_135727.1:89455954-90683204 GCF_964656455.1 Halichoerus grypus
ATCTATTTTATCTTGGATGACATTGGTAGTTTGTGGTTTTCAGGAAATTGGTCCATTTCATCTAAGATGTCACATTTACATTCATAGAATTGTTTTTAGTATTATTCAATAGCCTTTTAATGAATGTAAGGTCTGTAGTGATCATTCTTGATATTGGTAATTTGAATCTTCTCTCATTTCCCTTTGTTTAGCTGAACTAGAAATTTATTAATTTTACTGATCTTTTCAAAGACCCAGTTTTGGGTTTCATTGGTTTTCTCCATTTTTTTTGTTTTCAATTTCATTGATTGTTGTTATTATTTCTTTCCTTCTGCTTGATTTATTGTGTTCTTTTTCTAGTTTAAGATGAAAGCTTAAGTTATTGATGTCAGATCTTCCTTGTTTTCTAATATGACCATTTAATGCTATAAATTTCCCTCAAGTCACTGCTTTTTTTCAACCAATTTTGATACTGTATTTTAATTTTCATTGTATACAAAATATTCCTAATTACTATTGGACATCTCTTTGACCCATGGATTATTTAGAACTATATTATTTAATTTCCAAGTGTTTGAAGAGTTTACCATTATTTTTCTGTTACTGATTTCTAGTTTAATTCCACTGTGGTCAGATAACACACTTTGTATGATTTCAATTATTTTCTTTAAAGATTTTATTTATTTATATAGAGAGAGCATGTGTGCAAGCAGGGGGACAGGCAATGGAAGAGGGAGAGAGAGAATCTCAATAGAGTCTGCACTAAGCATGGAGGCTGATGTGGGGCCTGATCTCAGAACCCTGAGACCATGACCTGAGCTGAAATCAAGAGTTGGAAACTTAACCAACTGAGAAACCCATGTGTCCCTCAATTATTTTTAATTGCGTAAGGCTTCTTTTCCAGATGCAGGAGGCACAGAGAATTCCCATCAAAATCAACAAAAGCAGACCCACACCAAAACTTACTGTATTAAATTTGCAAAATAAAGTGATAAAAAAATCTTAAGAGCAGAAAGAAAAAAAGAGGTCAGTAACTTACAAGGGAAAACCCATAGGCTAGCAGGAGACTTTTCCAACAGAAATTTGCAAGATAGAAGGGAGTGGCAGGATATATTCAAAGTGCTGAGTGGGATAAATCTGCAACCAAGAATACACTATCCAACAAGGCTCAAGGCTATCATTCAGAACAGAAGAAGAGATAAAGAGTTTGCCAAACAAAAACTAAAGGAGTCTGTGACCACTAAACCAGCCCTGCAAGAAATATTAAAGGGGACTCTGAGTGGAAAGGAGACACCAAGGGGTGCCTGGGTGGCTCAGTCGTTAAGTGTCTGCCTTCAGCTCAGGTCATGATCTCAGGGTCCTGGGATCGAGCCCTGCATCGGGCTCCCTGCTCGGCGGGAAGCCTGCTTCTCCCTCTCCCACTCCCCCTGCTTGTGTTCCTTCTCTCGCTTTGTCTCTCTCTGTCAAATAAATAAATAAAATCTTTAAAAAAAAAAAAAAAAAGAAAGGAGACACCAAAAGTGACAATATAGAGGTAGGAAACACAAAAGCACTAAAAATGAATATTTCTGTAAAAAATCAGTCAAGGAACCCACAAAAAAGGATACAAAATATAATAATATATACCTAAAAGGTGGGGAGGAGAGGAGAAAAGAATGGGTTCAAACTTAAATGACCATCAACTTAATATAGACTGCTATATGCAGAAAAGGTTATATACAAACCTAATGGTAACCACAAATCAAAAACCAATAATAAATATGCAAAGAATACAGAGAAAGAAATCCAAATATATCACTAAAGAAAATCAGCAAAACAGGAAAGACAGAAGGACTGGAAAAAATCTCTAGAAAGAATGACAAAACCAGTAATAAAAGGGCAATAAATACATATCTATCAATAATTACTTTGAATGTAAATGGACTAAATATTCCAATCAAAAGACACAGAGTGTCAGAATAGATTTAAAAAAAAAAAAAAAGACCCATCCATATGCTGCCTAGAAGAGACTCATTTTAGATCTAAAGACACCTGCAGGGGCCCCTGGGTGGCTCAGTCATTAATCGTCTGCCTTTGGCTCAGGTCATTATCCCAGGGTCCTGGGATCGAGCCCCACATTGGGCTCCCTGCTCTGCGGGAAGCCTGCTTCTCCCTCCTCTACTCCCCCTGCTTGTGTTCCCTCTCTCACTGTCTCTCTCTCTGTCAAATAAATAAATAAAATCTTTAAAAAATAAAAATAAAAAAAATAAAGACACCTGCAGATTAAAAGTCAGGGGATGAAGAAACATTTATCATGCAAATGGATGCCAAAAAGAAAGCTGTAGAATCAATATTTATATCAAACAAACTAGACTTTAAAACAAAGACTGTAACAAGAGACAAAGAAGGGCACTATATAATAATAAAGGGGACAACCCAACAAGAAGATACAACAATTAAAATATTGACATACCCCAAATGGGAGTACCCAAATACATAAAACAATAAAAAACATAACGGAAATAATCTATAATAATACAATCATAATAGGGGACTTTAATACCCCACTTACATCAATGGACAGAACATCTCAAAAACTAATGATGTACTATATGTTGGCTAATTGAACATAATAATAAAAAATGAAATAAAATAAAATTCCATGAATACACATTAGACCTGAATAGAGGTAAATATTTAAATAGTCTGTTAGTTTAGGTTACCAAGAGATTTAATTTGGTATCCAAAATAAAAACCTTGAAAAATAAAAATAATAAAGAAATAAACAATAAAGAAATATACAATGGCTTTGAATGACACATGGGAACAGATGGACTTAACAGATATATTCAGAATATTCCATCATAAAATAGCAGAATATATTCTTCTCAAGGGCATATAAAACATTCTCCAGAACAGATCACATATTAGGACACTAAACAGGCCTCAACAAATTCAAGAAGATCGAAGTCATACCATGCACCTTTTCTGACCACAATGCTATGAAACTAGAAGTCATCCACAAGAAAAAATCTGGAAAGACCACAAATACATGGAGATTAAATGACATGCTACTAAACAACCAGGAAATCAAAGAAAAAAAAATACATGGAAACAAAAGAGAATGAAAACACAATGATCTGAAACCTTTAGGATGCAGCAAAAGTGGTTCTAAGAGGGAAGTATATAGCAATACAGGCCTACCTCAAAAAAGCAAGAAAAATCTCAAACAACCTAACCTTACACCTAAAGGAGCTAGAAAAAGAACAAATGAAGCCTAAAGCCAGCAGAAGGAAGGAAATGATAAAGATTAGAGCAAAAATAAACTATATAGAAGCTTAAAAAACAATAGAACAAATCAATGAAACCAGGAGGTGGTTCTTTGAAAAAATTAATAAAATTGATAAACCTCTAGCCAGACTTATCAAAAAGAAAAGAGAAAGGACCCAAAAGAATAAAATCACAAATGAGAGAGGAGAAATAACAACCAACACCACAGAAATACAAACAATCCTAAGAGAGTATTATGAAAAACTATATGTCAACAAATTGGACAACCTAGAAGAAATGGGTAAATTCCTACAATCATATAACCTACCAAAACTGAAACAGGAGAAATAGAAAATTTGAACAGACCAATAACCTGCAAAGAATTTGAATCCATAATCAAAAAACTCCCAACAAAGAAAAGTCCAGGACCGGGTGGCTTCATAGGCAAATTCTAGCAAACATTTAAAGAAGAGTTAATACCTATTCTTCTCAAACTATTTCAAAAAATAGAAAAGGAAGGAAAACTCCAAATTAATTCTATGAGGCCAGCACTAAACCTGATACCAAAACCAGATAAAGCCCCTATTAAAAAAGAACTACAGGGCAATATCTCTGATGAACAGACTCTTAACTAGAGAAACAATTGATAGTTACCAGAAGGAGGAAGGTGGGTGGGTAGGTGGGTCAAATAGGTGATAGAGATAAGAAGTGCACTTGTGATTGGCACCAGGTGATGTATGGAATTGTTGAATTACTATATATTTTTTATTATGTTATGTTAGTCACCATACAGTATATTATACACCTGAAACTAATATTTCACTGCATGTTAACTAAGTGGAATTTAAAAACTTTTTTAAAAGGCTTCTTTTATTACCTAGGACATGGTCTGTCTTGGTGAATGTTCCATGTGCACTTGAGAAGAATATCTATTCCTGCTGTCATTGTGTGGAGTATTCTATAAATGTCAGTTGGAGTCAGTGGATTATGGTGTTGTTCAAATATCCTTTCTGATTTTGTCTATTTCCCATCAATTACTGAAGCTATAATTGTAGATTTGTCTGTTTCTTCTTTCAGCTATGTCAACTTTTGCCTCTTGTATTTTGAACTTGTTATTAGGAGTAAACATAGTTTAGATTGTCATGTCTTCTCATGAATTGACATTTTTACTAATATATAATATCCCTGTTGCAATTTCTTGGCTCTGAAGTCAACTTTGATGTTAATATAGCCACTCCAACTCTCTTTTGATTAGTTTTTGAATGGTATCTGTTTTCATCCTTTTGCTTTTAACCTATCTATGTAATTATTTTTGAAGTTAGTTTCTGTAGGTGGCATCTGGTTGGGTCTTGTTTTTTAATCCATTCCAGCAATCTGTCTTTTAATTAATGTGTTTAGACCATTTAGTATAATTATTGATATGACTGGATTGAGATTTGTCATTTTACTATTTGTCTTCTGTTTGGTCTCTCTGGTTTTTATTCCTGTTTCCCTTTTCCTGCCTTCTTTTAGATTTGAACATTTTTTAGTATCCCATTTTAATATGTCTATTGTGACTCTGACATCTCTTTGTATAACCTTTAGTAGTTGCTCTAGGGATTACAAAATACATTCCTTTCACAGTCTACTTAGAATCAATATTTCACCACTTCAATTGCAATGTAAAATCCTTACCAGCATACTGGGCCCTCTACCTTCTCCACTTTATGCTATCATTGTCTCATGTATTACATCTACATACACTGAAAATCCCATCAGAAAATGTTGTTTTACTTTCAATCAAAACTCAAAAGAAGAAAAATAGTCTATTGTATTTACCCAGATATTTACCACTTCTGTTGTTTTTTAAATTCCTAATGATCCAATTTCCCTTCTGGCAAAATTTCATTTCTGTATGAAGAAAGTCCTTTAGCAATTCTTTTTCAGCAGGTCTTACTATGAATTTTCTTAGTTTTCCTTCATCTGAAATTGTATTTTAAATTTTATCTTCATTCCTAAAGGATACTTTTTGTTGGATATTGAATTCTGGATTGATAAACTTTTCAACACTTGAAAAATTTTGTGTTGCTTCCTTCTGATCTAGTTTCTGATGAGAAATCTGCAGCCATTCAAATCATTGTTCCCCTATATATAATGCATCATTTCTCTCTGGATGCTTTCAAGATTCTTTTGTCTTTATTTTTCATCAGTTTAATTATGATGTATGGGTTTCCTTTGGTTTGTCCTGGTTGGAATTTACTCATTTTCTTGAATCTGTAGGTTGGTGCCTTTCACCAAAATTTGCAATTTTTCAGCCACTATTTTTTTTTTTTCAGCACTTCTTTCTCCTCTCTTTCTGAGACCCCAATGGCACAACTGATAGACTTTTTATTAAATTGCCCCACATGTCCCTGAGGCTAATCTTTGTTCACTCTGTTGTTTGTATTGCATAATTTTTTTAAAAGATTTTATTTATTTGAGAAAGAGAGGGGAAGAAAGAGAGAGTGCACACGCACAAGCAGGGGGAGAGGGAGAGGGAGACTCCCCTGCCGAGCAGGGAGCCTGACACAGGGCTCAATCCCAGAACCCTGGGATCATGACCTGAGGCAAAGGCAGACACTTAACGACTGAGCCACCCAGGAGCCCCAAGGGTTTGTTTTTTTTTTTTTTAATTTGTTATTGTATTTTTCAATTCTGAAGTTTCCACTTGATTTCTACTTCTTTATATCTTCTATTTATTGGATGAGACTGTATTTTAACATTTGTTCCAAGAGTGTTTGCAATTGTTTGTTTTTTAATAGTAGCTGATTTAAAGTCTTTGTCAGATAACTGCAATATTCATATCTTCTTGTAATTGATATCTGTTGTCTTTTGCCATGCAAATTGAGATGCTCATGGTTCTTTGTATGCCTATTAATTCCAGAGTATCTTCTGGATATTTTGAATATTTTGAATATGACATTATAAAACTCTAGGACTTGCTGGGGCGCCTGGGTGGCTCAGTCATTAAGCATCTGCCTTCAGCTCAGGTCATGATCCCGGGGTCTTGGGATTGAGCCCTGCTCAGCGGGAAGCCTGCTTCTCCCTCTCCCGCTCCCCCTGTTTGTGTTCCCTCTCTCACTGTGTCTCTCTCTGTCAAATAAATAAAATCTTTAAAATAAATAAATAATAAATAAATAAATACAACTCTAAGACTTGTTTAAATTGTATGGAAAACATATTTTTGCTTTAGCAATCCAATTAGGTTAGGCCACACGTTCCCACCAGCCTCCTGTGGGCTCATGGTCCAATGTCAGCTCAGTTCAAAGCCTTTGCAGTGTTCTTCAGATCTGCCTAGGGTATGTTTGTCACTAAGTGATCAGTCTGGAACCTAGATGTATATCTGTTAACTCAGTTCTCAAATTCTTTGGTATGCTAATTAGGATCTGATCAACTCATACACAGGTTAGTGGCACATACCCAGAAGCTCATAAAAAAAACTTTGAGGAACGGGACGCCTGGGTGGCTCAGTTGGTTAAGCAGCTGCCTTCGGCTCAGGTCATGATCCCAGGGTCCTGGGATCGAGTCCCGCATCGGGCTCCCTGCTGAGCAGGGAAGCTGCTTCTCCCTCTGCCTGCCGCTGCTCCTGCTTGTGATCTTTCTCTCTCTCTCTCTGACAAATAAATAAATAGAATCTTTAAAAAAATTAAAAAAAAAAAAAACTTTGAGGGGCACCTGGGTGGCTCAGTTGGTTAAGCGTCCAACTCTTGATTTGGGCCAAGGTCATGATCTCAGGGTCCTGGGATCAAGCCCCGCATTGGGCTCCATGCTCAGTGCAGAATCTGCTTGGGATTCTCTCTCTTTCTCTCTCTCCCCCTCCTTCTTCCCCTTCCCCCACTCATGCTCTCTCTCTAAAATAAATAAATAAAACCTTTTTAAAAAAATAAAGGAGAGTTGTTTTAAAAAGTATCTAAAAAAAACTTTGAGGTCACTTTCCTGAGCTGCGACCTCTTGCCAGCACTATCCAATTGCTGGGACTTCCTTTCAGTCCTGTGGTCAGAAATTGTTCACTTCTGCAGTTGTGCTACCTCTGAAGACAAACAGTGGAAGAACAGAGATTTAAAAAAGCAACAGTGTATGGCTCTACTCTCTGTGGCCACAGCTCCTTCAAATAACAATTAAGGTTCATCTCTCTAAGACTACTGGTTCCTAAAGGTTCTCATTGCCACTACAGTTGCTGCCACTGCATAATCGCCTGGGGATTGGGATGTGAGAGAAGAGAGAAATAAAGAAAAAGAATGGGAGATTTCTGCCCCCCTCACTTTTCAATCCAGTACTAGAGAACTCCCCTGGAGTTCTCTGTACTACAGTGCTCACTTCCAGGTTTTCAGCTGCATGAAGTTCCGGTTGGAGAATGTGAGAGCGGGAAAAGAGTGGGAAACTCTCCACTGGTTTGCTGGTTCCTCAAATTTTGGTGTTCTCCAATCTGCCTTAAGCTGCTTACTTTTCAGAATTCTCAAATAGCTGTGCCATGCACTCTGTCCAGATTTTATGATTGTGTTCAGTGAGAGACAAAGAGTAGCAGGTGCTTAACCATCTTACTCAGAACTGTAATCAAGAACTGAATTTTAAATAAATCATTCTGGTCATTGTATGGAGGGTGAATTTGAAGGGAACAAAATTGAAGATAAGGAGACCAGTTAGGAAAGTCCCATAAATAATCCACACAAAAGATAAGATCTCAAACCTGGGCAGTGGTAGACAGACACTATGATGAAAATGCCAATTCAAGAAATAGTTAGGAGGTAAAGTTGGCAAGACTTAATGAGGTCACCCTTTTGTAAGGCCATAATCAAAACATGTATGCAAGAAATTGAAAGTGATCAAGACTGATGGCTCCATTAAAAAAAATACTCAGGAATAAATGTAACAATAGAAATATAAGCTTATACTTTGATAACTATAAAAACATTGTTGAAAAGAATCAAAGACATAAATAAAAGACATACCATGTTGTAATGCAATCCCTAATAGTTGGGTTGTTATTGTTTTGTTTTTCATAATGCAAGTGCCTGACTTGCCAGTCCCCTCATGTCTCTTTGATTGATTTTGATAACTGATCATTTGGGCCAATTGTTTTTTCTCTTCCCATACTGTTTTTTCTCTTCCCATACTTTACATTCTTGCTCTTAGGTTTTAAATTCACCAATAAAGAATGAGCCCACAAAACCCTAGGTCCCCACCCTCAACCTCAATAGAAGCAGAACCCTAGGCCTGTGTGTGCAAGGACTCTCCCTTTCCCTCTCCCTCTTCCCCCACCACAATTAGACATTGCTATGTGCCTCTACATGTGCTGTGTAATTTCCAGAACTTGTAAGTAATAAATCTTGTCTCTTTCAGAATTTCCTGATATTTACTGCTAAGGGCCTCTTGCAATCGTAATAAGAACCACAAGGATCAGAGCAGGTCCAGCCACAACACTGGTTATCAACAGGCTGAGACTAGCACAAAATACATGTTCATAGATTAGAAGATGTAATATGGTTAAGATGGCAATACTCCTTAAACTGGCCTACAAATTCAATGCAATCTCTATGAAAATGCCAGCTTTCTTTTCAGAAATTGACAAGCTGATGTGAAAATTCATTTAGAAATGCATAGCAAAACAATCTTGAAAAAGAGAAGCGAAGTGGTAGAACTCACAATTTCCCAATTTCAAAACTTACTAGAAAGCTACAATAATCAAGATGGTGTGGTAGTGGCATAAGGATAAACACATAGGTAAGCAGAATAGAACTGAGAGCCCAGAAATAAGCTCTCACATTTACAGTCAGTAAGCAAGGTGTCAAGATAATTAAGCGGAGAAAGCATTAGTCTTTTCCAAAAACGGTGCTAGAGCAACTGGATATCCACATGTAGGAAAATGAAGTTGGAAACCTACATCTCACAATATATAAAAATTAATTCAAAATAGATTTAAGACTTAAATGTAAGACTTAAATGGACTAGGGGCGCCTGGGTGGCTCAGTCGTTAAGCGTCTGCCTTCGGCTCAGGTCATGATCCCAGGGTCCTGGGATCGAGCCCCGCATCAGGTTCCCTGCTCGGCGGGAAGCCTGCTTCTCCCTCTCCCACTCCCCCTGCTTGTGTTCCCTCTCTCGCTGTGTCTCTCTCTGTCAAATAAATAAATAAAATCTTTAAAAAAAAAAAAAAAAAAAAAAAAAGACTTAAATGGACTAGGCAATGGTTTCTTTTTTTTTAAGATTTTATTTATTTATTTGACAGAGAGAGAGCACAAGTAGGCAGAGGGAGAGGGAGAAGCAGGCTCCTCATTGAGCAAGGAGCCTGATGCGGGACTCGATCCCAGGACCCTGGGATCATGACCTGAGCCGAATACAGATGCTTAACTGACTGAGCCACCCAGGTGTCCCTAGGGAATGGTTTCTTAGATGTGACACAAAAGCAAAAATATCCGAAAAAATGGATAAATATGACTTCATCAAAATTAAAAAGTTTTATGTTTCAAACAGCACTATCAAGATTATCTTGTGAAAAGACAATCCATAGAATCAGAGAAAATATTTGCAAATCATATATATGATCCAGAATATATGAAGAATTCTTACCACTCAGTAATAAAGACACAAATAACCCAATTAAAGATGGGCAAAGAACTTGAATAGATATCTCTCCAAAGAGGATAAACAAATGGCAAATAAGCACATAAAAAAATGCTCAACATCATTGGCCACAATGAAATGCAAAATAAAACCATAAGAAGATACTTCACTCCCACTAGGATGGCTATAATTAAGATTTTATTTTATTTATTTGACAGAGAGAGACACAGTGAGAGAGGGAACACAAGCAGGGGGAGTGGGAGAGGAAGAAGCAGGTTTCCCGCGGAGCAGGGAACCTGATGAGGGGCTCAATCCCAGGACCCTGGGATCATGACCTGAGCTGAAGGCAGACACTTAAACACTGAGCCACCCAAGCACCCCAGGATGGCTATAATTAAAAAGACAGATAATAACAAGTGTTAGAAAGAATGTAGAGAAATTGGAACCCTCATATACTGCTCATAGAGATGTAAAATAGTACATAATCCAGCAATTCCACTCCTAAGTATATTCACAAGAGAAATGAAAATATATGTCCACACGAAACCTTGTTCATGAATGCTCATAGCAGAATTACTCATAATAGCCAAAAAGTGGGGAGAAAAAAACAGATTTCCATCAACTGATGCCTAAACAAAATGTAGTATATTCATAAAATGGAATATCATTCAGCGATAAAAGGAAATGAAGTACTGACACCTACTACAACATGGATAAACCTGGAAAACATTATGCTAAGAGAAAGAAGCCAGACACAAAAGGCTACACATTGTATGATTTAGTTTATATGAAAAGTACAGAATAGGCAAATCTATAGAGACAAAAAAATTAGTGGTTGCCTAGGGCTGGGGGGTGGGGGAGTGCGTAGGACTGGGGTTAACTGCTAATGGGTACAGGGTTTCTCTTTGGGGTGATGAAAATGTTCCAAAATTAGATTATGGCTATAGATGTACAACTCTTGTGAATATACTGAAAACTACTGAATTGTACACTTTAAATGGGTGAATTGTATGATATGTGAATTATATCTCAATAAAACTGTTACAATAAGGTTACAATGAAAACCAATTACATTGATCTAGAGTCATCAAAATATAAAAAATTCTTGATAAAGAATTAGATGTGCTTCTTTAATAAAGAAATAAATAACAAGACCCAGGTCTAATAGTTGTCTTAATTTTGAAGTAGTGATAAGTGTAAAATAAATTTTGAGACATGAACGACCACAAAAATGATTGATGGTTCCACAATCACTTCTAAAGAAGAACAGAGTCGAAAAAATGTGGGAGCGGGGCGGAATAATCAAATCAGTTCATTTTTTCCTTTGATGAAGTTCCAGAATTAAAAAGCAGGTAATAAGATACTTCCTTTCAGTGAGGCTGGAATTTGCAAGAGGGATTCCAGCCTAGTGCTTTTAGCATGTTTATGCAAAGTTGGCTATGCAAGCTGAATCACTGCCGAGCAACTTAGACCTCTGGCTGTACCCTTTAGTCACCCTGCAAAATAATGGAACGGGGCACGAGGGAACCCAGTGATGTCTGGTCGCCAAGGCAAAGCAACTTTGGAGGGGAAATGGGAAACTGACACAGAGAGAAAGAAAGCACTAAGACATCTAAGGGCTCAGAGTGCTCTCCCTCCTGTCCCCAACCACAAAAGGGGATGTGACCAGACTAGCATGGGGAATCTGGGGTCAGAACTGGGGAGGTATTTTCCCCAAGAGTTCTCCATCGACTGTCCCCTCCACCAGATTCCCACCCTCAGGACTGATATTCAAAACATTTGACAAGTAGTTACACATGAGCACAGACCAATCACAACAGTTGCCAGTCACAGTACTAGAATAGAGTCCTAGAGGTCTCCTGCTGTGACAGACATCACTTACTGCAGTTGCTAGATTGCGGGGAGGTCGCAGAGGTCTTAGAGGCAGGATTAAGGCAGTGGCTCTTCATCAACTGGCACAGAGTAGATTCAGCTCCTCTGTTAACAACCAAGATAGCTGTACCAGTACACATCACCCCAAAGGTAGGACAGGGAGAGAGAGCAGAACCTCCTTAAGGCTTTATGAATGAACATTGGGCAAATGATTGATGCCTGCATTCATGGGACATCTCACTGATTTCACAGGTGGAAAGTTCTCCTCTTGACACAAGATAAGGTCCAAAGGAGATTCTGGCATTCCACTCCAAGCAGCTTTTCAAATTTAGACTCTAGAAAGCTGCTTAACTATGAAAGTAGGGCTATATTAGGGTTAAAATCCTAATTCCCCATCTTTTTGTCATCCAGGAAGAAACAAGGAAAGCAAGCAACCTGAGATGGGGACCAAAGGGTATTGGCCCACACTCCCAGCTGCCCCAGATCTGAACACTGAGGCCTGTCTGTCCAGTAGGGCTCTCTCTCTCTCTCTCTCTTTGAACTGGGCACCAACACCCCAAGGATCCTCCTTGTACAGACTCAGCCTTCAATTTACACCCTAATTCAATTCTTCTTCCCATGAAGAGAAAGTCTCCAACTAGAGAAGGAAACTGGATAACTTAGATCCTTGAGGCACAGGGAAAAACATCCCTGGGCTATGCATGGGGCTCCTGAACAATAAGAGGGGACGTGAGCCCTTTTAATGACAAACAATTTTTTATTAAATTTCTAATCAAATACTATAATAATTTCTTTTCTTTCATAAAAACTTAAAAATTTACAACACTATCAATTTGGGAAAAGACAAACAAAAGAGTAAAAACGAAACACAAGTGATCAAAAGACACATTCAAAGACAGAATAAGTAACAGCTTATTTTAATGCCTGCCTGGCCCTGGTGGCCGCTGCCAGTGTGCCGGCTCCTCAGCCTCAGACTTCGCAGTAGTTGAAAATCTCCTCTAGCTTCAACATGTCCAAGGGGGGGATTTTGGTGACTTCGAAGAAGACCCTGCAAAAGGAAGAGGGGTCTGCTCAGCGTAAAAATAAGCCAAAGCAAACAGGCTCCTTGGAATAAATGGGACATAGGACTCTTGGTTCCCTATATTGGTTTAACCCTCGAGCAGAAAGTAAGGTGAACAGTACTGAATCTTTCTTTTTCCTTGAGTGAGGCTAGTCTGTGCCTCCCCATGGCTGAGCACAAACCCATCCTCAACTGGAGCTCAGTACTTACTGGTGAGAATACTTGGAATGCACAGTCTTGAGCTTGTTGCAAGGACGCAATGTCAGCAGGGTGTTTAGCTGCTTGACCAAGGGGTGAAGATCAGAGGTCTTGTAGCCACTGTAATACTCCAGGGCAGGAGCCTGGAAGAAGCAACATGAACAGTGACTTTTACCACAGGAAGCGGACCCTTCCTCTATCTCTACCATCCCAAGTCCAGACTTTGTATACATGGTATAGGCAGAGGAGATAGTCAGACATTTCAAAAACTCATACAGCACAGACACTGACCAGTAAGTATAGAGTACTTCCTAGAAGACTAGGTTCCAGCTGCAAACTAATGGTATGACTATCCAGATGAACGTATGTACCATATATCCACAGGTACCAGCTGGATATTAGCCCTGGTTGTAGGTATTCATGTAAGCTGAAATCCACGAAAGAATCTAAGGAACATGACTGATTTTGTAATTTACTCATGCTCAGGTCAAGAGCCAATGGCCAGGCAAACCTCAAAACAAACTTAAGATCCCAAGTCAACAGACAACAGGAATTTAAGGCAGTTCCTCTTCTCTGGCTCTAACAGCTATCATTCCACGCATTTATGTTCTCATTCAATTTTAAGGATGCCTATTATGTGGCAGAAGTAATACAGCACAGCATTTAAGAGCAAAGGTTCGAGAGGCAAAGGGCTTGGGTTCAAATTCTAGCTCCACCAACAGCATGGACTTGAGCCAGTTATTAATTTCTTGGTGCCCCAGATTCCCACTATGCCAAATGGGGATAATTACAGTAATTGCATCATAGGAGCGAATGAGTTAATACACACAATGCACAGTGGAACAGAGCCTAGCACAAAGTGAGTGCCCAAACAAGGCTAGCTAGGATTAATATTACCAACCCCTGTGTAGGCTGCTGTGAATACAAAGATGACTAAGGCCCCTGCCCCTAAGGAATGTGTAGTGGGGGAGACAGCCGTGCACACAGAGAATTACAGAATGTGTGGGAAGGTCTATGATGGAAGTGAGAATGGGACCCTGGAGAAACAGAGCAGCAGGACCCATGAACTTTGGCCAGGAGAGTCAGAGAAAGCTTTGTAAAGGAGGGCACGACTGCAGTGGGTGTTGAAAGTCAAGTGAGAGCTCCACAGGTAAAGAAGAGAAGGTTTATTCTATAAGGCAGTGGTTTTCTAAAAGTGTCTTAAATTACTTTCTCTGAACTCTTTTTTTTTCTTTTTTTCAAATATCTTACCTGGAAGCCTAAATATCTACCTGGGATTGGGAGGGAGAGCTAACAAGCCCACCAATTTGCATCCCTTTACCTTTTACAGGGCCCGGGAGACACTTCTACAGGAATCACAGGGCTCTACTGAATATTGTTTAGAAACCACTGCCACAGGTAAAGGGCAATCACTGGCATGCTGAGCAGGGGAGTAACACATTATATTGGGTGTGTCAAATAAGATTAATGGCTCCATTGTCACTGCACAGGTTCAGGCCCCAATGCTTCATCTTGACTATTATGAAAGCCTACTCACTGGTGTTCCCACTTTTATACTATCTCTCATTTAATTCACCTTCTCTACTGCTATACCAGTGCTGTTTCCAGAACACACAAAGAGGAGTAGGTCACTCCCCTGCCTCAAAACCTTCCAATGCCTTCATATAAAGTGGGTCTCTCCATTTGGCATCAAAGGTCTCTCACAATCTGACTACACCCTACCATTACGGTCTCATCTCTCACCACCCCCTATTAATATATACTCTGCTCTATCTATAGGAAGTGCCTTATTCTGCCCCAAATACCTCACACTCTTCTCATTGCCTTCACATCTGGTCAGTTATCATTCCCTCTACCTAGAATGTCTTCTCTCACAGGTTCCTACTCATCTTTCAAGACCCAACTCAAAAGTCACCTCCTCTGTGAAGCTTTTCTTATCTATAGAGGCGGTATACATAGCATAGAGGACTGTGGGGCCATACTACCTGAGTTCAGATCAGGGCTGACACTTCGCTGATACTCATTGGTGTAACCATGCCAACTGTTAAAACACAGAACCATTTCTATACTGGTCGGCAGGCAGTTTGCTGCCCTGAGTCCCTCAGTTGTCCCCCTCAGAACCTACAACATTTCCCCACGATCTGAAGATCAAAGCCTGGCACAACGTGGAGCCTCTCCAGGGCCACAGTTCCAAAGCTATGGCCACATCAGTTCTGATGATACAGTAGGTATAACAATTTGAACACTACTCCTAATCCCCAAAGACCAGCTCTGCCTCTCATTAGCAAAACATGGGAAGTTATTTCTTATCTGTAAAGTAGGGACGTTAGTACTGATCTTGTGAAAATTAAATGAGTTAATACACAAAGTGCTTAGATCACTGTCTAAGCACTAAATAAATGCTAGCCATTTTTTTCCTTTTCATCATCATCACTGCCATTTACTGAATGCTTTCTCTGTCCCAAGAAATTTCAGTATGACTTGTCCAAGTTCACACAACTGTTTAGAGCAGTCTTTCTTGGTACTGGTAGAGGTTTTCCCAACAGTAGTGGCTGCAGGACTTCTAGGTTGGAGGAGCTTAGGAATGAGTTTTATTTATACTGGGGAAGGAGGCTTTAGGGGACTTCCTCTTCAGAGAAGACCACTATACTATACCTCTGAATCCCCCATTATACACACAGACAGTTGCTTGCACAACTCTGGGTCTGTGCTTCTCAAATTATGTTCCAATGAGCTCTCTTAGGGGAGTGGGGGGCAACCTTGCTGGGGGGACTGCAAGGAGCAGGGGCAGAATGGGGTCAGGTAAGAAGGGGGCCCATCCTACCACCTGCTGCAACCAGAATTATTTCATATTAGTCTCTTTTACAATATTGGGTTTTCAAGTAAGCTTTCTTTGGAATAAAGAGTACTGTGACTAAGAAAAATAAAATAAAACAATTCAAAACCATTGCTGTAAAAACCCTTTAAGCAGCCAGGCTCCTAACACGTTGAGATGTCAAAGAATTTGTAACTATGGGTACATGGCAGTTTTATCACTGAATTTCCCATGACCCTACTTTACACCTTCCTCCCAAATTTACCCTGTGTTTTCTTGCTTTTAATTGAAGTATAGGTAACATACAATACTACATTAGTTTCAGGTGTATGACATAGTGATTCAACATTCACATACATTACGAAATGCTCACCATGATAAGTGTAGTCACCATCTGTCACCATACAACGTCATTACAATGCTATTGACTATACTCCCTATGCTGTACTTTACGTCCCTGTGACTTATTTATTTTGTAACTGGAAATTTGTGCCTTTTAATCCCCTTCACCTATTTTGCCCTTCCCTCCACCCCCTCCCCTCACTAGTTTGTTCTCCATATTTATGAATCTGTTTCTATTTTGTTTTTTTTTATTTTTTTAGGATTTCATTTATTATTCTGAGAGAGTGAGAGAGAGAGAGAGAGCACAAGCTGGGGAAGCAGCAGATGGAGAAGCAGGCTCCCCACTGAGCAGGGAGCCCAATGCGGGGCTTGATCCCAGGCCCCTGGGATCATGACCTGAGCCAAAGGCAGATGCTTAACCAACTGAGCCACCCAGGTGCCCCCTGTTTTGTTTTTTTTAGATCCCACAGATAAGTGAAATAATACAGTATTTGTCTTTCTCTGACTTATTTCACTTAGTATAAGATCATATAGGTCCATCCATGTTGTCACAAATGTAAGATTTTATTCTTTTTTATGGCTAAGTAATATTTGTGTGTGTGTGTATGTGTATACACCACATCTTCTTTATTTATTCATCCATCAGTGGACACTTAGGTTGCTGATTCTGTGCTTCTAAATCTCTACCCCGTGCCCCCGGCAAGTGTTTACCCAGTGTCCGAGCTTCTTCATATAGAGGGCCAGGAGGAAGGAGCCAGCAGCTAGTTTGGAAGCCCTCTCCTGGACATAGTCGTATTCCTGCAGAGTCATCTCACAGATGAAGCGGGACAAAGTCAGCGTCTTCATGTTGGCACGGAGACACTAAGGGTAGCAAGAAGACTGGCTCAGCAATCAATTCAGAAAAGCAGCACCTAGCAGAAGACCCACTGTACCCGCTCTCTCCAGTTATCCCACTTCAGGCCTAAATGGCTCTCTGTCTGAACAATTTACCTCTCTTGCTACCATGATTCACACTAAGGACCCTACCCCCAAAAGCACAGAATCTTTCAGGCAGGGATTCTGAAATCGGCCAGTGGGATTTGCTACCTTTAGAGTTTTTAATCAAATTATCAAGTATCCTTGTGGTACCCTCCCCCACATCCCCTTTCTTTGCAAGTTATCCTTTGAAGAGCTGAAACTCTCTAACTATAACTTTGCCCCTGGCTCCACCCTAGAAATATTCCATGCTCCAAAAGAATTTCCTTTTTCTTGTTTGAATCTTTTTTAAAAATTATAACCTATAACACACACATAGAGGAAAGTACATAAGTGTACTTGTAGAATACAATAAATAATTATAAAGTGACCTCCCCTGTAACCAACAGTCAGATGATGGAAGAGAACTTTACCAGCATTTCCCCCCAACTTCCCACATGTCCCTTCCTGATCAAAGACTCTTCTTCCCCTCCCTTACACTGCCTTCACCTCAAAGCATAAAGGTACACCATGAAAATCTTCAATTCTGTTCCCCCCCACACTTCATAAAGGTGGTCAGTCTAGGAGGGTGGACTGAAGAAGAAATTCCCCTGTCCCCTGTTGCCCCTTTCCCTTTTCCTACCATTCAAGCAGCTACTCTGGGTATGGAGGGGACTAACCCAGTAGTGGGAGAATGAGGATGTGCCTCCTCCCTCTTACCCTAGCATATCTGCGTAGGAAATGATAGGCGATGGGAATGTTGATATCAAATTTGAGAGTTTGCAGGATGCTGATTTCCATGGTGAGCATCTCATCTCGCTGATAAATATCATCACAGATGTATAGGAAGTCATCCACACAAGGTGGGCAGGACTCCTATGGGTGGAAAGGAGAGATAGTCACAAACAGGCAAAGAGAGCCCACTCCTCTCTGCTTTGAGATAAAAGGCAGTGGGGGAGAGAAGTGAAAGATAGGAGGCAATAACATTTCCCAGCATAAACCTTCAAGGTCGCTCTGAGAGCAACCTTCTGGTTGATTTGAGTGGCCCATGTGAAAAACAAAATCAGAGACACAGGAGACATCTGCCCCAAAACTGCACCACTGGAGAGAGAATCGGGCCTTGTGGGGTAGATTCTTACACTATTCAGAGTGGCATAATATGGCACAGGAACCAGTAGCAATGATCTCTCTTTTATTTTTTTATTTTTTTATTTTTTTTTAAAGATTTTATTTATTTATTTGAGAGAGAATGAGAGAGAGCACATGAGAGGGGGGAGGGTCAGAGGGAGAAGCAGACTCCCTGCCGAGCAGGGAGCCCGATGCGGGACTCGATCCAGGGACTCCAGGATCATGACCTGAGCCGAAGGCAGTCACTTAACCAACTGAGCCACCCAGGCGCCCTCTCTTTTATTTTTTTAAATATTTAATTTATTTATTTGAGAGAGAGAGGGCACAAGCAGGGGGAGTAGTAGAGGGAGAGGGAGAAGCAGACTCCCTGCTGAGCAGGGAGCCCGACGCAGGACTCGATCCCAAAACCTTAGGATCATGACCTGAGCCGAAGGCAGATGCTTAACCGACTGAGCCACCCAGGCGCCCAATGATCTCTCTTTTAATGAGTGAAAGCCTGGAATGAGAAATCTAAGACCTGCTCTGGGGGAAGGGAGGAAAGAAGACCACAGAAAGTGGAGCTAGAGATGGAAAATAAGCCGGCACGTTGTTTCCCAGTCTAAGAAATGAACAAGGATGTTTGGGAAGGGGCTCTACTGGGGTAGCAGGCAGTGAGAGACAGGCAGACCAGCACAGAGAGAGCCTAAGCAGAGACTGAGGACTGCAGAGAGTGGGAGGATATGCTCAGGGGCTAGACAGGGGAGATCCAGACCCAGCAAAGGGTGAGAAGGACCCCTAACCGGGAAGCACCTTAACATGTCCTGTCATGTGCAGGGTGAACCTTGGTTTGGGGGAGAGGACTAGGAAGCAGGAAGACCCCGAATCTTTTATCCAGCTGCATCTAACTGCCCACCCCAGCGTTCTTCCCACACCTTTCTCTGTCTTTCTATTTTGAGATCTCAGACTAGACTAACCCTCTATTTTGCAGACAAGGAAATTGAGGCACATAAAGAGGAAGCAAATTACTCAAGTTCACACAGCAACCTAGCAGCAATACCAGGCCAAGAAACTCTCCCTTCCTTTGCCCTGCTCACCAGTGGTTCCTTCCTTTCTTCTCTCCTCAGACCATCTCCACACCTCCCTTTGCAAAAGTCTTTCTGTACTTCTCAATCCTGTGAGGGAAAGACACCCCTTCTCCAAAAAACATAGTGGGGGCCCTTCATCCTGATAACCAGAACAGGGTTCTGGTACTCTTGATTCCCAGATTTGCTAAGAAGTGCCTCTTTGTACTCTGCTCTTCATTCTGCTGTTGGTCAGGGACCCCCAACTTCTTTTTAACCCTCTTGAGGCTGAGGCATGGAGGACTTAGTACCTTAGTACTTAGTACCTTGTGCTAAGCCACAAGGATAGCCCTAGGTAGGAGGAGGAAAGAGGAGGGAGAGGAGGGAGGCGCAGAGGGAAGGAGAGCAAAGAATGAACCAGGGAGTGCCTGATCAGGGAAGGAAATGAGCCAGAGAGGGAAGCAGCAAAGGAGGGGAGCAAGGGAGAGAGTAAGAGAAGAGAAAGGGAGAAAGGGAAGGAGGAGGCCAAAGAGGAAGGAAGGGACAGAGGGAGGAGGGAGGAAGTGAGTCAGGGAAGGTATGTAGGAGGGAGAGAGCCAGGGAGAGAGAGAGAGAAAGAGAGAGAGGGAAAGAGGATAGAAATGAGCAAGTGATAGTGGGTGGGAGGAAATGAACACTGGAGAGGAAAGGCAGTAATCAAGAGGGGGAGCTTGGAGGGAGCAGACTGTGAGGGGGAGCAAGCGAACCAGGGAGCAAGTGAGTAGGGAAGGAAGTGAACCTGAGAGGGAAATAGTGAGGAAAGGAGCCAGGGTGGGAGGGGGAAGAGAGAGAAGCAGCAAGGGAAAAAGGAGATGAGAGAAGGAAGGTGGGAAGTGGCTAGAATTAGAGGGAGTCATAGTGCCAGGGTGCCAGAGAGCAAGAGTGGGTGGTAGAGAGGGAAGGAGCACATGAAGAAGGGAGAGAAGGAATGAACAGAAAAGGGAGGAGAGAGGGGATGGAAGAGGGAGGGAGTGCAGCATGAAAGGAATGAGGTGGGGAGTGAGGAGAGATGGGACAGAGAGAAGAGAGCAAAGGAAGGGAAAAGAGAGGGAAGAAAGGAGTAAGGGAGGGAGGGAAGCTGGGAGGGAAGAGGATGGAATGCGACAGAGTGAGGGAGCGCGATGGGAGGGAGAAGGTGGCAGGAAAGGAGACACAGAAGGAGGGATGGATAGAATAAGGGTGGGAGAAGGGGAGAAAGGGAACCAGGGAGGGAGGGAGGGAAAGAGAGATACAGGGAGGAAACCCAGTTTGTAGTGTATGAGCACACCAGGCAAGGATGGAAGAATGAAGGGAGGGATGAGGGAGGGATTGAGGGAAGGCTGGTAAAAGGAAGGGAGTTAGGGAGCAAGGGTGGAAGTGAAGCAAGAAGGGAAGTGAAGCAAGAGCTGCAAGAAAGTGAGGCAAGTAAGAAGCAAAAGAGGGAGGACTGGAATGAGGAAGGGAGGTAAGGATCGAGGGAGGGAGGGAGGGAGTCAGGAGGGAGGGAGGCAAGAAGCAAGTTAAGGATAAAGCTGTGGAAGGAGCAAGTGAGGGAGCACAGAAACAAACCCACAGTTCTAAAGCTCTTTGAATTCAGTAAAAGTTGCTACCTCTCTGCTTCTAAACCCTAAGGTTTCACACAAGTAGCCTATCATGGAAAAATCACAGTTGAACAAGATCATTTAGCATCTGAGGAAGAGAAAAGAATCAGAGAAATTAGATGGCTTCCGGTTAGGAAAGAAAGGCCAGCAGGGCGCCTGGGTGGCTCAGTCAGTTAAGCGTCCAGCTCTTGATTTCAGCTCAGGTCATGATCTCAGGGTCCGGGGATCGAGCCCCGCTCAGCGGGGACACTGCTTCAGGATTCTTGCTCTCCCTCCCTCCATGCTCTCTCTCTAAGGTGAATGGATAATTTCTTCAAAAAAAGAAAAGAAAAGCCAGCAACTTGCTTTTATAATGCTACTTCAAAAATAACTATTTCACCTGGACTCACTACCATCTGTACCAGGCCATGTTTTCTTAAATGTCTCCAGCACCCAGGTTTGGAATTGCTTTCTTATCTATGCAGTTCAAGACTCCACTAGGTGGAGAGGAAGTTGGTGGAAGAAGAAAAGAGTGCAGGGGTGGGTGGAGAATTACGGATCAGAAGGAAGACTCACAAAGAACAATGTATTTAACTAGGCATATGCCCACATACACATATCCTCAAAGAAGAAATGAAAGAACCCTATGGATGCCAGGAAACAAATATACCACCACTGCCACCCAACACCAGTGTCCCTGCTAGAAAAGACCGACCAAAAAAAGGTAGGAAATACTATTTGTGTGTGTATGTATGTAATTATACATGCACACACACACACACACACAGGTGCACATACATGCAAATGTAAGTGCATGTATATGTGCGTGGGTATATACGTGTAGATGATACATACACACATATACATACATATATGCACATATAGGCATACAAATACATATATATCAGACTTGGGTAGAAACTTGATTAATTTTCTCCAGGCTCTCTGAACTCAGGCTCACCTCAAATTTTGCTGCAATCAGAAATGCAGTGGAACCAAGGAGTTGTAGCTTGTCCCTCTTGCATACTACCTCCATAAGGTAGTGATCCACCAGTTTCACTGCCAAGTACAGGGTCTCGTGACTCATCTCAAAGGTCATCTGGAGGAATACACAAACACGAATGTGTCATATTTTCCCACCCCAAGGCCACATCCAGTAGATCTAACTACATGGTCTGTGGCACTGAAGACAGTGGAACTACCAGACCTGGCCCACCAAGACTCAGCCAGCTATGAATGTGGGAACTGCTTCAGCTAGGTGCCTAGATCTAGATCTCCTGTGCCTCTGAGGACCCTGGCGTTATCCATCCCTCCATATTTAGGTAGATGACCAGTCTTATAAATCAGAGAGAGATGAGGCGCCTGGGTGGCTCAGTCGGTTGGGCATCTGCTTTCAGCTCAGGTCATGATCCCAGCATCCTGGGATCGAGCCCCGTGTTGGGCTCCTTGCTCAGCGGGGAGCCTGCTTCTGCCTCTCTCCTGTTCGTGCGCTCTCTCTCTCTCTCTCTCTCTCAAATAAATAAAATCTTTAAAAAAAGTCAGAGAGAGATGCTCTGCCTTCTCTATGAGCACCTTGAGTGAACACACCCTCTCCCCTTGATCTCCAGTACTTAGATTCTTGCTTTCCCCATTTGCTACTACATTATACAGTGAACTCCCCCAAAGAGATCATGTTCCTTTACCTCTAAAATACAGAGACCCGTTTATTAGTACATTCATTCATTAGTGTCTCTTCCCAATTAGATATGCCATTAGAATATATGGATTAGGAGAAAGTACCAATAGCACCATTTGGAAGTGAGCTGAGGGACTAGAGAAGACAGAATGAGATTAAAGCATTAGTAGTATAATCCTCTTTCCCTTTTTTTTGTCTTATCTATCTTTGCCTTGCCTTCACCAACTCCAAGAAACCACCTCC
The DNA here is from genome assembly GCF_964656455.1 of Halichoerus grypus. Classification (NCBI taxonomy): domain Eukaryota; kingdom Metazoa; phylum Chordata; class Mammalia; order Carnivora; family Phocidae; genus Halichoerus; species Halichoerus grypus. Next base: position 89,478,684 of record NC_135727.1, read on the forward strand.
TATAACTCTAGACCCAGTGTTAGTTCTGGCCCATATGGCATCTTTGTGCAAATTAGGAAAAAAAAAAAAAAAGTGATGTCTTCGGGCGAATGCAGCCCTGCAGGCACACATCTTATCAAGTAAACAATACCTTTATATGAATTAGCAAAAGGTACCCCTGCCTCAAGGCAGAGCAGCTCCACAGCCAGAATGTACAGCTTGACAAACGGTATGAGCTGGATTCCATCGCCCACTTTTGTCTTGCCTAGGAACCTTGTGTAGGCACAATCTGCACTACACACAGGCATCCTACCCAAACCTCAGTGATGCTTGTTCCTCTCTACCCCTTAAGTTCTTAGATTCAAGAACAATAAAATCTACACTAATCCAACACTTCAACCAATGCAGGAATCTTCTCTTTAATGTCTCCACCAAACAATTGTTCAGTTCCTGCTATAGAACTCCAAATACAGCCTGATCTCTCTTTGAAGGGTTTTAATGGAAAATTTTTCCTTATACTGAGTAGAAATCGCCTTCCTGGTAAAATTCGCTTACTTCATTGGGCCTCCTTTTATGTAGGCTCCTCTTATTCACCGAAGCCTAGATGTCCAAAAAGTAGGCCAATAAGAAGCACTGGAGAAATGGATGATTATCAGAAAATGGTTGAGGGCGCCTGGGTGGCTCAGTTGGTTAAGCGACTGCCTTCGGCTCAGGTCATGATCCTGGAGTCCCGGGATCGAGTCCCGCATCGGGCTCCCTGCTCGGCGGAGAGTCTGCTTCTCCCTCTGACCCTCCCCCATCCCATGCTCTCTCTCTCATTCTCTCTCTCTCAAATAAATAAATAAAATCTTAAAAAAAAAAAAAAGAAAATGGTTGAATACATCAGTCAGCAATAGATGCATTAAATTTTTAAATAACAGAAATACCAAGAAGCTGTTCTTACTGTTCCTGGGATATGGGCTTGGATTTTCTCAGCAATCCATCCTTATCGGTTTCCTATTGCAATGTAATAAATTACCACACACTTAGTGGCTTAAAACAACACAAATTCATTATCACAGATCTCGAAGTCAAAAGTGCAAAATGGGACTCACTGGGCTAAAAAAAATCAAGGTGTTAACAGGGCTGTGTTTCTTTCTAGAGGTTCTAGCAGAAAACCCTTCTAACTTCTACAAGCTGCCCACATTCCTTGGTTTGTGGTCCCTTCCATCCTCAAGGCCAGCAATGGCCAGCAGAGTCTTTCTCACACTGCATTACTCTGTGCCTCCCTCTTCCACATTTAAGAACTCTTGTGATTACACTGGGTCCACTTGGATAATCCAGGATAGTCACTGTATCTTAAATTTGGCTGACTGCAATCTTAATTCCATATTCTATTTTAATTTCCCTTTGCCATGTAAAGTAACTTATTCATAGATTCTGGGAATTAGGATGTGAACATTTTATTCTGCCTACCACATTTTCCAGAGGAATGTCATAAGAAAGAGATGGAGAGAGTTCATGCAGATGAAAGACTACCACCGTAAGTATCAAGAAATCGAGGTCAAATAATTAGCAAAAAAGAGACAGTAAGAATGGAAAGTAGCAGTTCTCTGAGGATGACACCTCTGTGAGTAAATGACAAAACCAATGCTTGCATAGCTTCTTTCCAGTACATCTCATAGGCACTTGGCCACCCATGTAACATGTTGTTAAGAAATGCTTAACATCTAACATGTGGGTAATATCTGAATGAATGGCTGAAATTCGGAGTCAATAAATATTTGAATTAGCAGCAGGGTCAGTGATAGCAATCTTCTTTCTTTGAATGTAAGACAGTACTCTTCTAACATAATTCTACCACTCGGGACTACACAGAGCAAGTCTAATTGTTTTTGTGACAGCCCTTCAGCTACTGAAGACATTTACCATGTCTCCTATAAATTTCCATTCTAGACCAAATAACTTGACTTCCTGTAACTATTCTTCACATGATACAGTCTTCTGTCCCCTCAGCATCAGGCTCCACATAAGGAGCCTGACTTTGTGCCAGTTAGAGAAAAGTGGCAGGGCTCTAGATAATTCAAGCAGCTACAACACCCTTCTAATTCGATTATGCTCCTTAACTGGGGATGGGTAAGAAGGAACAAAAGGGAAGTAATAAATAAATAAATAACTATAGAAATTATAAAGAATACTCTTAGTCTCAAAGGAAGAAACAAATTTGACAAAATTTATCTCAAATTCCAAAACTCAAAGACCATCTTCTGCAAAGATGAATAAATGGAGAAAATAACCCGTTTACAGGAAAAATAACAAGTAATTTTTCAAGGAGAAATGTTCTGAGAAACCAGAGCAAGTGTCTACTTATGAAAGCTTTTCACTTCAAAGAACTGAAATAAACTTAAAAAGTATACTCTCCACAAGATCTGAGAGAACACTGAATCTATGAAAAGAGAACACTCTGAGATCCAAAAAGACTGGTTTCTGATGAAAAAGCAATTACTTAATTAAAAAATGTAATAGGGGAAGTGAATAGTACATTCAGTTATGACAAAAATCAAATCAATATTTCAAAGGCTGCTTTAAGAAATTCTCCCAGAACTGAGAGGTAAGAGAGAGTTGAAGATAATGAATGAAAACCTGAGACACAAGAACAAATTCTGGAGATACACACACACACACACACACACACACACACACACACACTCAGAATGAGATAAGAGGCCAAAGAGAGATAATGATAAAAATTTCTCTGAGCCAGTCTCTCCTCCAGCCATCCAAGATGCTGAAAAGAAAGAAGGCTAAGGGGAAGAAGGTGGCCCCTTGGCAGGAAGCCAAGGTGGTGGTCAATCCCCCGTTTTAGAAAAGGTCCAAGAATTCTGGCATTGGACAGGACATCCAGCCCAAAAGGGACCTCACCCACTTTGTCAAATGGCCCTGCTACATCAGGCTGCAGCGGCAAAGGGCTATTCACTATAAATATCTAAAAGTCCCTCCTATGATTAACCAGTTCACCCAGGCCTTGGACCACCAAAGAGCTACTCAACTGCTTAAGCTGGCCCACTAATACAGACCAGAGACCAAGCAAGAGAAGAAGCAGAGATTGTTGGCCCAGACTGAGAAGAAAGCTGCTGGCAAAGAGGATGTCCCCACTAAGAAGTTGCCTGTCCTTCCAGCTGGGGTTAATACTGTCACCACCCTGGTGGAAAACAGGAAGCCTCAGCTGGTAGTGATTACACATGATGTGGATCCCATTGAGCTGGTTGTCTTCATGCCTACCCTGTGTCATAAGATGGGGGTTCCCTACTGCATTATCAAGGGGAAGGCCAGGCTGAGGTGTCTGGTCCACAGGAAGACCTGCACCACTGTCGCCTTCATACAGGCTAACTCAGAAGACAAAGAAGCTCTGGCTAAGCTGGTGGAAGCTATTAGGACCAATTACAATGACGGGTATGATGAGATCCACCGTCGCTGGAGAGGCAAAGTCCTGGGTCTAAAGTTGGTGGTTCACATTGCCAAGCTGGAAAAGGCAAAGGCTAAAGAACTGGGACCAAACTGGGCTAAGGGTATGCTGTTGAATTTTCTGAACATAAAAGTAATAAAAATTATCTTTCAAAAAAAATTTTCTCTGAGCCAAAGAAAGATTGAATCTTCAGACTAAAAGAACTCACAATATACTGGACAAAATTAAGGAAAACATATCTACATCTAGAAATGTCAAAAATAATTATTTGTAGGGAAGGTAATGTATTAAACAATAATAATATGGATCTAAAAGTCTCAGTTATCTTGACTAAAAATAGAAGCAGAAATAAACTAAAAGTGTGCAAATTATCTCATCATACTCCAGAGGCAATTAATAGATAAGGTTCACTAGAGAGGCTGATTAAATAATGGGCTATATCCATATAATAGAATATTATGCAACACTTTAAAAGAATAAGGTAGATCTATAATTATATGGAAAGATTACTAAGACATTCTTAAAAGAGCAAGATGCAGAGCAATGTGTACAGCATGACCTATTCATAACAAAAATATCATAAAACCCACACTCATTAAAAAGCTGCATTTTTATGTGTATATATGCCTATATGTGTGTACATTCATGCATTACTCATAAAATTTAAGATTTTTTAAAATTTTATTTTATTTTGTTATGTTAGTCACCATACAATACATCATTAGTTTTTGATGTGGTGATCCATGATTCATCGTTTTCGTATAACACCCACTGCTCCATGCGGTATGTGCCCTCCTTAATACCCATCACCAGGCTAACCCATCCCTCACCCCCCTCCCCTCTAAAACCCTCGGTGTGTTTCTCGGATTTTTAAAGAAAAGATAGTCAAAACTTAATAAAAGTGATAACATACACATAAAAGGATCTGGAAAGATACACACTAAATTATTTATAGTTGTTATCTCTGAGGAATAAGTAGAAAACGGTTGATTTTATTCATATACATATACACAAATATATATGAATACATACACACCTTATAAATATATATTAATTGATAGTTTAAAAAATTGTATGGGGCAGAGGATTTAAGGTGAAATGGAGGGGGTGAAGAAATGCCAGGAGAAATAAACTAAACAATGATTGTGGATGGTTACCACACTGCTCTGAGACTTTGATAAGTAAAGCAGAAAAATAAATTAGCATATAAATTGTATAATTATTAAATCAAAATTAATTGATATAATGATCTTTGTATTCTAGAGAATACCTGTTTTCTACAAACATCAGTGAATCATTTATAAAAACCCATTATATCTGAAGCCATGAAGAAAATCTCATTAACTTAAGAAAAACAGAAATTATCATTCAGGTCACATTCTCAACACACAGTACAATAAATCTAGAAATTGGCAATAAAAGGATAAACCAAACAAACTAAAGAAAAGAAAAGCATTTGAAAAAAATGGTAAGCACTATTCTTAAAGAAAAAACAAAACCTAGGTCAATAAGGAAATAAAAATTGCAATCACAGATTACTGAGAAAAAAACAAGACAGCTACACTATCTTTCAAAATTAATGGGATGTAATCAGAACTGTTACTTAGAAGAAAATGTATACCTTTAAAGCTTTTATTCTGAAGTCAGAAATAATTAAAATAGACTAAGCACGCATTTTAAGAAGCTAAGGAAGACAACAGAATAAACCTTAATAAACTAAGAGTAAATTAACAAATATTAAAGCAGATGTCAATAATTTTTTTAAAAAAGAAAAGCTATATAAATATATCCATGAACTGGTTCTTTGACCAGAAAACTGAATGAAACTCTTGCAAGGAACACTGAAGACAGCATGCACATGTATGCAAACACATGAAAGCAAGCTAACACATCACACACATTTTAAATGAAAAAATAAATAATTACAAAGAATTATAAAAGAATACCATGTATAGTCTACGACAGTAACTGTGAAAAACCAACAAAATGAATGAATTTTAAATACGATATAAACCACAAAAATGACTCAAGAAGAATAATAAATCCTTAGTAGGCCAATAATCATCAATGTTATTAGAGTTATCAAAGAATGACACACATAAATGGCACCATGCATCAATAAGTTCATGGGCCAGTTCACCAAGGAAAATAATTCCTGTGTTAAACTTAGTACTATAGGAAAATTTTTGTAGGTATGTTAGGCTAGAACAGTCCTAGTACCACAACTTAATAAAGACAGCACCAAAAACTTACAAAGGAATCTTATTTGTGAATATAGAAGCAAAAATTCTAAATAAAGTATAAGCAATCAAATCCAACAGTAAATTAAATAAACCATGACTAAAGTTCAGCAACGTAGATGAATACAAAGTAAGTACAGAGTATGGTGACTAACATAGCATAATAAAATAAAAAAAAATAAGTACAGAAAAATATTAATTGCTTTCTCAATATATGAATAAATTTAAGAATTAAAGAAAAAAAGGATAATATTCGTAACATTAAAAAAATTCCTCAATACCCAAGAAAAACCTTTCAAGTCAGCGAGCCCAATATGAAGAGAATCTTTTAAAACTTAAAATTACAAAAGAAGATCTGTAAATTCTCCCCGAATTAATCCCAACAGGTTATTTTTGAAAAGTTGACAAAACTATTCTACCGCTCACCTGGAAGAATTACTGTGTGAGAACCATGAATATTTTGTAAAATAAGTAAAGAGGCAATAAATGTGTTACAAACCATAATAATAAAAACAGCATACTACTAATATTAGAATAGACAAATGTACTAAGGAATAGAATTGGAAAGACCATAAACAAACCCAAGTATATGTGATTAAAGATTAAGAGGGACAAACTTCCAGTTATAAAACAAGTAAGTCACACAGGTGAGAAGTAGAGCATAGGGAATACAGTCAATAATATTGTAATAATGCTGTATGGCAACAGATGGTAACTACACATTGTGGTGAGCATGGAGTAATGTACAGAATTGTTGAATCACTATGTTGCACATCTGAAACTAATATAACACTGTATGCCATCTATACTTCAATTATAAAAAAATATGTCAATTCAAACCAGTGGATAATGAAAACCAATAAATGGTATTAGAATAACTGGATAATCATTGGGGTAAGGTGTATAGGTGCTGACACCAAAATCAAAATAAATTCCAGACAAAGATTTAAAAATGTGAACATGAAACTATAAATGTTCTAGAAAAAATTCAGAGAAATATTTAAATTATGACTGGATAAGACTTTTCTAACCAAGAAACAAATCTTAAAACCATAAAGAAAAAAACTGATGGACCTAACTACTTAAAATGCCAATGCTACTGTACATCAACTTAAAAAAACATATTAAAATTTTTCATTTATCAGATGGCAAAAAATATAACACTCTATTTTGCTAAGATTATGAGAAAATCACTTTTCTTCAGTATAAATACAATGGGCATGATATTTCAGAATAGTGCCTATATGTACAAAAATTCTAAATGTGCATTGCTTTGATCTAATACTTCTATTCCTAGTAATTTAATACAGAAAAACAACAGTACAGTCATGAACAATGGAAGCATATGCATGTTCCCTATAGGGTTATTTCTAAGAGCAAAATTTAGAAATAACCTAAATGTCCATTAATAGGGGGTTGGATACATAATGACAGTTGAACAGAATACTATGTAGTCAACATAAATGATATAGAAATATACCAATTTATCTGGAAAGATGTCACAATTACATGAACATTGTTACAAAAGAAAAAAAGCAAGTCACAAAACACTATAAAGAAGATATAACTAATCTCCAATGTGTATGTTCACACATTTTCAAAATACACAAAGCAAACAATGACAAGACTGAAAAAATATATAAATTCACAATTATAATTGAAAATTTCAGTACTCTTCTCAACAACAGAATTAGTACACAGAAAAACAGCAAGGATAATGAAGAAATTAACAACATTAACCAACTGGATCCAACGGACATTTATCAAACACTCCATCCAACAGCAACAGAATACACATTTTCTCGAGTGCACTTGGAACATTCAACAAGACAGACCACATCTGGGTATTAACCCTTTAAATTTTTAAAGATTTAAAACAATACATAGTGTTTTCTTTGACCACAATGGAATTAAACTAGAAACTGATAACAGAAAAATAACAGCAAAAACTCCAAACACTTGGATATCAAATGACAAACTTCTAAATAGTCCAAGGATCAAAGAGGATGTCTCCCAAAATTTGTGGCATGCAGCTAAAGCAGTGCTTAGGGAGAAATGTATAGCATTAAATGCTTCTATTAAAAAAGAAGAAAGGTCTTAAATCAATAACCTGAGCTTCCACCTTAAGAAACTAGAAAAAGAAGAGCAAATTAAACCCAAAGCAAAAGGAAACTATAAAAATTGGAGCAGATACCAATAAAAACTGAAAAGAGAAAAACAGTAAGAAAATGAATGAAATGAAAACCTGGTTCTTTGAGAAGATCAATAAAATTGATAAACTTCTAGCAAGATTGATAAACAAAAAGAAGACACAAATTACCAAATATCAGGAATGAAAGAGTGAATAATAAGGGAATACAGGAACAACTCTATGCATATAAATTAGACTTAGATGAAATGGACCAATTCCTTGAAAACCACAAACCACAAACCAAGTCACCTGAAACAAAACAGGTAACTTGAATAATCTTATAACCATTAAAGAAATTATATTCTTAGTTAAAATCCTTCTGGAAAAAGAAAAAAAACTTCAGGCACAAATAACTTCACTTGTGAATTCTACAGAACATTTAAAGAATAAGTAACATTAATTCTACACATCTCTTCTAGAAAAGAGAAGAGGGAGGGCGGCTGGGTGGCTCAGTTGGTTAAGCCACTGCCTTCGGCTCAGGTCATGATCCTGGAGTCCTGGGATCGAGTCCCGCATCGGGCTCCCTGCTCAGCGGGGAGACTGCTTCTCCCTCTGACCCTCCCCCCTCTCATGCTCTCTCTCTCTCTATCTCATTCTCTCTCTCAAATAAATAAATAAAATCTTTAAAAAAAAAAAACAAAAGAAAAGAGAAGAGGGAGATACTCTCAAATTATTTTATAAAGTCAGTATCATCCTCATACCAAAACCAAAGACAGTACAAAAATACAAAAAGAATACTACAGAGAAACGCCCATCATAAACACAGATACAAAAATCCTCAACAAAATATCAGCAAATAAAATCCAGCAATATTTAAAAAGAATAATGCACCAGGACCAAGTGGGATTTATCCCAGGAATGAGGCTGCTTCAGTATTTGAAAATCAATCAACATAATCTACCATATAGTCTAAAACAAATAAAATTGTATAAACAGATGCAGATGGAAAAAGCATTTTACAAAATTCAACATCATTCATGAGAAACATACATCAGCAAACTAGGAATGGAAAGTAAATATCTCAACCTGATCAAGGGTGTCTACAAAAACTCTACAGTTAAGATCATACTAATGGTGAAAGACTAACTGCTTTCTTCCTAAGATCAGGAACAAGGCAAGGTTGTCTACTCTCACTGTTGCTATTCAACATAATAGAAGTCCTATGCAGTGCAATAAAACACAAAAATGAAAGTAAAAGCATGCATATTGGAAAGGAAGAAATAACACTGTCCCCATTTGCAAATGGCATAATTGTCTATGTAGCTAATCTCAAGAAATCTATAAAAACAAAAGAACTCCTAAGAATTAATAAGTAAGTTTTAGCAAGGTCATAGAATACAAGGTCAATACACAAATATCAATATTTCATACTAGTAGTATACAAATGGAAAACTACATTTTTTAAAAATATCATTTACAATACTACATCTGAAACTAATGATGTACTATATGTTGGCTAGTTGAATTTAAATTAAGAAAAATATCATTTACAGCAGCTCCAAGAAAAGAAAATATTTTGGTATAAATCTAACAAAACACGTACAGGATCTATATGGTAAAAAGATAGAAATCAAAGAAAACCGAAATAAACGAAAGACATACCACATTCGTGGGTATGGAAGATTCAACACAGAAAAGATCTTAATTCTTTTCAAATTCACCTATAGATGTGTGTTGATGGTCCACAAGACCACCCCAAGGTACAATGATTCCTAGTCAGAGGACTCAGCATATAGTCATACTCATGGCTAGGATTTATTATAACAAAAGATAGAAAGCAAAATCAAGTAAATGAGAACATGGGCAAAACTTGCCAAAAACAAGAAACAAGCTTTCAAGAGTCTTATTCCAATAAAGTCAGTCGCTCAGGATGCACTTAGTTCCTCCAGGAATGAGATGTGACAATACATGTAAAGTGCTGTCTACCAGGGAAACTCAGTGCCTAAGATTTTATTGGGAGCTAGTCATGTAAACACTCTCTGCCTAGCATGTACCAAAATTTCAGACTCACAAAAGGAAAGCAGGTGTTCAGAATAAACCACATTGCTTTTTTTTTTTTTTTACTAACATATAATGTATTATTTGTTTCAGGAGTCAGGTCTGTGATTCATCAGTCTTACACAATTCACAGCGCTCACCACAGCACATACCCTCCCCAGTGTCCATCACTAAACCACATTGTTAATACAAAGAGTTTAGGCACAGTTATCATTAAGGGAGGGTTTTATAGCAGTGTAGGGAACTGTTTACCAGTCAACTTCTCAGATGCCCAGACATGGGCCAACTTTGCAAACAGGACTTTCTAAGGATAACAGTATTTGGCCTGTTAACTCTTTTCTGCACAAGATGTAACTCAATTCCAATCAAACTCTCAGCAGGATTTTTTTGTAGATATAAACAAACTGATTCTAAAATTTATATAGAAAAGCAAATGAACTAGGATAACTAAAACAATTATGGAAAAAAAAAAAAAGAATGGAGCTAGACGGATCACATCACCTAGTTTTGAGACCTACTATAAAACTACAGGAATAAAGACAGTGTGATATTGGCAAAGTGACAGACACAGAGATCAATAAAACAGAATAAAGTATAGAAATAAGTATAGAAAGAGATCCACACAAATAAGGTCAATAGATTTTTGGCAAAGATGCAAAAGCAATTTAGTAGGAAAAAAGTATATTTTCCCACAAATGGTGTTAGAACAAATGGAGATACATATGCAAAAAAAATGAACTTTGACCTCAAAAACCTCATACTATACAAAAATTAACTCAAAATGGATTACAGGGGCGCCTGGGTGGCTCACACGGTTAAGCGTCTGCCTTCAGCTCAGGTCATGATCCCAGTGTCCTGGGATCGAGCCCCGCATCGGGCTCCCTGCTCAGCAGGAAGCCTGCTTCTCCCTCTCCTATTCCCCCTGCTTGTGTTCCCTCTCTATCTCTATGTCAAATAAATAAAATTTCTTTAAAAATCTTTAAAAAAAAAATGGATTACAGATTTAATGTTAAAACTATGAAACTTTCAGATAAAATATGAGAAAATATTCATGACCTAGGTTCAGGCAGAGAATTCTTAAAAAGCACAATCCATAACAGAAAACACTGAAAAACTAGACTATCAAAATTAAAAAAAAAAAAATTTGCTCTAAGACCCAAATAAGAGAATAAAAAGACTACAGACTGGTAGGATATATTTGTAAATCACATATCCAACACAGAATTTGTATCCAGAATATGTAAAGAACTCTCAATAACTTGATACAAAGAAAATATACTATATATTGGCTAATTGAACATAATAAAAAAAAAAACTACCCATTTAAGAAATGGGCAAGACTTAAGACACTTGACCAAAGAGGATATATGGATGACAAGTAAGTATGATGTTCAACATTATTAGCCCTTGAGGAAATGCAAATTAAAACTATGGTGAGACTCCTCTACCCACCTATTAGATGGCTAAAATTAAAAAAATACTAACACCAAGTGCTGACAAGGATACAGAGCAACCAGAACTCTTACGCACTACAGGTGGATCTCATGGGAATTATGGTGAATGATAAAAGTCAATCTCAAAAGGTTATGTACTGTATGATTTCATTTATATACCATTTATGAAATTACAAAGATATAGATGTGAAAACAAATTAGGAGTTCCCAAGAACAGGAAGGTGAGGGGAGGAAGACGGCTGTTGCTATAAAAGGGTAACATGAGGGATCCTTGTAGTAATGGAACAGTTGTGTCTCAACTGTGGTGGTAGTGCTTACAAAATTTTTGTTTGATAAAACTATACAGACGAAACACACACAACAAATAAATGCATGTAAAACTTATGAAATTTAAATAAGGCCTGTAGACCTTAATTATGACACTATATTATAGTTATGCGAAATGTTACCATCGGGAGAAAGTAGGTGAAAGTTACACAGGACTTCCCTATACTGTTTTTTGCAATTTCTTATGAATCTTATTTCAAAACAAATGTTAAAATTTCATAGAACTATATACCCAAAAGTCCAATTTACCATTTAAAAATATGAAAATTAAAGTTATAAAAACACTATATATGTTTTCTAGAACTGTGATTCTCTATCAAAAGGTGTACATTAACATCACTTGTGGAGGGGTGCCTGGGTGGCTCAGTTGGTTGGGCGTCTGCCTTCAGCTTGGGTCATGATCTCGGGGTCCTGGGATCGAGCCCCACGTTGGGTTCCCTGCTCAGCAGGGATCCTGTTTCTCCCTCTGCCTGCCACTCCCCTTGCTTGTGCTCTCTCTCTCTCTCTCTCTCTGACAAGTAAAATCTTTAAAAAAAAATCACTTGTGGAGCTTTATAAAAATACATGTGCCCCTTTACCCAAAAAATACAAAAACACTAATTCAAAGGGATACATGCACCCCTATGTTTACTGCAGCATTACTTACAATAGCCAAACTGTGGAAGCAGCCCAAATGTCCATCGATAGATGAATGGATAAAGAAGATATGGTATATATACACAATGGAATATTATTCAGCCATAAAAAAGAATGAAATCTTGCCATTTGCAACAACATGGATGGAGCTAGAGAGTATGATGTTAAGTGAAGTAAGTCCATCAGAGAAAGACAAATACCATATGATCTTACTCATGTGTGGAATTTAAGAAACAAAAGAATAAAGGAAAAAGAGAAAGACAAACCAAGAAACAGACTCTAACTATAGAGAACAAACTGATGGTTACAAGAGGGGAGGTGGGTGGGGAGATGGATGAAATAGGTGATGGGGATTAAAGAGTACACTTATCATGATGAATAAAATAAAGTAATAAAAAATTCTTTTTAAAAAAACAGAAAATATATATATGTGCCTGGGCCACACCTCCACAATTCTGATTTGATAGTATGGGATGGGACCTGGGCATCTGTGATTCTATGATCCATGCACTAGAGGTGCACCCCTAAAGTAGATGACCACCACTTAAAGTGGAGGAATAATATACACACACAAATATTAACTGTGGTTGTGAGTTGTGGGATCACAGGTAATTATAATTTATTACTTTGCTATAACAAATGTGAGTTTCTGTGCAATAAAAATAACAACAAAAGCTTTTTTAAAAAAGATTCAGTTCATCATTCCAGCTAGTAGAGATATTTTATCTCTGATATCCATTTATTTCCTATCCCTATTCCTAGTCTTACGCCATGCAATATTTGATGAGTTTATCTTTTCTGTTCTCATTTACATCACTAATAAAAATGTTGATTAGAACAAAGTCCACTGGCAATCTTCTAGAAGTCTCCTTCTAGCTTAATAATGATCAGCAATCTTTGGGATCAGCTTTACTTACATAGGATCTACCCAAATTCTACTCTTTTTTTAAAAAAGATTTATTTATTTATTTTATTTATTTATTTACTTACTTATTTATTTGAGAGGGCGGGGGAGAGAGGGGCAGAGGGAAAAGGAGAGAGAGAATCTCAAGCAGACTCCCAGCTGAACGCAGAGCCCAAGGCAGGGCTTGATCTCACCATCCTGAGATCATGACCTGATCCAAAACCAAGAGTTGGACACTCAACTGATTGAGCCACCAAGGCACCCCCAAATTATACTCTTACCCATTATTATTTTCATAAGATGAGAGGCATTTTCATGCTTTACTGATATCCAAATAAATCGTGTCTACCATATTTTCCTGGTCTGTTACTTCAAAGTGACCCTGAACCACTCCTCTGGTACTCAATAAAGGATATTAAACTATATTACCTTTTCTTCCTAATTATATAGTTAAGACTCTTCTGGGCATAGCCTATGCCTTATATTTTCTTGCAAACTATTCAATTCCATTCATTCAACAAATATTTATTGACACTCCACTATGTGCCAGGTACTATTCTGGACTCTCCTTCCTTTGTGTAAAATGATAATTAAGTATTCATAGCACTATTGCCTCAACATCCAACCCTGGACAAATAGCTACCTGCCCTGTCTGGTCCTGCCATGTCTGCCACACTGTCCCTCCTATCACCAATCTCACCCAAAGCTTGAAAAGACTTTGTCACTGACCCCTATCCAAATCACTAAATAGACTTTTACAAAATTTTGAGAATGATTAAACTATCATACCATCGTTGCCTCTTTTAGAAATAGTCTCTCCTTCCGCTGGGTTCTCACAGTACCTTATGTATAACATTCTTACAGTACCTAGTGTATTCTACTTTTTATTGTACTCATATCTGTCTGCGTGTCTTATTTTGCCCCCTAGATCATAAGCTCCCTGAAGGCAGGAACCGTGGCTCAGCTCTGTAGACCCAGAAAATTTTTACCATGCCTGGCATCTGGTGATACTGAATGAAAATCAATAAAGAGAAGGGCAGCCCCTTAAAGCAGCAGTTGTCAGGCTTACCTGCACCTCTACCAACCAGTCCACAAGAATGGCCCTCATGTAACTGCTGATGTCAGTCTGCCTGTTCATGTATTTTTTAAGTATGAACTTTTCCTGGCAGCAATAAAAAAGAAATATTAATCCATAAACTCTTCTTATAGTTCAAAAATTGTAACTTAGGAAAAAAATACTTGCAACTAACATCTCAGACAAAGAAACTGTAACAACATAATTAACTTCTTCAGTTCTAACTCATTATTTTCAGCTGGTATCAGGGGCCGATCAAAGTCTCCTTTTCCAGACAAGTTCTAGTTATCCTTGGGAAATGGATGCACGTCATATTCAAGCGTCAGGGTGGATATGGAGGAGTCCAGGGGGAATATGGAATATGGGCAGGAACACACCTATGACTATAGATGAATACCAAAGAGGTTCTGCCCCTTCTTTGCAATTCAATCTAAAGCACAATGCCATGCTGTGTAGAGCAGTGGTTCGCAAACTTTAACACATATACCACCTGGGGATCTTTAAAATTCACATGCTAATTTAGAAGGTCTGGGTGGGGCTAGGTTTCTGCATTTCTAACAAGATCCCAAGTGAAACTGACACTGCTGAGCTAAGGCCCATACTTGTAGTATAACAAAATTATCTCTTACTTCCTCCAAGCTACACTAGAAAAAGTGAAGGGTCTGGAGTCAGTAAATCAAATGTTATGTCTCTAAAGACAAGATATTCATCCTCCCTCTTATGCATGGCCTGCTAAAATTTTAGTTGGTAGATAATCTTGGTCCCATCTGTTCCGTTGAGAGAGAGAAGAAAATTTGGAATCAACGAATTTTAGTGGTCAAGGAGACTGGCTGATTTTAAAGGAGGAAGAAAATGTCACCAGGTTGGAGAGTGATTCTACATATGATGCCAGAAACTTGCATAGGGAAGGGAAAAGATCTCAAAGAGCAGCCACTCAGAAGAAGACTACTATTTTTGTGTCTGAGACTGTCTCCTCAACAATTAGAGGCACAGGCTTATGGTCTTCAAGGTAATCAGACTTTTAGCCCATATCCCAGCTCTACCATATACTAGTTGTGTGATTCTGAGCAGTTTCTCCAATCTATAAAAAGGAGATAATAATACATACCATCATGAAGTTATTGGGAGAATTAAACAAGATAATGTCTATAAACCCCTTAACCTCAATGTCTAACTTATGGTAAGCTACCAGTTGATGTCAGTTGTTGCTGTTATTATTTTAATCATCATTATTACTTCCCCTTTCAACTTGCATTTGAAGGATGGAATGATGAGGAAATGAGACCTAGAAATCCTTCCCCTCCAACAGCCACCTACATACCTCTCTCTCTTTCATGTAACTGAAGATATCCTTGGCATATATTGGGTTGAAAAATGGATCACTGTAGTTCTTGTCAATATCCTCCAATGGGGTTACCTGCTTGGAAATCACCAAAAAGATATTAGGAGGAGAAAGATTCCAAGGAAGGCTTAGCACATACACATAAAGGATACACTTCTTTCTTCCCACTGTCATCTTCTGCTAAGGTTCCTCAAGCCTCATATATCCTGGGTCACAACAGAGCACCCCCTGGTTCTTCAATCCTCATACTGCCAAGTGACCAAGAAATGTTTAGTCCTTCTTGTACACGCCTGCTCTGCCCTAGGAACTAGGCACCATTTTTACAGGTAAGTTCAAGACTCTCCAGGAAAAACACTCTTATTTTACTATTTCAACTTATGTCACGTATCTTCTTAGGTCACTTGTTTTGTCCCAATGTTTTGATCTAACCCAATTCATCTTCTTGGTAGCCTTTTCCTCCCTTCTATACCTCTACCCAGTTTGTTTTGCCTACAAGAGGGGTATTTCTCCTCCTGCTTGCCAAATCTCATTCCTTCATCCTTCCAATTTTCAACTTAAATACCATCTTCCTTGGGAGATGCTTCTGTAGACTTTACTCATCTTTGACTGGAGTCCACTGTAATGCAGATTGCAATTACTAAGAAAGGCAATTTACACACACACACACACACACACAATATTCCAGATCCTTGTGGGTATTCCTGGAATAAATAATTTCTAATTGTTTGGGTGTATTTCTATGCCAATCGGAAAGTCAAGAGATCCCACAAGGCCAACTTGATTTACTATAGCTTACTATATACAGATCAATTGCTTAGGAAGGCAAAAAAAATCTCTTTACTAGCAGCCACCTACAGGACAACAAAGAACACATCATCTAATTTAAGAAGAAAGAGAACAGGATACCTCCTTCTGTGACCTCTTGCCCCAAGATGAGGAAGGTTTATTGGAACTGGATTCACAAGCACTGGACTTGCTTGTGATATTGAACTTGCCCACACTGGACAGGCCTGTTCTGGGTTCGGGGGCAGTGCTGGACACATATGAGCTGGTTTCAACTTGGAGGATCAAGAAATCTTTGAGAGAGTTATCTTTCTTTTGGGTGGGATTCTCTTGCAAGGCCAATGGCTCCTTCAGGGACAACTCCCTCCCAGTGGTGGGTTTCTCATTCAAAGCAAATGTCTCCTTGACATGGAATGTCTCGTTGAGGGTAGGTTTCTCCTGAAAGGACAATGGCTCCTTGAAGAGGGTCTCCTTCTCCCTGCTGGGCTTCTCCTTCAAGGCCAAGGGCCCCCTCAGGGTAGCTTCTTCTTCAACTGTGGGATTCTCTTGCAAGGCCAAGGACTCCCTTGGGATGGTCCCCTCAAAGCTGGGCTTCTGAAAAGCCAGTGGTTGCTTAATAAAGGACTCTTCATTGGTGATATTCTCTTGCAAGGCCAAATGCTTCTTCAAGAGGAACACCTCCCCCTGAGCAATGGGTTTCTTCTTTAAAGATAATTGCTTCTCAA
Organism: Halichoerus grypus; assembly: GCF_964656455.1. Lineage (NCBI taxonomy): Eukaryota > Metazoa > Chordata > Mammalia > Carnivora > Phocidae > Halichoerus > Halichoerus grypus. The sequence goes on from NC_135727.1 coordinate 89,495,783, forward strand.
GGCTTGTTGCCACCTCAATGGAGAGCTCCTCCTTCAGAACCAATGGTTTATTTAAAAGGGATTCCTCTTCAGTAGTGCACTTCTCCTGCAAAGCCAACAGCTTCTTCAAGGAATCCTCTTTGGTATCAGTCTTCTTCTGCAAGCCCAAAGCCTTCCAGAAGAGGGACTCATCTTTGTTGGTAGGTTTAACATGCAATGAAAATGGCTCCTGAGAAAGGAATTCCTCCTCAGTAGTAGGCTTCTCCTCTAAGGTCAATGGTTCCTTAATATACAATTCTTCTTCAGTGGTGGTTTTTTCTGGCAAGGCCAATGGCTTAGTTGAGAGGGACACCTCCTGCAGAGTGGTGTGCTTCTCTTTCAATACAGGTGGATCCTGGAAGAGGAACTCCTCTTCAGTTATAGACTTTTTATTAAAGGGCAATAGCTTCTTAAAGAGTGACTCTTCTTCAGAGATGGTCTTCTCTGAGACCAGTGGCTTCTTTAAGAGGAACATCTTCCCCTGCATGAATTGTTTTTTCTTTAAAGATAACGGTGTCTTGGTAAGGATTGTCTCCTCAGTTGAAGACTTCTTCCTAAGTGACACTGGCTCCATAAAGAAGGACTCCTTATCCTTGCTAATCATATTCTGCAAGTCCAACATTTCTTGGCAGATGGACATCATTATTTGAGAGGCACACTTTTTCTTCTTTAAAGATAAAGGCTCCTTGGTAGAGACTGCCTCATCTGTGGTATGTTTCTTCCTAAAGGGAACTGGGTCCATAAGAAATTCATCTTCACCATCAACATTCTCCTGCAATGCCCCTGGCTTCTTCAAAAGAGCTACCTCCCCATGCGTGGTATGCTTCTCTTGCAACATAGGTGATTCCTTGAAGAGAGACTCCTCCTCGGTGGTAGACTTCTTTTTAAAGGACAACTTGTCTCCAGAAGTGGCCTGCAATACTAGTGGCTTCTTCAAGCAGGACACCTTGCCCTGACTAGTACACTTTCTCTTCTTTAAAGATAATAGCATCTTGGTGGGGGTTGCCTCCTCAATGGTACATTTCTTCTTAAAGGCCAAAGTCTCCTTTGAAAGTGACTCCTCCTCAGTTAGAGTCTTTTGCAAGGTCAAGGCCTTCTTCAAGATGGACACCTCCTCCTGAGTGGTGTGCTCCTCTTGCAACGTGGGTGGCTCATGGAAAAGGGACTCCTCAGTGGTGTCCTTCTTCTTAGGGGACCGTGGCTCCTTAATGAATGACTTCTCTCCAGAGGTGATCTTTTGCAATGCTAGTGGCTTCTTCAAGTGGTACATCTTCCCCTGAATGGTACACTTCTTCTTTACAGGTAACGGTTTCTTGGTGGGGTTTGTCTCCTTGGTAGTACGTTTCTTCCTAAGGGACATTGGCTCCATAAGATATTTATACTTACTGTCCTTCTCCTCCTGCAATGCCTGTGGCTTCTTCAAGAGGACCACCTCCCCACTAGTGGTGTGCTTCTCCTGCAATGCAGATGGCTCCTGGAAGAGAGACTCCAATGGCTCCTTAATGAGTGCCTTCTCTCCAGAGGTGGTCTTCTGCAATTCTAATGGCTTTTTCAAGTGAGCCAACTTCCCTTGAATAGTATACTTCTTCTTTAAAGATAATGGCCTCAAGGTGAAGGTTGCCTCCTTGCTGGTAGGTTTCTTCTTGAAAGCCAGTGGCTCCTTAATGAGGGACTCCTCTTCAGAGGTGGTCTTCTGCAATACTAGTGGTTTCTTCATATGGGACACCTTCCCCTGAGTGGTACACTTCTTCTTCTTCCTTAAAGATAACAACTTCTTGGTGGGGGTTGCCTCCTCTGTTTTAGGCTTCTTTCTAAAGTTTGTTGGCTCCATAAAGAAGGAATCCCCTTCAACAGTGACGTCCTGCAAAGCCAAGTCCCCCTGATATGTACACATCTTCTTTAAAGATAATGTTCCTTTGGTGATGGCTGCCTCCTCAGTTTTATGCTTCTTCCCAAAAGTCATTGGCTCTACAACAAACTCATCAGCGTTGTCAGCTTCCCCCTGTAAGGATGGCGGCTTCTCCATGAGGTATACCTCCCCCTGATTTGTGGACTTCTTTAAAGATAATGACCTTTTGAAAAGGCCTGTGTCCTCAGTAGTGAGTTCCTCTTTTAAAATTAATGGCTTTTTGAAAAATGATACCTCCTCAGTAGTGGTTGTTTTAGAGATGGTAGGTATCTCCAGAATGAGTGGTTTCTCCATAATATTTGGTACCAAGGTAGTAGAGACTACTACTGGTGAGGGTTCCAGCTTATAACTGTAAAGGAAACAATGTCTGATTAAGAAGAATGCAGTTCCTAGAATCCTCACCAACCATCTCATTTTGTTGCTATATTTATAAAAGGGGAAAGGACTTCAACCTCAAGAGACAGATTAAAGGGTAAAAATCAATTACCATAGTGAATCAAAGTAGCACACTATATAGTTTCTATGGCCTAGGTTCTCTCACTTTTCTGAAAAATTTCCCCTAAAATCCAGGTTATACTTTACTAAATATGAATTATTTCCTTTATTTATATATAAAGTCTTTATTCTAATACCACATTGTATGAGTTATCTGCTATTATATCAGTCTCCCTCACTAGCTGCATTTATTTATCTTTGTCTATCAGCACCAGGCATCTGGTAAAGTGCAGGCTGAAATTAATATTGTTTGAAGACTTATGAGAAAATTTTAAGAGAGAAGCTTATGAAGGCTTAGAGAAAGGTGGGCTGGTACTTAATGTTGGTGGTATCTAACCACATCCCCTTCAACCTAAGCTATTCATGAGATACTTTCCCAATGGAGAGAATAAAAAGACCACAATAAACATTTGTTCACATGGGTCAGATTCAAAGCTTTGTTTTGAACAGGATTTCACGTCCAATTAGTAACTAACCTAGTGTGACCAAATCACTGGAGGACTCGAAATCAGAAGAGAGAATTGAAGGCAAATACAATCATCAGTCTGAACAAGAGTAAATGCCCCCAAAACTAGATATCATATGATTCCATTTATATGAAATGTCCAGAATAGACATACCCATAGAGGTGTATCCACAAAAGAAAGTAGATTGGTAGTTGCCTGTGGCTGGAAAGGGGCAGGGAAGGGGGGGGTAAAAGGGGAGGGGCTGGGAAAAGAAAGGGACTACTAATTGGTTCAAGTTTTTTGGGGGGTGTTGAAAAGTTCTAAAATTAGATAGTAGTGATGGCTGTACAACTCTATGAATATAATTTAAAAACCACTGTATTGTTTTAAAAAAAAAAAAGGAAGTACCTGGAGAGGTTCCACATGGCCAGATAGATTCCAGGTCCCTCCTGATGAGAACTTTTAAAGGTAGTCTCCAGATAATCTAGTTATGATAAAGAGTATGCCTTCTAGAGCTAACCTGCCTGGATTCAAATCCTGGCTCCTCCACCTACTGGCTGGGTGACCTTGGGCTAGTTAACTGTCTGTGCTTCACTTTTTTCACCGATACAATGGGGGTCATATTACCTCTTTATAGGGTTGTTGTGAAAATTTGATCACTTAATATGCAATAAAAACATGTAAAACAAAGAATAGTTCAAAACTAACTGTATGCCAATAAATCAGGTAACTTAGATGAAATGGACAAATTCCTAAGAAGCCACAAACTACCAAAACTGACTTAAAAAGAAAACAGAAAATCTGAGTAGACCTATAACAACCAAAAACATTGAATTAATATAAAAACTACCCACAAAGAAAAGTCCAGGCCCAGATGGTTTTGCTGTAGAATTCTACCAAACATCTAAAGAAGAATTAATACCAGTTCCCCATAAACAACCCCAAGAAATAGAAGATATGAGAACAGTTACCAACTCATTCTATGAAGCCAGTATTACTCGATACCAAAAACAAAGATATCACAAGAAAATTATAGTCTGGTATCTCTTAAAAATATAGGTGCAAAAATCCCCCACAAACACTAGCAAACCAAATCCGGCAACACATAAAAGTATTATACACCATGACCAAGTGGGATTTGTCCCAGGAATACAAGATTAGTTTAACATCCAAAAATCAATTCATGTATCAAGCCATATTAATGGAATAAAAAACAAAGCCACATGATCATCTCAATAGATCCAGAAAAATCATTTGACAAAATACAACACCGTTTCATGATAAAGGACTCAACAGACTAAGAATAGAAAGGAGATTCCTCAACTTGATAAAGGGCATCTATCAAAAACCCAAAGCTAACATCACACTTAATGGTGAGAGACTGATGCTTACCCCCTAAGATCAGGGAAAAGACAAGGATATCTAATTCTTCTTTAGAGGGTGGGAAATTTGTAGTGTAGCAGTATATAACTCATATAGCATTGTTGATGTTTCAGGACAAAACCCCTCTATTCTCTGAATAAATTCCAAACTCTGCCATGATATGCAAGGCCCTGGTGATCTGGCTCCTGTCTGCCTCTCCAAATCCATCTCTTAAGAAACATTAGTATAGGAAATTGGGCATCTGGGTGGCTCAGTTGGTTAAGCGTCTGCCTTCAGCTCAGGTCATGATCCCCAGGTCCTGGAATCGAGCCCCACACTGGGCTCCCTATTCAGCGGGGACCCTGCTTCTCCCTCTCCCTCTGACTATCACTCCCCCTTCATGTGCTCTTTCTCTCTGTCAAATAAATAAATAAAATCTTTAAAAAAAAGAAAGAAACATTAGTAAAGGTATTGAGTATCTATGATACCATAGGTCTGGGGTGATCATAGTAGGCTTCCTTGATAGAGTGACCAGTTGTCTTTGTCTGTGACTGAGAGGGTTCCTGGGATGCAAGACTCTCAGTATTAAAACTGGGCAAATCTTAGGAAAACCAGAATAAGTTGGTCACCCAATTTTTAGAAGACAAGGATGTCCAACTCTTTTTTTTTTTTTTTTAAAGATTTTATTCATTTATTTGACAGAGAGAGACACAGCGAGAGAGGGAACACAAGCAGGGGGAGTGGGAGAGGGAGAAGCAGGCTCCCCACGGAGCAGGGAGCCCGATGCGGGACTCGATCCCAGGACCCTGGGATCATGACCTGAGCCGAAGGCAGTCGCTTAACCAACTGAGCCACCCAGGCGCCCAAGGATGTCCAACTCTTGACACTTCTATTCAACATAGTACTAGAGGTTCTAGCCAGGGCAAACTAGGCAAGAAAATTAAATAAGGAGGAGCAAGATGGCAGAGGAGTAGGAGACCTAAATTTCGTCTGGTCCCAAGAATTCAGCTAGATAGGGATCAAACCACTCTGAACACCTACGAACTCAATAGGAGATAGAAGAAAAGAATAGCAGCAACTCTCTGAACAGAAAAGCGACCACTTTCTGGAAGGTCTCTTCTGATTTGTTTAGTGTATATTTTTCTAGGGTTGCTGTTACCCTGTTAGCATTTTGTTCTCTCATTCATCTATTCTCCTCTGGACAAAATGACAAGATGGAAAAATTCACCTCAAAAAAAAGAACAAGAGGCAGTACCTACTGCCAGGGACCTAATCAATATGGACATTAGTAAGATGTCGGAACTAGAGTTCAGAATGACGATTTTAAAGATACTAACTGGGCTTGAAAAAGCATGGAAGATATTAGAGAAACCCTTTCTGGAGAAGTAAAAGAACTAAAATCTAACCAAGTAGAAATCAAAAAGGCTATCAATGAGGTGCAATCAAAAATGGAGGCTCTAAATGCTAGGATAAATTAGGCAGAAGAGAGAATTAGTGATATAGAAGACCAAATGATGAAGAATAAAGAAGCTGAGAAAAAAAGAGATAAACAACTACTGGAACACGAGGGCAGAATTTGAGAGATCAGTGATACCATAAGATGAAACAATATTAGAATAACTGGGATCCCAGAAGAAGAAGAAAGAGAGAGAGAGAGAGGCAGAAGGTATATTGGAGCAAATTATAGCAGAGAACTTCCCTAATTTGGGGAAGGAAACAGGCATCAAAATCCAGGAGGCACAGAGAAACCCCCTCAAAATCAATAAAAATAGGTCAACACCCTGACATCTAATAGTAAAACTTACGAGTCTCAGAGACAAAGAGAAAATCCTGAAAGCAGCTCGGGACAAGAGATCTGTAACCTACAATGACAGAAACATTAGATTGGCAACAGACCTATCCATAGAGACCTGGTAGGCCAGAAAGGACTGGTATGATATATTCAGAGCACTAGATGAGAAAAATATGCAGCCAAGAATACTATATCCAGCTAGGCTGTCACTGAAAATAGAAGCAGAGATAAAAAGTTTCCAGGGCAAAAAAAACTAAAGGAATTTGCAAACACAAAACCAGCCCTACAAGAAATATTGAAAGGGGTCCTCTAAGCAAAGAGAGAGCCTAAAAGTAACATAGACCAGAAAAGAACAGAGACAATATACAGTAACAGTCACCTTACAGGCAGTACAATGGCACTAAATTCATATCTTTCAATAGTTACCCTGAATGTAAATGGGTTAAATGCCCCAATCAAAAGACACAGGGTATCAGACTGGATAAAAAAAACAAGACCCATCGATATGCTGTCTGCAAGAGACTCATTTTAGACCCAAAGACACCCCCAGATTGAAAGTGAGGGGGTAGAAAACCATTTACCATGCTAATGGACACCAAAAGAAAGCTGGGGTGGCAATCCTTATATCAGACAAATTAGATTTTAAACCCAAGACTATAATAAGAGATGAGGAAGGACACTATATCATACTTAAAGGGTCTATCCAACAAGAAGATCTAACAATTGTAAATATCTATGCCCCTAACATGGGAGCAGCCAATTATATAAGCCAATTAAGAACAAAAGCAAAGAAACACATTGACAACAATACAATAATAGTGGGGGACTTTAACACCCCCCTCACTGAAATGGACAGATCATCTAAGCAAAAGATCAACAAGGAAATAAAGACTTTAAATGACACACTGGACCAAATGGACTTCACAGATATATTCAGAACATTCCATCCCAAAGCAACAGAACACACATTCTTCTCTAGTGCCCATGGAACATTCTCTAGAATAGATCACATCCTAGGTCACAAATCAGGTCTCAACCAGTACCAAAAGACTGGGATCATTCCCTGCATATTTTCAGACCACAGTGCTTTGAAACTAGAATTCAATCACAAGAGGAAAGTCGGAAAGAACTCAAATACATGGAGGCTAAAGAGCATCCTACTAAAGAATGAATGGGTCAACCAGGAAATTAAAGAAGAATTAAAAAATAATTCACGGAAACAAATGAAAATGAAAATACAACTGTTCAAAATCTTTGGGATGCAGCAAAGGCGGTCCTAAGAGGAAAGTATATAGCAATACAAGCCTTTCTCAAGAAACAAGAAAGGTCTCAAATACACAACCTAATCCTACACCTACAGGAGCTGGAGAAAGAACAGCAAATGAAGCCTAAACCCAGCAGGAGAAGAGAAATAATAAAGATCAGAGCAGAAATCAATGAAATAGAAACCAAAAGAACAGTAGAACAGATCAACGAAACTAGGAGCTGGTTCTTTGAAAGAATTAACAAGATTGGTAAACCCCTGGCCAGACTTATCAAAAAGAAAAGAGAAATGACCCAAATAAATAAAATCATGAATGGAAGAGGAGAGATCACAACCAACACCAAAGAAATACAAACAATTATAAGAAAACATTATGAGCAACTACCATGCCAGCAAATCAGATAATCTGGAAGAAATGGATGCATTCCTAGAGATATATCAACTACCAAAACTGAACCCGGAAGAAATAGAAAACCTGAACAGACCTATAACCACTAAGGAAATTGAAGCAGTAATCAAAAATCTCCCGACAAACAAAAGCCCAGGGCCAGATGGCTTCCCAGGGGAATTCTACCAAACATTTAAAGAAGAATTAGGGCGCCTGGGTGGCTCAGTTGGTTAAGCGACTGCCTTCGGCTCAGGTCATGATCCTGGAGTCCCTGGATCGAGTCCCGCATCGGGCTCCCTGCTCAGCAGGGAGTCTGCTTCTCCCTCTGACCCTCCCCCCTCTCATGTGCTTGCTCTCTCTCATTCTCTCTCTCTCAAATAAATAAATAAAAAATCTTTAAAAAAATAAAAATAAAAAATAAAGAAGAATTAATACCTATTCTTCTGAAACTGTTCCAAAACATAGAAATGGAAGGAAAACTTCCAAACTCGTTTTAGGAGGCCACCATTACCTTGATCCCAAAACCAGAAAAAGACCCCATCAAAAAGGAGAATTACAGACCAATATCCTTGATGAACGTGGATGCAAAAATTCTCACCAAAATACTAGTCAATAGGATCCAACAGTACATTAAAAGGATTATTCACCACACGACCAAGTGGGATTTATTCCTGGGCTGCAAGGTTGGTTCAACATCCGCAAATCAATCAATGTGATACAATACATTAATAAAAGAAAGAACAAGAACCATATGATCCTCTCAATAGATGCAGAATTTGACAAAGTACAGCATCCTTTCTTGATCAAAACTCTTCAGAGGATAGGGACAGAGGGTACAGACCTCAATATCATAAAAGCCATCTATGAAAAACCCAGAGCAAATATCATTCTCAATGGTGAAAAACTGAGAGCTTTCCCCCTAAGGTCAGGAACATGGCAGGGATGTCCACTATCACCACTACTATTCAACATAGTATTAGAAGTCCTAGCCACAGCAATCAGACAACAAAAAGAAATAAAAGGCATCCAAATCGGCAAAGAAGAAGTCAAACTCTCACTCTTTGCAGATGATAAGATACTTTATGTGGAAAACCCAAAGGACTCCACCCCAAAACTGCTAGAACTCATACAGGAATTCAGTAAAGTGGCAGGATATAAAATCAATGCACAGAAGTCAGTGGCATTCCTATACACCAACACCAAGACAGAAGAAAGAGAAATTAAGGAGTCGATCCCATTTACAACTGCACCCAAAACCATAAGATACCTAGCAATAAACCTAACCAAAGAGGCAAAGGATCTGTACTCACAAAACTATAAAATACTCATGAAAGAAATTGAGGAAGACACAAAGAAATGGAAAAATGTTCCATGCTCATGGATTGGAAGAACAAATATTGTGAAGATGTCAATGCTACCCAGAGCAATCTACACATTCAATGCAATCCCTATCAAAATACCATCCACTTTTTTCAAAGAAATGGAACAAATAATCCTAAAATTTGTATGGAACCAGAAAAGACCCCGAATAGCCAGAGGAATGTTGAAAAAGAAAAGCAAAGCCAGTGGCATCACATCTGGACTTCAATCTCTATTACAAAGCTGTCATCATCAAGACAGTATGGTACTGGCACGAAAACAGACACATAGATCAATGGAACAGAATAGAGAGCTCAGAAATGGACCCTCAATTCTATGGTCAACTCATCTTTGACAAAACAGGAAAGAATGTCCAATGGAAAAAAGACAGTCTCTTCAACAAATGGTGTTGGGAAAATTGGACAGCCACATGCAGGAGAATGAAACTGGACCATTTCCTTACACCACACACAAAAATAGACTCAAAATGGTTGAAAGACCTAAATGTGAGACAGAGTCCATCAAAATCCTAAAAGAGAACACAGGCAGCAACCTCTTCGACCTCAGCCACAGCAACTTTTTCCTAGAAACATTGCCAAAGGCAAGGGAAGCAAGGGCAAAAATGAACTATTGGGACTTCATCAAGATATAAAGCTTTTGCACAGCAAAAGAAACAGTCAACAAAACCAAAAGACAACCCACAGAATGGGAGAAGATATTTGCAAATGACATATCAGATGAAGGGCTAGTATCCAAAATCTATAAAGAACTTATGAAACTCAACACCCAAAGAACAAATGATCCAATCAAGAAACGGGCAGAAGACACGAACAGACATTTTTCCAAAGAAGACATCCAAATGGCCAAGAGACACATGAAAAAGTGCTCAACATCGCTCGGCATCAGGGAAATCCAAATCAAAACCTCAATGAGGTAACACCTCACACCAGTCAGAATGGCTAACAAGTCAGGAAACAACAGATGTTGGCGGGGATGCGGAGAAAGGGGAACCCTCCTACACTGTTGATGGGAATGCAAGCTGGTGCAGCCACTCTGGAAAACAGTATGGAGGTTCCTCAAAAAGTTGAAAATAGAGCTACCATACAACCCAGCAATTGCACTCCTGGGTATTTACCCCAAAGATACAAATGTAGGGATCCGAAGGGGTACGTGCATCCCGATGCTTATGGCAGCAATGTCCACAATAGCCAAACTATGGAAGGAGCCAAGATGGCCATCGACACACGAATGGATAAAGAAGATGTGGTATATATATATATACAATGGAATATTATGCAGCCATCAAAAGGAATGAAATCTTGCTATTTGCAACGACGTGGATGGAACTGGAAGGTATTATGCTGAGCGAAATAAGTCAAGCAGAGAAAGACATGTATCATATGACCTCACTGACATGAGGAATTCTTAATCTCAGGAAACAAACTGAGGGTTGCTGGAGTGGTGGGGGGTGGGAGGGATGGGGTGGCTGGGTGATAGACATTGGGGAGGGTATGTGCTATGGTGAGTGCTGTGAATTGTGTAAGACTGTTAAATCACAGACCTGTACCTCTGAAACAAATAATACATTATACATTAAAAAAAAAAAAAAAGATAGCAGGAAGGGAAAAATGAAGGGGAGGATATTGGAGGGGGAGACAAACCATGAGAGACGATGGACTCTGAGAAACAAACTGAGGGTTCTAGAGGGGAGGGGGGTGGGGGGATGGGTTAGCCTGGTGATGGGTATTAAAGAGGGCACGTTCTGCATGGAGCACTGGGTGTTATACACAAACAATGAATCATGGAACACTACATCAAAAACTAATGATGTAATGTATGGTGATTAACATAACATAATAAAAAATTTTTTTCAAAAAAAAAAAAAAGAAAATTAAATAAAAGGCCTCCAGATTGAAAAGGAAGAAGTAAAACTGTGTATTAGCAGATGACATGATTTACATATAGAAAATCCTAGGAATCTACACCAAAACTATTAGAACTAATACACAAGTTTAGCAAGGTTCCGTGACACAAGATCAATATACCAAAATCATATATATATTTCTATATCCTTGCAATGAACAGTATGAAAATGAAATTAGGAAAACAAATCCATTTACAACAGCATCAAGAAAAATAAAATGCTTAGAAATAAATTTAACAAAAGAAGTATAAAATTTATATTCTGAAAACTACAAAAACGTTGAAAGAAATTAAAGGTCTAAATAAATGAAAAGACATCCCATGTTTGTGGGTTGGAGGACTTAGTACTAAGATGGTAATACTCCCGAAATTGATTTACAGGTTCAAGACAACTTCTGTAAGAATCCCAGTGGTAACAGACAAGCTGATTCTAAAATTTATAAGGAATTGCAAAGAACCCAGAATAGCCAAAACAATCTTGAAAAAGAGGAACAAAGTTGGAGGAGGAGTCACACTTCCTAATTTCAAAATGCACTACAGAGCAACAACAATCAAGATAATGTGGTACTGGCATAATGGCAGACATGTAGATTGATGGAATAAAATTGAGACTTCAGAAATAAACACTTGCATTTATAGTCATTTGATTTTTGACAAGGATGCCAAGATAATTAGGTGGAGGAAGATTAGTCTTTTTAACAAATAGTGCTGGGACAACTGGATATCTACATGCAAAACAATGAAGTTAGACCCCTAACACATACTAACAACAAAAATTAACTCAAAAAGAATCAATAACCTAAGAGCTAAAACTTTAAAGCTCTGCAAAGAAAATCTTAAATCTTTGTAACCTCAGATTTGGCAATGGTCTCTTAGCACACCAAAAGCATTAGCAACAAAGGAAAAAATAAATTGGACTTCATCAAAATTAAAAACTTTTGTGCCTCAAAGGATACCAACAAGAAAATGAAAAGACAGCTCACAGAAAAAATGAAATATTTGCAAATTACATATCTGATCAGAGACTTAAATCTAGAAAATATAAAGAACTCTTACAACTTAATGAAAAGCTCAACAACTAAATTTTTTAAATGGGCAAAGGATCTGAGTAGACATTTCTCCAAAAAAGTATGCAAGTGGGCAATAAGCACATGAAAGATGCTCAACATCATTAGTCATCAGAAAAATGCAAATCTAGGGGTGCCTGGGTGGCTCAGTCTGTTAAGTGTCTGCCTTCAGCTCAGGTCATGATCCCAGGATCCTGGGATCAAGCTCCGCATCAGGCTCCCTGCTCAACTGGGAGCCTGCTTCTCCCTTTCCCTCTTGCTCCCCCTGCTTGCGTTCTGTCAAATAAATAAATAAAATCTTCAAAAAAAAAAAAAAGATAAATGCAAATCTAAAGCACAGTGAGATACCACTTCACACCCATTAGAATGGCCATAATAAAAAAAAAAAAAAGAATAGTAAGGGTTGGCAAGGATGTAGAAAATTGGAAACCCTCATACAGTGTTGGTAGGAATGTAAAATAGTGCCACCACTATGGAATATAGTTTGGCAGCTCCTCATTGAGTTCAACATAGAATTACCATATGACCCAACAATTATATTCCTAGGTACACAGACAAAATAATTGAAAATAGGTGTTCAAACAAAAACTTGTACACAAATGTGCATAGCCACACCATTCACAATAACCAAAAGGTCGAAACAATCCAAATGTCCATCAACTGAAGAATGGATAAAGAAAGTACGGAATATTCATACAATGGAATATTACTGGTCAACAAAAAGGAATGAAATACTGATACCCGAAACAATATGGATGAACCTCGAAAACACTATACGAAGTGAAAGAAGCTAGACACATAAAATCACACATTGTATAATTCCATTTATATGAAATGCCCACAACAGGCAAATCTATAGAAACAGAAAGTAGATTAGTGATTGCCTAGAGCTGGGGAGGATGGGGGAATTGAGAGGTGATAGCTAAAGATACAGGCTGGTTTGTTTTGTTTTTTTGTTTGTTCGTTTTTTATGTTTTTTGGATTCACTAAAATGTTCTAAAATTCATTGTGATGATGGCTGCATAACTTCAAATATACTGAAAGCTTTCAGTATATAATGTGTGAACTACACACATTAAATGGGTGAATTGTATGGTATATAAATTATATCTCAATAAAGCTGTTAGCAAAAAAGCCCACTTAGAATAATGTGTAATTACAGTGAGCTCTCAATAAATGTCAGCCACTGTTCTAGTGCTATTATTAAGGTCCATTCCACTGAACCCTGAATGAAGGCAAGAATGTTCATGGTATTTTGTGAGGATTTCCCTGCTAAAGTCAGAATTATAAAAGAAAGTCAGGAGAAAATAATGCAGGGAATTAAAGTCAAAATACACACAGAAATCCCAGGAATTTCATCTCAGCAAGAAACTAAGTAGGGATAAATGCTAATCTCGTTTGATTTCTTTTGGCTAGGTAATTAGAAAAGTGTCCTGTGGACCTAACATGTTAATTTTCTGGAATTCCCCAACCTTCTTCTCTTACCCTTTGGAACCCATGCTTAAGCCTACTATAGCTATCTAGCTAATTTATTCTTTTCTTTCCTGAAAGTAATTCCCCCCGGGATGAGGAGAGGCTATAGAAAGGACTCACTCCACTCTCTAACTCTTCTTCTAATAAAAGTTTTCCTAGGGGCAAATCCTTTTTCTAACCCAAATGAAAATACTCATACCTACTTGCAGAACCTGTGAACAGTTCCCTGTAACATCTGGAAAACATAGGTTTTTGGCCTAGAGAGATAGTAATTTCTCTCCAATAATAAGGAACAAACCTCTCCCAAAAGCTTCTAATGAGATAAGCAGACTGGCAAGCTATCAGCCAGCTGCTGAGTATCCCCTAAAAAGTTGCCCCCACAATCTTAAGCACAGACTACCTCAAACAGGGACTGAATTACTAAAAGAGAGAAAAGATGAGCACAAGATCTTTTGGCAAACTTCCCAATGACAACAGCTCTTTCAATATGCACAGGCCATGGAAAGAGAGAGAAGAGGCCTATGACACGTCAGCAACCACAGCTGGGCACCCAAGGGTTAATGTGGTAATCACCACTGTGGCTCACTAAACCTGTTCTCAATGGGGGACAAAAGGAGGTCAAAGGATGTCACATACTGTCCTTTACCATCTAAAAACACTGCCATCTGAGTCTCTTCTTACTCACCTTTCCTTATTCATCTCATTGTTTTTGGCCAACCCAAGAGCAGCTGTGTTCCCTTTTATCTTCTTGGAAACATCTTTAACAAACTCCTTATTGGCTTCCTTCTTGAGCTGGGCAGGTTGACTTTGAGAAGCCTGCAAAAAACATGGGGGGGGGAGGGCACGGGGGTAAGAAGGAAGCAAGGAAATGTAGAGAACCACAAATGACTTAATAGGTAGTGCTTACAGGAAAGTTCTGACCCACATCCCCATCTTGGACACCTTGTTTGGGTGTTCCCAGGAGTAATAATCAAAACATCCCACAATCAGTGTGGCACTGGTGTCAACCAATCACAATGGAAGCTAGCAGTATAGTAGTACTGCTACATATTAGCCAAATACTAGTCTTAAGTGATTCCAAGATACACAGAATGTAGTTCTGATCTCCATGTCAGGTATACTGGCTGGCAAATTCCCAAAAAGATATTTTGTTAATATCACATTCTACTTTGACTCCATAAGATATTCGGCGGGGGGGTGGGAAATGTAATATAACTGGCTTTAATACCTGGGTATACCAAGATCAACTAGCTTTTCAGGGTAGGCCTCTAACACAACACAACACTACCTGTCATACATCTATCCCATCACTGAAGGGATATTTATTTAACATGGGGCTCTGGGGAGCTCCACCATAAACTCTAATCATGACTAATTCTACCAAACAGTAGAAGAGATCATGAGATTGTGAATAATATCAGTAAAAATAAATTTAAAAGTTATGCCTTTAAAATGAAACAAACTGAACCTAATTATATTCCAAATAGATACCATAATCACACTAAGGGAAAAAGAAAAACAGAAGAAAATACAAGAAACAACTAATCCAAGTAAACACAGTTTTGGACTATATACCCTCAACATACACATTCTCAGTCAGGATGGGTTTGTGGGGTGGCAGAGAATATTGCAAATAAATCTGGAACTCTTTTTTTAAGATTTATTTATTTATTTATTTATCTATCTATCAGAGAGGGAGAGGGAGAGAGCGTGCACAAGCAGGGAGAGCTGCAGGCAGAGGAAGAAGCAGGCTCCCTGCTGAGCAAGGAGCCCGATGTGGGACTCGATCCCAGGATCCTGGGATCATGGCCTGAGCCAAAGGCAGACGCCCAACTGACTAAGCCACTCAGGCATCCCAAATCTGGAACTCTTTTTAACAGGTTTATTATGGTGGCATGGATGAAGTAATTTTGAAACCCTTTTAGATGTGTTACAGTACTGAGTAAATGTGTTGATGTCCTCATTGTAGAAGAAGAACATACAAATATGGGTTGGGGAATGCAAGGAAAAACCCTGTGTATTGGAATGGGAGCTGTGTAAATTCATGATTTCTTAAATAGGTCTATGTATATATACATCTGAGTATATGGGTATATGTATACGTGTGTGCATCTGTGCATACAGATATATGTATATGTATGTTTAAATACACATATATGTGCATATAAAGATTTGGTTTAGACAAAAATCATCAATGGATGCTAAATCTAGGGGAAATTTTGATGAAGAGTAAATTATTTGCAGGCTCTTAAGAGTGTGTCCCATACACCACTTACTAGCTGCAAGAGGAAAAAAAATAAACAGTAATTATACAATGGGAAACCAGATAACATCTTGACTGGGTGATCAAAATTTAATATCACCAATAAGGGACAGATGGACATCATGTGCCTCCAGATGTGATATCCTAAGGACAGCGTATCACCTATACAGTATCCCAACCAACAATGTGTATCATCAGTCTAGTCACATGGAAACATCAGACAAACACAAAATGAGGAATGTCCTATTTTTAAAAGGGTGTCTAGGGGTGCCTAGGTGTCTCAGTCAGTTAAGCATCTGCCTTCGGCTCAGGTCATGATCTCAGGGTCCTGGAATTGAGTCCTAAGTCCGGCTTCCTGCTCAGCAGGGAGTCTGCTTCTCCCTCCCCCTTTGTGCGTGCTCTCTCTCTCTCTCTCTCTCAAATAAAGAAATAAATCTTTAAATATATAAATAAAAGGGTGTCTAGGTGGCACTGTATTTTTCAAAAGTGGTAATGTCAATGAAAAACAAAGAAAGGCTATGGAAATGTTCCAGATTAAAAGCAGCTAGAGACTCTGAAACTAATAATACATTATATGTTAATTAATTGAATTTAAATTTAAAAAATACATATATATATTTTTTAAAAGCAGCTAGAGAGGGGCGCCTGGGTGGCTCAGTTGGTTAAGCGACTGCCTTCGGCTAGGGTCATGATCTCAGGGTCCTGGGATCAAGCCCCGCATCGGGCTCCCTGCTCGGCGGGAGGCCTGCTTCTCCCTCTCCCACTCCCCCTGCTTGTGTTCCCTCTCTCACTGTCTCTCTCTGTCAAATAAATAAAATCTCTAAAAAATAAAAAATAAAAAAATAAAAGCAGCTAGAGAAATGACAAGTAAATGATACTACACTGGATCATTTACTGGAAGGTAAAAATACTTATAACATTGACCTTATAAGGTCAACTGAAAAAACTGGAATATGGATAATAGATTACATAAAAATATTGTATCAATGTAAATTTATAAAGTTGTTAACAGTACTGTGGTTATATAAAGAAATTTCTCTGGGGCGCCTGAGTGGCTCAGTCAGTTGGGCGTCCAACTCTTAGTTTCAGCTCAGGTCATGATCTCAGGGTCGTGAGATGGAGCCCCATGTTGGGGTCCACACTCAGCGGGGAGTCTGCTTGAGATTCTCTCTCTCCCTCTCCTTTTGCCCCTCCCCCTGCTCACGCTCTCTCTCTTTCTCTCTCTCTCTAAAATAAATCTTTTTAAAAAAGACAATTTCTCTGATGAAATATACACTGAAGTACTTAGGAGTAAAAAGCCATGATATATGTAAGCAAATGGTATAAAATGTTAACTATAAGTTAATCTAGGTGAAGAGTATATGCATATTATTTGTATTACTTTTTATTTTTGCAACTTTTTGTAAACTTGAAATTATTTCTAAATGAAATACTTAAAAAACATGCTTTTGTATCATCAGATCATAATAAGCAACTGCAATCCAACAGGGAATTAATTCGTTCTTAGGCCCTCAAGCCATCCACCTCTGCTCCTCAAATAGTTTGGCACTGTTTTCATTTTAACTTCTTACCTAAAGTTTTACAAACTCCCTCTATGTGCAACTGAGATTCAGAATTGGAAAAGAACTGCATTCTTGGCACGAGAGAGGTGGAGACCCCAACACCCAGAGTGAAACTCTACTTGCCATATGTGAAGGTTCAAAGCACAAATATTCTCAGATCTAAGCTCAAGGGGACCTTAATCTGCACTTCCTTACAACTGTTTCATCAAAAAAAAAAAAAAAAAAGAAAGAAAATTGTGTCCTACTGACACAAAATCATTTAGGTAAACGTGGATATAGACCCTATCTCCTTGTCTACTGGCTTAGGACCAGCTCTTACAGACCAAAAGTCTTTCCCATGCTGGAATGATAAAGGCAAGGAAAAGAAAAACACAGCAGGTTAATTAAAACAGATCAAATCTTTTGGCATGCCAGGACCTCACTGGTGAATGTTGAGGGAAAAAACAGATGTGTGGACATGGAGACTTAGTATACTGACAGGAATACGGACAGGAAGAAACAAATAATCATATAGGGAATCCCCAAAATTCAGAGAGAAAGGAGCCCTCAACCCTCAAATAGATGAGCTCAGACATCTGCAGAAATGCCCAATCCTAGGAATGGCTTAGGCACATTGTAATGATGGAACTTTCTCCGGAAAACACCAAAGACCATTCAAGGTTACCAAAGTGAATCTTCAAAACTTGAATGCAAAAGGGAATTGGGCTTTCTGAGTTTTGGAAAGCTAGAGGCAGAGCTACTGCTCAGAGATGCCCTGCTTCTCTCACTTCCACTCTGGATATAGATGTAGCCTAACAGATACTGCATTCATTTGGAGAACCAGAAGGGCTCTGGATGATATCTGCCTGTATTTCCTATTAGTTTGTGTTTGTTCTTTATGAATGGCAATATAAACTTCACGAAAAAAAAAAAAAGGACTGAGACATAGCAAGAAATTATCTCATATGCTGTGAGACCTTGCTTTGCACAACGTCACCGCTCTTCCATCAGGGACTCTGGGGGCCAAGGGAAGCTACACTACCATGAGCTGCATCTGCTTCCGATTTGTGTGGCTACCTATTTCAGCCAAGTTTCTAGATCCATAGTTAAATAAGTCAGGAAACAAATCCAGCCTTACAGGTCTATGTGGGAAGGGTCTCTTTCAACCAATCTACAGTAAATCTGAAATTATTCAGAAAGCTGTAACCTAATCATATATGTTGTAATCTGTATGGGGAAGAGACTATGTTAGTACAGAGGTGGTCACACAGCAGCATCTAAAGAGCAGAGATCCAAAGGAGAGAACTTTGCCAATGCTTAACCAATCCTGCTCAAGGGGGTAAAATATTATCTAGTAGATACAAGTATTCTGGCAGCTACAGAAGGACACTCTATTATGGAGGGCAGGAATAGTTCACCAGGGTTCTCTGTATCCTAGATGAAACACTTCGAAAGCAACATTGGGCAAGTCCTGATCTGTAGACATAATTATGGTATCTACGTTATAGAAATAAATGAGGACTAAGGGAGTTAAATCAGGAAAAAGTGCTTAGAATAGTGCCAGGCACCTGGTAAGCCCTCAGTAGTCATCAGTTATTATTCTCTAAGACCAAAGATTACCTTGCCCAATTCTACGTTCAATTAGTAACAGTTAACTATCAATTCTGGGTTTTGCTGGTATCTTAATAATATCAGAAGGGAGTGAACTCAACAATTCTCATCAAAATTGAGTTTCTCAATCTCCACGGTTGAAGACCAGACTATGGAACAGTGGTCCCCAATGGTTCTGTACATCAGGGGGCATTTTTGATTGTCACTATGAATGGGTTGCTGCTGGAATTTAACACCAGGAGCCAGAGATGTTGTGGCTGAGGACAGTCCTACACAAAAGAAAAACTACTTCACCAAATGCCCATAGTGCTTGAATTGATAAACACTGCCTTGAACTACAATGAACCCATCAGGATACTCACCTCCGAGGCCTAGGCAGCTAGTTGAGCCACGTCTGGACTTAATCTAAATGCAAGATCCCGTAGCTCTTATATTTATCTACAATTTCATATCTGATAATCACTCTGTCTGCTGGTTCCAGAAAGTTCAACCAATTAATCCAGATGGTATGTGCCAGCAGAAGAGCTCCTGCAGCTTCTGAAATTGGATCATCGATTCCAAGTATAATTGGCTCTCAACATTCTAGAGAGGGTCAGGGTCTGGTAACCCAGAAAGATCCCTTAAGGAAGAGGTTATCTCAGCCATATGCAAAACCACAGCAAGGGATTGGACTAGCATACTCACATTGGTGAGATCTTCAAAAGCTGATCTCTTTTTGCATCGTCTCTTAGGTGAACATGAAGAGATCTTTGCTTGGTAATTCTCCCCTCTCTAAAAAAGTAAAAGAGGTAAATGAGTATATCCAATCATGAACACTTTTCAGGGACTTCGGGTCATCTTTGGGGCTCAAGGGCAAACTCCAGAATCTCCAAGCAACTGGAGATGTATATAATAAACCCCAAAAAACTACAACAAAAGGAAATTTTGGCACTCACTGCTGCTTAGAGAGTCCCTGAAGGAGGTAATCATTGATCATGGGGACAAAACTAGGATGATGACCTTCAGTGTAACCCCTAGAATGAGCAAAATAGCTTGGTAAAGCTAGTTTTCCCTCTTAGTTCTCTCATCTTTATGGTTATCTGATCAAAGATTAACAACCACCACCACCCTGCCATTCCCAGTCATTCCTTTAATATGGATGCGCTCAAGTAAATCAGTTCAATAATTTAACAAATATTTAAGTATCTCTTATGTTAAGTATTTAAGATAGTCCCAATAAGGACAATAACACATATACCTAGATATTGGTCCAGGATCACCTCTTTACTAGCTGTTGACCTTGGACAAATCGCTTACTCTTTCAGCCTCAATTTGCTTATCAGTAAAATTGGAATGAAAACCTACCTTATTTGAGGATCAAATAAGAGAATACATATTTTTGAAAGTCTGTATAGAGGCGCCTGGGTGGCCCAAATTCTGTGTTTTGAGAAAGGAGTTTGGTAATCCATATTAACCTCTAATTGTTAGTGCCTATGAAGGAGAGGTAGCAGATGGGAGGAGAGGTGACTATTTTGGAGCAAAAGGGGCTTTCTTTCTAAGTACTGTTTATCTGTGCATGCCTTACCCATCTCCCAAGTGAATGACACCATCTCTATGGGGCTACAGGTTAGGCTAAATCACACTGTAGTGCTCTTCTACTCATTAACAGTTTTTCTTTGGTGAAGGTCTCCTAAGTATTAAATTTCCTCTATGAAATGAGAACCCTGCCCTACTTTTATCAGAGAGTTGGTATAATGTGAAGCAGAGCATTAGGGTCACACCATCTATTTGCTCTGTTCTTCATCTACATCATGAACAGTTAGTACATGACACAGTAAGTGACCAGAAGTTTAGAGAATTGGATTCATAGTACAATAGACCAATCTAGCACAGCAGAGCAATCCTGAAAGAGCCAAGAAGAATTACTTCTATTTTCTAATTGATTAAGCTAAGAAATCAGTAAACTATTAGTCTTTTATCTAGTTCATGGTAAATAATCCTAGTGGAAATAATTAGCAAAAATATTTGGTGGTTACACAAATCTCACAAATTAGCTAAGAAATAAACTGTCAGTCTGCTATCCAATTCCCACTTAATATTACCAGTAGAAATAATCAGCCCCAAATAAAATTCACAGATAAAAGTGACCTCAATAAAACTTAGATTTACAAAATGTGCCCCCAGAAAGCTGGATTTGGAAAAATAACTGCCACAAAAGAAAACTTATTATGGCAGAACTCTAATCAGCAAATTCAATATAGACAAAAATCTGATCGATGAATCAAATCTTTCTTGCAAATTTAAATATAAAAAAAATCTAGCCCCTCCATGAAAATCATTTTAGTAAAACAAAAAAATGAAAATGATTAGAAAATGTTTATCTATGCTGAGAGAAAACCAATCAAGGAAATAAAATTGGCCTAATGATGTTTGCTCCAGGAAATACTCCCTTAATGACAATTCATCAGTATTAGTAAAACTCTGGTTAAAATATGTATGGTGATGAACAAAGAACATCCCAGGGTCGGAATGACAGTGTCAAACTATCCACAAGGTCAAAATGGACACCGTCTTCAAATTTAATAGCTATAAAAAGCCATGATAATACATTTGTTGAAGATTAGCTTCATAGTCTCCCCCAGGATGCACTAAGCAGCCTCCCAGCAAGGTACTTTGAACATCTCCCAGACACTAAGAGTATAGACGTGGTCATTAACAAGGGCTGAGTATTATTTGCTTCTGAAGGTTGTGAAGGACACCCTTCATTTCAGCTATGCATTTATGGGAAAGGAGAGTTCACACTTAGAATCCAAGTTCTAATTTGCTGGTCTTCTTAAACTACAAGCGCTACCACTCCTTCCCAATTTCTCAGATTAAACAACACATATTCAGAAAGATTTAGGGGTGAGGATAGGGACTGAGCCAACACAGAAAGAAGCTACTCGAGACACTGTTGGGAGAGACAGCTTGCTCTAACCTTTTCAGATTGGCCATGATCACTGGGCACAATTTTGCTCGACTGCGATTTCTTAGTGTCAGGTTTGGAGCTTCGGGATGGTAGAGGCGGCGGCATCTCTCACAGGTCCAGCAGTGTCTATCCAAGAGAGGGCTGCAATCAGAAAGGGACTCTTTCAAACACCATTCACCAGACACTTTGCAGAATTCTCCGAAAACCCCTGAGAATACCCAGTCTCTCTATAGCATCTCTAGAAGAAAATATACTTTGAGTTAGGCAGACCTGTGTTTAAATCTTAGTTCTACCACAATTAGCTTTAGGCAAGTGACAAACTCCCTGGGCTTCAGTTATCTCATCTGTAAAATGGAGATAAGTATACCTACCTCTGCAGGGCACTGTTCCAATTAAACAAGATACTCTATATAAAAAGCCCAGCACAGTGCCTGTCATCCTCTGTGGGCACTAGAACTGTAGCCTACCTCCTAGTTTAGGCCTGGGAACACTAGGAACAAGTCACATGAGTGTTTTGCATTAAAAACGATCAAGAACATGCAGATCATATAGTATAGAAGCCAGCTGGAAGAGTTAAGGTTCTTTAAAAGGCACAGGGTCCTGGCACAGCAATTACAATGATGCTACAGAGAAGATGCAAGAACACACTGCACACACATATATGCATGATAGGCCAGAGTATTCAAAGACTGCATTCAACCAAAAGAAACCATAATCCAGTTCCAGAGACACTTGGTAGGGGAAAAAAAAAAATCAAAAGATGAGATAACAATAGAAGGAACTAACTTATTGAAAATCACTTGACATAAAAATTTAACCATCATTACAGCCCTTGAGAGAGTCCTATCTTTGTCCCATCTTGGTGGGAGACCCCATTCTATGTTCTTTATGGTTCTTTCTTGTGAGTCCTCAATAGTTAGGATATACTTACGTGTCTTACGAGCAAATGCATTATTAGGAGGAATCTGTTTTTGGATATACAAGAGGCCCTTCCCACTCAGATGCAACTGCCCTTCCAACCTCACCCACATTCAATCTCCAAATTCAAATGCATTTGACAAAGAACAGGCTCCTGGAAGCGAGACCCTACAGGCAATGCAACAAGCTTACCATTCTGTACCAAATATTTCCAGCAATGGAGATATTAATGCAAATAAATTATGCATCTTATCCTATAAGTATTCACAAGCACAGCTCTAAATGTTAACATAAAAATGTGGCAAATGATTTAATAAAAGTAAATACAAAGAACTACAGAAACACAATGCAAAGTCGATAATCTTGTCAGGGAAAGGGGTGGGAGAAGGCTTCATAGCGGAGGTCATATATAATCTAGATTTAAATGACAAAGAGGTTCCCAAGTAGACTGGGGAGCTTTCCCGGCAAAGAAAGCCTGAGCCCAGGCAGAGACTTGAACACGTCGAGCATGGCAGATGCAGGGACACCCAAGTTGCCTGGAGTGTAGAGTATAAAAAATGTATTGGGGAGGAGTTAGAAAGGGGCTGAATGCTAGGCTGGAGGCAGGCTGGTAAGAAAGGGAAGCAGAGAAGACTGCAGCTTGAGGGGAAGGTTTAAGAAAGGAGAAAGGCTGATTTTGGATGAAGAAGTATTAAACATTTTGTCAGTCAGGAAAAGTCAGTACAAGTATGTGCCTTCACATTTATTACCTCAGTTGATCCTCACAACAAAACTGTGGGGGTACACAGTACAAATACAATTCTTCCCATTTTAGAGGCCTCGGTGTGCTAAGTGACTTACTACACAGGACAAACTACGGAGCAGTATAGGTCACCCAGCTCTTTCTAAAATACCATGAAGTCTCTCCAATCATACTCAAAAGCACTCCAAAACAGTCCATGGTCCAAATCGAAAGGCTGTACTGTGGTAGTGTAAGGAGACAGAATGAGCAGGTATTTTTTTTAAGAAGCAACTGGGTTTCTAAACCAGACAACTTAACATCTTTGAGGCTTAATTTTCTCATTTGCAATAGAGGTATCCCACCATTTACTTGCAGAAGCAACATATGACTCCAAAGTAAATTTGTATGTGTGAAACCTAACCCATGGTAGGCCCTCAAAATAAGTGGTGCATCTTACTTTCCCTCTCTTCCCCCAAATCCAAACCTATTTTCCATCTCATCTTTCAAAACTCAGCCGAGCAGCAATAAAGCCAAATTGGGTGCACCCACCCTTAAATGCACTGTATGAAAACCACTTACTCTGCTGTTATTATTCACACCTCGGACAATTTTTTTATGGATGACCAAAGACTCATGTCCTGAAACTTTTATCTTTCAAGGGGAAAGAAAAAATAGACTGAACTCAACAGGCTAGAAAACTTCCAGCTGATGACATCACAGGGTAACTAAACCTCAGAGAGAATAAGGTTATCCAGATGATATTTATACACCACCTTCATTATCCTGGACACTAATCACTTGTTTTGGGGGACACACACAGTGACTTAAGTAACTAGTTTCTCTGCCATTAGGAAGGGGGAGGGGATTGACTCCACTAAAAACAAGCTTTCATTAAGGGACATTCAGCAGAACATTATTGACTTCTACCACCTACAGAACGGGGCCTTACTTGGACGAGAAAATTAGAATCCTTTCCACTTTCCAGACTTTCCATCTTCCGTACATATACACTGATAAGTGTGGGAGACTCCATTGCGCATCCCAGGACCGGTGCTAAAACCCAAACGGGGGCAAGTTGGCTCATTTAGAAGCCCTGTTGCTGAGACTCCAAGACTGTAGATCAAGACAGTCTACAGGAAACAACAGCAACTTCATTTTATATCTAAAAGCAGGTTACAGACAGCAAGACACTGGGGAGAGAATGCAGCACGCTGTCCATGAAAGCAGCACTGGTCTGGGAAGGATGCCTAGGCTCTCTGACTCTGCCCCTGGCTGGCTGGATGATGCTAGGCAAGTCCCTTTTCCCTCTCTAGGCCTTTGTTTCCCCACCTAAGAAAATGAGGCCATGGGACCAGAGCCTCCTAGCTAGTCAAACCATGGTCAACAGATCAGCAACATTAGCATCACCTGGGAGCTTGTTAGCAATTTAAAATCCCAGGCCCCAGGCTAGACCTACCAAATCTGAAAGTGCAAGTTAACAATATCCCCCAGGTGCTTTGTATGCACTTCAAAGTTTAAAAAGCACTGTTCTAGGGTCCTTTGGCCTCTGACATTCTAGGATCCTAAGTGGACCAAAGCACAGAGAAGTGGGAAAGCCCAGAGCTGCAGCAGTTGGAGCATGGGATAGAAGAGAGCCAGTGGAGATAAAAGCGGTAACAAAGGAGAGAGCACACGTTTCCATCCTTTTTCATATCCTCCAACCTGTAATTCAAAGACATCCCGCAAGTAGCACTCTCTGACTTAAATACGTCCTGTGGATGAAATTGATCCTCCACACTTCCACTTGTGAAAAGACGTTTTGTAAATGTACTCTGATTCAGGCATGTGTACTGGTCGCTCTATCTGAAAGCTAGGACACAGTCTCATTTCTTTTGCCATCTCACCCTCTAAAACACATTCCCTGCCCAACTTCGCACAAACTGCTGACTGACAGCAGAACAAAACAAAGGTTTCACGGCAGGGATGCCTTGCTTGCCGGCGAGAGAAGACAGCGTGTTCACAAGGGGCTGGAGTAGTGCTCAGGCATCAACCCGCTTGCGACAGGGCCGGGCATCCGAGCGGGCCGTATAAGCCCAAAGGCGCCTACCTCACACCGAGATTGAGGGCAGAACATGAAGATCATGGACGCACTCCTAGACCAGGAGAGGCCCGGGAAATGAACGGAGCTCCGCGTTGTAGCGACCTGTGTCCTTCTCAACCTGGCCTGGGCTCGCTCCAATCTGCCCAGTAGCGAATTTTGAAAATTACAGCCCCAGGAGGAAGCGCAGTGGAGATTGGCCAGCAGGGGCCAATCAGCGGGCACCGTTGGGGCGTGTGCGCCCCTAGCACGGAGGGGCGGAGCTGGGTATTTTTAAATTGAACTGGGCGGCTAATAGACTTCGCATTGGGGCGTGGTTTCGAGTACAATTGGCTGAACCCGGCAGGGCTGACCAGCCGAGTACTGGGTCAATTTAAAGAGGCGTTTTTATTTAAATAATCCTGCCGGAGGATGGGGACGAGAGTGGCTGCATAATGCAGATTCAGACCAATTAAAACATTAACATTAACAACCCTCTGTAGAGTCAAATGTTAACTCCTGCTGGCTTCACAAATGACCTTGTGAGGGAATCAGGGCAGAAATTATTGCCCCTATTTTATGGATAAGCACCCAAAGTGCAGTAGAGCTAATAGTAGCTAACATTAATTTACCACTAGCTCTGTGCTAAATGCTATAAATTTTTATTCTTTTAAATCCTGTCCAAAAAGATAGGTACTTTTATTAGTGCCATTTTACAGATAACAAAATTGTAGCTTGCTAACTGCCCAATATCACAAACCTGCATTGTGGCAAAGCAGGTATTACAACTAGATATTCTCATTCATTTCACTCACTCATTCACTCACTCATTCATTCATTCATCCATTCATTCATCCAACAGTTACAGAGCACCTGCTTTGTTCCAGGAGCTAGAAAAACTATATATGAGTAATTGACAAAAGACTTGAAGAATTAATAGCCCTGCCCTATCCTCTGAAGATGCAAAGAGTAAATGGAGATACCAAGATAAAATCCAGGACTTGCTGCATACACAGCAGCTAGCTACTCTACCACTAAACTACATCCC
Organism: Halichoerus grypus; assembly: GCF_964656455.1. NCBI lineage: Eukaryota > Metazoa > Chordata > Mammalia > Carnivora > Phocidae > Halichoerus > Halichoerus grypus. The sequence continues at coordinate 89,522,384 of NC_135727.1, forward strand.
TGCCTTTACTATCAGCCCATTCTCCTTTTAGTATCTCACAGCTTCTACATTAAAAGTGGAATATTCACATGATCCCAGGCCCTCTTCTCTTTTCAATCTCCCTAGGTTATCTCATCCAGAGCCACGACTTTAAATATCATCTAAAAGCTGGCCCTGAACTCCAGATTCATAAATCCAAATGACTACGACACATCTCCGCTTGGATGTCTGATAGACAACTCAAACTCAGTATGTTCACAATGCTTACCAAAGCTGATGTTCTTCCAATATCTCCCATTTCAAAAATTGGTACCACATCAAACTTGTTAATCAAGCCAGAAACCTGGGTATCATCCTCGATTCAAACTCTCTTCCATCACCTTACCTTCCCATATCCAATCCTTCAACAAGTCCTATTGATTCTACCTTAAAATTATACCTTACATCCATCCACTTCTCTTCACCTCCACTGCCACCACAGTCTCTCATCTGGACCACCGTCAAGAGCCTCCAAGCTGCTCTCCCCCTTTCCAATCTTGATCTTCTCTAATGTGAATACAATACAAGATCAATCTTTAAAAAAAAAATATATATATCATCTTTCTCTCATGCTTTAGTGGTTTCCCACAGAACTTAATATCCAAACTCCTTACTGCGATCTACAAAGTCTTGCCTATATCATCAACCTCATCTCATACCACTCTTTCTTGTTCACTACATTCCAGCCATAATGGTCTTCTTTTGGGGCTTTGAATATAATAAAATCCTTCTCTTCAGAATCTTTGTACATGATGTTCCCACTGCCTGGAACATTCTTCCCTCCATTCTTTAAATTACTTGTTTTTTTCTGATGCTTCAACTCTCAGCTTAAATGCCCCCTCTTCAGAGAGGCTTTCTCTGACCATGTTATCTAAAGTAGTATTCTCCTCCCACTCCTTTATACTCTATCTCAGCCCCTTACATTTACTTTAGAGTAATTATTGCTATTTGTAATTTTTAACCTATCTCCTCATTCAGGAATGCAAGGTCCTTACCTAGAGAGTATTATGCTAAGTGAAGTAAGTCCTACAGAGAAAGACAAATACCTTATGATTTCACTTATATGTGGAATATAAAAAACAACAAATGAACAAACAAAAAAAAACAGAAACAGACTCATAAATAAAGATGTACTTCATATATACAATGGACTATTACCCAGCCATCAGAAAAGATGAATACCTACCATTTGCATCAACATGGATGGAACTGGAGGGTATTATGCTAAGTGAAATAAGTCAAGCAGAGAAAGACAATTATCATATGGTTTCACTCATATGTGGAATATAAGGAATAGCGCAGAGGACCATAGGGGAAGGGAGGGAAAACTGAATGGGAAGAAATCAGAGAGGGAGACAAACCATGAGAGACTCTGGACTCTGGGAAACAAACTGAGGGTTACAGAAGTGAGGTGGGTGGGGGCGTGGGGTAACCAGGTGATGGGTATTAAGGAGGGCATGTGTTGTGATGAGCACTCGGTGTTATATGCAACTAATGAATCGTTGAACACTACATCAAAAACTAATGATGTACTATATGTTGGCTAATTGAACATAATAATAAAAAATAATAAATAAATAAATAATAAAGAGAATGAACTGGTAGCTGTGTGTGTGGGGGGAAACAGATAAAGGGGATTAAGGGGTAAAAACTTCCAGTCACAAGGATGAAAAGTAAAGTGTAAGGAATATAGTCAATAATATTGTAATAACTTTATATGGCGACAGATGGTAACTACACTTATTGTGGTGAGCATTTTGTGATGTATGTAATTATCGAATCACTATGTCATATACCTAAAACTAATATATTTCAACTATACTTTAATTATAATTTTTAAAATTCTAAAAATAAAAAAACTAAAATGTATAATAAAAAAATAAAACAAAACAAAAAGAATACAAGACCCATAACTATATGGACCATATCCATTGTGCTCTATCTCCAGTCATTAGCATTAATAATAGTTAATATTTATCAATTGCTTACTATATGTTTGATGCTGTTCTGAGACTCACAATAATACAATGAGGTGTTAATATCCCCATTTTGCAGAAGAGAAACTTGGAGTACAGAGAAGTTTAATAACTTGCCTGAGATCACACAGCTAGCAAGTTATTGGACTGGGATTTCAAGCAATCTGATTTCAGAGACAAACACATATTCATTACCCTATACCTGCCTCTTTGATAAATGATTAAAAAATATTTGTTAACTAAGCAATTTAGTATCTTCTTTTAAGGGTAATCACTGTGGACAAGTGCCCCACTGGGATGCACTAAAGAAGAAATACAGTGTTAACCCAAGTCACTTTAAGTCTTCTTTATTTTCTTTTTTATTATTCAAGTATAGTTGACATACAATATGATCTTAGTTTCAGGGGTACAATATAGTGATTTGACAATTCTATACATTACACAATGATCACCATGATAATTGTAGTTACCATTTGTCAACACAAAACATGATTATAGTATTATTGACCATATTCCCTGTGCTGTACTTTCAATTTCCCTGACTTTTATTTTAAAACTGGAAGTTTATACCTTCACCTACTTTACCCATCCCCTCCTTCCAACAACCACCAATTTGTTCTTTCTTTATGAGTCTATTTTTTTGTTTGTTCATTTGTTTTGTTTTTGAGATTCCACATATAAGTGAAATCATATGGTATTTGTCTTTGACTTATTTCACTTAACATTACATCCTCTACATCCATTCATGTTGTCATAAATGGCAAGATCTCATTCTTTTTTACAGCTGAGTACTATTCTGTTATACACACACACACACACACAAATATCTTCTTTATTCATCTATCAGTGGACACTTAGGTTGCTTCCATTTCTTGGCTATTGTAAATAATGCTGCAATAAACATAGGGGTGCATATATATCTCTTCAAGTTAGTGTTTTCATTTACCTTGTGTAAATACTCAGTAGTGGAATTACTGGATAATATGATATGTCTATTTTTAATTTTTTGAGAAACCTCCATACTATTTTCCACAGTGGTTGCACCAATTTACATTCCCACAAATGGCACACGAGGGTTCCCTTTTCTCCACATTCTTGTCAATACTTGTTCTTATTTTTTTTGATACTAGCCATTCTGACTGGTTGCAAAGTGAGATCTCATTGTGGTTTTGATTTTCTTTTCCCTGATGATCAGTGATGTTCAGCATCTTCTCATGTGTCTGTTAGCTATCTGTATGTCTTCATTGGAAAAATGTCTACTCAGGTCCTCTGCCCATTTTTTCATTGGATTATTTGTTTTTTTGGTGTGGGGTTGTATAAGTTCTTTATATATTTTGGATACTGTTTATCAAACATAGCATTTGCAAATATTTTCTCCCATTCAGTAGGTTGCCTTTTCATTTTGTTGATGGTTTCATTCACTGTGTGTAACCTTTTATATTTTGGTTTAGTCCCAACAGTTCATTTTTGCTTTTGCTTCCCTTGCCTGAAAAACATAAATATGTTTCCAAGACTGATGCCCAAGATATTACTGCCTATGCTGTCTTTCAGGAATTCTATGGTTTCAGGTCTCACATTTGGGTCTTTAATCTACTTTGAGTTTATTTTTGTATATGGTGTAAGAAAGGGGTCCCATTTCACTCTTTTGCATATAGCTGTCCCATTTTTCCAATGCCATTTATTGAAAAGACTGTCTTTTCCCCATTGTATATTCTTCCCTCCTTTGTCATAGATTAATTGACCATATAAGCATGGATTTATTTCCGGGCTCTCTATCCTATTCCATTGATCTTTGTGCCAGGACAATACTGTTTTGATTACTATACCTTTGCAGTAAAATTTGAAATCAGGGATTATGATACCTCCAGCTTTGTTCTTCTTCCTCAAGATCGCTTTGGCTAATCAAAAGGAATGAGATCTTGCCATTTGCAATGACGTGGATGGAACTGGAGGGTGTTATGCTGAGCGAAATAAGTCAATCAGAGAAAGAGAATCATATGACCTCACTGATATGAGGAATTCTTAATCTCAGGAAACAAACTGAGGGTTGCTGGAGTGGTGGGGGGTGGGAGGGATGGGGTGGCTGGGTCACAGACATTGGGGAGGGTATGTGCTATGGTGAGCGCTGTGAATTGTGCAAGACTGTTGAATCACAGATCTGTACCTCTAAAACAAATAATACAATATATGTTAAAAAAAAAAAAGAAGAAGAAGAAGAGAGCAGGAGGGGAAGAATGAAGGGGGGGAAATCGGAGGAGGAGACGAACCATGAGAGACGATGGACTCTGAAAAACAAACTGAGGGTTCTAGAGGGGAGGGGGGTGGGAGGATGGGTTAGCCTGGTGATGGGTATTAAAGAGGGCACGTTCTGCATGGAGCACTGGGTATTATACACAAACAATGAATCATGGAACACTACATCAAAGACTAATGATGTAATGTATGGTGATTAACATAACAATAAAAAATTTTTTTAAAAGATTGCTTTGGCTATTTGGGGTCTTTCGTGGTTCCATACAAATTTTAGGATTATTCTAGTTCTGTAAAAAATGCTGTTGGTGGGCACCTGGGTGGCTCAGTTGGTTGGGCCTCTGCCTTCCGCTCAGGTCATGATCCCAGGAAGCCTGCTTCTCCCTCTCCCTCTGCTGCTCCTCCTGCTTGTGCTCCCTCACTCTCTCTGTCAAATAAATAAATAAAATCTTTATTAAAAATGCTGTTGGTATTTCGTTAGGGATTGCAATGAATCTATAGATTGCTTGGGTTAGTATGGACATTTTAACAATATCTTTTTTGAGAGAGAGAGAGAGAGAGCATGAGCAGGGTTAAGGGCAGAGGGAGAGAGAGAATCTCAAGTAGGCTCCATGCTCAGTGCAGAGCCCGACACAGGGCTCAATCTCAAGACCCTGAGATCATGACCTGAGCCAAAATCGAGAGTCAGATGCTTAACCACTTGAGCTTCCCAGGTGCCCAGACATTTTAACAATATTAATTCTTCCAACCCATGATCATGATATATCTTTCCATTTGTTTGTGTTGTCTTCAATTTTTTTCATCAATGTTTCATAGTTTTCACAGTATAGGTCTTTCACCTCTTTGGTTCAATTTGTTCCTAGGTATTTTATTCCTTTTGGTGTAATTGTAAATGGGATTGTTTTTCTTAATTTCTCTTTCTGCTACTCCATAATTAGTGTATAGAAAGCCACAGATTTCTGTATATTAATTCTGTATCCTACAACCTTACTGAATTTATTAGTTCTAATAGCTTTCTGGTGGAGTCTTTAGAATTTTCTATACATAGTATCATGTCATCTGCAAATAATTAGTTTTACTTCTTTACCAATTTGGGTGATATGTATTTCTTTTCCGTGTCTGATTTCTATAGTTAAGACTTCCAGTACTGTGGCAAATAAAAGACTGTAAGCCCTTCTTTAGTCAAGAGAGGAAAAGTTCTATCTACCAAAACAACAGCAATATAAAAATTACAAAAGAAGCCATTTCATTTTTCCTATTCTTCCCGCTTTTCAAAAAACAAAAAAGTTATTGAGCAAAAGAACATTTCCAAAAATGTTTAAGTTTGTTTTTCTCTCAACCTTCACACCTCCAGTTGACTTAACCTCTCCTTCGTGTTCCACTCAGAGAGAACACTGAGAAAAGAGGAAATAGCCCTTTGACTCTATCACTTTCCAATATTTCCCTCTTCCCAGGCAGACAACATTCTCATAAACTCTCCTTTCTCCTCCCCGCTACATCCCTCATATTAAAACCCGATAGAAAAGACACTACATCAAAAACTAGTGATGTAATGTATGGTGATTAACATAACATAAAAAAAAAAAACCCGATAGAAAAGATCTGCTATTATCTACTTTACTTTTACATGAAAATATATTCCAGATGGATCCAAGATTTAATTGTGAAAATGAAACCATGGAAATACTAGACAAAATATAAAAGAATACTTTTATAACCTTCAGAAGGAAAAACTTTTCTAAACAGGACCAAAAAAATTAAAGATAGCAAAAGCCTCAATAATTTTTAATAGCTAAAAATTGAAAATTTGTTTGGCAAAACAAATTTTTTAAAAAGAAAAAAAGCCAGTGTAGCTATATTAATATCAGATAAAGTAAACTTCAGAGCAAAGTAAATTAGCATAGACACAGAGAAATATTACATAATGATAAATGGGTCAATCCACAAAGAAGATACAGCAACCTTACTGACATCCAAAGCATAATGAGGGAATACTATGAGCTCTATACACATAAATTTGACGATTTAATTGAAATGGACAAATTCTTTGGAAATCACAAACTACCACGATGTACCCAATATGAAATACATCACCTGAATAGCTCCATAGCTTTAAAGAAAGTCAATTTGTAATTTTAAAATTCTCAAAAAAAGAAGTCTCTAGGCCAAGATTATTTCACTGGAGAATTAAACTAAATCTTTAAAGAATAATTAACACCAATTCTACACCATCTCTTCCAGAAAATAAAGAGGAGGGAACACTTCCCAACTCATATGAAAACACTTCTACCATGATATCAAAAGCAAAGACTACAAAAAAAGAAAACCACATACCAATCTTCCCTCATGAAAAGAGATGCAAAATCTTCAGCAAGATATTAGCAAATAGAATTTAGCAATTATAAAAAATATTATATACCATGACCAAGTGGGGTTTATTCCAGGGATGCGAGACTGGTTCAAAAAATCAATCCACATAATCTATCACATTAACAGGCTAAGGAATCCACAAAAATAAGAAAACTATTAAAACTAATAAATGAGCTCAAGGCTGTAAAATCAATATACAAAACTCAATTCTATTTCTATAGCCTTGCAAGGAACTATCTGAAAATAAAATTAAGAAACCAATTCCATTTATAATGGCATCAAAAGGAGCCAATTACTTAGAAATAAATTTAACAAAAGAAGTACAAGACTTGTACACTGAAAACCACAAAACATTATTAAGAAAAAGTAAAGACCTAAATAAATGTAAAGACATCCCATGCTCATCAACTGAAATACGTACTTAGTTAAGATGGCATCCCTCTCAAATTGATCTACAGAATCAACGAAATCTCTATCAAAATCTGTGTAGAAAAAAGTTAACATAGCAGACCTGAGAATGTTATCATCTGAAAATCCTGCAGGCAAGGTTGACCCTTAGCTAGGATCTAGGAACTTGGATTTGGGGAGGATTCCCACCACCCTAACCCATAAAAGTAGCTCACTGTACCTTAATTGTGCAAACAATACGGCTTATGGTGAACACGAGATTTCCTCCTGGGACTTTGGAATTTCGGTATGTACTATGCAGAGGGTTGCCTGCACGACCAGCCTCCAGCAAAAATCCTTGGCATCGAGTATCTAACTAGAGTCCCTTGTAAACATCATTTCACACATGTCACAACTCTATACCGGGAAAAGTTATGCTAAATGAAAGAAGTCAGTCACAAAAGACCACAATACCAAATGATTTCATTTATATTAAATGTCCAAAATAGGCTGATCTATAGAGAGAGAAAGAAAATTAGTGATTGCCTAAGGCTGGGTAAGTATAGGGTTAGGGGAGCTGGGGCGTGATGGCTACAGGGTATGAGGTTTCTTTTTTTGGTGATGAAAATGTTCTAAAGTTGATTATGGTGATAGTTCCACAACTCTGTGAATATACTAAGAATCACTGAGTTGTACACTTTAAAGAGGTGAACTACGTGGTATTCGAATTATATTTTAATAAAGCTGTTTTAAAAATAACTAGCTAATAAAAATATATTGGTTCTTTCAAAAAAAATTCTGTTTAAGAGTAGCAAGAAAAGACTCGGTAGAACCAGTTAGGAAGTTGCTGCAATAAGCCAGGCAGTTCGGACCGAGGTGATTCAACCTTCTTGGCCATGGCCAAGCACTTCTATATGGTTCTGGGCGTGGCAATTCTTGAACCTAGTGATATCCCTTGCAGGATAAATGAAAATCAGTAACCCACAGTCGTTCTCCTCAAGCATTTGGAAAGATAAAGCTCATAATGAAATAGAACAGACACTGCTTTCCTTGAACCTATAAACATCTTTTCTGAAGGAAATGTATCAATAAATATAACACACACGAAAAGTGCGGTTTTTAGGGTGGGGAGTGATTCTATAAGGGAGGAATCACCAATTTCCCTTTTAATTTGAGGAATGCCTTGGCAAAACGGGCTTCGGTAAAGGGGTGATCGCCTACCTTATGGAAACACGTTTTCCAAACAGGGGCGACCTCCTAGTGGCTACATGGACTCATTACCTCCATTTACCCTCTCGATTTGAGAGCCACAGGCACGGGTCTCAGCCTGACACCCCCACGGGGCAAGGACATGACCAAGCTGAAGACTAGGCCAGTCTTCATCCCATTTTAACGTCCCTAAAACCTGGGGGATCCTTAACAGAGTCGCTGGGGGCGGGAGGGATGCCTACCAATACCATGAGGGAACTCGAAAGGCTTCCCGCTTCCAGATCCCCTTCCTCTCCTCCAAGAGTCTTGACTTAAAACATTCATTCACTGACAAAGACACCAACAGAGGAGAGGATTAAAAGTTTTGTCGCCAGGCGCCTGGGTGGCTCCGTCGCGCCTCAGTCCGTTAAGCGCCTGCCTTGGGCTCAGGTCATGATCCCGGGGTCCTGGGTTCAAGCCCCACATCGGGCCCCCTGCTCAGCCGGGAGCCTGCTTCTCCCGCTGCCCCTCCCCCCCCCCCGGGCGTCAAATAAGTTAGTAAATTTTTTAAAAAGAAACTTGTCGCCAGTTGATACTACATTTAAGTACTTTTCGTCAGACATTCGAGACAAGTTTGTTGGTCCGACAGGAAAAAAAAAAAAATGCGATTCATAACCTAGCTTCCTCAGCTACATCGCCAGCTCTGACACAAAATACGTCGACGTACTTACATACGGAAGGCGAAAGGCTCTTTTAAATGCCTAGAAAATTAAGTTGTACCTCGAACAAACCACCGACGGACTGACACAAACCCTCGGCTTTGTAAAGGGACTCCCCCCGAGTAGTAGGAAACAGAAACAAACAAAACGACACAAAAACCAAACACGGACGAGGGCCCCAAGAAGTGACTAACCGCCTCCGGAAAACGGCCTCAGAGCGATCCCCTCAGGGCAACCGCCTCCAGCAAACGCCGCCTCCGCAAATGGGTCCCGGAGGCCGCCGTCCGACCCCACCGTTGTCACCAGCAGGGGGGGCTAAGGGATCAGCGCTAAGTTCAGTCAGCCTCGAAACCACCAGATGGGGCCAAAAGATCAGAGTAGGGACCCCTTAGCCGTTTCTTTTTCTCTGGAAATTTCTCTTCGGACCCTAGAAGAAAGAAAAGGGGTACCACTCTCTGCGCGCGCACACGCACACCCACCTCCAAAATGATGGAAGTGGGTAGTGCCTCGTCTAGCCGGACCACCCCCCCCCCCGCCGTGATCCAGCCCCCCCACTGATAAAAATCCGGATTAAAATAGCACCCGTTTCCGAAAAATGAGATGACGCACGTAGAACACAGTAGCGGGCAAATTTTCAGGCCCCACTCCAGCCCCGCAGACTAAAAAAGTCTGCGATGGAGCCCAACTACCCGTTTTCACAAGTGCTCCAGGTGGTCCTGAGGCACACATAAGTGTGGGAAGTGTTGCTCTCCGAAGTAGACTGCCCACTGAAATATTACTACGGATTCCAGGACCCCGTGGCTTCTGAACTGTTTGCTGCCTGAAATTCCAAAAACCGTCATTTATTTGTTCCTTGAGCCCAGCCGTGTGCCCAGTATTGTGGCGGATACGATGGGAGACAGAGACGCCGCCCGCCAGGCTTTCAACGCAGGTGATCGAGGGATAGGAAAAGTTAATTAACTCTACCAGGCCAGACCTACTAAATGTCAGATGAATTACACAGACAAGAAGCAAATGTTCTAGGAAATCAGAGGAGGGAAATTTCCCAATTATAACAGGGAGGAGCCTGACCAGAAATGGCCCCTGCCAAGCCAAGCCCACCTTTCACAAATAGCTATTAAGTCATTTTCTACAACGAGGCAATAGAACAGACCTTAGCTGCCTAATTAAGCCTCTGCCTAAAAGGAAACCCCAGCATTATCTATGAGTCCTCTTTAACAGCTTCCCTCTGGAATAAAAAATGAGAATATTTATAGCATTTTAAAGTCCTTTATTTTCGCTCTCCACTGCTTCGATCACTCATAGAAAAGACCAGACAGATATGCACAATACAGACATAACATAAATACTTGACAGAAGTAATTATGCAGCACCACTGCGAGATGTTCAGAATAACTAATTGCTCACTTTAGCATGGTTGCATGAAGCTGCTCTAAAAACATTGTGTATTTTCATGTCTGGAAAATAATGCAGAGGAAAAAAAGAAGTGGAGCTCCCATTTGTGTTGGTTCACAATAAATAATGTCTGTTAATCACTGGTATCACCATGCATTTTCCAAATGGTCATGGTGTCATCCCATAAACTAAATTAGGCAGCCTAATCTGAGACTGGAAGATACTTAGTGAGAATAACAGGCAGACAGTGATTTCATGAAGGCTGATAGTTCAGCTCATTTCAATTTCATTTTGTCATTATTCATAACAATTACATTACAAACACAGGTCCCATTTTTATTACCTTAATAGCTCTTTCAAACCAAATGTAAACTGAAAGCGTAAAGTGTTGATTTGTACAGTTATTCACAAGTTTGTGCGGAAGAGATGTTTGTGTAGAATAAACGAAGTTAGAAAATGGATGATAATGGTTCCAAAAAAAAACTGTGTCTACCATCTTTATGTTTGGCTCTTTTTTTTTTTTTAAGATTTTATTTATTTATTTGAGAGAGAGAATGAGAGAGAGAGAGAGCATGAGATGGGGGAGGGTCAAAGGGAGAAGCAGACTCCCTGGAGTCCCTGGGACTCCAGGATCATGACCTGAGCCGAAGGCAGTCGCTTAACCAACTGAGCCACCCAGGCACCCTTTATGTTTGGCTCTTAAAGGCTAATCTGAGTGCGTAGTACTTCACCCATATTCACACACTAACATGGCATATTCCTTCTTTTGATTCTTTGAACATCCTTCTCCCCGACCCATCTGTTCCCACCGCTAGTCAGTATAGGCTGGTCTGAGAATCTCAGCAGCTTAAGAGAAAGAAGAGGCAGAGGATGTACTGTAACCTATGACTGAGCCTCCTCACGTTTTTGTTGTTGGTTTCCCATCCAAATGCTGCTCTTTTTTGCTCCTGGTTACCCTCCAGGATGGCAGGATTGGGGCGCCATGGGACAGGGCTCTAATCATCCATAATAGTTCTCTTTTTGTCATTCAGGGGATTGGGTAAGACATTTTCCAGGCCCAGATCGTAGTCATTCCCTTCTGGGCTGGGAGACATAGAGGCTTTTTGTTTTTTAATCTTAGGGATATACATTCTTGGGCTTGGAGAATAAATACACGTTTTCTTTCTTTGCTTCTTATTCTACAGACATGAGCCAGATCCAGGAGCTCCAACTTTTTCTTTAATCATCAAAAGTTCTTGACAAAAAGGCAATAGAGGAAAAACAAGTCTTGTGCTGTAGATTTTAGCTCATCACCACCGACAAAGACTCCCTCCTTGACCAAAAGTTATTTTTTAATAAAAATTGTATGTATCTAAGGTATACAGCATGATGATTTGATATAGTCAGGCTCCTCTGAGACTTCTTCTCAACTAGGCCTCACCCTTGGCCTATAGAACTGCACGGGCACATACGGTATCATCCTTTCCCTACATTAAGAGACGTGAACAAACATTAACACAGTTTCTATCAGCTCAAGGCCATGTCCCTAGGATGATGATCCCAGCCTCCTTAAAAGGCCTGCCTAAGAAAGTTCAACACTGCCAGCAGAATTTACTGTTTGTTTCAGCCAAAACCTGATTATAGGCCCCTGACCTCCCTTTCCTTAGAACATTTACTTTGGAAAACGTATCATTGTAAATCCTTTCTCCGTTCCTTTGAGATGTATCTTCTACAACCCAGAAATGTTTTTCTCAAAGACCTGGGAGCCATCCCTTTGAAATGTAATTATCAAGAAAGAAGGACCCCTGTCTCCTAATCTCTATGAAAGGGTAGGAGCCTAACTTTGATAAGTACCAGTTAGCACACACAGTTGCCCTAATCACACTGATCACCCCCCAGCCAAACACACACACATACATACACACCCACATTTCCCTCAGCAGTTTTTCCTTTAGCACACCCCAGCATTTAAAAAGCCTTCTGCTTCTTGTTTCAGTGGAGTTGAGCTCTGTTTATTGGAAGACTCTCTTCCTGGGCACCTGGGTGGCTCAGTCGGTTAAGCGTCTGCCTCTGGCTCATGTAATGATCCCAGGATCCTGGGATCGAGTCCCACATTGGGCTCCCTGCACTGCAGGGAGTCTGCTTCTACCTCTGCCCCTTTCCCCACTCGTTCTCTCTCTCTCTCTCTCTCTCTCTCTCTCGCCTTCTCAAATAAATAAATAAATAAAATCCTTAAAAAAAAGGAAGACTCTCTTCCTTACTGCAGTTGAATAAAATCTGTCTTGCCACTTTTAACAAATGTCTAGCTCTGTTTCTCTTTTATGCCATGAACTAACAAGATCAAAATTGTACAGCAGGGTTAAGACATGCAGTCTCAGGGGTAACAAAGAAAAGAAGAAATTGAAGTAGACGAAGAATACAAAACTATATTATTTAGGGGATCCTCCCAACTTATTTTTAATTCAGATGCATTTATTCTCATGCATGAGGTTAAAGTGGAAATATGTAGAGAAAGGACAAGGGGAAGATAAGACAAGTCTTGGGCACAGTGTGAGCTATTTGGTGATGGGCTAATGTTTCCAAACTGGGGCAAAACTAAAGGCATCTCAAAGTCTAATGGATAATCCTCTAAAGAATATAGTAGCCAGCAATCCAGTACTGGCCATATAATGAAAAAGAATAAGTGGGGCTCAGGCCCTTTCATAACTTAAAAAAGTCTGTGCAAGGCTGACCCTGTCCCAAGGAGATTGGCCTTTTTTCTGGGATAATCAGCCTTCATGATGAAGGTTAGAGCTTGCTGGACCACTTAGACATCCAGAATCCTAAGAATGGAGCCACCAACTTTGTGTTGTCACTGTTCTCTATAGAAACAGTGATGTCATGAAGCAGAAATTCTGGTACCAGCTGGCCGTGAAGGCTTTAGGAGAGTATGGAGGGTTGAGCAAAGAAGCAACATCTCAGGTCAGACTGGAAGGGTCATCACAGCATCCCAAATAACAAGAAAGAAATCATTCCAAGGTCCTATAAAAGAGCCTACTCTGATACTACAAAGGTAGGGGCATCTTCTGACTTCTTTTTGACTAGCTACGGGGGTGTCTTGACAGTGAGGTGAAACTTCCTATTTCTGCTTTTATTCAGGATAACCAGAAAGGACTTTACCATTTTTTCTGTCTCTACATAAATCCAAAGATCTCTTGCCGCATAACTCTGAATCTCTAGTGGGAAACCCAAAGAAAAATAAGCTAAGATGGGAAAATTAATACTGTCTTATTCATAAAGGCTGGTGGCAATTCTGTATGTGAAAAATACAGACCCCCACCAAACCGGTAACTAATATGATTAGATTGTTCTGGAAACAAGAAGAGGAAAGAGAAAGGAAGTATCAGGGGATTGTAAGATGGACAAAATGTGAAATAAATATGTGTACCCTCCTAGAGAGAACAGAAAAGGGTTGTTGTATGGGAGACAGCCTGATGTGCTTTTGATGTGAAGGGCTACTGAGTTTGCCAGACTGCCACGCCTTTGCTGAGGTTGCTAGTTGCAGGCATTGTGACCCAACAAACTCCTTTGTCATACCCCAGGGTCAGAGGCAGCAGGGAAAAGCCTGGCCCATCAGTCTCGTCCAACAGCTGACGGGGGTGGCAGCCAGCTGCAGGTGCCCAAGAACTTGGCACTGCCCAGTTCCATCTAAAGGGGCACATCTCCCTTCTGGGTGGCACAGTTTCAACCAAAAGTCTAAAATAACTTCATTATCAAGGTAATGAGTTCACAAATTTTATTTTTTTTTTAATTCTTTAGGATTTGGACTGAGGCTGTATCCAAATCATATGAGGGACCTCTATGACTCCTCTTCTTTTTTTCTAGGCTAGTCATCTCTAGCTTTAAAAAAAAAAAAAAAAGGAAAGAAACTCTCTCTTCTGAGCGGGTATGGGAAGCCCTTTCCTAAAACTTTTTCAGGAAAATGTAGACATTATTGAAGTGAGAACCCAAAAAGATGGGGGGGGGGGAATGGCAAAGGGTAGAAATGTAGTATTATCATGTGAAAAGATAACCATCAGAGGATAGCTGTTATCCAAATGTTGAGGGGGGAGGGAAGGAGGGAGGGAGGGAGGGAAGGGGGGAAGGAGGGGAGAGGAGAGGAGGGCAGGGAAGAGGGAGGGAGTGAGGAGAGAGGGGAAAACGGAGGGAAGGAGGGGGAGTGAGAGGAAGGAGGAGGGAAGGAGAGAGGACGGAGGGGGAATGGCAGAAGGGAGAGAGGGAGCTAGAGGTTAAAAGGGGTGTCAATTTTGAAGGAAGTTGGGAGGAAGGAATTCAACAGCCCTCTAATAACTTAGCAAAAAGGATTCTCTTGTTAAATTTTAAAACGAAATCAAATTTAAGCCCTAGAAACCAAAACAATTCTACTGAACTCTTAACTGTATCTTCCTGAACATAGATCTGAGGTCTTACATAGCGAAAATCACTCAGTGGCTCTGCCATTTCCTTTTTACTTTTAGTTTCAGGCCAAGGTGGGAGGTGGCAGGGTGGGGGCTGAAGGAAGTCAGCAGAGATTCTTTTTTCTTTCAAAAATAAAATTAAACTTGGTCTATGGGATCAGGGTCTGGTCTTCCCTCAGACATTTGTCTCTTGGTTATATTCATAGCTATTAGACTTTTCTCAACATTCAGAAACTTGTTCTATATGTTGGAATCTTATATGTTGTTTTGATAAAAAGGGCTATTTATTCACTGTACCTGGTCTTTTCCAATGGCCCTATGTAATAAGTATTAGAGCTATTTACCTAACTTCACTTTCTTTAATGTAATGAGAAAGATTCTGGTTGAACTGGAGTTAACTAAAATTCAGTTAAAGAGGATGAGGTGAGCTTTATTCTTTGAGGTACCTGAGTGGGTAAACAAAAGTGGAGACAGATGAGATTTAGTGGAGTTTGGGTAGAAGTAAATCATTAAAGTTAATCCCCACAGTCTCTAGACCTTTAAGTTTGCTTCCCAGCCTGCCATTTTTCCTGACTGGCTTTCTCACAAGTTAATATGATATTCCCACGATTCCAAATACTTGGTGTGAGGAGTCTAAATTGAAGGAGACTATGGACTGTGCTAAAAGATAATGATCTTGATTATCAAGTTCAAACATTTCATAGTGTCCTTCCCCTTTTGCTCACCCCACCAGTCCCTAATCCAAACCTGATTGAAACACAGAGATGGGTTTCAGAAAGCCCTTCAGAGATTCTTATCCAAACTCAGCCAGTCCCTAAAAACCATATATATATTCAGATTTCTGAATTATATAACCATATATATATTCAGATTTCTTTCCTTTCTCTTTACAGATGTCTGAAGATATTGACTGGTTACACAGCCGCAGGGGCGTGTGCAAGGTAGACCTCTACAGCCCAAGAGGACAGCAAGATCAGGACCGGAAAGTGGTAAGATACAAAATTACCCCTACCAAGGAGTGGAAAGGACCAGTGTATGAGTATAGATATCCTGGAGTCCAGGATAGACTAATGGAGAGCGATACTGTGATGTCTCCAAGCAACCAAGCTCAAGGAGGTCTGTGGGGGACCAGTGTGCTTTATACATCACACAAGGACAAATTAAGGGAGAGGCAGGACCAGATGTGATATAAAGGACTTGGGGAGGGAGGGCTATGGGGGGAGCTCGGGGGTGTGGGGGGGAGGAGTGGTGGTTGCCTAGTTACCAGCCCCTATTACCTAACACTTCTGAAGTCACAATGTCACCTGGCTACCAGTAAGTTACACTAAAGTGGGACTCCCTCAGGAGGACAAAATACTTCACGCTCTGTTTCCCAAACTTTCAGCGATTTGCATAGTACTTCACATTTTTTATCATGTTCAAGTGCCACTCATACTACTTAATATGTGTTTTTGCAATGTTTTTGAAAATGAATTTAAAATTCAAATACATTTAAAAATTACCATCACCCTAGGCACTATTGTCCACAATACCACAGGTTTGACATTTTAGGATGTATTTTCCAAATAAACAACAACAAATGCACCTATTAATACAAACATCTACTTACGTACCGCCAAAAATATTCTATGTCATCAATAGTAAAAATACCACACTTTGGGAACACTATAGCAGAAAGGGCTCTAAACTGGGGGCCAGGGGAATCAACTTCTAATGGAAGTTCCACCTTCGAGTGTGTGTCAGTCAGGCAAGCCACCTCTCTTCTCAGTTTTCTCAATAAATGTGCATATTTTGGGCCTCTCTCTGACAGGTAGGTATTCTCGTTTAGGAAATATAGTGATGCTAAGCTTCTGTCTGCCTCATAATAATCATATTAACATTTATTGAGTACTTACTATGTACAGGCACTCTGTTAAAAGCTTTCCATGCAGTATCTCAATCAGTCCTCACAAAAACCTTATAAGGTAGGTATCGTCATCTCCCAGAAAGAAATTACAGTCTTTAGAGTTTTCCTAAATTCACTCTCCTAATTTGATGCAGATATGCTTTGTCGACGTGTCCACCCTGAATGTGGAAGGTAAAGACTGCAAGGTGGGTATTCTCTGCTTCCCTCACTTGGAATGGGTGGGAAGCTGCTGAGAAGGGTTATCAGGGGCAGCATGAGGAAAGGGAAAGGTTGTAGCAGAGGGTGGAAAGGTGGAGGAGTCTCAAGTGGAAAGCCGTTGTTCTTGGAAGCCCAGGATCTCTGGTTCAGAATTTATTGTCACTCTTGATACCAAGTCTCATTTTAGAAGCCACTTAAGTTGTTGGTAGGGCTGAAAGAATGAAAGCCTGGAAAATAGCATGTCAGAGAAGTGAAATTTAAAAAAAAAAAAAAAAAAAACCCTGTCCAAAAGTTTGATGATTAATGGAATATGGTTCCTGAGACTGACAACTTTGTGAATACCTTCAGTGGGGCCAGGGTGAGGGGAGTAGTAATTTGTGGTGGGAACTTTATCATTCTTCAAAGACTAGCTAGCATCACAGTCCTACCTCTCCTTCAGAAAGAAGAGGGATAATAGGGGACATAGCATTCATACTTTGAAGTGAGCCTAGGAGGGCAGCCTAGAGACGTCTCAAAAATCCACTTCATAAAAATCTTACCCCTTAATTCCATAGGATGCTGCTGGTTCCAGTTTGGAAGGTGACTTAAACTTGGGAAATCTGGAAGAAAAAGAGATTATTGTGATCAAGGATACCGAGAAGCAAGACCAGTCTAAGGTATACTTAGCCTCTGAGCTCACCCTTTCTAGTTCTCAGAGCCCAATGCTGAGTCTGAGGACTCTGGTTCAGAGATAGTAAGATAACTATTGTCAAACAGGCCCATAAATTTGAACACTATGACATTCTAGAGAACGCAGTCCTAAGTTGAGAGTCACGGTAAGTTCAATGCCCGGGTATCTAACAATGGCACTAATCACAGAGGCTCAGAATGCCCTTTCCTGATTTCAGGGGCCTACTCCAAATATAACCTTGCTATTCTTATCCTAATAAAGATATGGGCTTATAAGCAAGATCCTTTGCAACGTTCTTTGCTGGCTCGTAATAGACTTGTGTGCCCTATGTTGCCCAGAGACCAAGAAGGAAGAACGAGGATATGGAGCAGAGAGAATCCACAATGACCAAGAACTATAGTTGCTTTGTTCCTACCCTGTTGTCTAAGAGATTACCTAGGCTGTTGGGCAGCATAAAATTAGAACAAATTAGACTTGCATGCCACTGTCACATACAGAATCCTTTGTTTTTGTGTAAGTATTCTAAATTATATCTGTTAGGCTCCTGGTTTGGGGTAAGCATTAGAACACATGAGAAGTCACCCTCACAGTCCTACAAGCCTGGAGCAGCTGGTACTGGAACGGGATATTTTGCTTTAGTGCAAAAGAGTCAAATATTTCTTGTTCTATCTTCCTGGGCTCATGTTATAATGAGAAACATCATTTCTGGCCCCAGACACATTTAGAATAATGAGAGTGGGCTCTAAGGAAGGAAAAGCCAGTTACAAAATAGTCTCTAAATAGTTTTGGGTTCAGTTGGGGGTTGCCAACTCCATTTTGGAGTCTCAAGAAAGGGATAAATTATACCTGGTGTTTATTTTTAAAAGAGCAGTCCATATTTCCTGCACACAAGGCAGATCTCCTTGATTGTGTCAAACCCGTTCGCAAAAAGTTGACCTCATGACCTCACGTTTCCAGGAATTCTGTGAAAAGACAGGAGATGAAGCAGTGGAAGGGGCAAAGAGGGCAATGGCATTCAGCGCCAAGTAGAAGATGTGTACAATACGTATACACATATCCAGACACGGGCACACACAGTCACAAGCATACAAATCTATCCAAGTGACACACACATCGATACATACATTTATATACGTTAACAAAAAATAATTTATACAAGCAAAGATGTACTCATGTCTGGCTACACGTGACATCAACAAACACACAAGCACTAATATACCAAACTTAGGTATATTGACCTATTCATAAACAATGACTTACACACATACACAAAGGTATATAGTTATACAGCCAGATACCTGGACATGCCCACATATGACACACATAAACACCCATATATATCCATGCACACCACACATAAACGTATACTCACACACCCATAGCCTTTGATCAAAACACAGTAACCATACAGACTCAGGTATAGGCATACACACATAAATATACTTCATGCTGATACGCACCCATAGAAACTTAAACAAAATGATACAAAGTCACTAGCTCTTATTTGTATGCACTGATACACACATCGACACAACTGCAATAACATCCCCACTCATGTTCTCACACACAAACTCAAATGCCGGGGTGTGTGCAATATTGACACACATTCTCAAGCACGGACACAGCATATAAATATAACATAAATGACACCTAATTTATTGACAGACTACACAGTCACTATACAATCACCTATTTACACATACAATTCATATTTTAACATACACATTTATTAATATATCATACATTAATTATTGAGTATATATGTTAATATGTGAATGTATGCTCTAATATATACAAATGCATTTATAGCTGCACGATACATGCTAGTAGATTTACATCATAAATATATGCACATCACTTCCAATCGACACTTGTTTATTTGCATATTCTCAGACACACTGACATACACACGCTTATGGTTACAATCCCACACATGTACAAAAGGTACACACTAACATATACATGTTGGCCTATACAGTAGGCAACGAGTATTGATGTCAACACATTATTACACATGCTTACACATACTCACACATGGGCACTGACATACACGTATACACACACATACACACAGGCACATTTACACCTTTCACAAGACAAACTGACACATTCTCACATCTATAGAGATACTCACACTTACAAATTGCTGTATTGATGTGCATATGCACACAATGGATACAAGGATACATTTTTGACACATACTGAGATAAGAACACATACACAGATGAAATTGACAAATATATTGATAACACTTAAATACAGTTAAGTACACAAATGCATATACTCAGCTTTTGCTGCTGCCACTTGTGTTTGTGTATTAATGGTTTTAATTGTATGTTATGTTCTCATGCAAATTCTAAAGGCCAAATCCCTAATCTGTGCAGTTTAGAAGATATATCTTCTAAATAAAATAAGGGAAAGAAGTACCCTACCCAAACTCTTATGGATAGGTGTTCTTCTTTTTTTAGACGGAGGGATCTGTGTGCCTTTTCAAACAAGCTCCCTCTGATCCCATAAGTGTCCTCAACTGGCTTCTCAGTGACCTCCAGAAGTATGCCTTGGGTTTTCAACATGCACTGAGCCCCTCGGCCTCTAGCTGTAAACATAAAGTAGGAGACACAGAAGGCAAATATCACAAACTACCCTCTGGGAACTGCTACCGTGTCTATGCTGATCAACCGAACATGGATTATATGGCCAACGGACCTCAAAGCCTACATCTAGAAATGACGGCAGCCAAAAACACCAACAATAACCAGAGTCCTTCCACTCCTCCAGCCAAATCTCCTAGCACTCAGAGATCAGTGATTTCCCCTGATGGTGAATGTTCTATGGATGACCTTTCCTTCTACGTCAACCGACTATCCTCCCTGGTAATCCAGATGGCCCGTAAGGAGATCAAGGAGAAGTTGGAAGGTGGAAGCAAATGCCTCCATCATTCTCTCTACCCATTCCCTGGGGACAAAGGGAAAAACAGCCCCCACAGTGCTGTGAGCAAGATTGCTTCTGAAATGGCCCATGATGCTGTGGAATTGACCTCGGCAGAAATGCGGGGCACTGGGGAAGAGTGCAGGGAAGGTGGCCGGAAAGCCTTTCTGTATAGTGAATTATCCAACAAGAACAAGGGTGGGGACAAACAGATGTGCCAAAGAGATAGTAAAGAATTTGCAGATTCCATCAGCAAAGGGCTCATGGTTTATGCAAACCAGGTAGCATCTGACATGATGGTCTCTGTTATGAAGACTTTGAAATTCCATAGCTCTGGAAAGCCAATCCCGGCCTGTGTGGTCCTGAAGAGAGTGTTGTTAAAACACACCAAAGAAATTGTGTCTGATTTGATTGATTCCTGCATGAAGAACCTGCATAATATCACCGGGGTCCTGATGACCGACTTGGACTTTGTCTCTGCTGTCAAGAGGAATCTGTTCAACCACGGAAAACAAAATGCTGCAGATATCATGGAGGCTATGCTGAAGCGTCTGGTCAGTGCTCTTCTTGGCGAGAAGAAGGAGACTAAATCTCAGAGCCTGTCATATGCATCCTTGAAAGCTGGGTCCCAAGATCCCAAATGCAAGAACCAAAGTCTTGAATTCTCAGCCATGAAAGCTGAGATGAAGGGGAAGGACAAAGGCAAAATGAAACCAGAGCAGTGCAAGTCGTTGACCAGCGCCGAGAAAGTCGGTGAGCACATCCTCAAGGAGAGCCTGACCATGTGGAACCAAAAGCAAGGAAACCAAGGCAAGATGCCTGGCAAAGCATGCGCCAATAAAGAGGAAAAAAGAGAAAAGATCAGCCCTTCCACGGATTCACTGGCAAAGGACTTGATTGTGTCTGCCCTTATGCTGATCCAGTACCATCTGACCCAGCAGGCCAAAGGCAAAGATGCATTTGAAGAAGAGTGTCCTGGTTCTACCATGGGCTATACAACTCAGAGTACCCAATACGAAAAGTCTGGAAGTGGCCAAAGTGCCAAGGCACTTTCAGTGAAACATCTAGAATCTAGTGGAGCTCCGGGACCATCCACCTCCCTGAAGGAAAATCAACAGTTGGACTCTCAGAAGCTGGATATGTCAAACATCGTTCTAATGCTGATTCAGAAACTGCTTAGTGAGAGCCCCTTCAACTGTGAGGATCTATGCGAAGGTGAGAACAAGCGTTCTGAGCCCAGGACAAACAAAGCGGCTTCCATGTCCAAGAGGCCTGACAGAGGGGAAGAACAATGCCAGGACAATCAAGAACTTGACTTTATCAGTGGGATGAAGCAAGTGAACCGCCAATTTATAGATCAACTGGTAGAATCTGTGATGAAGTTGTGCCTTATCATGGCTAAGTATAGTAATAACGGGGCAGCCCTTGCTGAGTTGGAAGAACAAGCAGCCTCGGCAAACAACCCCAATTACCAGGTCGGTGGCTCCAGATGTAGTCATGATGGTGCGATGTCACAGCGCTCTCAAGACTCTCCTGGGCCTGAAGTCATAGTTAATAATCAGTGCTCAACAAGCAGCTTGCAGAAGCAGCTCCAGGCTGTCCTCCAGTGGATTGCAGCCTCCCAATTTAACGTGCCCATGCTCTACTTCATGGGAGATGAAGATGGACAACTGGAGAAGGTAAGCAACGCAACAGGTGCAAGAAGAAAAGAGGGTTGCAATGGGCAGGGGGAGGGAGGCAGCATTGTACTTAGAGCCCAAGAGCAGTCCAATTTTTTCCCAAGCCTATTCTTTACTGTGCACTTCACGAATTGCTTGCACTTCATAAAAAGACAAAGTGATAAACCATCAACTGAGTGGGGCTCTGGATACCTCAAGGCCTGCGCATTTCCACCAAGAGGAGAAGTGAGGTTAGCTCATTGTATCGGTGATCCTTTCAACAAACTATTCGGTAACACATCAGGGAGCAATTTTTAAGTCTTACGTTTTGAGTTTGAAGGCCCTCAAAGGATTGGAGAGAGGAAAAAAAAAAGAAAAAGGGAGCTCCTCCCCAAACTCATGTGTCCTGCAAGTGCCCCAAGAGTACTTACCTCCTTAAATTTTTTGCCCTAGGTACCTCACTTGCTTCGCCCTAGTCCTGGCCTTGCCCTCCACTTTCACAGAGGCCAGCATTCATGCACATACAAGTTCTCTCTTCTCTCTCTCTCCTCTCTCTCCTTCCCTCCCTCTCTCACACACACACCCCACAGCTGTGTTTTTTACATCAGATGGAGTTAAGAGAAATAAAATACTGAACCGAATTATTTTCAGTCCAGGACCAGGAGATTGTCCCTACTTCCCACCTTATACTTTTTTAGGGAAGCTGGGGAATGGCGACCCCTAACCTTGACCTAGCAATCATCACAGGCTAACTGAAGGATCTAGCACCTATGAGAAGTGTTTGGTGAACACATTTAGTTCCAGAGCTTGTTTTCTAAAGCTCAAAAAGAAAGTCCTGTGGCATTTGGAGCCATGTCATTAGAGGAGGCACAAGGAAAAAGGAAAGTCAGGTCAGGAGCCTCTGGTCCTGGATCTGTGTCAGGCTTTACTCTAGTCCTAGAAGCGTGGGTGGGAAGGTGAGTGGGGGAGGGTCCACTTGATCCATCTGGGTCCCTTCTCCAAAAGCATCACGTGACTCAACGCTACCTCTGCTCTCTCCACAGCTTCCTGAAGTTTCAGCTAAGGCAGCAGAGAAGGGGTACAGTGTAGGGGATCTTCTTCAAGAGGTCATGAAGTTTGCCAAGGAGCGACAACTGGATGAAGCTGTGGGAAACATAGCTAGGAAACAACTGCTAGACTGGTTGCTCACTAACCTGTGAGCTAACAACTCCTTTGACTCCTCTCCATTTACTCCCCCTAGCAGCATTCCATCCCAGCCTGAACACCCCTACCCATCAGGCCAGTGAACTGCATACCACATGATTGTATTTCCTAATACATCTGAGCAGTTGGACTGTGCAAATACAGGGTGTCCAAAAGCTGGGCAAGAACATGAATAAAAAAAATTAAAAAAGTGTAATTGTTTTCTTGATCAGATAGATCTGAGGCAAGGGAGGAGAATGGGTTGAATTCTGGGAGAATGGGTAATACAGGGTTGAACTTGTGTCCAGATCTCACCCTGGGTTCTTTTCTGAGCACCCAAGACACAGGGATATAACATATGTCCTAAGTCCCCCTGGTTTGTCCAAATGATCTCATCTTACAGTCTCTTTAGAGCTTTGCCACCTGTGGCCTCCCTGTTTCTCTCAGAATTGCCTACCTAACTTGATATTTCCCCCTTCTAATCCCAAGGATGCAGGCTTCTTGGGTTTTTTGTTTTTATTAAGAGCCTGAAGATAGGCTATCTTATAAGAAATCTAGCTGAAGAAAGTAAGTATATTACTCATTACCCAGGCAAGGGGGGACACTTCTCCCCCTTGCCTCACACACACTCTCACTGTTCACTGCACATGGATAAATACTATCCAGAACCACAATTGGATCTGATCCTCTTATGTGTGAATAAAGCTTTCTGAGAAGTCATTTACTGCAACTGATAAGATTTCCTTGTCTTCCATCAGTCTGGGAGAAAATTCTTCTGAGAAGAAAGCTATAGGATGGTAAATTCACGGCCACCCTAGGTGAATCCCAGTGTCTCTTTTGAGACTAGCTCTAAGTCCTTAGATTTGTTTCATGCTTCTCAGAAGTCAACCATAATGCTAGAATTCATTGCAATCAAGATCAAAACAATGGTTTCAGCTGTGTGGTCCTCTGTTAGGCAGTTTGCTGTGGCATACGACGGTGCCTTTGAGGTGCCGGGGCTTTGTGGAACAAGCACAGCACGTGAGATCCTTCTGGATTCAAAAGTCAAAGCTTGTGCCTCTTACTAGTCACATGGCTTTACAGAGTCACCTAGACCCAGCCTGTTTCCTTACCTGTAAAGTGTAGCCCCAAATTACCTTCACTAGAGGTTCAAGTGGAGCGATGGACGGGAGGATGCTTTACACAGGGGAATCTTGTTATAAATGTAGCTACATGAAGGAAGCTGTACCCTGCAAAGCCCATCCTAACATAGTTTCAAGTGCTCTTGATATGCTTCCAAACTGAAAGCAGGATTCTCTGAGTATGGGACCCAGAGAGGTACTTTTTGGGGGGAGGTAAGCGGCACAGAGGCAAACCTTGCCCACTTCTCCCCAACGCTTGGACCAGTCAGAAGTAAAGGCAGGCCTCTTCAAAGCAGGACTTTTAGAACTCCCCCGACGTGAATGAAAGCTAATCAAACCTTTTCCAGTCACAGCCGCCCCATGAAAAGCTTTGGAGTTGAGCTACCACAGATCCTTCCCTTTCTCCTTGAAGAAAATCCTTAATAAACAAATGTGGGACCAGGGCTGGATTTCTGATGATGCGATCCTCCCTGAGCACAGCTGGGTCCCATAGTAGTTTACTTCCCTGATTAACTTGGCTCTTGACTTCCTCCTGATTTTTATTATGAGACGGCCTTGGGGATTCCTTGGAACGTGGAAATAGAGCAAAGGAAGTTATATGTTCTGCTAAATGAGGGGAGTTGGGGCAAAATGGTCTCTAAGGGCCCTTCCAGTTCTGACATTTGAGGATTCTAAGAAAGCGTTTCTCTTCCATAATTTCTCAAGGAAACTTGTGTGGATGAGGTAAGATTAGGGTGAGGAAACTTGATTTTTGCCAGAGCTGACAGACTCCAGCAGAGAAAGGAATGCTTTGGACCACAAAGGGCTCTGACAAGGGTCTGGAGGAGCTCAACAGTCCTTGGGGTTTATTCCTGGAGGACGAGGCCCTGGCCTTTCACCTCTCTAAATGGAGAAGTGACCCCAGGCACCCTATCAGCAATGTGGCCATGCTCAATGGCAGCAGTTGAAAATAGACAAGGACTTTGGCTGAGCAGAGAGCCCCATGTGTAGTAGGAAAGGGACGACAGGAGCAGAAAGAGAAGGAATCCATGAGTATCTCCTGGTGGGTGATTGAATTGGCTTGAAATATCTGACAGTTGTGGTGTCTCTGAACATCAGGCCTCCATTTCAAAAGGAAGTTGTGAGCAAAACTCATCTGGGAGGTTACTGCAGGGCCACGACTAGGCTGAGGTGAGGTGAGAGAGGCGCTCGCCTCGGGGACAAAATTTAAGGGGGAACCAAAAACTCAGTAATCAAAAGAAAGGTTTTAATGCACTATCTTCAAAAAAAATTGAAATTAATGTCCCCCCAAATCCATGCTGAACAAAATATCAAAAATTGTAATACAGAAGATCAGTAACGGCACTGTGCCAAACCATAATGGAGCTTGAGGTAAAAGGAAAAATTGGCAAGACTGATTTTATGGGAGTAACACTTTGTGGGAGATTTCCAAGGCAATATTTAGAGAACGTATTGCCCCAAAAACCTGTATCAGTACAAAAAAAGCAACAATGAATTAGGTCCCTGCCTAAAAAACTTAGGAAGAGAACAAATAAGAAGTCAAACAAGTTTGGGAAAGGGGAAATAAAATTTGGATCGAGGGGGACAAAACAAAGAAAACAAAGTTTCACTTAAACCTTAAAAAACTCATTTTTTTTTTAATCAGAGAGGGAGACAAACCATAAGAGACTCTTAACTCAGGGAAACAAACTGAGGGCTGCTGGAGGGGAGGGGGATGGGGGGATGGGGTAACTGGTGATGGACATTAAGGAGGACACGGGATGTAATGAGCACTGGGTGTTACATGCAACTGATGAATCCCTAAACTCTACCTCTGAAAGTAATAATATGCTATATGTTAATTAATTGAATTTAAATAAAAATTTATAAACCTTAAAAAATTCAGCGGTGAGGAGAGGGGTGTTGCAGGGTTTTCTCTCTTGCTTAACCTAAGAGTACATTGCTGTCAACCAAAGCTCATATTAGATTAATTCTGGTTAAAAACAGGAACCACATAAGGTTTTCCCTGTTAAAATTCCACTTTAAAACAGTTCTATAACGAAAGAAGGAAAATAAGCACAAAGTAGGAATACAGGAGAGGCAGAAATAAAAATGCCACTTTTGCATAAGATATATTTAGTCATCCATGAAAAGCAAATCCTCAAACACCAGAGGTACTGAAGGAGTTTTGCAAAGGTATAGGATAGAAGATACTTGTGAGCTGTAGGAATTTGCCATCAACTAAGACATTTCCAGCTGCTTTCTCCCCAGTGACTCAGAGACATGTAAAAAAATCCAGCCTCGGGGGTGTCAGAACATGAAAAAAAATTTAAAAGAATCTGTCAAACTTCTATATCCTAGAGCCACCCAGCCACAAAGAGGAGAGTCTAATTACCATAGTGACAATAATACTAAACACTTGGGTATTAAGGAAGGCAAAAAATGACATTTACAGAGCACTTACTGAGTGCCAGACACTACTGGTGCTTTAATTCTTTCAAAAACCTCAGGGAGAGGGTTTGTTATTCGATGTTTTTACAGATGAGAAATTAGGGGCTCGGGCTTCAAGGCCTTTTTCTAGGCCAAACCTAGGATCAGTAAGTGGGAGAGTTGGGGATTCAAATCCAGGTTTGCCTCAGGTCAAATACTATGTTCTTTCCATTCTATCACACTGCCATCCTAGTAATTCAGAGTCCATGTTTATTAAAAAACAAACTGTAAAACATGAGTGAGAGGGACGCCTGGGTGGCTCAGACAGTTAAGCATCTGCCTTCGGCTCAGGTCATGATCCCAGGGTCCTGGGATCGAGCCCTGCATCCGCCTGCCTGCTCAGCAGAGAGCCTGCTTCCTCTCCCACTCCCCCTGCTTGTGTGCTCTCTCTCTCTCTCTCTCTCTCTGACAAATAAATAAATAAAATCTTAAAAAAAAAAAACATGAGGAGAAAAACTAAAGGAAAACAGATAAATAGGAAAACAGACCATGCTCCTGGCTAGTAAAACTAAATAAAACATCACTCTTTAATTCAACATATAGGTCTCCTATAATGCCATTTTAAATCTTTATGGGATACTCTTGAAGTATCTCCCCCGAGATATTTATTCACTGCAAAGGGGGAAAATCATAACTTCACAACAGATGAGCCCATCAGTCACACCTTAATTAGGTGATCAAGGTTAACATCATCAGTAAAGATATATCGATACCATGTACCTCCTGATAAGATGTCATGAGAAGAACCTCGGAGGCATTCTTGCTAAAAACCCATGACCCTAGTCTAATCATGAGAAACCATCAGATCAACCCAAACTGAGGCACATTTGCAAAATACCTGACCAGAATTGACTACAAAGGGTCACAAGGAAACATTTTAGGGTTATGGAAATGTTAACTATATACCTTGAGAGGAAATGTGTTTAACACAGGTGTATGTATACATTTCTCAAGACTCATCACTTAAAACGAGTGAACGTTATTCTATCTAAATTATATTTCAACAAAGTTGGTTTTTAAATATATTTAAACCTAATACCTATAGGAAAACAATCCCCTTCCACTGTTCGCAAGTTTACTGTTCTTCTGCCTCTTTCCAGAAAGTCCCCCATTTAGCAAGTCTTTGTGACTTTGGGCTCTGAGCCACCCTTAACTTGCAGCCCTCCCTCCTTCCCCTTCCACTTGGCTGTGGTGGCCCTGAGCAGGGCTGGGAACTTCCTCTTTGGAAGAATTTCCCTCCCGGATCCCAGCTATGTATCCAAGGTGAGAAGCTTTCCAGCTCCTCCTCAGAAAAGCCTTCCTTCACTACCCTATCTCCCACAGCTACCCTTTCACCCTGCCTTATTCTCATCACCCGAACTGATCTGTCCTTTGTGTTCTTATTTACTTGCTTATTGACTGTCTCTTCCCACTAGAATGGCAACCCCAGGAGCACAGGGACCTGTCTGTCTTGTCCACTACTCTATCCTCAGTACCCAGCACAGTGCCTGATGCCTAGGCACCATTCAATAAATGTTTATTGAATGAGCAGTGCTCCACCTACTTCGGTGTTCCCTGGTGGGGAAAAATAACATTAAATGGGGTATCAGAAAATTCATGATTAACCATGGCCATTTAATATCACTTAATCATCTTAATATAGCCAAGTGCCTGTTTCCTCACCTTAAAAATCAGGATGCTAATCAATACCTTTCATATCTACTTCTCTGGAGGTGTTGTGCAGATCAAAGAGACAAGCAAGATGAAAAATGTTTGAAAATATGCCTAAATGCACCCATTAAATAATTATTAAATAATTAAATAATTAAAATGAGAATAAATAATAATAATTAAAATAAGAATGATACTAATTAAAATTATTATTATATATTTAAATTTAAATAATTAAAATAAGAATAACTTTTACTGAGCTTTTACTGTGTGTCAGGCATTCTTTTAAGTGCTTTCCACTTTAATCCTCCCACCAACCCTCTGAGGTAAGTACCTTTATTAGCCCATTTTGCAGATGAGGCAACTGAGGCCCAGAGAGGCAGAATAACTTGCTCAAGTTCACACAGTTAGAGGAAGTAGTAGAGTTAGGATTCAAACACAGATAGATAGTCCTGCCTCTGAAGCTCCCATTTTGTACTGCTTCTTGTCCATCACGTCATACGTCGGGATAAGTCCTGGCTGAGTGCAGGTAATACAGACAGAATCGAGTAGGCCTGTCTCGGAGGCAACAGGAACCTCTGGAGTGGTGTCAGTGGTTGCCTGGAAGGAATCCAGGCTGGTGAATAGGCACAGGTTTCCAAAGGGTATTGTAGGCATAGGCCTTGGCCCAGGAGAAGGCCGAAAACTACCCCAAGGCAGCAGGCAGCTGGGACGGCTCCTGGGACTCATGCAGCAGGCAATATTCCCAAGTGCAGGCAGAGGTGGTGCTTAAAACGCATCCTCATGGAACAAAATGATACCTCGCATTTGCTCACAGTGCCCAGGGCCTCTACCATTGGTGGGAGCGGGCTGGGCCACCAGAGCAGAAGAACGATGCCAGACAAGCTAGCGCATGTGTGCCCTGGCAGGGAACGAGGGCAGTCCCTGATGGTGTCCAATCAGGGTTCCCAAGAGCCAGACTACAGAGGCTCGGGCGTGGGGAGGAGAGGTTCAGGACCACTTGGGGTGCTCAGGCGAGTTGCCAATCAGTATCAAAAGCTTTGGGAAATTTTCACAGCCAGTAGGGCTCTACCAGTGCCTAAAATTTGAACACCAGCCCTACTTTCTCCCATCTTCCTCAAGCCTCAGGGCCTGGCTAAAACTCAAATTCGAGGTAACTAACATCTGAGGTGAATCCAGCTGAGGAAAGGGTGGAAGGGAGGGAACCCCCAAGTTGCTCCTTCAGGCTCATAGAGCTCTATCCGTGCTCTGATCCCTCGGCATGACAATGCCCTGTTTCTGGATCTGCCTTTCTTCCAGACTTTAAGTAGCACGCAACAGATGGATAGAAAGGGTCTCCCACCTACCGGGCAGCCAGCTAACCAATGTTTGTTGAGTAATAGCTAACATGTACTGTGTGCTGACTTTGGGCCAGGCCTCTCACCTGATGCTTGCTGCCACCCTATGGGTAGCCCCATTTTGCAACTGAAACAGATGAAGGCAGAGAGAATTAGAGACTTGCCCATACTTGGGATTCAGCCCTGGCAGCCGGATTCTGGAGCCTGTACTCTGAAACACTGTGCTTGATTTAAGTGGCTGGTGGGTGGCCATACATGTGCAAAAGTTCAGAGATGAATAAAATGTGACTTGTTTAGGAACTTGAGAGACATATGGTAGCTGGAGTGTAGGCTGTGAGAAAGGGAGGTCATGGGTGACAAAGCTGGAAAAGGCAGCTGGCATCGGATTGTGAAGGGCCTTATGTATCATGGTGAAAATTTTGGACTCACTCCTAAGGTCAATGAGCCTGGCAGTTTCAGGTGAGATGTATGTTCTAGAATGTTCTCTCAGTCTGTTGTGGGAAGGATGGATTGGAGGGAGCGTTGTGCTGCTCGGCTGTTACTTATTTCCTTCATTTCTTTTTCTCCCCGCTCGGTTTTCCATTTTTAAAATGCCAGCTTCACTGGACTTTACTGGAGGTTAAAAAGATTTATCCACATCTGGGCCAACATATCTCTGGGGGCCAGGACGGGGAGATAATGGGCGCCCTCTGTGACTGGCTAGAAAACTCCAGCTACAGTGGAGCCAATTGGTGAAGGGGAAAATGGTAGTTTTCCACTAACAGCCTGTGCTGACACTCTCACTCGCATCAGGTGCTAGGAGAGGTAGGCCCCAGCCTCCATGCTCCCTCCAACCACAAATGACAAATGGGTGTATTTTCTCTGACCCTGAAGTGGTCTCACACAACACTTCCCAGAAACTATAAATCGTGTCCCAGAACTCAACAAGAGAGAGAAGGAAAGGCAAACACCCTGACCAGCTGATCTTTCTCTCAGGGGTTTGATATCATCTGTCTCCCAGAGACCTTGCTTTTAGAAAAGAAATTTCTCCTGTCCAAGATTTCAGGTGCCTTTGTCAGCCAGCCCTGTGGTACAGACGACCCCAAGGGGGTTGGCCAGGAAAATCTCCTCCAGCACCAAATGGTCCACTTCTGAACTGATAGAGCAACTCAGCTTTCCTCATCCTGATGCAATCGCGAGATCAGGCACACCTTGAATGACTTGTCTTGGCCTAGATCTCTATTTCCCTTCAAGTATATTCTTGGGGTTTCCATCCTCCTCCCCTGGCCCTCCCTCCTCAGTCTCTCATGGAATCCCCTTTCTCTGCCCATCTGATACATATTGGAGGACCCCAGGATCTGTCCTCAGCTCACTGTTTTTCTTTTTTTTTTTAATTTTTTTATTGTTATGTTAATCCCCATACATTACATCATTAGTTTTAGATGTAGTGTTCCATGATTCATTATTTGTGCATAACACCCAGTGCTCCATGCAGAACGTGCCCTCTTTAATACCCATCACCAGGCTAACCCATCCTCCCACCCCCCTCCCCTCTAGAACCCTCAGTTTGTTTCTCAGAGTCCATCGTCTCTCATGGTTCGTCTCCCCCTCCGATTTCCCCCCCTTCATTCTTCCCCTCCTGCTATCTTCTTCTTTTTTTTTTTTCTTAACATATATTGCATTATTTGTTTCAGAGGTACAGATCTGAGATTCAACAGTCTTGCACAATTCACAGCGCTTACCAGAGCACATACCTTCCCCAGTGTCTATCACCCAGTCACCCCATCCCTCCCACCCCACCCCCCACTCCAGCAACCCTCAGTTTGTTTCCTGAGATTAAGAATTCCTCATACCAGTGAGATCATATGATACTTGTCTTTCTCTGTTTGACTTATTTCGCTCGGCATAATACCCTCCAGTTCCATCCACGTCGTTGCAGATGGCAAGATCTCATTCCTTTTGATGGCTGCATAATATTCCATTGTATATATATGCCACATCTTCTTTATCCATTCATCTGTTGATGGACATCTTGGCTCTTTCCACAGTTTGGCTATTGTGGACGTTGCTGCTATAAACATCGGGGTGCACGTACCCTTTCGGATCCCTACATTTGTATCTTTGGGGTAAATACCCAGTAGTGCAATTGCTGGATCGTATGGTAGCTCTATTTTCAACTTTTTGAGGAACCTCCATACTGTTTTCCAGAGAGCTCACTGTTCTTCTTACCACCCCAACCCCTAGCTGTACCTGCTTTGCAAAGGGTTGGCGGAGGGCCCAGCTGCAGCATTGCCAGAAAGAACTAGGGCCAGGGTTTGGGTCCTGAAAGAAACGAAGAACCAGAGGAAGCAGAGGTGCATCTGAGATGAAGTTCTCACAGTGATGCTTCTTGGTTGGGGACGGGGGAAGGAGCGCCTAGGACTTTTAAAATGCAGATTCCCAGGCCCTGTCTGGGAAAAGTCTTGAGTCCTTGGTTTGGGGCTGCAACACGGGCATGCGTATTTTGAAAATTCTTCTCTAAGTGATGGTCTATTATTAACCCTCTATGTTTTGAAAAAATTAGGACCTATGGAAAGTTGTAAGATTAGTACAATGAGTACCCATATACCCTTCATCCAGTTTCACCAAGTATTAATATTTTGCCATCTTGCTTTATCTATCTACCTAAGCACACAACTGACTAAAATCATGTATATATAATTATTATGTTAAATAATAATTATTATTTTGCTGAACCATCTGAAAGTTAGCTGCAGACATCATGATATTCAACCCTCAATACTTCAGTGTGTATCTCCTAGGAACAAGGACGTTCTTCCACATACAATTCATATTCAATTTTCTTAAACATCCCAATAATTGCCTCTATAGACATTTTCTTCAATCCCACCCACAATTCATATGTTGTGTTTAGTTATCCTCTAGTCTCCTGTAATCTAGAACAGTTCGGCAGCCATTTTGCTGGTCTTTCATGACATGGACTTTTTTTTTTTTTAGTGTAAGCCAGTAGTTTTGCAGAATGTCTGAGAGATTTTGATCCACAGCCAGGTTTAAGGACAGCTTCGACAGTGCTTTAATTTGGAGAGGTCACAACCAGGCAATGAACTGAAGGGCAGGCCTAAGGGCAAAATGGCGGTTTAGGAACCATACAAAAACTGGAAGGAGGTCAGGAGTGAAGGGAGGAAGGGTGGTGGCTGGGCAGGTTGGATGGCTCAAAAATACAAGGCCACAGTAGCTATTCTTCCTACAGTTACGAACACTGAAATCCCTGCAGCAGTGATTCACATGGTGATTCCTTCAGTCTTCTCATCTGTCTCCCACGCCCCAGGCCCTCATACGGAACCATCTTCCTGACGTAGACATTTACTGAGCACATGCTATGTGCCAGGCACTGTTCTAGGCACATGACATCATTTAACCATCACAACAAACTCTCTGTAATGGTCCTTGTTCAATGGGCTAGGAAATCAATGCACAGAGGGGCGGTAACCTGTTCAGGGTCACACAGCTGTTAAGTGGGGGACCAGAATTTGAACCCAGGCAGTTCTGGCTCCAAAGCCCTCACTTTTTAAAAACAATTCTATTTTTTAAATTATTATTCAATCAAATTGGCTTTTTTTTTTTCCTTTGGTTTACGTTTCTATGAATTTTGGCCCATGTATAGATTTCACGTAACCACCACCACAATCAGGATACATACAGAACAGGTCCATCACCCCAGAAAACTTCCCTCTTGCTATCCTTTTAGAGCCACCCCCGCCCCCCACCTACGGAGAATGCTATTTTTGTTTTGTTCCTTTTGCAGGCTGTGTTTCCAGTGTCAGCTAGGACTTTTAACATTTTACGCCATTAAGCGGGCCTTTCCTAGTATTTGCCAACCAGTGGTCAGTCAGTTGGGTCCTGGGGGAGGGAGGACCATTTCACTCAGTTCTAAGTCTTCCTTATGCTAATTAGAATCAGTTCAAGGCATGCAAAGGTCAAGGCTAAATAAACCCTAGAGTCCATAAACAGCTTTACCTGGAGGCTTTCCTGTGCTTCTCACTCTCCCTTATTTTTCCAGTATGTTCTGGTTCTCTGGGCTCGGACTTTTGGTCCTCTGGGCTAGTAATAATCCATGTCCGGACTGCGGGACTGCGCTGACTCTCAGGCCTAGTGGGAGGAGAAAAAGAGAGGAGGAGACAGAGACAAAAAGAAAGCAATGGGTTTGGGCCCCTCCATCTTAGAGCTGTAGGTCCCTTGAACAGAGAGGAAGGTTCATGTACAAGTTTGGGCTCCTGCCATTTTCCATTCCCTGCTGCCCTTTGCCGCTGTGGGCCGACCTGATGACTGGGGTGCGCTGGAACAGAAAAAGAGGAGAGAAAAAGCAGCCGGGTATTTCCTCACAACAGTGTCGAGCCCCAGAGGGAGGAAACCGTTTGCCAGTAAAGAAAAAAAAAAAATCTTGGATGAAAGAGAAGGTGAAAAGAGTTTTCCCAGATTGAAAAGAGATTCCCCTAATATAAGAGGAGAAGAGAAAGAGTGGCAGAGCCTGGCTTGGCTTCTGGGCAGTGTGCAGGGAAGGCCCCAAAGAGTAGTGAGGTGAGGAATCTAGGAAGTTGAAACCCTAAGCAAAAGTTTCTCCCAAAAGCATCTGAGCTCTGCCAGACCTGAAGGGCCCTGCGTAGGGGCCAACAGCTATCTCAGCATTAACCACAGTGAGCCAGACTTGATGACCACAGGTCCATACCCCATACCCTGGTGCATATAAACTACCAGAAGTCGGGCACCTGCATGGCTCAGGGCAGTTAAGTGTCTGCCTTCCAATCAGGTCATGATCCCGGGGTCCTGGGATCCAGCCCCTCATCGGGCTCCGTGCTTAGCAGAGCGTCTCCTTCTCCCTCTCCCTCTGCTTCCCTCTCTCTCTCTTTCTCTGTCAAATAAATAAATAAAATCTTTTAAAATAAAATAAAATACCATAAGTCATGCACAACTCTGAGTGAGGGGTCTCCAAATAACTAACACTGAATTTCTCTCCAGCCTTAAGGGGTTTGGGAACTCAAAATGGAACTAACTCTGGTTTATAAAGAAATGTGATATTTCTTATCCATCTGAGTTGTGGATTGAGGCACATACCTTCTACACTGGTCTGGTATTCTCCAGGGCTCCTGCTACACATATAGCATCTTTGTGAAAATAAGAAAAACAGGCACTGCCTCTGGGCTGACCAGTGAGGGAAAGGCTCACTTTCCTCTGAGCTGACAGTGTTGGGCCAGAGTGCTTGGCTTGATAAGTGGAATGTGGGCTAGATTTCAGCCCCCATTCCTGCTCCCTGTACCATATTCAACCTGTACTGCTGTGCTTGGCAATCCTAAGTGGCCCCTGTCCCAATCCACCTTTCCCATCACCACCGGAGGTCTTGCTCTGAAACACACACCAGACCCTGGCACTGCCCTGCTTAGAGCCCTTCCATGGCTCCCTATTGCCTAGATCTGCTCTGACAAATACAGTAGCCACTAGTCCCTTGTGGTTCTTGAGCATCTCAGATGTGACTAGTTCAAATTGAGATCTGCTGTACGTGTAAAATCCATCCCATATTTCAATGACTTTGTATTCAAAAAAGAATGCAAAATATGCCATTAATAATTGTTCATACTGATAACCTGTTGACATGATAATATTTTTTATATGTTGGGTTAAATAAAATATCAGTGTTTATTTTACCTGTTTCTTCTTTTCTTATTTTAATGTGGCTACTAGAGCATTTAAAATTGCTAAGTGGCTCACATTATATACATATTTTTTGAAGATTTTATTTATTTCAGAGAGAGAGAGCGCGCACAAGCTCACAAGCAGGGGGAGCAGCAGGCAGAGGGAGAAGCAGGCTCCCCGCTGAGCAGGGAGCCCGACAAGGGGTTTGATCCCGGGGCTCAATCCCAGGACCCTTGGGATCATGACCTGAGCCAAAAGCAGACACTTAACCAACTGAGCCACCCTGGCGCCCGAGCGCATTCTATTCTTGTTTCTGCTTCTTCTATAGCCTTATCTACCCTCCACTCTTCCTCCTTTCTCCCCACCACCCCCAACACATTCATCAACACACTCATTCACCTGGCCCTGCAGCCATTCGAAACCCCTTCCGCATTCTCTTTTTACCTTTTGCAGTCGCACAACCTTTTTCCTGTCTCCTGCCGTCAAATGCACTTGCGTCCCTTGAGTCTGAGGTTCCTCATGTGTAAAATGAAGAAAGAGCTGTAGGTAATCTAGCATTCCTTCCAGGCCATTGGTTCTATAATTTGGCCTCAAAGAAGCATACCGTGGCACGGATAATCCAACAGTCATTTACATTTGCATTCAATGTGAGAAAATAAAATATACCACACACCGGTGGCCTTCCTGCCTGCCAGGCTCTGTTCCAATTATTTTCCGAGCCACTTCATCTCCTCGGCAATCCCGGCAGGTGAGTACTATACTGTCATTACCCCTCTTGTACAGATGGGAAACCCTAGGCTCAGAGAGGTTAAGTGATTTGCCAAGGTTACCAGAGACGTCAGAGCTCATGCTCTTAACATCTATGCTGTGTTTGAGAAACTGGGAATTGATAGCACTTGCAACTGAAGGAATCCACACAGTGAAATAATGACTCAGGGAAGGATGGCAAGCTGCCCAGACCTCTTACCCTGTTCTTGCTCTTTCAACATTCAACTGCCGTGTCTCTCCTGACACCGGCAGACAGCAATCTCCCTCTGTCCCTGTCCGACCTGCCTTCCAGGTTTATATTCCCCTAAAAGCTCGATTACGAAGCATCAGCCTACAACTCAGGACCGCTGCCTGTGGACACAATGGGATGCTTCCTCTTCACCTTTGCTCAGCTGTCCCAAGAGTCCAAAGGCTCCGGCCAGCAGGGGATCCTCAATATTCCTCAGGCCCCTGTCTTCAGGTTTAGGGATTTCCTGATTCCTCTGGAATTAGGTTGCTTTACCAGCAAGAAATACATTTGTCTAATAATCCCACCAAGTCATAGGTAAACAGGGAGGAAATATGCAAATAAAAGGACAGAAGCGTATCCATACTAATTTGTTCTCTCCTCAACACACACTCACACTCTTCTCGCTCACACACACACTCATACTTTAAAATATATATATATATTCACAGGTGCCCGGGTGGCTCAGATCATGAACCCAGGGTCCTGGGATCAAGCCCCGAGCCTCGCATCAGGCTCCCTGCTCAGTGGGAGAGACAGACTCCCCCTGCTCATGCTCTCTCTCTCTCAAATAAATATTTAAAAATACTTCAAAATATAAAAAATTATTCTCGAAGCAACATAACAGCAACATTAAAGAGGAGGCATGGGAAAAAATCATCTTAGGGGATTTACTAGAAAGGCTGTGGGATCTGTCAGAGCTGGGTTCCACTCAATTTTGCCATGTGACCTTGAGCAAGATAGCTTCTCTGTCTGAGCCTTCTGATAAACTGTTAAGCCCCCTCCATCCCTTTAATTCCTCTCCATGTCTCTAGCCATTTAGCCCCCCTGCTTTGAATTCTTCCACAAACCGAGGCGTTCAGCTTGCTTTTCTCTCTTTCAGAAGTTGTCGGCCTTCACTCTTTGTCTTGGGGTTCAGCTTCCCCAAGATTGGCTGGAGATTTTTATTCATCTGGTACTTTTCATGATTTTCATTCAAAGGTTTTGCTGTCCGCCCCTTCAGGGAAACAGAGAGGGATTAACAAAAGTCACTAACACTGGAATATTGACAAAATTTCTAGAATCTTAGAAAGTTCTCTGAGTCCCTGTCCCTGTTGTTTTTTCCCTGGGTCTCTTGCTGGATGCTCCTTTGAAGCCTCAGGAGCCTTCTGTTCCATTTTATCTCTCAGGATGGAGCTCATTATTTTTCTCATTCGTCACTGACTAGCTGGATAATCCTGAGCAAGTCATCTACCTTGAGTCTCAGTGGACATAATATCTCCCACTACCTATTTCCCCCTCATGCTTTCCTCTCCTTCTTCCTCTTCTTCTCCTTCTTCCTCTTCTTCTCCTTCTTCCTATTCTTCTCCTCCTCCTCCTCCTCCTCCTCCTCCTCCTCCTCCTCCTCCTCCTTCTTCTTCTCCTTCTTCTTCTTCTTCTTTTTCTTCGCTCTTTCATTGCTCCCCTCACCTGGAGCACTCTCCCCAACTCGCAGCCCAGTCTTTGCACTGTGGCAACTTTAGGTGTCTTTAGGCAGCTTTAGGCATCAGCTTGAGTATCCCCTCCTCAGAGAGGCCTTCTCTGCCATACCAAGTCTAAAGTAAACCCGCTGCCCTGTTACTTTCTCTTGGTGTTTCTTCTTCCTAGCAGTTATCACAATTTGCAATTATGTATTTACTTGTTTGCTTATGTGTTATCTGTCTCCGCCCTAGACTGGGGCCTACATAGGGATGGAGGTCGTTGACACAGAGCTGCTGTCCCTGAACACCAGTCGGTGGGGGCACATTTATTTTACATTACATTGTGCTCTCTCTGGTTCCCACACACAATCCAATTACACCAAAGATTTTATTTTT
Source organism: Halichoerus grypus (assembly GCF_964656455.1). NCBI lineage: Eukaryota > Metazoa > Chordata > Mammalia > Carnivora > Phocidae > Halichoerus > Halichoerus grypus. Next base: position 89,560,717 of record NC_135727.1, read on the forward strand.
AAAAACTTAGAGGCTGGGAGTAGAATCTACTGAAGATGTGGAGAGACTGGGGGAAGGGTCACACTTTCCTATCTCTCCCTTACTGCTTCTCTCCCACGCCCCGTCCTGCATTCTCCCCACGCTCCAAATTCCTCTTTCTCCACTATCAAAATTGTTCTCCCCCTCTCTTTTGCCTCAATTTTATGCCCTCAGGAGCCATTTTTCCCCCCTTTCTTTCCAGATAATTGTGTATTAAAGAACACTGCTGAGAAAGTCAAACAATGCCTCGTTTGTTGCCTCCCCCTGCCCCATTTGCCCTACCCCCACCAGAGGCAAATGCTATTGTGAATCTGGTGTGTAAAGTTTTGATCCAAGATTGGCTTCCTGAGGACAATGACTCCACTCTTTCATCCTCCCGATCCTCTGCCCCAAGCACAGGGCTCTGTGAGTAAGTCTGTGCTGAATGAAGGGAGGAGTGGACTTTCTATTTTGTCTTGAATACTAATTATTGCTTCCCTTCCCAGGGGGAAGCTTCCTGTGAGGGGTACAAGGGCAGTGTCTGCCCTGGAGGTATTTCTGCTATGAGAGAGGAGAGAAAGAAACGCATAAGACAGCGTGTTCTCTCAGCCACATGAAGGCACCAGCTAGCACTGTTTGAGTTCAGAGGAAAGACTGCAGCAGGCCCACGAGGCCTCGTAGCTCAGGTAGGATTTAACTTGGGCGTTAAAGAAATAAAGGTCTTAATTAATCAGAGAGTGAGTGGGGAGAGCATTGGAAGAAGAAAGCAACCCAAGCGAACATGAGGAGGAAGGAACACAAATGCTGCCTAGGGCACATCAGTGTCTAGTACGTTGCTCCCCGACACACCATCACCTATAATTAGCTGCCAACCTCCATCTGAGGTCCCTAAGGCAGCCTGTGATTCTAAAGTAGCTTCTCTGGTCACCTTTTTGGGGATTGTGAAGGCTACCTCACAGGTTGATAGTTTCAGAAACAGCCTTAAACTGTATTCTGGATAAATTATATAAACCAAATGGATGTGTATGGCGGTATGTGGTGGGCTGCTGCATAGGTAGAGCCTTTCTAGAAGTTTCTGTGGCAGTATTACTTTATATTTTATTTAACAAACGCTTAAATAACATTGACTAGTGCTAGGCGTTGTTCTAAGGACTTTAAAATATTAACTCGTTAACAAATATCAACCTCACTATCAAATACCTATGAGGTAAGTGCTATTATTATCCTCATTTTAGAGCTGAGTAAACTGAGGCACGGAGGTGGTTAAGTCATTCACTCATGGTCACATGGCTAATAAGCAGCAGAACTAGGACTCAGTCAACTCTTAACCATTATGCTCTAGTGCCTCTCTCTACAAAAGTCCTGGAGAGATGGTTGAATTAAGATCCTTTAGATCCTGTTAAAGGAATCTTGAGACTATTCCTCTTTTTTTTTTTAAGTTTTATTTATTTAAGTAATCTCTACATCCCACATGGGGCTCGAACTCCTGACCCTGAGATGAAGAGTTGCATGCTCCTCTGACTGAGCCAGCCAGGCACCCCTCCTCTTTTTATTTTTAATAAACTCTTTATCTTGGAATAATTTTAGATTTACATAGAAGTTGCAAAGATAGTACCAACAGCTCACGTATACTCTTCACCCAGTTTTCCCGTATTTTTTTTAATCAAATTTATTTAAACTTAGAACAAAAACAAAAACAGTTCACTCATTTCTCCCATCCCCCAACCCCCGCCTCCAGCAACCACCAATCTAATCTGTTCTTTATCTATGAGCTTGGTTTTATGTATGCATGTATGCATTTCTTTATTTTATATATTTCACATGTAAGAGCAATCATATGGTATTTGTCTTTCTCTGTCTGGCTTGTTTCACTTAGCATAAGGCCCTTCAGGTCCATCCATGTTGTTGCAAATGACAAGATTTCACTCCTTTATATGGCTGAGTAATATTCTATTTTCTATAACATACCACTATGGAAAACACCATGGAGGTTCCCCCCAAAATGAAAATTCAGCCATAAAAAAGAATGAAATCTTGCCATTTGTAATTACATGGATGGAGCTAGAGAGTATAATGCTAAGTGAAATACGTCAGTCAGGGAAAGACAAATACCATATGATTTCACTCATACATGGAATTTAAGGAACAAAACAAATGAGCAAAGAAAAAGAGAGAAACAAGCCAAGAAACAGACTCTTAACTATAGAAAATAAACTGATGGTTACCAGAGGGAAGGTAGGTGGGAGGGTCAGTGAAATAGGTAACAGAGATTAAGGAGTGCACTTATATGATGAGCACTGGGTGATGTGCGGAAGTGTTGAATCACTATATTCTACACCTAAGACTAATATAACACTGTATGTAAACTATACTGGAATTAAATTTTTTTGAAGTTTTTAAAAAATTAACATTAGAACTACCATGTGATCCCTCAATTCCACTTCTGGGTATTTATCCAAAGAAAATAAAAACACTAACTTAAAAAGATATATGCACCCCCATGTTCACTGCAGCATTGTTTATAGTAGCCAAGATATGGAAGCAACATAAGTGTCCATCAATGGCTGAATGGATAAAAAAAAATTGTGGTAACCATCACAGTCAATTTTAGAACATTTTCATCACCTCAAGGAGAAACCATTTAACTATCATCCCCATATACCCTCATCCCCTTATCCAGCCCTAAGCAACAGGAACTTACTTTCTTTCTCTATAGATTTCCATATTCTGAACTTCCATATGAATGGACTCATATAGTATGTGGTCTTCTATGACTGGCTATCTTCACTTAACATAATGTTTTCAAGGATCATCCATGTTGTAACATATGTATCAATACTTTGTTCCTTTTTACAACTGAATAATATTGCATTGTGTGAATATACCCCCCTTGTTTATCCATTTGTCTGTTGATGGACATTTGCGTTGTTTCTGCTTTATGCTATTGTGAATAATGTTGTTATAAGTATTTGTGTACGTTTCTCTCTGGGCCCATGCTTTCATTTCATTTGGGTATATACCTAGGAGTGGAATTTCCAGGTCATATAGTAATTCTATGTCTAATCATTTGAGGAACCATCAGACTATTTTCCAAAGTGGCTACACCATTTTATGTTCCCACCGGCAGTGTATGAGGGTTCCTATTTCTCCACATCTTCTATATCAATACTTGTTACCTGATTTTTTGGTTCTAGCCATCCTACTAGATGTGAAGTAGTATCTCATTCTGAATTTAATTGGTAGCATTTCCTTGATAACTAATGATGTTTGAGTATCTTTTCATTTGCTTTTTGGCCATTTGTACATCTCATTTAGAGAATTGCATATTCAAATTCTTTGCCCATGTTTTGATTAGATTATTTTATTGTTGAGCTTTAAGAGTTATTTATGTAGTCTAGACACAAGTTCCTTAATCTTCTTGTCATCACTTGACTGAGATCCATATCTGGTAGGAAAGTGCACAAGGTGGATCTTGCAGTCAAGAAGATGGTATAATAAGACCGGAAAGAGCTTCAGAGAGAAAGAGCTGGACATGTGGAGAAAAGACCCAGCCTGGTTTCTGGATTTTCAAGAAGCCTGGCAGCCCATAAAAGGGCTCCAAGGGGAGCTGGCTATATGTAGCTAGCTGGCTAGCGAAGCTTCTCCAGGCAGTTGTTAAAAATTATTTTACTATATACAAACTTTTATTAAATGGTGCTCTTTGTAAGAAAAGTCTCACTCTGTGCCTGGTAATTTCAATTCCTCATCTTGGAACAATCATGCCACTGTTGAAGGAAAAAATTATTCATGACACTTATTAAAGACAGTAAGGCAGAATTTATGCAGGGGTACTACTACAATGGGGTTTTATAGTAGAGGAGACAGACTGGGGTCAACTTGGAATACAACAAGGAAAAGTGGGAATTTGTAGCCCAGAGGCAGGGTTGGTGGGGTGGTGGTAGTGATGGGGGTAAAGAGGGGATTCTGGCTAAACTGACCTAACAGGATGAAGTACAGTTGACATACAATATTATGTTAGTTTCAGATGTATAACACAGTGATTTGATGATTCTATACATTATAAAATGTCATCATACCAAGTTTTATAATATTATTGACAATATTTCCTATTCTGTACTTCTCATCCCTGTGACTTATTTATTTTATCACTAGAAGCAGGGTTCTTGCTGAAGGCAGGCCAGGGTGATCAGACATCACCTAAGGATGAGGAACCCAATCAGATATCAAGGGTAACCAGATAACAAGAATGGGGGATTCTTCAGGACGCCTGGGTGGCTCAGTCAATTGGGCATCTGCCTTTGGCTCAGGCCATGATCCCAGGGTCCTGGGATCGAGTTCCGAATCGGGCTCCCTGCTCAGCGGGGAGCCTGCTTCTCCCTCTACCTGCCACTCCCCCCTGCTTGTGCTCTCTCTCTGACAAATAAATAAATAAAATCTTAAAAAAAAAAAAAAAAAGAATGGGCGATTCTGGCTAAATGGACTTAGTAAATTTTTGCTAAAATTAGACAATGCAGAGACAAACACAGAAGCTCAAAAGTCAGAGCCTAGTTGAGAAGGTAGTTGAGAGAAGCCTGACTGAAGTTTGGTCAAGAAGAGACTCTGTCACCAATCCTCCTCCCCCACCCCCGTCATTTTCCCTTTCTACCTTTGTGTGGGGAGTAGACCGAAGGAAAGGACAAATACTCCCTGGGGCCACTGTGCCAAGGTGCCTTTGCTCCCTCCTATGGTGGCTGGCTGCCGAAAGTATTATGGGCGGGGGCGGGGGGTGGACCTGGGTGGCTCAGTCAGTTAAGCGTCCAACTCTTGATTTCGGCTCAGGTCCTGATCTCAGGGCTACGTGCTGGGCATGGAGCCTACTTAAAGATTCTCTCTCTCCCTCTGCCCTCTGCCCCTCCCCCTTCTCTCTCTCTCTTAAAAAAAGAGCTATTCTGGGGCGCCTGGGTGGCTCAGTTGGTTGGGTGACTGCCTTCGGCTCAGGTCATGATCCTGGAGTCCCTGGATGGAGTCCCGCATCGGGCTCCCTGCTCGGCAGGGAGTCTGTTTCTCCCTCTGTCCCTCCCCGCTCTCTCTCATTCTGTCTCTCTCAAATAAATAAATAAAATCTTTAAAAAAAAAAACAAAAACAAAAAAAAAGAGCTATTCTGGGTCCCACATCTGCCTGCAGGCTGGACACTGCCAAGGGGCAGGAGGAGGCAGCTTTGCGGCCTGGTGGAGGAGGGAGGGCAGAGTTGTGCCATTCCACAGGGTTCACCGCAGTGACCAAAGTCATTTTGGTGCTGCAGGTTGCCTTTGCCACCTGCCTGTCTATTCTGCGATGTCCATTTTCTGGGTGAAGGGAGCTGGGAGGATCTGGCACAGGCAGAGTTGGATCATTGTATTCTTGGGGCTCGCTAGCCCCAGCCATAACCTCACTCCCTCTGTGCTTTCCTCCCAAAGAACCTGGATTTCAGAGGTTCCCTCCCCATGTCCCAAATGTGAATTTGGGCAGGGGCAGGGCCCAGACCTTGGCTTAGCTGTGACCTAGTGAGTAGGCAGCAGTAGGAATGGGGCTAAGCTTGTTTGTCTTGCCCGGAAAGGACCAGCAGGCAGAGGAGGGCCTCGGGGCAGCCTGTGTGCGCCCACTCCTGAGGCGGGAACACGGTGTGCTGCCACATCCTGGGAGTGAATTCTGCAGACATGGGTGGAAGCGGAAGGTACATTCAGCCCAGGATCCTCCCAGAGAACAGACTACCTGTGTTCAAACAGCGACTCCATCACCTACTAGTCGTGTGACTCCAGGAAATTTCTTTCCCTCTCTGCCTCAAGTTCCATGTTATGGGTTCCTTATAAATGGGCGATAATAGTTCCTAATTAAGGTTGTTGTAAGGGGTACAAGGTGTTGATATAAGTAAAGTGATGTTTTCTGTTGTTTTCATTGTGGATGGGAAGGAGGGCAGACGTCTTGGTTTTCAAGAGCTGGGGCCTGGCAACCACTGATTCCCACAGAGCTGACAGACATCGAGCATCTGGGGGGGGGGGCCTCACTTACACTCGTGGTTCATCTTCCCGACAACCCAGTGAAGTGTGTATTATCCGCCCCATTTTGCAGCTCTGTCTCTTAGCAAGGCAGGGGAAAGGGATGGGGTTAGGTGGGGAGTGAGTGAGTGAGTGAGTGAGTGAAAAGCTCGGTCTCCTGATCTCCCAGCCAGTGCCCCTCTCCACTTCATAGTCTGCAACAGACAGCTGAGGAAAGAACAATTCCCGAGCAGCAAAATATCAAAAGCGTTCTATGTGCCCCTTGCTATGGAGTCAAAGGTCAGCAGCTTAGAGGAAGGAACTACCAGCAAGGAGGGCTTTCTGCTTGGGCCCAGAGCTATGTTTTGACTTGGTTCCAAGGAGTTGTGGGTTTCCTCTGAAGTTGGAATTTATTTCCCTCCTGGAGGAAGAACCCAAGAAACTAACCCACTCTCCTATTAGCTAACCTGGGTACCCTCTTATGAAAACTAGGTCCTCATTAATCACCAACTCCAACCACCTCATTCTTCCCGCTCCTTACAGGCAAACACACACAAACACTTGGCCCCTTCCCCAATGAGAACTTTGATTTTTAAGGAGTAAAAAAAAAAAATCTCTCACCCCACTTCAGACTTGTTGAATAAATGTCTAGTGATTCTCAAAGCAGACAAAATATTACTCCAGGAGGAAGAGGTCAAGAGCAAGGGAGAGTAGTGACTTTGTTACTCCCTCCCCATGTTTTTCTACATTTCTGAGCCCTTGCTACTACTCTCAGAGGGAAGTAAGGATCTGCCTTTGACTAATATATGGGAATGGAATCCACAGAAGTTCAGAGGTTAGCTCAGATGAAGAGTAGCAGAACCCAAGGCTGTGAGTAGTGATTCCCAGCTCCTGGTTTTCCCCCTCATAACTAGGACTCTCCCTAGAGAGGGGCATAAAGTTGCCTCCTGAGATTACCAGCCAGACAAATTTCAACACACACTTCACCCTCCACTTGTCACACTCTAGGTCAAAGCCAAATTAAGACTTCTAGAGGGGCGCCTGGGTGGCTCAGTCAGTTAAGTGTCTGCCAGGGTCCTGGGATCAAGCCCCATGTGGTGTCAGGGTCCCTGCCCAGCAGGGAGTCTGCTTCTCCCCCTCCTTCTGCCCCACCACCCTCAACTCGTGTGCACGTGCTCTCTCTCTCTCAAATAAATACATAAAATCTTTTTTAAAAAAAAAGACTTATAGAGTATAAGGACTGAAAAATTTGTTTTGGTAAACCAGCTATTTGTCAACCTGGTCTTTGCCATCTTTAAATTCATATATAAGCTATCCACATCTTAATGTGCCAATCATTTTTAAATACTCTGAAGCAAAGTAGATGTCATAAGTAAAACCTCTCTTTCTCAGGAAAAATGATTCTAAAGCACCAAGGTAATATGAACTTGTGAAATTGAAGTTGGATTCCAAATAACCTACAGTTTAAGAAATGGAGAAGGTGAAGGGGATTAAGAGTACAAACTTCCAGTTATAAAATAAATAAGTCATGGAGATGAAAAGTACAGCATAGGGAATATAGTCAATAATATAGTAATAATGTGGTATGATGACAGATGGTGACTACGCTTATCTTAGCGAGCACTGAGGAACGTATAGAATTGTCAAATCACTATACGGTACACCTGAAACTAATATAACATTGTATGCTAATTATACTTCAATTAAAAAAAAAGAAATGGAGGAAGTTCTGTTTAATGTGGCCATGCTTTCCTGGGAACTTTTTTTTTTTTAAGTTCTGAAGTAGTCTTCTTTCAAAAACTGAGGCATTTTTTTGCCATATGAATTTTTGTTGCAATGTACACATAACAACCAACAGCCCAGGTGCAGTCAATTCATCCTTTTCTAGGCTTCACGTGACCTCTCCAAAGGTCTTCAAACAGTTTCAGAGAAACAGCAGATAAATTTCTGTTTCACTATAATCCTTTGTTCCATTCCTATTCTCAATGTATTTCCAAGTTAGGAAAGGATGTTGTTCTTGTCCTGCATTTTGAAATTATGGTTTTATGACAGGGTGACATTTTAACATGCTCTCCATGGCCAGCAACAATGATAGGCATCTTGTAGGCACATATCTAAGGAGGTGATCTACCTCCATTTCTATAAAGTAAAAATCTCCCTTACGTACTTCTCCAAGTTTTGAAGAAATTGAAAATGACCCAAAACTTTCATTATGTAAGCTTTAATTTTACAGGCAAGCAAACACACTCCTCTTAATCAGTGTTGTGTACAAGGTGTGCAGGACATTTAACAGGTAAGAACTTTCCATTTTCTTTAGTACAAAGTTTATAGACTGAATGGAATTTCAAAATTTACATTTGTACTGTCTGCTGAATATGCACATAGATGAGCAACATCTAGGTTGCTTTGCTTCATGTTTTCTGTAATTTCATTAGCATCTTCATAGAAATCAAGAAGATAATACAAGACTCCACTTTATAAAAATCAAAGTACCTAATAGCTAGGGGGACCACTTTTTTTTTTTCTTGCTACAATCAGACACATCACTTGGTATACCGTAGAAAGCATGATCATTGGTACCATCTGACAGAATCAGCTCTATGCTGTAAGGGACCAATATCTGTTATCAAAATTCCCCCCTTTCATTCACCTACAGGACATTTTAGTTGCAACCACTGAATCAGGAAATGTAACTTTCATCAGTTTCGTGAAGCAATCTAGGGAATGACATGATAATGCATGTTCACTTGGGTGGCATGCCCAAGCTAATTCGGCAACCACTGTTGGCAACTGAGCATCGGCATCTTTGGGGGAAGACTTTTTATTGATTTAGAAGTACTTGCCAGTCTCATCCCAGGCTTATGAGATTTAGTCTCCATATGTGCTTTCACATATCCTTCTCTACCAGGCCCGATCACAAATTATTTTCTCTATGTTGTGTGGTAGGTTCTGTTTGGGTTATTTACCTCCCTAATCCAGTTGTACGTGGTCTTCATCCATCATTAAAATAACCCAGTAGTTTAGCCTTCTTCTTCAGTGACTCTGGCATTGATATTGTAATGGTTCTCATTTTCCTCATCTGCATTCTTACAAAACATGGAGTTCTGGGCTGAATTGTGTCCCTCCAAAACTCAGATGTTGAAGACCTAACCCCCAGTACCTCAGAATGTGACTGTATTTGGAGGTAGGCCTTTAAAGAGGTGGTTAAGTTAAACTGAGGCTGTTAGGATGGGCCCTAATCCAATATGACTGTGTCCTTATAACAAGAGGAAATTTGGACACACAGAGACACACCATGAGTGTGTGCACACAAAGAAAAGGCCTTGTGAGGACACAGCAAGAAGGCTGCCATTTACAAGCCAAGGAGAAAGGCCTCAGAAGAAACCAAACCTGCTTACACCTTCCAGCCTCCAGAACTGTGAGAAAATAAACTGTTGTTTAAGCCACTCAGTCTGTAGTGTTTTGTCATGGTATCCCAAGCAGATTGAGATGCATCGTGACACTCTTCATGATGTTAAAGGCAAAACCAACACGATTTCAATACAAATCACAACAGTAGATACACAGGCAAAGTCAAAGACTGTTAATGCTCACAATTACAACACACTTAAGTTCCATACTGAAGTGGCATCATTCAGAGTCATACAGCAAGGAATAACCCATTACTATGGACCAAAATTCACAGTTGTCCTTATCAGCAGTCAGGGGAAAAAAACAGCCACATCTACAGAAGGCAGATAATCTGCACCATATCCATTTCACACTAAAAACTGTGTTGTTTTCATCTCCTGTTTTGGGGGGGTCACCATATGGGTTTTGTATTCTCCCTCTCCAATCTTCTGTACCCATCACTAAAAACTGAGACTTTTCACATCCAAGGGAGGGGTTTCCTGGGATTCAGGACTTTCAGTGCTAAAACTAGAACAGTCCAAGGCAAACCAAGCAGTTGGCCATCCTAAGTGGTGTTCCTGGGATGCCGCCGGCAATATTCTATTCCCTGCCTGAGTGGTGGTCCCATGATGTTTACTCTATAATGACTTTTAGCTGTACACATATATTTTATGCATTTTATATTTATCTATTAGTTTTTATAATACATATATTTTAGGAAAAGTTATGCCCCTCACTTCCCACCCTATATATAATTCAAAATAAAATGATACTAAACCATTAAGTAAATGGAATAAAATATAACCAATTTCTGATTTTTCTATGTTTTATATATAATGTAAAATTGATTTCAATTTTTGTGATACCTCCGCTTTGTTGGTGCCCTAGGCACCTGTTTATGTGGATAACCCATTATTGCCTTGGGTGAATGACATCACATTACCAGACACAATATTGGCAAGCCTTCTGGTTTAGACCCATGTCTTTTGACTCTTATTCATGTTTCAGGTAGAGTTAATGGCTGCTTTCCACTGCACTTTGTGAATCTCAGTGCTGATCAAAATGAATTGGAATTAGGTGTGTGTCTCCCAATACTGGACTGAACTCCCTGTGAGAAAAAATGTGTGTTGTTCATTTCGGCATGATCAATACTTTGTGGTTGACATTTGGTAAACGTATGTTGAATGAACGATGGGCTTTTATTGGGGTAATCAAAGTCATCCCTCCCTCATGGCCTTGTTCTTACAACTGCCTTATAAGACTAGCTATATTGGCTAAATCCAGAGTCTGGCTCTGTCCAACTGGCATCATGTGTTTTGAGCAACCCCATCAACCTAGAACATTGAGCTGGTATACAATTCAGTTATCTAAGATATATGTATTGACTTCCCACTCTGTACCCTAACCTGGAGTACAAAGAAGCAAAATCTAAATTGAAAGCATAATCAAATGCTGAGTTTCTGGCAGGGAAAATTGGTCTGTGTGAGTCATTTACTAAACCTTCTACATTGATGGTTCCTGTAAGTAACTGTTTAGCATCATCTTTTCTAGCCAAGCAGAGCTGACATTTGTTCAGTCTGATCAATGCTTGAGAACATTCAGATTCCAGAGGCATCCTCCTGGGTCCTCCTTCCTCTCTAATTCTCTTTGCGGGTAACTATAATAGATGATCCTCAACCAAGGAGTACGTTAAACCATTGAGGGTGGAGGTTGAGAGGAAAGTACAAGCAAAGGGAGGGGGATATTGGAACTATACAGAAGTTATTCCTAAAATACCAGACCAGTTAGGACTTCCCCAGACAGGATATAAAAAATCCTAGTTTCAGGTGGTGGGGGTAGAGACAACTGCAAATGTCTAGAAACAGGCACACTTTTTTTTTTTTTTTTTTTAGCTTTTTGGTTTATTTCTGCAACATAGTCTGGCTCTCACAACCTGGGTCCTATATGATTAGAGTTTCTTTTCAAAGACCAGAATCTTCTCCAGCTAATTTCAGCAGAAAGAGATTTATTTATAAGTGATGGCTTATAGAATCATTGGTGGGGTGAAGAAAAAAGATCTAGGTAGAGCTTCCAGGAATGTTCCCCAAATTCACAAAACAGAACTGGGCCATCTATGTGGCTGCTACTCCGGCTCTGATCAGGAAGCTGCCTGTCGAACTGGGGAGCTACCCCCATAGCAGCTAGTTCCCAGATTGCACCATCTCTGCTATGATCTGCACCAGTAAATGTTTGATTTTGAGTCCTGCCTCTCTCGCCACTAAACTCACATCCAAATTCAAGTCTTGAGCTAGTTCTAATTAGCAGATCTTAAGTCACATCCAGAACCCCAGCTGCTAGAAAGTATGGGAGACAAAGGTTTGAGCTTTCAAACCTCTGAAATACCAGAAAGGACACAATGAGGGGCTTGGAATGGATGTTGAGTGAATCAATCCACAAGATCTGTCACAGACCCTGATAACTGAAATTGGTCAAGGATTACTGTATCAGTCAAGATACTTCCAGTTGCAAGTAACAGAAAAACTGAAACTAGTTTAAACAAAATAGGAAAATGTATGGCTCATAAGAACAAAGGTACAGCTGGCTTAAGATAAGTCTAAGTAAGTCAATGCTTCCTTAACATTGACTCCATTTCCAGGAAGGCTGTTCCCTAATAGTCCTAAGAGAGTTGTTAGCAGCTCCCAAAGCTATGTTTCCTTCTTCATGGCTAGAAGAGAGGGTTTATGTCCCACCCACATGCCCAGCAGAAGTTCTGATTTGAACCAGTTTATGTCCTATCCCCACTCCTGAATCAATCACTGTGGCCAGGTGACTGTTAGGTGTTAACTGACTTAGGCCAGGGCTAAGATCATATTTCTGAACCTACCACTATGGCCAAAGGGAATGTTTGAAGAAACAGAGAAGAATCAGTTCTTTATTTTAGAAGTTTTTTTCCCCACAAGTAATGCATAAATACATTCTCATAAAATTTAATAGTTTCTGCTAAGTTGCACTTCAGGGTGGCTCCAATTTACATACCCACCAGCGATGTATGATATCCACTTCTCTTTACCACCAGTACTTGATATTAGCAATCTTACTGAAAACCTAATGGGGAATCTCATTGTTTTTATTTTGACTTTCATTCATCACTATTAAAATTGAACATGTTTTCATATTCCCTTTGTCATTTTTATTTCCTACTTGGTGAATTTCTAATTCATATTTTGTTCACTTTTTCACTAGGATATTGGTATTCTCGTATTGATTTGTAGGAGTAATTTTTAGCACAGTAAAACATTTAATATAAACAGTAAAACATTTTCAACCTTTTATAAATCCTAAAACTCAAAAGAAGTTCTAAATCTGAATACATATATAAAATTCTATTCCAAGTTAGCTATGGTATGTGTATACACATACAAATATTTTGTATTAGTCATGCGTTTTTTTCTGAAAGACTTGTTTACAACTAGGTCCAAAGATCATGTGTTAAACTTCATGCAAGTCATTTGTATTAATTTTAATAGAAATCTAAATAAAGCAAAAATACAATCATCAGTTGCCACAATTGGCATGACTTACACCATCATCCAAAATGTGCTTTATATTTTGTGTTATTTTACAACAATCTCAGAAACTTAAGCATTCATTCCTTGAAAATCGCTATGTCAGTGGAACTTTCCTTTCTAGGTAGAAAGGCCCTCAAGCTTTTTTTCCCCCTACAGCCTACAGTAGAAAAGAAAAACAAAACAAAACATACTGCTGGTTTTACCTTACATTCCAAAAGAATGGTTTTTTTCAAATAGAAATCTTACACTAAGAAGTTTGATGAAAAGACGAGTTTCCCAGTCTCTACCAAACTTAATTTAATCCATAATATATGCATAATTTTGATCTGGGCATTCATTCCTAAAGGATTCATAATCCAAACTCTTGTAGCACTGTTTCAGATAGAGAGCTAATGGAAAAAGTGATTACACTGGAAGCAAAACTGAGGCAATCAGTTATTAGCTTAGAAGTTATATATTAGGACTTACACACTCAAATGCCTAACTGGGGCCAAATGGGTAACCTAAATGAATGATGCCAATTAGGTAGAGCCAGCCTGTGCTGAACTACAGGGCTCGGGCCCTGTCTAAACAAGGCAAGAACTCTTCATCTCCAAGCTAGTTGTTGCTAGGTGGCAATATGGGCCCAATGATGTCATGTCTTCCAACTTTTCAAGGGAAGGCAGAAATGTGAACTTATATGTGAAATCTACTTTTTAAACATCAGCAGCTAATTTTAGAAAATGTTTTAAAATATTTTCTGAACCAAACCAAAAAAATGCCTATAGGCCTTTGTAGCACATGAACACCCAGGTTCTGAACTTTGCTGTATAGTGCAGTGGTGAAGTGTGTGGACTAAATATAAGAAAGACCTAAGTTTGGGGCACCTGGGTGGCTCAGTCGGTTAAGCATCTGCCTTCAGCTCAGGTCATGATCCCAGGGTCGTGGGATCGAGCCCCGCTTTGGGCTCCTTGCTCCACGGGGAGCCTGCTTCTCCCTCTCCCTCTGCCTGCTACACCTCCTGCTTGTGCTCTCTCTCTGTCTAATAAATAAATAAAATCTTTAAAAAAAAAAAGACCTAAGCCCAAGGCTGTATTTTCTATTCTTTTGTAACAAATTACCACAAATGTAGTAGGTCAAAACAACACCTATATATTGTCTCATGGTTTCTGAGGGTCAAGACTCTGGGTACAGGTTAACTGGGTCTCTGCTCAGGGTCTCACCAGGCTATAATCAATGCATTGGTTGGGGCTATGATCTCATCTAAGGCTCAGGGTCTTCTTTCAAGCAAACTGGTTGCTGGCAGAATATATTTCCTTTCCATTGTAGAGCCAATGATCCTGTTTTCTTCCTAGCTGTCTGCCAGGGACTACCTCAGTTCTTAGAAGCCGTCTTTAATAGGTCCTCTTGCCATGTGGTCCCCTCCACAGGCCCTCTCACAAGATAGCAGCTTACTTCCTCAACGCCAACATTGGATTATCTCTTTTAAGGACTCATCTAAAAAGGCAAGACCAACCCAGGACAATCTCTATTTTTATTAACCCAAAGTCGACTGAATAGGGACCTTAATTACAGTGGCAAAATTCCTTAATTTTGCCATATAGACTAACCTAATTATAGGAGTGATACCCCAGCATGTTTACATGTTCTGCTTGTACTCAAGGAAAGAGGACAATATGAGAGGTGTATATCAGAGGTAGGAATATTGGGGACTATCTTCTTTGTTCTTCAGATTGCATAATCTCTATCAGTCTATCTTCAAATTCACTGATTCTTTCTTCTGCCAGCTCACATCTACTCTTTAGGCCCTCTAGTGAACTTTCCATTTCAAATATTGTAGTTTTCAACTCCAGAATTTCCATTGTTTCATACATACATACATATATATAATTTCTACCTTTTCATTGATATTCTTTATTTGATGAGACATTGTCATCATATTTTCTTTAATTCTTTAAATATGGTTTCTACTGGTTCCTTGAACATATTTAAAGCAGCTGCTTTGAAGAAGAACAAACAAAACCCCAAACAAGCAGAAGAAAGGAAATAATAGAGATTGGAGCAGAAATAAATGATATAGAAACTATAAACACAATAGAACAGATCAATGAAACCAGAAGCTGGTTCTTTGAAAAGATCAACAAAATTGATAAATCTCTAGTCAGACTCATAAAAAGAGAGAGCAGACTCAAATAAACAAAATCAGAAGTGAAAGAGGAGAAATAATGACCAACAACACAGAACTACAAACACTTGTAAGACAATATTATCGAAAATTATATGCCAACAAATTGGCCAACCTAGAAGAAATGGATAAATTCCTAAAAACATGCAACTTAACAAAACCAAAGCAGGAAGAAATAGAAAATTTGAACAGAGTACCAGCAATGGAATTGAATCAGTAATCAAAAAAGTCCCAAGAAGCAAAAGTTCATGACTTGAAGACTTCACAAGTGAACTCTACAAAACATTAAAAGAAGATGTAATACCTATTCTTCTCAAACTTTTCCAAAAAATAGAAGAGGAAGGAAAACTTCCTAACTCATGCTATGAAGCCAGCATTATCTTAATACCAAAACCAGATAAAGACATTACAAAAAAGAGAACTAAAGGCAAATATCTCTGATGAACATAGATGCAAAAATCCTCAACAAAATATTAGTAAACAGAATCCAACAATACACTTAAAAAAATCATTCACAGCAGCTCTTTCTGCCCATGAATCTGGTCTCCATGTTTTAATAAAACCACCTTTTTTACAATGAAAAAAAAATTTTTAATTAAAAAATAATTCACCACAATAAAGTGGGATTTATTCCTGGGATGCAAGTGTAGTTCAATATTTGCAAATCAATCAAAGTGATACATCACATCAATCAGAGAAATGATAAACACATGTGATCATTTCAATATGCAGAAAAAGCATTTGACAAAGTACAGCATCATTCATGATAAAAACACTCAACAAAGTAGGTTTACAGGGAACGTACCTCAACATAATAAAGGCCTTATATGAAAAACCCACAGCTAACATCATGCTCAATGGGGAAATACTGAAGTCCTTTCCCCTAAGGTCAGGAACAAGATAAGGATGTCCACTCTCACCACTGTTATTCAACATAGTACTGGAAGTACTAGCCACAGCAATCAGACAAGAAAAAGAAATAAAAGGCATCCAAATTGGTAAGGAAGAAAGAAAACTGTCACTATTTGCAGATGACATGATACTATATAGAGAAAACCCTAAAGACTCCAGAAAAAAACTACCACAACTGATAAATGAATTCAGGAAGGTTGCATGATACAAATTCAATATACAGAAATCCATTGCATTTCTTTACACTAATAAAAAAGCAGCAGAAAGTAAAATTTAGGAAGCAATGCCATTTACAACTGCATCAAAAATATTAAAATACCTAGGAATAAACCTAACCAAGGAGGTCAAAGACCTGTATTCTGAAAACTATAAAACACTGATGAAAGAAATTAAAGACGACACACAAAATGAAAAGACATTCCATGCTCATAGACCAGAAGAAAAAATGTTGTTAAAATGTTCACACTACCCAAAGCAATCTACACACTTAATGCAATCCCTATCAAAATAGCAACAGCATTTTTCACAGAGCTAGAACAAACAATCCTAAAATTTGTATGGAACCACAAAAGACCCCGGATAGCCAAAGCAACCTTAAAAAAGAAAAGGGAAGCTGCAGGCATCACAATTCCAGACTTCAAGTTATATTACAAAGCTGTAGTGATCAAAACAGTATGGTACTGGAACAAAAATAGACACCTAGATCAATAGAACAGAATAGAAAACTCAGAAATTAACCTACAACTATATGGTCAATGAATCTTTGACAAAGCAGGAAAGAATATCCCATGGGAAAAAGACAGTCTCTTCAACAAATGGTGTTGGGAAAACTGGAGAGCAACATGCAAAAGAATGAAACTGGACCACTTTCTTACACTATACACAAAAATAAATTCAAAATGGATTAAGGACCTAAATGTTAGGAAATCATAAAAATCCTAGAGGAGAACACAAGCAGTAACCTCTTTGACATAGGCCACAGCAACTTCTTACTAGGCATGTCTCCTGAGGCAAGGGAAACAAAAGCAAAAATAAAGTATTGGGACTATGTCAAAATAAAAAGTTTCAGCACAGCAAAGAAAACAACCAACACAACTAATAGATAACCTGTTGAATGAGAGAAGATATTTGCAAATGACATATCTGATACAGGGTTAGTATCCAAAATATATAAAGAACTGATCCAACTCAACACACACACACAAAAATAGTCCAGTTTAAAAATGGGCAGAGGACATGAACTGACATTTCTCCAAAGAAGACATCCAGGTGGCAAACAGACACATAAAAAGATGCTCAACATCACTCATCATCAGGAACATGCAAAACAAAACTACATTAAGATAGGGGCGCCTGGGTGGCTCAGTCGTTAAGCATCTGCCTTCGGCTCAGGTTATGATCTCAGGGTCCTGGGATCGAACCCCACATCGGGTTCCCTGCTCGGCAGGAAGCCTGCTTCTCCCTCTCCCACTCCCCCTTGCTCCTTTTTTTTTTTTTTTTTAAGATTTTATTTATTTATTTGACAGAGACACAGCGAGAGAGGGAACACAAGCAGGGGAAGTGGGAGAAAGAGAAGCAGGCTTCCCGCCGAGCAGGGAGCCCAATGTGGGGCTCGATCCCAGGACCCTGGGACCATGACCTGAGCCGAAGGCAGACGCTTAACGACTGAGCCACCCAGGCGCCCCTCCCCCTTGCTCCTTGCTTGTGTTCCCTCTCTCGCTGTCTCTCTCTCTCTGTCAAAAAAATAAATAAAATCTTTAAAAAAAAACTACAATAAGATATCTCCTCATACCTGTCAGAATGGCTAAATCAAAAACTCAAGAAAGAACAAGTGTTAGCGAGGATGTGGAGAAAAAGGAATCCTCATGCACTGCTGGTGGGAATGGAAGGTGGTGCAGCCACCACCGTTCCTCCATACTGTGGAAAACAGTATGGAGGTTCCTCAAAAAGTTTAAAATAGAACTGCCCTACTATCCAGCAATCACACTACTGGGTATTTACCCAAAGAATACAAAAACACTAATTCGAAGGGATAAATGTACCCCTATGTTTATAGCAGCATTATTTACAATAGCCAAATTATGGAAGCAGCCCAAGTGTCCGTTGATAGATGAATGGATAAAGAAGATGTGGTATATACATACAATAGAATATTATTCAGCCATAAAAAAAGAATGAAATCTTGCCATTTGCAACAACGTGGTTGGAGCTAGAGAGTGTAATACTAAGCAAAATAAGCCAGTCACAGAAAGACAAATACCATATGATCTTACTCAAATGGGGAATTAAGAAACAAAACAAATGAACAAAGGAAAATAAATCAGATAAACCAAAAAATAGACTCTTAACTATAGAGAACAAACAGATGGCTACCAGACGGGAGGTAGGTGGGGGGATGGGTGAAATAGGTGAAGGGGATGAAGAGCCCACTTATTTTGATGAGCACTGACTAATGAATGGAATTGTTGAATCACTATACTGTGTATCTGAAACTAATATACCACTCTATGTTAACTACACTGGAATTAAAATAAAATATAAATAAATTGGTGATAGGTAGATAGAGAGAGATAAAATAGGGGTTTTGAAGTCTTTGTCTGCTGAGCCAACATCCGAGCTCCCTCAAAGCAGTTTTTTTTGCTTGCTTTTTAGCCTGTGTGGTTAACACTTTCCCATTTCTTTACACATCTCATAATTTTTTTTGAAAACTGAATATTTTTTTAAAGATTTTATTTATTTATTTGAGAGAGAGAATGAGAGAGAGAGAGAGAGAGAGCACATGAGAGGGGGGAGGGTCAGAGGGAGAAGCAGACTCCCTGCTGAGCAGGGAGCCTGATGCGGGACTCGATCCCGGGACTCCAGGATCATGATCTGAGCCGAAGGCAGTCGCCTAGCCAACTGAGCCACCCAGGCACCCTGAAAACTGAATATTTTAGATAATATATTGTATCAAATCTGAATTGTCATTCCTACCCCCAGCAGCCATTGTCATTGCTGTCTGCTCATTTATTTAGTGACTTGTTGGATGCATTTTGTAGAGTCTGTCTCTCCTGCAGTGTGTAGCTGCTGATATCTGCTCATTTTTTTTTTTAATTCTTGTTTTTATTTTTAAGCCTGGCTTCATAGAGGCTGCCACTGAGTAAGCACAGCTTAATGGTCAGCCTATAATTGATCAGAAGTTGTGCTTAAACACTTTTAGCTAACTAAGACTTCCACCCTTTGCCAATCAATCTGGTGTGGTTTGAGGAACACATTTGACATTCAGGCAGTTTACAAGGCTACCCAAGCTTTTATTTTCTTTGTGGCCAAGACCTCATATTCATCCTGGGATAAATAGATAGTTAGGGCCCTGTCTGGTGTCTTCAGAGCATGTGTGCAGGTTTGTGCAAGTTCACAGCCTTACAGGCCACCAGGAATCTGTGAAAGCCCACTCTGCCTGTCTTGTTCCTCAGATCCCCCGGTTAAATTTCTGGTTGGCCTGCCAGTCTGTTGCTTTCTCCAGCCTGTACAGAAATTTCAGATTACCCGTGATGCTTGCCAAATTCCTTTCATTCTAACCAAGGCTCCACATTTTTCTTAAGTTAATGCTTCTCAACTTGTTGTATGCCTTTGGTCACCTTTCTAGGGTCCCTAAGGGGTTGTCTTTGATAATCTAAGTTTTATCATTGTTTTTTGTAGGGAGAGTGTTTTCCAAGCTCCTCGTTCAGCCATTCTACTCTACAATTGTTTATTAATTGTTGTACAAGATTCTTTATCCATAAAAATAGTGCAATTTTCAAATAGCCCAAAATAAAGAGGCATTGCTGTCTTAAAACATAAGGCAAAGATTGTTTCTTTGTTGCCCAAAAACACAAAACAAAACAAAATCGGTCAAAATCATTTTTAATATTCAACTCACAAAATAACAAATATTAGGTAATCTGACAGTCCTTGGCCATCATGAGGTACTTTTGTTTTCATGTTTTGGTCTTAAAGTTGTCTTATGTTTTTGATGCAAATTTATTTACTTGTATCTTTCTGTCTTATGCCTACCCTACCTTAAGGCTTAAAACACTCTCCTATATTTCCTTTCATAATTTTATATTTTATATTCAGGCCATTAATCTATCTGAAATTTACATTTATAAAAGTTGTGCGGTAAAGTTATAATTTTATTTTCCTTAAATGGATAACCAGTTTTCTTAATACCATTTATGGAGTACTTCATCCTTTCTCCCCTGTCAAAAACTGGATTCCTATATATCCTTGTATCTATTTTGGACTCTTTATTCTGATCTATTGATCTACTTGTCAATTTTTGTTTCATTATCACATCATTTTAATTACTACACCTCTTTGGTATATTTTGATTATCTGGTAAGGCAAGTCTCCTGCCATTGTTCTTTTTCAAAACTGTTTCAGCTATTCTTGTACATTTTTGCTTCCAAGGGATTTTTAATTATTTTTTTCCAATAAATATTCATCCCAAGGGATTTTTAGAATCAATTTGTTGAATTCTGTTTAAAATATCATTAGGATTTTGGTTGGGATTAAATTTATAAACTTTTTAAGGTACTTGGCGTCTTTACAATATTGATTTTACCATAATATTTCTATCACTTCATTCAGATATTCTTTTATGCCCGTCAGTAAAGTTTTATATTTTTCTTCATCTAGATTTTATACATTTATTGCTAGTTTTCTCCCTCTAGGCAATTGTTAGTTCTGAGCATTATCGTGACTGGCATCTTTTCTTCATTACATTTTCTAGCAGATTATTGCTGGTATATAAAAACATCATTACAAAAAGGTATGTTGCTCTTGAATTTTGCCACTTTGCTTAATTATTTTTATTGGTTCTAATGGTTTCTCAGTTGATTATCTTGGATTTTTTATGTAAACAATCATATTGTTTACAAATAATGATAGTTTTGTATTTCCCGTTTTAGTATTTATATCTCTTTTGCCAAAGTTCATTCATTCATTCGATTAATATTTGTCAACTGTTATGTAGCAAGGCAGCTGCTACGTGCCAGGCATTGTTCTACATTCTGGGGATACGGTAATGGGCAAAACAGACAACATTAATGCCCTTTAGAGCTTATATTCTATTCAAGCAAGACTGACAATCTAGGAAAGGCATAAAAGGTTGAAGCAAGTGTTGAGACATTGCAGTTTGTGTGTTATTGTGAAGTGGTCAAAGAAAGGTTATCTGAAATTGGAGGGCAAATTGTTAATGCCGGATATAAATGGTATCTTTGTATAGGTTTTTGCTTTGTTTTGTTTTTTGTTTTTACTTGTGCGCTAGGAATCACAGTATATACATGTAACTTATCACATCTTCCTAGTATTGACATCTTACCCCTTCAAGTGAAATATAGGTCCATTTTGGTCCGATTATGCTCCCACTTTATAATTAACTTATCCTAAATATTTCCTTTACATACATTGTGAACCACGTCAGACAATATAATTTTGTTTTCGATAATATAGCAATTTTTTAAAACATAAAAATATTTCTAAACATAATTTTTAAAACTCAGAAGGAGATGTATTCTGTTGGTATTTCTTCATTCTTGATGTTCCAAGTTTTCTTTCATTGTCATTTCCTTTCTGTATGAAGAACTTCCTTTGGTCATTTTTTTTTTTTTTAATGCATAATGCCATTGACCTCCTTTTTAATAACAATTCAAATCCAAACATTCTGTTTCAGTCATTCTTGAACCCATAAACATGGGCCAGAAATGCTATTTTTTCACCAGATAGTGGCAACTGACTGAGATAGGGCAATGGGCACTAATCTGGCATGGGGGTTAAGAAAAACAGTTCCGCTAGCGGCAAATTTTGTTAACTTTCCTTATCTGAAAATGTCTTTATTTTATCTTCATTCCCGAAGGAATTTTTTTCAAGTTTTTATTTAAATTCCAGTTAGTTAACATACAATGTAATATTAGTTTCAGGTACAGAATTCAGTGATTTATCACTTACACACAACACCCAGTGCTCATCACTATAAGTGCCCTCCTGTAGGATACTTTTGATAGATAATTCTGTATTGATCATCCTTTTTTTTCAGCACTTAAAAAATGCCGTGCCACTTCCTTTTGGCCTCCATGGCTTCTGATGAGAACTCCACTATCATTTGAATCTATGATCTTGTATAAGATTGCTTTTAAGATTTTTTTTGTCTTTAGTTTTCAGACTTTTTTTCAAGATTTTATATATTTGAGAGAGAGAGAGGGAGAGAGAGTGCAAGCAGGAGAAGGGGCAGAGGGAGAGGGAGAAGCAGACTCCCCGTTGAGCAGGGAGCCTGACAACAGGCTCGGTCCCAGGACCCTGAGATCATGACCTGAGCCAAAGGCAGATGCTTAACTGACTGAGCCACCCACGCGTCCCATAGTTTTCAGAAGTTTTATTATGAAGTGTCTGGGCATGAATTTCTTTGGGTTTATCCTGTTTTGTTTTCTCTCAGCTTCTTGAATCTGTATACTATGTCTTTTGGCAAAATTGGGCGGGGGGGTGGAATTCAGCCATTATTTCTTCTAATATTTTCAGTGTCATTTTTAGCTTTTCCTTCTGGAACTCTGATGATATGAATGTTGTATCTTCTATTATTGTTCCACATATCTCTAGGCCCTGTTCATTAAAAAAAAAAAAATCTGTCTTGTTTCTGTTGGTTTTACTGGATAATTTCTATTGATCTAGATCACTGAGTCTTCTCTTTACTGTCCCCATTCTGTCATTATAGTGAGATTTAAAATTATTGGTTATTATATTTTTCAGTTCTCAAATTTCCATTTGGCTTTTCTTTATATTTTGATTTCTTTGCTGGGGACTTTCTATTTTGTCGTTTCTTTTAAGACTATTTGATATCTACAAGAAACTCATTTCAAATATAATGATAGAAGTAGATTAAAAATAGGGGAGGAGCTTGGAAAGATGGCAGAATAGGAGGACCTTAAGATTACCCTGTCCCACATTTACAACTAGATATCACTCACATCTGTCTAAATAAACCAGAAAGTGAGCTGAAGACTGGCAGAACAAACTCCACAACTAAATGAAGAGAGGTTAGAAAGGGCAGAAACATGGTCAGGAGCAGCCTGCACGGGCTGGAGGGAGGGAGCTCAGGTGCAGAGAGGGCAGAGAAACAAGGCCTCCCACCAGGGAGCCCGCAAGGGGAAGACAAATCCCCATAATGTCTGGCTCTGAAAACCAGAGGGGCTAAATTCCTTGAGTTTGTATAACCAGTGGAACTTGGAGCCTGGAGCTTTAAAAGTCAGCTGACTCAGCACTGCCCAAATCTAGAGGGCAAGTGATAGCTGGGTCCCCGCCCTTAAAGAGACAGCAGCCTGCACAGAGAGACAACATAGAAGTAACAGTTTGCACAACACCGGGGGCAAACAGTAGAAGATATGTTTATAATGATTTTGGAGCATGTTGGGGAACTTCTCCAGGAACACAGGACCTGGCAGGTGCCATTTTCCTCCCCCGCCTCCCAGCATGAAAACAGAGCCACCCCACACACACACACGTTCTCCTGAGGACCCACCAAGTCCAAGCCTGATGGCCTTGGCCCTGGGACCAGCCCACATTTTGGTAACACCGTGCACATGCCCTGCCCAGCCACCTCGCACATATACACAGGCCTCTGGCAACCGCATTTCAGGGAATCTGGCCTAGGACTCGCAGCTCAGCGGAAATTTTGCGAACACTGCCACCTTGCCCCTGAGCCCTCTTGTGGTCACGCTCCTTCCGAGCCAGATGGCCTGGGTCTCCCTAACACCACGGAGAGAAAGCACAGCCCACAACAGGCAGAGAGTCAGTGCTGATGGCTGGACTGAAAGAAAAAGCAACTCAGACACAACATCAGAATGAAAGCAACACACATAAGAGATAGACTTGAAGCACCAGGTCCTGGGGAGTGGGGGATCAGGCACTGCACAGAACCAGAACAAACATTCCTAAAATTTGTATGGAACCACAGAAGACCTTGAATGGCCAAAATGACCTTGAAAAAGAAAAACAAATCTGGATGAATGGATAAAGAAGAAGTTGTGTGTATATATATATATATATATATATATATATACACACACACACACACACACACACACACACACACAATGGAATATTACTCAGCAATAAAAAAGAATGAAATCTTGCCATTTGCAACAATATGGATGGAGTTAGAGAGTATGATACTAAGCGAAATAACAGAGAAATGATCTCACTCATATGTGGAATTTAAGAAACAAAACAAATGAACAAAGGGGGAAAAAAAAGAGAGAGTGGCAAACCAAGAAACAGACTCTGAACTATAGAGAACAAACTGATGGTCACCAGAGGGCAGGTGGAGGGGATGGGTGAAATCGGTGATGGGAATTAAGGACCACATTTGTTATGATGAGCACTGGGTGTTGTATGGAAGTGTTGAATTACTATACTGTACACCTAAAACTTATATTACACTGTATGTTAATTAATTGGAATTTAAATTAAACCTTTAAAATAAAGAACAGTAAGCAGCTATTTAAAAGCAAGAGGTAGAGCTTCAGTGCTGATATGGAATGATCTCAGTGATGGATTTTTAGCAGTAAAAAGCAAGAGACTGTGAATATAGTATGCTACCATTTGTGGGGTTTTTTCTCCCTGGACAATACACAAAGACTGTCAAAAGTAAAATTACATTTGAGGGGCACCTGTGTGGCTCAGTCGGTTCAGTGTTGACTCTTGCTTTCAGCTCAGGTCATGATCTCAGGGCCGTGAGATCAAGCCCCATGTAGGGTTCTGTGCTCAGCACAGAGTCCACTTGAGATTCTCTCTCCCTCTCCCTCTGTCCCTTCCCCCACTTGCACTCTCTAAATTAATTAATTAATTAATTAAAAGTCTTTTTTGAAAAAAAGTAAAATTACATTAGGATAGAAAGACTAGGGTTCTGGGACTGGGAGCTTTTCGTTTTAAATTCTATTTATCAGAACTTCACAAATATTTTATCATGTGTACATATAGCTTCTAAATAAACCCCAAAACACCATTCTAAAGTATCAAAGAGGTCATTACCAGGCTTGAAAAGCCTGGTCCATGGACCAGGTTAAGAACCTTTATTTTAAGGGAAAGAATTTGCCCAAATATTCAATTTTGCATTTCTTCAGTCTGGTAGCTCTTCAAAATCAAGAGCTCTATGGAGACACTTACAGCAAGGTTTATACCCCAGAAAGTCACCGTTGGGCAAATAATCTTTAGCAAACAAAGGCCATATGCGTGCTAGAACATTAGGGGATAGCTTTAAGTAGCCAACTCTAGGTTTTTTCTTCTTTTTTTAACGTCTTATTTCTTAATTATTATGGGCTTGCAAGAAGTTGCAAAATTAGCACAGAAAGATCCTGCATCCCCTTTCCCAGTTTCCCCTAGTGGTGCCCTCTTATGTAATTAAAGTGCATATCAAAACCAGAGAATTAATTGGCTCGATACAGTTATATAGACTACAGCTCTTACTCAGATTTTACCAGTTTTTGCACATACTCATTTTTTTGGTGTATCTTTGTGTCTAATTCTATTACATTTTATCACATGTGCAGAGGGATATAATCATCACCTCAGTCAAGAGACAGACGTGTTCTGTCACAATAAAGAAACGCTCTATTCTGTCACTTCATAATTACACACTCCTTTTCCTCCCCTATCTGTTCTTAGCTGTTCTCCATCTCTATAATTTTGTCATTTTGAGAATGTTATATGAATGGAATCACAGAGTATATAATCTTTTGGGATTAGCTTTCTTTTACTCAGCATGAGTCCCTAGAGATCCATCCTGCTTGTTGCCTGCATCAGTAATTAGTTCTCTTTATTGCTAAATAGTAATTCATTGTATGGATGTATAATAATTCATTTACTCATTCACCCATTGAAGGAAGGTTGTTTCCAGTTTGGGGCTGCTTTATGCTTCACATAAAGCAGCCATGAATAGGGACACCCGGGTGGCTCAGTCAGTTAAGCATCTGCCTTCAGCTCAGGTCATGATTCCAGGGTCCTGGGATCGAGTCCCGCATTGGGCTCCTTGCTCAGCGGGGAGACTTCTTCTCCCTCTGCCACGCCCTTGCTTGTGCTCTCTCTCTCTCTCTCTCTCTGACAAATAAATAAATAAAATCTTAAAGAAAAAGCTGCCATGAATATTCATGTACAGGTTTTTTGTGAACATACATTTACATTTCTCTAGGATAAATACCCAGGAGTGCAACTGCTGGGTTTTATACTAAAAAAATTGCCAGACTGGGGGCACCTAGGTGGCTTAGTCAGTTAAGCATCAGAATTTTGATTTCAGCTCCGGTCATGATCTCAGGGTGATGGGATCAAGCCCCGTAATGGACTCCAATTGGTGAGCACAGAGTCTCCTTGAGATTCTCTCTCCGTCTCCCTCCGCCCCTCCCCCTGCTCTCTAAATAAATAAATAAATAAATAAATAAATAAATAAATAAGGAGCCTATGTGGCTCAGTCAGTTAAGTGTCTGCCTGTGGCTGAGGTCATGATTCCAGGGTCCTGGGATTGAGGCCCTCGTCGGACCTGCTTCTCCCTCTCCCTCTGCCATTCCTCCTGCTGGGCTCTCTCTCTCTCTCTCTTAATTAATAAGTAAAATCTTTTTTAAAAATTGCCAGACTGTTTTCCAGAGTAGTTCTACCATTTTTCATTCCCACCAGAAATGCATAAAAGTTTCAATGGCTCCATTTCCTGGTCAGCACTTGGTATTGTCAGTATTTTTCATGTTAGCCATTCTAATAGGTGTGTAGTGATATCTCATTATGATTTTAATTTACATTTCACTAATAACTAGTGATGTTGAAAATCTCCTCATGAGTTTTTAGATCCATATCATCTTCTTTGGTAAAATATCTGCTCAAGTCTTTTGCCAATTTTTGAATCAGATTCATTGTTTGCCTTCTGGTGAATTTAGAGCATTATTTGTATATTCTGTACACAGTCCTTTGTTGAATCTGGGATTTGCAAATATTTTTTTCCAGTTTACAGCTTGTCTTGTCATCATCTTAACATGGCTTTTTTTCACTGAGAAAAATTTTTTAATCTTAAAAAAGGTCAATTTATTTTTTAATGGATTGTACTTTTGATGTCATATTTAAGAACTCTTCCTCTAACCCAAGGTCACAAAGATTTTCTCCTGTGTTCTCTTCAAAACATTTTACACTTTTACATTTTACATTTAGATCTATGATTCATTTGATTTCATCTTTGTCTAAGATACGAGAGTGAGGTGGAGGCTCATATTTGGGGGGATTTTGATGTCCAATTGTTATAGCACCATTTGTTGAAAAGACTATCCTTCTTCCATTGGATTGTTTTTGCTTCTTTGTCAAAAATTAGTTGAGCATATTGGTGTGTGTCTATTTCTGGGTTCTATATTTTGTTCCATTGTTCTGCGGGTTTGTGCATCATCCAATACCACAGTGTCTTGATTATGGTAGCTATATAATAAGTCTTAAAACCTAGCAGTGTGATTCCTTCAACTTTATTTCTCCATTTCAATATTGTCTTAACTATTTTAGCATCTTTGCCATTCCAGATAGGTTTTAAGATAAGCTTGTCTTTATCCACAAAAAAACCCGATGAATCTATAAATCAGTTTGGGGGGATTTAATACCTTTACAATGGAGAGCCTTCCAGTCTATACATGGCACATCTCCATTTATTTAAATCTTCTTTGACTTCTTTCATCAAGGTTTTGTAGTTTTCAACATACAGATTCTGCTCACGTTTTCTTAGATTTATATTTAAGTATGTTTGAGCTTCTTTTTTCTTTTATTTTTGGTGAAATGTTTGTAAGTGCTTTGTGGTTTTAATTTTGGTTGCCGATAGTTCGTTGATAGTATAAAGAAGTAGATTGATTTTTTGTTTGTTGACCTTATTTCTTGTGACGTTGTTAAACTCACTCATTAGTTCTTGGAGTTCTTGTAGACTACTTGGGTTTGTTCATGTAGTAAATCATGTCATCTGCAAATAGGGGCAATTTTATTTCATCTTTTCTGATCCATATGCCTTATATCACCTTTTCATGCCTGTATCACTGGCTAAGACTTCTAGTACTATGATAAGATAAAGTGATGAAAATCGATTTCTTCGACTTGTTCCTGATCTTAGGTGAAAAGATTTCAGTATTTCACTATTAATTATGACATTAGCTATAGGTTTTATATAGATGCACTTTATAAAGTTGAGGAAGTTCTCTTTCATTCTGAGTTTGTTGAGAGTTTTTATCAGGAATGAATGTTAAATTTTGTCAAATGCTTTCTCTGCATCGATTGGTCTAATTATGTGATTTTTTTTTCTTTAGCCTGTAAATAAGGTGGATTACATTGATTAATTCTCAAGTATTGAGTGAGCCTTGCATTTCTGGTATAAACTACACTTGATCATGGTGTATAATTGTTTTCATATATAACTGAATTCTGTTTGCTGATATTTTGTTATGAAGTCTTATGTTTATGTTCTGAGGGATATTGGTCTGTAGTTTCTTTCTTTTTTTAAAAAAACATCATCTTAGGTTTTGACATCAGAGTGATGCTGGCCTCATAAAATGAATTGGGAAGCATTTCCCCCTTCTCTATTTCCTGGAAAAGGTTTTGTAAAATTGATATTAATTCTTCCATAAGTGTTTGGTTGCATACTCTAGAAAAGCCATTTGGGCTTGAAGATATCTTTTTCCAAAGCTTTAAAGATTACTGATAAAAAGTCTTTTAATTGGGGCACCTGGGTGGCTCAGTCAGTTAAGCGGCTGCCTTCAGCTCAGGTCATGATCCTGGGGTCCTAGGATCGAGCCCCGCATTGGGCTTCCTGCTCAGTGGGGAAGATGCTTCTCCCTCTGCCTCTGCCCCCTGCTCATGCTCTCTCTCTCACTCACTCTATCAAATAAACTGATAAAATCTAAAAACAAAAAATTCTTGTTATCACTGTAGGACTATTAAGATTATCTATTTCACCTTGGGTGAGTTTTGACAGTATATGTTTTTCCAGGAGCTGGCCCAGTCTACATTTTCTGATATTAGTAAAACCATGATAGATTTTTTTTGATCAGTGTATCTTTTTCTATACATTATTTTTTAAAGAGCTTATTTATTTATTTGAGAGAAAGAGAGAAAGCAAGCACATGAGCAGGGGGGAGGGGCAGAGGGAGAGGGAGAAGCAGACTCCTCATTGAGCAGGGAGCCCGACGCGAGGCTTGATCCCAGGACTCTGAGATCATGACCTGAGCCGAAGGCAGCCGCCTAACTGACTGAGCCACCCAGGCGCCCCACTTTATATTATTTTTAACCTACTTCTTTTCAATAATTTTGTTTAATTCCAGTATAGTTAACATACTGTAGGTGTTATATTAGTGTTATATATTTTATTATTATATAATAAGTGTTATTTAATAATATAGCTAACACAATAAGTGTTATATTAGTTTCAGGTATATAATATAGTGATTCATCAATTCCATACATCACCTGGTACCCGTCACAACAAGTGCACTCCTGAATCCCCATCACCTATTTAACCCATCTCCCCACCCACCTCCCCTCTGGTAACCATCAGGTTGTCCTCTATAGTTAAGAGTCTGCTTCCTGGTTTCTCTCTCTCTCTCTTTTTTCCCCCCTTTGCTCATTTGTTTCTTAAGTTCCACATATGAGTGAGATCATATGGTATTTGTCTTTCTCTGACTGACTTATTTCACCTAGCATCATACTCTCTAGCTCTTTCCATGTCATTGCAAATGGCAAGATATCATTCTTTTTATGGCTGAGTAATATTCCACTGTATATATATGCCACACCCTCTTTATGCATTCATCAATCAATGGACACTTGGGCTGTTTCCACAATTTGGCTATTGTAGATAATGCTGCTATGAACATCAGGGTGCATGTATCCCTTTGAATTAGTGTTTTTGTATTCTTTGGGTAAATACCTAGTAGTGCCATTGATAGATCTTAGAGAACTATTTTTTAATTTTTGAGGAACCTCCATACTGTTTTCCAGAGTGGCTGCACCAGTTTGCATTCCCACCAACAGTGCAAGAGAGTTCCCCTTTCTCCACAACCTCACCAACACCTGTTGTTTCTTGAGTTGTTGGTCTTAGCCATTCTGGTAGGTGTGAGATGAAATCTCATTGCAGTTTTGATTTGTATTTCCCTGATGATAAGTGATGATGAGCATCTTTTCATGTGTTTGTTGGCCATCTATATGTCTGCTTTGGGAAAATGTCTGTTCATGTATTCTGCCCATTTTTTTAATCGGATTATTTGTTTTTTGGACATTGAGTTTTATAAGTTCTTTATATATTTTGGATACTAACCCTTTATCAGATATGTCATTTAGAAATATCTTCTCCCATTCCAAAGGTTGCCTTTTACTTTTGTTGACTGTTTCTTTCACTGTGCAGAAGCTATTTATTTTGATGTAGTCCCAATGGTTTACTTTTGCTTGTTTCCCTTGCTCAAGAGACATATCTAGAAAAAAGTTGCTATGGCCAATGTCAAAGAGGTTACTGACTATGTTCCCCTCTAGTATTTTTATGGTTTCCAATCTCACATTTAGGTCCTTAATCCATTTTGAATTTATTTTTGTGTATAGTGTAA
Source organism: Halichoerus grypus (assembly GCF_964656455.1). NCBI lineage: Eukaryota > Metazoa > Chordata > Mammalia > Carnivora > Phocidae > Halichoerus > Halichoerus grypus. The sequence goes on from NC_135727.1 coordinate 89,591,331, forward strand.
GAAAGTGGTCCAGTTTCATTCTTTTGCACGTTGCTGTCCAGTTTTCCCAACACCATTTGTTGAAGACACTGTATTTTTCCCATGGGATATTCTTTCCTGCTTTGTCAAAGATTCATTGACCATATAGTTGTGGGTTAATTTCTGAGTTTTCTATTCTGTTCTATTGATCTAGGTGTCTATTTTTGTTCCAGTACCATACTGGTTTGATCACTACAGGTTTGCACTATAACTTGAAGTCCAGAATTGTGATGCCTCCAGCTTTGTTTTTCTTCTTTAAGGTTGCTTTTGCTATCCGGGGTCTTTTGTGGTTCCATACAAATTTTAGGATTGTTTGTCCTAGCTCTGTGAAAAATGCTGTTGGCATTTTGATAAGGATTGCATTAAATGTGTAAATTGCTTTGGGTAGTATAGCATTTTAACATTTGTTCTTCTAATCCATGAGCATGGAATGTCTTTCCATTTCTTTGTGTCATCTTCAATTTCTTTCATCGGTGTTTTATATAGTTTTAAGAGTACAAGTCCTTTACCTCTTTGGTTAGGTTTATTCCTAGGATCTTATTGTTTTTGGTGCAATTGTAAATGGGATTGATTCCTTAATTTCCCTTTCCGCTGTTTCATTATTGGTGTATAGAAATGCAACAGATGTCTGTACATTGATCTTGTATCCTGAGACTTTACGGAATTCATTTATCAGTTCTACCAGTTTCTTGGTGGAGTCTTTCAGGTTTTCTATACAGAGTACGGTGTCTTCTGCAAATAGTGGAAGTTTGACTTCTTCCTTGCCGATTTGGATGCCTTTTATCTCTTTTTGTTGTCCAATTGCTGAGGCTAAGATTTCCAGTGCTACGATAAATAACAGTGGTGAGGGTGGACATCCTTGTCTTGTTCCTGACCATAGAGGAAGAGCTCTCAACTTTTCCCCACTAAGGATGACATTTGCTGTGGATTTTCATATGTGCCTTTATTATGTTGCAGTACATTCCCTCTAAACCTACTATGTTGAGGATTTTTATCATGAATGTATGTTTTACTTTGTCAAGTGCTTTTTCTGCATCTATTGAAATGATCATATGGTTCTTAACTGTCTTTTATTAATGTGGTGCATCATATTGACTCATTTGTGAATATTGAACCACTCTTGCAACCCAGGAACAAATCCCACTTGATCATGGTGAATGACTTTAATGTATTGTTGGATTCAGTTTGCTAGTATTTTATTGAGAATTTTTGCATCCATGTTCATTAGGAATAATGGCCTGCAGTTCTCTCTTTTAGTGGAGTCTTTATTTAGTTTTGGTATCAGGTTAATGCTGGCTTTATAGAATAAATTTGGAAGATTTCTTTCCTTTTCTATTTTTTGGAGTACTTTGAGAAAAATAGGTACTAACTCTTCTTTAAACGTTTGGTAGAATTCACCTGTGAAACCATCTGGTCCTGGACTTCTGTTTGGTGGGAGTTTTTTGATTACTACTTCAATTTCATTGCTGGTCAATGGTCTGCTCAAGTTTTCTATTTCTTCCTTTTTCAGTTTTGGCAGTTTATATGTTTCCAGGAATTTATCCTTTTCTTCTAAGTTGTCCAATTTGTTGGCATATAGCTTTTCATAACATTCTCCTATAACTGGGGATGCCTGGGTGGCTCATCCAGTTAAGTGTCTGCCTTTGGCTTGGGTTATGGTCCTGGGTCCTGGGATTGAATCTGTGTTGGGCTCCCTGATCAGCAGGGAGTCTGTTTTTCCCTTTCCCTCTCCCCCTGCTCATGCTCTCTCTCTCTCTCTCAAATAAATAAATAAAAATATTTTTAAAAATATTCTCTTATAATTGTATTTCTGTGGTGTTGGTTGTTATTTCTCCACTCTCATTTGTGATTTTACTTATTAGGGTCCTTTCTCTTTTCTTCTTGATAAGTCTGGCTAGAGATTTATCAATTTTATTAACTTTTTCAAGGAACCAGCTCTTGGTTTCATTGATCTGTTCTATTGTTTGTTTGTTTGTTTAGTTTCTATATCATTTATTTCTTCTCTAATCTTTATTATTTCCTTCCTTCTGCTGGCTTTAGGCTTCATTTGTTGTTCTTTTTCTTCTAGCTCCTTTAGATGTAAGGTTAGGTTGTTTATTTGAGATTTTTCTTGCTTCTTGAGGGAGGCTTGTATTGCTATATACTTCCCTCTTAGAACCACTTTTGCTTCATTCCCCAAGGTTTTAGACCATTGTGTTTTCATTCTCTTTTGTTTCTATGTATTTTTTTATTTCTTCTTTGATTTCCCAGTTGACCCATTCATTGTTTAGTAGCATGTTGTTTAACCTCTATGTATTTGTGATCTTTCCAAAGTTTTTCTTGTGGTTGACCTCTAGTTTCATAGTGTTGTGGTCAGAAAAGGTGCATGGTATGATTTCAGTCTTTCTGCTTTTGTTGAGGCCTGATTTGTGGCCTAAAATGTGATCTATTCTGAAGAATGTCCCATGTGCACTTGAAAAGAATGTGTATTCTACTGTTTTACGATGGAATGTTCTGAATGTATCTGTTAAGTCCATCTGGTCCAATGTGTCGTTAAAAGCCATTGTTTCTTTGTTTATTTTCTGTTTAGATGATCTGCCCTTTGACGTAAGTCAGGTGTTAAAGTCCCCTACTATTATTGTGTTATTATCAATTAGTTCCTTTTTGTTTGTTATTAACTGTTTTATATATTTGGGTGCTCCCATGTCGGGTACATAAATATTTACAATTGTTATATCTTCTTGTTGGATTGTTCCCTTTATGACTATATAGTGCCCTTCTTTGTCTCTTGTTACAGTCTTTGTTTTAAAGTCTAGTTTGTCTAAGTATTGCTACTCCAGCTTTATTTTGACAGCCATTTGCATGATAAATGTTCCTCCATCTCCAATCTGCAGGTATCTTTAGGTCTAAAATGAGTCTCTTGTAGGCAGCATATAGATAGGTCTTGTTTTCTATCCCTTCTGACACCCTATGTCTTTTGATTGGTGGGTTTAGTCCACTTACTTTCAAAGTAATTATTGATAGATATGTATTTATTGCCATTTTAGTCCTTGCTTTGTCATTGTTTCTGGAGATTTTCTCTGACCTTTTCTTGTCTTTGTTACTTTTGGTCTCCCCTTTGCATTCAAAGAGTCCCCTTTAAAATTTCTTGTAGGCCTGGTTTAGTGGTCATGAACTCCTTTAGCTTTTGTTTGCCTGGGAAACTTTCTCTCTCCTTCTATTCTGAATGATAGGCTTGCTATATAGAGTATTCTCGGCTGCAGATTTTTCCCATTCAGCACTATGACTATATCATGCCACTCCCATCCAGCTTGCCAAGTTTCTGTTGAGAAATGTCCAGCTAGCCTTCTAGGTCTTCCCTTGTAAGTTAAGGACTTCTTTCATCTTGCTGCCTTTAAGTATTTTTCTTTATCATTATATTTTGCAAATTTAATTACAATAGGTCTTGGTGTTGGCCTGCTTTTGTTGATTTTGATGGGAGTTCTCTGTGCCTCCTGGATCTGGATGTCTGTTTCTTTCCCAAGATAGGGATGTTTTCAGCTATTATTTTTTCAAATAAATTTTCTGCCCCCTTTTCTCTCTTCTTCTTCTGGGACTTCCATAATACAAATGTTATTATGTTTGATGGAGTTACTTAGTTCCCTAAGTCTATTCTCGTGTTGCATGATTCTTTTGTCTCTTTTGTTCAGCTTCATTTTTCCCAGTGTTTTGTCCTCTAGGTCAGTAATTCATTCCTCTGCTTCTTCCAGCCTGCTGTTCATTGTATCAAGACTGTTTCCAGTCTTGTTTATTGCATCCTTCATCCTTCTCTGGTTCTTTTTTAACTCTTTTATCTCACTGGTAAGGGTCTCACTGACATCTTCTATTCTTTTCTCAAGCTCAGTGAGTGTCCTGATGATTGTTGCTTTTAATTCTCCATCAGGCATGTTACTTATATCTGTTTTGCTTAGATATCTGGCCATGGCTTTATCTTGTTCTTTCTTTTGGGATAAATACCTCTGTCTTTGCATTTTGTCTAAGTCTCTGCCCCCTCCTATGTGCTATAAAAGCCAATTATGTCTCCTGCTCCTGAAAGTAATGGCCTTATGAAGAAGAGGTCATGTAGTGCCTGGGGTCTGGCACTTCAGGGAGTGTCTCTGCATGAGCTCTGCTGTGGTTTTCTGGTTTCTCTATCCTTCAGGCCAGTCACCTGCAGAGGCTCTCCTTGCCCGCTGTGGGCAGTTTTTGGTCCTTGGCCTGAATGTGGTGTGTTTTAACTAGGTGTGCTCTGATCTGCTTGTGAAATGAGACTGACACCACTTCCACCAAAACTGAGGCCCTGCAGCACTCTCATCCAGAGATGGAGACATGGTGTGAGAAAGGATTTCTGCTGGTCTCCTAGGGGAGGGGCTCGCTGTGCTGGGATTGAGGCAAGCTTGACTAAGAAGGGTAATCCCCACCAGTACAGGGGGGTGGGGCTTGGTGTAAGCAAGTTAGGTAGGCCGTATCAGTGCTGTGCTTCTTCCTGCAGGTAGCTCTGTATTTATGCTGAGGTGTGGGGACGGAAAATGGGATCAGCCAGCTTCTTTGTTCCCAGAGAGGCTTCTCTGTGAACACTGCCTCTCAGGGACTGCGCTCTGACAAGAGTAAGTAATCTCCCCACTGTGTGCCCCACTCGTTCTTCAGATCACTGTTTCCAAGCTGTCTGCTCCCAGGTTGTTTGCCTGCCTTCTCTCCAGGAGCAGTGCAGTGCCCTCGGGGCTCTATCCCAGCCAAGCCCACTGACCTTTAAAAAGACTCCAGGTCTTAAGCCCCACTGGTAGCAAGCTCTCAAAATTCAGTCCCTCTTGTTTTCCAAGCCAATGGCTTTGGGGAAATGTTCTCCTTGTGCATTCCCTTGTGTGCTCCCCTGTGTGCTCCTCTCTGTGACCACATCTCCTTCGCCTGCAGCACCCACAATCTGTTTCTCCCCTTAACCATGTCTCCACATGTCCTACCTTCTTCAGTGTGGCCTCTTTTCTCCCTTTAGTTGTAGAGTTTGTCCTGTCATTCTTCAGGTTGATTTCTGGGGTATTTAAGATGATTTGATGGTTATCTAGTTGTGTTTGTGGGACGAGACGAGCCTAGGGTCCTCCTATCCACCATCATCTTCCTTTCTCTCTTTCTCTCTCTGTTTACTGTTCTTAATGTTAATAGATGAACCACAGTCTATTTAACCAATCTTTAATGATGGACATTTAGTTTTTGCCTTTATGAACAAACTCTGAAGTAAACATCCTTGAATACTTACTTCATGACGTGCTTTTGAGTATATATGCATAGGGCAAATTCTTAGCAGTAGTATTGTTGGGCCAAGGATACATGTATGTAAATGTTGATGCACACCGCAAAATTTCCTCCAAAGACCCTGTGCCAACCTCCCACCAACAGTAGAGGATAGCACCTATTTCCCTTTACGCTTGCTATTCATGAGCAATATCAAACTTTAAATTTTTTTTGCCATTCTGATAGGTAACAAATGACATCACCTGATTATTGCTGGAGATAACTGGCTTTGGATGATTATGATTCTTCTGAAGTCTCTCTCTAAACTTTCCTCCTTGTCTGTTGTCATTTATTTTTAAATAAATAATTGCATTGCTTTTTCTTACAGAAGTAATAACTAACATTCATTGTAAAAAGAAGAATCAAACAATATAGAAGTATAGAGAGTGAAAAAGGAAACCCAATCAGTTCCAGTTGGCCATTCCCCAACCCCAATCCCATCAGTTCTACTTTCTTCCTCAGAGCTGCAGAGACACTGCTGTGTGCCCGTGAGTTTCACTCTGCTGTTTGCAAGTGCATCAGGCACTCATTCTGATGTCTCTTATTTGGGATTGGAATGTTTGTGATAGGGGCATAGCGGAGGTTCAGCTTTACCATACCCAGAAAGAAGCACCTCAATAGTAATAAAGACTGCAGAGAAAATGTCCAAACAATCTATGTGAACAAAATGGCTTAAAAGTCTTTCAAAAGCTTTAGAGGCATCATTTCCTTACAACAGACATGAAAGCTATAAATAATGAGTTTATTAAATCAGAATGCAGAAGCACTTCAAAGCCTACTTCATTTATTTCCTATATCTTTGAAAGTAGCGAGACGGTATTTAAATAGAAATGGAGGGGGAGGGGGAATCCGTAAGAAAAGACAGAGGCAGAGTCTACATGTCTAGAGACAGACTGGGATAAATTAGTTTCCTCATATCAAAGGAGAATAATTGTAAAATATGTAGTTCATAGAGATACTGTAATAAATAATAATCCATGTAAAGTGCTTAGCACAGAGTTAGGCATCAAGTAAGTAGTCAATAAATGGTAGTTATTCTTAGCTATTCCTAAAACCTTTCCTGGAAGAGGGAAGGTACTGTGAGTGGGAAGTTCAGAATGAATCAAAGCTTGGATTCTGGAATGAGGATGATGTGTTCAGAAGGACAGTGATGAGCCCTGAGTAGAAGTGGAAGATTTGTGCAGTAGATGGGGAAAGAATGAGGAAAGATATTGACGTGGTGAGGAAAATGGAAATATTTTAGGCAAAAATCATGCGAGGAGTGGGCATAACAGTTTCGGATGATGAAACTAGGGAGCTGGTGGGGGCAGTAGGAGGCTGTGGCAGCGCAGGAGAGAGGTAATGGGTATCCTAACACAGGAGGAGCCAGAGGGCAAAAGTGTTGTGAATGAATATGAATGGACAAAGAAAATGCAGTATATGCATACAACAGAATACTATCCAATCTTAAAAAAAGAAGAAAACTCTAAAATATGCAACTACATGGATGAACCTTGAGGACATTATGCTAAGAAACCAGTCACAGAAAGACAAATGCAGGATTCCACTTAAATGAGGTATTTAAATATAGAATTTAAATATAGAATCAAAGAGGGAAATAGTGGTTTGCAGGGGCTGGGGGGGGAGGAAATGAGGAGTTACTAATCAATGGGCATAAATCTTCAGTTAAGGAAGATGAATAAGCTCTAGAGATCTGCTACACAACATTTTGCCTATAGTCAACAACACTTAAAAATTTTCTTAAGAGGGCAGATGCATTAAGTGATCTTAATAAATTAAAAGAATAAAAAAATTTTTAAGAATCCCCAGGCCTTGACGCCTGACTATTCAAGGTATGGGGAAAGAAGGGAGAAGGGAAAACTACTTTGTTAAATGGATAGTGTTAGTTGGAGGGGCTGGTTTTACTCTAGGTGGAGACCTGAGACTGAGATCATACATACTGAGTATGAGTGAGGTGACTGCAGAAGACTTCAATTAGTAAGCTTTGACTAGAGGGAAAACCAACAAGGCCAAGGTCTTTGGGTCTCTTTTCCAGAATTTCTGACATCTAAACAGTTTGGATTCAGAATGACTGACGTGACTGTTACATGTTACCAAAGATGCTAGTTTAGGAACACTCACTATCCTCCTCAGATTTTGTTTTTCACCTACAGATTTCAGGACTGTTCCAAAACACATGCCTGTGGGACCAGAAGTTTGCTACTTCAAGAAGGCTGCTTTGGAGGCCTGGTTCCAATGACTCCCATTCCAACCTGTGGCATCTCTGGCCTCTGATGGGTTATAATTCAGAGATGTAGACCCTTGCTATTTAGAGTGTGGTCTAAGGACCAGCAGCACTGGTACTACCTAGAGCTCATTAGAACTGCAGAATCTCAGGCTCCACCCCAGACCTACTGAAGCAGAATCTGCATTTTAACAAGGTCCCTATATTAAAGTCTGAGAAGCACTGAACTACAGCATGGTTTGGGGAGTCAGATACTTTTTGGAATATTCTGAAGAGGCGAGAAAAATGACCTTAAAGGTAAATGTAAAATAATGATGAGTGCCAATTTCAGAAATTTGAAAGAATAGCAAATCATAGAATCAAGGAAACATGGTAGTTATATATTCAATAAATACATCTATTGCTTTTGTAACCTAAGTAGATGATGACGACGATAGTTAACATTAGCTTTCATTGAGCACTTACTTTGTTTCAGGCACTGAAACAAAGTGCTTTCCAGATAGGATCTCAATTAACCTTCAAAATAATCTATAGTGTCACAACAAACCTATGAGACAGGTACTGTTATCATCCCCATTTAACAGACAAGGAAGCTGAGGCACAGGATATTTAATTGACTTGCTCAAGTTCACACAGCTAGTAAGTCTTGGAGCGACTTTTCAATCCAGTATGTCTGACTCCAGAAGCCACAGACTTAAATTCCATATGTCAGTTGACAAATTTCCCCTCTCCCAGACCTGAGAAGTTCAATGTTCTCTCCAAGATGTCTATATTCTCAATGTCACTTGCTCACTTTTGCTTGAAGAACCTGCTGTTGCTGAACTATTCTGTATCCCACTTACATTTTACCTCTTGTGGCTGAACTTTTCTCCTTTCTCTGAAGCAACCACTACACATGATCAGTCTCTTTTTAATTTCCACCGAAATTACTCATAAAAGACATTTGTGTGTGTAGCAGACTTTAGTGAAAGCTTGAAGCAATGGAGGGAATTGATACTACAAAAATACAAAAAAAAAAAAAAAAAACCAACCTTAACTCCGATTATTTGATACCTTTGTCCTTAAAATCCTTTGTCCATCTTCCTAGTAGAAAATTTTCACTGTCTTCCTACGATCTTGCTCAACTCCCTAGGACCTCAATTTCCACATTGCAGGAGGCTTACCAAGTTATTTTCCTTAAAAAATTGCATTCCCTTCCCTAAGAGAATTCTAGCACCAGCTATTAAAATATCAAATGTTCACATCACTACATACGGATACAGGTTTCTGTTGGTTGGTTTTGTTTTCTACAAAGTGGGGTTATATTGTACTTAATCTTCTGCAACTTGCTTCTTTCACTCAGTGATATGTAACACCTATTCTTCCATACCAGCCCATATCAATCTACCTTATTCTTTTCAGGATATGGAGTCATTGTATGGCTGTACCATAATTCATTAATCACTACTATACTGATAGATATTTAGGCTATATCCACTTCTCCATGATACAGACAATGCTGAAATAAATACATAAAGCTTTACATAAAGCTTTGCACAATTGTTTATTTCTGTAGCAATGTTTCCCAGAAGAGGAATGCCAGGGACAAAGGGTAAGCGCACTTACAACTTGGCGAGATCATGCCCAATGGGCCTCTATAAAGGTTGCATCAATCTATATTCCAACCTAGGGTCTGGGGCTGTCCCTTTCCTTGTACTCTTTCCAACCTAAACCTCAGTCTTTCTTCAATCTTCATTTATATTTCTTTCACTGTGAGTGAGATCGAATGGCTTTTTTTTTTTTTTTTAAAGATTTTGTTTGTTTATTTATTTATTTGACAGAGAGAGAGAAACAGCATGAGAGGGGATAGGGTCAGAGGGAGAAGCAGGCTCCCCGCTGAGCCGGGAGCCCGATGTGGGACTCGATCCCAGGACTCCGGGATCATGACCTGAGCCGAAGGCAGTCGCTTAACCAACTGAGCCACCCAGGCGCCCTCGAATGGCTTTTTAAAGTATTTATTGGCCGTTTGTGCTGTCTCCATGACCTGCTGATTTATATACTTTTTGCCCATGCATCACTCCCCACCAGTCATGTTTTGAACTACTCCCACTCTCAATTCCTTCCAGGGTATCTCAGGCTCAAAAACCAGGCCCAAAATATATCTCCACCACTTGAGGCTTTAATCTCATTGTTTGCTTAAAATGTTCTATTTTATTAACATACTTTGTCATTCTTAATATGAAAAGCAAGCTATTTTTAAAAGCCATTCCTTTTTATTCTTTCAAAGAATAGTGAATGAAATGGAAAACACAATGGAATGCTAACAAAACCACTCTTCAAGTGTGGAGAACTACAGTCCCACTTTTGTGGAACCCATGCATGTTCGGCCAAAGTTGAAATCACAGCTGGGGTATAATTTGGTGCCTCGCTTTTGGCATTTATCACTGGATCATTATTAACCTCGGGTTTTTCTCGGTCAACCCAGTGCCCGTTTGCATTCCCTTACTCCCCTGGCCATAAATCTTAGCCTATGGCTTTGGTTCTAATTGCTGTGCTTTAGTAAAGCAAGACTGGAATCTGTGACTTAAGGGAGTCCCAGATTCTGGTGTGTTCCTTTTACCCGTTCCCAGAGCTGCCATTTCCTGTCATCTTCCCCAGCTAGGTTGCAGGTGAAAACAGAGTCACTGAGCAGTCACATGGCCCGAGGCAAGTCCACAGGGGCAAAACTCCTTTAGGCTTGGAGCCAGGGCCTGAAACAGGCCAAAGCTGTCTTGGAATAGACTGGAGAACAGGAAGTCAAAAGCCCAGGAGAGAAATCATTCTGGAGGAAAAGACATCTGTGGAAAGCAATCTGCTCCAATAAATATTAAATGGGAGGGGGGAAAAAAAGAATATAAGCCACTATGGGTTAGCATCACTCTAATGTGTGTGTGTGTGTGTGTGTGTGTGTACAAACTGTCATATATAGAAAAATAATAAAAATATGTTCACCAAAACCCGAACAGTGGCATCTGTGAGTAAAGGAATTATAGAGAATTTTACTTTCTCCACTGTGATTTTCTGCATTCTTATTTTTTTACAGTGATCCTATATTTCATAATCAGAAAAAATTAAACATTATAATTTAAAAAGCAGATTGTTGCTTGTCACATGTCCCAAAGTCATCCTTTGAACAGTTGGGAACTGAGGGAAGTGGGTTCTGATCTCTGAATTCATTATAATGGCTTCACCCAAGGAAGGGGTGTCAATCTGCTTGGGCCACCATAACAAAATACCATAGAAGGGGTGGCTTAAATGACAGAAATTTATTTTCTCACAGTTCTGGAAGCTGTAAGTATGAGATCAGGGTGCCAACATGCTCAATTTTTTATGAGAGCTCCCTTCCTGGCTTGTAGACAGTTGCCTTCTCATTATGTCCTCACATGGATAGCCTTTCCTTGGTGAGAGAGAGTGAGCTCTCTCTCTCTGGTGTCTCTTCCTCCCCTTCTTCTCCCCCTCCCCCTCCTTCTCCTTCTCCTTCTTCTTTTTGGCTTAAAACAACAGAAATTCATTTTTTTCACAATTCTGGAAGCTAGAAGTCTACCAAGAAAACTCCCTCCAAAACCTCTAGGAGAGAATCTGTCCTTGCCTCTTTCAGCTTCTGGGGGCCCCAGGCATTCCTTGGCTTGTGACAGTATGACTCCATTATCTGCTTCTGTCTTCACATGACAATCTTCTCTCTGTATCTCTTCTCTTATAGACAACTGGTGTCTCTTCTTTTTTTTATTTTTTTAAAGATTTTATTTATTTATTTGTCAGAGAGAGAGAAAGCACGCACAAGCGGAGGGAGCATCAGGCTCCCCACTGGGCAAGCAGGAGCCCGATGCGGGATTCGATCCCAGGACCCTGGGATCATGACCTGAGCCGAAGACAGACACTTAACCGACTGAGCCACCCAGGCGTCCCAACCAGTGTCTCTTCTTAAAGGGACACTAATCCTATTGGATCAGAGCCTCACCTTTAAAACATCATTTAACCTTAGTTACTGCCTTACTCCAATTACAGTTGCACTAAAGGTTAGAGCTTCAACATAGGAATTTCGGGAGGACGCAAACGTTCAGTCTGTAACAGAAGTAAAGGGAAGGGATCTACATACCTACTACTATATACCAAGCCATTTCACACAATCCCACGAAATTCTCAGAACCACCTTGGAAGTTAGGTGTTATTTTTCCTATCGTATACGAAGTAATAGCAATAGTCAAATTTATTAAGCACTTACCATGTGGCAGGTGCAGGGCTGGGGGGGAATCCCCTTAAGTAGCAGGGAAAAAAGCTTATTGAAATTGTTGCCTGAAGTCATGTGGAAAATAGAACAGGTGAGGAGCCTTCTTATTTACGCAACAAGACTTCCAAGCAAAGTGTTGAAGGCGTGGCCTGGTTTCTTCTTGCTGTTTATAGCAGAATGTGAAAGGAGAAAGATAAATTGAGGGAAGAACTGTTAAATCAAAAAGGAACTGGGACTTGATGACTCTCAGCCTCTCCAGATGGCAGAAGATGCTAAATGTAAGAAATGGCTTCCAAAGACTGTCAGGAAAGGATGACATGGAGAAAAAGCTGGGAGAGTGACTGTACAACCTTTTGTTACCTCCTCAGAAAGATCAAAGGATCCGAGTGGTATTCCGTCACACAAAAGGCCCTTTCAAGAGATTTAAGGGTGTGCCTCATGGAACCTCTCAAACAATAGGGCCTTTAGGAATCTTAAAGCTGTGTACCTAGCCATCTCAGGAGTCGGAGATAGAGAAGGGCTTATCTCGAACAGATCTGCGGGTGTGTCTTTTTTTCTAATGGGCTGAGCCCCAGTTAAATCCACTGAAGACTCATCCAATCCATTGAAGGCCTGAAGAAAACCAAAGACCGACCTCCCCCAAGCAAGAGGGAATGCTGCCAGCAGACAGCCCACAGACTCAAACTGCAACATTGGCTCTTCCTCGGGTCTGCAGGCTGCTGACCCCCCCTGCAGATTTTGGACCTGCCACCTCCGTGATTTCATGAGCCAATTCCTTAAAACCTCTCTCTCCCTCCACACTCGCGCGCGCACGTGCGCACGCGCACACACACACATTCTATTGGTTCCGTTTCTCTGGAGAACCCTAACACAGCAAGAAAACAAGAGTGCCCTCTGGTTGTCAGCAAGCTAGGAACCAAGGCCTTCAGTCTGGCAGCCCCACAAGGAATTAAACCCTACCAACAATCATGTGAGCTTGGATGTGGGTTCTTCCCCAGTTGCGTCTTGGATAAGATCCCAGCCTGGTGGGGCGCCTGGGTGGCTCAGTCGTTAAGCGTCTGCCTTCGGCTCAGGTCATGATCCCAGGGTCCTGGGATCGAGCCCCGCATCGGGCTCCCTGTTCGGCGGGAAGCCTGCTTCTCCCTCTCCCACTCCCCCTGCTTGTGTTCCCTCTCTCGCTGTGTCTCTCTCTGTCAAATAAATAAATAAAATCTTTAAAAAAAAAAAAGATCCCAGCCTGGTCCACATCTTGACTGCAGCCTTTACAGAGAACCCAGATAAGCTGTGTCAAGACCCCTGACCCACAGAAACTGTGGTATAATAAATGTGTGTTTGTCTTAAGCTGCTAAGTTTGTGGTAATGGTGTTACACAGGAATCGATAATGAATACAAGAAGATATGGAAACTGGGGGATTTTTGTCTCTATAGTTGACCCTTACTATTTCTTTCAAGAGATCTCCTAGCTTCCAGAAGTCAACCCTGTGCAGTGCTTTGTTAGCAGAAATATTCTTGGGAAAAATTGAAGGATTGTGGTATTGTAGAAAGAGGCTCAGAAGTCATACAGACCTAGACTTGGATGCCACGTCTACCACTTCTTATCCGTGTAACCTAGGGCAAGTCACTTCCCCTTCTCAGTAGCATAAGCTTCCCTTTCCTCATCTGATATAAAAGATTTTAGGGGCGCCTGGGTGGCTCAGTCAGTTAAGCATCTGCCTTAAGCTTAGGTCATGATCCCTGAGTCCTGGGATCGAGCTCCCCATTGGGCTCCCTGCTCAGCAGGGAGTCTGCTTCTCCCTTTCCCTCTGCCCCTCCTCCCCAGCTCATGCACACGCACGCACTCTCTCTCTCAAATAAATAAGATCTTTAAAAAACAATCTTAATAACAGTGTCTGTTTTTCAAGGTTGTCATGGGGATTAAATGAAATAATAGATGTGACGCAAGGAGTCTAGTGCATGAAACAGCAATCACTCTCAATACGTGGAACTTTTTTTAAAGATAATTTTCAGAGGGTTCCCACGCCCACACAATCCCAAGGACAAGGACCATTGCCTGTCCCTGCCCCAGATCCCGGACAACTTGTTCCTCTGGGGGAACAGCTGGTGGTGGCCTGGTGACCAGTGACCATGGTCACCATTCTCCACTAGACAGAGAAAAACTGCCAGGCCCCATAAATATTTGAGGAAAGAGTACCTGGAAAACAAAACAGAAACACTTCTGCCGGACTCTAAGCCCTGTGAAGACAGAAGCCATATCTATGTTGTTTGCTACTCTATCCACAGCACTCAGCACAGTGCCTGAAACAGAATCGATGTTCAGTAAGTAGTTGCTCAATAAATGAATGAATGAACAAATGAATGAATGACTACCTCATATACGGGACATGAAGGGAAATAGGTTGGGTGTTTACTTCCGATATGTGGCCCCTCCACCTGAATGGCTCCTCAGAGATCCCCGATAGAAGCATTGGGGCCGCCCAGGGGCTCCCTTTATGCTGAATTATTTCTACTGCTGTCCTGGGGAACTGCTAATTTCCCCCGAAGGGAGGCAAATAGCTGTAAGCAGACCGACCTTGGTTTTCTAATTAAAGTAGAGGTAGAATGCCATTTTTAAGGTATCTACTGAGTATCAGACACTACTTAGCTTTTTATACACATTATTTATCTCATTTAATTCCTTACCACACCTTTCTGGGTCAGGTATTCGTATTATCTGCATTTGGCAAAGGAGATTACTGAGGTACAGAGAGGTTAGGTGCCTTGCCCAGGATCACACAGCTAGTAAGTGACAGAGCTAGGATATGAACGTAGACCTGTCAGACTCCAAAGCCACAGACTTTCAGAAAGTCTAAGAGCAGGGACCCTATCTTATTTGCCTTCGTGCCTCGAGTTCTATCACAGTGGCTGTTGAGTAGTAGAGATTCAACAAATGCTTAATGAATGAATCTATCAGTGAAGAACTCTTCCCACTCATTCACTCATTCATTCATTGACCAAATATTTATTGAGTGCCTATAGCGTGCCAGGTATGTCTAGGTCAAAGCCGGGGATACAATGGTCAACAAACTCCCTATGGCACTTACATTCTAATTGGGGGAATATACTATAAACAAATAAACAAGAAAACATCAGACAGTGATGAGTCCAGAGGAGAAAAAAGAGCATGAAGCAATTAAGAATGACTGGGAGGTCAGGGAAGACCTCTGGAACAGAGGACATTTAAACTGAATAAAGAGAAGGAGCTAGTTATGTGAAAGTCTGAGGGACATACATTTGAGACAAATGAAACAGCCAGTGCAAAGATCCTGAGGCAGGAATAAACTGGGTGTGTGACAAACTGGAAAAAGAAAAAAAGAAGATAGAAGAAGATAGTGTGCTAGGAACAAGTAAGAACAGGGGATAAGTGCTAAGAGATGAGGGGTATTAGTTTGCTAGGACTGCCATAACAAAGTAGTACCATAAACCAGGGGGCGTAACAGAAATGCACCGTCTCAGTTCTGGAGGCCAGAAGTCCGAGGTCAAGGTGTTGGCAGGGTAGGCCCCTTCTGAGGCTGTGAGAAAGAATCTGTTCGTGCCTCTCTCTTCGCTTCTGGTGATTTTTCTGGCGATCTTTGAGGTGCCTTCTAGAAGCATCACCCTGATCTCTGCCTTCATCTTCACACGGTACTCTCCCTGTATGTGTGCTCATCTCCAAAGCTTTCCTTCTTATAAGGGCACCGGTCATACGGGATTAGGGCCCACCCTACTCCAGTAACCCCTCATACTAATTCAGCTAATTTACATCAGCAACAACCCTATTTCCAAATAAGGCCACATTCTGAGGTTCTGGGGGTTAGGACTTTAACATATCAATTTTAGGTAGAAACAATTCAACGTATAACATGAGGTTGGCAAGATAGGCCAGGTGAAGGGTATGGAAGGCCTCAGAGGCCAGGGCAAGGGGTTTGGATTTGCTATGGTCGTAATGGGAAGTCACCAAAGGGTTTCACATCAGGCAAGTAGCATGATCTTATTTATGGTTTAAAAGGATCATTCTGGCTGCTATGTTAGATTCTGAGAGAAAACAGCGTCCTGTACCTGCTAGGGATGGAAATTCTCATGACAACCACTTACTGGACCCGAGGCTTTAGTTTTCATTATCTATCATTAGTTCACAGGAAAAATAAATTTAGCTTCCAGTTGATGAGATGAACACATCCTTATAACTACATATACAAATACTGTTTTCTTTCCTGGATGTTTACATTAAAAAAAAATTATAAAAGTGATACAAGCTCTTGGTAAAAGCTTCAAATAATACCAACAGAGGTAAATTAGTAAATACAGGCTCCCGGACACTGTTCCCCTCACCCTTATCCATTCCCACGTCTCACTCTTTACACACCCACATTTTAAAAGAAACTTTGGAGATCCCCTTCCTAGAATTGTTTCTGATAATCTCTACACATCTCTATACAGATTCTTACCCACGGTAAATTTTTAACACTAGGCCAACTGCCCAACCAGACAGGCTCCTATTACCTCCCTCCCATAAACTGGCCCGGAAATGGTCAAGGGTGAACAGCACTTAGCCACGAGATTAGTAGTAGAAAGATCACTGGACTTGAGATCAGAAACATTGAGCTCCAGTTTCTGTTACAACACTTCCTGCCTCTGAGATACTGAACAAATCGCAACCAAGTCTTAGTCTTCATTTCCTCGGATTTTGCCTGTCTCAGGGGTTGCTGTGTAGTTCAAGGGTATTTGTGTGACAAAGCATTTCTAGTATATTGCTGCCTACGTAGACAACCCTCTTCTTCGCTCTCCACATACACACAGCCGTATCTGTTGGTATTCATCCATATACAGTGGAGTTTTTGTTTTGTAACTGGAACTAGAAAGAGGAGTTATGCTGGAGGACGGGCAAGGAGGAAAGAGGTACAGTTGGCTTTGTCAGGCCGGGTGGTATCTGGGGTGAGGAATAGTGCTCCTAGGTGGTTTTGCCAGCTTCAGATGTGGCCAAGTGGGAGTTGGAGCCAGAGGGAATGAAGTGGGTGCATCCTTGAGAACCAGAGCTGACAGATTGGTTTGCGTGCACACCTGGGATGTCCTGATTTAGTGCTATATTCTAGAGTCTCAGAGGCAGAAATAATCAAGAAATATTTTGGTGGGCAAGGAGGTGCCAAGATTCTGCTACTTATTCAGGAGAGGTTGCCAATCCCATAGATGCTGGACTTGGAAAAAGAATATTCCATCACTAGAACAGACTGCTGGTTTATGGCATTCTAAATGGACTGTGATTTGGATTGCCATCTAGGGAACAGGCCTGTTTTTTCCTTCCATTGAATCCCTAGTGCCTAATGGTGCCCAATAAACACTGGTCATGAATTGACTGTTCTCATACGTTATCTTTTAGCCCTCATGACAATTGAATAGCAACGATGTTTGTATAGCCAACTTGTAAAGCCCAGTTTTTATACCCAGTTTCAATTCATCTCAACGATCCTATGAGGCAGTTTTCATCATCATTCCTACTTTACAGTTGAGGTTCCTGAGGTTAAGAGAAGTCAAATCAGGAGCCAAATGAATAGGAGAGCCTGAAATAAACATGCCCTCCATCACTTCCCAAGGGTGGCATGAGATGGTGATTACTGGGTCGTGACTTATAAACTCAGATAGAAGAACTGCTTGTGGGTGGGTAAGTGCGTTGTCCCTGGAAGGTGGTGTACGTGTAGGGAAGAGACACATCTCCAAGCAGGAAACGGGAACTAAAAAAGGCAAGCTTTACACAAACAGCCACCCCACCAGTACTGTATTGTTGGAGGGCCCGCGTTGTGCCGGGCCCCGTATCTGGTACTTGGGACACAGGAGTGAACGAGTGGGACCGTGAGTTCTCCCAAGCGGCGCTAAGATGGTGCCCACCAGGCAGGAGGCTGATAAGGCTTCAGGGTGTGCGGGCGGGGGGCGAAGCCTGTAATATTCCTGTATGGTTTTCCAAATACCCGTCCAAGATTTAGCACCAAACGTCCAGCAATCTATATTTTAAGACCTATTTCAGATGATTCTGATGTGTGGTCCGGATAAGCCGAATGAGCTTGTTGCACGTCACATTGACTCCATTTTCCCCGAGGTTTTAGAGGAAAACTTCTACCTGCACTCAGCTGTGCTACAGAATCTTTAAGGAGTAGTGATCTCCCACAACCCCCCTAGGCCGGTGAGGTAACCAGAAAAAGGGCCTCACTGGTAAGGAGAATCGTATGGAACTCGAAGCCATGCTGTGAGATCCAGAAGCCCCTTTTCAAGAGGAGACTCTTCCTTCAGGGCCAATCTTGGAGATCCTGAGTTTTGTTTGACGGAGGAAGGCAGCAGTTCCCTTGCAGTAAAGCCTCGAGTCTGGGTCCTCTGGCTCCAAACCCTCTGCTTTTTCCCTTCTGTCTTCTAGTTTATCTGCAGCCTCCTGAATCAAGATCCTAAAATGTCTACTGAGAGACACTAGCAGTGGGTAATGCATAGACAGGGAACTCTTCAACTCCACAGCTTAAGGAGGCCTAAGGAGAGCCAAAGGCCAAAAAATGTCTTTTTCCTACCCTGAATGTTGCTCTCTGCCCAGAGTCCTACTATTATTTTTGAGAACAAGACTTTTTTACCTGCGGTTGTTCAAACACCTCTCTTCCCTCACATCCCGTAGCGGTTAAGATGAGATTGCTTATTATGAAGGAGGGAAGAGAGGCCAGAAGAGGGGCCTTGGGAGCTCAAGGGAAGGGCAGAGTCTGAGCTCCCAGGGAAGGAGCCTCGGAGACCTGGAGCTAGATGGAGTCCAAAGGCCAAAAGCTGGAGATCCCTGAGGAAGAGAGTAACTACACTTCTTGCTTTGCCTGGTGTTGGGAACTGAATGTTTGCGTGCCTCCCCAATTCAACTGCTGAAATCCTAATTCCCACTGTGATGGTATTTGGGGGTGGGGCCTTTCGGAGGTGATTAGGTCAGGAAGGTGGAGCCCTCATGGGTGGGATGAGTGCCCTTATAAAAGGGACCCCAGGGAACTCTCTAGCTCTCTTTCCGCAATGAGAAGTTGCTAGTCTGTGACCTGGGAGAGGGCTCTCAGCAGGACCAACCATGCTGGCTCAGACTTCCAGCCTCCAGAACTGTGGGAAATAAATTTCTGTTGTTTCTAGGCCACCTGGTCTACAATAATTTGTTATAGTGCAGCCCAAACTAAGACATGTGAAGTAAGTCCAGTCTACACCTGTTGTCCCTGGGTAATTATTAACATCACCATCCCATTGTCAGCAGTGTCCTAATCATCCAGTATCTGGTCATCCCAGCGAGGGAGGAACTGGAGTCCTTCTTCCCTCCTTTTTACCTAGGACACTGCCTTGAAAAAGCTACAACTTTTGGACACCAGGATGACGAGCTCCTTAAAGGTAGGGACTGCCATGTGATTAATTTAATAAGAAGAAAAGCATAAAGTTTATTAGATACGTTAAAAAGGGAATGTCTGCTAAATACCTTGTGACTGAATTTTGTACTCCCACCGTCTAGCTGTCCTATGAATCCATGCTTCTTGCCTCACCTGCCCTCAGACTCGGTTCTCTTCTGACCGAACCGTAAGCCACGTCAGTATTTTAATGATTGCACTGACATCTGGTGGTCATTTCCAGGTGTTTCTCTGGGCCTCTCCTGTACTAGGTGACGGATCGATCTGCACCTCATACTCCATCAAAGCCACTTTTATCTGAGCCCTGCAGCGACCAGACATGCCACTCTAATTCCTAGTAAGCTGTTGACAGCCCGGAACACCTAGATGTATTGTGTGTGTGTGTGTGTGTGTGTGTGTGTGTGTGTGTGTGTGTTTTTCCTCAAGAGGTATTTAGATTAGAGGCAGGGATGGTGGTAGTGTGGAACGGGTCCGGTAAAATGATAAATAACATCAGAAACTCAAATTTCGTCGTGGGATTCCAGGCTTATGAGAGAGGTATCTCGATACAGAGATGTCCTCCCTAAAATGATACCAAGCAGGCCAAAAGCCTTCAAGCTCTTGGTAGCAACAAGTCAACGCCACGGCCGATGTGATGGGGTCCCCACTGGAGAAATTCTGAAGCAAAAAGTTGGACATGTGGTAAACGGCCTTCTTCGGGGATCTGGCTAACAGAAAGGAGAGGGAGGCGTCCGATGCAGGAAAATAGAGAAAGTCGGAAAACCAGACCTCAAAGTCTGGCTTTCCTTTGTTTTCCCCCCCATTCCGCAGAAGTGTGAAAGGGAAATGTTTGCATATTCAACCACCTCCCCAAAGAGCCCCCCTCTGTGGCCACCTCAGAGGGTTTCTCACAGAAGACATTTTAATCCCAAGACACCACAAAGAGGGTACTCCTAACCTTCCTTCCCACTGGAGGCACCTTTCAATCACCCACCCTCCTCCTCTGAAGGAGCAACTGTAGGCAAGAGGCCTGTCGAAGCCCATCATCTGACATCATTAAAAGCTCAAAAAGAGAGGAACAAATCCAGCTCCCAGTTAATCCTCATGTCATCAGGAAAATATCACCAACCTATGAGACGGCAATGAGATGGATTGTTTCCATTTCTTTAAGGAGCCAGAATGAATGAGGTATCTGGAATCTCTCAAGACGCAAGCTACCCCTCATTTGTCTCCTTACGGTAAAAAGGTATTACTGAATCTGTACTTGTAAAAATAATTAAGCATCTAATAAATCATTTTAAGAAGTGAGCCCGCTAGGAGGAGTTTGCAGGTACCTTTTATACCAGCCTCCCTCTCAATCCCCCCCGCCCTACCCCCCCCCCCACTTCTACGATCAGAACTCAATAGCTACACAACTTAGGGGCTTCAGAAAGACACCAGACACCAGGTTGGATAAGGCTGTGCTTTATTACATGCATAATTACAAATCTGTGCTAGGTGAAAATGTATAAAGCAATGGCGACCCGGGTTTATGCCACAGAGAGAAAGGGCTGGACGATCCCATTAACCCTTCTGCCAATGTCCGTTCCATTGCCTTTCACATGATTGTTTCCACTCCTTAAAATCTGCATAGCACTTACTTGTCAAAGTACTTTCCATTCATTGTCTCAGTTTATCCTCACAACAACCCTGTGAGGTAGGTACGGCAATTAACGCTATCCCCATTTTGCAGATGGGAACACTGAGGCACAGAGCGGTTAAGATCTCGAGGCTAGTTAGTAGAAGCATAGGGAATAGAAACCAGGTCTCCTAACTCCCAAGCCCATGTCTTCCTTTTTAGACTATGTTGCTATGCACGACCAGGGAGCAAAATGAAGTGAGCAGTAAGCCAGAGCTCGGGCACAGGCCGTGCCTGTGAACGGGGACCAACACCTCTCCAAGCTCGAGCAAAGCTAAGAAAGCGGGACTTAAGGGTTGGCAGCACTCGAATAAATAATTGCTCTGAACAGCTCAGCACCAAGCTGCCCATGGAAACAGGCTGTATTAGCTTTGGTTGATGCTAGTTTCTGTACATGCCCGGCTACTGCTGCTCTCTATACATTAGCTTCGGCTGAACTTTTACCAACGCTTAGGAACTAAAATGTCGAGTCAGACAGGTTTTCTTTGGCTACTGTGGCCAGGAGCCGGCCCTACAAGGGAGCGTATTACGGAGAACTCATATAGTGGCCCATGGGCTGGGACCCGGCTTTTCTGACCCTCCTGGCCTCACTGGCTCACCCAGTGGGTGGTCGTTCTCCCCGAGCCAGAAGTGAATTGGACAGAGGTAAGAGCAGGAGGCTGGCCTTGGTCAGAGAAGAGTCACCGTCGTGACATCAATGTCATCCTTAGGTGACATGACCAGGGTGCTGTCTGGCAGGCCCGACTCCTTTCTGGCCTGTACCTGGTTAGCAGCATAGCTTCAAAAGACAGTTTAAAAGAACAAAATATTAAACACATCATTTTTTAAATCTAGAATGAAATGAATTCTTAATCATTACATAGTCCTAAAGGACCAAATATATAATAAAAATGTACTTATTAAAAAGCTGAGTACTGAAAAGGCAGGGCAAAGGGGGAGAAACGAGGGAGAAAGGGGCTGAAGTGCAATGGAGAAGGGAAAATGAGCTCTCTTGAAGGACCGTGTATTCTGAGGTACACTCAGTATGACCAGACTGAACATTCCCACCCTGATAAAACCATCTCAGGCCACTCCCTTGTCCCCATGTGGCCAGATGGCATTTCACTCACCAAATCCTAGGCTGCCTTTGACTTTCAACAGATTTGGACTAGTAGATAATCAGGTTTAGCAACGAGCACTTCATATGTCTGCCTTGAGATGCTCAAGCCCTCAATGCTCTCAACAACCCCCTGCCCCGGCTTTGGCCCCGCCAGCAGAGCAAAGCCCCGTCTGGCCCATCGGCTCAGAAGTATCTTCCATTCTCTCAGAATGATGTTGTCCCTCCCCCAAGGTCCACATTCAAGACAACACGCCTGTTAACAACTGAGAAAAAATTGGAATTGGGGGGTGGGGGGAGGAGGAGAGAGGAGAGGCAGAGATCACTTTTTTTAAACCCTCATATTTTTATACCATTATATGCCGTTTCTCCCTTTATAAAAGGCCAAACTTTAGGCAAGGCATTGATTCAGTAAGTGCACACAGAGGCTGAAGACCCTTTGGCAGGAACTGAGAGGTAGGAATTTATGACTGTGGGACTGGGCAGGGGGACCTGATAGGTCCCATCCAAGAAACGCAAACTCTGCACATCACAGACTTTCTTTCTTGGGTGAGTTGGCAAAATCGGACTACACAGTGGAAAAAGCAATTCCGTTCCCTACATCGCTTCAAAACTTTGCCCAGATCCAGATGTTCAGAAGTGAGACCGCGGCCAGCAAACATTTGTGGAGTAACGTGAAGTTGCTAACACCTACTATTCCAAGAACTTCCCTCCTTGGAGCGAACAACCGAAACTGAGGCAGAGCAAAGCCGGAGTGGTCACCACAGGACCACTGCATTAAATTTCCCTGTAAGTTTACACAGCTCCCTGAGCTCTGATCTGAGAAGCCCTCACCTTTTTTTTCTTTCTAATACACAATAAGTATATTCTAGGGAGGCTAAAATATAGATTTAAAAAAAATTCAAGACAATCTACCTAAAGCTTATCACTTAGGCGATGGCACGTAGGAGCCGGCCTCCTTCCCGAGCAGATGTCTGGCCGCGGGTCAGCCCTCTCCGTACAAGTGGACTGCCTCCAGCCGAATGTGGCTTTGAGCCTCTCCTCTGCTTGCAAACTCTGGTCTCTGAAAGACTACTTGACTTGCTCTCTACCTGAGGCACATGATCAGACAGTTTATAAATGCCAGGTTGTATGGCGTGGGACGCAGGATGGCCTTCCTCCTGCCATCTTGCAAGAACTCAGACACATTCTTACTAGGGCTTCTCCACTGCCACGTCTTCCAATTCTCTCTCCAGAGGGAGTCCAGGCAAACCCAGAGGTGGTTAAACAAAAAAAAAAAAAAAAAAAAAAATCAAGGTTTTAGGACACTTAAGTTCAGACCACATATTTAGACATCTATTTTTTTTTTTTTTAAGAACTGAATATCCTACTTCCCATTTAATTTCTAAATCTCTAGTTTTTCTCAGGGTTTTCAAGAGCTCAATACTCTGTGCACCACCCTGAAAAAATGTTCTCCTGCTTTCTCTGAACTGATCGGTGGCAATGTGGCCTGTCCTCAGTAAGCACTTCGGCAGTATAAAACACACTGGCCGTTTCAGATTCTCAATATCATCTTCACTATCATCATTGAAAACCCAACTTCAAAAATTGCACTCCTCGTGATTTATTAAAAAAAAAAAAAAGATACTGTGGGGTAACAAGTTCACCTTCCTATTCATCACCTCACAAAACAAACCAAGATTGAGAACCCAACCGGGACAGGCGACTCAAATACGTAAAACGTATACCATGCTCGATTACTTTGCATGATGGACTCTATTGCGTGACAAGTTTTTAAAAACATATTTGCTCCCCCCACACCTGAACGAATTCACAACATCGTGGTTAAGGGGCGCCTGGGTGGCTCAGTCAGTTAAGCGTCCAACTCTTGAATTCGGCTCAGGTCACGATCTCGGGGTTATGAGGGGTCGTGCGATGGAGCCCCGCATCGGGCTCCAGGCTGGGTGTGGAGCCTGCTTAATATTCTCTCTCTCTCTCTCTCTCTCTGTCTCCCTCTGCCCCTCCCCTCCTTTAAAAAAAAGATCATGGCTAAGAATTACTTCACAGCCTTAGACCACACTAAATCCCCATTACTTTATCTTTCTCATGTCTCACAGAAATGGAGACTTGCTAGAGAAATTTATGCCGTGCTCTGCTCTTCCCGTAAGGGGTTCAGATTCCGCCTCTGCTGTCAAAACAACTGAGCCACTTTGCTGTTCAATCAGCAAATTAATCGTTTGCTCTGCCAGCTGGCAAATCCAAAGTGTCATCAATGTCAGATTACCCACCAGAGGGTATCAGTGCTGTGGGTTACGGCACCCCTACTGCACAGCTGGTCTGGGCCAGAAGGAAGCTGCGGCCAGAGGAGAGGAGAGCGTCGGAACAAACATCCGAAAAGAAATGACCTTGACGGCGGCCATTAGTTTGCATTCTCGGTCCCTTGCGTCCTCCCTCCTGTGGTCTAACGGTGCATTAACTGTTTCGGCCTCTTTTAATTCTTTACATTGAACATCTGACTCTACAAAGTATAGCAGCTAGACTTCTACAAACCTACCGACTCCCACTCTTCTCACGACTGGCTGTGTCCCAGATCTTTCTCCTCTGCAAATCCTAAGTCTCTTGAAGCACGCACTGGCATTCTTTTGTAAATCCTTCCCTTGTGTCGGGCAATTTTCTTTTCTTAACACCCAAACACACTGGTCTCAACTCAAATTAATTTGTAAGTGGCAGATCATCTAGTCTTTTGCCATTGAGGTATGTGGCCACTTGAGGCTCCCGACGGGCCTCCCTGTAATGGCTTTGTTTGTTGGGTAAGTCTGTCCAACTGCTGAATCTGCAACGGCAGAAAGCACATTTTCCTTTGCCTGAAGACAAGAAACCCTTGAGTGTTAGGTGCTGAGCTAGCAGGTAGCAGAGAGCTTTAGCCACAATTAGCCAACCTTTGGGCCAAACCATAGGATTGGACATATAATGAATACCATACACTATAGCTACTTCTAGCCTATGTGTTACAAGGATTCCTGAGAAGCTGAGGTTAATGAATGAGATTTATCAGGAGTGAGGTATCAAAAGGATATTATTCTCTGGAGGGCCAATCGGTGCTTAGTATCTAGAAAGTATACCTTGGCACAGTGTTATCTGATTTCTCAAATTAATTCTCTGAAGTAGCACCTTAACACTGGCTCATCTGTCTGAAATCAAAAACAGAGCCTAGAAGAAACACAAAGGCAAACTTAGACGCCCTCCATATCGCCGCTGCGCTATGAAATGCGACCAAACCTTTGTCATCAAATACCAGAAATACTAACGCTTCCTGTTTTGCAAACTTTAGCTGGACGGCTAATAAGAAAAGATAGGTAGTGAACCAGAAATACACAGATAAGAATGGCTCCTGCACAATACACAGGGGCGGTCCGGCCCACGGCCTCATCCCATATGAGGAAATCAGTGGCATGGAAGGGACAAAAGACACAGAGTGACTGAGTCATGACTCTAAGAGAAGACAACCTAGAGAGCTTTTTTCTCTTTCACTAAAATGTTAGCTTGATAAACTTAAAAAAAAAGAAAAGAAAAGAAAAGAAACTCTGGTGAGTGCCTTGATATTTGAAAGATAAAAATCAATACAAGCCTTGGCTACCCAGGTCTGGGCAATGAAAGATCTTCAGATTTTGGAAAGATAAGAACTAGGGGTAAAAAAAAAAAAAAAATCCTAGATTCAGGGCTCAGCAACTTGTAAGATGAGGCACCCTGAGGTGTTTGGGGAGGGGAGGCGGGGGCAGGGAAGGATACGCCGAGCTACTGCTGGTTCCAGGCTGGAAGGATGGCGCCAAGTGCGGGGGGACAGACCTGTAGAACAGGAAAGGCTGAAATCACAGCCCTGCAGTTGAGTCTCGCTGCTACGGGCACTGGGCATCAGCACAGAAAGGGAGGGAGGCCTGGCAGCAGCAACTGGACAAGAGAGCAAAGCAAATGGCTGGGCGTTACCTCGGGGGTCCATGTGCCAGAAGGTTGCTGAGCCCCGGTTTACAATTTAACTAGCCCCGGGAGTTATTTCTTGAGAGAGGAATGATTAACCAGGCATGGCGCTCAATCCCAAAGAGAGGAGTCGGGACTGAGGAGTGGGAGGGGGAAAGAATGGAGGGGAACACGGGGGTGGAGGCAGCCGCACATGGGGAAAACAACAGAAAATGAAACCAGGCGTCGGTCGGGATGACGGTGGTGGCGCTGTGATTCCCCCAGGTGTCCCTATGGTGTGATGTTTTCTACTGCAGGAAAGGTGGTAGAAAATTGAGACAGGCACCTTTGCAATTGGATAAACAAGCACCTTTGGTGTCACCAGGCCTTGTCCACACCCCTGGGTCTTAGGATGGTTCTGCATTTTATTCAGAATTCTAACGAGCCTCAAGGGAGTGGCAGCTGCCTATCCTAATTCCAATGCCTCAAATAGATTTGAAAGTACCCCAAGCCTAAATTCATGTTCACAGGGACAACACTGGCCTGTTACATGTACTTAACACTGGGAGGAGGCATGAGTGCCCAGTTATTTGAGTACTGGTGGTCTTTACGAAGGAATGCATGAGAATGCAGATTCAGCTCGGGATCTTCCCTGGTTTATCAGTACACAGTCTAGACTTGGTTCCCTTTACTATTCTTACATATTCCAGAAGCCTAAAGCACCATCACTCATGGAGGTGGCATCTGGGTAAGAGAATTAGTCGGGACCTCACCAAAAAATGTGAAATTCCTTGTTGTTGACTTTGCTTAGAACTTTACTAATCATTCATTCCAAGGAAGCTGGAGAAATCATTCCTTGCTACTAACAAATTCATGGCGAAGTCCTTGTCTACCAGCTAACAAATACCATCTGGAAAATTACCCTTTTTGCAGACAAGGAGAAAGTTCCATAACTTATCTTTGTGCACTTCAAAAGAGTACCAGGAACAAGCAAGCTATAAAAGTCAACCTCTCTAAATTCGTTTAGAGAAGGTTAACCAAAGCAGCATTGTCTTATAATCAGATATTAAAATTAACATACACGTACACACACACAAACTAATAATGCTAAATATTGTAACAGGAACAAGATAACATTTGAACTGAATTTTCACAGTCTGGAAAACACCATTACTATTTTCCTTCTGGCTTTCCTTTCTGTGGTTGGAAAAGCAAAGCCCCTTAGTTTACACTTCATCTTCCACCAATGACAGTTAGAGTCCAAAAAAGTGACTTTTTCATGAGTTTCCTGCAGGCTATAGGTCAGGACGGTTGGAATTTTTCTTGCATAGTTTTCAGTGATTGCATATTGGCTAACAATTATGTTTTAAATTAAAAAAAATTTTAAGAAGAACAAACCAGAGCAATCTCATTGACTCTTTCACGAAATCTTCCTAATGCAGTGTCACAGAAGCCTAACTGTATTTTCTCCTAAAGAGAAGATTAAAGTCCAGAGATTATGTAGTGCAACTGGTTAACTTATAGGAAAGAGACAACACACTAATATAACTTCACCCTCCAAATATGGGAAATGTGTTTTGGGTACCCAGTTAACAAAACACATCCGTGGTCTGCAATGTCCTTCCTGTTTTACATCCAGCACAGCCCTGTGATTCTAGTTGAAGAGAATGGAGTCGGGATCTTGGTTTGCCATCTGTGCTATGTGCTTTAACACGTCCTTTTTGGTAATGATTCCGAGCAACCGCCTGGAAGACAAAACGAGACAACAAAACAAAAATAAGCCTGTGGTTAACATCCTGCGAGGTGACGCTTTTCCGCCCCAGTCCTTTGCAACTCTGTCTTCAACGCTGTCTGCACTTACGGCATGAGGCGCTGGCGGGACTAGGTGACGCGCGCCAGGCAAACGGGACTGGGCGTGGGTCCCTAGACAGGCGGCCAGCATTTCTACCTTGGGTCTCGCATCCTGCTACTTCTTGGGGCTTAAGTATTCCCTATATGTCTGAATCTTCTCGTTTGCCACCCAGTTCAAGTGCTCCTCCTCCAGAACGCCTCCCCTGATCCTGTGGGCCAGCAATGACTGCGTCCTCCTGGCAGCAACGGCCTGACCTATGCCCTTGTCCCGTCTGCTGTCGTGTGACATGGGCTCATGTGATCTCAGATTCCCTACAACACTGCACGCTCCTTGAGCAGGGAGAAGGGCCTTATTCCTTTTTTTGTGTCTCCTTGGCGTCTAGTGGAATACCTTCTCGCACGAAATAGGGGATTCGGTAAATGTTGAATGAATCAGTTAGGGGAAGTCCCCTTGCTGATTCAAATCCTGCAAGACATCTGTTACAACATTTAGAAATTGTAGAGAGTGAAATTCTTACATAATTGCTGGATTAACATAGCATGCTTAGAAAAAAAAATCCACCCTCCTCCTCCACCTCCCTTCTTTTCCAATAAAAATAGCAGGGCTTCCTTTACTGCATAAGAAATGTCCCGGGGGGGGGGGGGGGAACAGAAAAGAAATTTCTTAAAAATTAAAAAAATAATAAAATAAAGAAATGTCCCAGAAAGAAAGAGCCTTGACCTTGAGAATCGGAAGACTTGTGTTTAAAGCCTACCTCTACTATATATTAATGCGGGGCCCTTGTGCAGATCTTCAAACCTCACCAAAACTTGCTTTTCTCATCCTCAAATAATAGTAACAAAGGTACTGTAAGGACCAAATACTATATACACATATAGTACTTAATACCATCATAACTTCAGTGCTGTCTGTTCAAGAGGACACAGCCATTTCCTTTGCGGGGGAGGAACTGCATTATTTACAACGTGCAGCAAGCAGTTCCCATCTCTCAAACACACTTTTCCCCCCAAACCCCTTTTCCGTTAATTATGACGATAAAAGAAACACATCCATCTTCATCACGGAGCTTCAGGAGGGCAAGTGCTACTAACGTTCAAATGAATTGGGTTCTCCTCTCTTTATCTCTCTACGGTCTCCTTCCTCCCACAGCCCAGCATGCCTCCCCCAAGGAGCCCTCACCCGTTGTGCGTAACCAGGCACTGACGCAGTCCCAGCTTGCGGAAGATGTCCACGACAATCTCCATGGGTGTGAGGTCAGTCACAGTGAAGGGGCTCAGATCCAGGATGTTCCGGAGCTTTAGGGTGGGCGGGGTGTAGGGCGGCATGGGAGGAGAATGTTCGGTGAAATAAATGATGGACGTGCTCACAACCCCATCCTGTTTTTTTCGAGCATTTTCTATTTGAGAAGTAGAAAAAAAAAAAAAGTTGAACATGGAAGTGCTCGTTCTATCTTGATGGCCCCTAATTCGTCCCGTCCTCCCTCTGTCTTCACCCCTTTGACACGTATTGATTTATTTCCACAGCGGATCCCGTGATCCTCTTTCTGAAATCCTTACCAATGGAAATAATGAGATCTCTCCGGAGGACAAAACCCACAAGTCTTTGGGACTCCCGGGACACCACCACTGGGAAGCCACTGTAAGTGGTTTCACTGATGATAGTCTCTACATCTTCCACGGTCATACTGTCCTGAGTAAGGACAGTCAATAAAGGATCATTTCTCCGGGGTTTCATCACATCCATTGCCAGGGTCTTATGGGCGAACTCTTCTTTGGCTTCAAGAAAGGGGTAACCGTTGAGACGAATGTGGGCATCATAGATGCCCTCTCGCCCAAGAGCGTCTGCCACCCACTTGCTTGTCATGGCTGCAGCCATCAGAGGCACAATGTACTCCAAGCCCCCAGTTAGTTCAAACATTATGACAACAAGGGAAACAGTCATCCGGGTCACCCCACCTGCAACGAAACAGATACAGGCCACTGAAAACAGGAAAAGTTCAGATTCATGCCAGATAAGGGCCTGCGACAGACCCCCATCCAGGGAAAGCCTACTTACCAGAAACACTGCTAAGAGGGGGGCTCCCCCATAACTGCAACTGCATTACAGCCAGTTTATAATGGACCTGAGTCACATTTCTCAAAATAACATCTACAGAAGCGCAACAGGCCTTCTGCATTTTTCTCCTTTTGTTTCTTATTCGTGCGTTGCTTTCTCCCCCTTAATTATAAAGGTCATTGCAGAAGATACCCACAATTTGTGTAACACTACTGAGATGAGAGGTTCTCTGGAACGTACAGGCCATTGTGGAAAAGTCAGAACACATTTCTTTAAAGTCTATAAAAGACGGGGCAGGCGCCTGGGTGGCTCAGTCGGTTAAGCGTCTGCCTTCGGCTCAGGTCATGAACCCAGGGTCCTGGGATCGAGCCCCGCATTGGGCTCCCTGCTCAGCCGGGAGCCTGCTTCTCCCTCTGCCTTTCCCCCTGGCTTGTGCTCTGCTCTCTCACTCTCTCTCAAATAAATAAATAAAATCTTTTAAAAAAAAATAAAGTCTATAAAAGAAAGTCATTATCCATAAGCTCATTGCCTAGAAATAAGCAGAGTAAAAATTTTGAATGACTTTTTCAAGTTTTTCACTATGTAAAAATCTATGTTTTTACATAGGTGAGCTCATATTACACATTTAACTCCCCACCGTGCTCCCCTCCCCCCACTTTATGTCAGGAACATCTTGGATATTATCACAAATTTATTTAACATCATATTTAAAGATGTTAAATGTCAGCATCACATTTAATAGCTACATAGAATAACATTACAAGGTTATACGGACCATAATCCACTGAACCAGTCCCTTCCTGTGCATATTTAAGTTGATTCCAATTTCTTGCTATCATAAATAATCCTGTGATGAACACTCTTGGGCAGATATCCTTCTCCACGTTTCTGATCATTTCCTTAGTATGATGAAATTTGAGAGTAAAATTGCTCCCCAAAGGGAGGAATGTAGCTATATGATAAAGAATGCTTCCAAAGCACTTGAAAAATGGCAAACCCAAAAGGAAACGGATGGTCATTTAAAAAAAATAAATCAATCTGCAGTCAACTGTGTTTCATATCACACTTCTTCATGATGTCACCTGGGTGGCAACTTCTTCAAACCCAATGCAGACACCACTCACCCAAGCAGGCTGCAGCCCCAACCATCGCATACAGGCCAGGGGTGATGCAATCCGCTCCCTGGCTACACCAGCTGTTGAAGATGGCCCAGTCATGGTGGTAATAAGCCAGCTGTTCCATCCCCACTCCCAAAAGTCGACCTGCTATAGCACCAACAGCCATGCTGGGGATAAACAGGCCAGAAGGGATCTGCAAAGAGAAAGCAACGGGTGCTTAGGGAGGCATGATGCGCCCGCCTGGCACGTGGTAAGGGCTAGAGGACTGACCCTCTGCAAAGCGAACAGGCCAAATGACAATTTAACTATGCACTATGCTAGCAAGTGGCCATAAAGACTTGTGTAATGCTACAGGGGCTAGAGGTTCTCTGGGACGTGCAGGCAAGGACGACTGCAGAGAAGCTTACCCTGATCCGGGGTCCATCAGGCAAGAGCCTGAACTCTCCAGACCAACACAGAACTGGAGGCAGAAATTAAGCCTTTCCCAAAGAAAAAGGAAAATAGATGGAGTTTCTCACATATGCAGACATGTTCCCCAATTTTGAATTCTTAGCAACAATTCCCCTCTATTGACTATCTACCACGTTTTATGCTGGATACTCAACTGACAGGATTCCCTGAGTTCTTGACAACCACCCCTGGGGGGACAGGCGTTAGGATTACCCAATCACAAAGAACTCAAGGTTCAGGGAGGTGAAGTAACTCACCCAAGGTCAAGATACAGTAAATACCGGTGCTGGGGATGAAACGCAATGTTCCTAACCACTCCCATGTACTGAATCTTAACCTACTGCTCGCATTAAAAGGATTGTACACGAGGTTACATTTTATTTTGTAACAGTATAAAGAAAGACGAAATGATGACATTTTTTAAATGAGGTAATAACTATGGTTGCGTGACTATCCAAAACAAAAAAACAAAACAAAACAAAAAAACCCACCGCCACAACCACCAAAAGACCCTCTCGTCGGTCTCCCACTCTATTTCCTGACTCCTAGGATATATACGGTGAATTCTCAATGTTCTGTGTGAAGGGAGGGAAATGATGACAAGGACAAAATAAAACAGCAGATTATTTTTAAATAGCCTGTGTTTGATTGTGGAATACATATGAATCTGGGTGGGTCTGATGGTCTGAACATTCACTTTAAATGAAAGAATGAAGCCATGACGGGGAAAAAAAAAAAAAATCACTCAAGAAGCACTGTAAAACCTTCCGGGGTGTCGAGGAGGATGCTCATCAATTCAGAGACTATAGTACTGGCTAAACTGAGCTGTGGAGTCTTCTTCTCTGGTTCGAATCTCCATTTCCCTAGAGAACAGAGGGAACTAACTTGGTAGTTGGGTGCTAAAGAAAAGACAAACAACCTAGGGAGGAGGAAGAAAATACCTCAACGAATGTTCCTTTCTGATTTCTTCTGAAACATGGAACTGATAACAAGTACCGAAAATAAAAGATGCTGGCCCGACGTCTGCTTCTGACAGTTGCACTATTAACTTGGGATCACCTGTGAAGTTCCTGCTACTTGGGCATTGATGACAATGGTATAGAATACATTTAGCGCCACACTGGGCCAAACCGTAGGACATTGCCATCTTAGGGTCAAAATGGTTGAATAATGGCTACTTCATTTGGTTCAACTTGATATTTTGCTCTGTTGGCAAACTCTAAAGCCACCCTCTAAGGACCAAAAATGTGGTGGTCAGATATTGTTTTAACACAAAATGCACATGAATAACTACCTTACCATCCCTTTTGAGGGGCAAAATCTGTTTTCCTCTGGAAAGGAGAACACATTTCTCCTTAAATCTCATCACTGAGGTTTGCATGTGGCCTAAAACTAGGCTTGGACGATGTTTGGTGGAGGTACAACTGTCTAGGAAGTTATGAGGACATGTGGGGGCGGGGGGGTGAGGGCTTCTGAGGGTGGGGGATAATCTACATGAAGCCGGAAATGCCACATGAGCTTTGAAGATTGTATGGTGTCTTGGCTTTGCCCCCCAAACCCACAGCCACACATCTACCCACCAAGTATCAAAAGGATGTGCTCACCTTCATGCCAAAGGTGAATATGGTGATGACAATTTTCAGTATGAGTGTCAAGGCCAGCTGCCACATGGCACTGTAGACTCCCACACCAGCTGGTCTGTCGGGCAGCTCTCCCCCCTTGCTTGTGTTGAAGCGGTTCTCATAATCACAGAGCTTGGAGGAGTCCAGCAGGCCACAGTCATTGAACAGCTCAGAAATAAGCTCACTTGTGCTCATGCGGGTGTACTCATTGGGGAAAGCCAGGATGGCAGTGATGGCTGTCACAACGAGTACCTCCACGACAGGGTACCTGCCCAGCTGAGTGGTCTTACGCTTCCGACACCAGGCAATGTTGGTGCGGATAAACAAAGCTCCCCACAGACCACCAAATATGCCCAGCACAATGAAGGGCACGAGCTCAAAGAGATGCCAGGGGGTGTGAAACTCCACATAAAATAGAACCAGGCGGCTGTTGCCAAAGGGATTGATGGAACGTAGAGTAAAAGCTGCCACCAAGGCAGCAAAGAACGAGCGCCACAGCGTTTTGAGGGGGAAATAGTAGCTGACCTGGAAGAAAGAAGGTGAGAAAGCAAACGTAAATCAGGATGCAGAAACAGTTTCAGGTGAAGAGTCACTGCTGCAGTTCTTTGACGACCGAAGAACTGCCCAGAGAGCGCTGGTCACACGGTAAATGGTAACCCGCTGAGTCGGGAGGAGCACTTCAGGTCTGCAATGTCCCATAGACACCGGCCAGGATTCCTGACACGAAAGCAACATACACATATTCTAGAGACAGATAAAAGTAGTTACCTCTTCTAGGCTGAATAACACCCCGCCGATTGGTGCCCCAAAGGCTACAGATACACCAGCTGCCGCTGCAGCCGACAAGACCTACAATCCAAAACTCAAAATTAGTGTTGGAATAATGACACCTTTCTACCGTCGATCACGTTTTAAAAAAGGAGTATTAGTGTTTACTAAACATTTAAAAAAAAAAACAACTATATGTGCTCCATATCCGGTTAATCAAAAATGAAGTTCAATTCATATTTACTTATTTTGAGAGCAAACGCTGCAGGCTACATTTCAAAGGTATGATTCAAATGCTGGAACAGGTAGAGGGTCTTTCCTGTGTGATTAATCTGGGCATGTACTTTATTCCGAATCATTCCCCTCATCCCCAGTACTCTCAATTCATTAACTGAATTTGAGTCTGTAGACCTATTAACCACCTAAATGAAGTCTTTTCAGTGATATATTTACATAGTGCTTTCTTTATTAAGGAATGCTTTTTAAATGAGATTTTAGAGAAGGCTGTCATGATACAAAACTGAAGTAACAATTGGCTCACAGCTACTCAAGAGCTGCAAATATTCACACAATAGGTGGTTGGGGTTTCCTGTACTCTGTGCCCCACTTGGTCCCTACTGACTGGTGGAAACAGAAATAGGGAGCAAACTAGAAGCAACGAGAAGCAAGGGGATAGACTCTGAAGGGAAGAGAAGACCTAAGTGTGTTTCGGTGAGGCAAGGAAAAGGGCTAGGTGGGAGAGGAAGAGGAAGGGGAAGAAGCTGTCAGAGGGAAATAAAAAAGGACAAGGAGGTAGAGAAAGAGAGCGAGTGATACATAGCCCAACCTCAGTATGTAGGCACACTCATGCGCATGGAGAATATGCATGACCAACACCCCAGAATTAATAGAAGGATAAAGTCCTTTCATTGGATTCTGGTTGCTGTGGAGTGATACGTGATTTGTGGTAATAAGGAAATTTTTAAAAGAAAGTTCAATGAAATTGAAGAGCTTCTGAAGAATAAAGTGGTTCTTGGCAAAATAAATAGGCAGGTTTCCCTGGGAGCGCAGGATGGCCCAGGAAAATGAAGGGGAGGAAGGAGTGAGGTCTCTGGGGCTAGCCTGGGAGGACTTCGAAATTCGTGCCTATGTACTGGCTTTCATCTGAGAAGAACAAGGACAGTCAAACAAGAGGATCTCAGTGACTCTTTCGGTTGAATTATGAGGAAAAAGAAAGAATCGTGATGGCTGGTTTGCTTCAAGTTTTTGCTGACAGAGTGGAGTCTGTCTATGCCCTTCCTTCTCAAATCTGTAATCTCAACCATCTGCCCACTTTGACAAGGCCCTGGGACACAAAAGGGTTGCTGCCGATGGTGAGAAGGACAGGAAAAAATAACTGGAAAGTCTAAATAAACCATAGGAAGTGAACTCAAGATGCAAATATTCACGAGTCTAGTTAGAGAAATACATGATATCTAAACAGGGAAACACCCCCAACTCCCCTCTCATTTTATAAGGAACTGTCTGAACAAAAATGCCAATTTTATGGAATGAAAGTAACCGGCAATCTATAGTTTCGAAGTCCCCCTACCCATGCAAAACCAGCAAGAATCAACACTCTACTCTTGCCAGCTAAACTGGTTTTTTCATCTCTTTAGCTTCTGTTGTACCTTATTCCCATCTAACAACCTCACCAGTTTCACACTGCCTTTATGCCCCACTACCATTTGACAGGTAGCTAAACAATCGACTCCGACTTCCCTCTCCCTTTCCTGCTAACCTTCCTCTCCTGCCAGGAACTTTCCCCCTTGAACTATCAAAATGGATTCCATATTTGAAATTTCAACATCTTTGAGTTTCCTTCTGGGCCTTATGGTTTGGTTTGTTTCGTTTTCTGAATAAATCACTGGGTTCCAATTTTGTGAAAAATCCGTTCTAATGAAATGACCTTGGCCTTGACCCATTTCATATGTGATTTCTGTGTAATTCAAGGAAAACAGAGCAAGAACCATTGTTTTCTTAAATCCTTAATTATAGCAGGATAAAAGTAACCAATGACCTGGGACATTTCTAAAAACTGTTCTTCCTCCGCAAAATGATATACATTAAGAACTGCATGAACATGAGAACAGCTACAGAGATGCGGTGGTGGGACTAAGTTAGCGGGGTTGAGGCAGAAGGCAGACAGAAATCCTATACACAGAGAAACTCATTCAGTGTGGCACTAGGTAGAAATAAAAGATGGAAAAGCTGGTATCTGAAACACATGTGGAGCTTATATTCGTTCACAGGAATAAACGACTTCTTTTAAAAATCTTCTCTTATTTTTGAAACTTATTTTGTTATAAAACAGCACAACATGTATAGATTGATATGTAATAAAGGTTATTAGAGTTAAAGTCCTTACTTCTCCCTCACTACCACCTCACTTTCCTGCTCACCACAGGTGGACATTTTCAACAGTTTGGAGTAAAACCACTTTCCAGACATTTTCTTTCTAGGTGCACATATACATACTTTTAAAAAAAAAAAAATTAACTGAGTTATTCTATACACCCGTCATACCAAAACTGGCTTTTGAAACTTAATGTTATTTTGTAGCCATCATTCCACGTCAATATACGTAAGGCTATCTTTTTTAACGACTGCCTAGTATTCTATAGTACGGCCAGAATCTCGTTTATTCGATCGGTCCCCTGTTGATGGATGTTGCGATTGTTTCGTTTTACCACGATATTGACAAATGCTGCACCGACCAGCCCCACACATATACCTTGGTTCCCACACACACTTGGGGTGTCCATAGGATAAATTCCTAGAAGTGGAACCACTGGGTCAAAGGGTAGTTGTACTGACATTGGTCGAGTCCCCAGATCCTCATCCCTAAGATCGTACCACTTATGCTCACCAAAAAAGAGACAATTCGGGCCATCTGTCATTACCTCTCTGCGCTTGGCTTCATTCTTCCTGTATTTGTTGAAACAATGGCACAGGATGTTCCCACAGCAGCAAGCCACGTGCACCAGGGGGCCCTCTTTGCCCAGGCTCAAGCCAGATGACACGGCCAGCACCAGCGTGATGGTTTTGATAATCAGGGTCCACTTACCCAAATAGCCCCTAATAATAAAACCGCTCAAGATAGTTTTTATCTGCAGGTCAAACACAGAGAGATTGAATATAGACTAAGCAAGTAAACAAGGATGGGAAGCAATAATCTGGACCTCATTATGGAAACTGCACCTTTCGAACAAGTGACATATAAATGTTTGACCTACGTGACCCCAGTTTGGGAGGGATCCTGAGAGCCCAAGAAAGCAAGAACTGTTCTTTAAGCTTTCAAGTTCCTTTCCCCACCCCCACCCCCGGCCATGTGCTAGCTGGGCAAGGGAGTATAGCAAGCATGAGAGTGTGTGTGTATTGGAGAAGGGGAGGCAGAGTGGGAGGGTGTTTTCCTTACTTACATCCTTACAGGCCAGTAGAGCCTTGATTCTCTGCCAAAGAAATTTGTAACTATGACTTGGTCAGGAAACAGAGAGGGGCAAGGTCATCTGGGTAACCTCAAATCTCAGTGGTTTTGGTCACTGTCAAGCAATCTAAGCCAAAAGTAGTTAGAAACAGGATTTCGGCCACCCTCCTTCTAAACCCAAATCATATTGTAGGATATGAAGCAAAATAGTTTTATTTCTCCTGCTTGAACAAAGTTGACAATACCACTACTTTTTCCGGCCAGAAACCTGGGATCTACCCTGATCTCCTTGGGTAGGGAGCAGGGGTTGGCCTTCAAAGGGCCTGATTCCCCAGGAACCCGCAAGGGGGCTAGGAATCCACCCCCTTTCGTGTCCAGGTGGCCCAGGCTGGGAGACTTGAGTGAAGACCTAGAGAGACCCCAGATTTCCTCCGGGTCTGATCCTGTTTCATATTCGAATTGCAGGATAGGCTGGAATACCTATTAAAGGCTTTTAACCAGAGGAAGGATTCACTACTGTTAACCATTTATAAACGGTTTGAGAGACTCACCTCAGGAATTCCAGAGCCACAGGCGTAAGGCGCAAACACTTTGACAAGAGACACGGCAAGGAAGGCAAATAGGAGAGCCCAGAGGACGTACATGAAATAATTGACTATGTAGGCAAAGGCTCCCTGGAACAGGGGAAAAAGAAAGAAGCTTGTTTTAGCCCCGGCAGCCTCAATGAGGCACACAGCACTGAGGAGGAATAGGGTTTCAGGAGAGGGGCTCGGGAAGGGAAAAAACCTGTATCACATCGCTCAAAGGCGACCCCTGAAACACTGTCAGCCCACTTGGCACTGAAAATGGGAGGCTTTGCTACACGCAAAGGAAAACTGACGCCAGCTGCTAAGGATGGACAAGAACGAAGAACAAACAAAACCCGAAGCAAACTCATGTTCAATACGAGACCTCGGGCAGGTTCTGTGGTCAAACAGATCTGATTTTATGTCGATTTTATTAAGAGCCTTGAAAGCTCTCTTACTGGAACGGCCAAACCTTGGCTACGTGTTTGAAGTGAAGACCAGCTCTACCTGCCCTGGTGTCAAATTCTCATGGGGGGTTATGGTGTCGAAAATTCTTGAGCGCTTTCCTTCAAATCCACAGTTCCGTTCTATAGGGAGCCACCACATCTTTGAATTTTGCTGTCACAGACTCAGCAACAAGCAGATGCGAGTAGAAAGTTTCAGGCTCTGACCATAGAACAAAACCAGTGAGATGCCAGCTCACCCGAAGAATAAAACAGCAACAGCTCTTTTTAAAATGGAGAGAACATACTCGTGACACTGTCCTCCTAGGATAATGAAGTCTGCCAGAAAATAAATATAATTTTGACCACTAATAAGGAGTTACCAACATAAAGGCTGGCAAATAGTTACATCTTAAAAAAAAAAAAAAAAAGCTATCTTGAACATTAGGAGATGATGCTTACTGATAAAAATAGAAGTTGAAACTCACTCGAATTACATGAAACACACAACTCGCTGCACTTCTGGCTTCTTAAAACGTAAAACATTATTAAAATAATTCACTGACCTAAACAAGCAGAGCCAAACTGCTCAGGGTTTTTTTTTCTCCTGAGTTATAGCTTTGACACAAGTTTTCCATTATTTTAGTCCCTCAGAGGAATAGATAATTGCTCTCTCTTGGCCTTTCAAATGTAGCTAGGGAGGAAGAAGACTCCAGAAGCAGGAATCAAAGAGGGAGAGGGAGTGGAAAGGCAAGTAGCTAAAAATGGCTAGGGGCAGAAACCTGGAGGCTAAGTTCTTGGCAGGAGAACTCTTAGAATCTAGAAGACTCTCCAGGCAAGGATTTCATTCATTAAAAAAAAAAAAGAAAAAAGACGGCCAGAGAAATGTGTCACTTGAGCAAATCTCAAGCTCCAGTTTGAAAGCCACAGTTGGAATACTTAAACACATAAATGGCTATGACGGGGTAGCATGGGGGAGCCTTACGGGGATGGAACAATAGTTCTAGATCCTGATTGTGGTGGTGATTACATAAATCTACACGTATGATAACACTGTAGAGAACTGCATACACACATACACACACATTTATGCACGTAAAGTGGGTGAAATAAAGTCTGTGGATCATATCCTTGTCTTGCTACTATCCTCTAGTCATAGAAGATGTCACCATTGGGGGAGGCTTGGGTGAAGGGTATGGGAGACCTCCCTTGCTGTGCAACCTCTTGTGAATCTGTAATTACTTCAAAAATAAAAGAATAAAAAAAGGCAAGGGAATCTCTCTCTCTCTCTCTCTCTCTCTCGCTCTCTCTCACACACACACACACACACACACTCACCCTAAATTCCAGGGCTTCTCAAACTTTTCTACCCAAGTACTCCTAATCTAGGAGAGAGGGTAGGGGATAGGATACTCAGGAGCAGAGCTGAAACAGAGATTGCTTTATCTTAATAAACATGGAAATCTTGCACCCCTTTGTAATCCAATGTAATTTTAGAAAAAAATATTCAAAAAAAAACCCCACTGATTTTCTGAGAAGGCACACAGCATTTATCTTGTGGTTTTTACCCACCCACTGGCACACCAACTTTAGCCCAGTTTGAGAAGAATAGATCTAAACCCTCTCACACATATGGTATGTATCTAACCCTTTTACTGAGCTCTTTCCCCAAGCCAATGTGTACAGTCATTTATGTACATAAACACTCTTATTTCTGACTTTATTATTTTCCTATCCTTCTTTTCCCTTGACTGTGTGTATGTGTGTGTGCACGTGCACGCACACACGCACACACCCCATTCCAAATCGTCTGTGGACCAGAGTAGGAATAAAAATGCATTTTAAATGTATAAATATATATCCTAGCCTTGTCTCAGTCACTTTGCCAACAGAGTAAATGAGGAGTGAGCTGAGATGGTACCTGTTTTGGTTGGTGGAAGCCAGAAAGGAACTGGGAATTGAGAGCTGTTTTGTTCTGTCTTGTGTGTTTTTGTCTTTAGTAGGAGAGATGCTAACAAACAGCCCAAGTGGTAATAGAGAGGGAAGGAACTGGAAAACAAAGTTACTTTTACATTGAAAAATATCTGCTAGGAGACAAGGACAAATGAAAATATTGATTTATTCTCCAAAGAAGGCTATTGGCAATTTTATTCCTGCGTTTCTGTTATTTTCATATGGAATGTATCCTAATTTTTTTTAATGTTCTAATGCAATGCTCAGGGGAAAATTACTTCTGGAGTGTATACAACAGACACATTCTTAAGCCACTCTTTGTTAGAAATTATAGCGTCCCTGTTGGCTGGCTCTGACATTTTTACTGAAATTATTAGAGAAAGACAGATTCAATCACACCCCGTACTAACAGCTAAGGAGAAACACCGGGACTGTTTACGATGAGCAAAAACATGAAGTCACTGGGTAAAGCATCAAAGCGAGGGAAATAGGGTCGCACTTACACCACAGAGAAAGGCAGCTGGCGCTGGTCCCCCTTTCCATGAAGAGGAAAAGAGGGGCACATTCCACAAGTGCCAATGAGTACAGTATAAGAATTCCAGTCAACGTAAGAATACAAGCCGGTGGTTTGGAAATCTTCACAACGCCTTACCTCATCGGTGCTGATGATAAGCTGGGACCAGCTGTTCCACTCTGGGCATTTGTCTCTGTCTTCGAAGGTGACGTGGTCGGAGTTCCAGCAACAGTGCTCATGGTTAAACCAGAATCCCTCCGTGCATATGCCTTCTTTTAAGTCTGTCATCCAATGAGCAGAAATGTCTATCAAGCCAGCTAAGGAACCTGATTTGAGGCAAGGGAAGGGAAGGCCAAAGTTGTCAAGAGAAAACGAGGGAAATGGCAGCAAAATAATGGACAAGCCATAAACTTTCCGGCTCCGCCTGCAAACTCTTTCTGATGGTCTGTCTGCTTGATTTCCACCTATCACCTCCAAGACATTTCGCCTGTCATTAAATGCCTATTCAAGGGGCACCTAGGTGGCTCAGTTGTTAAGTGTCTGCCTTCGGCTCAGGTCATGATCTTGGGGTCTGGGGATCGAGCCCCGCATCCAGGCTCCCTGCTCAGCAGGAAGCGTGCTTCTCCCTCTCCCACTCCCCCTGCTTGTGTTCCCTCTCTCACTCTCTCTCTCTGTCTCTCTCTGTCAAATAAATAAATAAAATATTTTTTAAAAAAATAAATAAATGCCTATTCAAGAGGGGGTTAAAAAAACACAAAACACTGTCTGCATTGAACACCGTGTCTGTAGAATTTCTACATAGGGGGAGCTTGGGGGAGGGCCAAGTGGCTGGGTGGGAGCAAGGGGTGAGTGGATTTGCCTTTTAGCTGATTTACGTGGCCAAGACTCTGCTTTACCTCACAGTTGCTGGATACTGATCTCCGAAGACAGTCACATTTCTTAAAGAGCATTTTATTCTCACTATTTACAGAAGACTGAGAAAATGTGAATTGCCTGCCTTGAAGACTCTTATATGATCTTTGTCTGAGATGGCTGGGAGAAGGGAGCTGACAAAGACTATGGAGAGGAGAGCTCAGCCTTGTTAGCGATCCTGCTCCATGGACGAGGGAACCTGAGCCATGGCAGGAAGGCATTCGAGGCTGAGGGAAATGAACTTGAAAAAGCACATGGAAAGTTACATGAAGCTACAGACATGTCGAAGCCTCCTGAGCCTCGCACGTGAACATCCCTAAGTTTTCATAGTGAGAAAGGAGCAAATAATATTATCTGCAGAACAGCCACCAAAGGCAATTCTGAGAAGCTGAAGAGTGAATGGGGAATTATGTGCTATGGTTAACAGACTGGTAGGGTTAAGATCGTTATAGTACTTTCGATTCTGGCCTTCTCATCATTTCTGTCGTCCAGACAAAGAAACTCTGGCCTAAAGAAATGAAATGGTCTAGAATCACGCTTTAGGGAAATAGCAAAGACACCATAAAATTCACAGCCCCTGAATTCCCAGACTGTTCTTGCATTCAGACACACTGCTTCTATTGTTGCTCTGCGATGCTTAAAAACAAAATGCCCTGTGTGTTCGAGGGAAAGAAAAATATTCACTGGCCACCGAGTGACAAGAAATACGTTAAAAAGTTGAGGATATTACGCCTACATTCCAACAGGCTGGAGGCCATGTCACGTGTATGTTTGGGTAGGTGCTAAAAGTGTTAACACAGGTTATTTACATACTTGAATAACCTAGTCAAATCTAACACCTTGTTTGACACCTCCTCTCGGCCACGCCCGCCTTCTCCGCCTTCTAACTCTTAATCCTAACTCTTAATTCAGAAAATTAACATGTGTTACAGAGTTTGGCTTATTCTCTGGTTGTTTTCGTGTGAGCCTGTCTTACTCTACCTAATGCCAGTACCCTCAATCCTATCCTCCCTTTTCCTGCTATTTTGCCTTCTTTTCCCGATGGGCCCCTTCTTCCCAGGTGACAAATTTTATCAGGTTTCCCTTACCCTACAGAACAAAACGCTTTCCCTTATCCTCGTTACCGTTGCAAGCTTCTGTCCCTTCTCTCCTTCCAATGGCCACCAAATAGCTCCGGAACTTCTACGTTGGTCGCTTCCTCTTGAAATCTGACTCCTAATATTTATGAGATAGTTTTCCAAGGTCACTGGTATCCTACTAACTGCTGAACTTTATAACCTTTTCTCAGCCCTCCTGCTTCCCTTCAGCCTCTCTGCAATACTTAGCATTACAGACCACTGGGTCTATCATTAGCCAACTCTAAACTGGCCAGACCACATTCTCTCTCCTGCACGAGCCTGTAGGGGTAGCACTAACCCCCGAGACCACGGGTTGGCAAACTATGGCCCAGGGGTCAAATCTGCCTCTATGCTTGCAAGTAAAGTTTTGCTTGGTCTCAGCCATGCTCATTTCTTTACCTCTTGTGTCTATGGCTGCTTTTGCCCTAGGGAGACCATTTGGGCCACGAATCCTAAAATATTCACCATCTGGTCCTTTACCAAAAAACCCTGCTGACCCCTTCCCTAGATAATCTTTGAAAACCCAGCTATGGCTGAGCCTTTCTTCATTTGCAGCAATCGTCTTATGCTCTGTGGCTCATAAAACATCTCCAGGTAACAGCAGCAGTGGTGTTGTTAACAACTATGGGCACCGTGCTGAGCACCATCCATGCTAGATCTCATCTACCCACTATTCTGTCCTCACAGCAAACGTGGACTATACGTACTCTTACGAGCCCCATTTTACAGATCAGTAAACTAGAGCTGCCAAGGGTTAAGAAATTTGCCAAAAGTCACAAAACTATCAAGTGCCAGGGCTGGGATTCAAGTCCCAGTAGCTGCAAAGTAGAGCCTGTGCTGATGGCCATTTTATCCCATCTACCTCCAGGTTTCCCACCTAACTTCTCTTTCAGCTCAATATTCCAGATCCTCCTAGGCCCATCGTTTAATGCCATTAAGGATACAACCCTTAGTATCTCTGCCAGGTATTTTTGGCTTTCTGCTTTCCTGGTGGGAGGGGAAGCCTGCCTGGAAGCTTGCTTTAAAGCTGTATGGGCATAGTAAGGGCACTATTCCTAGTTAGACTGCATTACTTGGAGTGGCTTGGGAGGTTGACGAGATGACAGGAAAAGGTAGTACCATCCCACTCGTCCGCCAGCATGAAAGAGTGAGATTGTAAGTTTCTTGAGGGCATGGGCCATATCTTCTATGTTGTTCTTCACCACCAAATGAGAGAGCAGATGTTTAAGAAATAGCTACAAAAAGCTCCCAGGAAGTTCTCTTCTATATCTCCTCTTACACACCCCACGTAGTATGTGTTTAAAAAAAAAAAACAAAACTGATTGTCTCGGAGCGCCTGGGTGCCTCAGTTGGTTAAGCATCTGCCTTCAGCTTGGGTCATGATCCCCGGGTCCTGGGTCCTGGGATCAAGTCCCAGTCGGGCTCCCTACTCAGAGGGGAGCCTGCTTCTCCCTCTGCCCCTCCCCTGCTCATGCTCTCTCTCTTTCTCTCTCAAATAAATAAAATCTTTAACAAAAAACCCTTGATTGTCTCTATTAGAAGGACTCCTCCTCAAGACAGTCACTGGAAGGCACTGCTAATAGCACCTTAAAATGGATACAATATTTTATAGCGTACAAATGCATTTTGATACATTTCCCCTTTTAACCGCATTTATTTAAGGAAGGGGATGCAAGTATTAGTATCCCTTTACAGATAGGAACACTGAGCTTCCTCAAGGTCCACCAGCAATTTATTTCATGTAGGAAAACCGTAAAGCACAGCACTCAACTCAGTTCATGACTTGGGGAGAGAACACACCACAATTTTAGGAGATTTGTTTAGAAAACAAACACAGTTTACCATACCTGATAAGAGCCCAATAAGTAGCATTAACAACCAGCCAGAAAATGCATCGCTCACACTGTGAATTAAAGCCCATGTCGACTCTTTGCTTTTATTGGTAATCTAGGGAGAAATGAGAAAAAATTGGTACACTCTATACACACACTTGCTTTTTCACCTTAAAATGCACAGTAAAGAAACACAAAGATAAATCTGTTCATTAGGCAGAGAGACCAATCTGGAGTTACTTCTCAAATAATCTCGGGGAGAACTGACCTCATTGGGAACTTGGGAGGTTTACTGAAGCTTGTCTTACTGAACCCCACCTTTCTCTGCAGTATTGCAATGGCTCCAAGTACCTTAGTCAGGGATTCCCCATTCAGCTGCTAATTCTCTATCACCTCAATTTG
The DNA here is from genome assembly GCF_964656455.1 of Halichoerus grypus. Taxonomy (NCBI): domain Eukaryota; kingdom Metazoa; phylum Chordata; class Mammalia; order Carnivora; family Phocidae; genus Halichoerus; species Halichoerus grypus. The sequence goes on from NC_135727.1 coordinate 89,636,250, forward strand.
TTTTGCTTTTTGCAGTGGTCTCTGTCTACCCCAGACATCCGATATTCTAAGGATGGTCTCTTGACTCACGGGAAATAGCCTGACTGTTTTTCCAATCGACAAACACGGGCTTATTTGAGTGGTGAAAGTACAATGTGAGGTTTTCTGTCGGGGCTGTGCTTCAGGTCAGGCAAGTTCCAAGACTTGCTCCCCGCACCGATCACAGATACTAAATGGTATCAGGGACGCATCTCTTTATTTTCAAAAACCTGCTGGGAAGGGCACCTGTGTGGCTCAGTCAGTTAAGCGTCTGCCTTCGGCTCAGGTCATGATCCCAGAGTCCTGGAATCCAGCCCCGCATCAGGCTCCCTGCTCAGAGGGGAGCCTGCTTCTCCCTCTCCCTCCCCCCCCCCACCCTGCTCTTGCTCTCTCTCTCTCTCTCTCTCTCAAATAAATAAATAAAATCTTTAAAAAAAAAAAAAAAACTGCTGGGAATATCTGAGGCTAATCGAGAGGTACAGAAACGTCTACCTTTCTGCCCTAGCCTCCTCAATTTAACCCTTCAGTGCCCACATTTCAAAACCAAGCATTCTGACAGCTTTGTCATTGTCCCCCTTCTCTGCACCTCTATTTCTTATCTTTGAAACTGTGACTTCGTTACCCCATCTTCATCTACAGCACTATCACAAAAATGATAAATTATTATAAACACTTTAAAAGCATTTTAAAAATTCATTTCGAGGGGCGCCTGGGTGGCTCAGTCGTTAAGCGTCTGCCTTCGGCTCAGGTCATGATCCCAGGGTCCTGGGATCGAGCCCCACATCGGGCTCCCTGCTCGGCGGGAAGCCTGCTTCTCCCTCTCCCATTCCCTCTGCTTGTGTTCCCTCTCTTGCTGTGTCTCTCTCTGTCAAATAAATAAATAAAATCTTAAAAAAATAAAAATTCATTTCAACCTATGACTTTAAGTTTCCAGTTTTAGTGCTGAAAGTAGATGAGGTGATTTTTTTTCTGTGACAGTGTTTCCAGTCTGATGATGAACAGTTTAATGCAAAAAAAAAAAAAAAGTCCCTGTTGATCACTTGATAAACACATTCTAATTGATTTTGAATTATTGTTAATTGGCATAATGTGTCTCGGATGTGACCATTTTCAGACAGTGGGAAATATGCCCTTGTCATATCCCAGGTGACTTTCACAATGTAAATAACATGCTGAATATGCAAGTGATGACAAATTGAACTCTGAATTACAGATGGCAGAAATTCTAAAGCCTGCCTGATGAATTGATATGATAGAGTATGTGCGCATGTTTCCAAACAGCGGCAACCTTATGAAAAACATGGAGTGTTTTTGTGGGGATCCCCTTTTTCAGTTAGGATAGAAAACTCAGTGAGATGATCACAAATCCAAGGATTACACAGGAATTTCTCAAAGCCTCTCCCGGGGACAACCTGACTGCGAGGCTCCGGTGATCATGAGAAAACCAGTCAGGAGATGGAAATGGCTTAAGAATACGAAGCGATCTGCCCCTGACTGCTCAGGAGACTTGCCTGGCTCTGAGAGAAGGAAATCATGAACACAGGAGAGAGTGGGGCCAACTTAAAAAAATCTCATTTTAAATTTGGACTCAAAGCAGAAATAGTAAGAAAAAAAGAACCACACCTAAGGTTGGTTGAAGGAATGTCTCACCAGAGGATCACCCACTGAACTCGGATCACTGGGGCTAGGGCCCTCCCTTTCTAATAAGCTCTCCGTGAGGCCCTGATGCGAGCTAGAAATTGTGAATTCCCTGATTTAAATGACACACAGCAACAAGTTAAAGACAGACTGCTTTAAGAGGTTTTCATGGGACTCTGGAAAGAGAAAAGTGGGGAAATTCCCTCACTAAATTCAAAGGAATCTGTGTCATAGCCATGAGCACCATCTTACTACCTATCACATTTAATTAATGTCCTTAATTTGAATTTGATTGGTCTTGTGGGTTTGAGTCGAATGCGTACATTTTGTTTTATGGTTGTACAAGAGCCATAATCACAAGGACTTTATCCCGTAGGCTTCAGTAAACACCAGGGCTCTGAGGTTTGTTTTTTTTTCTTTTATTCCTTTGAAAGAAGCCCCCTTTCTTTTCTTAGTTCTAAAACTCCTGTTTCAGGGAAAACCATAAAAGGGAAATGAGATCGAGGAAGAAGATCTCTGAAATGCACTTCGGTCCTCTCCACCAAGTTGGTTTTCACCTCTTTGCTAGGCACTTATACTCACGTCAGGGCTGCAAGGATCCTTTCCAACTACCTTCCTACAGGAAGATAAATCACCGTTAAATAGAAATTCTTAAAATCATATACAAGATGCCCTAAAAATAAAAGTAAGTTAAAAAATAAAACCCTACATTGCCAGTAGACACCAGATTCAGCCACATCCAGGGCTGAAGGAAAGCACACATGGAAAGAATACGTATCTTCAACTTCTTCCCCTGGTGCTCCCTGACACTTAACTCACGTACCATCTTTGTTCTTACCTCTCGGTGCCTATCCCGGTCCCGTGACTTTTCCCTCACCCAGTCAATTGTGTTGAAATCATCATAGGTCCCCACACCAGGGATTGGCTCCTCCAAGAAGTCCATCATCCTATTTGAAGAACCTATTCCTCCACCATTGTATGACCTGTCCTCTGTATTGAACAGGAAACAGACATTAGTGCCTCAGACACTGTAAACACTTTAATACCTCCCTGCTGAGTACCGAAAGGTGAGTCCTTAAACCATCGGATGATTACAGTTAGGGTGTGCTGATAAAGCAATATAATCATTGGTGGGAACATCCATCATATTTAGAGGTTTCTGTGGTCTAGGCACAAAACGGTGAGTGCCTTCAGGCCGTATAAATGGAAAGGGACAGATGAACAGGACAGTACAAAGGGGAGAATTGACAGGAGTTGAAGTGTAGTGGGAAAGGATTTATGAAACAAAATAAAGGAGCGCGCGGAGCAGCTTAGGTATTTCAGTTTCTTTTATGGAAGGGAGACAAAAGGGCCAAAGGTCTCTGCAGACATATCACATCAGAAACCATTTTGCATGTGTAAGGCAGTAATTCAATTCTGGGAGGTGGCTTTTGCCTGAGTGGGAATGCCAAAGAAAGCATGTCAGCCTCTTCAAGAGTTAAGCTGGCTGGAATGTACACATTTCCCTTCAATAGGTGGAAGACTTTGATCCCTGATGTAATGGGCTTGTAGAAACTTTTACTGAGTATGTCAGAACAGCCCAAGACTTACAAGTAGAGATTCAAAGACCAGTGCACAGCTTGGCGATGGGCTGTTCCTCTCTGATCCTTCAATGGAAGCAACATACCCACTTGCCCAACCGCAGTCCTTTATCTGCTTAGCTTTCAGCGCTTCTATTACAGTCACTTATGCAAATGTTTTGTCTTCCTTTCTAGACCGGAAGCTCTTTGAGGGCAGCCCTCTGAGTCATCATTGCCTTCTCGCGTCTAACACATAGCCAAGATTCAATAAATACCAGCGGAATCAAAGTTTATTTGCCGAATGGTGGGGATGAGAAAGAAGTATTCAAACTCAGGAGCTGTACACACACAAGGTTACTTAGTATTGCTTGACCAACTTGTTCCAAATATTTCCACCTGTCCTCTGGTGAAACAGTATTTCTCTATTAAACACAAAATGTAAAACAGTATTCAGGAATTTATGCAAACGCGAGTTGAGGAAAAAATGCAGAGTAATGCTATCATTGAACTCAACCAGCCAAAGCTCACATTCGCAGCATCAACCTTAGCAGGGACAAAGCTTCATCCAGACTGTTTGGTGATGAATCCCTCCGCAGAGAAGGCCAAAGTGGGCCTGAGCTGACACCCAGCTCCCTCCCACCCAGCCTCGTCCCCATCTTCACTCTAAACTCCTACAGACGACTTAAGCACTGTAGTAGGGTAAGTGGAAATTAACCCCTAAGCTGTACCTGACTTACAAACTGTCAGTCTTCCAAATACCTCATCTGGTATACCTTTCACCAGCAGCACACACCTTTAAAAGGAAAAGCTCTGCAGAATCCAAATCATATTGAGGGTGGGGGTGGGGGTGGGAGTGGGGGTGGGGCTGGAGTGGAGGAGGGGAGCAAGTTAATCTTAAAACCCCCTAATCAAAGTCCTTTCCATATCTTCCAGCCTACCTGGCTGTAAAATGGTTGGCTGCTGAATCACCAGCCCAGCGTTTCCTATCGTGTCAGTGGCATACTGATAAACATTAATGCTGGTGTGTTTGAGAGCTTGGAGGGGAACAGTCAGCTAGGAAAGGGGGGCAGAAAGAAAATAAAGTATGGTGGGGGGGCGGAAAAAAAAAAAAAAAACAACAAGCTGTTTCAACTCTCGAGACAAATGCTGACATGAACATAGGACACCAAACAACCAGAAATTGACTTTTGAAAGCAGGTTAATGCTCCAAATGAATTTGCTCTGATTCAAGGGCTCTCCTTTCAGGAGAAATTTAGAGAGGATTCGGTGAAACTGATTTTTAAAAGCACCCAATAGCTATCTAAGGTTACACGACGTATCAAAGGAGGCCCCCCGGCTCTAAGGACATTAAAAATGAAGCTCTGCAACAGCTTCCTAACAGGAAAGGAAAGAATCCTATTACATCACTAGGTAACATGAGCACTGCATCATCCTTCTTTGTAGATAGTCTCCTGTTAGCAATGCAAATTGTCAGGCAGCTCTGCAAAGAGCCAGCAGTGATCAGAAGCCCAGAAACAGACTGCTTGTGATTCTCCAGATCCCCTTCTCCCTGGGGTCACACTTCGGTCCTGGGCTGGGCTCAAGTCGGCTTACCTTCAATCACAGCTTTCTTTTTTTCTGCCTCAAGGAAGAAATAACCTGGGCAGCCCGCATTTGGCCATTTAGGTTGCGGCGCTTTTCTAGAAGGAGCCCCGGGAGGCACTGCTTTAGAAGGGCACTTGCTGCGTTCTCTGCCTTTTGCAGGAACAAATGCCACCTAAGGCACCACGAGTGTTCCCCGGGCGGTCAGAATGTGATGTCACTGGTGGAGTCACGTGACCAGACCCTTGGACCAGCCTTGGAGAAAGGAAGATTTTTTTTCAACCGAGCACTGGCGCCTTAAAGATGTAGTCTCATCTAAACCAAGGCCGTCCCACGGGGGCCGCCAGGTCAGTTCACGAAACCGGGGTGCAGGCAGGTTTCAGTCTTTAGACCTTATTTAGCAGCAAATCCAGGGAGGCAGAGTAGGGCTATCTGAGAGCACTCAGGCGAGTTACAGGGATCCTAAGTTAAAAAGGGAGAGGGGCAAATACAGAAAAGGCTTTTTAAAGAAAACGCCCTGGAGAGCAAAAACACGGAGGAAATCTCAGACATGTGACGCTGAGTGAGAGATGCCAAACACAGGGGCACATAGCGCGACTCTCTCCACAGAAGTTTGAAACCAGGCCAACCTACATTATGCCGTTTTAGGGCGCAAATGTAAGTTGCCACATTACAAAGAGAAGCAAGGGAATGACAAAAGTACAGACGGTAGCTACCCAGAGGAGGGGAAGGGGTCACCTTCTGGATGGAGCACATGGTGAGGGTGGGGCTTCGAAATGCCGGTAATTTTTCTTGATCTGAGCCGTAGTTACCTGAGTGTCCACATGATAATCATTCTTTAAGCTGTACGCATATGTTCTATGTCCTTCTGTGTATACATCATAATTAGAGAAAATTATGGAAACGGAACTGCATGTGAACTTACTATACAAGCTCAGCTCTTTAATAGCACCTAGTAACTTAAAAGCTCAGATTACAGTCAAGAAAATGAGTTGTTTCACAGTATTTAGTTCTCTACCCAGAAAGCAACATCAAATCTGATCTCACTAATCCAAACTGGGTAAAACTAGCTATTTCAGCTGTGAAAATAAACGTGCTACTACATTTGCATTATTTAAAAGACTCTCCCTGGGGCTCCTGGGTGGCTCAGTCGTTAAGCCTCTGCCTTCGGCTCAGGTCATGATCCCAGGGTCCTGGGATCGAGACCCACATCGGGCTCCCTGCTCAGCGGGGAGCCTGCTTCTCCCTCTCCCACTCCCCCTGCTTGTGCTCCCTCTCTCACTGTGTCTCTCTCTGTCAAATAAATAAATAAAATCTTTTTTTAAAATTAATTAATTAAATAAATAAAAGGCTCTCCCTTCCCAGGCCCTATTCCTAAGGCTATTCTTCAGCAGGTCTTAATTAACTGTGCAATAAGGCCAGTCGAGTAAAGGAGAATGAAATAGCCATCTCTCTACTTCCTCAGTGAATCTGCAGGACAGTTGCTGTTAAACATTAATCCAGTCAGTGTGCTCCAATAATCAGACCTAAATGTAGGGGTCTGAAATGTTGTGATCACTCTCATCACTTCTTAGGGCCCGATGCATCCTGAAATGTTAATACAGCAAAACCTTATGAAATGTGAGGGACTTCGTGAAACCTGTGTGCTTTGGGTCCGGTCCATCATTATCGTAACATCTCAGTCTCTTGATGAACTCAACTAGCATTAATGAGAAGAATTAAAATGAAGTGGCAACTGATAGTATTTGTGAATGAACTGCAAAGCCTGAAAATCAAAAGCGATTTGTGGCCCAAGTATGATTGCGTTACACAACTGTACTTTTAAGAAAAGTGTGTCTATCTTACTCAAAGAGCGTAACATGCCCAAACTCATAAGCCTCCTTCAAAGTCATTCTTTATTAAATAGGATCCTACCAGTAGTTTCTGAAGGTAACCGCAGAATTCACTTATATTATCTGGTAAGATGTATGTTATCTCACTAGATGATTTTACGCTTCAAGATACTATATGTTTTGGTATTTATAAAATGTAGAGTTCTTCAATGTACAGTGACTGAATTGTAGGACTGGTACCGTGTTCTAGTAACTTTTGATGTAAGTTCATGTGTTTTTCAAATGTTACATCTAGGGGAGGGACTTTATTATTCCATGTAAATTTACTTCCTTTGAAAACTAGGTCTGGTAGCTACAATGCAGTCCTTGTACTAAAATGAGATTTAATTTAATTACAATTCCCCTTTGTGCTAAATTTGTAATCTCTAGCATATGTTCATGATACAGACTGCCAGGCGTAGGTCCATTGATATTATTGTGAAAATAAGACATAGAAATGCTTACCAATTTGTAATGCAGCCTATGATAAAAACCAAAAAACATAGTTAACATTTGGGGACAAACAGAGTTATGTTTCTGGAACACAGATGTGATCAGATCACCTTCTGATTTCTAAAATGTCAGTGGCTCCTATAACAATGTTTTTTTTTAAATTTTAATTCCAGTGTAATTAACATACAGTGTTATATTTGTTTTTAAAACTTTCAGCATAGGGAGGCCACTTAATGGGCATTTGGCACAAGTGTAGACCCAGAATTTTTAAATATCCTCATAATTTTTAGAATAGGACAAATAAAATACTTAAAAGTACATAATAATAATGACGACAATGACGTTACAACTATTTTCGGTTTCATTAATGAGAAGGATTAAATTGTTTCCACTCTTTCACGGACATACCTATATCTGACTGGATGACAAACAGCTTAAACTGTGGGTCATATGCCACATCGAACTGGTTTCTTTTCTTAGCATTTTTTTTTAACTTACTAGAAAGAAATGGTAAATTTATAAAACTTAGTTGTCAAGAATAGAAGCAGAGATTATCCCACTGGGGACCAACTACTGAGGTACAAAGAAAGTCACAAAATGCAAAAGGGCTTTTCAAAAAACAGTGTATTAAGAGTTAAGCTTCTGGTGTGTAAATTCTCTGCCGAGGAAGGAAGAGTAAAATTAAACGGGACCCTAAATGTCATATTGAGGTACTTAAGTAAGTCTAGATTTTTGCCTCCGTACCAAAAAAAGGTAAAACTTAACTCAAGTTAAGTTTTGAAGGCATAGTGTGCTCTAAGTTACACATAAAACAATTTAATACTTTAATAGGAAAATGATTCAAGTTAAAGTACAATTAGATCTCAATTTGAATAATTTTTTTAAAGCCCCTAAAGGGTAATTTGCACTGCTTGAGTCTGGGAAAAAATGTCCAGAAAAAAGTCAACATTTAAACAGCTTTCCCGGTAGGTTACACTTAGGTCTAAAAACTTAACAATGGGTCTTTAGAAACACACCGCTTGAATGAGGAGGCATATAAATGAATGCATTTAGCTCGTTTCCCTTTATGGAAACTACTTTCTAATTTTTTTTCCTACAAATCACATGATGCTTGAAACTAGACAACCCTGTAAAATACAAAAAAAGAAATTCCAATTTGAGAGTCATGTTTACTTCAATCCCTAACCAATATGCCACTAGAAATTTACCTGGGGGGCTGAACAGTAACTGATTAAGTGAACTAGTTAAACACTAACAAAAACACAAGGGGAAAGAGGATGGAAGGAAACCTTGTGCACAGACCCTGAAATACTGCTTTAGTAATATGGCAGATGCAGGAGGGCTCACTTATTGGCAGCTGCCGTAAGGAAGAACGAAACACTCAGAGAAATGGGGCAGGGCTCTTGGTATGTATCACAGAAGCCAAAAAAAAGTCGCATTTTTTTAAAATATATTTCAGTTTTTACAGGGATATATTGTATGTTTGCAATGCTGAAATGACACCTACAAAAAATTCAACACTCTACCTAGCATACGTCAGCAGATATTCATCTTGTGGTTATTTAAATTTTACCTTCATTCAACAGCATGTACTAAGAGCCTATCGTATGCCATTTCTCACTTCCATATCTGCAGCCCCTTCCCTTCTTTTATTGGCTCATCCATTTTAGATCTCCCAGAAAGTTACGAACCCTTCCACACTCCATTCATCCCTAGGTTTGAGACTGCATTACAGTTGAAGCCCCAATATTAGTCAATACTTTTAGGACCTTTCTATCAACTTGAGCCTCCATTTTACTTCTAGTTTGCTTTCCCACTTACCCAGACCCAGGGGCTGAAAAGCAACTGTTGGTGGAGTAGCTCTCCATCTAAGCCCTGGAGAGTATCACAGGACCATGTCATGCTTTAATACACTACCTTAGTTTGGCCCCTGGGACACGTATTCAAGGAGACTTTCCATTGACACCCATCTGTACAGCCATACTGGTTGTTAAATACTGAAATACCTCCGGAGCTGTGGATAAATAACTACTTTTTCCCGAAGACTCTTCTCCCCGCCAACCATCCCCTAGAAGGCTCCTGAATGTTCCCCATGATTCAGCAGCTGGAACACGAGGAGGCCCCAGGACACTGCCAAGTGCTATGTCTGGCATCCAGTCTGACTGGTCAGTGCCTGTGTTCGTTTGCATACATTTCATTTCAGGACTGACTGCTTTGGTTTCTGTTCACAGCAGATTAAAACTTGAAGTTGTCTAAGAGGCAGGAAGGACAACAAAGAGGAAGCTCTCTATCCCAACTCTGCTGAAAGCTAGACAAAATAAGAGGTGGTGAGGGGCGCCTGAGTGGCTCAGTCGGTTAAGCGTCTGCCTTCGGCTCAGGTCACGATCCCAGGGTCCTGGGATCAAGTCCCACATCAGGCTCCTTGCTCAGCAGGGATTCTGCTTCTCCCTCTGCCTGCAGCTCCCCCTGCTTGTGCTCTCTCTCTCTCTGACAAATATACAAAATCTTTAAAAATATATATTAGAAAATAAGAGGTGGTGAGAGATGCAGGTAATGGGACTGCAAAAACGGCAACAAATCTAAGTGAAGTTTGAGGATTCTGAGCAGTATACAGAAAGATGAGGCATGGCAGAAAGCGATAGGGAAAAGACTTTGGAAACAAGAAGGAATCTAGATTCTAAGACCACCCTTGGACTCCCCATTTCCCAATGGATACAGCTCTGTCCCCACTGGGTTGTAGACATGTGTGTGGGAGTGTAACTTTTACTCCTCCTACTCCCAGCATCTGCTCTAATCTGGAAGTTCCCAACCCAACCCACTTTCATTACCACTGGAGCCAGGGTGCGAACTTCCAGAGTTATCAAAGCTGGGAGAAATGGCATGTGGATTTATGGCTTGGTATTGGTAGGCTCCCGCTGGACTAGAATGCCACAAAAATCCATGGAGAACTGGAAGTAGAGGGACTAGATTTGACAGAGTTGCCGAGGGGGTTGTCCACGTAAAGAAAACATCCCTCAGCTCCATTACTTGCTCTTCATTCCTTCCTTCTCAAATTTACACATTTATGGGATTGACAAAAGGACTGGGGAATGTCATGGGTAGGGCGACGCTGCCCTAAAATGCATATAACATACCCCAGGGTTGGGAAACCTCCTCGCTAGCACAGTCCTGTGTAATAACTTGTAATTACTGTTTAAGAAGCAGTGGTTCTCTGCTTCTTCTGTCCTAAGTCTGTGTTGGTTTCTCTTTATTAATCTCCAGAAGGAAGTTGGGGACAAGAGATTAGCAATTATTCTTTGCAGGGGCAAAAACTTGGAGAGGAAATACCAATTAGGAGATTCTTCTTGGGGTCGCCCAGGTGGCTCAGTCGGTTAAGCGTCTGCCTTCTGCTCAGGTCACGATCCCAGGGTCCTGGGATCGAGCCCCACATCGGGCTCCCTGCTCGGTGGGAAGCCTACTTCTCCCTCTGCCTGCCGCTCCTGTGTGCTCTCTCTCTCTCTCTGACAAATAAATAAATAAATAAAATCTTTTAAAAAAAAAAAGGAGATTCTTCTTGGGCTCATGGAAACAGCGTGATGTCACAGACAGAAATAATGAGTTATAGATATAAAATCTAAGAACTGCTCTTAAAGAAACACATGTACCCGGCCACACCGATGTGTGTATGTTATTCAATGCAGCACTGTTGGTAGTAGCAAAACCTGGAAACAATGAAAGAGTCCAGTGATGGGGGCAGAGCACAAGGGAAGAAGTAGACTGATATGAACTAAAGTAGAAAAATCTCTCAAACACATTGTGTAAAAAAAGCAAGTCACAAAATAATAAGTAGAATATTTTTAAAAAGTATGTGTCTATGTGTTAACTGGAGAGAAAAAGAACTGAAAGAGTCACATTGAATTATTTTTAGGGGTTACCTCTGGAGTGGGAAGTAGGGGGGGTCTTTCACATTTTCTATACATGTGCATTGTTTGAATCTTTAATAGTGAGGTGTATCTATGCGTTACGTGGTGGTTCTGAAAAGAAAAATAACGACCAAAAAAATGATAGCGCAGCTAGAAGAGTAGAGACAGCACATTACAAAGGGCAGACTTTCATTCTGAGAGGCAGACCACTGGAGTATTTAGCAACAAAGCAGGTGACAGTGTCTGGAGAACACCAGGAGGAAAGCACCAAGAGGAAGATGGCTTATGCAGTTTTTAAATGAAAGGCAATAGGAAGAAAGGCTTTGCCGGCAGCCCTATTGTCCCGCAGTGAGAAGGTACAGATTCTGACCCTAGCTCCACAAATCACTAGTTTTATCGCCTTGGGCAATTGCCTTAATCTCTGTGGCTTTCAGGTTCTCCATCTGTAAAATGAGGGAGGATTAGCAAGCATGATTTTTAAGGTCCCTTCCAACTCTGATATTCTATCATTTTAGCGATGATTTTTTTTTTTTTTTTTTTGGGTCACTCATACACTGTGCTGCATGACTTGAGAAGACCTTAAGCTTTTGAAGAATTCCAAATGGCATTTTGATTGCATAGTTATCTGAGAACACCCTCCTGGCAGGATCATAAGATGGCACTACGGATCTTTAGAAAAGAAAGACTCGGCTCATGAGCAAAGTATATGACAACCTGGGACCCAATGCTCTGGGGTCCCTTCAAGAGGGGACCAAAGTGGTTCCACTGGCTGAAAAACACACAGGGAGTGTCCAGATTCAGCTCTGGCAAGTGAAGAGCTTAGAAGTTGTCACTCCCCATCCCTACAACAAGAAAAAGCTGGACAAACTGAAAAGTCCCAAACTTTCCAGGGATCTGCCTGAGAATGAAGGCTGCAGGGGAAACTGCAACGCCCAAATCCGCAGAGACGGGTTTATCCAAAAAGACACAAAGAGATCTGCTCACCTGAAGTAGAGACCAACTGAAGCAGCAACTGCTGCGGGGACACTCGAATGGCGATGCTGACGAACTGCTGAAGGCTGAGTGCAGACCCCCGTGAGAGTAAGAAACTTCTAAGGCTTGCCCGCCTGTGGGCTCTACCTCCAGGAACCCTACCAAGTTCCCACAGGGAAGATAAGAGAAAGATCCCCTCCTGGCTCTGAGGAGGGGAGGGGAAGAGTAATCATTGTGAAATTCCCCAGAGCTTTCTCTCTACCAAAGGCCTATGCTCCGGGGGAAATACTTTGCCTCAGCCTTCTCCCAACTGGGGGAAGGGCATTCCTCTCACTCCAGCAGAGAGAGAGAGAGAGACACCCCACATACCCCCCCACCCCTACCAGCCTTCTTGTCTCACCCAAAGGGAAAAAAAGGCATATCAACAGGGGCCTGCGCTTCCAGGAAATGGACTGGGAATGCCGTGGTCAGAACAGAAGTATGGGGCAGGGAGAACAAAAACTGTACCACTGGACGAAACCGTGTGAAAGTCACAGCCATAAGACACAAGCCCAACAGACACTGAGATTTCACAGAAAATTATAAAAAGACCTGCTCCCACATATCTTACCACGACACCACAGGGCTTCGCGTAATGACAGTGGATTGCAGCTCAAAGAACTGAGCCACAGAATCTCTCTCAATAAGCTGCACTTAAAGGAAACTCAAAATCAAGAGGTGACACAAAAACAAGGTCACTACAAGGGCGCCTGGGTGGCTCAGGTCATGATCCCAGGAGGTCCTGGGATCGAGTCCCATGTTGGGCTCCCTGCTCAGTGGGGAGTCTGCTTCTCCCTCTGCCCCTCCCCCTCTACTCATGCTCCGTCCCTTGCTTTCTCTCTCTCAAATAAATAAATAAAATCTTAAAAAAAAAAAATAAACAAGGACACTGCTACAAAATTTTAACCCTCTGGCACAGACGGTTACACCAAACATTAAACAGCCCAATGTGTGGCCACTTTACCATAAATTCACAATGGAATTAAACTAGAAACCAATAAAAAAAATAGCTGGGAAATGCCCCAATACCTAGAAATTAAACAACATACTTCTAAGTAACCCACGGGCCAATGAAGTCTCAAGACAAATTATAAACTATTTTGAAGCAAATGAAAATGAAAATACATGATATCAAAATCTGTAGGATGCAGCAAAAACAGTGCTTAGAGAGAAATCCACAGCATTAGGTGCATATATTAGAAAAGAAGAAAGATCTAAAATCAAAAGATCTAAACCTCACCAAAGAAGATACACAGATGGCAAAGAGCAAATGTAAAGATGTTCAACATCATTTGTCATTAGAGAAATGCAAATTAAAACAACAATGAGGGGCGCGTAGGTGGCTCAGTCAGTGAAGCGTCTGCCTTCGGCTCAGGTCTTGATCCCGGGGTCCCGAGATGGAACCCCATGTTAGGCTCCCTGCTTAGTGGGGAGTCTGCTTCTCCCTCTCCTTCGGCTCCTCCCCCCACTCATGCTCTCTCTCTCTCAAATACATAAATAAGATCTTTTTAAAAAATGAGTTACCACTACCTACCTATTAGAATGGCTAAAATCTAAAACACTGACAATACCAATCATTCGCACTGATGTGGAGTTAACAGGAACTCTCATTCATTCCTGGTGGGAATACAAAATGGTACAGCCACTTTGGAAGACAGTTTGGCAATTTCTTACAAAACTAAACATAGTCTCACCATATAATACGGCAATCACACACCTATATATTTACCCAACTGACTTGAAAACTTATGCCTGCACGAAAACCTGCACACAGATGTTTATATAGTAGCTTTGGTCATAACTGCCAAAAGCTGGAAGAAATCAAGATCTCCATCAGTAGATAGGTGAAAGGACAAACTGCCATATATCCAGACAATGGAATACTATTCAGCAATGAAAAGGAGTAACATCTCAATACACACAAAGACATGGAGGAACCTTAAATGCATATCGCTAGGTGAAAGGAGCCAACCTGAAAGCCTACAGACTACATGATTCCATTTATTGACATTCTGGAAAAAGCAGATTGATGGAGATGAAAAACAGATTGGTAGTTGCCAGGGGCTCAGAAGGGAGGTGGCTGAAGAGGTAAAGCACAGGGGATTTTTTTAGGGCAGTGAAACTGTTCTGCATGATACTGTAATAGTGCATACCTGTCACTATGCGTCTGTCAAAATCCACAGAACCTTATAGCACAGCGGACCTTAATTTACGCAAATTTTTTTTAAAATCCCAGGATGGAATGCAGAATGTGACAGAAGAATCTATATTACAAATTTGTGAAACAGCCTCACAGAAGGAGGTATTGAGGAAAAAGGTGCTGATCCAAGAAACTGGAACTGAGTGGAGTGTGTAAGGCTAAAGGCTAAAGAAATTGTGTATAAGTACTATATTCTAGCTGACAACGTAGTTTTCCATGGAAGGTAAGGGTTAACAATTTGAAAGCACCATACATGGGGGCACCCAGGTGGCTCAGTCGGTCAAGCGTCTGCCTTCAGCTCAGGTCATGATCCCAGGGTCCTGGGATCGAGCCCCACATCAAGCTTCCTGCTCAGCAGAAAGTCTGCTTCTCCCTCTCCCTTAGCCCCTCCCCCAGCTTCTACGAGCTCTCTCTCTCTAATAAATAAAAAAAATATTAAAAAAAAAAGAAAGCACCATACATGTACACTGGAAGAGAACAGTTAAATAATGGATGGTGGATGGCGGGAGCCAAGTTTCTCACTACCTGGAATGGGAGGTTACAAACAAGCCATGGGAAGAGGCTAGAATGATCCATGTGTTAATGGAGCAGAATTACAGACATCAGTACAATCTCATGTTTAGCTTAATGTAGACACGGATGGTCACATGTAGATAATATATCTACCTATAGATATATATGTAGACACGGGTCAGTACACACACACACACACACACATATTTTTTTACTGAGTGGCTGAGAGTGCCTAAACCAATAATGCCCCAGTAGAAATGAGCACACCTACCGCCCATATCTTCGTTCCTAATACCATTCTCTACTAAAGGGAACCAAGGGGGCGCCTGGGTGGCTCAGTCATTAGGCATCTGCCTTCGGCTCAGGTCATGATCCCAGGGTCCTGGGATCGAGCCCCGCATCGGGCTCCCTGCTCTGTGGGAAGCCTGCCTCTCCCTCTCCCACTCCCCCTGTTTGTGTTCCCTCTCTCGCTGCTGTGTCTCTCTGTCAAATAAATAAATAAAATCTTAAAAAAAAAAAAGGAACCAGGGCTCCTTGGAGAAATGGCACATTGCAGTGCCTGACAGTAAGTAAGTCCTCACGAAAACCCCACGGTGACAGGGCCGTGTCAAAGGGAAACAGAAAACTGAAAGAGCTCCAAATGGCCAAAGCTGGAAAAATTTGAACAAAATAAAGTAGAAATGGATTATAACCCAAAGTTTAAACAAATGAGCCCCTACTGACATAAATAAGTAGCTGAATAAATAAATGGGAGAGAATAGACAAATGTCCCATGCAGAACAATTCCAAATAATTTCTGTAGATACTTTACCCTCAAGGAGGTGGAGCACAGCTCCCTAGTTCTTAAGTGTGGGCTATGCAGTGAATTCCTTCCATAGAGTACATTATGGAAAGGATGAAAAGCAAGTAACTTTACAGTGGAGAAAGCTGACACACACTACCTCAGCCAGAGGATCAAGGTTAAAATCGGCAGCCATAAGTCATATCAACAATATATATAGCCTTGATACAATGTGATGAGAATGGCACTTTACTTCCACTCTTCCTCCCTAAAACCCATAACCCCAGTCTAATCATGAGATAAACATCAGACAAATCCCAATTGAGGGACATTCTACAAAATACCTGACCAATAATCCTCAAAACTGTCAACTGGTGCAGCCACTGTGGAAAGCAGTATGGCGGTTCCTCAAAAAGTTACAAATAGAACTACCCTTCTATCTAGTAATTCCCCTTCTGGGAATGTAACCAAAGGAAATGAAAACACTAACTCCCATGTTCACCGCAGCATTATTTATAATACCAAGACATGGCAACAGCCTAAGTGTCCATCAATGATGAACGAATAAAGAAACTGTGGCATATACATATACAACGGAATATTATTCAGCTATCTAAAAAAAATGAGGAAATCCTACCATTTGTGACAGGACGGATAGACACTGGGGGCATTACGCTAAGTGAAATAAGTCAGACAGAGGAAGACAGATACTGTGTGATCTCACTTATATGTGGAATCTAAAAAAAAAAAAAGTAAAAGAACTCATAGAAAAAGAAATCAGATTTATGGTTGTCAGAGGCAAGGGGCAGGAGGATGGAGAATTGGAGAAAGGTGGTCAAAAAGGTACAAACTTCCAGTTACAAGATAAATAAGTGCTAGGGATGGAATGTACAACATGACGGAATATAGGTAACAGTTTACACTGCTGTATGATATACAGGACAGTTGTTAAGAGAGTAAATCCTAAGAGTTCTCATCACAAGGAGAAAGTTTTTTTTTCTTTTGATTCTATCTACAGGAGATGATGGATGTTAACCTACGGTGGTAATCACTTCACAGTATACATAAATCAAACCATCATGCCGTGAGCCTTAAACTTATACAGCGATGTATATCAATTATTTTGCAATAAAACTGGGTGGGGGAGAACACAGGTATGTAATAAAGTTTAAAAACTACGGGAAAAAACACCTGTCAAGGTCATCAAAAACAAAGAAAGTCTAAGAAACCATGGCAGCCAAGAGGAGCCCCAGGTGACATGAAGACTAAATGTCACGTGGTATCCTGGAAGGGACACCAGGTAAAAACTAAGTACATATGGATAAAGCATGTTCTTGAAATAAGACAAAAATGTAAATAAATAAGTGGGAAGAGATAAAAAGGCACAGATTCTAAAATCTGACCAGGTATTTTCCTATCAAGTAACCTAAAGGAAGCCCTTAAAGCCTGTAGCCATGATAATAAGCCTCATTTTGAGGGTTCGGCACAGAAAACTGGTATGGTTTATGGCCCCGCAGAGCTTTTGCTACAGGCCACTTTTTTTTTTTTTTTTCCAAGCTCAAAAAGCAGCAGTAACAATCACCATCCTCCCAGGCTAAGTATTTAGGGGAAGTTTGAGTATTATGAGGGTGATGGATTCTAAAGTCCCTTTCCTTATCATAATAAGGACAAAAAAAAAATTTTGTGCCATCCACACTTGAGTCAACTGGAGTGCTGACAGGAGCCCATGAGCTGGGGCCCAAGATGTTTGTCCATTTCTCTCTGGAGGAATACTATAATCTTTCATTGCCGCACAGCAGAACAAACACAACTGTTTCACAGCTTACTTGATGGATTTCACACAGTGTCATGTGCTTCATTTTCAAAGACATCTTTCCTTCCCTGGGACATTGGGAGGTTATGTTGAGGCCTGCAGGGGTGGTCTGGGCACGTTCTCCCACAGGAGGGGGACTCGGTCGGCTCTCACACTCTGCCTGGGCTTTGAAGTCATCTGTGACTCTTCCAGTTTATTCTCCATATCAAATTAGTCCTATCAATCCCCCTTTTGAAATTTCTCTAGAAGTTATTATTCTTTCCTCTCCATTCCTATTGTCTTAATTCAGGCCATTTGATCTTTTACCCAGATTATTGTTTAAAAAAAAAAAAAAACAGTTTAACTGGTCTTCCAGTCTTTGACCCACTCTTCCCCGGAATCCACCCTCCACACTGCCATAAATTCACAAAAACACCAATCTGATCATATCATTCCTCCGCTTTTAAATCATTTGACAACTCCTTGGTTACAAGATAAGGTCCAGAAGCACAGACCATCTAGACCTCACCCAGATTTCTAACTGGATCTCCCGCCTTATCCCCTGCTATCTTCCCCTCCTGCTCCAACCGTCATCATCTCTACCCCAGGAGCCTCAGACCCCAGATGCGCAGGTTCCGTGTTGCCTGAATAGAAAAGGCTCTCTCATGCTGCCGTGCCTTTACCCATGTGGCTCTCTCTCGCCAGGAAGGTCTCCTCACTCAACAATCTGAGAGGAGTGCAAGGCACGCGAGGTGGAAAGACAAGGAGGTGAGGGAAACAAGGGAATTGATGAGCATTACTAAAACAGCACAGGGCTGGGTTCCTAAGATCTGGGTGCTCCATAAACACTGAATACCTGAATGGGTGGATGAATGAATTGCCAAACATGATGCCCAGGCTGCAGAGGCAGGCAAGTGAGAACGGATGGACTACGAGTACAGCTCTGAATTTCTTCCTACTACTCCAACCCTTTTTTCTATTTCCCTCCCCCTCCCCTTCTGTGAGACCTCCATGTTTATGTTTCTTCTCATTGGCAGACTACTATAACACTACCACAGATGCACTTAACCATGCCATGCATAATTTATTTATTCATTCCTCATAAATCAATCCCTCTAGCCATCTGGAAAACAAGAACCACTTCTACCGCCTTTCAAGCTCCTTTTAACTAATCTTTTTAGTACGTGCTATTGTGCCTGGTACAAAATGTAGTATTTTATGCACAGCCGCACCACCGATATCAAGGACTTTATGACCTTTTTTCTGTTGTCGTTTTTGTGTACATTAGGAAATCCCAGGTGAAAACATTAAATAAAGTAAGAACAATTAAAAAGCAAAGCAAGAAAATTATATGACTATAGAGTATAGTAAATGGACCGATTTCTGTGTGTGGCTCATAGAAAACAGCTTCGCCGTTTTATGGTCAGACCTTGTAAACCACAAGCAGTAATTCTCCTGTAAAGGCCAAGTGAAAAGTGGCAAAGGACTACTCATGTAAAAACATATTCTACAATCACAAGCAATGTCAAAATCTCGTCTGCCTCAGCTTTTGGGTCCATTAAATAGGAATAATAGATGGATACTCGCCTGCCTCCAACACCTGCTAAGAGCAATGTGAACACAAGTACTTTGGTGATATGGATGCTATGTGATACCACTTTCGATTAGAAGCAATGATGATAACTAAGCTAAACCACTCTGGATTAGCCCCAAGGCTTATTAGAAGTGGCCAGTTTAAGCTGATGGAAACCCTAACCGACCACTTCACTAGAGCCAGTGATGGCTGTTAACTGACTCGCGGGGGTTATAACTACACGTAAGTGGACAGGATATACAAACATATGTGCCTTCCACAGAAGGAGGCAAATATGAAAAACCATTAAATACCAAACCATGAGTGCCTTTCTTTTATGAACTTTAAATTCAGGGGCTCTCGTCTACCGTTACTGTCTTGAGGCACCTTTACGAGACAATTTCTTATCATCCTTCTGAACCTGTGGTTTGCATACTGATATGTTCTTCCCAAGTTGGTCACCTCCTCAGAGAGGCCTTCCCTGACCTTTCGAACTTTCTAACCTTTCTAAAATATTATCCCTCAGTTATCCTCTATTGTCATTCGCTTTATTTCCATCTTGGTACTTATTTCCTACCAAATAACTTACCTTTCAAGGCCCTTCTCAAACACACCTTCTCTGTGAAATCTTTTCCAATCCTAGACACACACAAACATACAGAATGCTTCCTCTGCTGAGTTCTTATAAGAGTTACAACACTTACAATATAGGGTTATAATAGAAATAAAATAACAATAATAATGAGAGCTAACATTTTATTGAGCATTAGCTCGAGGCCGTGTACAATTATAACCACTTTATGTTATTATTTCATTTAATCCTGAAAACGACTCTAAGAGTTAGGTGTTCTCATAAGTACTTAATGTTTGTTTAGCCAGCTAGAATCAACTTCACGAAGGCAGGGAGGGTGCCTTAAAGCCTTGCTAATTCCCAGAACCTAGCAAAGTTTCCGCAGTGTCATATGCCTCCAATTCAAATTTGCTAAATAATAAATTCTGACATAGTTTCTTGTCCTCTGACTTTGAGAATGGCAATCCCAATCAGTTAAAGAACCAGACAGTAGTTTTAAGTAATTGTACAAATTTAATATTAAAGTCCTTTCTGACTACAACAAGAAACTCAGAAGTCAGAAAAGAAAAGGGTGATATAGGGCGCCTGGGTGGCTCAGTTGGTTAAGCGACTGCCTTCGGCTCAGGTCATGATCCTGGAGTCCCTGGATCGAGTCCCACATCGGGCTCCCTGCTCGGCGGGGAGTCTGCTTCTCCCTCTGACCCTCCCCCCTCTCATGTGCTGTCTCTCTCATTCTCTCTCTCTCAAATAAATAAATAAAATCTTTAAAAAAAAAAAAAAAAGAAAGAAAAGGGTGATATATCTGGCTATGTAAAAATGTTTAATATTTGTAGATTTTTTTAAAGGAAACAAAAACAAAACAGAAATGGAAAAAATACACACCAGCTACGTTAGACAAAACATTAAGAATAATATATGAAGGGCTCCTAGAAAAAGATAAGAAAAGATAATCAGCCCATCAGAAAAACAGGAACATCATATAAACAGGAAACTTCCAGAAAAAAATTTAAATGGTTCATAAACATATGAAAATACACTCAACTTCATTAATCTAAAAAAGTGAAAATTAAAATAATGAAAATTTACTGATTTATTTATTTTGCCTATCATAGTGTGAAGATGAAAAAATTATAATATTCAGCACCAGCAAGGCTGTGGGGAAATAAGCACTCATACACTCATGCTACAGAAATGTTCTAATATACTAATATTCTAATACAGAATAAATATTCTAATATACTTCTAATATACTATATCTAATATATAAAGATGCACACACATACACATACACAAGATTATTCATTGTAGCATTGTCTGAAATAGCAAAAGATTGGAAACTGAAATGTACATCAATAGAAATTTGGTTAAATAAGCTATGGTACAGCTATACCATGAACTTATATGCAGTTATTGAAAAGCATGATGTTACTGGATAACCAAATAATAAATGGAAGGAACTCTCCTTCTATAAATGTATTCCAGGGACTCCTGGGTGGCTCAGTCGGTTAAGTGGCTGCCTTCGGCTCAGGCCCTGCTCCCAGGGTCCTGGGATCAAGCCTGGCATCAGGCTCCCTGCTCAGCAGGGAGTCTGCTTCTCCCTCTCCCCTGCTTAGGCTCTCTCACGCGTGCTCTCTCTCTCTCTCAAAGAAATAAAATCTTTTAAAAAAATAAACGTATTCCAGATAATAAAAACCCAATTATAAAAAAGGGAGAGGATTTGAACAGACACTTCATCGAAGAGCATATAAGGTTGGCAAATAAGCACATGAAATGATGCTCAACATCATAAGGCATTAGGGAAATTAAACTAAAAGCATGATGAGATAACACTACACACCAATTAGAATGGCTAAAATAAAAATTACTGAAAATATCCAGAGCTGCTGCGGACAGGGAACAAGCGGAACTCTCACTCATGGCTAGTTCAGCTATAAAACGGTACAGCCACCCTGAAAAATGGTTTGGCAGTTTCTTAGGAAGTTCAACATACATTTCCCACATGACCCAGTGATCCCACATCAGGCTCTACTAAGCAAGAAAAAAAGGAATGAATGACTTGAATTAATCTCCAAGGCACTGGCTGAGTGAATGAAGTCAGTCTCAAAGGCGACATACTATGTGACTCCATGCATATGACATTCCAGAAAAGAAAAAACTACAGGGACAGAGAATAGATCCGTGGCTACCAGGGGTTCGGGGTGGAGGAGGTTTGGCTGCAAAGGGATAGCAAAAGGGAACTCTCTGGGGTGTGGAACTGTTCTGTATCCTGTCGGTGGTGGCGGTTACAAAAGTCTCTGCATATGTTAAAACTCCAAAGATGGCACCAGAAAAAAAAATGAATTTTACTGTGTGTACATAAAAAATAATTTTTAAAAAAGATAAACTGTCATCAGCAGTAATGATACCAGGGTGCCTGGGTGGCTCAGTCAGTTAAGCCTTGCCCTCAGCTCAGGTCATGATCTCAGGGTCTTGGGCTCGAGCCCCGCATCGGGCTCCCTGCTCAGTGGGGAGTCTGCTTCTCCCTCTCCCTCTGCCTCTCCCCTCCCCGCTCATTCTCTCTCTCTCTCTCTCTAATAAATAAATAAAATCTTTAAAAAAAATAAAAAATAAATTTAAAAAAACAGTAATGATACCTTCTATTTCTCCATCTAAGGGAGGAACATCATCTCTCATGGAAAAATCCATAGCTGTCCCTGGAATGTCCATCAAGTCTTCATCACTGGAGCTGCTCCGGAAGCTATTGAAACTCCCCTGCTGAAAGCCTCTGTTATCCATAGCCCCTGTGCAGAAAGAAAAACAGGAGGCTTATTACAATGATCTTCAAGCTCCTTACCACTTATCCTTTTTTACTGTGGTAAATACACATAAAATTTACCATTTCAACCATTATAAACTAGAAAATTCAGTAGCATTAAGCTCATTTACAATGTTTTGCAATTATCATCGCTCTCCATTTCCAGAAATTTTTCATCCTCCCAAACAGAAACTCTGTACCCAGTAAACATAACTCCTCTACCCCAGCCCCTTATAACTGCTATTCTCTGCCTCCATGATTTGCCAATTCTGGATATTTCATATAAATATAATCATACAATATGTGACCTTTTGTGTCTGGCTTCTTTCACTTTTCATAATGTTTTCAAGGCTCATCCATGTTCTGGCATGTATCAGTATTTCATTCCATTTTCAGACTGAATAATACCCATTGTATGGATAGACCACATTTTGTTTATCCATTCATCGGCTGATGGACATTTGGGTAGTTTTCACATTTTGGGTTACTACCAATTCTATTTTTTATTATTGAAGTATAGTTGACATACAATGTTATATTAGTTTCAGGTGAACAACACAACGATTCAACAATTCTATACATTACTCAGTGCTCACCACAATAAGTGTAGTCACCATCTGTCACCATATAAAGTTATTACAATGTTATTGACTGTATTACCTATGCTGTACTTTCTATCTCTGTGACTTATTTATTTTATAAATGGAAGTTTGTACCTCTTAAATGCCTTTCACCTATTTTGCCCATCCCCCACCCACCTCCCCTCCTGCAACCACCTGTTCTCTGGATTTAAGTCTGTTTCTTTGTTCATTTTTGTTTTTTAGATTCCACATATAAGACAAATAATATGGCATTTGTCTTTCTCTGTCTGACTTATTTCACTTGGCAGAATGCCCTCTAGGTCTGAGTAACATTCCATTGTGTATATATACCACATCTTCTTTCCATTCATCTATCAATGGACACTTGGGTTGCTTCCACATCTTAGCTACTGTAAATAATACTGCTATAAACTCAGGGGTACATACGTCTTTTTCAAATCGGTGTTTTCAAATTTTCTTTAAGTAAATACCCAGTAGTGGAATTACTGGGTCATATGTTATTCCTATATTTATTTTTTTTAAAAGATTTTATTTATTTATTTGACAGAGAGATAGAGAGCACAGATAAGCAGAGTGGCAGGCAGAGGAAGAAGCAGGCTCTCCGCTGAGCAGAGAGCCCGATGCGGGGCTCGATCCCAGGGCCCTGGGACCATGACCTGAGCTGATGGCAGACGCTTAACCGACTGAGCCACTCAGGCGCCACTGTTATTCCTATATTTAATAAAGGAACCCCTATACTGTTTTCCACAGTGGCTGCACCAATTTACATTCTCACCAACAGTGCACAAGGGTTCTCTTCTCTCCACATCCTCACCCACATTTGTTATTTCTTGTCTTTTTGATACTAGCCATTCTGAGTGGGGTGAGGTGAGACCTCATTGTGGTTTTACTTTGCATTTCCCTGATGATGAGTGATGTTGAGCATCTTTTCATATGTCTGTTGGCCATCTGTATGTCTTCTTTGGAAAAACGTCTATTCAGGGTTACCACTCATTCTTATGTCTTCTTTCATGCTCTTACTTGGACAATATAGACATGCAAACTACTTAGTATATTCAGTTACCTTTCAGATGTAATGTGCCTCTACCCTTACCATGTAGTCGACAGCCGTTTTTTTGAGAACCATGCAAATGAGCAAACCAAATGAGGACATGTGTACAAAACTCATGGGAATTCATAAGTAATCAACTGAAATAAAACCTAGACATCAGTACTACGAAATGTACTGGCCATTTAGGAGTAGAGAAACATTATCTCATGGCTCTGACTCTCCCAGAGCTCATAACACAATGCAGATGCTCAGAAATACTGGGAAAAAGAGGCGTGCTATGCTGTTAAATGTTTTTCTCTGCTCAAGAATTTAGTATTAGGGGCACCTGGGTGGCTCAGTCGTTAAGCGTCTGCCTTCAGCTCAGGTCATGATCCCAGGGTCCTGGGATCGAGCCCCGCATCGGGCTCCCTGCTCCGCGGGGAGCCTGCTTCTCCCTCTCCCGCTCCCCCTGCTTGTGTTCCTGCTCTCGCTATCTCTCTCTCTCTGTCAAATAAATAAATAAAATCTAAAAAAAAAAAAGAGAGAATTTAGTATTAAAGATGAAACATTTCCTATATCCCAAGTGTGAATCTTCAGATTATAAATTTTACTCAAAGAATCTTAGTATATTGATTTTTAAAAATAGCATTATAGTCAACTTTACTTCACCTAGTCCTGTCCCCCCATCTTTTTTTTAATGAAATCTTGATCCAAAATCATAGTCAGCATAGTTCTTTTGGGCTTGGCAAATAATATTCCTTTTAAAGTATTTCAATTCTTTTAAGAAGCTTCTTACTTTTTTTAGGTTACCAGAATTATATACGATGAATGTGGAAAAATCAGATAGGATAAATTAAGCCATAGGGCTGGAAAATTGGAATAACAGGTAACTATTTTAAACATTGAGCATAAAGGATAAATAACCAACATTTACCAGGTACTTATCAATTTTTAGGCACTGGGCTATGTGCTTAAACTGAATTCTTTCACTTAACTTTTCCCACTCCTAGTGCAGATGAGGAAACTCATGAAGCTCAGAGAGGCTAAGTATTTGCCCAGTTAATATTTCATAAAAAGTCAAGCTCTAAATCATGTGTTCGATTTCATAAGAACTCACTTGTAATAGAGACCAGCCTGACTGAAGTGTGAGTGACATTTATGAACCACCTATTATATACAAATCATTGTGGGACAGTGGGACAGATACAAAAATGAGGCTGGGTAGGCCAGATGAGATGAAGATTGAGAGACAAAGATTTGAGAGTCATCAACGTCAAGGTGATGGCTGAAACCAAGAGAACAGATATCCCAAGGGAAATCTGCCATTCACTTATGGATAAGAACAAATGTAAAGAAAAGAAATGCATTCCCAGCACCCTCCCTTAATATGCACAAATAGCTTGAACTCTGTACAGACATGAACAAGAAGTTCCCCCAGGAACATTACCATGCTTACACGGTCACATATGGTCAGGTAGGGAAGGTAGGGTCATTTATGCAAAGGTACTAATAATGTACAAAATTACTGATCAGAAAACCATTTCCTCAGCTACAAGAACTCTAACCTTGCTTTGTGGATCAAGCAGGTCCTAGGATACTAAGAATCCATGCTCTGTGGCCTTAGCTGAGCTCCTTCGCGGCTGCTCACCAAACCTTCATCCTCGCTGGACCCTTTCCCCTGCTCTACTACTTCCTTCACTCACCTTCTCCGAGCACCTCCCACAACAAACGTGCTTACACAGAATGCGCTGTCTCAGTTGCTGCTTCTAGGGAAACTGACCTGCCACAGGTCCTTAGCAGTTCTTTCCTATTACTAACAATACGGAGGAAATGCTGAATTTCTCTGTCCTCCCTCATGCCATACAGGAAGAAGTGTTTTTACTTTTTATTTAAGAAAAAAAACGGGGAGGTAGGGATGCCTGGGTGGCTCAGTCGCTTAAGCGTCAGCCTTCAGCTCAGGTCATGATCCCAGGGTCCTGGGATCGAGTCCTGCATTGGGCTCCCTGCTCAGCGGGAAGCCTGCTTCTCCCTCTGCCTGCCACTCCCCCTGCTTGTGCTCTCTCTCCCCCTCTCTATGTCTCTGACAAATAAGTAAATAAAATCTTTAAAAAAAGAAAAAGAAAAAAGGAAAGAAAAGGGCGCCTCTACTTTGCTCTGGATCTGACTGAGATCACAGATCCTTCTCCACCTTAATCTGATTTATTTCATTTGATCCTGTAAAGAAACCTACTATCCCTAGCTCTCATCTCTACCTTGAGCTCTAGTCCTGAATTCCCAAGAACTCTACCTGACACTTTTATTGCTACCTCAAACTCAACAGGATGAAAATGAAAAATACAGCAGAAATAACATCAACTTAAACACAAGCCACAAAATGCAAAGAAGACATGTTCTCTGCCCTCACCCTCCACATCATCTTTCCTTTTTAAATGCATTTGGCATCAGAGTCAATATTTGTAGTTAATATTTGTCTAACTCTGGATTTACTACATTCAACAAACCTACAAAAAGCACTTTATCTCAAGAGTAGGTATTCCAGGTTTCTAGAAACCTTCGCTAAAAACAAACATCGTTTTAGCTGATGAGAAGAACTCAGGCTACAAGGGTAGCACAACTCAAGAGGTTTTCTTTCCGTTTATATTTACTAAATGCCTATGAATCCCATAGAGTGACTAGCACTGAAGGAAAAAAAAGGCAAGACAATTTGCAAAATAATGCAGAATCCTTTTCATCTCTCTCCACTGGTTGCAGGTTTCATTCAGGAAATGATGTAAAATACACAGTGCCAGCAACTTTACATTAGCCACACAAATCATAGGAAGAAAAAGTATGGGGCGTCCAAAAATAATTTATGTCTGGCTTTGGAATATGTCCTGTGGTCATATTTTCAGATGGGTGTACCTATTGTTCTGGAAATTCATTAAAACAAAATAATGACACTACAGGATGAGGACTCACAAAGGAGAAGCTGGAAAACTTTTCAGTTTCCCCACAGGGACCTTACGAACTCCTTCCTGTAACCTACTGACATAGAACAATCCAGCTAAATTGAGCTGCCTCATTCTAAACATTTCCTGGAGCAGCTATCTGGTTCACTGTTCAGGTTATAAAGTGCTTCCTTAATAAGTACATAGAAATAAGGGGTCAACAAAAGTAATTTAGAAGTAGCATGTAAATAGAGCAAAACAGATGCTATAAATAGGAGTTCGACAAAGGAAATAAACACAATTGGTAAAATGCAAGAGTGATATTTGCCTATGGATAATCCATTCCAGTACAGCCGGTGGTTTTACTTTGCAGATACACAAAAGTTCAAGAGAAAAAGTTAAAGCAGCAGAATAATGAGGAAATAAAGTTCCTTACAGTTGAGATTTGAACCCATATGCAGTTAAAACTCAGAGCCCAGGGCTCTTTCCACAAGAGTTTGCGACTTCACTATGACATGTCAGTCCAGAGAATGGCACATCTGGAATAAATCAAACTTCTACATGACCACAAACCTGAAATCAGCCAGAATTTAGGGTAGGAGAGGAACAAAGTAAGGGGATTTGATATATCATCCCAACTAGTGGATTACATACATATAGGGCTTGCCATATAATGGAGGACCAGGGAGGAGGGCAATCAGGGGGAAATGTTTGGTTGTTATCTGTGTTACACAGCTGACTTTTTCAGCTTAAAGGCAGTAGTGCCTTCTGTCACTTTCTTGCTTAGAATCATAAGCTGGTTCCCCAATGCCTATAGGGTCAAATTTAAATTTCTTTGCATGGCATTCAGGGCCCTATCAAATCTAGAGCCCATCTACCCAGCTAGACTTCTCTTCGGCCACAAATTTTTATACTCCTTATAAGCCGCCTACTTTTACGCCTCCATGCCTTCGTTCAGGCCAGATACTCTATCTGCAATCCCATCCAGGCCCCCATCCTCTTTTCCGCCTGATGAAATCCCATTCAATCCATCTAAGAGCAAGCTCAAACAAGCTTTTCCCTCAACACCTCCTTTGTTCAGGCATCTATGTTGATTGCGTAATCTCTTCCACTTAAGTCTTGTGATTACACCATGTCTTTCTCATTTCTGTTGTCGCAGCAACTCTAGTGTTGTTCCAGGGTAGGTGTTCAATAAATTCTTACTGAGGAGGATTCCAGTTGGGGAAGAAGAGTTAACAACCAATCAACATATTTATATGGCTGACACTCAATAAATCTATTCCTTGCACCGTGACGGCAGGGAACTGAGGATACAAAAAAATATTTGTTACCTCGTCACTACTCGCAAGGAATTTATGATCTAGTTGGGGAGAAAACTTTCATATGATATGATTACACAACAGCTAAGTGCTAAACCGTTAGAATAAAAGTGCAACTGGCATTCAGAAAATGGAGAGGAGACTGTAAGCCAGAGAAGGCTTCCTGGAGGAGAGAGGGTACTCCAGGCCCCGGGGTGGGGGGTGGGGGGGGAGAATGGCCAAAGGCTTGAGATGAGAATGAGGCCAGCATTTGTGCTTTGACAACAGGGCAGGGTAGGTGTTTGTAAGCAAATGGATGGAGATAGATGTGAAGGACCTGGGAAGCCCATGGAGTCACTGTGGTTTTTGAGGAAGAACATGATCAAAAAAAATAAACAAACATGATTTTAAGAGGTAAGTGTGGCAGCAGTGGGCTGGAAGAGACAGGAGTAAAGGGCTATAGGAAGGCAGTTTGCTACTTCCTGTTTAAATATGGGGGATTGGGGTGCCTGGGTGGCTCAGTCGTTAAGCGTCTGCCTTTGGCTCAGGTCATGATCCCAGCATCCTGGGATCGAGCCCCGCATCGGGCTCCATGCTCCACAGGAAGCCTGCTTCTCCCTCTCCCATTCTCCCTGCTTGTGTTCCCTCTCTCACTGTGTCTCTGTCAAATAAATAAATTAAATCTTTTAAAAAAAATAAACGTGGGGGATTTGGGAAGGAGGAGGGGTGCATATTCCCAAAGGCTATAGTGAAAGAGCCAGGTATGTGTGGCGGGGGAGGGTGCTAGTTATGGTATACCTTCCTGACATCTTGTTTTACTAGTGACACTGACATCTGTTGCTTCAAATAAATTAACACTTCCGTCTCAACTAGCCCATTTGGTAAAAACAAATGTATAAACCAATGGGTGGGCTGATACACATGGCCCTTCAACGAAAATATAAAAATATATCACACATTCCCATGCTAAGAAGCCCAAAGAAGTAATACACTTTTCTATTTCTTATTTTTGCTCCACAAAAATATCCGTTGACCTGCACGTGGCATTCTGTGTAAGTAATATTATGCCAGATGCTGCAAAAGCGGAAAACAGAGAATGCAAGAGGAAGAAAAGCTTGAGAGAGGCATTATAGAATCTACCAAGATACAAGTATTATCGTATCATTAAAAATAAAACATTAAGACAATCCTAAGTATAACACTAAAGGTGATACAAACTGACACGCACATGAGAAAATCAGTTTTTGTCTACCCACCGTACTTTGAGTTACCTGAGGACAGGGTAACTTAAATCTTTGTTCCCAAGTGCCAGACACAGAGAGCTCAGTAAACCGTCTAGTTTACAGTCCAATTCCAGTTTTAGTTACTTTATTTTGAGAAGCAGAAATGAAATGCAAACTTTGCAGTGTAGTAGATGCCATGGAAGGTTATTTCAGAGGTTTGGGCCGATCCTTCACCCAAGGCACCTTCTCTGTCAAAATTGTGGGTAAAGGGGCGCCTGGGTGGCTCAGTCGTTAAGCATCTGCCTTCAGCTCAGGTCATGATCCCGGGGTCCTGGGATCGAGCCCCACGTCTGGCTCCCTGCTCCGCGGGAAGCCTGCTTCTCCCTCTCCCACTCCCCCTGCTTGTGTTCCCTCTCTCGCTGTGTCTCTCCCTCTCTATCAAAAAATAAATAAAATCTTAAAAAAAAAGAAAATGTTTTTAATGTCTGCCTTAATAGAGGACAGCTGGATCCTGCTTAACATCTTCCATTAACCATCAGAGCAATGACATCATCACCTGTCACATAACCTCTAAAAAACTCCACTGTATAGTCATGATAAAATGAAAGTGAAAGGGGCACCTGGGTGGCTCAGTTGGTTAAGCATCTGCCTTTGGCTCAGGTCACATGATCCCAGGGTCCCAGGATCGAATCCCCTATGGGGCTCCCTATTCGGTGGGGAGTCTGCTTCTCCCTCTCCCTCTGCCCTCCCCCTCACTCGCTCGCTCTCTCCCCCTTCCTCCCTCTCTCAAATAAATAAATAAAATCTTAAAAAAATGAAACTGAAAAAGGCAAAAAATATTTTAATATTAATATGAAAATAGTGTTTGAACTTGCAGACCCCTCAAAAGAGTCTCAGGAAGCCCCGGCCACTCTTTGAGAATTGCTGAACTAGAGACAGAACCCTGAACAGAGAAACTATATCTGGGCCACACCTATGCCCGGTGAGACAGAGGAAGAGGACAAGCCAGTCAGGAGAGACCACACTGACTGCTGTGAAAGCGACACAAGTGACAAACTAATATTTTCTATAATTTTTTTTCCAAAGGAGTAATAGCCATGATATATAAAAAGATATTTTGAACCATTAAAATTGGATCCCAACAGATGAATAGCAAGAAGACATTAGTAGATAATTTATTAAAGAAAAGGAAAAAGGGGGCTTTAAAAATTCAGAGAAACTAAAACTAAAACAATCATATGCTATCCTCCCTTAGTAGATCAGCTTTTCTTTGGTTTTATCTCAGAGACTCTTTGCATGTGAGAACACCGTTATAAAAGCTTTCAAGAGAGAAATGAACAAGATGGCTAGAGAAGCGCCATGTGGTTCAAGGACAAGGGTCTGTCATGCCTGATAAAGACAGTGCTCAAAATTTATAGATCACTTTCACTTTGGAATATACGAATAAAACTCCTAAATAAACTTTAACAAACTGAATATAGCATCACATTTGCAAGAGTTGCATGCTATAAATAATGAGAGTTTATTCCAAGACCATAAGACTGGTATCGCAAGGCAAACTATCAACATACTTTATCAGATTAACCGATAAAATTTTAAAAGCCATAATTATTTTAATAGATGTCAAGAATGGATTTTTTTAAATTTACATTTATTCTGGATTAAAATTTTTAAAATATTCCGAGTGCAGGATTTCTTTCCTGACATGATATAGAATATTTAAATTAAAACCAAGCTGCAAAATGGCATTCTCTTTAATATGGGAAGGCAATGATGCCTCCCCCCCTGTTGCCAATTATATTAATATGGTACAAGAAAAACTTTAAGGGGGGGAAGAATGTACATAGGCAAAGAAGAAATATGATATTCTGATGTTTAGATTACATGACATATATCTATACAACTCTAAGAATATTAACTAAAATAACTAAAGATAATACATGAATTCAGAAATTATAAGGTAAAATAAGCAAGAAACAACTGCATTCCTATGTACTACCCCTAGAACTAGAAAATACAATTATTTAGGATAGAGACATAAACTCAAAATACAATATTACTTTAAAATTTATAAAAGTCAAATAGTGGGAAAAAGGAAGACATAATTCAAAAGATTTATCATGCTCTTGGATGTAAAGTCTGAATATAGCAAGAATGAACAGATACTAATTTAAATTGTACTACATCTATATATTAATCTAAAGTCCCCATGGCATCTTTTATACAACTTAAAAGATTGACAGTGAAATTCATCTAGAAGAATAAGTAGGCAAGGATACTAGTGTATGTATTATCTTTTTAAAAATTCAATTTAGGGCGCCTGGGTGGCTCAGATGGTTGAGCGTCTGCCTTCGGCTCAGGTCATGATCCCAGGGTCCTGGGATCGAGTCCCGCATCGGGCTCTCTGCTCCTTGGGAGCCTGCTTCTCCCTCTGCCTCTCTCTCTCTCTCTGTCTCTCATGAATAAATAAATAAAATTTAAAAAAAAAAAAAAAAAAGAAAAGTTTAAAAAAAAAAAAAAATTAAAAAGTATGCTTTGGAACACATGCAATAACATGAGATCCAAATTTCAATGTCCATAAAAAAAAAAAAAAAAAATTCAATTTATTTAAACTAAAAACAAAAACATTTTACCCATGTCTATCGCCCCCGCCCCCCCATTTCTAAAAGCCACCAATCTATTCTATGTATCTATAAACTTAGTTTCTTCTTTTTAGATTGCACATATAAGAGAGATCACATGGCATTTGTCTTTCTCTGACTTATTTTACTAAGCATAATGCCCTCAAGTTCCATCCATGTCATTGCAAATAGCAAGATCTCATTCTTTTTGATGGCGAAGTAATAGTCCATCATGTATGTGAGCATGTGTGTGTGTATGTGTTTCTTTCCTGACATGGATTCTTTATTCATCCATTGGTGAGTACTTGGATTGTTTTCTTATCTTGGCTACTGCAAATAATACTGTGATAAACATGGGGGTGCACATGTATTTTGAAATTAATGTGTTTGTTTTCTTTGGGTAAATACCCAGTAGTGGAATTACTGGATCATATGGTAGTTCTATTTTTAATTTTTTGAGAAGCCTCCATACTGTTTTCCATACTGGCTGCACCAATTTACATTCCCACCAACAAATGTGCACAGATTCCCTTTTCTCCACATCCTAGCCAACCTTCTTATTTTTAGTCTTTTTTATAATAGTCATTCTAAAAGATGTGAAGTGATTGCATTTCCCTGATGATTAATGATGTTGAGCACCTTTTCATGCACTGCTGACCATCGGTATGTCTTCTTTAGAAAAATGTCTATTCAGACCTTCTGCCTATTTTTTAATTTTGTTATTGAGTTTTAGAAGTTCTATTGGATGGATATTAGCCCCTTAATGGATATGAGTCTCAAATATTTTCTCCCATTCAGTAAGTTGTCTTTTCATTTTGCTGATGGTTTCCTTTGCTGTGCAGAAGCTTTTTAGTTTGTAGTCCCACTTGTTTATTTCTGCTTATGTTGCTTTTGCTTTTGGTGTCAGTTTAACCAAACATCACCAATACCTATGGGAAGGAGCTTACTGCCTACGTTTTCCTCTAAGATTTCATGGTTTCAGGTCTTACATTCAAATCTTTAACCATTTTGAGTTAATTTCTGTGTCTGGTGTAAGGCAGTGGTTCAGTTTCATTCTTTTGCATGTAGCTATCCAATTTTCCCAACACCATTTATTAAAGAGTCTGTCCTTCCCCCACTGTATATTCTTGCCTCCTTTGTTGTAAATTAATTGACCATATATGTTTAGGTTTAATTCTGGGTTTTCTATTTTATTCCACTGATCTATATGTCTGTTTTATGCCAATACCATACTGTTTTAATTACTATATCTTTGTAATATAGTTTTAATCAGGGAGCAAGATACCTCCAGTTTTGTTCGTCTTTCTCAAGATTGTTTTGGCTATTGGGGGTCTTTTATGGTTCCATACAAATTTTAGGATTGTTTGTTCTATTTCTGTGAAAATACCATTGGAATTTTGAAAGGGATTGCACTGAATCTGTATATTGTTTTGTGTAATATGGACATGTTAACAATATTAATTCTTCCAATCCATGGGCATGGAATATCTTTCCATTTATTTGTGTCTTCTTTGAGCTCTTTCATTAATGTCTTGTTGGTTTCAATATACAGGTCTTTCACCTACTTGGTTAAGTTTATTCCTAGGTATTTTATTCTTTTTGATGCAATTGTAAATGGGATTGTTTTCTTAATTTCTCTTTCTGATACTTTACTATTAGTATATAAAATGCAACAGATTTTTGCATGATGATTTTATATTCTGCAACTTTAATGAATTCATTTATTAGTTCTAACAGTTTGGTGGAGCCTTTAGGGATATATATCTCAACAGTTTTTATATAGAGATAAAATATTGACCAAACGGTTTTTCCTTTTCACTTAGATACCTTTTATTTCTTTTCTTGCCTAATTGGTCTGACTAGGACTTCCAAACTATGTTGAATAAAAGTGATGAGAGTGGGCATCTTTGTCTTGTCCCTGATATTAGATGAAAAGCTTTCAGCTTTTCAACACTTGAGTATGACGTTAGCTGTGGGCTTCTCATATATGGCCTTTATTATGTTTAGGTATGTTCCCTCCCTCTATATTCACTTTGTTGAGAGTATTAGTCATAAATGA
This sequence comes from Halichoerus grypus, assembly GCF_964656455.1. Lineage (NCBI taxonomy): Eukaryota > Metazoa > Chordata > Mammalia > Carnivora > Phocidae > Halichoerus > Halichoerus grypus. The sequence goes on from NC_135727.1 coordinate 89,670,267, forward strand.
ATGTTGAATTTTGTCAAATGCTTTTTTCTGCATCCACTGAGATGATATGATTTTTATCCTTCATTTTGTTAATGAGGTGTATCACACTGACTGATTTGCAGATGTTGAACCATCCTTGCATCCCTGGAATAAGTCCCACTTGATCGTGGTGTATGAACGTTTTAATGTATTGCTGAATTTGGTTTACTAATACTTTGTTGAGGATTTTTACATCTATGTTCATCAGAGATATGGGCCTGTAATCTTTTCTGGTGTAATTTTCTCATCCTTGCCTGGTTTTGGTATCAGGGTAATGCTGGCCTCATAAAATGAATTTGGAAGAGTTCCCTCCTCTTCTAGTTTTTTGGGAAGAGTTTTTGGGAAGGATTACTATTAATTCTTCTTTGAATGTTTGCTAGAATTCACCAGTGGAGCCATCTGATCCAAGACTTTTGTTTGTTGGGAGGTTTTTGATTACTGATTCAATCTCCTTACTAGTAACTGGTCTGTTCAAGATTTTCTATTTCATCTTGATTCAATCTTGGTAGGTTATATGCCTAGAGGAGTTTATCCATTTCTTCTAGGTTGTCCAATTTTTTATTTTTTTTTTATTTTTTTATTTTTTAAAGATTTTATTTATTTATTTGACAGAGAGAGAGCACAAGTAGGCAGAGTGGTAGACAGAGGGAGAAGGAGAAGCAGGCTCCCCGCTGAGCAGGGAGCCCGATGCGGGGCTCGATCCCAGCACCCTGGGATCATGACCTGAGCCGAAGGCAGACGCTTAACGACTGAGCCACCCAGGCACCCCTAGGTTGTCCAATTTTTTAATGTATATTTGTTCATAGAGGCGCCTGGGTGGCTCAGTCAGTTAAGCGGCTGCCTTCGGCTCAGGTCATGATCCCAGGGTCCTGGGATCGAGCCCCACATCGGGCTCCCTGCTCAGCGGGAAGTCTGCTTCTCCCTCTCCCTCTGCTGCTCCCCCTTGCTTGTACTCTCTAGCTCACACTTTCAAATAAATAAACCTTTTTTAAAAAAAATGTATATTTGTTCATAGTAGTCTTTTATGATCCTTTTTCTGTGGTATCAGTTGTAACAACTCCCCTTTCATTTCTGATTTTGAGTACTTTTTTTTTCTTTCTTTTTTTTTCTTTTTTTTTTTTTTGGTGAGTCTAGCTAAATGTCTGTCAATTTTGTTAACCCTTTCAAAGAATCAAATTGTAGTTTCATCGATCTTTTCTACTATATTTTTCTATTTCTTTTATTTTTGCTCTGATCTCTGTTATTTACTTCCTCCAACTAACTTGCAGCTTTCTTTCTTCTTCAGGTGTAAAGTTCAGTTGTTTACTCAAGACTTTTCTTGTTTCTTTAGATAAGCATCTATCACTATGAACTTCCCTATTGGAAATGCTTTTGTGGCATCCCATAAATTATGGTATGTTACATTTCTCTTTTCATTTGTTTCAAGGTGGTTTAAATTCTCTTTCGATTTCTTCATTGACCCACTGATTGGTCAGTAGCATGTTATTTAAACTCCACATATTTATGAATTTTCCATTTTCTTAAATGTAAATATGGCAAACATCCTGTCAGATTTTAATCTTCTACAAAGAAACAATCATTAAAATTTTGTGGCATTGGAATAACAATAGAGATTCTAGCAATGGATACAAATTACTGTAAGAATTTAAGTGTTAATAAATCAGAATCAACACAAATGTAAGAATTGCTTTTTGGTAAACAGTTGAGAGATCGCCAGATATCAAAATGGAAAACAATATAGAATTACAGTATATACAACACTGCAATAAATTCCAGATAAGGTTTTTAAGCTGATTTTTTTTTAAGTTTTTATTTTAATTCCAATTAACACACAGTGTTAGATTAGATTCAGGTGTACGATATAGTGATTCAACAATTCCATACATCACCCAATGCTCATCACAAGTGCACTCCTTAATTCCCATCACCTATTTAACCCATCCCCCCACCATGCTCCCCTCTTGTAACCATTAGTTTAGTCTCTATAGTTAAGTCTGTTTCTCGGTTTGCCTCTCTCTCTCTTTTTCACTTTGCTCTGTTTTTATAATTCCACATATGAGTGAAATCATATGGTATTTGTCTTTCTCTGACTTATTTCACTCAGTATTATACTCTCTAGCTCCATCCATGTCATTGCAAATGGCAAGATTTCATTCCTTTTATGGATAATATTACATTGTGTATATATACACTTCTTTATCCATTCATCAGTTGATGGACACTTGGGCTGCTTCCATATCTTGGCTATTGTGAATAATGCTGCTATAAGCATCAGGGTGCATGTATCCCTTTGAATTAGTGTTTTTGTAGTTTTTGGGTAAATACCAAGTAGTGCAATTACCAAATAGTAGGGTAGTTCTATTTTTCAAATTTGAGGAACCTCTGTACTGTTTTCCACAGTGGCTGCACCAGATTCCACTCCTACCAACAGTGTACAAGGGTTCCTTTTTCTCCACATCCTCCCCAACACCTGTTGTTTCCTGTGTTGTTGATTTTAGCCAGTTTGGCAGGTGTGAGGTGATATCTCATTGTAGTTTTGATTTGCATTTCCCCGCTGATAAGTGATGTTGAGCATCTTTTCATGTGTCTGTTGGCTATCTGGATGTCTTCTTTGGAGAACAGTCTGTTCAGGTCTCTGCCCATTTTTTAAAAAGATTTTATTTATTTGAGAGAGAGAGACAGAGAGTGCACGGAGTGGGGGAAGGGGCAGAGGGAGAAGGACAAGCAGACTTCCTGCTGAGCAGGGAGCCCAACGCAGGGCTCAATCCCAGGACCCCAAGATCATGACCTGAGCCAAAGTCAGATGCTTAACCAACTGAGCCACCCAGGTGCCCCACATTCTGCCCATTTTTTAGTTATTTGTTTTTGGGTGTTATGTCAATTCTTTATACATTTTGAATAGAAACCCGTTATCAGATATATCATTTGCAAATATCTTCTCCCACTCTGTAGGTTGCCTTTTAGTTTTGTTGATGATTTCCTTTGCTCTGCAGAAGCTCTTTATTTTGATGTAGTCCTAATGTTTACTTTTGCTTTTGTTTCCCTTGACTTAGGAGACATAGCTAGAAAAAAGTTGCTATGGCCAATGTCAAAGATGTTACTGCCTATGCTCTCTTGTAAGATTTTTATGGTTTCAAGTCTCAAATTTAGGTCTTTATTTTTATTTTATTTTTGTGTATGGTATAGGAAAGTGGTCCAATTTCTTTCTTTTCCATGTTGCTGTCCAGTTTTCCCGACACCATTTGTTGAAGAGACTGTCTTTTTTCCATTGGATATTCTTTCCTGCTTTGTCAAAGATTCATTGACCATATAGTTGTGGTTTTATTTCTGGGTTTTCAATTCTGTTCCATTGATCTATGTGTCTATTTTTGTGCCAGTACTATACTATTTCAATCACTACAGCTTTGCAATATAACTTGAAGTCTGGAATTGTGATGCCTCCAGCTTTGCTTTTCTTTTTCAAGATTGCTTTGGCTATTAGGGGTCTTCTGGGGTTCCATACAAATTTTAGGAATGTTTGTTCTGGTTTGGTGAAAAATGCTGTTGGTATTTAGACAGGGATTGCATTAAATGTGTGGATTGCTTTGGGTAATATACACATTTTTTTTTCTATTTGTTATTTTTATTGTTATGTTAATCACCATACATTACATCATTAGCTTTTGATGTAGTGTTCCATGATTCATTGTTTGTGCATAACACCCAGTGTTCCATGCAGAACATGCCCTCTTTAATACCCACCACCAGGCTAACCCATCCTCCCAGCCCCCTCCCCTCTAGAACCCTCCGTTTGTTTTTCAGAGTCCATCATCTCTCATGGTTCAAGGTCTCCCCCTCCGATTTCACCCCCTTCATTCTTCCCCTCCTGCTATCTTTTTTTTTTCTTAACATATATTGCATTATTTGTTTCAGAGGTACAGATCTGTGATTCAACAGTCTTGCACAATTCACAGTGCTCCCCATAGCACATACCCTCCCCAATGTCTATCACCCAGCCACCCCATCCCTCCCAACACATTTTAAAAATATTTCTTCTCCTAATCCATGACCATGGAATATCTTTCCATCTCTTTGTGTCATCTTCAATTTCATTCATCAGTGTTCTATAGTGTTCAGAGTACAGGTCTTTCACCTCTTTGGTTAGGTTTATTCCTAGGTATCTTATTATTTGGGTTGCAATTATAAATCCATCTGGTCCAATGTGTCATTCAAAGCCATTGTTTCCTCATTGATTTTCTCTTTAGATGGTCTGTCCATTGATGTAAGTGGAGAGGTTAAAGTCCCTTACCATTATTGTTATTACTATTAATTAGTTCTTTTATGTTTCTTATTAACTGTTTTATGTATTTGGGTGCTCCGATATTGGGTGCATAAATATTTGCAATTGTTATATCTTCTTGTTGGATTGTCCCCTTTATTATTATATAAGTGTCCTTCTTTGCCTCTTGTTACAGACTTTGTTTTAAAGTCTATTTTGTCTGATATGACTATTGTTATTCCAGCTTTCTTTTAACATCTATTTGCATGATAGCTATTTCTCCATCCCCTCACTTTCAATCTGCAGGTGTCTTTAGGTCTAAAATGAGTCTCTTGTAGGCAGCATATAGGTGGGTCTTGTTTTTCTTAATCCATTCTGTCACCCTATATCTTTTGATTGGAGTGTTTGGTCCATTTACATTCAAAGTAATTATTGATATATATGTATTTATTGCCATTTTATTCTTGTTTTGTGATTGTTTCTGAAGATTTTCTCTGACCCTTTCTTATCTTTCATGGTTTGATGATTTTCCTTAGTGATATATTTGGATTTCTTTCTCTTTATTCTTGCATATTTATTGGTGGTTTTTGATATATGATTACCATTAGGCTTGTATATAACCTCTTCTGCATAGAGCAGTCTATATTAAGTTGATGGTTGTTTAGGCTTAAACCCATTATTTTCTCCTCTCCTCCCCACATTTTAGGTACATGTTTTTATATTTTATATCTATTTTTTTTTTTAGTTCCTTAACTGATTTTTTACAGAAATATTCATTCTTAGTGCTTTAGTGTTTCCTACCTTTATACTGTCACTTTTGGTTTTTCCTTTCCACACAAAGAGCCTCTTTAATATACCTTGCAGGGCTGGTTTGGTGGTCACAAACTCCTTTAGTTGTTGTTTGGGAAACTCTTTATCTCTCCTTCTATTCTGAATGATAGCTTTCCTGGATAGAATATATCTGGATGCATATTTTTCCTATTCAGTACTTTGAATATATCATGCCACTCCCTTCTGTCTTGCAAAGTTTCTGTCGAAAAATCTCCTGCTAGCCTTATGGGTTTTCCTTTATAAGTTACTGTCTTCTTTTTTGCCTTGCTGCTTTTAAATATTTTTCTTTATCACTATATTTTGCCAATTTAACTACAACATATCTTGGGGAGCATCTGCTTTTACTGATTTTGATGGGAGTTCTCTGTGCCTCCTGGATCTGGATATCTGTTTCCTTCCCCAAATTAGGTAAGTCTTCAGCTATTATTTCTTCAAATAAATTTTCTGCCCCCCCTTCTCTCTTTTCTTCTTCTGGGACTCTTATAATACAAATGTTATTATGTATGATAGAGTCACTGAGCTCCCTGAGTCTATTCTTGTTTTGCATAATTCTTTTTTCTCTATTTTGTTTAGCTTGATTACATTCCATTACTATGTCTTCTAGGTCACTAATTCGTTCCTCTGCTTCTGCCATCCAGCTCTCCATTCCATCAAGTGTGTTTCTCATTTCATTTATTGAGCCTTTTATGTCTGCTATGTTATTCCTTATCTCTGTGTCAAGGGTCTCACTCATGCCTTCCACTCTTTTCTCTAGTCAGTGAGTATCCTTATGATCATTGCTTAAATTCTCTATCAGGCATGTTACTTATGTCTGTTTTGCTTAGATTTCTGGCTGTGGCCTTGTCCATTCTTTCATTTGGCATAAATTTCTGTCTCTTCATTTTGTCTGCCTCTCTGTGTCTGTTTATATGTGTTAAGAAAGTCAGCTATGTCTTCTGTTCTTGAAAGTAGTGACTTTATGAAAAGGTCATGGAGTGCCCTGCAGTGCAGTGTCCCTTGTCCAGCAGAACCTGGCACCTCAGGAGAGTATCCTACGTGTATTGTTTATGCCCTGCTGTTTTGTGTGAGTCACTTTCCCTTTCAGTGCAGTCATCTGCCTGCCTCTCTGCCTATTGTGTGCTGTGCTTGCTCTCTGTGGTATTAGGGGGACCCAGGCAGGCCAGCTCTGATGAGGCATGCCCACTGGGGAACTCTGGCTGGCGGCTGTGTTAGCAAAATTTGTGCTAGGCCACTAGTCCTAATCTGGATCCCCCAAAGCACTGTGGCAGCTAGGGACTGTGCCATCAGGGCAGTCAGGGGCACAAGGCTGGACATAGTGCACATCAATGGCTGGGCATGGCCGGGCTCAGAACGCAAAGGTGGCAGGGGGCAGCACAGTGGCTGGGTGCTGCACAGTGGCTGGACATGGTGCAGGGACAGCAGCTGTGCACCCCGCGGCTGGACGGGGCACACTCGTGGCTTTAATAAAATTTGCCCTTAGCCCAGGGCCAAGACTAGCAGGCTTGGAGTAGGTGAGTCCCCAGGAGAACTGGTGGGCATGGCATACTGCTAGCAGGTTAGGTATCAAGTGTCTGTGCAGCCCCACCTCCCACTAATGGTCCTGTACTTATGCTGGGGGATGGGCTTTAAGTTGATTTTTTTTTAAAACACAGAATAGTATATTTATCCCAGATGTAGACACTACACAAAAATTATTTCTGACTATGGAAAGATATAAAATGGATTAATTCATATGTACTAAAATAAGGAACTTTTTGCATCGGAGAATGTATGCAATAAAATGAAGTGAAAGGAACAGAACTGGAATATATCCATGTCATCACTGATAAAGGTAATAGAAAAGGCAGATCCATTATCCAAGTAAAAAATCAAAGGACAACTTTGGTTTCTGGTCAGTTGTGTAAAGAGCTTGGAAGTCATCCTCTCATTCTCACAATGATTAAAAAAAAAACTGAAGAAACTGAAAACCAACAATTCTTCTTAGATCCATCAGAGAACTGAGGTCACAGGGCAAACTGCTGCTTCCAAAACTGGGGAGACAGACATGTGGATACAAAGAATCACAGCTTACACAGCAGAAACCTCCATGAGAACCAGTATTGGAATAGAACTTGAGATATAGCTGAAAAATCACTAGAGGCTCAGTGTGCACAAGTTTGAGAGTTAAGAACTCGAGGTGGCCCAGTCTTAGAGGAACCCAAAACTTCCATAAATTTTACCCCCAGGTGCCCTATCAGTTCTCACAGTGAAGACCAGAGAATAATCCTCTGTGTTTCTCGATGAGGGCATAGAAATGAACCAGAGCATTCTGTGTTTCTTATCAAGGCTAGCCCTCAAGAGAGACTGTTTTACCAGAGCTTAATCAACTTAGGGAAAAGAAAAACTCAATTCTAGTTCTCTCTAGCCTTCCTGTCTCACTTAAGTGTGGAAAGGCACAAAACAAAACAAAACTGAGAAGCACTTATGAAATTCACAACTAAAGGGTACAAGCTCACTAAAAGACTAAAACCTAATCATAGGACTATGGAACACTATTCCCCCCACTTTAATACCACATCAACAGGGCTCCTGAATAACAAGAGGGGAACACAACTACAAAAACTGCCTGGTTTAAACCTTATTTAAGAAGTCATCTCTAGATGGGACGCCTGGATGGCTCAGTCGGTAAAGCGTTTGCCTTCAGCTTAGGTCATGATCCCCAGGTCCTGGGATCGAGTCCGCATCGGGTTCCTTGCTCAGCGGGGAGCCTGCTTCGCCCTCTGCCTGTGCACTCATGCTCTCTCTCTCTCTCTCTCTGACAAATAAATAAAATCTTTAGAAAAAAAAAAGAAGTCATCTCTAGAGAAACCCAAGTACATTAGAGAGACAAAAACAAACACTAGAGAACACTTCTGATGCACAGCTACAGCAAACAGTAAACACATACTAATCCCCATCCAGATAAACACTAAAGGCCTATATACCTAATCAGTTACTTTTATCCAGTATGTAATGTCCAGCTTTCAAAAAAAGAAAATTACAAGGCATACTTAAAGACAAAAAAACAAAACAAAACACAAAAGCATGAAGAGAGAGAGCAAGCATCAGAACCATAGTCAGATATGGAAGGAATGTTGGAATTTTCACATTAGCAATTTAAAATGACTATGATTAATATGCTAAGGGCCCTAATGGAAAAGGTGAACAACATGCAAGAACAGAAGGATAATGTAAGCAGAGAGATGGAAACTGAAAAAAAAAATCCGAAGGAAATGCAAAAGATCTCTAAAAGAAATGAAGAATGTCTTTGATGGCTCATCAATAGACTGGACAAAGCAGAGGAAAAGAATCAGCAAGCTTGAAGACATGTCACTGGAAACTTCCAGAACTGAAATGCAAAGAGAAAAAAGAGAATAAAAAAATGAACAGAACATCAAGTACTGTAGGACAATTACCAAAAGTGTAACATATGCATAATGAGAATACCAGGAGAAGAAAGAACAAAAGAAATATTTGAAGCAATAATGAAAGGGAATGTCCTAAAATTAAAGACACCAAATCACAGGTCCAGAAAGCTCAGAGAACACTAAGAAGGATAAAAAAAAATCTACAACCATGCCTATCATATCCAAACTGAAAAATCAAAGACAAAGAAAATTCTTGAAAATAGCCAGAGGAAAAAAAATGCCTTACCTATAGAGGAGTAAGGATAAGAATGCAATCAGACTTCTTTTCAGAATCCATGCAGTCAAGGGAGAAGAGTGAAATACGTAAAATGTTAAAAAGAACCATGAATAAGAATTCGGAATCAAGAGAGATTATCCTTCAAAACTGAATGAGAAATAAAGGTTTTTCTCAGGGAAACAAAAAGTGAGGGGATCTATTGAGAGTATACCTGCCTTGCAGGAAATGTTAAAACAAATTCTTCAGAAAGAAGAAAAATGACAGAGGTCAGAAACTCAGATCTACATAAAGAGTTCTAGAGAAGGAATAAATGAAAGTAAAATAAAATATTTTCTCATTCTTTTTTTTCCTACCTGCCTTTTTTTCTTTGAGGTATAATGGACATATAACATATCACTTCCAAGTTTATAATGTAATGGTTTGATATTTGTATGTATTGCAAAATGATCACCACAATAAGTCTAGTTAACATCTAGTTATATTTTTATTCTAACTGATCTTTGTTCAAAATAATAATAGCAACAATTCATTTGGTGATGACAGCTCATGGATAAGTGCAATGAAAGGCAGCAATGTTATAAGGGAGGAGAAGGGAGGAAGTGGGAATACTCTGTTATATGGTATTTGCACTACCCATGAAGTAGTATTATGTTATTTGAAAGAAGACTTGGATTAGTTGTAAATGGACATTGCAAACAAAGGGTAGCCACTACGAAAAGTTTTTTTTAAGTATAATTAATATGCTAAAAAGAGGGGAAAAATATTATCACACCAAATGCTCAGTTAAAACCAGAGAAGGCAAAAAGAGTGGAAGACAAAATGAGAAAACAAGGACAACAAATAGGAAAAAGCAACCAATATGGTAGATAATATGGAGACTCAAACATATCAGTAGTCACTTTAAATGTCAGTGTTCTAAATATTTGAATTAAGTGACAGAGACCATCAGAGTAGATAAAATACAGTAGGGGTGCCTGGGGGGCTCAGTCAGTTAAGGGTCTGACTCTTGATCTCGGCTCAGGTCATGAGCTCAGGGTCATGGGATGGAGCCCTGCAATGGGCTCCACACTCAGCAGAGAGCCTGCTTGGGATTCTCTCTCTCCCTCTCCCTCTGCCCCCCTCTCTAAAATAAATAAATCTTTAAAAAAATACAATACCCAACTATGTTTTCTACAAGAAACCTACTTTAAATATAAAGACGCAAATAGAGTAAGAGCAAGGATATGGAGAAAGATATAACATACTAATACTAATCAAAAGGAAACTAGAGTAGCTATATTAATTTAGACAAAGCAGACTTCAGAGCAAGGAAAATTATCAGGAATAAAAAGGGGCACTACATAATGATAAAGGATCAATTCTCTAAAAAATTCTAACAGTCCTTAACATATACATGCCTAATAACAGAACATAAAAAATACATGAGGCAGGGGTGCCTAGGTGGCTCACTCAGTTGAGCATCTGACTCTTGATTTCAGCTCAAGTCATGATCTCCGGGTCATGGGATCGAGCCCCATGTCAGGCTCTTCACTCGGTGAGGAGTCTATTTGAAGATTCTCTCCCTCTGCCCCTCTTCCCACTCTCTCTCTCTCTCTAATAAATAAAATGTTTAAAAAATACATGAGGCAAAAACTGATAGAATGGCAAGGAGAAATAGATGAACCCACTGTTAATAGTTGTAGTCTTCAACACCCCTCTACTGGAAGTGGAGAGATCCAGCAGCAGAAAATCAGTAAAGACATAGTTGAACAGCATCATCAATCAACTAGATCTAACTGACATCAGTAGAATACTTCGTCTAAAAACAGCAACAGAATATACATTCTTTTCAAGCTCACATGGAACATTCATTGAGATAGATGACACTCTAGGCCATGAAATATACCTTAAGAAATAAAATTTTTTAAAAAACAGAAATCATGCAAAGTCTGCTCTCAGATCACAATGGAATTAAACTAGAAATCCATAACAGAGAGATAGATGGAAAAAAACAAAACAGTTAAAGATTAAACAACATGCTTCTAAATAACACATGTGTCAAAAAAGAAGTTACAAGAGAAATTTTAAAAACATTTTGGGGGCACCTGGGTGGCTCAGTCGTTAAGCGTCTGACTTCGGCTCAGGTCATGATCCCGGAGTCCTGGGATCGAGCCCCGCATCGGGCTCCCTGCTCAGCGGGAAGCCTGCTTCTGCCTCTCCCACTCCCCCTGCTTGTGTTCCTTCTCTCACTTTGTCTCTATCAAATAAATAAAATCTTTTAAAAAATAAAAATAAAAACATTTTGAACTACATGAAAATGAAGAAATAACTTGTTGAAATCTGTGGGATGCAGCAAAACCATCACTTAGAAGGAAATTTAGAGCATTAAATGAATATATTAGAAAAGAAGAAAAGATCTAAAATCATTCACCTATGCTTCCACCTTAGGAAACTAGAAAAATGAGAGGAAACTAAACTGAAACTAAGCAGAAGAAAACAAATAATAAAAATTACAGCAGAGATCAATAAAACTGAATAGGAAAGCAATAAAGAAAAATCAACAAAACCTCCAGCCAGGTTAACTAAGAAAAAAACAGGGAAGATACTCATAACTAATATCAAAACTAAGACAGGGACCATCACTATTCATCACATGCATATTATAAATACAATAAATATTATTAACAATTCTATGCCCACAAATTTGATAACCTAGATGAAATGGACCAATTCCTTGAAAGACACAATCTATCAAAACTCAAAGAGAAAATACATTAGTGAACAAGCCGATATCTATTAAAGAAATTGAATCACTAGTTAACAACCTTCCAAAACAGAAAGCACAATCTCTACAATCCCTTTCAAAAAACAGACACAGAGAGCGTACTTCTTTATTCATTGTACAAGGCTAGAATTATCTTAATACCAAAACAAGACAAAGACATTTTAAGAAAGGAAAACTATAGACCAGTAAGTCTCATGAACGTAGTTGCAAAAATCCTCATCAAAATATTAGCAGATTGAATTCAACAATGTATAAAAATAATTATATACCATGACCAAGTTGATTTATCTCAGGCATGCAAGGCATGTCCAGCATTTTAAAAAATCAATTAATGTAATGTACCACATCAACAGGCTAAAGAAGAAAAAACTTATGAGAATATCGATTGATGCCCAAAAAATCATTTGAGAAAACCCTGCAACCATTCATGATGAAAATCTCTCAGTAAACTAGGAATGAAGGGAACTTCTTCAATTTGATAAAGAACACCTACAAAAAACCTGGAGCTAATATCATACTTTCTTTTTTAACAAAGAGTGTTACGTTAGTTTCAGGTGTACAATATAATGGTTCAACAATTCTAGACATTACTGAGTGCCTTACTGAGTGCTCATCAAGATAAGTGTACCCTTGATCCCCTTTATCTATTTCACTCCTCCCTCACCTACCTCTCTTCTGTCAACCACCATACTTAATGGTGAGAAACTAGATGTTTTGTGCTAAGATCAGGAACAAGACAAGGATGTCTATACTCACCACTCCCATTCAGCATATTACTGTAAGTCCCAAGTCATGCAAAAGACAATAAAAAGAAAAAAAGTATACAGATTGGGAAGGAAAAAAATAAAACTTTGTTCACAGATGACATAATTGTCTACATAGAAAATTCCAAAGGATCAACAACAACAACAACAACAAAACTCCTGGAAGAAATAAGCAGCTATAACAAGGTTGTAGGATACAAGGTTAATATACAAAAGTCAACTGCTTTCTTCTACTGGGTATTTACCCCAAAGATACAAATGTAGGGATCCGAAGGAGTACATGCACCCCGATGTTTATAGCAGCAATGTCCACAATAGCCAAACTATGGAACAAGCCAAGATGTCCATCAACAGATGAATGGATAAATAAGATGTGATATATATATATACAATGGAATATTATGCAGCCATCAAAGAAAACGAAATCTTGCCATTTGCAATGACGTGGATGGAACTGGAGGGTGTTATGCTGAGCGAAATTAAGTCAATCAGAGAAAGACATGTATCATATGACCTCACTGATATGAGGAATTCTTAATCTCAGGAAACAAACTGAGGGTTGCTGGAGTGGGGGGGGCGGTGGGAGGGATGGGGTGGCTGGGTGATAGACATTGGGGAGGGTATGTGCTATGGTGAGCACTGTGAATTGTGCAAGACTGTTGAATCACAGATCTGTACCTCTGAAACAAATAATGCAATATATGTTAAGAAAAAGAAAAGAAGAAGAAGATAGCAGGAGGGGAAGAATGGAAGGGGGTGAAATCGGAGGGGGAGACGAACCATGAGAGACGATGGACTCTGAAAAACTAACTGAGGGTTCCAGAGGGGAGGGGGGGTGGGAGGATGAGTTAGCCTGGTGATGGGTATTAAAGAGGGCACGTTCTGCATGGAGCACTGGGTGTTATGCACAAACAATGAATCATGGAACACTACATCAAAAACTAATGATGTAATGTATGGTGATTAACATAACAATAAAAATTTTTTTTAAAGTCAACTGCTTTCTTATATATCAATAATGGAAAATTGGAATTTGAAATTAAAAATACAATGTCATTTACATTAGCATCAAAATGAAATAATTAGGTATAAATCTAACAAATATGTACGAGAGCTATTTGAGGAATACTACAAAACTCTGATGAAAGAAATCAAAGACCTAAATAAATGGAGACATAATATATGCACCTGGATAGGAAGACTCAGTATCGTCAAGATGTCAGTTCTTCTCAACTTGATCTATAGATTCAATACAATCCCAATCAAAATACCAGCAAGTTATTCTGTGGGTATCAACAAACTGATTCCAAAGTTTATGTTGACAGGTGAAAGACCTGGACCAGCCAACACAATATTGAAGAACAAAGTCAGAGCACTGACACTAAATGACTTTAAGACTTACTATAAAGCTATACTAGTTAAGATAGTGTAGTATTGGTGAAAAAATAGACAAATTGATCATTGAAACAGAACAGAGAGCCCAGGAATCGATCCATACAAAAATAGATCTTTGACAAAGGAGCAAAGGCAATTCAATGGAGACAGGATGGTCTTCCCAACCAATAGTTTTTTGAACAACTGGACATCTACATGCAAAAAAAAAAAAGAGAGAGAGAGAGAGAATCTAGACACGGTTCTTCAAATTTCACAAAAATTATCTCAAAATGGATCACAAACCTCAATGTAAAATACAAAACTTTTCTAAAACTCTTAGACGATAATATAGGAGGAAAATCTAGGTGAATCTTGGGTTTCACAATGACTTTTTAGATATAACACCTAAAGTATGATCTATGATAAAAAGGATTGATAAATTAAACTTCAATAAAATTAAAATTTCTGTTCTGCAAAAGCCACTCCCAATAGAATGAAGAAACAAGTAATATACTGGCAGAAAATATCTGCAAACGACATACCTGATAAGGGAATAGTATCCAAAATACACGAAGAATTCTTAATATTCAACAAGGAACGACCTGATTAAAAAATGGGCAAAAGATCTGAACCTAACCAAATAAGATATAAAGATTGCAAAGAAGCCTAAGAAAAGATGTTCGACATCATATGTGCTTGGATAATTATAAGTTAAAACAATAATGAGATACCACTACCTACCTGTTAGAATGGCCAAAATCCAAAACACTAACACCAGATGCTGAAAGGGTTACAAAGCAACAGGAACTCTCATTCATTGCTGGTGGGAATGGAAAATGGTAACAGCCACTTTGGAAGACAGTTTGGCAGCTTCTTACAAAACTAAACATACTCTTACTATAGGATCCAGCAATTGTGCTCCTTGGTAATTACCCAAATGACTTAAAAATTTACATGCACAAAAAAGCCTGCACACAGATGCTTATAGCAGCTTTACTCATAACTGCCAAAAGTGAAAAGAAACCCAGATGCCCTTCAGTAAGTGAATGGATAGACATACTGCAGTACATCCAGATAATGGAATGTTATTCCATGAGAAAAATAAATGAGCTATCAAGCCACGAAAAGATATGGAGGAGTCTTAATTGAAGTAAAAGGAATCATTCTAAAAAGGCTACATACTGTACGATTCCAACTATATGACATTCTGTAAAAGGTAAAACTATGGAGACAGTAAAAAGATCAGTGGTTGCCAGGGGTTAGGGGAAGAAGGGCTGAACAGGCCGCACAGAGGATTTTAGGGCAGTGAAACTACTCTGTATGACATTATAACGGTAGATCACAACAGTATATAATTGTCCAAACCCACAGAATGTGCAACACAAATAGGAAACCCTCGCAGAAACTATGGACTTTAGTTAATAATAATGTATCAATATTGGCCTAAATGTAAAAGTGTACCCCACTAACTGCAAGATGTTACTAATAGTGGAAACTGAGGTGGGAAAGTATATGGTACTTCTCTGTACTCTCTGCTCAATTTTTCTGTAAACCTAAAACTGCTAAAAAAAAAAAAAAGTCTTTTAAGTTAAAAAAACAATCAAAGGAGACTAAAAGGGAAGTTTACACGTAAGGCAATTTTAACTCTAAAAATCAGCCTGTGAAATGCAGAAATCTCTATTAAAGTTATTTAAACCAGAGGTTCTCAAAGTTCAACATGCATCAGAACCTCTGGACCAGCACTTGTTAAAACCCAGACAGACCTCTGTCTTACCCTCCAACTTTCCGATTCCCTAGGTCTGGGGTGGGGCTTGCAGTTTGTATTTCTAACAAAGTGCCAGGGAACGCTGATGCTGCTGGCCCTGTGCATCAAGAGAGATATAAGTGTATAGAATTGTCGAATCATTATATTGTGTACCTGAAACTGATATAACACTGTATGTTAATAATACCTGAATTTTTTTTAAAAAAATTAAAGAGTTAATAAAGTCTAATAAAAATAAGAGCAAAGCTGAACAGTAACCAAAAAGGGATTTTAGGGTAGATAGAAGATAAGGGGCACATACTAAATAACCTGAGTCTTTTCTGCAGAATATAATGGGAGAAGTTTTGAGAGAAGGACCAAGAGTCAGAATTTTTTTTTTTAATTTTATTTATTTATTTGACAGAGAGAGACACAGCGAGAGAGGGAACACAAGCACAGGGAGTGGGAGAGGGAGAAGCAGGCTTCCCGCTGAGCAGGGAGCCCGATGCAGGGCTCGATCCCAGGACCCTGGGATCATGACCTGAGCCGAAGGCAGACGCTTAACGACTGAGCCACCCAGGCGCCCCAGAGTCAGAATTTTTAAGTCCTACCTGTTTAAGAACTCGAGAAAGAAGACTGAAATGTAGTGTCTGTCTTTCTTTCTCACCATTTGTAATCCTGTATTGCTATGCTGACCTGAAAATCAGAAATCTGTAATGGGCAATGGGCAAAGACACTGAGAAAAATAGGAATAAACAGGTCAGTCACGCTGAAGGAAAGAGGAAGTGCTGGAGAATAATGCTAAAGCCACAGTGGGGACAGGCTAAAAATGCTAGGCCAACTCCAAATTCTCCAGCCCCTCCCCATCCTCTTCTCTTAAAGATTTATCCTAGATCACTTAACTCACTGGATTGTCCCCTCATTTCCAGGAGACCAAACGTGCTGCTGATACACAACTTTGAACTCTGGGACAATACTCTTCTGCCTCTTTCTACCTCCCTTTACACACAAACGTGAAGTTAAAAAATGAACAGAGAACGTACTGGGAGATTCTAAGAAACTCCTGTATGTGCCCCCACAAGGCCAAACACCCAATGCCGTCTACTGTGTTCACAGCAGTATTTCTAGCAAGCAGCACGGTGGCTGGCATGTGGGAAATGCTCCCTAAATAAATGCTGAGAGAATGACCAAATCTGAGGGAAGTGATGGAAAGGTGAACAGTCCTCCTCTATGATCACAACGCATGTTTTTCTTCGATACAGGAATAGAGATGATGGATTTAGAAGGCAGGGCACCTATGTGCAAGGACTATGACAGAGAGAGCAATCAGAAGGCTCTGGTACTGAGTGTGTGCGCATACATGTGCATGTACTTCCACCTGTCTACAAGGACAAGGCCCAACCCGACACACCCTAGGTATGCCTAACAGGTAATAAGGAAATCTACTCTTCTCTATGCTTCCCATAGTCTGCTACAAAGAAGATTCGCCTTTCCGTGCATGGGGCGGAAGAAACGGAAGACTCATTTCCTTGCACAGTGAGCATGCAGACACAATGATAATGATGGTTTCTTCATACAAACCCACTAGCCAGTAAGGCCACTGGATCCCCAACACCCAGAGACCACCCAATAAATATTTATCAAAGAAATGCATGAATGAATGGTAGAGAAGGGTAATCAAGGGCCCTCTGGGCCTGTCCATGTCAGATGAGGCTCACCTTCTTAAAGTCCTTGTACCAGAGCACTGAACTGCAAGCACCTGGACCCAGGGACCAAGGATGGGAGAGATGGAGATGAATATGGGGCACCTACATGCCCCAGGTGAGACAGCCAGTGAGCGAAATGGAAACAGAGAGACAGATAGTATGGCAATGTAAAGATGTAGGCTGTTCTCCTTTCCATAATGTGTGATGTGCATACAAGATCAGCAATAAGAAGGGGCCCCTGCTCTTCACTCCCTCTCCAATTCAAGAACAGTCTATGGTGGGCATCTTAAGGAAGCTCACAGTCCTTCCTGCAGATCCTGGGAGATAAGGGACAGCTTATGAGCCCAAACTCCTACACATCTTGTTGGTGTGATGCTTCTCCACCAATGGGCACATCTCCCTGTCTTCAGAGGGTACGGCGTGAGGGTGCCGTCAGCGGCCGGGGAGGCTGGCAACAAGACTTACTCTTTAGCGCCTCCAACATCTGTGCCCATCTGCACTGTGGATCTGGATGAAGTTCAATCTCCTCAAGATGCCACCAGAGGGCACAGCCAGCGATTTTGCCTGTCTCGTTCATTATTGTATGCTCAACACGCAACACAGTGCTGGACACACTCCAGAAACTCCGTACATACTCAGGAAGGCAAGAAGGGAGACCTAACAGCACTCAGTCCTGCCATATGCAGGCAAGGCTCCCTCTCTTTGAAGCCCTGACTGGAGACAACACTTGAGACAGCGCTCGAATCTAGGTTGAAAGGAAGTGCGGGAAGGAGCAGATGGGAAAGCTCTGGTCCCAGCCCAACACCCTACGTGTGGAAGGCAGGAGAGGAATCAAGAGAAGGCTCACTTTCCGGCACCCTGGGCACCTGAGCACACAGACATTATTTGATAAGGACTTTTCTTCTAGAACACAGGCAAGCCCACCAGACAGAGACCAAAACCCGTAACTATTCTGTTTTTCGGTGCTTCCCCAACACCCACCAGTTACAGAAAAACTCTTACT
The DNA here is from genome assembly GCF_964656455.1 of Halichoerus grypus. Taxonomy (NCBI): domain Eukaryota; kingdom Metazoa; phylum Chordata; class Mammalia; order Carnivora; family Phocidae; genus Halichoerus; species Halichoerus grypus. The sequence goes on from NC_135727.1 coordinate 89,688,392, forward strand.
GAGAAGGAAGGAGCGGGAGAGGGAAGGAGGGAGGAAAGGTGGGAGGGAAGGAGAGAGGGACGAGGACAGAATAAGAAAAGGAGGGAGGAAAGAAAGGAAGGGAAGGAGGGAGAGAGGGAAGGAGGAAGGTGGCTAGTCTCTGTCCTTGGTGCAGTCAAGCCCACCCTCTCGGAATCCTTGCCCAGGTGCATTGCATTGAGACAGCACTAGCACCCAGACAGCAAGGATTAGAGGGGGGGAGCAGGGCAGAAGGCTGAAGCACCTGCAGTGCTCGAGGCGGAGCAAGTTTTCTGTTACACAGGTCCACGTGGGAGCAGGAAGGAGAAGTCTCGAGATGTGTACGCAGTGGGAAGGGGTATTAATAAGAGGTTCCGTTCCGTGGCCCACCCAAACTCAGCACATGCAGGGATATTCAGGGACATGGAAGTCTGCTCTCCTGCATATATGCTTCAAAACAAGGGCCAAGCCCATCCTGTGTCCCATCACTGCCCAGCACAGGGTCAGCACGTTTGCTCAATAAATACTTGTGGAAGGGAGGGGGGAGAGGAAAGGAAGGAGAGAGGGGGCAAGTCACGGGTGCTTTGTCCTTCTACATGCAGAAAAGGGCTCCTACTAGAGTCCTGGAGGTGTACTGCATCAGGAGAGTACTCATATCTAGGTCGCGAGGATGTGAAAGGAGGAGCAGAGCAGAGCGGAAGGCTCGGGATGTGCGTACCATGTGCACATCTAGGCGAGGGACTAAGGAGAAGCCCGATTCCTGCACCCTGAGCCCAAGTATCCACAGGCATTGTCGTGAGGAAGCTGACACTCCAGGAACCTGCTAGACTGTAAGGCCAGTGTCCCCGACCGGTTCGTTTCCCATGACATCCCCACACAGCAGGAACTCAGTACCCTTGTGAAATGATGGACAGAGAACCGCACACACACAGAACTGAATGAACAAGCGAAGCCCAGTGAGGTTCTGTCCGACACAGAGACCAGGCTCACGATCTCTATCCTTGCACGAGCCCACCACACTGATCAGCCAGCACTCGAGCCTTGGCTGCGAGGACAGGGGAGGGGGGGACAAAAATCACGGTCCAGACACCTGTCCAACAACCATGCATTTGGAGTGCGTGTGCAATGAGGAAGTTCACACTGCTTCAGACAAAGATGATGGATAACAAAGTCTATCTCCTGCCTTTAGGTCTGGGGCAGAAATGTGTGTATACGTGTGTGTACGTGTGCACATGCACAGGAAGAACATGGGTATGTATAGGAGAACGAAAAGGCTCAATTCCTGGCACAGCCTGCATGCCTGTGTTCTAGGCCTGGGGAAGTTCATTCACTACATTCCTCCACTGGCCAGGAAGTCCTGTAAAGAAAGAAGTTGTCTCTTGTTCAGCAGGATACTCCCAGCATAGTGCATGGCCCCTCAAATGTGATCAATGAATATGTGCTGATTGAAGTGCTTGGCAGAAGGTCTGTGATGACAAGGCTCACCCTCCTGTAATCCATGCACACAGGAGGTGCTTTGAGAATTCACAACTCCGATATGCAATGGGTATAGGAGAAGGAGCGGGTCATTCTTCTGCACACCACAAGCGTGCACGTGTGTCTGTGTGTGTCTACAGTGTTAAGTTCGTGCCCTGAAAAGGAATGATAAGGCTCTTTCCTGATACGGTCTTACCTATAAGCTCACTTAACTTCCTATGCTGGCCAAGTGTGTGGTTCTGGAGGAGCCGGGGAGAGTCACAAGCGGATGTACTCCTTGCCACAGCGTGTGGGGACACAGCATGGAGAACGTGCATGAGAAAGGGGGAGCTCATTCGCTGCCACCCATGACAGGCTAAGTCCTCTGAGGGCTGAGCCCCCACCTGACTTGCTTCTCACTGCGTCCCCAAGCACTCCCACTAACTCAGTGATTCTCAAACGTGAGCGGACATCAGAATCAGTGGGAAGGCTGGTTAGAAAACAGACTCCTGTGGTTCATCATTTACTAGGTCAGGAGTGGGGTCCAAGAAGTTGCATTTCTAACAGGTTCCAAGGTGATACTGATGCTACTGGGCCAGTGGGCACATTTGGAGAACCACCATTCTAAATAGAGACATTAAAGAAATTAAAGAATGAGAGGGGTGATGTAAAACTCTCCACTTTCAAATATGGGTGAGATTCCCTCTGAATTTTTGTACAAGGCCAATGCACTGGGACCGCACTCGTACCTCAGTACCAAGAATGAGAGAGAGGGACCTGAGCACAAGTCTCAGGCCTCTTCGGATCGTGTGTGTGTGTGTGTGTGTGTGTGTGTGTGTGTGTGTACAAGAACCATCACTCTTGCGCTCACAGGTGACTGCCTACGACTGGACAAAGGGAAGTGCCTTTCCTGCACATGCACGTGTGAGATAAGCCTTCAGGGCTACTTTCATTCAAGCTCTGGCTGTGGAAGGAGCACGTGGAAAGCTCACTGCCCCGCCCGTGGGACACGGAGAGGCTGCTGCCGGGCTGCTCAGCCCCTACACACTGTGGATGCAGCTCTGTGTGAGGGGACACACCTGTGTTTCTATACCTGAGTGCTGTGTGTGTGGACCCGGTTGGGCCCTTCCCCTGCACACAGTGTACTTATGTGGGATTGTACTGAGGTTTAGAAGGTTCTCCTACACACATCTGTGAGACCAGAATGGAGGGCAGGGCATCTCAAGTCCCAGCGTGCAGCCCACCCACCCCCGGGACATGCAGGCATAACAAATGAGAAGGAATCCGTTCTCCAGTCTTGTGGGCCAGTTGCCCAGCATAGCACCTGAAATAGAGTAGGTCCTCGGTAGGCAGTTGTAGAAAGGAGAGGAGGGAGGACATAGAGGTGCTCTGTCCCACGTGAAGATGGTGCTCTCCCTCTCAGAATCCTTGCCCAGGTGCATTGCATTCAGAAAGCACTCTCACCCAGGTAGCAAGGATTAGAGAGGGGGAGCCAGACCAGAAGATTCCAGCACCTGTATGCCTTGTGTGTGTGTGTGTGTGTTTAACAAGAAGGCTTACTGTTCTTGCCCAGTGCCTGTATGCAGGATTGAACTGAAGAGAAGGTTCTCCTACACATATCAGACATGTGTTTGTAAGTTGGTGGGGGGGTAGGTGGTAGATAAGAAGTCCCCTATGTGACACACTCACTCTCAGCACATGCAGGGGTGGCGGGTGATGACAAAGTCCATTCTCCCCCCTGGACTAGAATATCCAGGAGGGCAGGGGCCAAGTCTGTCTCGTCCAGTCTGCCATGACCAATGCCCAGCACAGTGCCTAATAAATATTATTTGTGGGAGGAAAGAATGAATGAGGGATAGATGGTAGCCTGGCAGGCAGCAAGCAGCTGAGAGGTGGTGTACAGATTCCTCTGTCCTTCTCCATGCAGAGGATGCTTGCCCTCCAGACCCCTGGCCCTGGTGCACTGCAATTAGAAAGCACTCTCACCCAGGGACAGAGGATGAGAAAGAGGGCGCAGAGCAAAGAGCTTGGGCACCTGCGCCGTGTGTGTGGTGCACACGCACGTGTGTGCATATGCATACTTAACTCTCTTGGTTGCGTTCCCGCCAAGCATCACCATGTGCATTGAGTAAGACCGATGCACCCCCCCGGTTGTGCACATGTACTCATCCCCACGCACAAAGTCACACGGCCTCTCTCTCTCACGCGGTCTCTCTGAGTACGTGCTGTGGGTGGCACCTTTTTCAGACGGTACCTGAGCATCTGCATGTGTTGGCGGTGGGGCTGGGGGTTAACAAGGCTGGGACAATCTGCGTACATGGGCACTCCTGTGCATATACATGTCGGAGGATGGTATAGTAAAAGGGATAGTTCTTCCCCTCCACTCCTCTGCTAAACCATGAACTCACTGAGGGCCACCACTAGCTGTGTGAGGCTTATCACCCAATGTATGTCTCCCCATTACAGTATCTGACACACACAAAGCCAAAAGAAAAAGAAAGCTCATGCCCTGACATAGGGGTACGTCTGTCCCCAGGGAAGGATGTCCATTCGCCCACAGCTGTCCTTGAGAGAGCCCAGGAATGAGGACTCCAGGCCAGGGACCTTATCTGTCTTATTGACCACTGTAGCTCTAACACCCAGTGCAGGGGCCGGCACCTCAAAGCAAACTCAAATATTTGACAGAAAGTGGACGAGGTGATGTACAGGTACTCAGTTCTTCTACATGCAGACAAGGCTCAGCCTCTTTGAATCCTTGAATAGGTGTGTTGCACTGAAACGGCACTCACACCTAGGTTCCAAGGATTCGAGAGGGGGAGCAGATAAGAAGGCTCAGGCACCTGCCGTGTGTGTGTGTGTGTGTGTGTGTGTGTGTGTGTGTAGCTATGACAAAGAGTACAGAGACTATTCTCTCCTGCACTGTTCTGTGTGAGATCAGAAACGACGCCACACTTCTGCGTACTTGCGGGTGACAATGGCAATGAGAGGTCCACTCTGTGGCCCACCCACTCTCAGGGCAAGTCGGTGCAGTAGCTGATGAGGAATTCTGTTCTTCTCCCTTGACTGTAAGCAACACAAGGACAGGGACCAGGTGTGCCTCCTACTGCAGGCTCACCGCCCAACTTACTATCTGTAGAGCAGAGGCGATCACAATTACTTGTGGAATGGAAGGAGGATGGGAAAAATGCTCTCTCCTTAAATGAAGATGAAGCTCTCACTCTCAGAATCCTTGCCCAGGTGCATTGCATCCAGAAAGCACTCTCACCCAGGTAGCAAGGATTAGAGAGGGGGAGCAGAGCAGAAGGCCCCGCAGGGGTTTAACAAGACAGCTCACCCTTCTTCACAGAAGGTGCTCTCTTGTGATGACACAGAAGTAAAGACAAGATTCTTGACCTTCACGTTAAGGATGTCCGGTTGAACAACCATTTGACTGGTTCCCTGAGATGACAACGAGAACAATGACAGAACGGTATAAACTTACAAGCACAAAGAGACCGAGGAGAGAGGAGTGTGAGCAAGAAGAGAGAGAGAATGATCATGAGCCATCACCTAGCTCGTGGTCCCTTATATCCTTTGTGTGAATATGTGGCCGGAAGGCAGGACAGGTAAGTGCAGTCGTTCATAAACTTCAACATGCATCACGATCACACAGAGAGCTTGGTAATATGCAGGTTCCCTCCTAATCATGCCGAGAAAATGAAAGAAGACGACAAATCAATATAAAGTGGAACACAACACGGGGCACACAGCCATAATTATTTGTACTTCTTGCCCTCCATTTGTAGGCATGTGTGGATTTGAATAAGTGTGCATTTTAAGGAGGGCAGTCACATTCCTGCATGCAAGGGACATGTGAGAGGGAAGAGGTGTGAATGTCTATGAGACCAAGTACTTGCATGGGGAGGAATGAATAGATTCATTCTCCTGAGTTCCTTGTGTGGGCCTGAGGTGATGAGTCTCTCTATCTTTCAATCTTGCTTATCAACAAAGTCCACACTCCTTCATATATAAACAATATGAAGGAAAACATCAGAAGTTCCCCTCTCCTCTACAGTGTGTGTGTGTGTGTGTCTGTGTGTGTGTGTGTGTGTGTGTGTGTGTGAGAGAGAGAGAGAGAGAGAGAACGCACAGCAGGGAGCCACCGCAACAAAAAGATGCACCTTCCTACAAAAGCACCATATGGGAATGGTGTTTGGGAAGCTCACTGTTCAACAGGCAGGAGTTTAACTGCAAGAGCAACCTCAAGTTCAACTTCCAGTTCAACTGCAAGAAAGGTGAGTCAGAGGGCCTGTGCCTTCATATTGGGCAAGCATTCATACATATAGTTCATTGTGGGTGGGGGGAGTGGGCCAAGAGAGTGAGGTAAGCTGAGACTTGCCCTCCTGCAAACCCTGCACGATGGTGGGAGTTATAGAGATCCCATCCTCCCCCACCCCCCACCCTGGGGAAGGGATGTGTGAGGGAACAGGTGGGATGGCTCACTCTCCTGAATGTCTCACGTGCATGCATGCATGTATTAGAGAGTAGCCAGAGAGAGAATGAGTCAGAAAGTGAATTCTTTGAGTGAGTGTGTGTGTGTGCATGTGTGTATAAGAGAGAGAAAGAGAGAAAAAATACAAATGAGTGAAAATGAGGGCATTTGCCCCTGCGAGTATGAAACCGAAAACCTCTGGTGTCTCCCGTCTCTGAACACTCATCTGCCTGTATATGTTGTGCACGTAGCTACGTGTGGGCCTCTCATGCATGCTCATCCTCCTGTTTACCCTGCTTGTGCATATGTGTACGTCCAGGTATCTGCGTATCTGTGAATGCAAGAGAAAGCACTAACAAGCAAGTGCACCTTCATTCAACAACTTCTCAAGGGAAGAACACTGAGACAGCTCAAGGGTGTGGAATCAGGGTGCTCAGGCTCTATCCCTGCTCACCTCTGGGACTCCAGGCACACAGGTCCACACCCTGCGATATGCCTACCTGTCCTGGGAATGGGACAGGGCACTGAGCAAGTGGGGACTAAAGTGTAAACTCCTTCGCCAGCATCCTCAGTACGTGGGCACACCTGCACAGTGGGTTCAAATGAGGTCCATCTTCCCATATGTGCCCACTAGCCCGTGTACTCAGGGGACTACGACTGTCCTGTTCACCGCTGGCTCCCTACACCCAGCACACTGTCTGGCACCAAGTAGTAAGTAAATACATAATGGCAGGAAGGAAGGAGAAGGAGGTGATGGACAGGTACTCTGTCCTTCCATCTGCAGATAAGGCTCAGCCCGCTCTGAAATCTTGCCCAGGTGCATTGCATGTAGAAAGCACAAGCAACCAGGTATCAAGGATGAGAGAGAAGGAGCAAATGAGAGGGCTCCCAGGGGGTGGCGTGGGAGGAACAACAGAAAAAGCTCACTTTCCCCAGCCCCTTGAACACATGAAGGCAGGCTTAATGGGAGAGTGAGGAATTTTATTCTCTGGCACAAGCTCATGAGACAGTAAGCCCAGGGCCCCTAATGCTTTGCCCACTACGGGATTCCCAAATCCAAGAGACATCCAAGAAGATCTGTGAAAAATCTGAGGAGAGGTGACAGGCACTCTGTACTTCTCACCTCCTGTGAATCCTTGCCCAAGTGCACTGCACTGGGACAGCACCTGCATCTGGGTACTAAGACTAGAAAGAGGGAACAGAGTAGAAGGCTGAGGCACCCACACATCCAGTGTTTGCACAAGTGCCCAACTCATACATAAAAAAGAGGAAAGAGAAGGTTCAATCTTTTACTCTTCTTTCTCTCATACCTCACATTCAATATATCAGTAAATTCAATCGGCTCTAACTGTAAAATATATCCAAATCTAGCCAGTTTTAACTACCTTCACAGTTCCGCACTACCACCATGTCTCCATCAATTTCTCACCTGAATTATTCCAGTGGCCTCCCAACTGGTCTCTCTGTCTCTGCACTTGTTCTCTCTTATAGTCTACTCGCCACGCAACACTTAGAACGATACTTTTGAAACAGAAACAAATAGAACCCCTGTAATCCTGATTTGTAACTGGAAGTTTAAGACTGAACTCATGTTTTATCTCAAAACAAGACAAAAGCAACAACAAAACATTTTTTTATGATATGGTCATGGAAGAAGCCTGAAATCAATCACCAATCCAGAGGCAATGAGCACCCCTAGTGCCTAGAATGTGGTCTCTAAATACCATGTCCAATAAAAGGAACCAAGGCTTATTGAAGACACAGCAGATTCCAAGTCTAGGGAAAGAGATGTCTGAGGTGAGCCTGGAAATTTTTTTTTTCAATCCAGAAGGCAGAGAAGCTATTGAATAGTTACTGGGGCCATGTCAAAAGAACTCAGGAGCAATTTGAAGAAGTTCCCCCTGGCTAAAGATGGGACATTTGAGCTTCACTGAAGATAAGAACTACAGTAGATTGAAAGGTCAAATATATTTAAATCCATGACTTTATCAAAATAATTTTTTTAAATCCTCTTTGGAGTAAGCTAATGAGCCAACTCATTATTTTGAGCACTGACAGAAAGAATCAAGCATTTATCCTGCCTTTCCTAAAAAACGGTAGCACTGCATAATCAAACAGTAGATGAGGGGGATTTTTTCTTTACAGAAGTATCCCAGCTAATAAATGAAGACAGAATAATGGAATTAGAATATCATCATTTGGAAAACCTAATAAAATAATGGCTCTAGGAATTGAGCATCAGTGGCAACTAACATCACAGAAAGAGAGACAACAACAAGTCATTATGTGCCTCTTGATGGAAGTACTTCTGACCCCATCCCCAAAATTAAGCCTAAATCCAATCAGGCTTCTAGATACAAATATCAGTTTACAGGAAATACAAACAAGGAAAAGGAACATGTAAACTACACCACAGGGATGCAATCAGAAAAATCCAGCCTGTGGGAAACTGCAAGATAAATGGCCCACTTTCTTCTGACAAATAAATTATAAGCAGAGAAAAAATACAGATAAAGAGGGAAGTTATAATTCAAAGACTTCAGATACCTATCAAGCAAATGTAATGTATCGACTTTATTTCCATCCTAATTTATGATACTTTAAGACAACTAGAAATTTAAACAATGGATATTTGATCATGTTAATTATTGTTAGTTATTAGGTATGATAATGGTATTATGGTTATGATTTTATTTTTTAAAGACTTTTTATTTATTTGAGAGAGCACGAGAGAGAGACAGAGCACGCACAAGCAGGGGGAGCGGCAGGCAGAGGGAGAAGCAGGCCCCACGCCGAGCAGGGAGTCCGATGCGGGGCTCGATCCCAGGACCCTGGGATCATGACCTGAGCCGAAGGCAGACACTTAACTGACTGAGCCACCCAGGCACCCCGGTTACGATCTTTTTAAATGAAGAGTTCTCAACTTTTGGGGATATGTACTAATAATCATCAGCTTTCCGTTTCGTCCATCATATCTTACTACTTCCCAACTCTCTGCTCCTGCCACAATGGCCTCTTTGTTGTTCCTAGAACACAGGAGGCCTTTCCTGATTGCTCTGTTTGATCCCGAAACTTCTTTACCACCATCTCCACTGCCACTGCCCCCACCCATTCCTTATCCCCTTTCCTGCTTTATGGTTCTCCAGAGTAGTGATCACCAACTGATGTGCTATGTATTTTACTGATTCACTTTGTTCGCTGCCTGTCTCCCCCAACTAGGGCAGGGATTCTTGTCTTTTGATCACTGATGGATCCCTAGTGCATAGGAGGGTGCCCAACACATAGTGGGTGCTCATCGATCTCCTGCAAATCTATGCATGACGGAGATGGGAGAAAGAACACAGGGCAGAGAGCTGCTTTCCATCCCACCACCTGTGTGTGTCTATCTTTTCGTGAAGGTGTGTGTATGTGTATGCGCACATGCACAAGAGAGCAAGGAAAGCTGAGGCTCACCATCCTGCAAACCCTGCATGTGGGAGGGGTTTTCAGAAGGCTCACCCTCCACCATGCAAGGGATGTGAGAGAGGGAGCAGGGAAAGGCTCACTCTCTTGGCACATCGTGTGGGTGTGCTCTAGAAAGCAAGGTGCATCAGCCTGGGGGGTGCCCATGGGCAGTAAGGAAGCCAGAGGAGAGCACTGGTGGGTCAGCCAGGAGGGGCACGCATGGAGTGGGACAGTCATCCAGAGGGGGATTTGGTGGCAGTGGTTTGTGTCCCCCCCACACACAGGGCTTATGAGGGAGGGGTTCCATCAAGACCTCAATTGCCTTGTGTGTGTGTGTATGTTTGTGCTCCTGCCTGTGCAGAGAGAAAGGAGGCGGCTTGCCCTCCTGCAAGCCTTGGGTGTGGGAGGGTAATTAAGATGCCAACGGTCCTACACTCAAGGCATGTAAGAGAGAAAGCAAGTCAGGAGGCTCGCTCTCCTGTATGCCGTGTGTATGTGAGAGAATGCATGGGTCCCAGTCGGACAGGTGTGTGTGTGATCGTGCCCCAGACATGCTAGAATGAGAAGGTATGTCTCTGTACACATTCCCATATGTACCTTCAGGAATGTTCACTATCTACTACCTATTTTTTTCCCCATTTTTCTTCTTTCTTTTTTCTTTATTTTTATTCCAAATGCCATTATGGTGTTTGTTCTTTACAGGGCACTGCTCTGAGTGCTTTTCATATGCTAACTAATTCAATGCTCATAAAATATTTACAAGGCAATCATCATCATGCCTATTTAACAGCTGACACAACACTGGACCATGCAGAGAGGACACACGGTAAGAAAGCTCAGAATCTTACGTGCTTGTGTTTTACAGAAAGAAGACCCAACAAAGAAGGGCTCAATCTCCTGACCACTGTATGCCTATGAGACAGAGAGAGCGTGCGCAAGTACGCGTGCGCACTTGCTCGAGCATGAGCACATGAGCGTCCACCATGCAGCACGTGAGAGGGGCTCATCCCCCCTCATGCTGCATGGAGGGAAGGAGGTGTGGGTGTGACAGTGAGGTGCAGGGGATCTGGGTTCCATGCGTGTGCTAGATGTAACAAGAAGGCTCATGCTCCTGCGTGCTTGCTTGTGTCGGATGTTAAAGTCCACAACCCCACACACGAGGCATGAAAAATGACAGGGTCCCCATGTGCAAAGACAGAGTACAAGAGTTTCAGAGGGAGAAACCAGGCGATCCACTCGCTAAGAAGTTTCACTTTCGTGCCAAGTCACAGGAAGGAGATTTAAGAAGTGTAGCTTTCTGCAAGCAAAGGATGTGAAGAAGAGAAGAGAAGAAAAGCCTTCCTCACGTGCCTGTGTGAGAAAGGGCACTGTGAGCGGAGGCTCGCTCTCCTGCACAATGGCAGCGCTTTCAGAAAGCACACCCTCCCCCTGGCGAAAGATGTGAGCACGGCAGCAGGTGAGATGGTTCGCTCTCGGGTGTGCACACGTGTGTGTGCGTCCCAAGCAAGATACAGAAAGAATGGGGAGTAAGGCGCAGGCAGGCAGGTGGACAAGCAAGGCCGGGGCCTGGGGCAGACGGTGGCTCACTGTCTGGAACACACACACCCCTACACTACGTATGTGCAGTAGTGGCTGGGAGGCCGGGGAGGGGCTGTAATAAGCCCCCCTTTTGCTCAAGCTGCCTGTGGGGGAGGGGGTAGAGGAAAGTGAAGTATGGGAAAAGGGAACAACAGGAGGAAAGAGACAGAGCCAGACAAAGAGGGAGAGAAGTGGGAGTGGAGGACTCTCTCTCCCGTCAGCACAGAGAAGACTCAGATTAGGGTGGGAAGTAATGGAGGAGGTGACAAGGGGCTGGATGCAAAATAGTCAGATTAGGCATATATTCTGAAAGGAGAGCCAAAAAGATTTGATAATGGGTTGGATTTGGAATATAGAGGGAAAAAAAAGAAGTGTCAAGGATGAATCCAAAGACTTCAGCATATGAAAATCCTATGCATCGTTGGCCTGAGCAATTTTTTGGCGGGGGCAGGTCGTGGTGCCATTTACTGAGAGAACACTGAAGGGAGAGGGGGAGGCTTCTTGAGGGACAGGAACAGAAAATCAGGACTTCAGTTTTGTGTTAAAGTTTGAGGTGCTTATTAGACATCCAAGGACAGATGTTGAGAACTCACTTGGATACATGCATCTGGAAATTCAGGAGGGAGGGCCAGTCTGGAAATAGAAATATGAAAGTCATCCACACAGGATGGTATGTAGAGCCATAGGACAAAATCAGGACAGCTAAGGACTAGTGATGAGTAGAAAGAAGTCATCCACAAACTAAGCCCTAAATCCCTCTGTTGAGAATTCAGGAAGAGGAGAAGCCATCAAAAGAGGCTGAGAAAGAAAAGCTGGTGAGCTAAGAGGACAACCGAGTGTGTGGAGTCCTGGAAACCAGATAGAGTCTCAAGACACAGGGAATGAGCCATCATGTGTGACTCTGTCAAGTCAGATGGTGAAAGTGCCCAATGAACTGGGTCATGTGAAGAGCATCGGGGGTCGTGACAAGGGCCATTTTAGGGGTGTGGTGAAGAGTAAAGCCTTAACTGGAGGGTGTTCAAGAGAGAGTGGAAGAAACATAAAGAGTAAAGTGCAACAGAGAAATGGGTAGAAACTGGAGGAACTCTTTGGGCCAAAGAAGGAAGTAGTGCCTTTTGATTTTTTTAATTTAATTTTCAAATTATATACGTTGTGGAAACTGAGACACTAAGAGGAAAAGTCGCTGGTCTGGGATCATGGAGCTGACAAGGGATCACACCAGGCTTCCACCACAGGTAAGCCGACTGCCGAGACAGCAGGCCCAACCACCAAACCCCGAGCAGCGTGTATCCATGCGTGTGTGAGAACCAAAGGGGTAAGAACTCATTCTCTGGCACTTCCTCGGCACGTGCATGGGAGAGGGAGGGGGAAGATGACAGAGAGAAAGATCAAGAACGTATAATAAGAAGGCTCAAGCTGCTGTCATGACCGTGTATGCGAGTGCACACAAAGAAAGGAGTAATGAGTAGGCTGACCCTGAGCACCATCAGTGTGTGCTTTGGGAAGTTGTAATAACAGGGCTAATTTTACTTTCATTTAAGCCATGCGTGGGGTGGGAGGGGGGCAGCACTAGAAGGTTCACAGTCCTGCAGTGCTGGATGCAATGGGAGAACACACACACTACATGTGCACATGTGAAAGAGGTGTGCCAGATCGAAGAGGCAAATGGGAGGGGCCACGGGAAAGCACACACTGCGACAGATGGCACATGAAAGAGAGAGCGCGTCAGCAGGCTCACTCACCTTCAGTGAGTGTGTGGGTCTGGGAAAGCACGTTAAAAAAAAAAAATCTCCGGACGCCTGCATGGCTCAGTCAGTTGAACGTCGACTCTTGACTTCAGCTCAGGTCATGATCTCAGGGTCGTGGGATCAAGCCCCGCGTCGGGCTCCAGTGCTCACTGTGGAGTCCGCTTGTCCCTCTCCCTCCGCTCCTCCCCCTCTCACACTCTCCCCTTTCTCTAAAAAAAAAAAAAAAAAAACTTTATAAAAAGAAAAAGAAAACAAGCTCATAATCCTGCATGCTCAAGGTGGAAAAGATGGGACAGCTCAAGAGGCTTGCACTCTTGCATAGACAGTGGGGGGAATGAGGGGGGGTAAGTGGGGAACAGAGGCAGAAATGGAGCAGGTCTAGGAATACTTACTGATGAATCCTATAAAAATGTTAAAATATCATAAATATTCACACTATCTTCATTTGAACACTGTTCCAAAACCTTTGAAACAACTAAAAGACAAAGGGCTTTTAATGTACAGACTAAGCAAGCAAACTTACTAACTGTAGGATAATTCTCATATTCTTTTCCTTAGATGTCAGTTGGCTTGACAACACTAATTATAGCATAAAGAGCCAAATGGGTATTCACCTTGACACTTTCTCTTTAGGCTTCAATCTTGTTGGCCAACAAATTAGAGCTTAGAAGTTGCCCGCCATCCTTGAAGGATAAACTCCTCCAGTTTCTGATCTTATTTTTTTTTGCCCTAAGAGGGGCAAATATTTTTTTATTCCTTCAAACACCCCACCATACAAGGCAAACACTAACAATCAGAAGGATTCTTCTCCCTCACTGTGTGTGTGTGTGTGTGTGTGTGTGTGTGTGTGTGCACGTGTTTGTGTACACATCTGAATAAATATGCACCTGTGGGTCTGAACCAACTTTTTTAAAGCCCACTATCCTACAAAGCATGCTTTAGGAAGGAAACTGAGAAGGCATGCTGGGTTTAAGAGACAGGGCACAGCTCAGAAAGATTACACGTCAGTAAAGGTTGTGTGTGGGAGGGGACCTGAGACAGCTCACACCCCAGCATGTGAGCCTTGTGAGACCAAACAGGTCAGGAGTCTCCTGCTCCTCACAGATAGAGAACGTGCACTGACACAGGTATGAGAAGGCCAAGGGTAATAAGGAGGCGCCTCCTCTTACATACCTGCGTGCATCATGGTATGTGTGTGTGTTGGGGTGGGGAGGGTGTCACTGTGGTAAAGCTCACTCTTGTTCACCGTGCCCATAAGAAAGGCAGGGGCACCTGGGTGGCTCAGTCATTAGGCATCTGCCTTCAGCTCAGGTCATGATCCCAGCGTCCTGGGATCGAGCCCCACATCGGGCTCCCTGCTCCGCGGGAAGCCTGTTTCTCCCTCTCCCACTCACCCTGCTCCTGTTCCCTCTCTCGCTGTGTCTCTCTGTGTCAAATAAATAAATAAAATCTTCAACAAAAAAAAAAAAAAAAGAAAGGCATTAAGAAATTTCCATCCTGCATGCTGGGGGCAGGCTCACTCTCCTGCAAACTCTACTAGTGGGAGTAGGATGTGGAACTCACCTCCAGTCAAAGCATATGAAAGGGTGATGGGGTGAAAAGGTTCTTCTCTGTGGCACTCTTTGCGTGAGAGAGAGAGACAGACAGAGACAGAGAGAGATAGACGGGGGGGGTAGGGAGGGGGAGAGAGAGAGAGAGAGAGACGAGTCACAGAAAGGCTCATTTACCTGCAAACCTTTAGTGTGAGAGGGGGGATTGAGACAATTCACACTCTGACACATAGAAGGCCTGTGAGGAAGCAAGCAGGTCAGAATGTGGGTGTGCTTGTAGGTCTGAGGAGAGAAGGCTTGTCTATCTGCACCTTTTTCATGTGGCTGCTTGTGAGAAGGTTCACTTGGCAGCTTGCTCTATGCAGGGTTATGCGGGTGCCCATGCACTGACAGGAGCAGCGGGGGTGGTGGGAGAGTAAGAAGGGTGACCCCAACTGTTCATTTTCTCCCTGTCAGGGGCCAGGAAGGAGCTGCTAAAGGATGCTTAGTCCCAGACTTTACCCTGTGCTCAGCAACCTGGAAGTAAGGGGCGGGGCAGGAAGAGAGAGAGAGGGAGGGAGGGAGTGAACAAGAACTAAGAAGACAACACAGAGGTGGAATCTGCCATAAAAAATGTTCATTATTACAATTCTGAAGTAAAGGAGAAGGTGTCAAAATGGACTGAAGACCAAGACATCTGCGTGTATGTGTTCAGGAGGTGAGTGAGGAGGTACTGAGGTAAGGTGTGAAGATACAGACTCTACAACAGGGACATGACATGTGGGAGGCAAGACAATACACTTGTGCCTTTGATTCCTCTAGCGGAAACACGGGGGATCAGCAGGATAAGCTAGATAATGAGCTCCTAAAAAGAAAAAAAAAAATCACAAGGTAATGGTACATTTAGTGGCATCCAGAGTGAAGAAAAACTAAAAAGGAGACACACGTTCGGGGCGTCATATGTATAACGTGACCGCTGTCCTCAGGGAGCCTGAAGTGTCTGCACCAAGGAAGAGTCCTATGAAACGGTCTCTAAGCTCCATCCCACTCTGAGACTTAGGGGATGCCATGAAGAGAGATCTAAGCCAGATAAAATGAAAAGCTGAATCGGTGACACAAGGTGGTAGATGCAAAATGTAGGAATTTAAAGAGGAGAGACACCACTGCAGACCAGATGGGTTATAGAGGAGAATGAACAAAGAGGATGGAAGAGATGCCAATGGGCCAAGAGAAGAGGCAGTGGAGGAGGGAGTATTCCAGAAGATAGGAAGGAGAATACTCAAAGGCGCTACCTAAGAGGCCACAAATAAACCAGTTGGGCTGGAGTGGAGAGTTCTGCCAGGAAGATGAGGGTGAAGAAGGTCAGTGCCATCCTGTGGTCCTTAAATGGCACAAGCATAAAAATCAGTTGGACTTTGGGGTGCTGAGCAACCACCAGGGAGGGAATTTTAGGTGGCTCACTGACGTTTCTCGTAATGTGTCTACTTGAACATGAGGAGGACTGACCTAAAACAAACCCAACTCACGTTTGTATGGAGTGTAGTACTTGAGATAGAGATTTAGTTTTTTAAATTAGCTGATTCAAAATAAGACAGCAAGTCCCGATGGACATGAAGATTGTGAGGACAAGTGACCAGCAGGGCCACGAAACCAGGGACAGGCAATGGGCAGTTACCAAAGTGGGTGAAGTTGGAGAACAAAAACGCTTCTTCTCAAAGTTTAGTCCAGCAGCAAGTGGAAATGTGGATTGGCACTAGAGAGACCAATCTAAGGCGCGGCCCTCGCAACCCACACATGAGAGAGTCCAGGAGGGCTGGAGCCAGGCTGAGTGGATGGGAGAACAGAAAGGAGGGGATGGGGGAGGGGTTGCACAGGGATTCAGTAGATTTCAAGAGCACGAATTGGCAACTCATTGTATGAGGTGTTTTATGAAGATGAATCTTGGGACAGCGTTCAGAACAAGGCTTGAATGAGGGGCCAGCTGGGCCAACAGAAATGAGATGAGCATGAAGGACCCTTTAAACAATCTACGAAACCTGGACAATTAAGCAGGGGCATAATTCCATCAGAAAATGCCAAGGATTCCATCATTAACACACAAATAATGGCTTGGGGCTAAGAAGTAGGTATTTGGGGTCTTAGCATCCTTCCCTGAAATGGAAGCGGAATGCTGTTGCACTGCAGGTACCTGAAGCATTTAAGATACTTTTGCTACTCCGAATTCTGAACAAGCTACCTATCCTGTGCTGGTGTTCCCAACATGAAGCACTAATTTTTCCCTCATTTCCCAACCCCTGGAGCTCTAAAGCCAAGCTATAACACATGATAAAACCGGCAGTTGAGTGGATTTTATTTTATTGCTCCAGGGAAATTTAAACAAAAAAAAACAACAACTTGGAAGGACTTTACTCATGAACTCAAGTCCCCTCTAAAAATAGACACAGTTACACCATTCATTTGGTACATAAACTTATTACGTCTTACAACTTGGAGAACGGGCAGAATGAATAGATTCATTCTCTCTTTATTTATGCTTTTCTTAAGAGCTGTCAAGCCTTTGCACTCTACATTTCCTCCAAGAACCCCCTCTAAGAATGTCTCTCTGAGTGTCTCACACAGCATTTACACATTTCCCACCCCGCATTCATGGATTTGCGTTGTGCCTTATCTCTCCCAAAGGGAAGAGACTAACTTTGACATCATTGGGAGGCCTCAGACGTAGGGTAGAAGCTCCGTAACTATCTGTGAAATAAATCTGCTTGCTTTTAGGCTAAGTATAGCCACTCCCATTCTGTTTGAAGTCCTGCCATTTCAAGGGCCCCAAACTGTCTTATCAGCAGCTATTCAGATTACTTCCCCTGCCATTATTGTGCAAGAAGATATGGATAAAACGATTTACTAATTCAGGAAGATTTCAGGGTGTGTCAGGTTTTAGGACACACACTCCATCCTTCAGTCACCGTTCTGCCTCCCCACCCACCCAAGGCGTGGCGACTACTACCAAGACAAATACCACCTACACCTCACTCTAATTCTAAATTGTAAGCTTATGAATGAGCTTGGTCTGAATTTAGGTCCAAGAGACAAGATATATTGGGTTGAAGGCTCATCTTCATTCTCTCGATGGGCTAGAGAAGAAACATATTGAACAATCTGGTGAGTTGGATCACTGACTTGAGTGGAGTCTTCGAGAAAGTAGCTGGCTGACACCACTGCATCTTAGCTGCTTCATACTCACAGGGCAGGAACAAACATTTGTTTTGGGGAGAAAAACGGCTGCTGGAACTTTGTGGAAGAATTCACCCAATCGTGTTTAACTTTTGTGACCTACTGTATATATTTGAAGAGAACATGCATAAGCCTCTGTCTTGCGCTGTCCCTAGGGTTTATGCAGCAGACTGGAGCCATGGGTAAGATTCTTCTAGGGATAGCTACCTTCTTGGAATGGAACACAGGACTGAATAGGGGTGTGTATCAAATTCTGCACTATTATAGGTTGCATTATAGTGACATTCTAACTTTACATGGCAAAAGGGGTGTAATATACACAAGATCGAACACAGCTGAAGGGATTTTCTTTTAACTTCCTCCTCTCCTCAATTTCTTCTTTGAGCATCTGACATAAGGTGACCCCCTAACTCCTGAAATGCCTTTGTCTTTATTTATATTATACTCTACAGTAGTCTCACTCTCCTGCTACCTCTGTGATCTTTCCTTCTTTTCAATCTTCGCTGCCACCTCTTCCACATTCAAGGTTCCTACTGTGTGTGTCTACCACCTCCCCAGCCCCCCCCCAGCAAGAATACATCTTCAGCTTGCTAATCATCTCTCTCTGAATTCTACTATGGGTTTCAGACATCTTTATTCGCTAGGTATCCATTCCTGCTCTCCCATTCAAGCCACAGGATATTTCAAACCATTTGTCACAACATAAAAAGGTTGGTACCTAAAAAACATACCTAAAGCTAAACCCATTACCTCTCTAGAAAGCAAATATCCAACTCCCCAGATTGCTTGCAATCACCATTGCTATTTTGAGTTTACCAGCTTAGAACGTTAATTACCTTTTGCTCCCTCCTACTGTAATCCCTGTATTTAATTTGTTACCAAGTCCGAACTTTCTGGTTTGCAACAGACCATATTTGTTCCCTTAGTTTCTATCCCCACCTTTCCCTTTGGAGGCTGGCCCTGACTGTTTTATACCTTTTGTTATCTGTTATTCCTCCCCAAGACTGGTCCCTCCTGTTGGCCACACTCAATCTGCTTCCCAGACTCTCCACAGTCCTCTTGCCCATCAAGCCAATTTCCTCCTGGTCAGCCCCCCACTCTCCCCAACCAGACTTGTGTTACTCGGCCAGACTGGATTGTCACCCTCCCTTTCTACATGGCCAAATGCTGTCTTCCTTTTTTTAAGATTTTTTTAATCTATCTGACAGAGAGAGAGCCAGAGATCACAAGCAGGGGGAGCGGCAGAGGGAGAGGGAGAAGCAGGCTCCCCCCGCTGAGCAGGGAGCCCGATGCAGGGCTTGATCCCAGGACCGTGGGATCATGACCTGAGCCGAAAGCAGATGCTTAACTGACTGAGCCACCCGGGTGCAACATGTTGACTGTCTGTAAAGGCCCTGGGATACCTGGGTGGCGCAGTCGGTTAAGCACCCAACTCTTGGTTTCGGTTCAGGTCATGATCTCAGGGTTCTGGGATCGAGCTCCACATCTGGCTTCATGCTCAGTGCAGAGTCTGCTTGAGCTTCTATGTCTCCCTCTCCCTCTGCCCTTCCCACTCATGTGCACACGTTCTCTCTCTCTCTCTCTCAAAAGAAATTTTTTTTTTATAAAAAGGCCCAGTTCAAGTTTTACTTCTTTCATGATACTCTGCTTTTTCTAAATTCCCACTGGACAATGCTACTCGCTTCTTGAGTATATTCTCATTCTCTCCACTCCTCGTTGTTTCTTGACTAATAGGCATGAACGAAGCTGGGTTTGGGACATTTTTCTCTGATATCCTCATCCGTAGTGCCAGATGCATAATGGGTGTTGAAGAAATGCTTTTTGATTTCACAATGATTAAGGTTCAAACTATATTACTTCATTTGAAAACCTCTGCTCTTATTCCTCTTCTCAGTGATCAAATATTGAATTCAGAAGAGCTCATGAGAGTCGTGACACTCTGGTTCCCCTCCCTACTCTTCTCTCCCCTTTTGAAATTTAACACATGAAAAACACGCAGCATATGATACTTAAAGTTCAGCAATTTGAGAACTTTAGTAACAAAGGACCACAAAATCCAGCTAGATACTTCCCTTAAATGTGAAAAACTGTTTTTCCCCACAGCATTCAGGTTAAACAAAGCCCTTAAATTAAAAGGCAAGGATAACCGGAAACCCTTCCTCTTCAGGTCCCTGGGGAAATGCTGCTCTGAGACTGACCTTGGTGGTGGAGAAGGTGGGTGTGGGGAGGAAACCTTAAATGCCTAGAATCGACGGCTCAAGCCAAGGGAGGACGAGGCCCAAATCCACTGGGGCGCAGCACATCTTTCTCTAATGCCAGAAGTTGAACGGGTGGGGGGTGGGGAAGGATCTCACTTCTTAACTTGTCTTGCTCTATTCTTAAATCTGTTTAAGCTATTGTTCTGCTCATCCTATCGCCCACCAGCCACCAAGTAACAAGGCCTTCCTAGTTAGCTCAAGGAAACAACAACACACCAAGTCATGGGCCCTACTGTGCTCTGCCGAAGAGTAACTGCAACACTGAGGTTTTTGTGGGCCAGCAGAACTTAATTAACTACATTATAAACCAAGGAAAAATTATAGCTCCACATATATGCAAATCTTTATAACTTCAATACATCCCTGAATTAATCATAAGGGCAAGGAAATTACTTGCATTAAAAACCATCTAAAAACGTTGTTGGCTTGCCACAAGGTTAATATATCATTGAGTTAAGAAATTATTGCTAGGAAAAAAAAGGAAGAAAACAACGTATGGAATACGCATCATATCATCCTAGCAAAGTGCTAGTTCTTTTGCAAAAGACTTTTGTGGTGCGGCCATTTTTCTCCTTGATGCAAACCACAATACTTAAGTACTTCTTCTCTTTCTTTTTTATTCCCAAACCGAGGTCTTGGAGATTCTTGAGGTAGCTGGAGAGTCACTGGGTATTTTAGTCTGGGTACTGACTAAACATGCCCACCCTACAAACCACATTGGACCTTGAAGAAGAAAACAGGCCTTCGAGCACAGGTACTTAATGAGGTTGTGTCTAATCCTACGGTAAGACGCATAAAATAGTATGTCAGAATTCTGAGACGTTGAAAGCCCAAAGAAAGTGGTAATAGTGGGAAAATGGGGATATGGAAACCTTTTTGTAATTTTTCCAAGCTGAAATTCAGAAGGAAAAAAAAAAAAAAAACAAGAAAAACAATGGGGGCGGGAGAGACCAACCCCAAGACTCTTTTGCAGATTCTATGGCACGAGTCAAGAAGATGTAGCCAGCCAGCTCATAAATTTGCCACTAACCACAACTAAATATAATTCAAAACACCTGGAAAGTTTTTTGAATAAAATGAACTGAAACACCCTATAGAGTCAGGCAGTTGTCAGAATTTGTGCTGCCAGACAGATGGCGTCAATCCTCTCAGGACAATGAGACAAGTCAAAGGCTTAATTCATTCCACTGAGCAGCACCTCTGCACATGGATTACAGTTTACACTTCATAACGTACACTGCTGCTAACGCCATATGTTTAAGAAACTGTCACTGGGGTTGTGAAAGAAAGGAAAGACAGTTCCCAGTCAAATTCTCACCGCCCTTGGTTACACGAGTGTGTTCCCTCGGTGATAAATCACGGAGCTGTAACTTGGATTTGCACGCTATTTTGTACATGTGTTATATCTTAATAGAAAAGTTTAAAAGCTTCCCGGCACCCTTCGGCTAAACTAGTGGCACCATTAAACGCTGCAGCAGAAATACTTAGAGAGTACAGCATTCCAGTCAGTCGTCTGGAGTAAACTAACCAGTCGGGATGGAAACGTTAACTGCGTGTGGACTACTGGCTCATGGGCGCTAAGAACCCACAGTGCATCTAAATGTCTAAGGGAGAAATTATTCGTTGATTTAGGGATGCGCAGACTGGGCCACTTAACCTGAAACAGGCTAATTCAGCAATTTCCAAATGTTGGACAACTGTAATACTCCCTCGGTTTAAAGTTTACTCTAACCTTTAAAGGGAAAAAGCACTGCATGGTGTGGGTATGTGTAACAGAAATTAGTAGAAACTGGGCCAATAGGAATCCATTTTTGAAGTTTCAAAACATTCTTAACACGTGACACGCCATGGAATCATAAAATCAGAGCCGAGAATAACTGATCTGAATCAGCAGAAAATGCCTATGGGAAGCAGGACACCCAACCAAAACCTGTGGCCATGGTTACAACCCTATACAGCAGCTAAAAGATTGTATAATGGGGCAAAAGTGGAAAGTGAGTACTCTCTATGTCCCCAGACTATAATCAGTTTAACATACTTTTTAAATACATGTTTTAATCAAGTGCCTCCTATGTATTATGGAAGATTCATTTGAGAGTAGAAAAATGTTATATTTATTTGGAAAGAAGATTCACTTATTCCTTTAACAAATATGTATTGAGGGACTTCCATGGCTAGGTGCCAGGATACAATATTTTTCTTGGAAGACACACTTTAGGCTCTTTAGGACCTTAGGCTACTTGGGAAGGCAGGGGGTGGGGCGGTACTAACAGAGATGCAACAATCACAGAAAAATAAAATGTGATGTGTATCAGGTGCTAAGCAGTGCACTATTAACTGCAGCAATTGAAGGAAGGGGTATATTCGGTATAGATTAGTGTAACTGCAAGGGTGGGGGTGGGAGGGGGCACAGTCTGGGCCTTCTAGCATGGGCAGGTAAGATTGCTGAAAGATAGGGCATTCCAAGCTAGGGCAGGTACAGTCTAGGCAAAGGGCAAGGTGATATGAATTAGCAGGAGGTAGACCAGTGCCACTCAAAGTGTGATTCAAGGCCTAGTGCCAGCCCCCAATTTGTTATTACCAGTGTTCACCAAAACAGGTCCAGAAATTAATAGGCATCTAGAAACTTTTATTGCAGTTTGACAGAGTAATTTTATGTTTTGTGAATCTAATTAATAAATATGAAGCTGACATTTTATACGTCTTTATCATTTCATTCTCCTAATGGTTTTTACTGTATTATACAAAAGTATCAATCCATGATGCCTTAGAAGTTAAAAAAAAAAAAATACAAATCCGAGCAGCAGGTCTCTCAGCACAGCTCCTTTGAGAAGCACTGGTAGGGAAGCGTGAATAATATATCTGACTCAAACAGCTGGGGTGTGGAGGAGAGGTGGGGGAGGCGAGAGAGATAACAGAGACCTTGAAACCCTAGCAGCTGGAGGAATTTATACTGGAGACAACAAGCACTGGAAAGTCGTCCCAGGTTCACAAATAAGGAAGTGACATGAAGAAAGAAGTTATTTTGTGAGGCAGAGTTTCCCAGCAGTTGGTTGGGTTTGACTGGAAGGAGGGGGGAGTACAGGGATTAGAGTTAATTCGGAAATCTGGTGAAGAGGCTGAATTTGAATTCCCCTGAGCCCAGAGGGATGGATGGTAGCACTGTAGAACAAGGGGCAAAATTTAGAGACACTGGCTATCTGGGGGTAAAAATGGAGAAACAGGGCTCCAAGGTTTCTTGCTGGAAACCAAACACAAAGAGACCGCACTTCTCTAAAAGGAAAAGCTAAGCCTTGACCAAGGATGACAAGTAAAGAGGGGCTAGTAAGGAATGCAGGGGACCAAAACACTGAATTCCTTGAAGGATGGAGAGGTTTTTATGGGGGCAGGGGTTTTGGGGGGCAAAAGGTATAATCATGGAAAACAAGAAAGGTCTAGAAAAGTCACACTTTAAACACTGAGACTATGTATCAGTACCTCATCAAATCTGTATAATCTATAAACTAACCTACATACATGGTTTCTACCCTGAGATTCCTCTGCACTGGAATTAGTATATATTAAAATGGCCATCTGCAGAGGACACTGTAGGGGAGGAGCCTTTCTGTAAAGGTTTAAATCGTAATGCTTCCCTGAGCTCCTTCTTACAGGCATAGGCAACAGAAAGTTACCTGAGATTTAACAGAATCTAAGATGACCTCTGCTTGGGACTTCCAGGAAGAACGTTTCATTGTGCCTTGAAAATACCCTCATACAAAGTTTACAGTGATAACACCAGTGATCGGTTAACATTCAGTTTGTGGTACCTAAGGACTTCCAAGGGTATCTTCTATGAAGGACAGTGATTTTCCCCCCTTGTCATACTTGTACCCAGAAGGGGTTGATTCTTATGAATTTAATAAGCAGTATTTAATAAGACTGCTTTTATATAAGTATATTACTGTTAGTAAGTTTCCAAAAGGATATACAAATTGCTCTCAGAATCTGGTTGGGGAAAAAAGCTTTACCAGATAAGATACTATCTATCTTGTGTAAGAAATGCATTGTTTACCCGCCCCCCCCCCCCCAAGGCTATGGAAGATAAGACTACCCACAACCTCGGACAGGTTTAGAAGCTAAGAAAGGATTATTGGAGTTACAGTCTCCTAAGATGTCAAACTTCAAGAAATTTCAATAAACAGAGACACAGAGTGGGGTGGGGGTCCCTATGAGGATGACAATATGTCATTAAAAATGTGTTGGCAATATAAGCTGGTTCTCTTGTCAGCACTGAAGTTTCTGGCCTTTACTATGCCTGTATTAAATGTTCCTGAATGTGCCTTGCATTTTTCCTTATTACATAAGCTTTAATTTCTGAGGATTATCCTGTCCGGCCAGCAGCCTCTTCTGAATGAATGCAAGTATATAGTCCCTAGACTGGCATTTTCTAAACTGTGAATTAATGGACCACTTGGTTCTATGAAATGTTAGTGTATTCCTCACAAAAAGAGTATGACTGTCCTATGATCAAAAAAAAGTTTGGGAAATATACAAACATATTAAAAATTTCAAGAAGTCCTGCAGTGAAGAAATTTATTAAACTTTTTACTTACCTTATAATTTTGGAAATGACCAGAAAACCTTTTTCCCCCTTCTCAGAATGTTTATGAACCTCACAGCAAACACTGTGTTTTATGTAGGAAGTACCGCCTTGCCTAAGCAGAGTTAAAATCAGTATTTAAAATAAAAACTAAATGAAGTAGGTCATTAGAAGGAAAAAAAAAAGGATCCATGTGAAATTTTTGGAGAAAATATATAATATTACTATTACCGTCTCTTTGTTAAGTTTCTATTACGCTGACCAAAAGTGAAATGTTTCAGATGCATTTGAATGCGGTGGAAAGTGTAACAGAGATAATTTTATTTTAAAAGAGCAGTATTTATAAAGTCATTTGTCTTAAGCGTTAGAGGTAATTTCATATTTTTAAAGTATATTTACTTTCCCAGCTGCACTTTCCATACTTTTTGTTTTTATTCCTAACTGGGGGGGACAGCATTTTTCAAAATATCGGGTAGGTCGCAGAAGACAGGCAGATGGGATGGGATGTAAACTTAGCCACAAATTGCCCATGCATACATGGACTTGACTGAGGATATATTTTTAAGGCTTATAAATATATAGAGATAATTTTATATAATTTTATTTTTAAATGTTAAGGTTACAGAGAAAGCAAGCTGGAAGACAATACGGTCACTTTGCTTTGAGGAAAAAACTGCTGTCTTTTGCTAAATGTTTAGATAGTTTATTAGATCTGCTAGTGAAGAAAGAAGATTTCTAAATACTGTGTTTCCTTCAATAACTGCTCTTCTCGGGACGCCTGGGTGGCTCAGTTGGTTAAGCGACTGCCTTCGGCTCAGGTCATGATCCTGGAGTCCCGGGATCGAGTCCCGCATCAGGCTCCCTGCTCGGCAGGGAGTCTGCTTCTCCCTCTGACCCTCCTCCCTCTCATGCTCTCTGTCTCTCATTCTCTCTCTCTCAAATAAATAAATAAATAAATAAATAAATAAATAAAAAAAACTGCTCTTCTCTAAATTAAAAATGAATAAGGATGGAAAATTAAACCATAAATGCAAAGGGAAACTCTTAATCATCCTTAAAGTTTTACCACATATGAATGAGCTAAATTCACATCTGCGACAGAAAGATTAAAACACCCAACGGATTTTTTTAAACAAACAAATCCTTATATACATTTGACTAAGGGAAAAGTAATGTATTTTCATATCCTAGAAAAGAAATTCCACGTAGGTGTTTTAAAAACATAATGTTAATTGTTGATAATAGAAAAAATGACTGAGTAAAGCTGGCCACACAACAGCTCCTTTGAA
The DNA here is from genome assembly GCF_964656455.1 of Halichoerus grypus. Taxonomy (NCBI): domain Eukaryota; kingdom Metazoa; phylum Chordata; class Mammalia; order Carnivora; family Phocidae; genus Halichoerus; species Halichoerus grypus. The sequence continues at coordinate 89,713,968 of NC_135727.1, forward strand.
ATTAAACATACCAACTTTTTTTTAGTCTCAAAGAATAAGGAGTATTATTAAGAAAAAATAATCAAGATAGGAGTCGATTATTATGATTTTTTAAGAAGCAAACCAGGTCCAATTAAAAAGTTTCACAATACGAAAAGCAAATAAGCAAAGGTGCAATGATAAGGTGAAAACCGCAGCAATTAAGATAGCATAAGAAAAACAAGTAGAGGGCGCCTGGGCGGCTCAGTTGGTTAAGCAACTGCTTTCAGCTCAGGTCATGATCCTGGAGTCCCGGGATCGAGTCCCACGTCGGGCTCCCTGCTCAGCGGGGAGTCTGCTTCTCCCTCTGACCCTTCTGCCCTCATGTGCTCTCTCTCTCTCTCTCTCTCTCATTCTCACTCTCTCAAATAAACAAATAAATAAAATCTTAAAAAAAAAAAGAAAAACAAGTAGAATAGGATGGATGGTCTAACAAGTACATAAGAAAGACTACAGTTCTATGACAAATAACCACTGGATTATTAGAAATAAAAGAATCGCTGGACACAGCAATAAGAAAATAAAGCAATATTATAAGTTAAGGAATTAAGGCCATCCTTTCCCATCATTTTGAACCATCCCTCAAATCTACTAGAGTATGAATTTAAAATGAAAAAATCATCCACAGCTAAGTGAAATAATTATAATGCTAAATACCATGCAGTGAGCACAATACAAATAATTATAGATCGGAGTAAACAAAATCTGACCCTGATTATAAAAACGCATGTTAAGAATGGCTACTCCTTTCAGATTCGCTAATGCAAATTAAGAGGCCAGACATTAGTCACAGAATCTGAAAAAAAGCAAATTTTAAACCAAAAAAGGACATAAAATGATAAAGCACCAGATAATGATTTTTTAAATATCTAGTAAATTAAAGAAAACCTAATGATTTTTTTACAAAACACTGATAAATTTAACATGACAAACACAATCCTACCTGAAAAACTATTCTACCATTTGAATGAAGAATCAAATTAGCAACACAAACAACAACGAGAGAATTCAGTATATCTAAACAAAACAACCAATACTATAATATAATCATCAAGTTAATCATAATATTCAAGTGCAGAATTTTGGGAAAACGTTTCTTCACAATAGTTTATCATATACTCAGATACAGACATTCTCAATCAGTATAATACTACAGGATTTTTACACAGCACAAGGCAGTACGATAAATGGAATATAAGAACATGATCAAGCCACATGGAAATTGTAAAAATACATCTTTCTTAAATGACAACTGAATCAAAATAGGAAGGAACTATTTAAAATACAGCAAATCGAGGGCGCCTGGGTGGCTCAGTTGGTTAAGCGACTGCCTTCGGCTCAGGTCATGATCCTGGAGTCCCGGGATCGAGTCCCGCATCGGGCTCCCTGCTCAGCAGGGAGTCTGCTTCTCCCTCTCCCGCTCCCCCCTCTTGTGCTCTCTCTCTCTCTCACTCTCTCTCTCAAATAATAAAAAAAAAAATAAAAAAAAATAAAATACAGCAAATCGAAATATATTCATAGCTCTACATGCCTCTCTTAAGAACAGCTTGAAAAAAATAGTAAAACTGATAAACTGCTAATACAATTAAACAAAAGAGAAAAGCACACAAATTACTGACTTCAAAGATAGATAGTTAATGCAAAAATTATTTAAATTGTTAGGGAGTTCCATATGAAAGAATGCTTTTTTTAAAAAAAGGAAAGGAATAACCTCAAAAAGAAAAGAAAAAAAAAAGCTTAAGTACCTAAAATGAAATAAAGAATCTAAAGAGACCAAAGAAATAAGCAATATTATCAATAAATTTCAAAAGAAACAAAAATCTCACTTAAATGTTTAAATATTAAATGAATGATAATCCTCTTACAGAAGTGGTTCCTAAAAATGCTCTATCAAATTCATCTTCATGAGGTGAGTGTCAGCCTGATTATTAAACCAGACTTACGGGGCTGTCTGGGTGGTTCAGTTGGTTAAGTGGCTGCCTTCAGCTCAGGTCATGATCCCAGGGTCCTGGGATCGAGCCCAGCATAGGGCTCCTTGCTCAGGAGGGAGCCTGCTTCTCCCCTGCCTGCCACTCCCCCTGTTTGCTCCCTCTCTCTCTCTCTCTCTGTCAAATAAATAAAATCTTAAAAAAAAAAAAATTTAAACCAGACTTATGACTAAAATCTCAAAAGGAAAATTACAGATTGGTCTTATTTGCAATCTTAGATGCAAAATTCGAAATGAAATTTTAACAAACAACTTTAAAAGAATCGTTCTTCATGTTGTCAGGTTTTAGCCTGAGCCTGCAAGGCTGATTTTAAATAAGACCAATGATTCACAAAAGAAATAATAAAAATAAAGTGATACGGTGAAAAAAAAATCTGAAAATCCAACACTCATTTCTGTCTTTAAAGCAGATGGATTTTTAAAAAATATTATATATATGATATGTCCAAAAGAAGTCAACACTACTCTTAAAGGAGACAATTAGAGCTAGTCATCTAAAAAAGAAGAAAAACCACAGAAAGATATCTAGTCACCACTCCTAATTAACCACGTTAGAAAACTTGACCTTTATAGTCAAATATGAAAACTGAATGAGTTATATAAGGAAACAAAAGTAAAACAGCACTATTTACACACTATGCAATTACATAACCTAGAAGACCAAGATACTGAAGAACCCTAAAAATATTGAGTTCAACAAAGGAGTAAGTTATAAAAATCACAAAAATCTACTGAACACAACTGGGACAGAAATCCGTTTTACCACAGTAACAACCACCAAAAAAAAACCATTACCCTGAAAATTACCCTAATTGGACACATACACTGCAGGGATTAAGCATGGCCAAGATGACAACAGCTTAATACAACGCAGAAGCATTTAGGCCTTCATTTCTACCTCGACAGTTTCCAAATCCTGTCAATTTCACCTCTGTAACATAAGGATAATGTACAAAAAGCTTGTCCTCTAAATATCAACTTAATGCCCAGTTCCTCAGAACAGGAGGTTAGAGACAGATGGTTTCTGTTGAAGGAATGAATGAAACAAACCACAAGTAAATGGTTATTTAGTACATTTGTGGTCGTAAAAGAAAAAAAAATAAGGATAAAGCCAAATAACTGTGGAGCTACTGGGATAATGACACTCAAGACTCTGTTGACTATACTCCCACATAAACCAGCGGTCTGAGCCAGGACTCTCAGGAACAGGTGCCCCTCCAATGAGACTTCTCCTCTTCCCTCCCATGTAAAAAGGGTGTTTTCTACCAAAGATGTTTGTCGCAGCTGTATTCATAATTATTTTTTTAAATCTCAGAGATGTGATTAAACCAACTCTGATATAGCACTTTTCCCCCCATTCCCTGATTGTTCGTTTCGAGGGATATGCACATGAACAAAACATGCAGTCTCTGATCTCAAGGAACATCCATTATATTATTTAAGACAGCCATTAAAATAAGCGTTTGTAAAAGAAAAATAATAATAAGCGTTTGTATCATGCTACCTGATACATGAAAATGAATGTACAGAAAAAGTCAGCTGATAACATCTCTCAACGACAAAAACAAAAAACGGCATAGCCAATGATAAAAGCAGTGTGAAAGGACTGTCTCTCTAAAATGCAAACAGAAACAAAGGGGAGAGACAAGAATCTAAAAAAAAAAAAAAAAAGGACAATATAAGTAGTTGGTGTTTTAAATCTGTGCAATCATTTTCTACATGAAACTTACACTGCAACTTTCACAAAGCTTTCAGTAGCAAAGTCTGGCATGATCTAGCTGCTTCTATTCCTGTATTTTTTAGAGGCGGACCAGCCTTTATGTATAGGTAACTCAGTATACCCCTTTTTCCCTCTCCTCTGTTTCTCTTTTGACTGCCAATAACATAAAACACAAGTACTTCTTGTAAATTACTCGCTGTACTTACTGAATAGGGGAATTTATGTTCCTTTTCCTCATTTTACAACAAGATGAATGGAACATGTTATATTTCTTTACTTTTTAAAAGTCGTTTTTTTTTTTTTTTAACTTGTGAGCCTTAAATGAATTCTTTCAATGGGTCGGTGGCCTCGTGATAGAAAAAAAGTTCCCCCATCCTGTTTAATATGATGTTATTTGTTAGAATATAAAACAAAATCCCGAAAGTAGACGTTCCAAGTTCTCCAACATGGGGCAGGGGACGCCTCTACATTTAGGCCTTTGAAGACATTTAAAGGGATTTTATGTTTATTCTTTAAACTTCCAACTTACTTTGTTCCTAAATGTTGCCTGCATTAAAAACAATGTTTTGTCTCTAAATGAAATCTTGCCATTTGCAACGACGTGGATGGAACTAGAGGGTATGACGCTAAGCGAAGTAAGTCAATCAGAGAAAGATAAGTATCATATGATCTCACTGATATGAGGAATTTGAGAAACAAGACAGAGGATCATAGGGGAAGGGAGGGAAAAATGAAACAAGACGAAACCAGAGAGGGAGACAAACCATAAGAGACTCTTAATCTCAGGAAACAAACTGAGGGTTGCTGGAGTGGAGAAGGGTGGGAGGGATGGGGTAGCTGCGTGATGGACATTGGGGAGGGTATGTGCTATGGTTTGCACTGTGAATTGTGTAAGACTGATGAATAACAGACCTGTACCCCTGAAACAAATAATACATTATATGTTAATAAAAAAAATTCAGTCTGAGAAAAAAATAAAGACCAAATAAGCAACTGCCATAAAAAAATAATAAAATACCTTTGATGAAGCAGTAAAAAAAAAAAGTAGAGAAAGATGTGGATAAGGCTCAGAGACAGAGGAATGAGTTAACCATGAAATCAGAAATTAGAATAGGATTCAAGCAACTTCAACCACGTGAGCAAATGGATAGCAGAAAAAGAATTCACACAATGTCTTTGGATTATAGTGTGAGAAATGATGGCTCAGTGGGGAGAGGAACTTTTAATAAACGCTTTTGTGGAAACGATTAAAATTCATTCCAGATGAGTCAAGGATTCAAACTTTTTTAAAAATTATTTTAAAAAGCTAAAAGAGGGGCGTCTGGGTGGCTCAGTCGTTAAGCATCTGCCTTCGGCTCAGGTCATGATCCCAGGGTCCTGGGATCAAGCCCCACATCGGGCTCCCTGCTCTGCGGGAAGCCTGCTTCTCCCTCTCCCACTCCCCCTTGCTTGTGTTCCCTCTCTCACTGTGTGTCTCTGTCAAATAAATAAAATCTTTAAAAAAAAAAAAAAACTAAAAGAAAATGGAATGGTGCATTTACACTCAATGTGTGAGAGAATTTTATTACTACCAAAGCAAAGAAAGAAAGAAATTAATTATGACCCATGGGTGATAAATATGACTAAACAAAAAGATAGCTTTTTGTACATTAAAGAAAAGAAAAACAATACTGCAGCCACAATTTTGATGTTAAAAGAACTTAATATAGGAAATAATAAAAATCTGATACAACCTGATAGTTAATACTACTATAAAAACATTATGCCAACAAGAAAGGAACACCGAAAAATGTTCAGCTTCATCAGCAATTAAAGGACTGCATCCCTATTAACTTTATAACAAAACCCAAAGCTCCATGCACAGTTTCTTCTCTTGGCAAACGATACCAGTTTTTAAGGATACAATACTCTCTTGGCTCCAGGTGAATTAGTTAAAGCAACAAATAAGAGAAAAATCCGTATTTTCAGTCATTGGCATTTTATATACTGGCCATTTCCATATACCACTAGGATAGTTGTGTGACTATTAGCTCATGTTTTGAACATTTCCATTTCTTTCAGATTTTTTTTTTAATTTCAGGTTTATTTTTAGTCATGTATGCCTAAATGTATTTGCTTGGCAGTCTTTCCTAAATAGTTCTCCATTACATCTCTTCCATTAAGTGAAAATGCTTTTAGAAATTTGGTGATAAATATTTCCAATCACAAGCTTATTTATGACAAATAATTTTGTACACTCTCTGGTGATTTTACCCCATTTAAAACATACTTTTAAAAAAAGCATTCTGGACTATTTTAATTATTTTGTTTCATAAAATCCTATATCATAGAAAAGCAAAACTTTTAACAGGGTTTAAGGACTGGCTAAATTTATTGTTGGGTATTCCTAAAAGTGGCATTAGATTTTAAATGTTATTTTATGATAGAGGTGTTAGCTCACACTAAAATGTAATCATACTGCAATATATAAATGTATCAAATCAACACGTTGTACACCGCAAGCTTACACAATGTTATATGTCAATTATAGCAATAAATATGTTATTTTAATTCTGTAATATAAAACTAAGAGAGACATATATAGGCATACAATTAATTCAGTATCTCAATGATCACAAAAATATTTATATCTTTAATCCTATATGCATTAGACAGTACTAAACCTGTAATGGGACTAATTAGTGTTTATAAAAGCAATGCTGCTTCAATATAAAAGAATTCTAGAACAAAAAAAAAGGTGGAGAAAGCACAGCTAAAGAGGTAAAGCAAGCAGAGAGACTAACATTTTAAAATCACCTGAAAGTTTACCTAATGGAGAGAATTTTTTTAAGTTTAGAAAGATACTGCCAAACAAGTAAAGCAGATAAGCTGAAACTGAATTATATTTTGTTGAGTGAAGAATGGAGAGAAATAATTCAAGGCAGGTAAAAAGCTTCAGAACTACCCTGTGGTACACAGAAATAAGCAATATGTGAAAACTGTGTTTAAGTTCATTCTCTCAAACCATCTGCTTCCTAAATGTTTTAAAAACTCAGTCAGTGGCTAAATAAACTCTGGTATATTAGTGAAGGACTAAAATCTAGCCATCAAAAATGATAAATGTGTGGCCCATGGTGGGGGGGTGTTAGGAGAGATGGGCGGTAGGCAAGACCTTAATAAAATATAGAACACAAATGTGTTTTTGGCAAAAATGACAAGGACACAAAGAGATTACAGAGTTGTATACATAGCTGGTACTCTGTGGGGAAGACACTGCCCTCTTTTCTCTTAAGGTATTGCAGTATACAATAAAGAAAAAAAATCATAGTATCTTCAACCTATTTTTGCTCATTTCAGAGGATGAAGTGCCCCCCATCCTCTCCAAAGCTGTCCCTCTAACTTGTGTTTCCACGATCCTCTTCCTAGCCTTTGTGGGGCCCTATGCTTCAGCTGTCTCCGTGGGACCCCTGTATGCCCAGTGATGCATGTGGTCCAACTCTCCCATTTAAAACAGAACCAATAACACTCCTTTAATCTTGCTGTACCCTCCAGGACCGCCCCCCCCACCGAGCTTCCACAGACACCGTGCTCTTGCCTTTATTTCCCACATTGGTTGACAAGATGTCTACTCTTCCGGAAGAGTCTACAGGTCTAACCTCCCCACTTAACGTATCATATTCACTAAATAAAGGACACATTTTTTTTCACCTTTATTGAGGTGTAACTGACAAATAACGTTGTAAGACCTTTAAAGTATCCATCGTGGTGATTTAAGTATACATTGTGAAAGGATTCTGCCCATCTAGTTCATTAATACATCCATCATCTCACATATTTAACTTTTAAGTGAAAATATTAAGTTCTACTCTCTCAGCATATTTCAATTATATAATACACTTATCACCTAGTCACCATGTTATACATTAGATCCTCAGACCTTATTCATCTTATAGCTGACAAGCCAGATTTAAAATAAAATCATTATGTAAGAATTTTCGAAGGAGATTTCAAGACTGGCAGGTAGAGGCTACAAGTAGAGAAAATGAATGTGAATATGTTTGTTTGTTTTAAAGATTTTATTTATTTGAGAGAGAGAGAGAGAGGAAAGGGCAGAGAGAGAGAGAGAGAGAGAGAGAGTCTTAAGCAGACTCCGGGCTGAGCGAGGAGCCCCAAGTGGGGCTCGATCTCATGACCCTGAGATCACAACCCTGAGATCTCGAAACCAAGAGTCAGATGCTTAACGGACTGCACCACGCAGGTGCCCCCGTTTGTTTTTAAGTCCAGACCATAAAGAAAGGAAATGAACACTTATATTTCAATAGCAGCCACTATGTTTTTCGAAGTGCTTTCCTTTGGGTTAGGGAATGTTACAGGTATACTGTATATTGTAGAGGAAATCTCAGCGATGCTCTAATCTAGCACTTTCCTTTACAGATGAAGAAACTGAGGCCCAGGGCCTTGTGAAGGGCGGCTAACATCAACCGATCCATACTCTGCACCTACAAGTAAATGCTACACACGTGTCTTCTATATAAACCTCAGTACAAGCCCCACTTAACAGTTGGGGAAACTAACTCAGGACAGTTAAGTAATTTCCCAAAGGTGACACAGGCAAGCTCCGTTCATTTGCCGAGCCCAGTGCAAAATGCAAACACAGCGTCCCTCGTTCAAAGCTTAAGAATTTCAAGATCGCAACAGTAGAGAATTAAACCAAGTACAAGGCCCTTGCCTGGCTCTGGGGGACTGCACAGGTCACAGTGCCCACGAAGTCGAGCCCGGGTGTACCGTTAGTACAAGCAGTGGGGCTGGCACTTAAACCCACTTCCTCGGATCTCAAAGCCCCTAGACTTAGCCACTACTTTCTTCTGTCTCCTGGGGAATTGAAGGGATCGGCCTACCCAAGGTCTCACCACTGGTTTGCAACAGAGATAAAATACGAACCCCAGAAGCTTGACACCTGTTGCCCATGGCCACAAAAGACCCCTCTGCGCCACGTCCCTCCTCCAGGTGATTGAGATCAGCTAGTTACGGGCAAGTGGGGAGACGCAGCTGTCACCTCCACAGCTGACTCGGCTTGCTGCTGGCTGGCCCCGCCCTGCCCACCACCTGCCCCACACTCTAAAATCAGGCAGCCTGATTTGTACAGCCTGGCTTTGGGGAAAGAAAAGGCGCTGGGAGGAAATGGGGGGACGTGGTTCTTCTGGGTGGTTTTGGTTTGTTTTTTTGTTTTGTTTTAAGTCTCCCTCCGTACATCCTCTCTGGGGCCAGTCTAGACACATATTTTGAAAAAGTCCCCCTGTGGTCCTCCTATCTAACCTTGGGTACTGATTTTAGTCTAATAAGGAGAGTTATGAAGACCTCTCAGGTGCCTCTAGGAAATACCACTAGGGCAACTATTACTGTGGAAATGGCAGTACACTTGAACAAACACATACCAGGGCTTAGAATTCGAACTCTGACACTTGCTGTCTGACTCTGGCCACATCATTTCACTTCTTTGAGCCTCAGTCTCCTCATCTATAAACTGAGGATGCCACCATGAATTTCTCTGGCTTGTAAAGTGTGCTTAAAGACTCACTGCCCTGTGCCGGACACACATCTAATCATGAAGCTTTTTTTTAAAAAGAGGGAAAACTCCACTACGCAAAATAACTGCTTTTTAAAATTTATTTAAATTCAACTTAACATATAATGTATTATTTGTTTCAGAGGTAGAATTTAGTGATTCATCAGTTGCATATCACACCCAGTGCTCATTCCATCAAGTGCCCCCCTTAATGCCCATCGCCCAATTACTCCATCCCCCCACCCCACTCCCCTCCAGCAACCCTCAGTTTGCTTCCTAGAGTTAAGAGTTTCTTATGGTTTGTCTCCCTCTCCGATTTCGTCTTATTTTAGTTTTCCTTCCCTTCCCCTATGTCCATCTGGGCAAAATAACTGCTTTTTAAAGCAAAAATTATATTCAACATTAGGGAGCATTTCCCTAAGATACTCAATTTGTTAGGGAAGCAAATCTCTAACCCCAGCAGCACCTGTTCTAACTCTCCCTCCCCCCAAAATAGACAAGGATGTAAAATCCTTTTCTCCTCCACCCCCACTCAATAAAAAAGCTTCTTTAAAAAAACTATTCAATCCAAACATCAACCCAAATAAAATTTAGGAAATCCATAGCATGGCTCTGAGATAGCGCTCTGAGTATCTACTATTTATCATGTGAGCTAGACGCCTAAAGGAGACCTTTCTCCCAGTTGTCAGGTCCATATTCTCAGCTTCCTTAATGAGGCTTAAGAAAAATTTCTGTTCTGAAGTTGGGTTTTTCTGTTGTTTACTTCCCAGATCGCCAAAATTAGCCTAAGTGCACCTGGCTGGCTTTTCCGAGGACTTCAAATTCCACCAAACCACCCTGCCCCCAAGCAGAACAAACTGACAATGAGATCAAGTTTACCTTTGCTGCCATCGCAAAACACCACCTACTGCTCTGGCATAGCCTTTGAAAACCCCTTTGTATTTACTGTGACAGCAGAATGCTCCCCTGTAAAAATAGTTATGTACATAGACAAAGCCTGGAAGAAAACACACAAAGAATAAGAGCTGCTGTGTTAGAGGCATCAGAGTACTGGCAAGCTATTTCCACAAGCCTAACCTGAAAGATAAATTTTAAAAAGCTGTTATGATGCAAAGATGACTGCAAACTAAAAGCTTTCGGGTCCCCCCCCGGAGGCCCCCTACTCCAGTGTGCCACTTAATGACATTATCATCGCCTCCCTCCATTTCAGGAGTCTTAGCTGTTAGTAGCAGTCTCATCTCCCTTTGCCTGTTCTCATATTTAGCAACTCTTCGGGAATAGTTGATACCAGTGACCACACTTCACGCTGGAAATCATCCCTTCCTGTGGATTGTTCTACCGTTACTCCTTGGCCATTCCTACTCTGACTTCTCTTGGGGTTCTGGTGCTGGCTCTGTTACCAACCAGCTTTGGGACTTCAGGGGTGCTTCTCCCATTTCAGCCGGCATCAGAATCCCCTGGAGGGCTTGTTCAAACAGAGCTGAGCTGGGTTCCAATCCGACTTTCTCCTTCAGTGGCTGTGGGGTGGGACCCTAGAATTTGCCTTTCTAAGAGTTCCCAGGTGATGCTGCTACCACCAGGGTGCCGCACTTTGAGAACCACTGTCCTAAGTAAAAGTACTGAACTTGATTTAGATTCGACCAGGGTTTCTCAACCTCAGTACTACTGACATTTTAAGTCGGTTAACTCTTGGTGGCGGGGGGGGGGGGCGCTGTTCTATGCACTGTAGGATGTTTAGCAGCATCTTTGGCCTCTATTAGATGCAGGAACCACCACCCCTAGCCAATTATGAAAACCATAAAAGTCTCCAGATGTCACATGTTCCCTGGGAGTAGGGCACACAATTGCCCCTGGTTAAGAAGCACTGAGTTACACTGACAACCAAGCTCCTTTCCTGTGAAGTGATGAAGCCTCCTTGTCTCATTCATAAGATGCAGATCTTTCTCAAGAGGTGGTCCTTTTTGTTTAATTTACCCATGCATCCGTCCTACTTTGTGTCAGGCACTGGAGTGCTACTCAGGTCGATGAACATGTCCCTGCTCTTAGGGCACTTGCAATTCATAGAAGAGACAGTGTGACTGATCACTAGGCCCCATCAAGCTGTGGGGACACAGAACAGGGGGTCACAGCAGGTTTTCTGAAAGATGACAATAAAGATGGGCAGGAGTTGCCTAGACCGAAGGGATGGGGAAGGACCACTCCAGGCAGAGGGCTTGGCATATTCAAAGGCATGGGGGTAACAAGGCACAAGAGTCAGAAAACTACATGCTTCCACAGGGCTGCAGGCCATCATCTTTTCCTCCCTGGTAGGAAGGGGGAAAGTAGAGGGGAACAATATTATCAACTGTCAACTTTCTTATCTTTTTATCTCCTGCCCATCTCTGGTAAATCTATGTCCTTCCCCCAACTTATATCCTAGGCTATAGCCATTCTGAAATTCTACTCACCTCAGAGCCTTACAGAATCACTTTTTGCAGATGCCTGAATTAAACCCTCCTCCTCTCCCCCAGCGTGACACCCATTACACCTGATTAGAATTGTTTTTGTCTGTCTGCCCTAGTAAGCCCATAAGCTCCATTTAGGGCAGGAACCATGGCTATGCTCTTCAGGGTCTCTCCGGGGTCCTGCGTTGCGTCTGGCATAGACAAACCACTCAAATGTCAGTTAATGAATGATGCCCGCTTCTCTATGTCCCAGGCTGAACACTCACCAACATCTCCCTTCCCCAAACCAGCTGCTACTTTTATATCCACCCACCATCCCCTCCACCTTCCACACTCCCCACCCCCCCAACTCATGGAGTCTCATCGCAATCTTGGCATGATCTTCACTTCTTTTTTCTCACTCCGTACATCCACCTTGGTGTTTCCAGTGAGAAGAAAGGTCTGTCGTCTGAACCTCAATAAATACTTCATCTGGGAGACAATATATGGAAAGAGCATGGGCTCTGGAATCAAGTAGAGGGTGAGCTCATCTCACTTCTGCCTCTTGATCACTAGGTGATTTTGAACACATTACGGCCCAGCCTCAGAGGCTTAATTTCCTCATCTTTAAACGGGTTCAACAGCACCAACCTTATAAAACGTTGTTATGAAGATCAATGTGAAGGACTTAGTACTTCAATGTTACTATGTAAATGTTTCCTTTCACCTCACAGCATCCCTGGCAGGAGTAAGAAGCAGGCAGGAAGATGGGGAAAGAGCTAGCTAAATAGGAAGGAAGGTCAACAGAATGGGGCCAAGTGAGAGGGAGAACATGGAAAGCGAAAAAAGAAATAAAAATTTTATTCCCGAAAGAGCCACATTCTCTTTCCTCTTTTTTTTCCTCTCAAAGTTGAAAACAACACTTATGCTAATTGAGGAACACAGTACTATCCAAGAGAAATGAAAACGTATGTCTACCAAAACACTTGTACACAAATGTTCATAGCAGCATTATCCGTAAGAGCAAATCAGTGGAACAGCCCTGATGTCCATCAACTGGTGAATGGGTAAACAAAATGTGGTCTAGCCACACAATGGAATATTATTAGGCAACCAAAATGAGGGAGGTTCTGTTACATACCATGACATGGATGAACCTTGAAAACATGCTGAGTGAAAGAAACCAGATACACAAGATTGCATATTGTGTGATTCCATTTATATGAGATGTCAAGAATAAGCAAATTCTATAGAGACAGAGAGCAGATCAGCGGTTGCCTGGGGCTGGGGGGCTGGGGAGAATGAGCAGTGACTGCTAATGGGCACAGGGTTTCTTTTTGGTAGGACACAAATGTTTTGAAGTGAGTGTGGATATACTTAAAACCATCAAATCATACACTTTAAATGGATTAGTTGACAGAATGTGATTTATATTTTAATAAAGCTGTTAAAGGAGAATGAAAAGAACAGCTAGAGAAATGGCCCCCCCAAAAAAAATTCTAATCATTTCCTTTCCACATCCTAGTAGATTATGTTCTATATCCCACTCTAAAGACTGCCACCTTCAACTAAAGAGAAAGTGTCCGGCTATAGAGAAAGTCTCTCTGGCTCTGGCTGTGACAAGAATTCGTGGGCATGGACAGAGAATCTGGTGAGGGGACAATGAGCGCCAGGTCTGAGTAGAGGCGAAAGGTCAGTGCCCCCAGAGAAGCGCTGTTCAGACTTGAAGGTACACACGCATCACCTCGGGGTCCCGCTTTCACAGGTGGTTGTGGCTCTAAAATGAAAGAATGTACTAAAATGTTTTGGGATCAGTAAAGTGCCATATAAATGTTGTTATGCAATCAAGTCAAACACTTCTGAGGCTATATGGGGGTCATTTTGAGAGGAGGAAGGGATATGGCAGTAAGATTTCCTTTCCCCTACTTCGCTTAGACCGGGGGTGGGGGTGGGGTGTGGGTAGGAAATGACGGCCACTTGACCTCACTGGGCCACAGTGTCCTTAAATCTATATGCTGGAAGCATCTGGCACAGGTTTTAGAGTCTATGACCTTAAATTGCTTTAGAATTTTTAAGTAGGAAAGTCACATGGAGACAGCGGAGAGCTTATCCAGCAAAGTCATTTGGTGTGGAAAGAGTATGGCCTCTGGGGTCAGAAATCTTGACTTTGAGGCCCAGGTCTAACACTTGCAAAGCTTTATATCTTTAGTGAATTCCTCAGTGTTTCTTCATATTTGATACAGGTGGGGAAATATATCTTGCTTATGTCACAAGGTGGTGGTAAGATCAGATGAGCCAATATGATGAAAGCACTCTGTCAAACTGGATTGGTTGCTTCACAAATCTTTTTATTGTACAGGTCTATCAGGAGGAAAGCATTCAAGCATGGACTCCCATGTGTGTACCGCTGTATTAATATTATGTACAATATAAAACACATACAAAAACAGAGGGAGAAAGCATGAGATAAAAATAGAAGATTAGAATTCCTATGGTAGGTTAAAGAATCAAGGTTAAGTTTACTGAAATTGGTTATTATGCTATGATTATGTAAGAGAATATCTCTACTCCTAAGAAATACACACTCAGGGTAAAGGGCCATGATGTACGTACTTAACTCTCAAGTGGCTCAGAAAATATGTATACATAGGCATATACACACCAGAGCATGCAAATGGAATAAAATGTTAACAACAGGTGAATCTGGGTAAAGGGTACAAGGGTGTTCTTTGTACTCTTTTTTTTTTTTTTTTTGCAAATTTTCCGTAAGTTTGAAATTATTTCCAAACAAATTTTTTTTAAATTAGAAGTTCTAATCATTGAGACCTACAGAATGGCAGAGTAAAGAGCTTGGCCCACTCTCTCCCCAGCAAAGCAACAATTTACCTGGTAAAAATTATTTTTTAAAGCAATCATTTAAAGTCTCTGGAGGGGCGCCTGGGTGGCTCAGTCATTGGGCGTCTGCCTTCAGCTCAGGTCATGGTCCCAGGGTCCTGGGATCGAGCCCCACATCAGGCTCCCTGCTCAGTAGGGAGCCTGCTTCTCCCTCTCCCACTCCCCCTGCTTGTGTTCCCTCTCTCGCTGTGTCTCTCTCTGTCAAATAAATAAATAAACTCTTTAAAAAAATTTAAAAAAATAAAGCTCTGGAAATTGTCCTGAGGGCAATCAGCAAATGGAGATGCATACATTGAGGAAAATCTATTAAATCTCAGCAAGAACAGTGACAGTAGATGACATCTGAGCAAAGACTTGCTTTCCTTACCACCCTCCGCCAAGCTCTGTGTTACAGAGGCTCTACCCTGGGTAGCCAAGAAGATGGGGGCTCCTTCCCCTCACCACTCCCAGTCTGAGGCTATAGTTTCACCCCAGGAGGGGCAGGTTGCTGGTGTTTCTCATCACCCCTGCCCCTTGGCGTTGCAGAAGTTGTAGCCCGATCAGGCACAGCCGAAAAAACCAAATCTCCCCTCCCTTATCGAGTTCCCACTTGCAGGGCAGAAACTCTGTTCCAGGTGCAGCAGGCCAAGAACGCTGAGCCCTGATCACCCTCACCCCAGCTCACTCCTAGGGCAGGGGCTGCCACACCCTTTTCTTTTTTTTTTAAGTTTTAAGTTTAATTATTTTAATTCCAGTTAAGATACAGTGTAATATTAGTTTCAGGTGTACAAAAGAGTGATTCAACACTTCCATACAACACCCAGTGCTCATCACAATGAGTGTACTCCTAATCCTCATTGCCTATTTCACCCATCCCCTCACCCACCTCCCCTCTGGTAACCATCAGTTTGTTCTCGATAGTTATGAGTCTATTTCTTGGTTTGCCATTCTCTCTCTCTCTCTCTCTTTCTCACTTTGGTCATTTGCTTTGTTTCTTTAAATTCCACATATGAATGAAATCATATGGTACCTGACTTTCTCTGACTTATTTCGCTTAGCATAATACACTCTAGCTCCATCCCTGTTGTTGCAAATGGAAAGATTTCATTCCTTTTTCGGCTGAGTAAGATTCCATTTGATATCTCACATCTTCTTTATCCATTCATCTATCAATGGACAATTGGGCTGCTTGTACATCTTGGCTATTGTAAATAATGTTGCTATAAACACAGGGGTGCACATATCTTTTTAAATTAGTATTTTCATTTTCTTTGGGTAAACACCCAGTAATGGAATTGCTGGACCATATGCTATTTCTATTTTTAACTTTTTGAGGAACCTCCATACTGTTTTCCAGAGTGGCTGCACCAGTTTGCATTCCCACCAACAGTGTAGGAGGGTTCCCCTTTCTCTGCATCCTCACCAACACCTGTTGTTTCTTGTGTTGATTTTAGGCATTCTGAAAGCTATGAGGTGATATCACATTGTAGTTTTGATTTGTATTTCCCTGATGATAAGCGAGCATCTTTTCATGTGTCTGTTGGCCATCTGGAAGCCTTCTTTGGAGAAATGTCTGCTCATGTCTTCTGCCCATTTTTAATTAGATTATTCAGTTTTGGGGTGTTGAGTCCTAGAAGTTCTTTATATATTTTGGATACTAACCCATTATCAAATATTTCATTTGCAAATCTCTTTTCCCATTCTGTAGGCTGCCTTTTAGTTTCGTTGAACTGTTTCCTTCACTGTGCAGAAGCTTTTTATTTTGATGTAGTCCCAACAGTTTATTTTTGCTTTTGTTTCCCTTGCCTCAAGAGACGTATCCTGAAAGAAGTTGCTACAGCTAATGTCAAAGAGGTTACTGCCTGCATTCTCTTCTAGGATTTTTATGGTGTCCTGTCTCACATTTAGGTCTTTAATCTATTTTTAATTTACCTTTGTGTGTGGTGTAAGAAAGTGGTCCAGTTTCTTTCTTTTGCATATAGCTGTCCAGTTTTCCCAACACCATTTGTTGAAGAAACTTTTTCCCATTGGATATTCTCTCTTGCTTTGTCGAAGATTATTTGACCATATAGTTGTGGACTCATTTCTGAGTCTTCTATTCTGTTCTATGGTCTATGTGTCTGTTTTTGTGCCAGTACCACACTGTTTTGATCACTACATCTTTGTAATAGAGCTTGAAGTCAGGAATTGTGATGCCTCCAGCTCTGCTTTTCAAGATTGCTTTGGCTATTTGGGGTCTTTTCTGATAAAACCATCAATAAACTAGGAATCGAAGAGAACTTCCTCAACATGATTAAAGACCAACTACAAACCCAGAGCTAACACATAATCAATGGTGAAAGACCAAATGCTTACTCCCTAAAATCAGGAAAAAGACAGGACATACACTCTTACCACTTCTATTCAATACTCTATTAGAAGTTCTAGCCAAGGCAATTAGGCTAGAAAAATAAATAAAAGGCATCCAGATTGGAAAGTAAGAAATAAAACTATTGGTAAATACAAGGGACATGATCATGTATACAGAAAATCCTAAGGAATTCACCAAAACATTTTTAGAACTAATAAATGAGTTCAGCAAGGCTGCAGAACACAAGGTCAACATACAAAAATCAACAGCATTTTCACACACTAGCAATGAGCAAGCTGAAATGAAATTAAGAAAAAAAAATACATTTATAATACCATCAAAAGTAATAAAATCCTTGGGAACAACTTTAACAAAAGCAGTATAAAATCTGTACTCTGAAAACTCCAAGACATTTTTAGAAGAAATTAAACAAGACTTAAATAAATGGAAAGGACATCCCATGACAGACAATAACAAGTGCTGGCAAGGATGTGTTAAAATTGGAACCCTCACACATTGCTGCTGGAAATGGAAAACGATGCAGCTGCTTTAGGAAAAAAAAAAAATACATTTTGGCAATTTCACAAAAGAGTAAACAGAGTTACAATACAACCCAGCAATTCCATTCCTCAGTATATAGCCAAGAAAAATGAAAACATAGAGCCACCCAAAAACTTACATGTGAATGTTCATAGTGGCATTATTCATAATAGCCCAAAAGTAGAAACAACTCCGAAGTCCATCAACTGATTGTCAAAATGTGGCTTTTCTACATAATTATTTTTCAGCCAAAAAATGAATGAAGGACTGATGCATGCTACAACATGGATGAACCTTGAAAACATTATGCAAAGTTGGGGCGCCTGGGTGGCTCAGTCATTAAGCATCTACCTTCAGCTCAGGTCATGATCCCGGGGTCCTGGGATCAAGCCCCACATCAGGCAACCTGCTCAGCGGGAAGGCTGCTTCTCCCTCTCTCTCTATCCCTGCTTGTGTTCCCTCTATCGCTGTCTCTCTCTCTGTCAAATAAATAAATAAAAATATTAAAAAAAACATTATGCAAAGTGAAAGCAGCCAGTCACAAAAGACCACGCACTGTACGAATCCATTTAAAGGAAATATCCAGAATAGGCAAATACACAGGGACAAGAAGTAGATTAGGGCTGGCTTAGGGCTGGTGTGGGGGAAAAGAGAGTGAGATTGACTGCTAGTGGATACAGGGTTTCTTTCAGGGTGATGAAAATGTTCGAAAATAAGATTGTGGTGATGGCGGCACGACTCTGAACAAAATAAAAAAAAAACTATTAAATCGTATACTTTAAATAGGTGAGTTGTATGAAGAGTTAATATTTAAAATGTAAATAGTCTAAACAAATCAAAGAAAGGCAGAAATATACAGACTGATTTTTAAAAAGCAAGAACTTATGTACTATATGCTGTCTATTAAAAAAACACTTTAAATATGACACAAGTTAAAAGTAAGAGACAAACTAAAGCTACAGTGAGATACAACTACACACCTACTAGAATGGCTAAAATTAAATACACTGGCCACATCAAGTATTGGTATGGATATGGAGCAACTGGAAGTCATTGACTCTACCATTTTACATTCCCATCAGCAAACACTTTGGATAATGGTGTGGCAGTTTCTTAACAAAGTTAAACATACGCTTACTGTATGATGTAGTCATTCCAAACTTAGCTATTTACCCAAGAGAAATACAAGTATATGTCCATAAAAAGATCTGCTCACAAATGTTCACAGTAACATTATTCATAGTAGCTAAAAACCAAAAACAACTCCAACTCCAGTGTCCATCAATAGGGGAATAGATAAATTGTGGTATGTCCATACTACAGAAATAAAAACCAACGCACTGATACATACAACATGAATGAATCTCAAAACAAATATGCTAGACAAAAGGAGCCAAACAACAGAGACTACATACTGTATGATTCCATTTACATAAAACTCTAAGAAATGCAAATTAACATTTCTATCACACAGTGATAGAAAGCAGATTGGTTGGGGGCTGGCTGAGAAGGGTACAAGGGAGGAACTAAGAAAAGACTGGGAAGGGGCGCCGGGTGGCTCAGTCGGTTAAGCATCTGCCTTCAGCTCAGGTCATGATCCCGGGGTCCTAGGATTGAGCCCCACATCCAGCCTCATATCCAACCCCACACTGGGCTCCCGGGAGCCTGCTTCTCCCTCTCCCTCTGCCTGCCACTCCCCCTGCTTGTGTTCTCTCTCTCTCTCTCTCTCAAATAAATAAAATCTTAAAAAGAAAAAAGACTGGGAAGAAACTTTTGGAAGTAATGGATAGTTGATCTTGATTATGGTGATGGTTTCACAGGTGTATATGTATTTCAAAACTTATCACAAAACTTATCACACTGTAGATTATAAATATGTGCAGTTTATTGTATGTCACCATGTCTCAATAAAGCTGATAAAAATAGATAAAAATCACACGTTCTCAAAGCCAGACAGAATCCCACAAATCATTACACCAAGCCCAAGCAGATCCTTCAGCCCCTTTGCTACTTCAGTGCTCCTGGTTTTAAGCTGAGGAGGAGGATGATTCCACGTGTTCACCTTCCAAGTGGAAGGAGCAACATGTGACTGCTGACTGGTTTATTTCAATCCTGCTGCTGGGTGCCCCAAGAGCACATATATTTCATTGTACATGACACAATTTTCAGTCATTGTGCATACTGATATACTTCGAGAAAGGTTTTTCCCTGAACTTCGGAGACTGGGTCACCAATAGACTGAGGCAGGATAGTCATCCCGCGTGGGGTCCGTAGAAATCCGCTGTTGAGGGAGCAATGGAAGGGAGGGCTTGAGAAACTGAACAGTGTGATGGCTGAAAGAATGAGACCTGGAGACAAGTGTCTGGCACTGAGTAAGTACTCAAAAACTTAACAAAAAATAACAAAATTTAAAAATAAATACCATTAATTCAGGCTTTGTCATAATCTGGATTAGAGTTGGGTAGAAAAATCTTTATATGGGGATAAAGGAGTTTGATAAATACATCAATTACACAAGCAGGATTTCAGGGGGCATGACAAATCCACTGGAACAAATTTCTTTCAGAAAGAACCTATTTGCAGCTCAGTACAGGTAGCACGACTGTGGAAACGGACTGCCCGTAGTCCAATCCCAACATCAGAACTTAACAGCCTTGTTAACACTGGGCAAGCTACTAAACCTCTGTGTGACTCAGTTTCTTCATCTATTATATGGGAGTGAAAATAGTATCCACCTCATAGGGCTGTTGGAGGATTAATGAGCTAATACTTGTAAGATGCTTAGAACAGAGCCTGGCACTAAACTGCTACGTGTTCATTAAAACAGTAACTGGAAAGTCTATTTCAGGCCACACCTTTCGCTAAAATACACTGATTTTACTTAACATTTGGATGGGATTAATGAAGTTTCTTTTCAAGGTGTAGTCTCTCAACTACTTCTCCTTTAACAGCTCTTTCTAAAGAACATACCTTGTAAGTAGTTTGCCACTCTGATTTGAACAAAAGCAGTTCAGTTATTCAAAACATCACTTGACACTTTCTGGCACATGGTTGGTGCTCAATAAATGGTTACTGAACAAATATTCTTCCAGACCATGGCAAATTTACCATACTCAATACTTTCATTTTTAAAGTCAGAGTAAAAATGCAACATGCGGGGCGCTGGGTGGCTCAGTCGTTAAGCGTCTGCCTTCAGCTCAGGTCATGATCCCAGGGTCCTGGGATCGAGCCCCACATCGGGCTTCCTGCTCAGCGGGAAGCCTGCTTCTCCCTCTCCCACTCCCCCTGCTTGCCTGCTTGTGTTCCCTCTCTCGCTGGGTCTCTCTCTCTGTCAAATAAATAAATAAAATCTTTTTAAAAAATGCAGCATGCATCACATCCAAACAGGGAATAAAAGACTCAAAAGAGGTACAGTTCCCACGTAACCAGTTAGCTAACTTCAATGAAGTTGCCCAAGATAAGAAAGGTGCTAGTTTACCGCTTTGGTTTCAGCCAAAATGATGATGCCATGCAGGCATTCCTTAGCACTTCCTGGTGATAATTAGAAAAAAGACAAGACTTGGGGCACCGAGCTGGCTCAGTCAGTGGAGCATGCAACTCTTTAGCTCGGGGTGTGAGTTCGAGCCCCACGCTGGGTGTAGAGATTACTTAAAAAAAATTAAATAAAAATCTTTCAAGAAAAGGTAAGTAAAGGTCCACAAACAGGAAGAATGTGGGCTCTCTTCTAAATGGCCTCACTGGGAAACGGCACAGGTCTTCGGGGTAACTCTGACAGAACTCACCTGTCATCTCTCTTTTGAGGGCAATACTGACCTGGTTTGTAATATTTGTCCTGAGATCCCTTCTAAGGAGGGAAACTGTACTCCCTTTTTCTTAATGTAAGACCAGAATCAAGCAGGAAGTAGTCTCTCCTTGTGAGTGGTCCAGGTGAGCAGAAGGTGAAAGCACCTTCCCCAAAGGCAACAAGTAAAGTGCCTTCAAAAGAAGCAGCCAAGTGGTCACCACTCTGCCCTGGGTACTGCTAGACATTTCTGTTCCTCCTCCATTCGAGACTAGTTTTATGTTATTGTGATGGTCATCCGTTGCAATCAGCCTCTCCCCAGCCCTCAAACCATACACTTCACTGAGAAGAAAGGTCACCAAATGCAAGCTTTCTCGTTCCTTGTTTCTCCAATCTCAAGAGAAGGGCTATTGTTCCAACATGACTCGTTCATTCTGCCTTCCATCCTTTTACACAAGTCATTCTGTTCTACCCAGAATCACTTGCTCTTGTCCCTCTAACCCACCCCAACTCAAACACTTCCTTAAAAATAACTTTTAAACCAATGAATGCCCTTCACTTCTTTCATGGCTCCCCTCCTTCTGGAGTCACTGCCTGGCTGCTCATTAAGTCTGTATCCCTTTTACCACCATGTATAGTACAGAACTGGGTACGTCAAGCCCCTAATATTGTTCTAATACTGGGTTTTTAGCTCATGCTATTGCCTCTAGGCTGAGATGGTACCGTATCAGTCTGTTACCAGCACCTTACCAGGGCTGAGCCAGGAAGGGGGTGGGACCTTCATTCTCAAGGCAGGAAATATGGAAGTGGTCTAGGCCTGAACTTAATCAAACAGGACAAATTTTCATTTGGGGGAAGCTCTCTCAAGGTGCGACTGACATTTAAAGCTTAATCTGCCAGAGACCACCAAGGACAAGTCTGTAGTCTGACCAAGTCACATTTACTTACTCATCATAAGGGAGGGGAGTCCAGAGGAACCATGAGAGGAGGGGACCAACAGGGATCAAGGAAGTATCTTTGGGGTTCCTGCTGAATGATTCTGAGGAAGATATAAGGAAAGCAGGGGTCAGTTCTGGATTGGTTATTATCTCTGAGGCAAGATTAGAAGCTGGGATAAACTAGGGATTGACTAGATGCTGTTCTGAGGCAAGGGCAGCTCAGAAATTGGGAGTCTCCAGTAATAGAGGGACATAGCCCAGTGCGTCTGGGGCATCATTGACAAGAAAGCAGTATTCACTGAAAGAGGGTGTCTTTGTGGCTTTTTACAGCTGCTGCATGACTTTGGGAGAAACAGTGTTTCCTGTTAAGTCTGCAGTTGTCTTTATCTGTGTCTGTCCTCCCAGCCCAAGTGACATCAGGGCTGCCTTTTTTTTTTTTTTTCTTTTCAGTCCCAGCTATTCTTCCATCCTGGACATTTTTGACTCTTTCACTGAGAGGGACATGGGTGCCAGCCACCTTCCAGTTTATTTTTAGTCCTGCAAATTTTTAGATCTGGTAACAAATTATACAACCAAGAAGAACCTGGACTGTATCTACTGACTCTGAAAGCTTGGGTAGAAAACTGAACACTTTAGGGGCACTGTGGAAGCTTTTCACCCCTTCCTCCTGTTTGAAGGTCATTAACTTTTGACTAGAAGGGAAGATATGGGCAATGAATATCTTACTACTTAGATGATGTCAAAGAATAGGATGTGGTTTTCTGGACAATTACTTAAGATCTCAGAATGATGGACTTCCAGCAAGGGATAGAGAAAATTTCACACAGACCAGGAAGAAATGATTTTTTCTAGAGATTCATTAACATGATGAATAGGGACTCAAAGGAAAAGGCTAAGGGAAGGGTAAAAATACCACCAATAAAAATGTGACACAGAGGGGCGCCTGGGTGGCTCAGTCAGTTAAGTGTCCTGGGATCGAGCCCCGCATCAGGCTCCCTGCTCAGTGAGGAGTCTGCTTCTCCCTCTCCCTCCACCTCTCCCCTGGCTCGTGCTCTCTCTCCCTCTCCTCTCTTGCTCACTTTCTCTCTCTCTCAAATAAGTAAATAATAAAATCTTTAAAAAATGTGACACAGAAAGAAAAACTAGAGTGGAAGAGATACCTACTATTCTTCTGGAGAAAACTGGACAAAAGAGCTAGAAGTCATTCCTAGGGCTGAAGAAGTCCACAGACTGATTTAACAGAGGAGCAGTAACAAAGTCACAGGGTACTCGCAACACGGGAAAGCAAATATGATCTCACGGTTATCACCATCAAGAGCTAGTGAGATGGCATCTGGTACTAGATCATAGGAGGCAGGAGAGAACAGTTAAAAGAGAAATTTGAAGCCAGGATGACCAGGGCTCAACTCCCTTGTGCTGCCTCTCACTTGGCATGTGATCCTGGTTGAGACACTTACCCTTTCTGAACTTTCATTGGCCCATCCATAAAATGGGTATTAGAATACTTATTTCACTAAACTATCATGAAGATTAAAGGTTATAATGCATTTAAATATCTATCACAGGGGCACCTGGGTGGCTCAGTCGTTAAGCCTCTGCCTTCGGCTCAGGTCATGATCCCAGGGTCCTGGGATCGAGCCCCGCGTCAGGCTCCCTGCTCGGTGGAGAGTCTGCTTCTCCCTCTCCCAATCCCCCTGCTTGTGTTCCCTCTCTCACTGTCTCTCTCTGTCAAATAAATAAATAAAATCTTTAAAAATAAATACCTATCACAGTGTGTGGTATATAGTGAGCACCCAAAAGGTGGACACTACCATCATCATCATCATCACTTATAGTAAAATGGTGGTACTTTCTTATGGACTTCAACAAACCAGATGGTGAAAACATGGTGCGTAACAGTTGGTTGAGAATAAAAGCAAAGAGAAAGAAGTGATGCTATTGGATCATGCTATAAACTTCCCTGGAACAGAAGAAAGGTACAGTATTGAATTCTATCCCTCTCCCTCATACTTCTTTTCCCCTCTTAAACAGGCATGGGCAACTCTGTGTATGGATGTACATATGTACGTACATATATACGTACACACACACACATACACACACACACCCATTCCCTCCTCTGTTTTCTCTATCTCAGGGCATCCAATCCACCCAACCTGAATTTTGAAGTCCCTATTGACCTATGAAAGGTCAGTCTTTAGTAGAGGGAAGGGTGTACAAAGCAGATTCTATGAGCTGATGACAGAAAGATGAAGTATAAAAAATATCCCATTAGTCTACGGGAATGGCAGAATTAAGAGATGCTTGGGAAGTTGGTGGAAGAGGGATTCTTGAATATGTCTATAGACAGAAGAAAAAGAGCTCTTTGAGAAAAAAATACTAAAGATACAAGAGTGAGAAAGGAGAGATTAATGGAACAGAGTATCTGTAAGGAGGCATCCGGGGATATGCAAAAAGACGGGTTAGCCTTGGAGAAGACGATACAAAAAGAATGAAGATAAAAGTAGCCATGGAAATAAACATTTCTGAGGGAAAGAGAAGAGTTTGTAACCAATGGGCTCTATCTTTTCAGGGAAGTATGTAGCTAGATTATCTGCTGAGGGGAGTTGGGGATAGGGAGGGCTAAATTGGGGCACTGAAAAGGTATAGTAAGAAAATGCAACAGATGCTGTGGGAAACTGGAAAAAGGAACCAACTAGGAATGTGTAAAAAAGGATTAGTGAGCAGCCACTGAGGATCCAGCTGTGGTCAGAAATCACAGTTTGGTCATGGGTATAATCAGCATGGTGAGACGATTTTCCCGAGTACTACTCGGCAGCCTGGGAATGGGACAGAAGAAAACAGATGCTAAAGTCCATCTCGGTCTGGGGATTGGCAGGGCAGGTGCAGGGAAGCAAGAGGGACATAAGGGAACTGAGAATACTGGTGGGGATTAATATCAAATGGCCAACAGAGTTGAATGTGGGTGGGAAACGGGTGATTGAGTGGGGAAGACCGTCGAGGCAGGAGAGTACCGAGAGTCAAGGAAGACAAGAAAAGGGACTGGGAAGTGTCAATGAGGTCAAAGAGGTTCTGTAAGAGCAAGAGAATAGGAGACATGCAGGGCTCGAGACATTAGTCGAAAAGCTGAATTTCAGAGTTTGAAGTATCAGAAGTAGAACAGTTCCAGTTCCAGGAAGTGCTATGCTGGAGCATTTGATGATGTATCCGTGTGGCTGCTGACATGGTCTAAGATGACGCCCGGAGTCAGGAGAGCATAGAATACTAACCCAGGTGCCAGAGTTCCCAAAGAATGTGAGCAAGTCACCCAAAGATTGGTCTATGCCAATGAAGAGAGTCAGTACAATACCTGATGGCATGTATATTAAAGAATAAGCAGAAAGGAAAGTTGCTGAACAATGTCCTGGCACCAGAAGCTAGCTTTGAGACTGAGAAATTACAACCATGGGCAACTTCCGTGAAGAAAATAGAGTCATCGAGACAAAGAAATCCAGAAAAAATGGTTGAGGATATATGGACATTTCTTCACTGACCAAAGAATGACCAAAGAACAGGAGTTCTGAGGGGCACAGGAGACATTCGAAGGGAGTGTCAGCCAGGAGACCATATGCCTATGAAAGGGACAGGGCTGTGCTGAAGTTATAAAGGGACATTTCAGCCTTTAGGATGCCAAGGAAGCAGCCAGGGGAGCTACAGCTCTGTATGAGTTTGACCAAGAAAGAAGAACTGATTGGTAAAAAGAGAAGTGAAAGAAAATTTAGGAAATAGAGCCATGTTGTCTTAATTACCATTCAGCAATGACCAAGGACAAAAAAGTGACAGGTACCAAGATATTCCCCAGATACTGGGAGTGAAAGTTTCTACAAGAGACCACAGTGGCTCTTCAGTGGACTACTGTTTAAGAATAAAAGATTTGGAGGGGGGAGTTGTTCTCATAATATCATCAATTCTCCATGTTCTTGAAGGAAAAAAAAAAAAGGGAGAAATAGCTAAAGAATGCAGTGGAGCTACACAGGAAACAGGCTGGCAGGCTACAGGAACTATAGCAATGTAGCTATAGCAAGCTTGGATTTCAAGGTAAGATCACTGACCCTAAATAGAAGATATATGTGAACAGGTGACAGAGCAAGTGAGCAAGCAAGAACACCAGTGAGATGACTTGGTTCCTATTTCTATTCCACTTAAATGATAAGGATAATTTTCAAATTGGAAACGGTAGCATAAACATGAATAATAGTTCATCAGGGCCCAATAGATGCTGAGATATTGAGAACAGCAAGCAGCTGAAAATGAATTTGGGCCCATGGGCCCACATCAAGGATATCCCATGGTACTGAGATAACCAACATTCCTGATCGAGAACACTGCTGGTAATCTCTGAAAAATCATGGCCCACTACAAAACTGAGGAATACTGTAGTTTGACAAGAGCCCAATTTTCAAAAGCCAGACATTTCTAAAACAGCTCAGAAATCAAAGACTGCTGATCTTGATGGAAAAAACAGTCTTCAGTGGAGTATTAAGCTGGTGGTTATGAGCAATGATCAGGTAGCAAGACTGGTAGATTGAGGTAGTGCCACCAACTAAGTGTTTTTGAGTATCAGCAAGGCACTGAAGACATTTCTCCCTATAGAATACATTCATCTGAGACAGTGAGATGTGCCCTGCACTGTTATACAGGTAGGCTGACTCATGATTGACTGAATAACCTTAACTCAAAAAGAATGCTAATAGAGTGCTACTCAGCAAGAAAAAGGAACAAACTACTGATAAACGCACCAACTTGGATGAACCTCAGAAAATTATGCTGAGTGAGAGAAGCCAATCTCAAAAGGATATATATTGCATGATTCCATTTATGTGACATTTGTGAAATAACATAGTTATAGAGAGAGTGAACAGTTGTCAGGGAGTAGGGGTGGGGAGGGGCAAGATGTGACTACAAAGGGATGGAACAAGGGAGTCTTGTAGTGATGGTAAAATGGAGTATCTTGATGGTGGTGGTGGGTTACACAAACCCATATATGTGCTAAGACTTCACAGAACTATACACACACACACACACACACACACACACACACCCTACACACAATCTGAACTAAGCGCTATGGATTGTACCCATGTCAATTTGGTACAATTGAAACCTAGTTGCTTATCTCAGGGCTCTGTACTTGGTACTACTGACATGCCATTTTTAACCCAACAAGCTAAAGAGGACAGAGAAAGCATGTTCACCAAGTTTATGAATGATATAAAACATAGAGACCCAGTGAATCTGTTTTCAAATGGAACTAGAATCCAAAAATATCATCAGGCCGGACTGGAGACTGAAATGTAGCAGAGGCAAAGGTGGAAGCCACGGTTGTATTCCCCAGCACACGGCACAGTGCCTGGCACAAAGAAGAGGGTCCAAAAAACTATCTGGTGAAAAAATAAGTGAATGCTGTTTTTAAAATATTCCACAGGTTTAATGGGACTTCATCTGAAAAGGGTCTTTGGCCAAAAGAATGACAATATTCCCTCAACCTGACACAATATTCCAGTTCATTAACAAAGTACAGATTTTTAAGGGACGGGAGGGAGGAGGTAAATATTACATTATCACTATGCTCTGCACGATTCTCATTCCATATATAGGACCAAGTCAAGTCCTAGGGGCCATGGTTTAAAGGAGACATGAATAAAGGAGAATCTATCCCAAGTAAGGCAGCTAAGATGGTTATCCGGAAACCCTATTATATGAAAAACACTAGAAGGAACACAAGATACTTAGCCTGGAAAAGATGAGATGTGGCAGGTGGAAGGGACAGGTTAGATATAATTATGTAATTATCAACGTAGACCATGATATAACAACACTAAATACTCCATCGTAGATAGCACAATGCTCTACAATTTACAGTGTGCTTTCACACTTGTCTCTTTCCCTGTCCAAATACCTAAAAGCTGGCAAGTCAGGGAAGGGTTCGATTTTTTTCTGTGCAGCACAAGGGTTAGCGATTACAAAGAGATTGCAGCTCAAAATAAGGAAGGATTTTCGAACATTTCAATCTTCATGTCAATGGAATATCAGTAATGGTAAGAGCAACAAGAATGTACTAGTAGACATATAATGACTATACATTTATTATCTGACTTAATCTTCACAACAGTCCCGTAAGGTGGGCACCATTATCCCCATTTTGCAGACGAGAGAACTAATGCACAGAGGGGTTAAAGAACCTGCCCAAGGCTATAACCACAGCTAGTCAAGTGTCAGAGCTAGAATCCAAATTCAGGCAGCCCCACTCCAGAGCCACGACTTGTGGGGTAACGGGAACGATGACCCAGCCAGGCCACTGCAGGCTGAGTAGACTGCTAGCCTGAGTCAGAGGCTGCACTAGAGCAAATGTAAGATAATAGGATTCTAGGAATCTTGGATGACGGGCTGGTTTGGACTGGAAACACAAAGCAACGCCCTCCCGGAAGTGGTATGGCTCTGGTCCAAAAACAAAAAGAAAAAGAACCATTTTTAAAAATTTATAGTTTACTAGGCAGGTAAGGGACATTGCTGTTAAAATCTTTCTTACACGTCTATTTTTAGTCTTGTAATGGCTGTTTATTTGATTCCCTAAACCTCTGCTCTCCTTTGCTTTCCTGAAGAGTATTTTCACCATATTTCCACAGTGTTGGTTTTATCCTAGATTTAAGAGTGAGGGGGAATAAAGCATAATGCAACGTGCGTAGTTATGAAATGAGCTATGTGCTGTTGCCTGTTCGGTCTACGTAGCCCCTACACTGAAAACAACTAAGACAAAGCAAAACAAACAGAAAATATTAGCTGTAAGGCCCTAAAATAGGCTGTTTGCGAGTGAAAGCAATAGCATTAATGCCCAAAGAGCTAAGACAGACCTTGGAGATAGTAGCACAATTCTCGACACATTTGGATCGATTTTGGCTTTACCAAAATCTGCAGTTTGAAAATCCACCAGAAGATTAGTGTCATCATAACCGAATCACAAAAGTACCTCTGAACTATTTCCTATTCCAACCCCTGCCATCAACTGATGCAACATACATTAAAATCTCAAAGCTCACTATACTTTGACAGTTTTAATTAACAAGTTTTCTCTGCTTGAACCACATAAATTGAGATTTCTACCTCTGGGGAAATAGAGTAGGGTTTTCCTTCATTAAAGATTAAAAAAAGAAAGAAACCTGCCAAGTTGAAAGTCAGTTTAATAGTTGCTAACTTGAACTGTCTTTGGAGTATGCAGTACATGGTTAAAAGCAGAGACAGAAGATAAAATATTGAGTCAAATTAGATAAATTTCTGAGAAATAACTTAGACAGAGGAAAATAAACCAAGGTCATCACAATAAGCAACCTGTTTTCAGAAGCAGCCAAATTATCTCAGACTTGTACCAATGGCCATGCTTATGGCATCTCAAGGGAGTTGGGGGTGGGTACTGTCTGAACAGCTTGTCAGAAGCCTTCAAACACGCCAATCCTGTAAAATAAAAGTGCTTTGAAGAGAAGGCTTCATAGCTCAGGGGTCAGAGCACTGATCTTGTAGAAGTGCTTTGTTGGGTTTCTACAAATATCTGCGTTCCCATCTGCTGGGTTCTGGCTGGAGTTTAGGAAGCAGAGCTTGCAGGGTGCCTGGGTGGCTCGGTCCATTAAGCGTCTGACTTGATTTTGGCTCAGATCATAGCTCATGGGTCGTGAGATCGAGCCGCACATCAGGCTGTGCGCTCAGGGCAGGGGGGGGAGGTGCTTGGATTCTCCCTCTCGCTCTCTCTCCCTCCGCCCCTCCCCCCTCTAATAAATAAATAAACCTTTAAAAAAAAAAGCAGCAGAGTTTGCTACAAAAGGAGGTAGAGTTTTGACCGCTTTATAAACATGGGCAACAGCCAGCCTGTAGCACGAGCATGAGGTCTGAACTGACCACAAGGGGCAGAACCTAGAAATTGCAGCCAGCTGGGTGAAACAGTGGGTGGTGTGCAGGGGCAGACGGGAGGGTAGGATTCCCGTATCTAATTATCAGAGACCTGTTTTACATACTGTGTGAAAGGCCAGTTAGCACCAGACTCCAAAGTCAAGCCCAAATCTATCTGTCTCAAAAGAATGAGCACTAGTCTGACAGTCATAAGAAACAGCTCTGCCCCTAGCCAGCCCAGTGACTGTGGATAAATTACAATTTAAGACTCGCTTTCCCCATTTATAAAACAAGAGGGGTGACATTTGGGGGGAAAAGTTAGTTTTGGGGTTTTTTGGAGGTTTTTTTTTCAAGATTGCATTTACTTATTTGTCAGAGAGAGCGCGCGCACAAGCAGGGGCAGTGGCAGAGGGAGAAGCAGGCTCCCCGCTGAGCAGGGAGCCCGATGCGGGGCTCGATCCCAGGACCCTGGGATTATGACCTGAGCCGAAGGCAGGCGCTTAACTGACTGAGCCACCCAGGCGTCCCTAGTTTTTGACCTCATAGCTCATCCCAAAGGAAATGCCAGATGGAATCAAGATTTAAATGTCATTAAAATCATAAATATTACTGTGAGAAACAGGTCCGTTCCCAACATTTGCGAAGCCAGAGGCAAGAACATAAATGTAGGCTCACAATACCCCCTCCCCTGACCCCACTTCTTCCTGGTTATAATAAGAACATATCACATTGCTTTTTTTTAAAGAGGAGAGCTGGATTCTCGTTTCTAGGGACTTCGTAACCTTCTACAAGAGTATCCCTTTGCGGCTTTAACATTTTAGGGTTCTATGAAAGGAAAAGCCAATGAACTGTATGATATTCTCCAGAAAGCAAGAGTCACTGAAACATCTTCTACATCAATGGGACAAAACTCTATTAGCATAAAACAAACAAAAATCCCCCAAGAAGACAAAGGCCCTGCAAGTACAGAGTCCGGAGTCCCCATACTTAAGGCTCTAGAGTTCTCTTCTTTCTGGATTTTTATCTTGAAAGTGATATCCCAAAGTCTTTTCACGCCACACAAATCTAAACCAATCAATTTGATGAACAACTGGTAGGTGGAAGGAAAGGTCAGAAGTAAACACAGTAGTATTGGTGGGGGGTGAGGAGAGTATTTTTTCCACTTCTTCCATTTCAAGGTGGAGAATCTTCTGTTAGAGCAACATTTCTGGCCTCTTTCTGGCCCTGTACTCCCTCCTCCCACGCTACAATTATTTGCTTGAGATATCAGACAATTTGGAAGAATAAATTCATGTTAATCTAAATTTCAAGGCTGGCCCATCGTAACTGTAGTTTAAAAATAATTCATCTGCCTGCCTAACCATCTATATGTACCCAAAAACATATGCATAGGCACAAGCTACGTGCTTAAGCAACACTTGCTGCCTGGCTGATCCAGGAGATCAGAAATCAGAAAGACTTAGATAAAGTAGTCTGTTTCATGACTGGAAATTTGTATGTATATGCAAGAAAGGGGTCTGCTGAGCAAGGCATAACAACATAAACGAGTCCTTAAAAATCCCCCATTTCGATGTATCAGGCCTCTCTCCATCTTGTACGACGCAGAGCTTCCCTTTGGCAAGCAGAAAACCACGCCAGCTCAATGACCTGTCACCTATTTCTGCATGTCCCTTTGAATACAGAGGGGACCTCTATTAAAATCCTATCCATCTTTCTCCAACCAGCTCAAATGTCACCTCCTTCCCAAACCTTCCCTCCTCCTCACCATAGCGGCAAATGACCTCTTGTTCACTTAGGATTCCAAGTGCTTTGTTTCTACCGCTCATTACATACGATTTAATGTAGAGTCATGTGTGTACATGTTCTCTTCCTAGATTATAAGCTCCTCGATGGCGAAGTCCAAGTCACTGATTTTTATCTGAGCCACATTAGCAAGTGTCTTACACAGTTATTCAGTAGATGTGTACAAGACTAAAATTTTAGAACTTAATATATGTTTAAAAGCATCCTCCCTCCCCACCCCTTAATAATGCAAGCATTGGAGAATCAACCTGATGTCTACCTTAGAGACTTACTGACTACAGCCAGGGCAAACTTTAGCCTAAAGATTTAAGTTTTAAGCCTCCCTCAGCTTTTAGTCTCAACTACATGACAATAGGGCAAGAGATCACCCACCCACAGGAGCTAGCTTGATAAAACAAGGGCCATCTAAAAGAAATATAAAAATGCCAGCCACATGTGTAATTTTAAATTTCCCAGAAGCCACATTAAGAAAAGTGAAAAGGGGGGCGCCTGGGTGACTCAGTCGTTAAGCGTCTGCCATCAGCTCAAGTCATGAACCCAGGGTCCTGGGATCCCGAGTCCCGCATCGGGCTCCCTGCTCAATGGGGAGCCTGCTTCTCCCTCTTACTCTGCCTCTGCCTGCCACTCCCCCTGCTTGTGCTCTCTTGCTGTCAAATAAATAAATAAAATCTTTAAAAAAAAAATAAAGGAAAAGTGAAAAGAAATACGGTGAAATTAATTTTAGTAACAAATTTCACTTAACCCAATATATTCAAAATATTATCACTTCAACATGTAATCAATACTTTAAAAATTATTGAAATGCTTTATATTCTTTCTGTCATATTAGTTCTTTGAAATCTGGTGTGTACCTTCCATGAACAGCATACCTCGATTCATACCAGGCACTATTTATTAGCTATAAAAGCTAGTACCTTAACCTCTCTGCCTCAGCGTCCTCAATTTAAAAAGGGGGGGAACGGCATTTACCTTATAAAGCTGTACTGAATTTTAATAATATGCATAAAAGGGCTTAAGAATAGTACCTGGCAAACTGTAAGGGCTCCATGAACATTAACTACCTTCATCATCATCATCCTCCATTTACTATATGAAGAAACTGAGCGCATGAAAAATAAAGCATATTTCCCAAGTTCATGAAGCAAATCAATGCTGCCTCTATTCTCTTTCAAACAGTTGTCTATTAAACCGTGCAGGGCAGCTGGGAGCAATGGAAAATCAATTTTTTTTTTTTTTTTTTTTTTTTTGCCCACTGAAAATTCCAAAGTGCAAGCCAAATGGAATTTGGGAGTCAGCCCAGAAGGCAACATTCTTCAAAATGGCAGCTAAGAGAAATGCCATCCAGCTGTGTTATACTAACACCCTTTCACCCCTACCACTTCATTGAGGCTCTGTCCCCCATTTGCTGTAATACTGCATCCATGCTAATAGGTGAAAAAGTAGAACTCCTTAAGTTCCACTTTGCCTTATTTGGGGCTATTTTTGCTGTGGCTGCTGTCGTTGTTTTAGACGACTGGTAAGGTGGAATATTCTCACGTACACCTGCAAAATGCCCAGCACCTGAGACCCTCCGATCTTTGACATACTTGATCCTGCTCTTCAGGAGACTCAAAGCAGAGAAGCAGCAATACAGAAACGATGGCAGAATTGAAGGAACAGTGGCCTAGAAATCAAGAAATCTGATTTCTAGACCAGGTTCTATGATCAAATCAATACATGACCTTGGGCAACCCACCTAAACTCATGAGCTATAATCTCAGTTTAAGATAAGGTCACCTGCAATATTCAGGACTAAGAATTAAAATGGAGTACACCAGAGCAATAACTCAAGATGAAATCGCATCAGGTCTTAGCATTCTTGTTTCTCCCTCTTTAAGTGTTCTGGCATTAAGTACCTCTTGGGGAAAAAAAAAAAAAAAGGACTGACAAAGTTTGGAGATAATTTCCATTAATGACCAAATAATTAAAATACCTAGAAAAGTAACGTTCGCCTAGCTGATAT
Organism: Halichoerus grypus; assembly: GCF_964656455.1. Taxonomy (NCBI): domain Eukaryota; kingdom Metazoa; phylum Chordata; class Mammalia; order Carnivora; family Phocidae; genus Halichoerus; species Halichoerus grypus. The sequence continues at coordinate 89,747,866 of NC_135727.1, forward strand.
TTATGCTGCTGTCACTGAAATCCAAACAATCATCATATCCTCCAAGGTTAAGAACTACAGGACATCAGCATAAACACAAAGGGGCATCAGTGACCACCTCCACGGATCTCCCCCTAACCCCAAATGCCCTGAAGCAGGGTTTCTCAACTTCAGCACTGCTGACATCTTGGGTCAGGTAACTTTGTTGTAGGGGGACTGGCCTGGGCATTATAAGATATTTAGCAGCTTCCCCAACTTCTACCCACTAGAAGCCAGTAACATCCCCCACAGTTGTGACAATCAAAAATGCCTCCAGACATTGCCAAATGTCCTCAGAGGGGCAAAACTGCTCACAGGTGAGAACCACTACTATGGATCTTCTACCACGGCTACCTTAAATGCCTTTGGAATTAAGATTATACAGAGACCTGCAATTTTCAGTGCATCATTACTTGTGACACAGCCTCATCAATAGGACACGGAGTGATCAACTTCCACTGGCAATCTGGATTCTCAAAAGGCATAACCTTTCCAGTTAATTTGCATTTAATATGCATATAGTGGAAAATAATTTTGTAAAATGACCCATTACACTGCAGAGGTTATCCATACATCTTTTTCAGTCAAAATATTTCCACACAAATAGTGACGTTGGCAGCTAATATTTTAGATTAAGATATTTAAGTTTTAGAGCCCATGATTTACTCCTTTAATGGTAGCACCCTTTGATTTACTGATCAAAGTCTGGTTCCCAATGACTGGGCCCTACGCCTATTCAACCACCTTTTCATCGCAAGTTTTGACAGCATTATTCTATTTTCTTGGATCTGTGCATATCAGCAAATTGAGAACCTATCAGCCATAAAATAATAGGATCACCCAAACATATAGGGAAGATCTACTCTTTGGTGCTCTGAGGACACAGAAAGAAATACATATTAGACACAAAAGAACCACAGAACAGCAACAACCACAGAAAGAATCACATCAACCACATGACCAAAGTCATTCAGCTAACTAATTTGACATGCTGATAGTGAAGCATTCAAGTGAGGGTATCTTGATTGTAGCCACAGATGAAAAAAACTAGAGTTTGGGGTTCAATTTATGGGTCTGGGACTCAACCCCTACAAGAAAGGTCACCAGCATGATCATGGTGGTTACCTCTGAGGGGGAGGTTGAAGGGACACTTTCACTTTCAAGATGCTTCTATATTATCTTTTTAAGATAAACATGTAATTGTGTATTACTTCTATAATTCTATAATTAAAAACCAAAAAAGCTACAGCCAGGAGAGAAGACGAAATCTCAGAGGGAGAGAGTATAAAGAGAGAAAAGGCAAAGAACGCAACACTCCCAAATATGGGCAGAATTAGGGGGCAGAAGAAAGCAAAAGCAAAGCAGCAGCAGGAGAGGGAAGCAGAAGGAGAACCAGAAGAGTACAATAATTCGGTGGCCAAGGGAGGGATGTTTCAAAGAGGAACTGAACTGTCAACGGAACCAAAAAGGGAAAAGAGGAGAACAACAACATAGCAGAAAAGAATTCAGATCTGAAAGAGGCTACTTAACAATCATAACCTTCTCCCTATGTCATGTCCCTCAATCTTTGAAAAAATGGAGGCCCAGAAAGGTTAAGTGGCTAGCTGGACAGGTATTGGTAGCTAGTGGGCACAGGAAAGGGAGACCACAACACGTTTAGGGACAGGCTAGCGAATGGGTCCAGTGGAAAGGAAAAGAAGATACCAGGAGAAAAGGGGGATAATTGGATAAGTAGTACCTGGAATAGACAGGAAGAGAGGAAAAAGGAATGCAGAAGCAAACAAAAATAATCCAACTTCTCCTCTGAAGCTAGATGATTTGCTTCCTTCTTTTAAAAGTTTGGGTTGTTAGAGTAGAAGGTCAGGGGAATCACTTAGAGTACCTGGGTTTCCCCAGAACTCCACTCTTGGCACCTTTCCCCTCTCACACTCTACACATACCCTAGGCTCCTTTTATCTGTACATGAAAGAGTCCCAAATCTCTATTTAAGCCCAAACCCTCTCCTAAGCCCCAGACCCAGAGGAGAGGAATCTCTACTTGGATATCTGTAGGCATCCAAACTGAAATTCCCCTCTCCACAATTCTAATCCTGCTGCGGGGCTCTCCGTCTCAGTCAAAGACCCCACAATTGGTCTGAACATCATCATCTCGTTACATCTTTGTAAGCAAGGCAGAAAAAAAAATTTGCGGGATGACAATAAAGTCACAGTCACAGCTGCTACAGCAGCCTTACCCAATGAGTGTCCATTAATGGATTAATGGTAAGCTGCTAAGTCTTCAATTAGCCTCATTTGGCTCTATGCCAAGTGTACTAGACACTTGTAGGTGACCCCCAATAACGTCCACCTCCTTGTGTTCATGCCCTTGGATAATCCCCTTGCCTTGAGTGTGGGAAGGACCTAGAACTAGCTTCTAGCCAATAGAATACAGCAAAGGTAATGCAAGATCACCCCCATGATTAGGGGTGTGTGTGGGGGGGGGGGTGTGGGTGTGTGTGTGCGCACACATAGTAGTCGCTCCTCTTATCTATGGGGGATATGTTCCAAACCCCCAATGGATGCCTGAAATTATGGAGAGTACTAAACCTTATATATACTATATTCTTTCCTATACATACATACCTGTGATAAAGTTTAATGTATAAATAGACACAATAAGAGATTAATAAAAGAACAATTATAATATACTATAATAAAAGTTACGTGAACGTGCTCGCTCTCTCTCTCTCTCTCTCTCTCTCAAAATATCTTACTGTACTATACTTACCCTTTTTATGCTGTGATGCTGGGAGATGACAAGATGCCTACGTGATGAGATGAAGGGAGGTGAATGGACTTTCTGACAAAATGTCAGAAAGATCATCTGCTTCCAAACTGAGTTGATCCTGGAAAAAACTGAAACTACGGAAGGCATAACCACGGATAAGGGGGACCACTGTATATGGGATTCCTTCTTGCTGGCCTGACACAGACTCCATCCCTTGCTGGCCTTGAAGCAAGCTGCTGTGCTGCGAAGTGCCCACGGAGAGGGCCGCATGGCAGGGGGCTACAGGTGGCCTCGAGGAGTTGAGGGCCTCCATCCTCCAGCCGCAAAGAACGAAATTCTGCCAACAGCTATGTAAACTTGGAAAAAGACGCCAAGCCTCAGATGAGACTGTGGTCTCAGCCAACACCTTGACTGCAGCCTGAGAAACTGAGCAGAGGACCCAGCTAAGCCATGACAGACTCATGACCCGTGGAAACTGTGAGATAAGCGGGTATTGTTTTTTTGGGTTTTTTTAAAAGATTTTATTTACTGGGCGCCTGGGTGGCTCAGTTGGTTGAGCGACTGCCTTCGGCTCGGGTCATGATCCAGGAGTCCTGGGATCGAGTCCCGTGTCGGGCTCCCTGCTCGGCGGGGAGTCTGCTTCTCCCTCTGACCCTCCCCCCTCTCATGTGCTCTCTCTCTCTCTCTCATTCTCTCTCTCAAATAATTATTTATTTGAGAGAGAGAGAGAGAGCACAAGAGAGGGGAGCAGGAGAGGGAGAAGCAGACTCCCCGCCGAGCAGGGAGCCCGACGCGGACTCGATCCCAGGACTCCGGGATCATGACCCAAACCGAAGGCAGTCGCTCAACCAACTGAGCCACCCAGGCGCCCAGTGGGTATTGTTTTGAGCCACTACATTTGTGGTCATTTATTATGCAGCAATAGAAAACTAATACACCAAGCAATATTTTATTAATTACTTAAAGGTATTTATGAAATATGTATGATAATGCTAAACCTAACAAGAGGAACAAGAAATAAAAATTTAACATTCATGTTTAAAATGAGTAAAAGCCGAGACAGAAACGTTTGTTTTTTTTGTTTTTTTAAAGAAGAAGAAAAAGAGAGAGACAGACATATACTTGGAGAACAAAGTAGGCCTTGGGCTCATTATGAGCTCATAGTAAGATGTAGCTACCAAAAACCCAATGCTGTCTGAGACCATATTAACAAAATATAATGTATAAAACCAAAGTAGAAGCAGTCTTATTGTGCCATATGAACTGGTAAAATCAAATTAATAAATATTTCCTGTGTGCCTCCAAGGCATTAGGAAGAACAGAGGGACATATATGTTCCTGTCCCTCGAGTATTTTTTATGGTCTCTGCGGAGCTAAGATAAACATATTAAAAAGTCAAATCATAATAATTTAAAAAGCAGGGGCCCCTGGGTGGCTCAGATGGTTAAGTGTCTGCCTTCGGCTCCGGTCATGATCCTGGGGTCCTGCGATCGAGCCCCACATCGGACTCCTTGCTCAGTGCGGAGCCTGCTTCTCCCTCTCCCTCTGCCATTCCTTCCGCTTATGTTCTCTGGCTCTATCTTTGTGTCAAATAAATAAATAAAATCTTTAAAAAATAATGATAATTTAAAAAGCAGTTTAAGACAACTATAGAAAAAATGTTATAAAGCAGGCATTAGAATTCATCTGGCAATTAGTGATAGGTGTTAACAGAAGCAGGAGACAACACGTCCTTACCAATACTATCATTATTGCTTTGCCAATAGAATATAAAAGTGAGTGTACTCAACACTGGGATTCAATTTCACATTACTAAGCGCAAGCAAGCACTTGAAATTTTGAAAATATGGAGGTAAAGAAAAAAACATTCAGACAAGCTCTGCTATTTTGGAGGCTTTTTAGTGACAACATTACATTTTACAGATAAGTAAATATGGGCAAAGGAAGATCAAATAATTTGTTTATGATTACAAGTCAGTAAGTCAATTGTACTGAGAAGCAGATTTTCCCTTAAGTCTAGAATGCTAATGAAAACTCACATAACCTTTCTAGGTTACAATGGCTACTTTTGGATAACATGATGTTTTCACTAAAAGAATTTGAAATCCTGAGTCATCATTTACTCTTCTCCCTCCAAAGCTGACCAGTAGTCAAGGCTTGTCACTTCTTCCTTTGTGATGTGTCTCACATTTATCCCTTCCTTTAAATCCCCAAAGTCAACATCTTATATCCAGACCCTTGCAATGTCCCGCCTGAACCTCTTTTGGCAATCTCCTAACTAATCTCCCCATTTGCGGTATCTGCCTCCCCCCCGGTCTTGCACAGTTATAACCACGGCGTTCTCTGCTCCAAGCCCTTCAACTGCGCCCATTGCTTACAGAATAAAGTATGGATCTCTCAGTTTGAGGGCCACAGTTGGTTTCAAATTCTGGTTCTATCGCTTCCTAGCTGTGACTTAGAACCTCCTTTCTCTCATTTGTTAAATGAGGATAATATCAACTGCCTCATATGTCCTGGTTTTTCTGGGTCTGTCCCTGTCTATATGCCTACCCCATGTGATTAGCACACCGCTTCACTCTCAGAAGTGTCCAAGTTTTGACAATAAATCATTTGGTCAGTAAAGGGTTGTTAGAAGGATGTAATGAGACAATGCACGTAAGTATAACAGGCCTGGCATGATACTTCTTTCCCATTCCCTCCAATGTACCTCGTGCCTTGCTGCCTGAAACCGTATGTCTAACATCGGCAACTATGGAAGAACCTACCCCGTACTACATGGTCTACCTCAGATGCTCCCTCCTCACCCTTGTCTAACTTCTATGGTTTTCTAAACCTCTCTTATAATGTATATCCAACACTAGCTTGGGTCATGGTAATTTGTGCACGTGTCTTAACTGCCTCAGAGACTAGCTGTGGGGAAGACAGCGTCTGCTTCTGTTTCCTCTTAGACGCACACATGACACCTAGTAGTGTCTTCCCCATAGAAGATACTCACTAAATGACTTATTTGATTTAGAAATAACCCAGAATTTCGGCCACAGACTTGCATTTCATTCCTCCATCCACTCTTTATTTAAGCCTCTGCTGTCTTATTCTCCTGAGACTGTCGCACTTGCTCATTAGTACCATCATTAGAGTACCCAGGGGACTCTAATAGAAAGCTTTCCTCTTTCATACCTGGCCACCATCCTGATTGTCTTGGAGGCGACAGTGGAGAGGAATTCTTGGAGCAATGGACCTAGGAATACAGAAGAGCCAAGAGCACAGCTTCTTCAGCCAGACTGCCTTGGTTGGACCCAGGCTCTATCAGCTACAAGCTCAGAACCCATGTAAAGCACTTGGGAAAAGTACACAGTAAATAATCGATAAATGATGGCTATTATTTTTCTCTTCCCTTCCACGACCTCAGTCAAATCAGAATACTTTACTATGAAGTGAGGCCTCTCAGCAACATCCTCTACACGGGGCAGCCAAGTACAGGCTCTCAGCAGATACCAAGTCCAGCCCACCCACAGCTCAGGGTCTTCTCTTTCTAGGATGTCTGCTTTCTTCTCTCAGTTCCTCCCTCATTTATGCCAAGTCCAAGCTGGGGCCATTTCTAACAGCTTCCCTGATCACCAGCAAGGACAAGAATCTTCCTGTCTGGTTCTCTAAGCATAACATCCAGGTCCAGGTTCAGGTTCAACCTCAAACCACACTCTGGGCATCTCCTCATGCTCTACATTTCCACAAGCAGAAAATCTCTCAAAAGTTACACTCTTTATGGGTCCCCTCTTTCTATACCAATCTGCAGCCTGAAATTACTTAGCCTTTCTCTTTTCTCACAAGTGTTCCCAACACTCCAGTCTCCACCACCGACCCAATTCGACATCTTATAGGTACAATTATACATCCAAGAGTAAAACCTGTCTTGCTTCTTAATCCACTGGCTAAAATTCCAAATATTAGCAAACCAAGGTCAGTTAAGACAAGCTAGGGACTCTGGTCTCTAAACACACAGCTGAGTAAAGGAATTATTCATTATAGCAAATCAAGAGGACATTCATTTGAACATTCCTCTTACTTCTCATAGCTCAGGCAAAAGTGGTCTTGTTGGGGGGAGTGAGCTAAAATGAGCTTAAAGCATTTGAGGATTTAATCAAAACTTCATTACGTAAATAGAAGGCAACTTATATCTTCTTCATTTCAAACATAAGACTATACCTGCATTCCTCGTCAGGACCTTAGGCAAAAAGCTCAAGAAATTGTAGCCTAGCATTCACTTACAATATTTAAACAAGTCAAACAAGAACAACAACTATTTATCCAGACACCAAGACACTTAATTGTTTAATTGTGGCCTAGAATACAATTACCGTGCAACTTAGGTATTAAAATACCCGCATATCAAAACTAATGACATAATTAAAATTGCTCCATCAGAAAAAGAAAAAGAAAAACCTAATAAAAATCATGATTTTTTTACCTAATTTTCTCTCACTTACTTTCTTAACATTAAGCTTTAACAAAACCACAGCTCCCCTAAGCCCCCTGGCCATGATGATTCCCTGGCAGCTTACAGAGGCCCTTGATTTGCCCCGACTCTGCCTCAACCATTATTATACCTTTTTATTTCTTAGTATAATAGTGTCAAGAAAAGAATCAAGTGAGGTACAGGTCTTATTTATATTTTATTTTTTAAAGGCATTATGGCTTGTTGTAAACAAGGCAAGCAGTATAGAAAGGTATCAAGTGAAAATGAAAACCCCCTCGCCCTCCCAACCCTTAATCTCAAAAGGTAACAACTGATAACGGTTTCTCATGTATCCTTCCAGAAAATGTCTACGCATATGTAAGTATACATATATACAAACTCGTATCTATCTATCCTTTTAGCTCCCCCTTCTTTCCATTGTGCAGATGGGATCATACAATACCATTCTGCACCTGTTTTTCCACTTTATTTTTTTTTTATTTTTTTTTTAAAGATTTTATTTATTTATTTGAGAGAGAGAATGAGATACAGAGAGCATGAGAGGGGGGAGGGTCAGAGGGAGAAGCAGATTCCCTGCTGAGCAGGGAGCCCGATGTGGGACTCGATCCCGGGACTCCAGGATCATGACCTGAGCCGAAGGCAGTCGCTTAACCAACTGAGCCACCCAGGCGCCCCTGTTTTTCCACTTTAAATGTATCTTGGACACCATTCCCTATCACTATATATAGATATACCTCATTCTTCTTAATGAAATGCACAGCATTCCATTGAGTGTGCATGTACACCATGATTAATATAACCAGTCTTTCGTGATGGACATCAAGATTGTCAACAGTGAAAGAGTAGCAACAATGAAACAACTAACATCCTCGTGAACAGTGACTTTGTGCAGTTCCTTTTTAGACTAGATTCACTGAGACAAAAGATATACACATCTGACATTCTGATAAGGACTTCCACACTGCCCTCCAAATGGGCCCTAACAATTTATATTCCCACTGACTGCACAGAAGAGGGCTTTGAAATCAATCACCTGGTCTGAAGTTTCTGTAGCGCAAAGAGGAAACTAGATGTTTAACACAAAAATAGCAAAGCACTGATGATTTTGTTACATCTTTTATTTTAACACACTCTAGAAAACCAAAGGCCACAGTGGGTGGCAGCCACACCTCACTGTGATTAACTCTGCCCTCATCCAATTCCAAGTTTAGAGGGTGCTATTCCTCAGCATTAATCCAGGTCCTAAATAATGAATTCCTTAGGTTTGGAGGTTTATTGAGTGAATCCAGCATAGAAGAGAAACCCACACTGCTCCCGGCAACATCATCCACAATGATCACTAACATCAGAAGTGCTACATAATGGTGTGATATAAGGTGGTTTCCACTCGCCCATAATTAAAGTCACCGGCAATGAAGGCACACTATAAAACTCACTATATGAGCATATTCGTGGTATGGGATAACCTGATTGAGAGATTGCTACTTTAACAGAGAATCGGGTTTTTTCCTGTGATAGTGAACATCGATAAGCATCACTGCACAGAATCTACTGAATAACATCTAGAATAACACTTGTTTAACATCTTCTGTTTTGCAAAACACCTTAGCATATCTTACTTCATTTAACCTTCATGGCAACCCTGGTAGGAAGGCAAAGTAATTATTACTCATTATTACTCACAAAGATTCCATGAACACATAGTATGTGCTGGGTACTCTCTGCTAGGTGGTCGGTATATGAAGATGAATGAGACCCTCCCCTCATTCACTGTTGCCCTGCTCCATCCAATCTATCCACAAAGCCTTCCCATTGCATTTAGGATACTTAGCAACATGGCCTACAAACCCTGTGTGACCAGAGCCTTCCCCACCCTTCCAGTTTCATCCCGTGCCCCTGGGTATTTCATTCACCATCATCCAGCCACAGCAGACCACACTGGGTAAGAATCCAGGTTCTTGCCGCCTCAGGGATTTCTGCTTCATTTCCTCTGCCTGAGACGCCCTTCCCCCAACTAACTCTTTGCCTAGACAGCTCCTACTCATCTTTGGGTCTCAGCTGAACCTATCGCTTCATCCCAGACCCCTCCTCCTAATAAGTTATTTCTCCTTTATTATTCTTTTTATAGGACTTGACTTCCCTAGTACTCCTAGTACTTCATAATGAAATATCTGTGTATTTGTTTGCATTGCAACTCCCCCACATGACTGCAAGGCTCAGGGAGGGCAAGAATCGGGACTTTTGCCTTCACCGCTATAACCCCAGCCCCTGCCCAATGCAGTGCCTGGCACACAGCAGACCCGAAAACAAAAGTACTGAATACAGCCAATGCCCTCAAGGGGCACAGGATGTAGCAGGGAAACACACAAAGAAGGGAAAGACTCATTTTACCAAGGATGGGCAAGGCCTCAGGAAAGACTACGGAGAAGAGATGACCCTGAGCTGATGGCTGAAAAGTAGACATTCACCCGGAACGCAACCCTACTGAAATGATGTAGGCCATCAAGAGGCGACTGCAGGCAGAGAAGAGCAAGGGCTGTGCCGTGCCTCTCAGACTTTTGGCTTTGATAGCCAGGTGGATAGTGGTACAATCATTCAATGGAGAGAATGCGGCTCTATTATTATCACTTACTACCAGGGTACAGAACCTGAGGAAAAGAAGGCCTTGGCGGAGCTGAAAATCTGGATGGCGGCCATTCCTCTGCCCACCCGCCTCTCACCACTCTCAAGCTAAATAGGAAAAACTATGATTTCAACCTGGGAATATTCAGTGCTGAGTCATAGGTAGCCATAGGCCAGGCCAGGGCAAGGGAGGCTGGTGGAAGGACCAGAAGACTTAGCACAGACAGGCCCAGGAGGGTTCTCCATCTGAATACTTTTGGGGGCCAGAAGATGTCAATAATGTGATTTAAGGTATGGAAGTATCGAATCACTATATTGTACACCTAAAACTACTAAGATAACACTATATATTAACTAACTAGGAGTAAAATAAAAACTTAAAATAATAACAGTAATAATAATGTAATTTAGTGTGCTTCTCTTTTTGTGTGGGAGCCAGAAGCAGGGAAGAAAAAGATTCAGTGTCCTGAGTATCTCACATGCTTGGTAATATCCCTTTCATTTCCACTGGAGAGTCCCTTTCCTGGATTTATTTCTAATGGCTCTATGTTGTAATTTCTGGGTTGCTTTTCATGGAAGTAGTCAGGGCAGAAATCCTAAATAAATATAATAAAATGCTACCTAATGCCTGAATGGCATTGGGTTGAAAAGCATCAAAATATGCCATTACTAAGGGGGTTACCTCATCCTATTAACTCCTCAACAGCTTCTCTGGTCTGGCCACAGGTCGATAAATACAAAAGGCAGGAAAAAGAAGGAGAATCTGGCATTTGCTGCCACCCAGAGTGAAACTTTCTAGTCCCCCCTCCCCCCATCCTGCCACACACAGAACAGCATTACATGAAACAGGAAGCTTTGAATCATAATTCTGGTTAAAACATAACCTATAGTTTATTTCAAAAATGTCAACAGAGTGACTGGAAGAAAAAAAACATACCCTGGAAGCCTCAGTGAAAAAAACAATTCTTTTGGGGGGGGACCACCCTAAACTTTTCAAAGTCACAATAATGCATAAGAGGGGAAGACTAACATTTAGCAGAAAATTATAAAACAGCCAGGCCTAGGGGAGGCAGTGTAATTGCCGGAGAGCTAAACAGGCAGGCCAACTGGCAGAGTGAGCGCGCTAAGCAGTGCTGAGCATCAGGAGCCTGGGACCTCATCCTGGCTCGACGCACCATGCGACAGCTCTGTGACCCAGAATCAGTTTCACTAGGCCTCAGTTTCCTCCCATGTAAGATGAGATGTCTTGAAAGATCCCTTCCAGTTTAAAAACATCCCTTTAAGAGTATATTGCTTTTTCTTTCTGCCACAATTATAGTACAATCAGAACAGCTACGACAGGTGAGTGAGTGGGTGATTCTCATTCTCATCCGCGACCATGTGAGAGGCAAATATTGTCATAGCCTTTTGCATATTTTAATAGTAAAGGTGAGTGCTTAACAAGTGGCAGGCAGCGTGCCAAGGCTCTAGATGGATTAACTCATTTCATCCTCCCAATCCTCCTATGAGTAGGTATGATGATTATTAACCCATTTTACAGATGAGGAAGGTGAGGCACGAAGAGATAAAATAACTTGCCCACAGCTAGCAGTGATAGCCAATATACAAAGCCAGGGAGCCTGTCTCCCGAGGCTACACTTGACCCCTGATGAGACAATCGAGGCTTTCAGGGTTTAGGTAACTTGGGCTACCACCTGGCGGCGCTGGGTTCAGATTCAGATGTATCAGATTCCAAGCCCCATGCTCCTTCCACAGCCCTAAGCTTGAGAAGGAATGGCTGGCTCTTAGAGAAATATTTTCTGAAAGATTATTTTTGTTTACCCCCTACCCATCCCCCCACCTCTTCTGCCCCGCTGAGGAGCTGTAGGGGGCGATCATGAAAAGAGACTGAAGAACGCTTTTCCTGGACCTGCCATAGGTGAGACTGCCAGATAAAGAGAAAAAGGGGGGGGGGGGGCAGGATGCTCTGCGTCCTTACTCCTGCTCTAACAACGTGACTTTTGTTTGAGAGTCCTGCAGATACTAATGCTTTGGTCAACAGGCAGGAGCAGATGGCTTCTCCGAGATGATCGTGGTCCAACTCTCAAGCCACACAAGCAATCCAGATTTCACACTGAAGCTCTGTCATCAATCCACTAACTGCTTTGTGATGCTACCCACCGCCCGCATGTGTTAGCTAAATCACCAGAGTGTTTACAAATACACTGTGATGTGCTAAGGAAAAAAAAAAATCTGCGAGGTCGAAACATACTTCCTTTGGATCAGAGTTTCTCACTGCAACTATCTGTTTTATTACCATTTTCCCCTGCCTTATGTTCATTCTTATCCTGACATATTTTGCCACCTCACCTTATTATGTAACCCCCACATTTAGATGAAGTGTAATTTCCCAATTTTTGCACAATCTCCCTGCCTGTCCCCACTCTCACTCCCAAAAGAGTTTCTGGAGTCAATAGGAGAGATGGCCAAAAATCACAAGAGTACTTGAGGAAGTATTAGTAGCGAAAAAAAAACTGCTCTGACCAAACCCTTGGGGTCTTGGGTTCTTTTCTTTTTTTTTTTTTTTTTTTTAATGGAGGGGGCACAGAGTGACTGAAGCAATTATCCAGAAGCCCACACAATTCACTCCTTGTTGGTGGCACTATTATTGTATATTGTATTTTCAAATAACTTTTTTTTTTATTATAAAAGTAACACATACTCATTGTATAAAACCTGGAAAATAAAAGAATGAAAAAAGGGAAAAATAAGTGCATCCTACTACCTGGAGATAGCCACTTTCACAATTTGGTTCCTTGCCTTCCATTCCATATTTATCGTCACATTCACAGGCGTATATGTAACATGTAAACACACAGTGACACACATAGTCTCACACTTAAATTAAAAAGACAGAAATGGGGGGCGCCTGGGTGGCTCAGTCGTTAAGCGTCTGCCTTCAGCTCAGGTCATGATCCCGGGATCCTGGGATCGAGCCCCGCATCGGGCTCTCTGCTAGGCGGGAAGCCTGCTTCTCCCTTTCCCACTCCCCCTGCTTGTGTTCCCTCTCTCACTGTCTCTCTCTCTCTCTGTCAAATAAATAAATAAAATCTTTAAAAAAAAAAAAAAAAAAAAAATAAATAAATAAATAAATAAAAAGACAGAAATGGAATAGTCCCATATTTTTCCACTGTATCATGAAGATTTTTCTCAGCATGAGTCTTCTTTTTTAAAGGTTTTATTTATTTATTTGAGAGAGAGAGAATGAGAAAGAGAGAGAGCACATGAGATGGGGGAGGGTCAGAGGGAGAAGCAGACTCCCTGCTGAGCAGGGAGCCCGATGCAGGACTGGATCCTGGGACTCCAGGATCATGACCTGAGCTGAAGGCAGTCGCTTAACCAACTGAGCCACCCAGGCGCCCCTCAGCATGAGTCTTGATATTTAATGGCCAGATATTTTACTATGTGGACCTGCCATAATTTACTCACATTCCCCTACTATGCAAACTCTGTCTTCAGTTTTTCACTATTATAAATACGATAGTATGTAAAGCTGTGCATGTATATCAGAGATTTCCTTCAGAAAAAAAAATTAGGAAGGAATCCAAATTATTTATAGAAAAGGTGGAAGATACATATAAGCAAAAACAAAGTCAACTATAATTTCTTTTTTTAATACTTCTTTGTGCAACCCCTCAGATTTTTCTTTATATTATACACACATGGACACAAGATCATATATTAAAATGGGGTCATATTACTAAAAAATAAGTTACTAATAATAGTTACCATGTATTGACTACTTAGCACATGCCAGGCACTGCGATCTCCTCATATTCCTACCCACCCTATGTGTTAGCTCCACCGTTCCCAAACTTGTCTACACCCTGAAGTCACAGGGAGCTTCAAAACTCCAGAAGGCTGCATCCAGTCCCCAAAGATTGTGGCTTTTAATCAGCTGGGTGAGGCCGGGACTTGGGAGGCTTTAAGAGATCCCCAGGTGATCCTAATGGGTGTACCAATTGGGAACTATTAGGTTTGCTGCTATTTTGTCCCTCTTACTAAAGTGGAAGCTGAGGAACACTCAGGTAAGAAACTTCCCAACGTCACCCAGCTGATAAAGCTGGGATTTCAATCCAACCCTAAGCTCAGAGCCCAGACTTTTTTTTTTAAAGATTTATTTATTTATTTATTTATCAGTCAGAGAGAGAGAATGCACAAGCAGAGGGAGGGGCAGAGGGAGAAGCAGGCTCCCCACTGAGCAAGGAGCCCGATGCAGGACTCGATCCCAGGATCCTGGGATCATGACCTGAGCCAAAGGCAGACGCCCAACCGACTGAGCCACCCAGGCGTCCCAACTTTTTTTTTTTTTTTTAATATGGTTGACACACAGGGCGCCTGGGTGGCTCAGTTGGTTAAGCGACTGCCTTCGGCTCAGGTCATGATCTTGGAGTCCCAGGATCGAGTCCCGCATCGGGCTCCCTGCTCAGCAGGGAGTCTGCTTCTCCCTCTGACCCTCCCCCCTCACATGTGCTCTCTCTCTAATAAATAAATAAAAAATCTTTAAAAAAAAAATATGGTTGACACACAATGTTACATTAGTTTCAGGTGTACAATACAGTGAACCCACAAGTCTATCCCTTATGCTGCGCTCACAAGTGCAGCTCTCATCTGTCACCATGTAACTGTCACCATGCAATGGTATATTACAATACCATTGACTAAATTATTCCCTGTGCTGTGGCCTTTCATCCCCGGAGCCCAGACTTTGAACTATTGATAATCTGGGATCTGCTTCCCCCACCACCACTCATATAACATCATATTATGGACCTATGCTCTGTTAATAAGTAGAAGTCAACATTATCCTTTTTAGTAACTACAGTATTCCACTGTATCGCTACTTTAGAATGCAAGTGCTACCAATTCCCCACTCCCCCACTCTAGAAAATGCTGCAATAAATATCCTTATTGACATACCTTTGTGCACGTCCTTAATTACTTCCTTGGGATAAATTCCAAAAAAATGCTGGGTCAAAAGGTAAATATGGTTTTTAAAGCTTTTTGATAAACACTGCCAAACTGACATTCCCACCAGAAGTGTATAAGAATGCCTGCTTCCGCATGTCCTTGCCAACACTGAGTTTTGTCATTCCTTTTCAATCTTGGCAAATTATATTGGAGAAAATGGTATGCCATCTTAAATCTCCTTCCTTTGACTATCACTGAGAACATTTTTTCACATATATGGGCCATTTATATTTCTTCTTTGATGTATTTTCCTATTCCCATCCTTTGCTAGTCAAACACATTTTTCTTACTGCTCTCTTTTTTTTTTAAGATTTTATTTATTTGACAGAGACAGACACAGTGAGAGAGGGAACACAAGCAGGGGGAATGGGAGAGGGAGAAGCAGGCTTCCCGCTGAGCAGGGAGCCCGATGCGGGGCTCAATCCCAGGACTCTGGGATCATGACCTGAGCCGAAGGCAGACGCTTTAACAACTGAGCCACCCAGGCGCCCCACTGCTCTGTCCTTATGTATTAAGAATAATGAGTCTTGTTGCAATTGCTTCCAGTTTTCTCATTAACTGTATTTTTTGGGAGGAATTTTTAAATCTTCATGTAGTTGATTATATTAATATTTTATTCATTATTTTACCTTTGATATTATGCACACAAATACCTTCCCTACCCCACGATTATATATTCTCCTATATTTTTGAGTTGTTATCAACTCTCTTTTTAAAAAAGTTTTCTTTTTTTTTTTAAAGATTTTATTTATTTATTTGACAGAGAGAGACACAGCGAGAGAGGGAACACAAGCAGGGGGAGTGGGAGAGGGAGAAGCAGGCTTCCCGCTGAGGAGGGAGCCCGACGCGCGGCTCGATCCCAGGAGCCCAGGATCATGACCTGAGCTGAAGGCAGACATTTAACGACTGAGCCACCCAGGTGCCCAAAAAAGTTTTAATTCTTTAATGATGCGGTTCCCAAACAGAATTACACATTAGAATTGCTTAGAGTTTTGTTTTGTTTTGTTTTTAATGCTCAGGTCCTAAGACTGAACCACAATTTAGAGACCTGACACCTGAGCAGGCACCTTTTTAAAAGCACCATGGACAATTCTGAGGCACCCCCTCCTAAAAGAAATACCATTTCATCTTCTAAATTTATATTGGTGTCATTTTTTTCCAAATTACTTCGGCACATGTGTTAAATAAATCATTTCGTGCATAAGAAATGCTCCCTTTATCCTAGTTGGCAAGCTCCATGGAAGCAGAGACCATACCCGTCTTACTAACCATTGTACCTCTAGGGCTCAGCACAGTGCCTGGTGCACAACTGGCGCCTAATAAACGGTACTTGAATAAATAAGTAACACCTGACCACACGTCTCCAACCTCATCCCACCCCAAACTGGCTAGTCCTCTTGTCAATAATTTCTTGACCATTAGACCAAGAAAACTGATGGTATTGATGATGACCCTGAGTTACCAAAAATCTTAAATTATGCCCAGTAAACTCTGTTTAAAGGAGCCAGGAAATGTGTTAGAGGGCTTCATCGAATGAAGTCAATAATGTTGACCATGTTTAAGAAGTATGGGAATTCTGATAAAATTCTCCACGGAGGAGCTAGACAACGTTGACCCGAGAGGCTAAGGAGACTCGACTTCCTCTGGCTCTTAGAGTTCCTCAACTAGCTCCAGAAACTGACTCAGAGCTTCCTTGAGCTGAGAAGAGACCCACACATTCCCTCTTCCATGAGCCCATGGAAAGAAAATTGGAATAGGGAACCAGGACACCTGGGTTTTAGTCCTGTCACCACTATCAACCTGTGTGAGCATGGACATGTCACTTAACCTCTGGGGTTGTGCTAGATGTTTTCTAAGGATCTCTCCAGATTGAAACTTCTACCTAAAGTCCCAAACAGATGACCACAGGGCAGGGCTTCCAAGGACAACCTGAAATTCCCTCCACAGAACAGGGCCCCAGGCCCACCTCAGGCTAAGAGCAAAATAATAGTGACAACAGTAGTAGTCATGTAAGTAGTAGCAATAGTAATGGTAGTAACAACAGCAGCTACTGCTAAATTTTAATGAGCACTTACTATATGCTGAGCAATATTCTAAATGTCTTACTACTAAGAATAAAGGCACACACTTACACGGCACTTACAAGGTCCTAAGTGCTTTGCATAGATTAATCTTCAAAATGACCCTATAAAGCCGGCATTGGTGGTATAGTGGTGAGCATAGCTGCCTTCCAAAATGACCCTATAAGGTGAGTTCTATTATTATTCTCATTTCACAAAGGAGGAAACTGAGACACAGCGAGGTTAAGGGACTTGCGCAAGATCTCACAGCTACCAAGTGACAGGACCAGTAGAGGTGAACCCAAAACCATATTTTTAACTATTATACCATACTGCCAGCCAAACTATCATTGTACTATGCTTGTCACTTCAGAGGTTACGCAAAACAAAGAATAAGCTGCAATTAGTTATAGGGAATACTCCCCTCTTCACTAATGCTAGGAAAATTCGGTTTTACTCCAATGTCATTTTAAGCAGATCCGGTTTCAGGGCCTGAGATAGCAAGATACACTATTTATTTTTTTTTTTTTTTTTAAAGATTTTATTTATTTATTTGAGAGAGAGAATGAGAGACAGAGAGCATGAGAGGGAGGAGGGTCAGAGGGAGAAGCAGACTCCCTGCCGAGCAGGGAGCCCGATGCGGGACTCGATCCCGGGACTCCAGGATCATGACCTGAGCCGAAGGCAGTCGCTTAACCAACTGAGCCACCCAGGCGCCCAAGATACACTATTTATTAAGAAAATACGCCATTTTATTAAGAACTGGCATCCATTAAAATGTTTTTATTAGAAAATAAATAAATCATTAACTAACGACGTTTCCCATTAAACAGAGAAAAAAAACACAAGCTCTTTCTGCGTCATTAGGAACAAAACTTTAGATCCCCACCTGCACCAACTTCAGTTCCCTACTCCCAGCACTACCTTTTAATCACAGACCTGACAGCCCACAGGTGTCCCAAGCAAAAGAGGCCAAACCAAAGTCAGGACACTAACTTCCCACCATCCCCATACCCTTCTGACCTCCTCCTGTGGTCTCCATCTCAGTGACTGGCACCACCAGCCCCAAGTATCCAGACTGGGTGTCAGCCTGGGCTGTTCACCCCACATTCGGCACAGGACATTTCTAGAATTCATCCCGTGGCTCTCTGCCCCTGCTGCCCCGGCTCCTGCTCAGACCCCCATCTCTTTCCCTCAACTACTCTACCAGAAACCTTCCAACCACTTCTTGGCTTGCTTTCTCTCCAACTCCACCTCAACACTGCTGCCAAAGTAATCTTTCTAAAACAAAATCTGATTATGTTACTTCCCTGTTTAGAATCTTTGTCTCCCGGATAAAGTGTAAAATCCTTCCTAGAACATACAAGGTTCTTTATTATCTGGCCTCCGACTACCTTCCCTGCTTCATCCGAGGTCATGGCCCACACATCTCACACAAGGCAAACGGAGCAACTTGGAAGTTCCCAAACAGTCCTTCTCTGTCTGCCCAGAATGCAATTCTCTCATTTGCCCATCTGGCAAACTCCCACTCATTTTTTTTAGACCAGCTCAAAATTCAAAATTCAGCACGCTTTTCTCTGGGCTTCCGTCACATTTTGCACCTCTCCCTATTCTGACACTTAATTCAACGTAACACAATTATTTGTTTATATGTCTCTCTTTCCCATAAGACAAGGAACCCTCTTGGGCTCTGTGTTTTGCACATTTCAGTATCATGTTTGTTGAATAAAAGAATGTCCCGGGATTTAAACAAGAATTTCCAAACTGCTCCTGATCAGCGTCCACTGTGTGCGTCAAAGCAAGCAATACAGGCCAAATCCCCTTGCAATAAACATCTTCAAATTGATGATCCTCATACGTCAAAAATACTTGTTACATTTGTGTGCCTTCACACTTGAAGCCATAACCAGGAGACAGTTTTAACAGATACCTCAGACAACCAACAAACCTACCTGTTGAATACTTAGAGCTATTCAAGTTCCTGCATATTCTACTCCATCTAAGTGGTCCTTAACCTTTTGTGGGTCATAGACCAGTTTAGGCAGCGTTTGTCTATCATTTCTTAAACCCACACGCCCTTTCAAGAAACATAAAAAATCCCACATACCCCCAGAAATGCTGATAGTCTCCCAAAGGCACAATCCTCAACCCCACCAAAAATAAAAAATAACTTCGTATGTGGTAGGAATTCCAGGTTCACAAGAGATGTAAACCCACCAGGCAAGATATCGTTGAGTTTTGCTCTTGGGTAGTTCACAGTATTAAAATAGGCATTTTCCTTCTATCACCAAATATAAACATTATAACAGTAAATATGCTTTAAAGTCTTTATGGGGAAGAGGAAGCCAGAGAGGTGCTGACATCTGTCTCCCCCACCATTGGGAACCTTATGATAGGAATTTGCCGGAAACAAATGAAAAACACAAATATGAAAAAAAAAATCCTCTGTTTCCTCACATATAACCCCCACAAGCACATGTTCAAGCGAAGGGAGTTCTTTGAAAATGCTTCTGGCGTTACATTTTCCGGCGACTTCCCTCTCCCTACCCCTCCACCTCTACTTTAAAATACGTTAAACTTCTAGCTAGCAGCAACGTCTTTCAAATTAATATCCTTTGTCCTTGTGGAGACAAAGGGTTAAATTAAAGAAATAGCTGGCTGCCTGCCACTGGCTTGGGGGGTTGGGTTGGGATGGAGGATAGAGAAGGAGGAAAAACCAGTTAGAGAAATAAGTGCTGATTTCTTACCCTGCCACATGGCCATCTTGATCCTGTCCTCTCCCACTTTGGGGGTCACACACTCAGTTTCCCAAATTCCTCCACTTTTGTAGGGAGGCTCGAATGGGATGTAGATGCAACAGCAGCTGCGCGGCCTTGTTTTCTGCAAGTAGCTCAAGCCCTGGACCTGAAAATGTGAACATAAAAATGAATACCTAAACGGAAAAAAAAAAAAAACATTTCAAATCCTTAAAAGTTACCTCCTGTCCCTCTTTGAACCTTTCTTTCAAAGATATGCAGACATGGGCAGTGTCGAGTTTTTCCCAGCGAGGTATTGCTTTAAAAAGACAGAATGGGAAGATCTAGAGTCAATTACTATTGCCAGTGAGTGCTGGCCAATTCTGCATGAATCACTGGATCTTCAGTAAATAGGTTTCAGAATCTCAAAGGATGGGTGGTTGAAGGAGATAACCATTAAACGTCTTTCCTATCTTGAAGTTCCACAGTTTGGGAAATGAAGAGCAGCATAATATCCAATGTCCTCCCCTACTCCCCAACACCAACTTTACATTTAAAAATTAGTAGAAAGGAGAGCAAATTTTGTAATACTTCATGTTTTAAAATAGCCCCTGTATCGGAATGGAAAAGAAAGGAAACATAATAAAAAAAAAAGTTAAGAGCAATGCCCTTTGGGTCATGGTTCTTCCTCTGGGCTACATTATACTTTCCCACACTTTGCCAAAGTCCTACAGGGAACATATACTGCTTTCCTATTCAGGGGAAAGAAGAACTAAAAACAAAGAAAAATGTAAAAACAGAATACTAATTTAAGGACAACCAAATTAACTCAGCTAATTCCTAAACTGAAAGCGTCAAATTCAGTCTTAGGACAATACAACTTGCAAGGATAGGAAAGGAGCTAGGAATGAGAAGGGGGGGAAAAAAGGAAATGTCCGACTACTTCGTTTGATTCAGCGGCTTAATATATTAAATACCGTGCTGTCCACTTAAACAAGTTCCTAATTAATAAACTGGTCTTCCTTATTTAGCATACAAGCCATCTGCTTTGTCTAAGAAAAAGCCCTCACCTTTTTGACTTGGTCAACATGAAAGGACATTGCTATTTCCATAGCTTTTAGACCAGCAACACCTCCACCCCCGAAGTGAAAGCGCTAACGCACACATACTGAAGACATACAAACTTTAGAGTCATCACTTTGGTCTTCCTTAACGACTGTTTTTTTTTTTTTTTAAGGACAAGAGTGTCAATGTGTACACTAGTCCCAAAAGCACCGACAGAGGAAAAAACAATGCTTTGGATAAGGAAAGGTTCGCAAAGTCCAAGAAAACTTAGGAACTCAGAAGTCCAAGGATGAATTCACCAGGAAAAAGCGCTCCGATGACTTATCTGGAACCTGGGACAGTTTGTTTGGGTTTGCCTCCCCCCCCCCTTTTTCGCGTACAGTTAAGTAGTGGTCCGCGCCTCGTGGGACCAGGCGAAATTTAACATCTCTGAAGTTAAACCCGGGTAGTTGCTAATAAATGTATGAAGTTGACGTAAAGCAGATTCTTACTGGCTTTTTATGCTCCACGCTTCTGGATTTCCCTCACTTATTCGGGGTAGCTTACACTGACGTTATCACACGGGCACACGGACAACTTCGCTTGGCACTCCAGGAAACCGATTTGCTCTGCAATGTTAAGAAAGGTAAACGTGCATCAATGTGAAGGTAAAGCTTTCCCCTCCGGGGTGAAGGCGCTCAAGCGCAAGCCTAGAAAGTCTGGAGAGAACCAGCTACCCGCGTTAAGTGGGGTGGGGGGGGGGAAGGAAAACTCGCAGCTACGACTTTTCTGAGAGCCTGGAGTCCACTTCGCGAAGACCCACACAAACCTGCGAGTCCAGAGCAGGAGGAAGAAGAACGGGGCCTCGACAGAGCCTCACCAGCCAAAACCACTCTGCCCCAGTCCGGGAAAGGGGACGCCTTGCAGCCAGCCTCCCCCCATTCAAAAGCGGGACGGGCTTGGCGCCGCTCCGCGAGAAAACTTTGCTGGGACAGCGCAGGGACCCTGGCTCGGAGAATAGGGCAGGGCTCCCGGGAAGATGCCGCCCTGCACTGGCTAGAACTAGCCGGTCTAACTCCTCCGAGTGCCAGGCGGCGGCGGCCGGGCAAGGGGAACCCCCATCTCCGGGGGGCCGAGCCAGCGGGGGGAGCGCTTCCCCCGTGTCGCTGCGCCCCGGGGCTGCTCCGCGGATGGGCCGGGGGCCAGCGGCCGGCGAAGGACCTGTTGGGGAAAGCGACAGCCCATCTGTCTTTACCTGTCGCCGAGGTCAGGGGCGGCGGAGCCCGTGTCGGCCGCCGGCGGGCCGAGCGCTCAGTCGGCTCTGGCGTCCAGGACACCAAGCTGAGCTAGCGCCCCACGTAGCCGGCAGAGCTTCATTCACAGCCCAGCCGGGAGGAGGGGGAGCGGAGCGGGCGCGCGGCTCATGTGACAGGCGCCTCGCAAGTATCGGCCAAGCAGAGCCAATGTCTGCGCGTGCGCGCCCTGGCCGGCCTTCCCCCGGCACCTCGGCCCAGCGGGGGCGGGGGCGAGGCGAGCCGCGGAGGCGGCCGGGCGGAGAAAGCGGCGAAGGAGGAGTTTCCGCGTGCGCAACCGCAGTAAGTCGGCCCTGCTCGCTGCCATATTTAATGAGGACTGGGCGGGTCCTAACCCATGCTGGGCGGGCCAATTGCTTTTTGAAAAAGAAATGCTCCATTATGTTTCACTGTTTCCAGCCTGGGGTACGGTTCTTTGGGGTTTTGTCCTTAGAATGAAACTGTTTATCCTGGGCTTCTGGCCCACAGAACAGCTAGTAGTAATCTAATGCTAATTACATTAGCTCGCATATTTTGAGCCTCTAATTATGTGCCAGGCACTGCCCTAAGCCCTTAACTCATTTTCATCTCATTTGATGCCCGCAATAACCGCACGGGGGTACGTACTATTATTCTCCGCTTTTATTCGTGAGAAAACAGAGGCACAGAAAGATTAAGTTGTCCGAGCGCACATAACAGGAGTAGGAATGGTGATCAAATATAGTGATGTTGGGCGCCTGGGTGGCTCAGTTGGTTAAGCGACTGCCTTCGGCTCAGGTCATGATCCTGGAGACCCAGGATCGAGTCCCGCATGGGGCTCCCTGCTCAGCAGGGAGTCTGCTTCTCCCTCTGACCCTCCCCCGTCTCATGTGCTCTCTCTCTCTCAAATAAATAAATAAAATCTTTAAAAAAAAAAAAAAAAAATATAGTGATGCTTTTTAACAATTTGATCCTCATTGCAGCACTGGATAATCTACACGGCGGTTTTCAGTCTTATCTCCATTTTAATAACGACTAAACGGAGGCTCAGAAAAAGCAAAAATCACAGGTCTCAGTTAAGTGGCAGAACTGAGAGTCCAAGGCAGGTCTACCTGGAATTGGAAGAAACAGCCCCTCATCTTACAGAAGAGAAAATAGGCCAGTGGAGTGCGTTGACTTTATTGAGGTGATCCTGCTAATTAGTTATCAGCAGAACTGAGACCGGAATCCATTTAATCAATCCAGATAATCTAAAAGTCAGGCTTTTTGACCATTGCAATGCAGAAGACCACACACAAGAGAAACCACGGGGCATCTCAGCAAACAAAGAAAAACAGTCACTACAGAATTTGAGGGAATGGTGGAGTTTAGATAAATTTTAAACGAAGGATTGTTTTGGGGAAGCGCAAAGCAGGACCGTGTGAAGGGGTCAACATCAGGTCTGGACTGTGAAATGAACCCAGAGACCTGTTTCCTTGGAAACCACAAAGTAAAAATAGATGTGGAATGTTGTGTCCAGATACCCCTTATCCAAAACTCTGCACCTGGATAGGAAATCAAGGCTGCCTCTTCGTGTCCAAGAACCTTATGTCCTCCAGACAAATGTGGGATGTTTTATTCTCGTTGGTGTGATTTCAAACAGCAAAGTCTCTGATAGTCTGTGATTGTAGAGAACAAAATTTCTCGGTGAATAAAAAAAAGTGGTGGTCACTCAAAGGAGGTTGTTATTACTTTACAGCTGCAATGTGTCTTTGGGAGAAATATTGTTCCCTATAAAATTTGCAGCTGGCTTTATCTGTGTCTGTTACTCCAGCCTGATGAATGGCCAGATTTTTGCTTTCTCGGGCCAAGCTGATTTTTACTTTCTCACCTGGTAGCATTTAGTCCCTGCCTTCAGGCACTCACAGTGTAACGGGTGAGTGGATGGGTGGGAGATAGCCACAAGTAACTAGAAAGAATCCAGGGAAAGTTACTTGTGCAAAGGAAATCACCTATGAGGACCTGTGAGTAGTCCTGTATGATCGAAGCTTAGGGTTAGGGAAGTGTCAGGGAGATACAACCAGAAATTCAGGCCAAATTTTGGAGGATGCTGAATGTCAGACTGAGATTTGTACTTAATTCAGGAAGTGACTGAAAATGAATTAAAGTTTTTGAGCAAGGGAATCCCGTTATTGGAGCTCTTCTTTAAGAAAGTGACTCTGAGGGGGCACCTGGGTGGCTCAGTCAGTTGAGTGTCTTCCTTCAGCTCAGGTCATGATCCTGGAGTCCCAGAATCAAGTCCCGCGTTGGGCTCCCTGCTCTGCCGGGAGTCTGCTTATCCCTCTGACCCTCCCCGCTTTCATGCTTTCTCTCTCCCTCTCTCTCAAATAAATAAAATCTTTTTTTAAAAAGTGAATCTGGGGGACGCTTGGGTGGCTCAGCCATTAAGCGTCCACCTTCAGCTCGGATCATGATCCCAGGGTCCTGGGATCGAGCCCCGCATCGGGCTCCCTGCTCCACAGGAAGCCTGCTTCCCCCTCTTCCACTCCCCCTGCTTGTGTTCCTGCTCTCGCTATCTCTCTGTCAAATAAATAAATAAAATCTTTAAAATAAAAAAGTGAATCTGGGGTGATTGTTCAAAGAGAGGTGCATTTGTTTGGTTTTGTCTTTGCAGGATAGGAAAAACCAGAGCTTATTTGTAGGTTGAGCAGGAAGAGCTGCTGGTGAAACAGAAATTGAAGAGGCAAGAAAAGGGGGAAGATAAATAATGGAGTAAAATATGTGGGGGATAGAAATGTGATGCAAAACAGAAGCTAACCTTGGGAAAGATGCCTTTTCCTCTGAGACAAGAAAAAGAGAGGTTGAAGGATAGCAGTCTGGTTGGAAGCAGACTTGTCATGAAGCTACCTCTGTAGAGCGAGCAAATATAAATTTATTTGGGAGAGCTTGGGCAAGAGTGATTAATGTCGAGTTGGAGAGGGCTGCAGTACACATATATTACCACTTGGTGTCGCCACTGACCGCTGACAGGTTGGAGGACTCCCATTGGGGACTTTAGGAGTATATTTCAAAAAAAAAAGATTATTTCACCTTTTGTGAATTGCAAAACAAAACAGTTATGAGAAATGGCTCTGGACCCAGACTGCCTGGGCTCAGAACTAACCAGACTCAGACACTTAATAGCTGTGTCACCTAGTTCAAGTTACCTAATTTCACTCTGTTTGCAGAGTTCTTATTTGTAAAACGGGATAATAGGATACAATGTACTAATAGACGTAAAATAGAAAAGATTAACACTCAATAAATGTCAGCTAGTATTACTATTGATGATGATAGTGATAATGATGAATTCTCTTTCAGCCTTTGGTTCCACAAGATTTGCAGGAGCTATTTATGTGGTGAGTAATAAATGCCTATACAACAATACCTTGCCAAGTGAAGTGGTTAGAATGTGGTGCTAATGAAGCAAAGTTAATAATTTAATCAGGAGTTATAGATTCTGTTAACTCTATGTTCGCTTCCCCCTGAGATCCTTGGCCAGGTGTCCCGCAAGTGGGCGTACATGGTCACAAGCGAATCTGGCCAAAAGAGTGTAGCTAAATCAACATAAATGAGTCCTCTGATTTCCTCCCCCTTCCATGGAAGGAATTTTTAAGAATGTTCCCAGCCCACCCACCCCCCCACAGTGGTCAACAGACTTGGTCAAAAGCCATGTCAGGTCTTATAAAGCAAAAAGTAAACACAATGTGCTCTTAAAAGTTAACTATAAAGAAAGAATAAAACAGTAAACTTCTCTATAAAATAAAAGGTAGCACTTGAAAGTGAATTTCGCAGAAGAAAAAGCCCCAGAACAGTAGCTCACCGTGGCACGTAGAATGTCATGCCTAAAGCAGCCCTATCTTTAGTTTTGAAATTGTCATTGCCAACACAGACTGAAAGTTACAAAAGTACATAGCCATATGAAGTAGTGAGTGAATGTTTCTGGTATTGTTCTTATTTATTTGTTCCACAGTTTGTTTGAACCCTTCCTATTGTGCCAAGCACCATATTAGCCCATAGGAATACTAGTTTTAAAATAAAATATCTGGGGTGCCCAAGAAATGCCTGGGATAGTTCTGGAAAAATGGGGCAGAATGAAAGGAAATGAACAAAGTTCTCTAGCTTTGGGGCTCTAGGAAAGCAATAGGTTAGGAAATTCTGAAAATAGAGTGATCTAGGATCATTTGTATTTGCCCTGTACCCGGACAGCTGAGTATCAAAATTAACAAATGATTTCTATGCCAATAATGGTAACCTCATGGCTGGAGAAACACTAATGAAAACTACAGTGAGATACCATTGGTAAAGTATCAAAACATTGACAATACACTGTGTTGACAAAGCTGGGATGGGGGAGAGTCCTCTCAAATCGCTGGTGGGAGTGCAACCAGTCAATTGGAGGCAATTTTGCAATAACTATAAGAAGTACAAATACATGAGACTTTCATACCAAAATTCCATTTCTAGGAATTTCTCCTCCAGTTATGTCTGCATAGATATAAACTGTTATGTGTACAAGGTTATTCACTGTAGCATTGTGTGTAATAACAAAAAATGAGAAGCAACCAGATGTCCATCAATAGAGGACTGACCGAGTAAATACTGGTATGTCTACCCAATGAGAAAACTCTTTACGTATTCATATTTAAAGGTCTATGAAAAAGCAAGATTCGGAGCCAAGTACTTTCTCAATTTTGTGCCACAGAAGTGTATTAACTATTCAATTATATATCTGAGAAGTAATATAGAAAAACATTTGAATAGCCCATCAACAGTAGTGTTTAGATTGAAGGACCAGTTGGTTAGCTTACAGCCTTAGTATCAGCTAAAGAAAGATGCCGTTAGCCTGTGAGCATATACTGGAAAGTCTATGACACGCAAAAACCCAGTCTTCATAGTTCTCTAATTGGGCCCAGCATAATTTTTCACAGATGGTTTCCATGAGAAATTTTACTCTTAAAAAATCACATATCAGGTGGAGCGCCTGGGTGGCTCAGTTGGTTAAGCGACTGCCTTCGGCTCGGGTCATGATCCTGGAGTCCCTGGATCGAGTCCCGCATCGGGCTCCCTGCTCAGCGGGGAGTCTGCTTCTCCCTCTGACCCTCCCCCCTCTCGTGTGCTCTCTCTCTCTCAAATAAATAAATAAAATCTTTAAAAACAAAATCACATATCAGGGACACCTGGGTGGCTCAGTCAGTTAAGCGTCTGCCTTCGGCTCAGGTCATGATCCCAGGGTCCTGAGATCGAGCCCCGCATCGGGCTCCCTGCTCAGCGGGGAGTCTGCTTCTCCCTCTGACCTCTCTCCCCCCTCTCATGCTCTCTCTATCTCATTCTCTCTCTCAAATAAATAAATAAAATCTTTTAAAAAATAAAAAATAATAAATAATAAAAAAAATAAAAATCATGTATCAGATTGCCCTCTATTTGAGAGAAGTCCAATTCTATCTAGATTAGAGCTGCCGGTATTCTGAGGGGGCAAATATGAGAGTTTGTTCGATTTGAGGACTTGCAGGTCTCTAATCCGTAAGCGCGCCCAGCTCTGTATAGCCTACTGTTCCGTGAAGGGTTAAAGCAGGTGGAATCGCAGCAGTGGGGTCTCAGAACCGCTGTGACACCTGTTCACCCACGGGCATGAGCGCTCCCTGAGGGCACAGCCCACATCCTCTATTTCCTTTATATTCATCGAAGCAGGGCTTTCCAAACCATTTGTGAGGAAGGACCATCCCCCCCAACCCATCGTGCACCAATACTTTGATGAAATACAATAAAAATGAATTACTAGGAATAGCAAATCAAAACAAACACATACAAAATTCAAGCCCAATGTTTTTATGATTATATTCAACATAGAATTACTCTGTCAAATCATTACGGTTTTGAAACATTTATTCTCGATTTCTTGTCACGGACCACTAATAAACAGTTTGTGGACTGGCACTGGGCCACGGACCACACTTTGAGTAGTATTGCCTTCCAGCACCACCACGGTGCCCAGCTCATAGTAGACACTTGATAAATGCTGGGTTCAGGGGCGCCTGGGTGGCGCAGTCATTGAGCATCTGCCTTCGGCTGGGTTCAGGATCCCAGGGTCCCAGGATCGAGCGCTGCGTCCAGCTCCCTGCTCAGTGGGGAGTCTGCTTCTCCCTCTGCCCTTCACCCCGCTCGTATTCTCTCTCTCTTCCTCTCTCTCTCTCAAATAAATAAAATCTTTTAATAAATAAATAAATGCTGGGTTCAATGCATCCTTCCTACAGCGTTTTCTATTTTGCAGAGCGTTTTCACCTCTCTTTCCTCCTTCTGTCCTCACACCACCTTCAGAATTCGGTGGAGTAGATATTAGCACTCCCATTTGACAGAGGAGGAAGCTGAGGCGTGCAGATTCAGTGAGTTGCCTGGTCTGAAACAGCTAGTTAGCGTCAGAGCCCGAATTTAGTCTCCGAGTCCTACCGCAGTTGTGGCATCAGCACTGAGAAAGCCCTCCGGTCAAAGACAGCTTCCCAAGACCTCCACCAATCAAAAAAAAAAAAAAAAAAGGAAACCTGCCTTAGCTTTCCAAATGACAGCCGGTTGACAAGAGTGGCATAATAGAAAAAGCAGACTCTGGAACAAGATCTAGTTTGGGAATCCGGGCTTGAGCAAGAGACTTTACCTCTGAGCCTGTCTCCATATCTTTAAAGTTGGGATAATAACAACTTCTCCCCAGAACTGCACTAAGAGGTAAATGCTGTAAATAGCCAGGCCCGGAATTCAGAGAGAATGGTGGTTGTTATTGATACCAGGCTCAGTTTAGAAGGCCTGCATTAAAGGGCTGGCTCTGTGAGCTAATCACGTGAAAAGTGCGCCATCTACTGGTGGGCTAAAGAACACGGCTCCCGGGAGGATCCGTGAATCGTGCCCTTCTTCTCTCTCTTTTTGCATTGGCTACTAGACAGCTCGGAGCCAAATGTTTGGTCCACCCCTAGCAAGTGAACAGAAGCTTACAGATTGTATTTTGTGCTAACCTCACCTGGAGCTACGTTCTATTTTTCCTATCCGTATTTTCCCTTGGCTTGATTATCTCATTTTTAATATATTTTTGTAAGTCATTTCATTTTTTTATGTTAATTCCAGTATAGTTAACACACAGTGTACAGTATAGTGATTCCACAGTTCCATCTATTACTCAGTGCTCATCAAGATAAGTGATCCCCTTCACTATTTCACCCATCTCCCCACCCACCTCCCCTCTGGTAACCACCTGTTTGTTCCCTAGAGTTAAGGGTCTGTTTGGGGGTTTGTTTCTCTTTTTTTCCGCTTTGTTCATTTGTTTTTTCTTAACTTCCACTTTTGAGTGAAATTGTATGGTATTTGTCTTTATCTGACTGTGCTTTAGAATATGCAGAATGGTGATTTATTAAAGTAGATACAAATATGACAAGAATACTTTCTATTTTTTGTTACTACTGGTCTATTATTCTGGCAACCTCCAGAATCTAACAGTAGTTGCAAAATAGATAAGTTGACTCTAAGATGTCATGGAGGTAAAATAATAATAATAATAACTTAAAATAAAACTGTAAGATTCCAAGTCTGTGAAAAACAAAACAGCCATTACCAATTAGAACTGGGACACTACAGGGATGCCTGGGTGGCTCAGTCAGTTAAGCATCTGTCTTCAGCTCAGGTCAGTCCCGCATCAGGCTCCCCGCCTGCTTCTCTCTCTGCCTGCCGCACCCCCCTGCTTGTCTCTATCTCTCTCTCTCTCCCTCTCTCTGACAAATAAATAAATAAAATCTTTAAAAATAAAAAAAAAGAACTGGGACACTACAACCAAAGTTAGGCGATATATTCATTTGTTTATACACTGGGTACTTACCATGTGCCATACAGTTCCAGGTACAGAAAATACAACAGTGAACAACAACAACAAAACAAAAGTCCATGCCCTCGCTGAGCTTGTACTTTTTGGAGGGGAGTGAAGACAGATGATGAACAAGATAAATAAGAATATTATATGGTATATGTCAAAGGTAAGGTAAAAAAGAATCTGCAAAGGGATATGGAGAGATCTGGAGGGTGAGTTACAATTTAAAATAAAGTAGTCAGAGAAGGCTTTGAGAGAAGGTGACACTTGAAAAAGAACTTGAAGCAAACGAGAGAATAGCTCATGCGGGAACATAGAGAAAGGGTATTTCAGGCAGAGGGAAAGCAAGCATGAAGGCTCTTAGATGGGAGCATGCCTGGTGTGACTGGGAACAGTGAGGAGGCTAGTGTAGTGGAAGAGAGAGACTGGTTGGTGATGAGGTCAGAGAATTCACAGTGGGTCAGATCACATAGGCTAGCATAAGACTTTGATTTTACTCTTGCTTGAGCCACAGCTTGGGAGTCATGGGAAGGGTTCAGAAAAGGGGTGATTTGATTGACTTCTCTCTTAAAAGGATTACTGTGGTTACTGTGTTCAGTGAGAGGGAGAAGCACAAGTTAGGAGGCTCTTTCAGCAATCCAGACAAGAGGTAATGGTAGCTTGGACCAGTGATAGCAGTGAGGATGGTCAGAATTGGTCAGACTGGGCATTTATTGTCAAGGTGGCACCATCAGGATCTGCTGATGGATTGGATGTGAGGTGTTAGAGAAAGAGGGAAGCCAAGAATGAGCGCAAGGTTTGGGGCCTGAGCAATTGGGAATAATGAAGGACAAGCGGGTTTGGGGAGAGTGGAGATCAGAAATTTAATTTTTTACATTTTACATTTTGAAATATGTGTTATATACCCAAGTGGAGATATTAAATAAGCAGCTGGATATACAAGTTGTAGTTTAGGGCAGAGGTTTGGACCAAAGATACAAATTTGAAGGCTGACAGTAGATGGCGTTTAAAGCCATGAAATTGGATAAGAGGACCAAGGGAGAAAGAGACAGGAGAGACTAGGACAAGACGGAACTCTGGAGTACTTCTACACAAAGAAATCAGGAAGCCAAGAAGGAACTGAAAAGAAAACTAAGAAAGAGAAGCCACATGATAGAAGAAAATCCTGAGTGGTGTGGTGTCCTGGAAGCAAGTGAAGAAAGTGTCGTGGTTTTTTAAGATTTCTTTTATTTATTTGAGACAGAGAGAGGGAGGTGAAGGGGCAGAGAAAGAGGGAACAGACTCCCCACTGAGCAGGGGTACCAGATGCAGGACTCGATCCCACGACTCTGAGATCTTGACCTGAGCCAAAATCAAGAGTCGGCTGCTTAACCGACTGAGCCACCCAGGCGCCAGTGAAGAAAGTGTTTTAGGAAGAAAGATCAACCGAGTTTAATGTAGCTGATGGGTCAAGTAAAATGAGAACAACATTGGATTTGGCAATGTGAAAATTACTGGTGACTTTGACAAGACCAATTTTGGTAGAGCCATGAAAGATGGAAGTTGGGTAAGAATGGATTTAGGAGAAAATAGAAAAAGGAGGCATTTCCGTTCATAAGATGAAGCAAACACACTTATCCCTCCTCCTCCCACAAAGTAAAACCCCTAGACGTTATATATAAAACAAAGTGAAAAAGATTTTGAAAGAGAAAGAGAAAGAAAACTGACTAGGGACCTTGGAGCCTGAAGAATGACAGTGCTTGAGTGGTGTCAATTAGTTATTGTAGCTAATTGTAGCTACTGTAGCTCCCCCTAGTGGGGAGCTTGAATTTTCACCTCTTCCCCATAGTAACCAGGTGCCTCTCCTGACCACGGTGTCTCCTGACCATGGTGAAAACAAGGTAGGAAACATTGTCTTCTGCGTCCAACTGGCTATAACAAGGTGGCACCCCCTTCCTGACATGGTATCAGAGGAGATCAGCTAAACAGAAGATTTAAATAAGACCAAAAGTCTCAGGGCACCTGGGTGGTTCAGTGGATTAAGTATCTGACTTCAGCTCAGGTCATGATCTCGGGGTCCCAGGATCAAGCCCCACGTTGAGATCCCTGCACAGCAGGCAGTATGCTTCTCCCTCTCCCTCTGCCCCTCCCCCCCCCACTCTTGCATGCACAGGCTTGCTCTCTCTCTCAAATAAATAAATAAAAATTTTTTTAAAAGATTAAGAGTCTCATCACATAACAATCAAAATGTCCAGGACACAAATAAAAATCACTTGTCATAACAGGAAACAGGAAAATCAGGGTACCTGGGTGGCTCAGTCAGTTAAGCATCTGCCTTCAGCTCGGGTCATGATCCCGGGTTCCTGGGATCCAGCCCCAAGTCGGGCTCCCTGCTTAGCGGAGAGCCTGCTTCTCCCTCTCCTTCTACCATCCCCCTGCTTGTGCTCTCTCACTCTCTCACTCTCACTCTCTGTCAAATAAATAATAAAAAAAAGAAACAGGAAAATCTTACCAATAAAAATCAGTCAACAGACACCAAGACCTATGTGACACTGATGTTGGAATTATATTACAAGGATTTCTAAAGCATTCAACATAAAAATGCTTCAAAGAGTGGTTCTGGAACAGGTTTGAAATAAATGAAAAAATAGGAAGTCTCAACAATGAAACAGATGATATAAAGGAGAACCAAATGGAAATATTAGGACTGAAAGCTACAATAACTAAATATTTCCCAAATTTGGGAAAAGACATCAACCTACAGATTCAATAGCTGAGCAAACCACAAACAAAATAAACCCAAACAAACCCATGCCAAGACACATCGTAGTCAAACTTTCGAAAAGTAAATACAAAGTAAAAATCTTGGGCGCCTGGGTGGCTCAGTTGTTAAGCATCTGCCTTCGGCTCAGGTCATGATCCCAGGGTCCTGGGATTGAGTCCCACATCGGGCTCCCTCCTCGGCGGGAAGCCTGCTTCTCCCTCTCCCACTCCCCTTGCTTGTGTTCCTGCTCTCGCTGTCTCTGTCTCTGTCTCTGTCAAATAAATAAATAAAATCTTAAAAAAAAAAAAAATCTTGAAAGCACCAAGTGAGAAATGACACCTTACTTAGGGGGACAAAACTATTTGAATGAAGACATATTTCTCATCAGAAACCATGGAGGCCAGAAGAAAGTGGCACAGCACTTTTCAAGGGCTAAAAGAAAGGGATATATAAAGAACACTCAAAATTGAACAGTAAAAGAAAACAAACAACCCAGTTAGAAAAGGAGCAAAAGGCGGGAAGAAGCATTTCACTGAAGAGGCTATGCAGAGGGTAAATAAACATATGAAAAGATACTCAACAACACTAGCCTTCAGGGAAATGCAAACTAAGACTATGATGAAGTATCTCTGCACACCTACTGGGACTGCCAAACTAAGTAAAAGCGATAATACTAAATGCTGGTGAGGATATGGAGAAACCATGTTTCAGACATTTCTGATGGGATGCAAAATGGTCCAGCCACTGTGGAAAATGGTTTAACAGTTTCTTAATAAACTAAATATACGCTTACCGTGTGACCTAGAACAAGTTCAAGGTCCTGTATGAGAAGGAGCCGATGGGGCCGGATTGCTCAGTGTCACTACCACTGCTCCCTGGTGTGCGCCATCAGCCAGAAGAGCTTCCTGTGGAGCCCGCAAGCCAGTGAGCTGAGGGACATGGGCTTCATTGAAATCCAGCGATACTTCCACCAGAGGGATCAGCGTGAAGCACTTCATCCTGCTTCACTTCATCCAGAGCATCTCCCTGCTACGACAGCAAGACGCTGAACCTCCATTTCGGGGACGCCAAGTCCCTCGAGGTGGTCAGCGTGGACTTCCTGGTGGACAACGCCCCGCTGGGCTCCAGCGTGTCTGCTTGAGACTGTAACTTCATGGTGTACATGTACCTGTCGGAAGCTAAGGACAGTTTGGGGGCATGTACCTGCGGTCCTGGGCAGAATTCCCCGGGGGCAGGATCCACGTTCCGGAGGATCCCCTGCGGGAGGGCCACT
This sequence comes from Halichoerus grypus, assembly GCF_964656455.1. Lineage (NCBI taxonomy): Eukaryota > Metazoa > Chordata > Mammalia > Carnivora > Phocidae > Halichoerus > Halichoerus grypus. The sequence continues at coordinate 89,781,743 of NC_135727.1, forward strand.
GCGGGGCCCAGCAAAAAGTGGGTGGTGTTGGGGAGAAAGCACACCGCGTGGTTCGTCACACTGGATGGTGGCATCGGGCCCTCGCCGCCCCTGCAGGACAAGACCTACTTCTGGCTGCTGATGCCGGAGAAGGCACGGACCGCGGTGCTGCTGCGTAGAGTGTGGACACTCACGTCCCACAGAACTCCTTGCGGACCACCCTCGCCCGGGCTGCAGCCTTGACCTCTCTACCAGGGAGCACTTCGCGCTGCAAAAAGATCAGCACCAAGTCAGACTTCATCCTGGACCCCCTGAGGGAGACCCACCGCGTCACAGCCCGCTTCATCCAGCACCCATGGATGCAGTCACCGCTGCCTCGGTGCGCTACTTCCCACCCCCGCCCGCTTTTTTAAAAAGATTTTATTTATTTATTTGTCAGAGAGAGAGAGAGGCAGGCAGAGGGAGAAGCAGACGCCCCGCCGAGCTGGGAGCCCGATGTGGGACTCGATCCCAAGACCCTGAAATCAAGACCTGAGCGGAAGGCAGACGCTTAACCGACTGAGCCCCAACCCCCTTTTTGTGTAACACACATGGAAAGGGGAGGGGAGGGGAAAGAAGATTGTGCATGCAATAACTTACATGGATCTCAGGGACATTATGGTGAATGTCAAAAGGCAATCTCAGAAGGTCACATATTACAGGATTCCGTTTGCTGAACTTTTTTGAAATGAAAAAAAAATTAATATAGAGATGGAGAACAGATTAGTGGTTGCCAGGACTCAAGGATGGTGGAGGGAGGGGAGTGGGTGTGACTACAAAGGAGAGGCAGCAGAGAGATCCTCATGGTGATGGAACCGCTCTGTATCCTGGTTGCAGTGGCGGTTACCCGAATCTGCCCATGTGATAAAATGACGTGGAACTGTTCACATACTTTGTCCCAATGTCAGTTTCCTGGATTAGATATCATACTATAGTTTGTAAGATGTAACTCTTGGGGGAATCTGGGCAAGTTTACAAAGGACCTCTCTGTAGTATTTTTACAACTTCCTGTGAATCTATAATTATTTCAAAATAAAAAGGTTTTAAAAGAAGGGGAGGGGTGCGTGGGGGGGTTCAGTTGGTTGTCTGCCTTGGGCTCCGGTCATGATCCCAGGGTCCTGGGATGGAGCCCTGCCTTGGGCTCCCTGCTCAGCGGGGAGTCTGCTTCTCCTTCTCCCTCTGCCCCTCCCCCAACTCATGTTTTCTCTCTCTCTCTCTCTCTCAAATGAATAAATAAAATCTTTAAAATAAAGAGGGGGAGAGGAATTGTAGACATTCAAGTACAGATAATTCCAGTGAGGAGTTCACTGTAAAGGGGGACAGAGAAATGGGGTCGATTGTGAGCAAGGGAAAGTGGCTCAAAAGACGTTTTAAATGTTTTAGTGGGAGTACTAATAGCATGGTGAAGCTGATGGGAAAGAACATGTAGAGGGGGAAAGAGGGGGAACAGAGGAGAGAACTGCCAGAAGAGGATGGGGTCTAGCAAAAACCTGGAGGGGTTGGCTCAGCTGGGAGCAGGTCAGCTCATCCAGTCACAGGAGAAAAGTGTAGAATTTACACATAGATTTAGGTAGGTGGGTAGATGCAGCAGTCAAAATTTGCGGGCTTTGTTTTCTAATTGTCTCTGCTTGCTCAGTGAAATCAGAAGCAAGGTCAGGAGCTGAGAGTGAGGACGGGTGTGGAGGTGTTAGAGGTTTGAAGGGAGACGAGAAGATATGAAATAGTTGTCTAGGAAACCGGGAGAGCAAATGGACCAGGATAATATTATGTGATTTCCTGGCAACATTAAGTGCCCACTTCAGGTTCGTGGTCTTGAATTTAAAGAGAAAATGTCATTTTGTGTTTTTCTCCAACCATGCTCGGCTCTGGGGATAGAGGAGAGGAGTAGGAATTATTGGTAATGACATGATGGAGGCAAATGACTGTGATTAGGTGGAAGACAAACCTGGAAGAGTGGATTTCAAGAAACTGGAGCCTAGGGTGTTGGGAGGATCAAGTACTGAGATATTGAAATCACAAAGAATTAAAACAGGATTAATTGGAGAGAGCGACAGTGAGACAGAAGCAAAAATCTTTGAGAAACTGGAGGGGCACCTAAGGGTCTATAGGTAACTACCACAAGGTAGGATACAAAAATATAGTCATACATGTATTACATATTATATGATATATATAATATGTTCTGTGACAGGGAATTCAAAGATGGGGATTTTTAATGACAGGAAAGGGAGAATGATTTGGAAATGGCCGTGAGGGACCGCAAGCTGTGGGATTGAACTATAAGGTCCTTGGGTAGATCCAGGTTTCAGTCAGATCAAGAAGGTGAGGGAAGCATTCAGTAAACAGGGAAAGACTGTAGGGAACTTTGCTCACTATTCTGACTTCAAGATAAGGTGATTGTATAATTTATTATCTGATCTGGGACACTTGAGAATGGGCACGCCAGTGGTGTACCATGGATAAACTGGAATGGTCCTGAGCAAAGCAGGATTATGGTTCTAGAAGGCACAGCAGGGGGACTTCAGGATCTGGAGGGGGCTAAGAGGTGGGGATAGGTTAGGTAAATACACAAAACTGTATGGGATTGGAACATGAGATGAGCAGATGGTGACCCAGGAGTCCCAGGGTCCTTGTGATGACTGACATAAACAAAGTTGAAGGGCATAAAGAACTTGGTTCTGGTACTATTAAGGAAGCTAGTGGTGGCAAGTCTGTGCGTGTCGGGAGGGAGAAATGGGTGAGTGTTCAGGCCTTGCCCTTCACTCCTGCAAATGGAGAGGCAGCGTCCCAGAGAAGGGCATTTTATTCCCAGCCAACAGGGAAATACCTCAATCCTAAACCCCACTGAGGAAGATCTTGATATTTCTGAAACTTTTCGGGTTTCCAGTATGAAATGTTTCAGGAACTGGGACTGGACTGACTGCAGGTAAGGAAATTAATTGACTTAGCCAAGAGAAGCTGAGGATGGCAGACACAAGGGACACAGTGGCATTTCCAACACAAACTCTACGGAACCACATTGACACTGACAAACAGAAAATACCAAGGTGAATGGGGGAAAATGTAGAGTCCACCACTTAGATCCCAAAACCTAACTGTGCTTGAACAAAATGGTTTAGAGGGAGCTCAACTACTTAAGAGTTTTTATTCCTCTTTTCTGTCTATGTTCATTCCCCAGGTGAGTTGATCCAGTCTCGCGGTTTTATTCACCATTAGTAGGCCATGACTTCCAAACTTTTCACCCTAAACCTCGTATCTCACCTAAATTCCAGATCATATATCTAACTGCCTTCTTGACATCTCGACTCAGATGTCTAATAGATGTCTCAAACTTAGTATGTTCAACACTGCACCCCTGATTTTTCAAGGAATTTTCCTTAAACATTTGTTCTATCCCCAGCACGCCTCATCTCAGTCGATGGGAAATTACCGTTCCAGTTACTCAAGCCAAACTACTTTGGCATAACTTTAACCCTAATTCTAAACCTGATTCTCTTTGGTTTGTCTGTCTTTCTCACACCCCACATCCAATCTACGAGCAAATCCTTTTGGCTTTCTTTCCAAAATATACCCAGAGTCGTACCCCTTCTTACCTTCTCCACCACTACCTCGCTGTCCCTAAACACCATGATCTCCCACTCAGATTACTGTAATATTCTCCAAACTAGTCTCCCTGATTCTACCCTTGCTGCCTTATATTCTATTCACAACACAGAAGTCAAAGTGATCCTTTCATAACACAAATCAAATTGTGCTACTCCTGTGTTCCAAACCCTTTAATGGCTTCCCCCTCTTGCTCAAACAAAAATGCATACTCCTTATCATGGCTTACAAGAAAAGCTCTATGGAAAGACAAGTACCAATATGATTTCACTCATACGTGCAAGCTAAGAAACAAAACAAATGAACAAAGGAAAAAGAGACAAACAAACAAAACCAGCCTCTTAACCATAGAGAATAAATGTGGTTGCTGGAGGGGAGCTGGGTGGGGGGGATGGCTGAAATAGTGAAGGGGATCAAGAGTCCACTTATCTTGATGCGCACTGAGTCATGTATAGAATTGTTGAATCATACTGTACACCTGAAACTAATGTAACACTGTATGTTAATTATAGTTTAATTTAGAAAGGCTCTATGATCTATTCCTTGCATAATTCTCCTCTAAACACACTAAATTTGTGTTGCTCTTTTAGACCTGCCATGCTGTTCCCAGCTTGGGGCCTTTGCACTTGCTGCTCTCTCTGCCTGAGAAGTTCTCCCTCCCCTACTCACCCCTGCTCGCTGCGCCCCAACCCCTTGGCAAGCTTCCCACTTCATCTGGGTCCTTGTTCATATGTCTTCTCCTTCCTGTCTACCACTCCTAAAATACCACCTCCTTTGTCATTTTTTCCTTTAACTTGATTTATTTTTCTTCAAACACTCTTTCCAAGGCTATATAGTTTACTCATCTTATCTATTATCACTTCCTCCCACTAGGATATAAGTTTCATGGAGGCTAGAACTTTGTCTCATTCATCTCTACATCTCTGGCCCTAACAACAGTGCCTGGCGCATAGTAGGTACTAAAAATTTTGATTGAGTGGAGACAAAAGTATACATAATTAGATCGAAATAAATTTTAAATCATATATATTACTTTAAGTAAAATACCGGTTTTAGATTTATTCCTATAGGTTTTTTCTATTGCAAATGAGATCTTCCTTTACAATTACATTTTTTTAAAGATTTTATTTATTTGACACAGAGAGAGAGAGCACAAGCAGGGGAAGCGGCAGGCAGAGGGAGAGGGAGAAGCAGACCCCCTGCTGAGCAAGGAGCCCAATGTGGGGCTCGATCCCAGGACCCCGGGATCAGGAGCTGAGCCGAAGGCAGCTGCTCAACCAACTGAGCCACCCAGGTGCCCCCTACAATTACATTTTAACTACTAATTGCTACTGTAGAAACTCTATTGACATTTATATGAAATTCTTATATTTAGCAACCTTGTTGAATTCTTATTCTGATAGTTCATTTATAGATTCTCATAGATTTTTTACATAGACAGCCATATCATCTGTGAATTATATTTTTATCTTCTTTTCCAATCTTTCTTCCTGTTTCTCTTAATGCATTTGTTAGAACCTCCAGTATAATGTTGGGTAGCAAGGACACTACATTTGATTGTTTTAGGTAGATACCCTTTTTCACCTCGGTATCTGTTGCATTTTGTTTGTTTTTCAATTATGAATGGGTGTTTAATTTTATCGATTGCTTTTCCTACAACTAAGATGATCATATGGTTTTTCTCCTTTTTACCTATTAATGTGGTGAATTACATTAGCAGATTCTTTAATTAAGCTACTCTTGAAATAATGGGATAAACCCTACTTGCTCATATTTTTTTAATGTACGTAAGGAAATAAATTTGTTTGTATTTTACCTAGGAGTTTTCACTTATGCTTAAAATCAAGATTAGCCTATAAAAATTTTTTTATGCACTGTTGTGGTCAGGTTTGGGCATCAAGATTATTCTAGGCTCATGGGGTACCTGGGTGGCTCAGTCTGTTAAGCATCCAACTCTTGATTTCAGCTCAGGTCATGATCTCAGGGTCGTTAGACTGAGCCTCACATGGAGCCCCAGATGGGCTCTGAGCTGGGCGTGGAGCCTGCTTAAGGTTTTACCTTGCTTGCTCACACTCTCAATCTCAAAAAAAAAAAAAAAAAAAAGATTATTCTAGGCTCAAAAAATTCATAAGGCTTTCTTATTCACCAGTAAAGTTGAAGTTATATTTTCGAAGGTTGGTTAAAAAAAAACAACTATGGTAAAGTCATTTTGGTCTCCTGACTTTCTTTAAGGGGAGTCGTGGGGGGTTTTTTGTTGTTGTTGTTGTTTTTTGTTTGTTTGTTTTTACTATCAATTTGACTTATTTAATGGTTACCTGTCTATTCAGCTTTTGAAAGTTCTTTATATATTTTGGGTACAAGTCCTTTGTTAAGTATGGATTTGCAATATTTTATTCCAGTCTGAGGTTTGTCTTTTCACTTCCCTAACAGCATTTTTCTAAGAACAGCTTTAAATTTAATGGAGTCCAATTTACCAATTTATTCCTCTATGGACCATGCTTTTAGTGTTACATATGAGAAATAAGTGCCAAACTCAAGGTAAAAACATTTTTTATACAATGTTTTCTTAGAGAAGTTTTATAACTTCTGGGGTTTTTTAGGTTTTTCTAAAGCTTTAGGTTTTTCATTTAGGTGTATGGCCATCTGGAGATTTTGAGTTAATTTTTATAAATGGAAGGAGGCATGCATCAAAGTTTATTTTTTTTACATTTGGCGATCTAATTATTTGAACACCATTTATTGAAAATACTGTCCTTTCTCTAATGAATTACCTTTCCATATTGATCAAAAATTATTTCTGTGGGCCTATTTTTGGACTCTCTATTCTGTTCCATTGAATTTACCTATATTCATGCCCCCATACCACACTGTCTTGATTACTGTACCTTTATAATAAGTCTTGAAGTCGCTTGTCATAAATATTCTAACTTTATTTTCCTTTTCCAATATTGTGTGCATCGAATCATTATGTTGTACACCTTAAACTTTCACAGTGTTATATATATCATTATATTTCAATAAAGCTGGAAAAAGATTTAAAAGATTTAAAAAGGAACCAAAACCTCAATAATAAAATAATAGTTTATATAGTATTTTTAAAAATCAAAATTAATGTAAAAAATCCCTATTGAACAAAATACAAAATTTTAAATAAAGACAGGATCTGACCCTGCAATCAACCAATTGCATTTTCCTTTAAAAAAAAAAGTATTTGACTATTCAGAGTTCTGGGAATTAATGTGAATTTTAGAATCAGCTTGTCAGTTTCTAAAAAGATTCTGATAGGATTTTGGTTGAGATTACATTGAATCTTTAGGTCAGTTTGGGGACAATTGACAATTAACAATATTGAGCCTTCATATCCATGATCATGATATACCTTTCAATTTATTTAGGTATTTTGTAATTCCTTTCACTGATGTTTTCTCGTTCTCAATGCACAGAACCGGCCCATATTTTGTAAGATTTCTATTTCTAAGTATTTTGTGCCATAGTTAATAGTATAGATTTTTAAATTCAATTCCTGATTGATATTGATATTGCAGATAATAATTAGAAATGCAAGTGATTTTTGTATATTGATCTTGTAGCCTGCAACATTGCTAAACTCATTAGTCCTAATAGCCTCTGCATTGTCTATGTAGATGATCCTTTGCATTGTCTATGTAGATGATCATGTCATCTGACTAAAAAGAGAGTTTTGCCTCTTTCCTTCTACTCTGTATACCTTTTGTTTCTTTGTCTTGCTCTCTTGTATCAGCTAGGACCCCAAATAGAATAATGAATCTAAGTGGAGAGCAGATATTCTTCTTTTGTTCCTAATCTTGGGGTCAAAGTATTCCGTTTTTCATCATAAGTATGATGTTACATGTACAGTTTTTGTGGATTTTCTTTAACAGATTGAGGAGGTTCCCTTCTTTTCCTAGTTTGCTGAGAATTTTTATCATGAAGGGATGTGGCATTTTGTAAAATACTTTTTCTGAATCTATGATCATACGGTTTGCTATTTTTTCATCTTTTAATATTGTGAATTACATTATTGGTTTTAAAAAAGTAAACCCTCCTGTATTCTTGAAATGAATTACTTGTTCATGATATATTTGATTATTTGCAAAAATTCTGTTAAGAATTTTTGTATCTCGCAAACAATGAATCATGGAACACTATATCAAAAACTAATGATGTAATGTATGGTGACTAACATAACATAATAAAATAAAATTTTAAAAAAATTTTGTATCTATGTTCAGAAGGGATATTGGTCTATAGTTTGTTTTTGTTTTGCCTCATTTGGGCATTAGAGTAATGCTGGCCACATTAGCTAGAGAGTATCCCACTTCTGTATTCTAGAAGAGTTTGTGAAGAATTTGTATTATTTTTCCCATTAATGTTTGGTAGACTTTATCAATGAAGCCATCTGTGCAAGGAGTTTACTTTGTAGAGAACTTTGTAAACAAAAATTCAATTTCTTTATTAGTTATGGGTCAGTTTAGATTATCTATTTCTTCTAGCCCGGACTTTGGTAGTTGGTATCTTTCCAAATTCTTTGTCCATTTTACCCATGTGGCTGGATTTATGGGCATCAAGTTGTTCATAATATTCCCTCGTTATCCTTTAAAATGTTTAGGATCTGTAGTTATTTTTGCTTGTTTCATTTCTGATACCAGTAAATTGTATCTTCTCTTTTTTTTTTTTCCTGGTCAGTCTGAATAGAGGCTCATTAATTATATTGATTTTTTTTTTTGAAAGAGCCTGCTTTTGGTTTCATTGATTTTTTCAAATTGATTTTTTTCATGACCTGAGCTGAAGGCAGATGCTTAACCGACTGAGCCACCCAGTACCCCAGACCTTTCTTCTTTTCTAATGTAAGTGTTTAGTGGCTATAAGACCCCCTCAGATCACTGCTCTATGTATGTTATAAACCCTTAATATATTGTTACTTTCTTTTGCTTTAAGCTGTCAATCATTGAGTCAAAAGATTTTAAAAATAAAGAAAAAAAGTGTATTTACCCACACAGTTTCCCTGTTCAACCTCTTAATTTCTTTCTTTTTTAAAAAGATTTTATTTATTTATTTATTTATTTGAGAGACAGACAGACAGACAGAGCATGAACAGGGGGAGGAGGCAGAAGGAGAGGGAGAAGCAGACTCCCCGCAGAGCAGGGAGCTGGCTGAGGCAGGATTGGATCCCAGGACCCCAGGACCCCAGGATCTGAAGGCAAACACTTAACCAACTGAGCCACCCAGGGACCCCTCAACCTCTTAATTTCTTTTTTCAGATCCAGGTTTCCACCTGGTATTTTATTTCTGCCTGAAAGACGTCCTTTAGCATTTTTTTGTAGTACTGCTGCTGGTGATGGATTATTTCAGCTTCTGTGTGTCTGCAAAGGTCCTTCTTTTTGAAAATATTACCGCTGGGTAGGCATACAACTCTAGGTTGAGTTTTTTTCTTTCAGTTCCTTAAAATGTTGTGTTACTGTTTTCTGCCTTTACCTGGTTTCTAGTGAAAAATATGAATCATTTTTATTTTTGTTCCTCTGCACATAATGTGTCTTTTTTTCTGGTCCCTTTTAGGATCTTTTTTCTTTATCACTATTTTTTTTAGCAATTTGACTTTGGTGTGCCTTACTATAGTTTTCTTTACGTTTCTTGCGCTTGGAGTCTGTTGTTTCTTAGATTTGTGAGCTTATAGGTTTATCATATTTGGGATAATTTTAGCCATTATATCTCCTAATAATTTTTCTTTGCCTTTCTCTCTATCCTCTCCGAAGAATCATATACGTATTAGGTTGCTTGCAGTTGTCCCATGGCTCACTAATGTTCTGTTCATTTATTTTCAGACTTTTCTTCTGTGTGTTTCTTTTTGAGTCATACTTATTGCTACATCCTCAAGTTCACTAATCTTTTCTATTGGAGTGTCTAGTCCGCTCTTAATCCCACCCAGTGTATTTCATATTATAAACATATATTTTCATCTCTACAAATTCAATGTGGATTTTTATTTATATCTTCCATTTCTCTGCTTAATGTACTCAGGCTTTTCTATATGCTTTCCATATATGAAGTATGTTTTAACGTTGTTTTAATGGCTTTGTCTACTAACTTTATTTTGAGGTCTATTACTATTGATTATAGTTTTCTTATTATAAGTCATATTTTCCTGCTTCTTTGTATACCTGGTAACTTTTTATTGGGTGCCAAAATTGTGAGTTTTATGTTGTTTGGTACTAACTTTTCTGTGTTTCTTTGAATAATTTTTAGCTTTTTCTGGGATGCAGGTAAGTTATTTGGCAAGAGTCTGACCCTTTCAAGTCTTGTTTTTCACCTTTGTAAGGTAAAATCTGGAAGGGTAAATAAAAATAAAATTGAACTTCCCCTGTTGCCGAAAAGGAAAGAGCACTTTTCTCCCTACTCTCTCTTAAAGTATTTCCTGGGAAATCTAGTATTTGTGAATCCTTCCTCTGTCCCTTTGATATGCATGTAAATCTTTTTGAGGACAGAATAAGCCTCTTGCCAGCCTTGGATCCCAGAAATGTTTTTCTTAAGGGACTGGGAACCATCTCTTTGAAATGTAAACATCAAGGAAGATAGCGCCCCCATATTTCTCTGTCATCCTGGGATTTTAGCTTAAGCACCTTGCTCTAAGCTGTAAGCACCTGCGTGTTGTAGAAATAGGAGGTTTTATTTTTCCTTTAGATAAAAGCAATTGACCAGCACAGATGGCTACTCCAATTACCAGGTGAACTTAAGATGAACTATGGAAGAGTGTATAGCAAACAGTGCTTTCAGGTCCTCTTACATAAGGACAAGTTACCATTTATTTTAAGATGTATGTAATGAATAAATTACATCCATAAGAATGGGATTTATTTCTGTCTTTGCAATCTTATTAGCAGATTGTCTGTAATGCATCACAGTCTGGTTTAATGCTTATTCAATAATAAAACTGCTTTTTATCTTTTCTATATTCAAGAAAAGAATTTCCTGGACTGGGAGGAAATTTTATTTTTAATTTTTTCCCAATAGATCATAGCAGTCGCTTACGGCTAATATTGTTCTCTACGGAGGCGCTACTCTTCCGAGCATTGTATCCAAAGTCCTGTGTATTACAAGGTTTCTCCACTCTGGATATTGGGGAGATGAACTCCTCCCAGCCCTGTTTGAGCTCCAGGATTTGTTCTCCATGCTCATTTCTTGCGATTCATTCCCTGGCCTTGGGTAGTTTCCTCATACACCTGTGCTGATCAGTTCTAGCTGAAGACTCTAGGAGAACCCTCTGCATATTTCCAGAGTGCTTGAGCTTGTGGCATATTCTCTCTCTCTCTCTCTCTCTCTCTCTCACACACACACACACACACACACTACTCTGTGCTGTGAATCTAATCACCTTGTGCTCCTTGAATTTTCAACTCTGTGTTCTTAACTCAGGGAGATTGCCAGGCTCTCCTTAGATTCTCCCTGCCTGTGCTATGACTTGAAAACTCTCCAAACAGCCAGCAGAAGTAATCATAGTGTTCACTTTGTTTCCTTTCTCTCAGGGGCCAGTGTCCTTTGCTGCCTGATGTCCAATGCCTGAAAACCATTGTTTTCTATAATTTATCCATTATTTTTAGTTGTTTAAGACAAAAAGGTAAACCCAGTTCCTTTTACTCCATCATGATCAAAAAAAACGAGTCCCTGTGTTTTCTTTGAACCATATTTTCTTCTTTTCCCAGCTCCATTCCTCCCTCCTTTTGGATTAATCACTTTAAAAAAAAAATCCCGGGGCGCCTGGGTGGCTCAGTCGTTAAGCGTCTGCCTTCGGCTCAGGTCATGATCCCAGGGTCCTGGGATCGAGCCCCGCATCGGGCTCCTTGCTCCGCGGGAAGCCTGCTTCTCCCTCTCCCATTCCCCCTGCTTGTGTTCCCTCTCTCGCTGTGTCTCTCTCTGTCAAATAAATAAATAAAATCTTTAAAAATAAAAAATAAAAAATAAAAAATAAAATAAAAAAAATCCCTGTCTATTTCTCTGATTTTGAAGTTGTTCATTATATGCACCCCCCTCTTTTTATAGGTGACTATTGTCCACCTGTCTTCCTGAATAAACGGTGAGCTTCCTTGCCGTATTTCTGGTCCTGTGGGTGAAATTTTACTAGTTCCCTTTGTGTGAAAGCATGGCTCATGGCTTAATGGATGGAAATCAGTTCCTGCTTCATGGCCTCATCTTCCATCTCTGTAGAAGTATTAAAATGCCAGTCCCTGGGGTACCTGAGTGGCTCAGTCATTTAAGAGTCCAACTCTTGTTTTCAGCTCAGGTCATGATCTCAGAGTTGTGAGATCAAGCCCAGGCGTTGGGCTCCATGCTGAGCGTGGAGCCTGCTTAAGATTCTCTCTCTCCCTCTGTCCCTCCTGCTTGTGCGCTCACACGTGCGCTCTCTCTCTCTAAAAAAAAAAAAAAAAAAAAAAACTAATCCCTAAAATGCAGCAGTTCTCAAACTTTCATCTCAAGACCAATTTACACTTAAAAATTATTATTTTGTTCTGGTAAGATGGACCAAACCAGCCCCAAACAGTCTCTCCCACTAAATACAATTGTACAACTCTACAACTTGGACAGAATGCATAAAACAGCTCTTGGAGGACTCGGAAAGTAAACAGTAGAGAGTGGATTGGGGAAGAAGACTGGATTTTGTAGTATCACTAAATTATCAGTAAGCTTACCACTTTATTTCTTCTGGTATAACCTGCCATGGACTCATGGAAGTCTAAAACCCAAAGTATATACTGAAAATTAAAAAATGCTGATGGAAGAAACCAGTCAAGGCCTAAATAATGGAGGGATATGTGTTCACAGATTGGAAGTCTCAACAGAGTAAAGATACTAGTTCTCCCCAAATTAATTTATGCTCCAAGCAATATTTTAAAAGATTTTATTTATTTGTCAGAGAGAGAGAGAGAGAGAAAGAGAGGGAGAGCTCTCCAAACTCCAAGCAATATTTTTTGTTAATATTGACAAGCTGATTCCAAAAACTGTAATAACAGAGGAATGAGAATGGCTGAAACTATTTTGAAAAGAATAAAGTCAAAGTAATCACACTACCTGATTTTAAGACTTACTATGAAGTTACAGAAATCAAGACAGTGTGGTACTGGTGAAGGGACACACACAGAGATCAATGCAGAATAGAGCATCCAGAAATAGAACCACACCAATATGACCAATTGATTGTAGACAAAGGTGTTAAGGCAATTCAATCGAAAAACAATAGTCTTTATTTTTTAGATTTTATTTATTTATTTGACAGATGGTGAGAGAGGGAACACAAGCAGGGGCAGAGGCAGAGGGAAAAGCAGGTTTCCCGCCGAGCAGGGAGCCCGATGTGGGGCTCGATCCCAGAGTCCCGGGATCATGACCTGAGCCGAAGTCAGACGCCCAACAACTTAGCCACGCAGGCACCCCGAAAAACGATAGTCTTTTCATTCTTTCCAAGTTTTATTTAAATTCCAACTAGTTAACATACAGTGTAATATTAGTTTCAGGTGTCAAATTTAGTGATTCATCACTTCCATACAACACCCGTTGCTCATCCCACCCAATGCCCTGAGAAAGGATAGTCTTTTCAACAAATGACATTGGAAAAACTGAATTTCCATGTACCAAAAAAAATGAACCTCAACCTTAACCTCACACCTTATACAAAAATTAACTAAAAATCAAAAATTGATGTCAATATAAAACATAAAACTATGAAACTTCTAACCAAAAACAGGAGAAATAGCTTCATGATCTGGGGTTAGAATTTTTTTCACATGACACCAAAAAGATGATCTATAAAAGAAAAAAAAAATGACAGATTGGACTTCATCAAAATCACAGTTTTGGGACACCTGGGTGGCTCAGTCGGTTAAGCATCTGCCTTCAGCTCAGGTCATGATCCCGGGGTCCTGGGATGGAGCCCTGCATCGAGCTCCTTGCTCAGCGGGGAGCCTGCTTCTCCCTCTGCCGGCCACTCCCCCTGCTTTTGCTCTCCCTCTCTTTTTCTCTCTCTCTCTCTCTGACAAATAAATAAAATCTTTTAAAAAATCACAATGTTTGGTTCTGTAAAAGACACTGTTAAAAGAATGATAAGAGGAGCTCCAGACCAGGAGGAAATATTTGCAATTCCCATATCTGACAAAGGACTTGTATCCAGCATATATAAAGAACTCTCAAAACTCAGTAAGAAAATTAAAACTCCATTAGAAAATGCCCAAAAGACTTAAACAAGTACATCAACAAAGAGGATATATGAACAAAAATAAGCACATAAAAAGATCATTAGCTATTAGGAAAATAGGTATTAAAACCATGATGAGATACAACTACACATTTATTAGAATGGCTAAAATAAAAAATACTGCAGGCGCCTGGAAGGCTCAGTCAGTTCAGCGACAGACTCTTGATTTCAGCTCAGGTCATGATCTCAGGATCGTGAGATTGGGCCCCTCGTTGGGCTCCATGCTGGGCACGGAGCTTGCTTAAGATTCTCTCTCTCCCTCTCCTTCTGCCCCACCCCCACTCGTGCTCGCTCTCACTCTCTCTAAAAAAAAAAAGAAAAAGAAAAGAAGGGGCGCCTGGGTGGCTCAGTCGTTAGGTGTCTGCTTTCTGCTCGGGTAGTGATCCCAGAGTCCTGGGATCGAGCCCCGCGTCAGGCTCCCTGCTCAGCGGGAAGCCTGCTTCTCCCTCTCCCACTCCCCCTGCTTGTGTTCCCTCTCTCGCTGTCTCTCTCTCTCTGTCAAATAAATAAATAAAAATCTTTTAAAAAATAATAAATAAATAATAAAAGAAGAAAAGATTTTTTTTAAAAAAAGTAAAATAAAAAATACTGACAAAACCAACTGCCAGCAAGAATGCAGAGCAACCGGAACTTTTTTATATTGCTCTTCAGCATGCAAAATGTTATAGCCACTTGGGAAAACAGTTTAAAGGGTTTTTTTCTCATAAAGTTAAACATATACTCATCATATGATCCTGCACTCTCATTCCTGGATATTTACCTTAGAGAAATATTCACATGAAACCTGTACATGAATGTTCATAGCAGCTTGATTTGTGATAGCCCCAAGGTAGAAATAACCCAAATGTTCTTCAGCGGGTGAATGGATAAACAAACTGTGGTACTACTTGGCAATAAAAAAGAATGAACTATTGATGGATCTCAACTTGAATGGATCTCGAAGGCATTATGCTGAAAGAATCAAGCCTCACAAGGTTACATATTAAATGATTCCATTTTCAAAAAGATGTAACAACAGTGACAGAACAGATCGGTAGTTATCAGAGCGGGGGAAGTAAGTATGACAAAGGGATAGCACAAGAGAGGTTTTTTTTACAGGCTCATTTGTTTTTATTGTATTGTATTGTATTTTTTTAGAGAGGGAGCAGGGAGGGGCAGAGGGAGATCCCCAGCACCTATATCATCCATCCCCCACCCACCTCCCCTCTGCTAATCATCAGTTTGCTCTCTACAGTTAAGGGTCTGTTTTTTTAGCACAAGGGAGTTTTGGGGGTAAAAGAACTGTTTTTTTATTCTGGTTGTGGTGATGTTTACATGAACGTACACAAGTGTTAAAATTCACCAAACTGCCTTCCAACAAAGTCAATTTTACTATATGTTAATGTTAAAATAAAAATAAAAAATTCTTACACATCCTAAATAGTTTTTGTTTATGTGGGGTTATAATCTCTCAGTTTTTGCCACAGTGGAAGTTGAAAGTGATAAAAAAAAATTTTTAATATTAATTTGTTAATTCGTTTAAAAACAATGCTGAAAACATGTTACATAAATAGCATACTTGTAATAAAAAATAAACTATTTCATATATTTCAAAATGGGCAGAACACGTAATCGCATTGTATTACATTTTTGCAAATCTCTACCATGTCTGGCTTAATAGAAGACAGCTGGAGTCAATCTCCATTCAATCTGTTGTAATATCATAGGTCAAGTAGCTTCAGGAAACCTCTGCTGTGTACTTGAGAGTGATAAATTCAAATAAAATCTCAGTATTATTGTGAAAATAATTTTGACTCTGTGGACCCTGGAAAGGATCTTGGAGATCTCCAGGGGTCACCAGACCCCCTCTTTCATTATTGCTGCTAGTGTATGCCAAAATCTGATACCCTCTTAGGTCATTTTCCGCTTCAGCTCAGGGTCGCTGATCTAACTTTGCCTTCCCTTTTTGTCTCTGGTACTTGGGGATTTCCCTTTCTTGATTCTGAACATGGGTATATATATATTTTATTTCCATGTGTCCGGCCGTTACGTATCTGAGATGGGATGAAGAATTCCGTTCATCAGCGTCATCTACCTGATTATCAGCTGTAGTTCTATCATCGTGGCGCTATTGATATTTTTCATTTTGCTCAGTGTCCTTTCCTTGAGCCTTTTCACAATGTTTCTATCTTTTCAGTTGTGGGGTTTGATCACTTGCTTGCTTCTAATGTGGCTTTGTAATTTATTTTTCTTTTCTATCTTGTTTTGAGATTTATAAACTTGTTTTCTTAATCCCCTCCTGTCTGACATATCTTCTTTGAACCCTTGTATTTCTTGACTGTGCCCCCCCTTTTTAAAGATTTTATTTATTTATTTGATAAAAGAGAGGGAGAACACAAGCAGGGGGGAGTGGGAGTGGGAGAGGGAGAAGCAGGCTTTCCGCGGAGCAAGGAGCCCGATATGGGACTCGATCCCAGGACCCTGGGATCATGACTTGAGCCAAAGGCAGATGCTTAACAGACTGAGACACTCAAGTTCCCCTTGACTGTGTTCTTTTTAAGAGCCTTCGTGATACCTATAATAACTACATACCATTATTATATTTATAATAGCTATATACCATCATGATATCTGCAATACTTCCAGTGTTTCCTTGGTAAACCTTCTAATTGTGTATGCTCTTCATTTACCTGTTTCCTTTTTTTTTTTTAAGATTTTATTTATTTGAGAGAGAGAGAGAGAGAGAGCACACGAGCAGGGGGAGGGGCAGAGGGAGCAGGAAGCCCGATGCTGGGCTCGATCCCAGGACCCTGAGATCATGACCTGAGCTGAAGGCAGATACTTAATCGACTGAGGCACCCAGGCACCCCTGTTTGCCTGTTTCTTATGTTCCTTTCTCTTTTCCTCCTTTCTCCGCCAGTTTCTATGCATAGGACTTTAACAGGTTCCTTTTGTTTGTTTTGTTTTTTTAAAGATTTCATTTATTTATTTGAGAGAGAGAGAGCATGAGGGGGGGAGGGTCAGGGGGAGAAGCAGACTCCCCGCTGAGCAGGGAGCCCGATGCGGGGCTCGATCCCCGGGACTCCAGGATCATGACCTGAGCTGAAGGCAGTCGCTTAACCAACTGAGCCACCCAGGCGCCCTCAATGGGTTCCTTTTGGATTACCATTCATATTTTGATGGGCTGGCTACCTGTTGAAGACACTATAAAGCAGCCCACATCCTTGATGTAGGTTTATTGTATCAAATACTCTATCTCAAGTTGTATCAGCTTATTTGCTCTAGGAGAACATCTCTCCCTTATCTTTGTCATTCCTTACCAAGGGCAAAGGTGGTGGGAACAGCTTTCTGCACTGGGTGGTGAGGCAATGTAGGGGTGTATTGCCCTTAGATAATTTAAAAATAATAATAAACAACTAAAAGTCAGTCTGCTTTTTATCCCCAAGCATCAGCAATTCTAAATAATATTGGTGATAAAATACTCCTCCCCCCAGGGAATGCTCCCATTGCCCTCCCCCCACCTCTCCCCTGCCCATGCCGCTGATTCATCAGATTCATGTGATTCAAGCCCTTGACGACACAATATCTTTATAAAAGAGCCTTCCAGTTTTTGCTGGGTTGCTTATGTGTTATTTGCAACCAGGGGCAGCGGGTGTGGTAGGGGCGGGGACAACAGACTCAGCTGTTCCAGACACAGATCTATAATTCATTCCCCTATTTTCAATCTCACTTTTCATTCCTACCAACCCCCAAACCCTGTCTGGGACTCCACTGGCAAGATGGGCTTCAACCTCCACTCCAGCCGCCTCATAAAAGTACTGTGGAGTCAAGGCTTCTCCTTTTCCTCTAGAATACAGTCTCTTTAAATCAGGGATTTGCACATGTTTTGTTCACTGCTACATACCCAGTGATCAGTACAATGTCTGGCGCATAGTAGTTATCTATCTATTATCTATCTATCTGTCTATCTACCTATCTGATCAGCCACGATCATACTTTTTTCTGTATTGCTGTGTGGTACATCTCAGCAGATGGTACCACAAGCAGCATTATGAAAGTTACATGTCCCAAACATGGCACAGATTCATTCGATAGCCAGCAGACTTCACGGAACTGGGAGGCCCAAGATTTACTCGGTGGCAAACCATGTGGACAGATGATTGAAGACCAGCTGCCAATCTCCAATATCCTGGCACTATCTAAAATATCTGGATTTGGGTGGTAGATGGGGATAGGTCTGAAATAGTATTACTGGTGAAGTGAGGGCTCAGGGACAGAAATTAGACTGAATTATTGAAAACCTAGTTACCTTTATTTCACGCAAGTTTGTGGACAGAGATTAATGCTAGGTACACATACACAGCTTATATAATTAAAACCATAACTCTGGGATAGATAATATATTCACATGTGATGGTGGCGTTTCATACTAACTATTCTGCACTCTGCTTTTTTTCATTTAATATGTCTTGCCAATTATTCCGTATGAATACGTAAAGAGTTTGGGTTTCTTTAAAGACTTATTTCTTTTAGAGAGAGAGAGAGAGCACTCAGGGGCGAGGGGCAGAGGGAAAGGGAGAGAAAAACTCAAGCAGACTCTGCGCTAAGCACAGAGCCTGACGCAGGGCTCGATCTCACTACCCTAAAGTCAGACCTGAGCAGAAACCAAGAATCAGATGCTTAACCGACTGGGCCACCCAGGCACCCCAAGAGTTTACTTGCTTTCTAACAGCTTCATTTTAGTCTATTGTATAGGGGTACCATAATTTATTTAACCAGACCTCTGTTGATAGACACGTAGGTAGTCCCCAATGCTGCAATAAATAACTTTATGCATCATTTTGCATGTATGCAAGGACATCTATAGGATAAATTCCTGCAAATGGAATTGCTTGGTATAAGAATGTGAATATGTAATTTTGGTAGATGACTAATTGCTCTACACAGTGTCTGTATCAGATTAATAGCTCCCAAGGATATCTCCCTGTCTCGTCTCTCCACATCCTCACCACTTCGGTGGGTAGCAGACTTTTTTTATACTTGCCAATCTAATATATAAAATATGGCATCTCAACTTAGTCTTAATTTGCATTTCTCTTGTTATGACTGAGGATGAGAATCATTTATGTGTAAGGGCGATATTTTTTCTTTCTCT
This sequence comes from Halichoerus grypus, assembly GCF_964656455.1. NCBI lineage: Eukaryota > Metazoa > Chordata > Mammalia > Carnivora > Phocidae > Halichoerus > Halichoerus grypus. The sequence continues at coordinate 89,800,753 of NC_135727.1, forward strand.
GTGAATACTCAATATTCTTTGCCCGCATTTTTATTGTGGTCTTTTTCGTATAGATTTGTAGGAGTTCTTTGTATTTCAGGAAAATAAACCCTGTGTAATATGAGTTGTAACTATTTTTCACAGTTTTTTATCAGTCTTTTGGCATTGCTTATGTGGGCTAGAGCAATAAATCATGCTTTTATAATGAAATATTTCAAACATATGGAAAAGTGCACAGAATATGGTAACAAATACCCGTGTACCCTAAATTTTGTTATTTGGGGCATATTTACATAAATTGTTTTTCTTTTTTTTTTTTTAAGATTTTACTTATTTATTTGACAGAGAGAGACACAGCGAGAGAGGGAACACAAGCAGGGCGAGTGGGAGAGGGAGAAGCGGGCTTCCTGCCGAGCAGGGACCCCGATGCGGGACTCGATCCCAGGACCCTGGGATCATAACCTGAGCCGAAGGCAGACACCCAACGACTGAGCTACCCAGGCGTCCCTTGTTTTTCTTTTTAAAAAAATAAAATGTTCCAGATACAGATGAGGCCCTCTTTGTACTCCTTTCAGATACTTTCCTTCCCTCCCTCTAGTTAACCATGATTCTGAAATTAGTTTTTATTCTTCCTATCAATGTTTCTATACTTCCACTATGTGTCCATAAAAACTCTACTGTTTGGTATAATTTTTACATCTACATAAACAATATCAAACTCTATGTAACACTCCCAAACTTGTTTTTTAACTCAATATTATGTTTGTAGGGTTTATCCAGGTGGTACATATAGATCAAGTTAATTGACTTTCATTTCTATAAAGCATTCCATTGTGTTAACATACCAACATTTGTTCATCCCTTCACTCACTGGTGGAAATTTTACTATGAAAGCAATATTCTGTGTGCAAGAGTTCTCTAGGGTTTATGCCTAGAAGCTCAGTAGGTAGCTGGTACCACGTCCCTCTCAAAACCTGTGAGAGAAAACAAAAAACAAAAAAAACCTCCAAACTGTTCTCTGAAGTGGTACCAATATATATTCCGACCAGGAGTATATGGAAATCCCAGTTACTCTAACATCCTTGCCAATGCCAACTTGGTATTGTCGGACTTTTAAAATTTTCCAATCTGATGAGTATGAGAATGGTAAATCGATATTGTTTAATTTGCATTTCCTAATTACTAGTACAATTGAATATTGTCCAGCTGAGTTTCCTGGTCCACAAATCGCCTATTCATCTGTTGCTCATTTTTTTCCATTGGTTTGTGCGTCCTTCTTACTGCTTTATAAAAGAGATTTTTATATTCTGGGTAATAGAGGTACACAGAACATATACGAATGACATTCAAAGTTAAGGCCAAAGCTGAATATCATTATCATAGAATAAACTCCTGGAATACAAGAATACTTCTGAAATTTTTTTAAAGATTTATTTATTTTAGAGAAAGAGAGAGCAAGCAAGAGCAAGAGCAGGGGGAGGGGCACAGTGAGAGAGAGAATTCTGGAGCAGACTCCCCACTGAGTGTGGAGCCTGATGCAGGGTTCAATCCCTGGACCCTGAGATCACGACCTGAGCCGAAGGCAGACACTTAACCGACTGAGCCACCCAGGCACCCCGTACTTCTGAAATTTTATCAGTAAGCATTTTTACAATTACAATATTATTACTGAATATTATTATGAATATTATTATGAACAATTTGACATAATGCAAGAATATGAATTTCTCAGCACTGTCAGCAGCTGGACTCTTTCTATGCACACTAGGGCACATATGTTCAGTACTAAATACTCACTTTAAATTGAGATCAATGAAAGAATGAGATATTTGAGGGGCTTCTCATTTTTCTCTAACCTTTTTCCCTTTCTTTGAACTCTTTATAATCTTTATTAAAGCTGAACTGAAGACTTATAGTGAATATTGTTGTACAAGATTTTGGGATTTTTCCATCACATGAAATTTTGACAATGGAAAAGATGACAGTTTGCTTTTATTCCATCTTCACAAGACATGAGAAATTCTCTTTTTCTTGAAAGATTTATAGTCTAAATGGAATTCAGCAGCTAAAAATTAAATATAATTTTAAAAATTATTTTGTTTAACATGAATGCTCTATAAGCAAACAACTCTTGTCTTTGTATAATAAAATTATTATATAATCAAATATCTGTTATTGTGCCTTGGACTATTATGTAAAATAACATATACATCTGTTAGTTCAAAAAGCATATAATGCCTTTCCTAAAATTATCTAGCTAATATAGTCTCTTAATATTGGCATTAAAGGCCAACCTAAGTCCCCATTTAACTATTTGAAATTTCTTGATTGGTTTTTGACATAAAATTAACAGCTTGTATGAAATTAACAGAATTTGCTCTTGCAATAATAAACAAAACTTTATTCTTCAAGGAACTGATAGAACTTACATATAAATATAGAGAGGGAATTTATATAGAACTTATATACAAAGCAAATAAGATTTTGTTGGTTTCAAGTTATATCAAAAATACTTTGTGTTGTGTTTTTTGCTTGTTGTGTTCTGTTTAGGAGATCCTGAGGTTATAATGTTCTCCTATATTTTCTTTTTTTTTTAAAGATTTTATTTATTTATTGAGAGCGTGAGAGAGAGATAGCGAGAGATAGAGCATGAGCAGGAGGGGGATGGAGAGGGAGAGAGCCCCACTCAGGGCTTGATCCCAGGACGCTGGGATCATGACCCCAGCCAAAGGCAGCCGCTTAACTGGCTGAGCCACCCAGGCATCCCTCTCCTATATTTTCTTTTGAAAGTTTTAAAGTTCTGTTTTTTTCACATATAGGTCTTTATCTGAAAGTTTTTTGGGGGGGTTATGACGTCAAATACTGGCTGAATTAAATTTTTCCATGTGGGTAGACAATTGCCCCAGCAGATTTATTAAATGATCTATCTTTACCCACTAATTTGTAATGCTACCCCTGTTGAATACCAAGTTTCCATATATGTGTGGTTTTTTTTTTTTGATTATTTATTCTGCTCCATTGATCTATCTGTCTATGTCCTGTACTTTCTTCTCCTTCAGAATTATTCCAGCTGTCTTTGGCCCTTTGTTTTTCCATATGAATCCTACAATTTGTTTTTCTAGTTAGATGAAAAAAACCTTTGGGGATTTTTATTGATTTACTTTGAATTTTACATTAGTGAGATTTTTAATATCTGTGAACATGCCGCATTTCTCCATTTTTAAGGTAATATTTATGTGTTACAATGAAAATTTTATTTTTTTAATATTTTATTTATTTATTCAAGAGAGAAAGTGAGTGGGTTGGAGAGGGAGAGCGAATCTGAAGCAGATTCCATGCTGATCGCTGAGCCAGATGCGGGGCTCGATCTCACAACCACAAGATCATGACCTGAGCAGAAACCAAGAGTTGGACGCTTAACCAACTGAGCCACCCAGGCACCTCTACAATGAAAATTTTAACACCTTCCATATACGTTTTGCATCTTTGGTTAGATAATCCTTAGAAACCTTATGCATTTTGTTGCTATTGTGAAAGTTTAAAAAAAATTTCTAATAAATTGTTGCTGGTATATAAGCTTGCTTAATTTTTGTACACTAATCTCGTCTCCAGCAACACAGTTGAACTCTCTTTTATTAGTTCTAATAGTCTGTTGTAAACTCTCTTGAATGGAGTGTGATGTTAATGCCCTGTCCCATACCATTTGGCCCATCTTTGAGTTCATCTACAACTGTGGTAGGAAGTTTTTGTCAAGCTGACTGCTTCCCACCTGAAGGGCATGACCCTAAACTGATGAATGGAAATATAAAATGTGGCAAATCTATGCACTGGAATATTATCCGGCTACAGAAGGAATATTATCCGGCTACACTCTACGACATAGGTGAATTTTGAAAACCCTATGTGAGGTGAAAGAAGCCAGACACAAAATGCCACATATTGTATGATTCCATGTATATGAGGTGTCCATAATAGGCAAATCCATAGAGCCAGAATTTAGATTAGTGGTTGCATGGGGTTGAGGGGAAAGGGGAATGAGAGTGACTGCTAATGGACAGGGTTTCCTTTGGGGATGATAAAAATGTTCTGGGATTAGATAATGGTGATGGTTGTGTAATCCTGTGAATATACTAAAATCCACCAAACTGTACACTTTAAAAGGGTGAGTTTTATGGGATGTGAATTTTATCTCAATTTAAAAATGTAGATTATAATAATAGAATCTCAAAGAGTTATTGTAAAGATCCAGAGAGATAATGCACGTGTTTAGCACAATTCTTGACATTGTCATAAGTCCTCAATAAGTTAAAGGGTCAGTTCTTTCCAAAAAAAAGAAGAAGATATTAGACCCAGAACCTGCCTCCTCTCCCCATCTTCAGCCATACAGCTTCCTGTCTCCCACCTCAGCAGAAGACTTGTATTTGTTTTTTGGGTTTTTTTAAAGATTTTATTTTATTTATTTGACAGAGAGAGACACAGCGAGAGAAGGAACACAAGCAGGGGGAGTGGGAGAGGGAGAAGCAGGCTTCCTGCCGAGCAGGGAGCCAAGTGCGGGGCTCAATCCCAGAACCCTGGGATCATGACCTGAGCCGAAGGCAAATGCTTCATGACTGAGCCACCCAGGTGCCCCAGAAGACTTGTATTTGTATATATCTTTTAGGCTTTCTATTTCTTCTTAAATAAGTTTTGCAAAGTTATATTTTCTAGAAAATTGTTCATTTCATCTATAACTTTATATTTATTGGTAGAAAGCTGTTTGTAGTATTTTTAAATTATTTAAAAATCTCCATAGTATCTGCAGTTTTGTCCCTCTATTCATTCTCAATATTATTCACTTACGCCTTCTCTTTTGTTTTCTTGTTCAATCTTGCCAGAGGTTTGTCTTTTCAAAGAGCGAAGTTTTGGTTTTATTGATCTTCTCTACTGCATCCTTGTTTTCTATTTCATCACTTCACAGTCTTATATAGGTTATGCCTTTTCTTTTGCTCTCATTAGATTTAATTTGTTGCTACTTTTCTAACTTCTTGAACCAGATGCTTAAATCATTAAGTTTGAGCCTTGTTTTCTAATAAAAAGCTTTCAAGGCCATACAGTTCCCTTTAAGTTTTGCTTCAACTATATCTCAGAAGTTTTGATACCTATATAATCATTCAGTTCTAAGTACTTTTTTTTTTAAGATTTTATTTATTTATCTGACAGAGAGAGACACAGCGAGAGAGGGAACAGAAGCAGGGGGAGTGGGAGAGGGAGAAGCAGGCTTCCCGCGGAGCATGGAGCCCGATGCGGGGCTTGATCCCAGGACCCTGGGATCATGACCTGAGCCGAAGGCAGACGCTTAACGACTGAGCCACCCAGGCGACCCAGTTCTAAATACTTTTTAATTCACATTATGATTTGCCTTTAATCCATGAGTTACACAAAAACATTTTTTAAACATTCCAAAAAACCTTTTACAAGTTTTTGCAGCTATGGTTGCTTTTTATTTCTAACTTAATTTCATTGTAATCAGGAAACGTAGTCTGAATGAAACTAATGCTGTAGTATGTATTGAGACTTGTTTTATAGCCTAGAATGTGGTCAGTATTCCAACTATGCTTTAAAAAAACTAGGCGCCTGGGTGGCTCAGTCGGTTAAGCATCTACCTTTGGCTCAGGTCATGATCCCAGGGTCCTGGGATCGAGGCCCATGTCAGGCTCCTGGATCGGTGTGGAGTCTGCTTCTCCCTCTCCTTCCACCCCTCCCCCTGCTTGTGCTCACACGCACTCTATGTCTCATAAATAAAAAAATAAGAAAGGTCTTTAAAAGAAAGAAGATTACCACTTTGCTTTATAAAGACTGTGTCTAATAAGTGTGAATATCCCAATTTCAGAAGAGACTTGAACTGGATATAGAAAGTTCCGAAAAGGAAGTTATTTACATTATAAAAGATTTATTTACTTTACAAAAGGCTTGTTTGTGTCTGTTTACATGTGTGTTTTGTGTATGTAACTTGAACTCTTTTGACTCAGTGACAGGGTGGAATGGGGTGGCAAGAATAATACTATATGCTAAGCGAAATAAGTCAATCAGAGAAAGATAAGTATCATATGATCTCACTGATATGAGGAATTAGAGAAACAAGACAGAGGATCATAGGGGAAGGGAGGGAAAAATGAAACAAGACGAAACCAGAGAGGGAGACAAACCATAAGAGACTCTTAATCTCAGGAAACAAACTGAGGGTTGCTGGAGTGGAGGGAGGTGGGAGGAATGGGGTGGCTGGGTGATGGACATTGGGGAGGGTATGTGCTATGGTGAGTGCTGTGAATTGTGTAAGACTGTTGAATCACAGACCTGTACCTCTGAAACAAATAATACATTATATGTTAATAGAAGAAAGAAGAAAGAAAGAAAAGAAAGAAGAAAGAAAGAAAGAAAGAAAGAAAGAAAGAAAGAAAGAAAGAAAAAGAAAGAAAGAAAGAAAAGAAAACTTAATACTAAACTCATGAGCTGAAGGTCAATTGGAAATAAACAAAATATATCTGAATTCATATTAAAATGATAAATAGTTCAGTGTTCGAGACTGTATACATTTTTTCTCTTTATAACAATGTAAGCCAATAAAACTTAAAATACAAAAGGTTCACAAAATAAACTTACTGGAGAATCTTGAAATAAAAATAAAATCAATAAAAAATTAAAAATGGGCAGAGGACCTGAATAAACATTTGTTTCCAAAGAAGACATGCAGGTGACCAACAGACACATGAAAAGATGCCCAACATCCTTAATCATCATGGAAATACAAAGCAAAATCACAACAAGGTATCACCTTACGCCTGTCAGAATGGCTAGAATCAAAAACATAAGAAACAACAAGTGTTGGCGAGGATGTGGAGAGAAAGGAACCCTCGTGCACTGTTGGTGGGAATGTAAATTGGTGCAGCCACAGGGGGAAAACAGTGTGGAGGTTCCTCAAAAAAATTAAAAATACAATACCACATGAACCAGTAATCCCACTACTGGATATCTACCCAAAGAAAACAAAAACACCAATTCAAAAAGGTATATGCACCCCGTCCTCTTTTTTTTCCCCTTACTTTTTTTAAAAAATATTTTATTTTATTTATTAGAGAGAATGAGAGAGAGAGAGCATGAGAGGGGGGAGGCTCAGAGGGAGAAGCAGATCCCCCGCAGAGCAGGGAGCCTGATATGGGACTCGATCCTGGGACTCCAGGATCATGACCTGAGCCGAAGGCAGTCGCTTAACCGACTGAGCCACCCAGGTGCCCCTTTCCCCTTACTTTTTAGCAAGAGATTTCTGCTTGGTGCCAAGGCCGGCTTCTGTACCATTTCTCTAGGATTGTTGGGACAGGTGCATGTTACATTCTGGCTGGCCCTTATGCAGCTGATGTAGGCCCTTGGGATCTCAGCTCAATGTGGAGAGGTTCTCCTATTAAACTCTGACCCGTGGGCTGGCCCTTAACTTCTCTCTCTCTAGCCCTGTGTGGTCACTGAATCAAAGCTCATGTGGGCAATGGAGGCAAACGCCCTCAGAGCAAACTGGCTTTTGGGGGGGAGGTGCCCATATTCTGTTTACCTGTCTGGTTACAAGCTTTCATCCCAATTTGGCCTGGAAGTTTTCGTCTGTCCTCTCGGCTCTTCAGGGCTTTTAAAGTAGTTTTGAAAGATTTTAGGCAGCATACTTCATTACTTCAATAGGCCAGTTGAATATCAAAGAACCAAGCCTGCCATTGCCAGAAACCAGAAGCCCATATCCTTAAATGTTTAAACATTTATACTCGACTTAACAAGGTCCAAATTCAGGCAATATCCGTACCCTTCTCCCAAACAATACGAGAGCTTTAGAATGCTTTAAATATTAATGGTCTCCTGCTGTCTTGATGTCTTTGTGCTCCAATGTTTTTGGTGCCAACTCGTTTTTATACCTCCATCTCATTCAACGTTTTTGTTGTTGTTGTTGTTGTTGTTGTTGTTGTTGTTGTTTTTAAGATTTTATTTATTTATTTGACAGAGAGAGACACAGCGAGAGAGGGATCACAAGCAGGGGGAGTGGGAGAGGGAGAAGAACGCTTCCTGCCGAACAGGGAGCCCGATGCGGGGCTCAATCCCAGGACCCTAGGATCATGACCTGAGCCGAAGGCAGACGCTTAACGACTGAGCCACCCAGGCGCCCCATTTTTGTTGTTTTATACACCAAATGCTTACTTAGATTTCCCCACATTTCCCAATTTTTGTTCACTGTTCCTTGCCTCCTAGTCACCCCTTCTTCCTGATTTCAGTTTCCTTCTTCCTGAAGTATACCGTTCAATAGTTATTTAATGACAGTCTATTATTGCTAAACTTTCTTAGTTTTTTTTTTTTTCCCCTGAAAATCTCCTTATTTCCCTCTCAAAAAAAAAGACTAACAGTTCTCATCAGGATTTCTTGGGGATGCTAATTCTACTCCTTGTGACAACTGGTGACTCTCCTTCCTGGCGTGCCATTTCTTTTGCAAGTACAAGATTTCTACTGTTTGTTTCTGAACCCCTATTCCACAGCCATTATCTTTTTCCGTGAAGTTCCATGTGCTCTGGGCTGTAAAAAGGTACGATATTTGCTTCTTGCTGGGGTTCTAGAGGTTTGGATGGCTCTGCTCCCATTTTTATTTTAATTTTCCAGCATGTGGTTTCCATAACACACAACAGGGTACGCTTAGACCCCCACATCCACATATAACATAAGCCTGGGGTTTTTATTTCTTGTGGTGGCTCTGGAGAGAGCATAGAGTTTTTAGCTGCTCGCTTTCCAAACCCGTTGTAACAGAGGAGCTACTAAGGGCTTTATCCGGAGGTTTCAGTCACAGCTTCTCTGCCTCTGGTCGACTTGAGGCTGAGTTGCCAGTACCCACGTGGGCATTAGATTCTCAGCTCTAAGCCCCTGGCCCCTAGGGACCAACACCACAGTGGGCAATTACAGTGTCCGCTGACAATTACTAGCCTGGCTTTAATTTTTCCTTTTGTTTCTCTGCAGATTCTTACTTTTTTTTAAAGGTCAGCTATAAATTAAAACTTTTGTTATGGTTTATCTCGTGTTACTCTGTGTTCATAGTTGGTGAGTGTTATTCATGTCATCTTCGTGCGCTATCTTGCCAGGAAAAAAAAAAATTCTTTATACATATGACTTGGCACCTTATTTATAATTAAGCATTTCCCTTATCACTTCCATCCTCATAAATCTGCACCTCTGGAAGTTCCAAGGAAATTAAGCTCCCCTCAGCACCATCTAGATTAAGGGCACACAGGAGGCCAGGCATGTTGGATTATTTTCCAGATACACCACCCATGTAGTTTAAAGACATCGTTCCCTTAGGGTCTACAGCTCCTTAGTGCTGAGATTTTCAGCTTTTACAAATTTTAGTGGCAGAACTTTTTCTTCAAGTATTACTTGGAACCCCAAGATCTAAAATAAATAAGAGGGGAGCTGCTCTGGTCAAAGTGGGGTTAAGAGTTCCTGATCTTCACCAATGTACCCTCCCTCTTGCTCCCCTGGGTGCTCCCCAAGGTGCTCCCTGGAGCATCTTCACAGACTCCTTGGGCTCCAAGGACCACAGTGGGAAAACGAACTGAATAGATCACTGGTTCTCAAAGCATGATCCCAGAACCAGAGGCATCCCCGGAGAATGTGTTAGAAATACAAATTCTCGGGCCCCCCTCCCAGATCCACTGAAATCAGAAATTCTGAGGGCAGGACCCAGCAATCTGTGTATTAACAAGCCCTCCCGGTGACTCTGCTGCCCGTGTAAGTTTGAGGATTTACCAGAATAGAGTATCCCATTCAGGAGCTATTGGAATGGGGCTGGGGTCCAAGATTATTAAACAGAACAGGGCCCAAGATCAACATTTCTGGGGTACTTAAATTATCCCAAAATTCTCTGGAAGGCTGTTTTCTGTCCACCATCTTCTTAGACCTGAGATTAGACACACTCTCGAGGTCCAACTTTGCAATAGCCTGGGTCCCTTTGAATGGATTCAATATGTCAGAAATCACTAGGAGGAGCATGGATTCTTACTTTTGGCTCATTAGACAGAAATAGTGACACTCCTCAGAATTTTTCTTGACAAAGGGACTTCAGATCTGAAGCTCCTAAAATGTTGAGCAAAAGAAGCCAGACACAAAAGTATACATACTGAACAATTCCATTTATAGAAAGCATAAAAAAGGCAACACTAATCTACAGTGGAAGAAGTCAGGATAGGGATTCCTCTTTGGGGTTATTGACTGGAAGGAAGCAGAAGTGGGGCCTGACTTACGGGCAATGTCCTGTTTCTTGACCTGGATGTTGTTTGCAGGGATCTGTTCACTTCCTACAAGTGCATCGAGTTGCACCCTTATGATATGTGCGTTTTCCTATATAATTGAGAGACGTTAATACAAGAGTTTAAAAATGGTATCGGATCACCTGCAGGGAAAGGTCAGTGCGTGATGACATTCGGCTGTGGGCGCTGAGCTTCATAGTCTCAGAGGACTTGGGCCTTCACTTCTGGGTGTGAATATACATTTGGCACGAACACAGGTTCCTGGCATCAGCTCTACTGCATTATGACAACATGAGTTGTATGGGGGTCACTCTGTTTTCTTGATTGGAAAAGACCTCTTGGTTGATGGCATCCCTGATCAGGATTCCCTGGGGATGGGGAAGAAGTGAAGCAGTTACGTGTGTGAACTGTGGGCCAGAGTGAGCTTCAGCATTTGGCTACTCCAGGAAATGGGAAGTTGGTGGGGACCTGAATGTTGAACCAGGTTAGGCCAAAAACCCGTGGGAAGCATGTATAACGGGTAAAAGGGAAGCACCGCATTGTTTGGTCTCTCATTCTGAGCTCTCTGGGTGGGTAAGACCCCCGTGGTGAGCACTCATCTGTTGCCTGGGCCCTTCGGGGCCCAGATCATAAATCTACATGTGAACTGAGTTCCCCTGGCCTTCCCAGCTTGTAGAAGTAGATGGAGTCTGAGTTAAAAATTAGCTTAAGTTTCACCAGCTCTTGCCCACACAGGAATTCCAGCCATCACGTAAAATAGCCCAGTTGTGTCTGAAAGTCACCTGTGGGTCACAAACCCATCTGTCGTTGACCTCTCCCATTTTTTTCCTTACTTATTCTGGGCCCCATCTTCGTGTCCATGCCCCCCCCCCCCCGCCCCGCCAAAGCTGTTTAAGAAGAACTCACCCCTTCCCAGCTCCCTCCCCAGTGCTGCTGTACCCACCACGGAATGTTGATAAAGGTGTCAAGACTGGTCCCCCCCCCCAAAAGGCCCCACCATGGCGGTGCCTGCCCAAGGTGGAAGACATGCCTGAATCATTCCATGGCTCAATTTGGGGGTTGGTGACAGGTAGAGGCATAGGGCTGGGCTTGAAGGGCTCCCCTGTAGCTGAGGGGCAATGGTGTTTTCCAGAGGACCTCAGGAAGGGCCAGGCGCAGCGGCTCCCTCTGGTGGTCTCTGCATTCCACCAGCGGAGACAGGGAGGTGGGCTTCGGCAGTCTCGGGCCAGTCATAGCTCTTAGCACTACTCCCGAGTGCAGGGTATTTAAAAGACAGTTTCTGCATCAGACAAACCCGAAATGAGGAACAGTCTATTGAAAATGCTAATGCCACACAAGACAAAGTACGTTTGTGGAAGTGTTCCAGATTAAAGGAGGCTAAAGAGACATGACAACTAAAAGCAAGACCTCACCCTAGACCAGATCCTACGATGGAGAGGGAAACGCTGTAAAGGATGTCGCTGGGCAGACAAAACTGAAGTACAGCTGGGAGATCAGATAATAGTACTGAGTCAATGTTAAATCTACTGACGCGCTTAACTATATACTGTGATGGAGAGAACATGCCCATCCGTAGGCAATGCGTGCTGAGGTACATTAGCCATGAAGGGCCATGATGCATGTAATTTACCATCATGTGGTCCAGATACACACACACACACACACACACGCGCGCGCGCACGCGCTTACTTACGAGAGTGTGCATACATGGAAGCAAGAGCACAAATGGGGTGAAGTGTTAGCAATAGGTGAAGCTGGTAAAGGGTATACAGACGTTCTCTATACTATTTTTATTTTTGCCACTTTCCCCTGGGTTTAAAATATTTCCGAATAAAAAAGCTGAAAAATGCAAAAGAGAGTTTCTGCAAGCAGTCAGAGTCTGGTGGCACATGGCTGAACTATTCCAGTGGCAGAGATGAGGAACAAGGACGTGGCTGTCTTCCCGGCAGGGCTACCAGACACATCCCAAGAGGTAGCCAGGTACCCTGCATTAAGTTGCCAAGGGACACCCGAGGCCTCTCATCGTTTGATCTCCCCCATCCTACAAGATACCAAAAATAACACTTTTGACACGTTCTCCTAAGGATCATGGGCGCCACCCCCACCCCCGGGTGTTGGCAAAAATTCGGTCATGAAAGGAAGGTGTATTGCTTCATGGATTCATCCAGTTAGTGTTTTGACGATCTACTTACCCTGTGCCGGGAACTGTGCTAAGGGCCGAGTATGCAGCCTGGGGTACGGGAGGAGACACAACGCCTGTCCTACAGAAAAATCTATGAGCCAGTTGGGGATGCACCCACAACCGCATAAATAAATGTGTATTTCCAAATGAGTGGACCAGAAAATAGACTTGGGAAGCCCTGGGTTGTGGGGGGGCAGCCTTTTCCCAGAGCCAGTGGATCCAAGCCCCATGGGTCTGATACACAGTTTCCCTCCCCCCAAGATTTTCTAGGTTAGAGGTCCCTTTGTACCTGATGCTGAAGAGAAAAGAAAGAACCACCAGTGTTCACCCCCTCCTGGGCACATCCCATCTGTCCCATCTGTTCTGGCTTAGCTCTCTGCGGGCCGCTCTGCCCTCGGAGAGAATCAGGGAAGAGGCCAATGTGCCACTCCATCGATATCCCTGGACTGGCGGACCAGCGAGCTTTGGAAAATAGTCCTTGTACTGATGTACGCCTGCAGGTGAATCTTATAGCAACACACATAATGCTCGCGGAAGGCAAAGACCAGCAGAACCCCTCATGTGGAAGCCTGGCAGCCTATGGGCCCTGAGAGTCCTGTCACTAGGGCGCTGAGTCATGAAAACAACACGATGGTCTTCTAAATGGACAGAATGACTTTGGGAGACAGTTGTGGCGCCCCCCCCCCCCGACCCCCGGTGTGGCACTGATTGTGACGCCCTTACACGGGGACAAAAATGGAGTCCATTGCCTTGGGGCTCCAGGTCGGGTGTTGGGGAGGGAGTTGTACGAGTGTGTGTATGTGTGTGTGACTGCATGTGACACGATGCGTGTCCATTCCGTCCACGGGTCTCAGGGAGGACTGACCCTCACCTCTGATGCATTCTGGTCCTGGTCCAAAGAAGTTTCAGATCCAACAAACGTTTACTGAGCCCCTACAAAGTTCCAAGCCTTTTACTTTATACTTTGACACATTTTATATCATTTAATCTTTAACAATAACCCTTTAAGGTAGGAATTATCTGCATTGTACAGATGAGAAAACAATCGCAAAGAGGTTCATTGATTTGCTCAAGTATATCATACAGCTTTTTTTTTTTTTAAACACTCATACACTATACTCTTAGCTGAGGCCTGTCTGTGTTGGTCGCTTATCTTACAGTATTTTTTGTTTTGTTTTGTTTTCTCTACTTTTGGAGCAATTGCTCCCCTTGTACAAGCCCCCTTCTTCCTTCCACTAGCCCCGTGGGCTTTTCTTTTTTTTTTTAATACTGCATTTAATAGCACAAAAAATCACGAATACAAAGAAACTGGCAAAGGTGTTTGTCAATGAGATATCCTTGCCTCCTCCACTTTTCCGCTTTCATACCCATATAGGTCATGGGCTACATTTGTATAGACTTTTCTTGCCCCCCCCCACAAACATATAACTGTTATGTGATTGGTCAGTTGAAGCTGAAACACCCATGGAGAAAGATGTTTTACGGTTACAAGGGCACACCCCCCCCCACACCACCCCCCTCCCACCCCACACTTTCCCACACAATCTTTTGGAGGAATATAGGATATGTACCAGTGTCACGATTCCCCTGCTCCCGCCTTCCCCGCCTAGAGCATTCCTGCCATCGAATTTTCCTTCAAGTGACTGCTTAGACTAGAGCCTCTTCTCCCGCCCCGTCTATTTCTCTTCCAACCAGGACCTCTTAGACACTGGGTACTGTACTGTTCAATTCTTACTCTGTCAGGCCCTTGGGCCACACGAGTAGGTCCTTTAAATCTCGATGCCAGTTGTCGTATGGGTGCCGCCATCTTCCATTACAGGTAGGTCTGTGTGTCGCTTCAGTAGGCTTGTGTATTCATTTCTTTCACTTTTTCTGACTCATGTTCCAGGACCTGTTTGTGATAGAACAGTAAATACCCTTCACTGTCCAGCACGTCCTTAATACTGGCCTTGGTGATGACGGCGTCATCACACTTGAACCACTGGTCCTTGTGGTGCCGGATGAAACTGGTGTAGTGGCCGCTCTCCAAGGTTCCTTGGTGATTAACCACAGCAAACAAGGAATACTTATTCTCATCGTTTCCACTATTGGTTGGCAGCTGCAACTGTCCATTCATCCTGCTCTCTTTACTCGAGGCCATAAATGGTGTCATATCCAGCTCCAGGGGAAAGGATATGTATGTAGTGATCTTGCGCCTCTGTTTGGCCGAGTGTTCGAACCGTTTGAAATGAAAACAGGCAACAACAGGCAATTTATTCATTGTGAGCTGTTTGGTAGATTCCTGGTAGCTTTGGCAACTACCGCATTTGATTTTGGCACTGCTTCCCAAGTGCTCTGGCCGCGTAAACCTTCGCAAGCAGTCCGTGAGGGTGGTGATTCCTGGTATGTGGCTTTCCCCATTCACGCTGCTCTCCCTCCCTGGGCTCATGGGCCAGAAGGAGGTGCAAGAGCCAGGCAAGTCCAAACTGATGTCCCAGCATGGGTCTATGGTGGTGGAGACGCCATGGCAGGCTTGACAGGTGACATCAGACTGCAGGCCACCTGTGAAGATTTGGTCTATGATGCAGTTACAGTGGTTGGGGTTGTTGGCGGCCTTCCCGGCATCATCACCCTTGCAGTGCCTGTGCAGGACATCCAACGCCGCAATGAGGAACTCGTGGGCATCCTGTTGCCTGTATCCTGCTAAGTGACGGGCGTGTATCCAGACCAGGTGCAGCAACTTATAAGGAACGTGAGGAGATGGGTTTCCAGAGTACAACTCCCGAAAAAGCGAAGACATCTCACAGACCAGACACAACTCAGGGCTTGGCATCTCACATCTGTGCCTGTCGGAGAGGAAGAAATCTCTCAGGATGGGCGTATGGGTGAGGGCCTGGACGATGCAGTTCATAAAGCACGTGTTGCCAAGATTGATCAGTCCTCTTAAGCCGATGGTAAAGCTCGACGTGATTCTTCTTCTCCTTGGGTTGTGTCCCAGCAGTTCTAACTCGGGTTTGGTCGTCTCCCAGGTTGGGTATTTCTCACCGAGCCCCGGCACTGAACACTGCTGGTGAGAAACCTCGGTTGAGGTGGAGGCTTGTAATTTCAAAGCTTCTCCTTGCTCTTCTTTGGCAATTTGCTCAATGTCTTTGTCATATACATAGTCCTTACACATAAAGCAGTATATACCTCCATAGTAAAGGTCTACGGCTAAGTTGTGTTGTTTTGTCTCGGCGTGCTCATGAATGTGTTTCTCTGTGAAGCAGCCAAAGAAGACACAGGAAAGGCAAGAGTGAAGTCTGTTCAAATGGGTGCCACACACATGGCAGATGCACGACTTTGCCTTGCTTTTCCTGGTCTCTGGGGTTCCACACCACACGAAGCACTGGTAGATCACCCGCAGTTCCTGCCTCCAGTTCTCTCCCACCTTAAAGCTGTTCACGTGGGAACAGCCCGGTGGACCCACAGCGAAATCCACATCCAGGCATCCGCCCCCAGGGCCGCGCCGGGGCCGGGGCCGGGGCGGGGGCCGTGGCCTAGGCTGCGGCGGGGTACGGAGCCGGGTCTGTGGCCGCGGCCGGGGTCGGCGGCGGGGGGCACGACTGCGCCGCGGAGAGGGATCGGGGGGCCGCGGGGGGTCGGAGGGAAGGGTGGGGGGAGGAACCTCGTCGCCGCTGCCGCCACCGCCGCTCCGCGCTGGGTGCTCATCCTCCAGCTCCTGCTTCGGCTCCCCCTTCGGCTCCTGCTCCGCCTCCGGCACCGGCTCGGGTTCGGGCTCCAGCTTGAGCTCAAGCCGGCGGCCCGGACCCTCCGCTGTCTCCACCTTCCCGGCGGCGTCCACCTTCCCCGCCGCCTCCACCTTCCCCGCCGCCTCCACCTTCCCCTCCACCTTCGCCTCCGCCTCCACCTTCCTCTCCGCCTTCTCCGCCGTCTCCGCCGTCTCCGCCTCCTCTACCTCCTCCGCCTCCACTGGCGGCGGCTCCTCCCCCTGCTCGCAGGGCTCGGGCGGCCACTGGGCGTGGCGGCGCGGGGGCCACGCAGACCTGGGCTGTCCCCCGCCCGGCCTGAGGGAGCGCGGCGGCTGTGACAGCTGGACCCAAAAGGGACTTTCACTGAAGGAGGCGGCGGCGGAAGCAGGCGACGCCCCCCGGGAATCCTCCCGCCGTAGCCCCCTAGCGGAGGCCGCTTCGGCAGCCAGGCCCCGTTTCCTTTAATTCAGTATTTCCCAAACTTGCTTGTTCACGAGAATCACGTGGGGAGCGTGTTAAAATTACAGATTCCTCGGCTCCGCCCGCAGACCTACTGAATCAGAATCGCGAAGGGAGGTGCTCCGGAACCTGTATCTTTAACTAGGGCCCGGGAGGATTCTTATGATCAGGCAAGTTTGGGAAACACAGCTCTAATTCATTGAGGCTGGCGGGAAGGGGGGCGGGGACCGCGCAGTCTCTTTAAGGCGCTTCCAGTTCTCGGCTCCAATCGCAGCTCTGACCCCCTTCATCGTCTCCTCCCCTCTCCTCGTCCTTCCCTTCGTCCATGCAGCTTCCCCCAGCACTGCGGGGCCAGGGACGGAGGAATCGCCACGTCCAGAAACGTCTCTGGGGCTGGGAAACGTCCCCTCAGAGGCCAGGTCCTGAGGAGCAGTCAGAAACCCTGATAGGCCGTCATCCCCACAGCGGAGCCTGCCCCCAGCCCTGGCCCCCCTCCCACTCCACGTTCTGCCCTTCCCGAGAAGGATGAAGCCCCAGGGCCACTCTGGGCACAGGCCTGGACCCCAGGTCCCGAGGCGCAGAGCCGCCAAGGCTGCGGGGACTGCGGGGGCACGTCCCTCTGCCCGTCTTATCGGTGCCCTGCAGAATCTGTGCCTGCCCCTCACCTCCTCCTCGGGCTCCCAAGGCCGCGGGTGGGATGACGATCTGGCAGTCGGCCTCCTGGCCCAGCAAACGCTGAGCCGCCCGGGGGCAGCGGGAGGGGACAAGGCACACCAAGGCCATGCCTACTTGCTGGCACCTCCCCGACGGCTGAGAAAGGGGAAGACACCGCCCCAAGACCCTCAAGTCTGGCGGAGCCCGGGGTCGGGTCGGCAGCAGGTGGGAGTTGGGGGGTGGGGTGGGGTGGGGCGGGGAGCAGCTTCTGTAGTGGAGCTGCCGGCAGGGTGAGGGGGGGGCGGGCCTGGGTCTGAGAGCCTCGCAGAGCTCCTGCACGGAGAGCCGCGGGCACTTGGGGAAGGGGGCCGCAGGTGCAGGTCCCAGGGAGTCAGGACGGCGCTCCGAAGAAGTACATAGCCAGCGTCCAAAGATCAAGCAGAGGGTGTTCTAGGAAGAGTCCGCTCCCTGAGCCCTGGGACGGCTGGCCTTGGCCCGGAATACGCTGCCTGGCCCGTGGGGCCGTGCTGCCTGAGTATACCCTAGCGGAGTTCTGCTTGCTTAGCTGGACCTCGGCCCTCAGCCTGGCCCCTTCCTGCAGGGAGGAGGTGGTGCCTGGGCCTCCCGGCGTTAGCAGCAGGACTTGGTTGTCAAGAATTAGGAGCCTTTAAGAAGAATGCGATGCTCGGTTCCCATACAGCTGAGGTCCCCAGGCGCTGCCCTGGTGCCCTGCCTTCCTAAGCCAACTCATTGCTTCAATTCCTTGAAGCACCCCAGCATCTTTCCAATAAATGCCTGCCCTCTGTGGCCTACAACCAGAGGAACTGCAACTAGCACACCCACTGAAGGAATCCTGCTCCTGCTGCTGCTAGAAATGACTGAGGTCATGGAGTGGAGGGAGGCTGGGGAGGGTACTCTCATCCCACCTCCGCAAAGTGACGGCCGTCAGAAAGACCTAAAGATCTCTGTGTGCCTAAGACTGTCTACCCTCTAGCCCTGAAGCCTAACCATGGCAACCTGACTACCTTACCGATCAACCTCCAGCAGAAGCCCACATGTCCGGCAGGTTCTGGAAGTTAGGAGGCTCAGCCCTCATTCACCCAGCAAAGGTGTAGTCAGCTCCAACCCAGAGCCGGGTGTTGTACTAGGAGCCGTGGACAGTGTGGAACCAAACAAGCTGGCCCCAGGGCCACAATCAGGGCTGGGTTCCCCAAAAGGCAGACTTAAGGAAGTGTCTGGGTCACCAGCTGAGAAGAGGCACCAAAAACAAAAGAATCGAGAAAAAAATGTATCGGAAACAGTTTGACATTTGATTTTTTTTTTTTTAGTCCTCATGAGAAAAGTCAGAATTTTGTTGTACTTCCTTACGTTTCTTTCCTGATTGCATGTTGCTTTTGCTGTGAATCACGTGCAGGAGGGTGGGGGGCAGGGCGTCAGCCTGCTTGCGTGTGTCTCCATTCAGTCCTGGGCAAATGTCACCATGTCTGCCTCACAAAGACCTGACTGAAGGCTAGCGGAAGGGGCCCACTTAAGGAGAGACCCCTCCTCAGTATAGTCGGGCCACGTGGGGTTGAGCACAGTTCTGACCACAAGGTGGCAAAAGAGTATATGACACTTCCCCGGACATTTGTATGTTTCTATAAAACTATTGGTTTATATCCCAATACACTCTAAAAATATTTTTTAACCTTGGGCTCCTTCACACATTTTTGGGGTTGGCATCTAAAATTTTGCATCAAAAATGTCAGCTGCAAACAATGTGAATCCTGACAAATATTAACATTCACAAACAAAACTGTTATGTCACATTTTTACATGAAACTAGTGGAACCTAAATACCTTAATGATTTGAGAGCCACCATCATCTGTTTTAAAAATTCACAAATGAGTTCTTGATGGCTGGGAGCTGTACATTTTTCCTTTTCTCCCTAGGTTATTCATTCTATTCTATTCTAACCATTTCACCCAAATATATTTTTGCACTCAAAATTATTGTTAATCCTATCATCTTTCCCTGCAGCAAAATATGTATATATATTTTGCTATTTAAATGCTTTTTAGGGCGCCTGGGTGGCTCAGTCGTTAAGCGTCTGCCTTCGGCTCAGGTCATGATCCCAGGGTCCTGGGATCAAGCCCCACAGCCCGCTCCTCCCTCTCCCACTCCCCCTGCTTGTGTTCCCTCTCTCGCTATGTCTCTCTCTGTCAAATAAATAAAGTCTTCAAAAAAAAAATGCTTTTTAAATGTTCCTGTGAGCCTAAAGCTCTAAGTGTTGTGTAAAAATTTACTCTTGCTTGAGTTATTATGACAATTAGTATTAGAATGCCATGGATCAAAAAGTTGTAAGTATATTACAAATTCTGCTAGGTAATTATTAAAAGTAAAAATTAAAATGTATTAGAGATAGGAGTCTTGTTTTTTAAAGTTAGTGGGTGTCTTCATGGATAAATATTGCTTATTGCTAGAATGAGACAGAATTCAGCATCAGTTCTCTTTTCTACTTTGTGTTTGGTTAAACGTTAGCACACAGGAACCTCCGTTATATAAATAACTAAATGGGAATGCACATTTGTTTTAGCAATGTTACTCAAGTCTCCGAATTCCTTTGGAGATCTATGGGGGGGGTTACACAATGATTTGTCTTCAAAATTATTTTTCCCGATTTATCAGCTGACAGCTCCATGGGGTTTTCCTTCAGTTTTATGGGAAGCAATCTGAACTGCAAAAGGATTTGATCCCCATTCATTTGTTAGAGCAATTTTTTTTGTTCACTGTTCACAACAGTGTTCGGCACCGTCTCTCTGGTGCCCTGTAGGTTTTATACCTTGGGGCAGTGCACCCAGGTAAGAATCAGGATACGTGAAAGGTAGGCTTTGTTTTGTAAAATGCAGAAAGGACCATTGATTCTGCCACCACATGTGTGTTCTCTGGTAGATTGATTTTAGGAAATATGAAATTTGAGGATAATAGATCCTCTTAAAACTCTGCTTGTTTACCCCATGGAGAGTACCTGTATGCCCAGGGTAATGTACACTCCACTTTTAAGGTTGCTGGTTTATATTTATTACGATAAAACTAATATATACAATATTTGTGGGGTTTTTATTTTTTATTATTTTTATTTTTTTAAGTTTTTTTTTCTTTTAAGATTTTATTTATTTACTTGGTGTGGGGGGGGGGAGCACAAGCAGGGAGAGAGCAGCAGGCAGAGGGAGAAGCGGGCTCCCAGCTGAGCAGGGAGCCGGATGCGGGGCTCCATCCCAGGACCCTGGGATCGAGACCTGAGCCGAAGGCAGACGCTTAACGACTGAGCCACCCAGGCACCCTGTGGGGTTTTTTTTGAAAGACTTTATTTGAGAGACAGCGAGGGAGCACGTGGGGGGAGGGGCAGGGGCAGAGAATCTGAAGCAGACTCCATGGGGAGCCCCAATCTTGGGGCTCGATCTCATGGCCCTAAGATTAGGACCTGAGCCGGAGGCTTAACACCCAGGTGCCCCCAATACTTGTGGTTTTTTAAAAGGTTTAGAAGGTTTAGAAGAAGGCATAACACGAAAAGTTAAAGCCCCTCTCTTCTCCGCCAATCACACCCAATCTATTCCCCTGAAATGACTACTAGTTAACAGTTTCTTTTGTATCCTTTATGAACTTTTCTATGCAAATACAAGCATGTCTTATACTTTATCCTTTTTATGAAATAGAAATGCGACTGTAACATACATATCGAGCTACAATGTAGCACTACATATTGGGCATCAGGCAGTTTTCTCCAAGTGGATCTACACAGCCAATGCAAGGCCAATAAAAATCGCAGTGAGTTTTAGGGGGGAGACTTTCACAAAATTAATATAGAAGAATGAAAGGCATCTTCCCCCTTCCTACTTTCTCCTTCTTCCTCCTGAAAATGAGGATGTAATGGTTATAGCTGAGTAACCATCTTGTAACCAGAAAACGGATAACCTCTGGACCTATTCTTACGTGAGAAAAAAAAAAAAGCCATATTTTACCAACTCTAAGATAAGAGATACACCTCTTCATGTTTCAGCATTTCTGAAATCTTTGAATGACAGTTTATGATTATATTTGGCAGCGTTTTTTTTTTCTTTCTTGGTGGTACATATAGTAATGGTGTGTCTTACAGTCGATAGTGTCTTAGAATCAATAACACACTTGAAACATCATCCTGTTTGAGCCTTTGTTATTTGGATCCCAGTCATGTATAGGTGATTACAATTCTAAATGATAGCAAGCTTTCCAGTTCACTCCTAGTGATGTCCCAAGTCCTTATCCTAGCCTTTAAAGCCTATAGAGTGTGACCGTGGTCTCTTAGACCTCACTTCCTATCAACTCAGCCTTGCCCCAAACAACTTATATGGCACCTGAAGTATGCCAAGAGTTGTTCTCTTCAATAGGTTTAACCCTTACTACAATTTTAGGAAGTCGGTGTTGTTATCATCCCCGTTTCAGAGGTAAGGAAACTGAGACACAGAGAGATTGAGTGATGCTCAAGGTCACACAGCCAATAAATGATGGACCTGGGATTCAAACCCAGCAGTGGGAATCTAGAGTTTGGATTCCTTATCACTAAGCTATTAACCCTTCATCTGTCATACTCTAGTGTATTTTTCCCATTTATCATTCGACTGTTGTATTTTATTTCATTTTTAAACTTTATGATGTTTAAGATTATTATGTAGTCAAGATTCTCAAACTTCTCTTTATTCTGGATTTTAGTGTCTCTTTAAGTTTTTTTTTTTTTTCTGACTGCAAAAGCATAGAGCAAGTGCAAAAGTCCTGAGACCAACAGGAGCTTCATGATTTTAAGAAATGAAAATAAGGCCAGAATGACTTGAGTTTGGTGACCAAGAAGGAGGAGAGTGATATAAGATGAGGATAGAGATACAAGCAGGGACCAGATCACCTAAAGCCTTGCAGACCATTGTATAAGATTTGAATATTATCCCACTAGCAGTGGGAACCATTTGGCAGGGGAGTAGCAAGGAATTGGCATGATATGATTTCTAATTTACACACAATAATTATAATCAAATAATTAAAATTTATTGATGATTTATTATATGCCAGGCACTTTTATAAGTATTTTACTAAGTTACGTAAACCTCCTGACACCCTGATGAGGTAGGTACTAATATTATTCTCACTATAGAAATGCAGCACAAAATCATTAGGTAGCTTGAATTTCCTTGTGCTTACTCTCCGCTTCTATACCTGTTCCCACTCAGAAGATACCTACTATCAACCATGAGATGTTTGACACCTACTTTGTCCAGGCCCCTGACATCCCATTCGTGGTCTGCAAGTTTTCACTGGGCTAAAGAAAGGGGATAATGGCAAGTACACTCAGCACCAGGGCCCTTGGGTCTAGGAGCTGGTCGGGCGGGCTCTTCCCATCCCACTTAGACCACACCAAACTTCGCTAAGCTCAGGAATAGCCCCCCTGCCGGCCCATTCATGATGACCAAGGATCCAGCTCAGTGGTGCCTACTTGTCATTGCAGCAGGACAAGACTTCATGCCCTGCACCCCCCAGAGCCATAGCAACAACCAGGAGAATGAAGAATGGGCTCATCGGGATCCAGGAGGTGCCAGCCCTATGGAGGGAAGCAGCAGGCCTAGTGGTGTGCAAGGGGCACAAGATGGAAGAGTTCAAGCACACATCTAGCCCCAGGGTAGCCTGTACATCTGTGATTCCAGTGTCGGGCCCTTCTCTGGCGGAAACAAAGGAGGCTCACAAAGAGAGCAAGGTCATGTTTGGGAGGGATGTAGATCTATTGCAAGGATGTAGCTTACACTGTATCATATTCTAACCAGCCATTCCTGCAGCTTTCCCTGCCAGAGGTACTCTGTGTCTCAGCTTCCCTCAGCCTTTAGCCTTTAACTCTGACTATCATCCTTCAGACTTCTGCCCCATTTGCCTTACACTTTTGATTCCTTGCCTATCTGCTTCATACCGTGGCCTCTGAACGGCCTCCCGCGTTCTGGCCCAGCATCTGGCCAACCAGCTCTTGTATTCCTGTCCTCTAGGGAAACTCTGGAATCCCAAAATCTGTATCCGCTGCTGGAGGTCAGCCTTGTGGGATGCAGCAGGGCCCTGGGCCTGAGCTTCGACAGAGGCACAATAAAGAACACATTCTCCAGTTTTACTCACTGAAGTGTGGAATCTGACTTCTTGTGCTTGTCCTAAATGTCTCTTTCAAGTTTGAAGGGTGGGAAGGGTACATCTTGTTACCAAAACTGGTAGTTAAAAATCCTAATCACACTTTTTATTCTTTTTCAAAATTTTGTTCCTCTTTAAATTTTTTTAAATCTTCTATTTATTTGGTTTATTTTTATTGAAATGTATTTGACATCTAACATCATATAAATTTAAAGTGCACGATATGTTGATTTGATACATTTATTTGTTGTAATGTGAATGGCCATTGTAGTGATAATTAGCACTTCTATCACATCATATAATTATCATTTCTTTTTTGTGGTTGGAATAATTAAGATTTAGTCTCTTAGCAAGTTTGATGATTATAATATAATGTTGTTGCTTGTATTCACTATACTGTACATTAGATCTCTACGGCTTATTTACTACTGGTTGCAAGTAAATCTGGTTCCTTTTAAAACCACTAAAAGCAATACAAACAAAATTATATTAAATTTTGGAATTAATAGAAATTTAGCAATGTCTAGCGAAATCACATGTGTATTCATTGTTTGACTCTGTAATCCCACTCCTAGGACTCTAACCCAAAGATACACCAACAAAAGTACAGGATGACATATGCACAAAGCCATTCATTGCAACACTAGGTATAATAACAAAAGACTGGGGGGAAAAGATCAACAAATGTCCATCACTAGGGGACCAGTTGAATAAATTACAGTGGAGTCATAAAATGGAAAAACTGGAAAAAAAATTTTAATAAATTAAAATATAGAATACTATGAAATGAGATAGATATCTATATGGGAATAACATCTGGGATATGTTGTTGACTGGAAAAAGCAAAGTATAGAATATTGTATACACAGATGCCACCTTTTGTGTAAGAAAGTTGGGGAAATAAAAATACTTACAAAATGTTATGAACTTATCTATTTATTTTTCTCTTTCTGGAAAAATAGATATCTCCTAGCTCTGGTCACTGAAAAGACACAGCAGCATGACAACCTAGTAGCAATGAGTATATCTAGTGCCCAGATTGTGGTCTCTACATGTCATTTCCCACCAGAGGAAGCCAAACCTCCTTCAAGAAATTATTAGCTGGTTATGGGTCTGTCACAAGAAATGTACAAAATGAGCCTGGAACACCTTGTTTTGCCAAAAAGCAAGAGCGATATCAAAGACTAATATAGTCATGTCAAAGGAACCCAGGATCCAAGATGAAGGGGAATCCCCACTTGCCTATATTGAGACAATAAGAGCATCAAAAAATCTACCATTAATCAAGCATCAGATGTATGAAATACACAATTTCAGAGTGACATTAAAAAACATTGGTTACCCCTGGCTGATACTAGGGCACCAAATTATTATTGCAAAAATTAATAAAGGGAAAAATCAAGAATTTACCCTGCCTTTCCTTCATGAACAGTATTTCAGGGTAACCAAATAGTGATATTCTTCTTTAGGCAACAATTCCAGATAGCAAACACAGAAGGAATGACAGAAATAGTACATCACCTTAATAACAAATCTAGGCCATGGTTTCTCAACCCCAGCACTCTTGATATTTGGGGACAGATAATTCTTTATTTGGGAGCGGTCCTATGCATTGTAGGATTTTTAGCAGCATGAGACACTATTAGCACCACCTCCCGAGTTGTGATCATCAAAAATGTCTTCAAACATGGAGGACAATTATCTCTGGTTGAAAACCACTAATCTAGGGCAATGACCATGAATGGATGAAAAAAGATTAGGCAGGGGCGCCTGGGTGGCTCAGTTGGTTAAGCAACTGCCTTCGGCTCAGGTCATGATCCTGGAGTCCCGGGATCGAGTCCCACATCGGGCTCCCTGCTCAGCGGGGGGTCTGCTTCTCCCTCTGACCCTTCCCCTCTCATGCTCTCTGTCTCCCATTCTCTCTCTCAGATAAATAAATAAAATCTTAAAAAAAAAAAAGAAAAAAGATTAGGCAAATGATGATGGAGAATTTTACAATGGAGGGATCAGATTGATCTCACCTGAACCCACTGATCAACTTTAGCATCGCTAAGAGTGGGATAGCTAGATATTATGTGCCCCTGATGTAATGCAGTAGTAAGCATCAGCACCACCTATGATATATTGATGCCAAAAATAAAAAAAAAATTGAACCTAAATCTAGTCAAGTGTCTAGCTCTAACTCTCAGTTAATGGTAAATATAGGAGATAGAAAAACAAGTTCATTTTCACCACTAAAAAACAATCACGCAAATCCAGAATGTGGAATATTTTATAGAAAAAAAATGACCTGTTTTCTTCAATGATAAATAGGATTTAAAATGGGATGAGAGGGGCGCCTGGGTGACTCAGTCTCTAAGCGTCTGCCTTCGGCTCAGGTCATGATCCCAGGGTCCTGGGATTGAGCCCCACATCGGGCTCTCTGCTCAGCGGGAAGCCTGCTTCTCCCTCTCCCACTCCCCTTGCTTGTGTTCCTTCTCTTGCTATCTCTCTCTCTGTCAAATAAATAAATCAAATCTTAAAAAAAAAAAAAAAAACGGGATGAGAAAAAGAAAGATGGGAAACCTACAGATCCTTTTTTAGCTTCACTGAGGTATAACTGACAAATAAAAATTATATATATTTAAGGTGTACAACATAATGTTTTGATATACATATACATTGTGAAACGATTACCACAATCAAGTTAATTAACATATTCTTCACCTCACATAGTTACCTTTCTTATGGTGAGAACAGTTAAGATCTACTCTCTCAGCTGATTTCAAGTATTCACTACAGTGTCATTAACTATAGTCACCATGCTGTACATTAGATCCCCAGAACTTATTCATCCTGCGTAACTGAAACTTTGTACTCTTTGACCAACATGTCCCCATTTCCCCCACCCTTTGGCCCCTGAAAAACACCATTCTACTCTCTGCATCTATGAGTTGGACTTTTTTAGATTCCACATACAAGTGATGTCATGCAGTATTTGTTTTTCTGTGGCTGGCCTAGGAAATTTATAGATTTTTAAAAGAGACTTAAGAGAGATAACAACCAAATACAATGTTACATTTGGTTTGGATCCTATCTTGAGAAAACCAATTTTAAAAACACTTCTTGAAACAATCAGGGAAATTTGAATATGAATTCTTATTTAAGTACATTAAGGATTTATTGTTAATTAGTGAAATGTGATAATGGCATGGTGATTATGTTTTAAAAAGCATTTTTCTGTTAGAGATGCACACTCACATTGAGTGAGATAATATTATTTCTAGGATTTGAGATAAAAGACTCCAACAAACCTCACAGTGAGGAGAAAAAAATGAAACAAGATCGGCAAAATGTTGAAAATTGTTGAAGCTGAGTAAAGGGGATTCGCTATACTAATCTCTCTACTTCTGGGTATGTTTAAATGTTTTCATCATAAAATGAAATTTTAAAACAAAGCAAGTATGATGTCTGCTCCTGGAATGGTGTAGTTGGTGTACTTCTCCCTATTCCTTCTGCTAAATACAGTTAAAAACCCTGAACGTTGTATATAAAATGAACATAAGAAGACTCTGAAAAGTAGACAGAAGAAGGAAGACTGGCTCTAGACATCAGAACCCAAGGACTGACACAGCAGTGAGTTCCCTGAGGTTTTGTTTTGTTTTGCCTCATATATTCTAGACTGAGTGCTGCAGAAATGGAAAACCTGGAGACATCAATGGGCACAGGTTTAAAAAAAAAAAAAAAAAAAACTCCTGAAAAGCCTGCTTTCTCAGGCAAAGGACCAGGAATAGGGCAACCTTGCAAGATAGAAAAGTTTTAGATAATAACCACTCTACTCCAACCAAGCACCACAGGAAAAAAATAAAACTGCAGCACCACCCACGCTAACAAAGGCCAAGTGCGGAAAGTAGACTTCTACACTTCCAGAGGAGGGCAATTTGGGAGGCAGAACTTTCATTCCTACTGGGTGGTAACAAGCCCCCTCTGTCTGACACAGTATCAGTGGATACTACATGGGAGACCTGGACTTCCTGCCCACTTGTTGATAACAAGGGGTCCCTCCTCTCTTCCCCACTGGGGTGGTGTCAGAGGAGTCCCAGTGGAGAATCAGTGTTTTCACTACCATCCAGCAGTTACAAACATCCCTCCACACTGTGCTGTGAGTGGAGGTTATAAGAGGAACTACAACAAGGCATCCCTGCTCTTTTCAGCCACAGTGGTAATAGCAGGGGCACAGTAGAGACCCCAAGCCCCCACCTTGCCAAGCGGTAATGAGAAGACCCTCCCCACAGGTGCCAATGAAGGCTGACTGAGGAACCTCAACTTTCATTCCACTGGCAGCGATGAAGTGGCATTCCCCTTCCCATGCCAGAGCAGTGTTAGAAGAAGCATGATAAAAAACAGAAGATTTAAGCAAGATCCAGAGTCTTGTAACATAATACCCCAAAAGTCCAGGTTTCAATAAAAAAAAATCACTTATTATATCAAAAGCCAGGAAAAACTCCACTTGAATGAGAAAAGACAACCAAAAGACACCAACAAGATGACATAGATGTTCATAAAGATGCTTCCCCCAAGCAATTACAAACATAACGGAAACAAATAAAAGAAAATGGAAAGTCTCATCAAAGAAATAGAAGACATAAAAAAAGAACTAAATGAAATTTTTAAAACTAAAAAATATCATAACTGAAACTTTAAAAATTATAATAGATGAGCTCAACAGCAGAATGGAAGAAACAGGGGAAAGAATGAGTGAACTCGAAAATAGAACAACAGAAATTATTCAGTGTGAACAATAGAAAGAAGATAGACTGAGGGAAAAAATGAACAGATTCTAAGAAGCATGTGAGACTACAACAAAAGACTGAACATCTGTGTTATCAAAGTTAGGCAAGGAAAGGAGAAAAAAGGTGGAGCTGAAAAAGTATTTAAAGAAATAATGGCTTGGGGCATTGGGTGGCTCAGTCGGTTAAGCATCTGCCTTCGGCTCAGGTCATGATGCCAGGGTCCTAGGATCGAGTCCTGCATCGGGCTCCCTGCTCAGCGGGGAGTCTGCTTCTCCCTCTCCCTGCTGCTCCCCCTGCTTGTGCACACTTTCTCTCTCACAAATAAATAAAATCTTTTAAAGAAATAATGGCTTAAATTTTCCCCCAAAGACATAAACCCACAGATTCAAGAAGCTGAATAAACCCCAAACTGTATAAACATAAAGAAATCCATGCCAAGACCCATCATACTCAAACTTCTGAATACAAAGGACAAAATAAAAGGGCAGTGAGAGAAATAACACCTTGCCTATAGGGAAAAAACAATTTGAATCACAGAGGATTTCTCATCAGAAACCAGAGAGGCCAGAAAGAACTGGCACAACATTTTTCAAGTGCTGAAGGAAAGAACTGTTGACCCAGAATTCTTTGTCCAGCAAAAATATCCTTCAGGGTGAAGGGGAAATCAGGACATTCTCAGATAAAGGAAAACTAAGAGAATTTGCCACCAGCAAACCTACCTGAAAGAATGGCTAAGGAAAGTTCTCCAAACAGAAAGGAAATTATAAAAGAAGGAATCCTGGAACATCAGGAAGAAGAAAAAGCATAACAGAAAGAGTAAAAATATGCGTAAATACAACAGATTTTCCTTTTCCTCTTGAGTTTTCTAAATTATGTTTGTTGGTTGAAGCAAAAACAAAACCGTAACACTATCTGATCTAATTTTCAGTGTATGCAGAGAACATATGTAAGATAATTATAAATGAAGTAGAGTAAAAGGAAGTAAGGTTTCTACATTTCACCCAAACTGGTAAAATGTTGACACCAGTAGACTGTGACAAGTATGTATGTGTATACAAAGTAATATCTAGAGAAAAAGTTTGCGTTCTCTGTCTCTGTCTCTCTCTGTGTGTGTCTCTCTCCATATACATATACATATATATATATACACATATTTACAAACAACACAAACTATGTATAATGTTCTATGTACATATAATGTAATATAAAAATTTTTGAAGTGATCCGAAGAGCAAAAATTCAA
Source organism: Halichoerus grypus (assembly GCF_964656455.1). NCBI lineage: Eukaryota > Metazoa > Chordata > Mammalia > Carnivora > Phocidae > Halichoerus > Halichoerus grypus. The sequence continues at coordinate 89,830,240 of NC_135727.1, forward strand.
AAAGCAATACAAAGAGATACACTTCAAAAACACTACAGGTAAATAAAAATTCAATTCTTTTTTTTCTTTAAGATTTTATTTATTTATTTATTTATTTGACAGAGAGAGACATAATGAGAGCAGGAACACAAGCAGGGGGAGTGGGAGAGGGAGAAGCAGGCTTCCCGCTGAGCAAGGAGCCTGATGAGGGGCTCGATCCCAGGACCCTGGGATCATGACCTGAGCCGAAGGCAGATGCTTAACTGACTGAGCCACCCAGGCGCCCCAATAAAAATTCAATTCTTAAAAAAATTCAAGTAGGGGCACCTGGGTGGCTCAGTCATTAAGCATCTGCCTTCAGCTCAGGTCATGATCCCAGGGTCCTGGGATCGAGCCCAGCATCGGGCTCCCTGCTCGGCGGGAAGCCTGCTTCTCCCTCTCCCACTCCCCCTGCTTGTGTTCCCTCTCTCGCTGTCTCTCTCTCTCTCTGTCAAATAAATAAATAAATAAAATCTTTTAAAAAAAAGTTCAAGTAATCCACAGGAAGGCAGAAAAAAGAATACAGAGAAACAAAAACAAAGAGATCAAACAAAACCAAAAATAAATTAAATGCCAGGCATAAGCTCTAACTTATCAGTAATTACATTAAAGTGTAATGCAATGATCAAAATGGTCAAAATACCATTAGTTGAAAGTAATAGTAGATAAAAAACATGCCCCAACTATATGCTGTCTATAAGAAACCCACTTCAAATATAGCAACATGGGTAGTTTGAAAGTAAAAGGATGTAAAAATATATGCCATGCAAATATTAATTAAGAGAAAGCAGGAATGGCTATACACTTAATATCAGATAAAGTAGGCTTTGGAGCGAAGAAAATTACCAGAGACTAAATATCCATGAGTCCATATTGTTATAAATAAATGTTTGAATAAATTAATGAATGGGGAAAAGAAACAAATGTCCCTTGCAGAAGAATTCCAAATAATTTATGTAGATACTCTGCTCTCAAGGAGGTTGAGCTCTCCCTCCTCAACTATGGGTTGCACATAGTGACTTCCTTCCAAAGGGTATAGTTTGGAAAGAGTAAACAAGTAAAGCAGTGGAGAAACCTGACAAACGCTACTTCGGCCAGGTGATCAAAGTCAACATCATATAGATAGTTAAAATCTTGATATGATGTCATGAGAATGGCACTTTACCGCTGAGATCGTCCTTTCTAAAACCCATAATCTCACACTAATCACGAGAGAAACATCAGGCAAACTCCAATAGAGAAGCACTCTACAATATGCCTGACCTCCACAAAACTGTCAAGGTCACCAAAAACAAGGAAAATCTGAGAAGCTGTCACAGCCAAAGGAGCTTGAGGAGACACAGTGCCTAAATGTAACTGTTATCCTGGATCCGATGCTGGGACAGAAAAAGGACATTAGGGGAAAACTAAGGAAATGTGAATAAAGTATGGACTTTAGTTAATAACGATGTATCAATAGGGGTACATTGATTGTAACAAATGTACCATACTAATGTAATATGTTAGTAATAGGGGAAACTGGGTGCAAGGGATACATGGGGACTCTGTACTATCTGACTGATTTTTTTTTGTAAACCTAAAACTGTTCTAAAAAGTTAAGTCTATTAATAAAAAAAATTACTGGAGATATTACATAATTATAAAAGGGTTAATATGCCAAGAAGACACAGCACTCATAAATGTGTATAAACCAAACAGCACAGCTGCAAAATTCATGAAGAGAAAACTAATAAAACAAGAAATAAATTCATAATGAAAGTTGAAGATTTCAACATATCATTCTGAACAACCGATAGAAAAACTACACAGAAAATCAGCAAGGATATAGGAAGAATTCAGAAACACTATCAAACAATAGAATCCAATTGGCATTTATACAATATTCCACCCTACAACAGCAGAATGCACATTCCTTGTAAGCATTCACAGAACATTTACCAAGATAGACCATATCCTGAACCATTAAAAAACCTCAACAAATTTAAAAGAATTAATATCATACAGACTGTGTTCTCTGATCACAATAAAATCAAACTAGAAATCAATAACAGAAAGATAATAGGAAAATTTCCAAACACTTGGAAACTTAAGAACACACTTCTGAATAATCCATGGATCAAAGAAGAATGAATTTTTTTTGTAAATGCGTATAACTAATGAAAATTACATCAAAATTTGCAGGACACAGTTAAAGCAGCGCTGAGAAAGGAATTCATAGCATTAAATGCTTACAGTAGAAAAGAGAACAAGTCTCAAATCGATAATCTAAGCTGCTTCAAAAAATGAAAAACTATCAAGCAAAGGAAGGAAATAATAAAGAGCAGAAATCAATAAAACTGAAAATGGGAAACAATGAGAAAATCAATGAAACAAAAAGCTGATTATTTGAAAAGATCAATAAAATTGACAAACCTCTAGTAAGACTGACAAAGAAAAAAGATACAAATTACCAGTATCAACAATGAGGCAAAAGATACCACTGTAGACCCTGAAGAAATAAAAAAATAATAGTAATAAGGGAAAACTGCTAACAACTCTACACACATAAATATGACAATTTAGATGAAATGGACCAATTCCTCCAAAAAATACGAACTACCGCAACTCACCCAGTATAAAATAGATACTTTGGATAGCCCTATAACTATTAAGGAAGCCGAATGTGTAACTATGAAAACTCCCCAATCAGAAATCTCCAGGCCTAGATAGTTTCACTGGAGAATTCTACCAAGCATTTAAGGAAGAATTAATACCAATTTTATATAAACTCTTAGAGAAAATAGAAGAGGAGCACTTTCCAACTCATTCTATGAGGCCCCTGTTACCCTGATAACAAAAGGAAAATTACAGACCAATATCCCTCATGAAAACAGACTCAGAAATCCTTAACAAAATACTAGCAAATAAAATTCAGCACTATATACAAAAATTATACACCATGATCAAGTAGGCTTTATTTCAGGAATGCAGGACTGCTTTAAAATTTGAAAATCAATCAATGTAACCCACCATATCAGCAGACTAAAAAAGAAAAATCATATGGCCCTATCAATTGATCCAGAAAAGTATTTGACAAAATTCAACACTATTCACAATAAAAATTCTTTAAAAATTGGGAACACAGAGGAACTTTGTAAAGAACACTGACAAAAAATCTATAGATATCATACTTAATGTGACGGACTGAATGTTTTCCCTCTAAGGTTGGGAACAAGGCAAGGATGTTCGTTCTTACCACTGCTATTCAACATAGTACTGGAAGTTCTAGCCAGTGCAATAATACAAGAAACAAACTAAAAAAGGAATAGAGATCAGAAAGAACAAATAAAACTGCCTCTATTTTCAGATGACATGATTATTTACATAGAAAATCCCAAGGAGTCTACCCCAAAAAACCCAAACTCCTGCAACGAATAAGCAAGTTCGGCAAGTTTGAAGGATACAAGATCAACGCAAAAATGTGAATCACATTTCTATATATTACCAAGAAATATGAGGAAACCAAAATTAAAAGCACAATACCATTTGCAATTGTTCCAGAAAATGAAATCTCAAGGCATATATCTAACAAAACACACACAGGATGCATATGTTGATAATTTCAAAGTTCTGATAAAAGAAATCATAGAAGATCTAAATAAATGGAGACACATACTGTGTTCACGGGTTGGAAGACTCACCATATAAAGATGTCAATCCTTCCCAAATTTATATACAGTGTTAATGCAATTCCTATAAAAATTCCAGCAGGGTTTTTTTACAGATGTAGGCAAGGCTATTCTAACACTTACATAAAAAGGCAATAAAAAAACTACAATAGCTAAAACAATATTCAAACAGAGGAATAAAGTCGAAGGAATCACACTGACCAATTTTAGGACTTCCTTTATAGCTATAGGAATCAAGACTGTGTGGTGTTGGTGGAGAGATGGACATATTAATGGAAAAGAATAGAGATCAATGACAGAGAGTCGATGATCAGTGGAACAGAACTGAGAACCTAGAAATAGACTCACACAAGTATGGCCAACTGATCTTTGACAAAAATGCAAAAACAATTCTACAGAGGAAAGACAGTCTCTTCAGCAAATGGTGCTGGAGCAATTGAATATCCATAGACAAAAAAAAAAAAATGAACCTCTACTTAGATCTCAAATTTTATACAAAAACTAACTCAAAATGAATCTCACGTTTAAATGTAAAACTATAAAACTCTTAGAAGAAAACGTGGGAGAAAATCTTCAGGCCCTAGGGCTTGGTGAAGAATTCTTAGACATAACACCAAAATCATGACCCATAAAATAAAAATCAGCAAATTGTATTTCATCAAAATAAAAAATAAACTTTTGGGAACGACTCTTCTAAAAATTAAAAGATAAGTTACAGACCGGAAAAAAAACTATTTGCAAACCACATACCTGCCAAAGGACTCATAACTAGAATATACAAAGAACTCTAAAACTCAACACTAAAAACAAATCCAATTAGTAAATAGACAAAAGACTTGAGATATCTCACCGAAGAGGATAAACAGATGACAAATAAGCACATGGAAAGATATTCAATATCACTATCTATTAGGGAAATGTAAATTAGGATCATAATGAGATACCACCACACACCTATTAGAACAGCTAAAACCAAAAATTGTCACAGCACCAATGCTGGTAAAGATGCAGAGAAACTTATCAAATTAAATGAAAGAAAATGAAAACTTACGTCCACACGAAAATGTGTACTTGAATGTTCATAGCAGCTTTACTTGTAATAGCTAAATTTAGGAACAACCAAAATGTCCTTTTATAGGTGAATGGTATATCCATTCATGAATACTATCCTATATATATATACACACACACTATAGTCATGGAATACTATTGTAGTATATCCATACCATGGGATACTACTCAACAATAAAAAGACAAACTGTACACACAAGAATTTGGTTGGATCTCAAGGGCATTATGTTGAGCCAAGAAAAGTCAATCTCAGAAGGTCACACACTGAATGAGTCCATTTATATAACATTCTTGAGTGACAAAATTAAGAAAGAGTGAACAGATTAGTGGTTGCCAGGGGTTCGGAATGGTGGTAGGAAGGGAATGGATGTGACGATGGGGGGTAGCAGCAAGGTCTTTTCAGAGATAGAACAGTTCTGCATCTTGACTGTGGCAGTGGTTACACCAATCTACATGTAATGAAATGGTGTGGAACTAGGCACACACGTTGCTCCAAGGCCAATTTTCTTTTACATAAGATGTTAAGTATTGGGGGAAGCTGAGTTAAGGTTACACAAAACAAAACAAATATAATCTCTTTTTTTAAGATTTTATTTATTTGACAGAAAGAGACACAGCGAGAGAGGGAACACAAGCAGGGGGAGTGGGAGAGGGAGAAGCAGGCTCCCCGCCGAGCTTTCCCTTTCCTGAAAGGGAAACCACTTGTTTTGTTTTGTTTTTAAGATTGTATTTATTTATTTGACAGAGAGAAAGCGAGAGCAGGAACACAAGCAAGGGGAGTGGAAGAAGGAGAAGCAGGGGGAGTGGGAGAGGGAGAAGCAGGCTTCCCGCCGAGCAGGGAGCCCGATGCGGGGCTCCATCCCAGGACCCCGGGATCATGACCTGAGCCGAAGGCAGACGCTTAACGACTGAGCCACCCAGGCACCCCCAAATATAATCTCTTTAAGCTCTTGAAAAGGGAATTTCAAATAAAAACAGGAGGAAATTGAATTCCCAGGAATAATTTTCTACTGTATCGTTTGCAACTGGAATGTCAAGATTGTTCTTTTTTTTGTTTTTTTTCTTAATGCAGAGCTTCCCAAGTGTCTCCGCAAGGTGGTAACCCAAATGCTAAAGATTTCACCAGTAGTAACCAGGGGAATGTCTGCTGGAAGGGAATGCCCTTGTGCGTACGAGGATTCTGGCATTTGAAAGATAGGTCAGTGAAGTTGGCCAGTTATTACTAATTTGTATTGATGCCCGACAAAGGGATAATGGAATTGAGGGCTGTTGGCAAGCGATTAATGGCGAAGTAGAAGAGCCAGAGGATCTCGTTGATAGCTTATAAAGATGCTCTTTTCTCCTTCAGTAGAAAAGCAGATACATCAGTGGAACAGACTCAGGTCTTGATAGTAAGAGCCTCCAGATGATTAAATGCTCATCCCAGGCAAATCAGTCATGCTTAAAGTCAGAGTCCTGGCTGAAAAAAAAACCCTGGGTCCTGAAAAGTAGGATGGAGACATCTGCACGGATACTCTTGTGAGGTTGGCTCTGTAAATTTCCCTGAGCTCTGCAATTCCCTGAACTTGGAGAGGTAACCCACCCTTCCCTAGTAAGAGCTTGAACTTCTCTCACGCTGGAAGGTGCCAGTGAGGCTTCGTCCCACAAAACAAGTGGCTTCCCGGGGCACCTGGGTGGCTCAGTCGGTTAAGCAGCTGCCTTCGGCTCAGGTCATAATCCCAGGGTCCTGGGATCGAGTCCCGCATCAGGCTCTCTGCTCGGCGTGGAGTCTGCTTCTCCCTCTCCCTCTGCCCCTGCTTCTCCCTCTCCCACTCCCCTTGCTTGTGTTCCTGCTCTCGCTATCTTTCTCTCTGTCAAATAAATAAATACAATCTTAAAAAAAAAAAACAAACAAACAAGTGGTTTCCCTTTCAGGAGCTGCCCCAATCTTTTCTCCTGGCTGCCAGGCTAATAGCTTGGATTAAATCCCAGTATAATCCAATTGAAGATATGCTGGGCCTGATAAGGAAGGAAGGAGATCATGTACTGAAGGAACTGCAAGAATTAGCTAGCACATAACGGCATGAGCCAGATGAGTAGCCCTGGGATTGAATTTTGAAGTACTTGATCAAGGCAGCTAGAGAATAACATTGAATAAGCAAGGATTTATCCATTGGAGGGTGCTTTCTCAAGAAGTGGATTTAACACCCTGGCAAGCACCCCAGGAGTGGGGCACATTTCTTGCTAGGGTGGTTCTTAGAAGCCGGAGTAGGCAAAGACACATGCTTAATGAAGTGGAAATGCTTGAGCTGCTTGGAAGATGGTAGAAGGGATACAGAGGCTGAAGGAACTGGACATGTTGAGAGCGCCGAATCCTAACCACTAGACCACCAGGGACGGTGGAACTGGACATGTTGAAATGGGTATAGCACAAGGTCAGAAATACCACCAGAAGATTGTGTTCCACTGGGATCCCAGGAAACTCACTATTCACCAAAGCCATGAGAGATTCAGTGGTGGCTCTCACCTGCTGGTTAGGGCTGAGGGTATGCGAGGTGGCAACAAAGTGGGGCTCATTAATGTCCATGGGGATCATGGAGACTTGAATGTCAGATGTATCATTATTTTATGTAACACTACAATAAAAAGTAAAAGGTCTGCCAATGAAATCTACCATGTTTTCTTTGCACTTATATTTTTTTACTTAATGAAATAATTATTTTAGGCTTATGTAGGCATAGTATCTTTTCATATGTCATTCTTATGAGTACAAAAAAATAAGCAATATAAATCGCTTAAAGTATTTCCTTTTTTTTTGTTATGTTCAGTTTGCCATCATATAGTACATCATCAGTTTTTGATGTAGTGTTCAACGATTCATTAGTTGCATATAACACCCAGTGTTGCGCTTAAAGTATTTCTAACATTTCTTCACAGTTATAACCTGACTATCCTGAATCACTTTTCAGCTCAGGGTCGAAATTGTCCGTGTTTTTTCCACACAGTTTGTCCTCTATGCCTCCAAGATTGTCGGTGATGCAGAATTTCTTAAAAGAGTGACCGACTAATTGTCCAGCGGATTTTCTTCCAAATTGCTTCCAAGCTACAAGTTTTGACATGAGCTTCCTTGCTTGGCTTGTGAAACTCAATCTTGTTGAATGTATCACAATAACAAAGCATAACAGAGTTTCAACTACTTGTGCGTATCTTCCTTGCTTTGGACTCAAAGTACAAGTGTAAAATTTTAAATTGGTCTTAAATGAAATGTTTCTAATCAATAACTAGGGTCTTTCAGTAAATCTGAATGACTTTGGGTTTAGTTTTTAATGATTTTATGAGTCAAGTAGATTTGTTTTAGGTTCTTGCTGAGTTGTTTCCTTGTTGTGGCTCTTTTGATACTCTTCTTTATATTTCAATTTCATTTTAAGGTAACTAATTCTATTCTCTCTGTTCTGTTTTTAAAGTTTTCATAAACCTTTTAAGTTTGCAAATTGGCTGAAAACGAGTTATCTCCCTACAGCAGTTTATGCTTTTGTAACTATTGATTGTGTTCATTTTTAAGCTATTTTATATTACTGTTCTGGCATCACAATGCTTTTTCAGTTTGTGAATTCTTTTTTTTTTTTTAAGATTTTATTTATTTGAGAGAACGCGAGAGAGAGAGGGAAGGGGAGGGGCAGAGGGAGAAGCAGACTCCCTGTGGAGGAGGGAGCCCTATGCGGGGCTCAATCCCAGGACCCTGCGATCATGACCTGAGCCGAAGGCAGGCGCCAATCAATTGGATTAAATCCCAGTATAAGCCAATCAGGAGCCCCATGAATTCTTAAAAATTAACTTAAATGTTTCAATCATTTTTGCATTGTGTATTTCTTTCATATTAAGTAAGTTTTCCATTTGCACAATTTTTATCAGTCTCTGATATTATTTTGCCACCATGCGCTTTTCTATCGCAATTGAGGATGTGAACATTCCTAGGCTTTTCATTTGAACACTTAATTAATTTTTAAACCCAGTGTGACATTTTCTAAGCTTTTTATTTTATTTTTTTAAAGATTTTACTTATTTATTTGACAGAGAGTTAGCGAGAGCAGGAACACAAGCAGGGGGAGTGGGAGAGGGAGAAGCAGGCTTCCCGCGGCGCAGAGAGCCCGGTGCGGGGGTCGATCCCAGGACCCTGAGATCATGACCTGAGCTGAAGGCAGACGCTTAATGGCTGAGCCACCCAGGCGCCCCCTAAGCTTTTTAAAAATGATATATTTGCATGTCTTTCAGGGTTTGGGGAGTTTTTTATCTTTCTTTTAATCCTGATATTTAATTTTTATTTTTCATTGAGATATAATTGACATGTAACATTGTGTAGTTTAAGGTGTACAACATGTTGATTTAATACATTTACATATTGCAAAATGACTACCACAACAGCACATTAGCTAACACCTCTACCATGTGACATAATTATCATTTCTTTTTTGTGGTGGGGATATTTAAGATCTAGTGTCTTAGTAATTTGATAATTGTAATACACTATTATTTTCTATAATCACTAAACTGTGCATTATATCTCCAGGACTTACTTATCTACTAGTTGCAAGTTAAACAGTATCTCTCCTAGTCCCCCACCCTCCAGCCTCTGATAACCACCATTCTACTCTCTTTTTACAAGCTCAGCTTTTTGAAATTCCACATATAAGTGAGTATATATCTTTCTGTGTCTGACTTATTTCACTTTAGCATAAGGCCCTCATGGTCCATCCATGTTGTTACAAATGGCAAGATTTCCTTCTATCTCATGGCAGAATAATATTCCATCCCACACACACACCCCCCACATCTTCTTTATCCACTCATCCACTGATGAATACTTAGGTTGTTTCCATCTCTTGGCTACTGTAAATAATGCTGCAATAAACACGAGTGTGCAGGGGCGCCTGGGTGGCTCAGTTGGTTGAGCGTCTGACTCTTAGTTTCGGCTCAGGTCACGATCTCAGGGTCGGGGGATCGAGCCCTGCAGTGGGTCCCTGGCAGGCCCCGCGGGGGTCCCGTATTCAGTGGGCAGTCTGCTTGGGATTCTCTCTCTCCTCTCCCTCTGCCCCTCCCCCCATGCTCGCTCACTCTCTCGCTCTCTCCCTCAAAAGTAAATAAATCTTAAAAAAAAAAAACCATGAGGGGCGCCTGGGTGGCTCAGTCGTTAAGCGTCTGCCTTCGGCTCAGGTCATGATCCCAGGGTCCTGGGATCGAGCCCCGCATCAGGCTCTCTGCTCAGCAGGAAGCCTGCTCCTCCCTCTCCCACTCCCCCTGCTTGTGTTCCCTCTCTCTCTGTGTCTCTCTCTGTCAAATAAATAAATAAAATCTAAAAAAAAAAAAAAAACCATGAGAGTGCAAATATATCTTTGATATCCTGTTTTTCATTTCCTTAGATAAAACCCAGAAGTAGAGTTGCTGGACTATATGATGACTCTATTTTTAATTTCTGAGGAACCCCCATACTGTTTTCCTTAGTGGCTACATCAATTTCCATTCCCACCAACTGTGCATAAGGGTTCCCTTTTCTCCACAGCCTTGCCAATACTTGTTGTTTCTTGTGTTTTTGATACTAGCCATTCTGACTCGTTTGTGGTTTTGATTTGTATTTCCTTGATGATTAGATGTTGACCATCTTTTTGCATGCCTGTTGGACATTTGGATGTCTTTTTTGGAAAAATTCCTATTTAGTTCCTCTGCCCATTTTTTAATTGATTGCGTTTTCTCTTGTTATTGAGTTGTAGGATTTCTTTACATATTTTGGATATTAACCCCTTATCTGATATATGGCTTACAAATATTTTCTCCCATTCAATAGGTTGCAATTTTTATATTTTATTTTATTTTATTTTTTAAAGATTTTATTTATTTATTTGACAGATAGAGACACAGCCAGAGAGGGAACACAAGCAGGGGGAGTGGGAGAGGGAGAAGCAGGCTTCCCGCTGAGCAGGGAGCCCGATGCGGGGCTCCATCCCAGGACCCTGAGATCATGACCTGAGCCGAAGGCAGACGCTTAACGACTGAGCCACCCAGGCGCCCCAATTTTTATATTTTAAATATAATTTATTAAGTCATTATTCCTGCTCTGTTTGGCAAAGATCACAGCTGCAAATTCTTTTAAAATACATGCCTCCTACCAGTAGTTAACATTTTTGGTAACTTTTATGTATCCTATTTGGATGTTACAAAATCGTAAGTTGAACTATTCATGCCCCACAGATTTTGGCACACTTTTATCATCAGTCAGTACAGGCTATTCTCTTTTTTATTTTTTTAAAGATTTATTTATTTGAGGGGGGCGGGGGTAGAGAATCTCAAGTAGACTCTGCACTTAGCTGGGAGCCTGACGCGGGGCTCGATCCCACGACCCTGAGATCATGACCTGAGCCAAAATCAAGAGTCAGACGCTCAACCAACTGAGCCACCCAGGTGCCTCTCTATTCTCTTTTTTAAATTTAATTTTATTTTTTTCTCCTTTACCTCACACCTCTACTTTCATTCCCCTTCTTTCACCACAGACAAGCACTCTCAATGTATTTAAAATTTATCTTGACTAAACCTATTGTGATAATCATTTCAAAATGTATATAAATCAAACCACCATGCTGTATACTTTAAAGTTATCCAGTGATGTATATCAAGTATTTCACAATAAAACTGGGCGGGCGGGGGGGGGGCGGGAATTGTCTTAGATACGTTTGTATCTTTAAAAATATATGTAGTGTTGCCTGATCTCACAACTTTTTAATGTGTTGCTTCTCAAAAATCATTTTCGAGCTTTAATTTCTTTTCCAGACAGCAATATTCACTTCATAGATCTAGCCTTGTTATATTTTTGATTATCTGTATCATTTACGTCAATGCAGGTCGCACTCAGCATAATGTTCCTCAGCCCAGTGACATTATATTGCTACTATTTGTTTTGCTTGCAGAATTGACGCTTTTATCTAATTGGGCCTGTTTCATATCACGAAAGGCCCATCTCAGAGTGTCAGGGGCAGGGATGAGGGCTCTTTCTCTGGGCAGAGAACGACGAGTAATGAACTGTGCAGACTGGCTAGCCGGGTAGCTCCTCTGACCCCTGGCTAGTGCGCCTTCTCCTTTATGACAGAGGCTGGAAAGCAAAAAGCTCTATTTTCTTACCCCTTTGAAACAAGGAAATGAATGTAATTTAGGTTCTGTTAATCTGGTGTACTCGTATGAGAATTCGCTTTGGAAATTTAGTCAAGTGGGGAGAAAGGTGACCATCTGACAGGCCTCCATTATGCGGCCGTGACTGAATCTAGCAGGCCCGGGGTGGCTCGGGAAAAACAGAGATTATGGCAGCTTCTCGATCTCAGGAGCACAGCTGGGGTGGTAGACCACCGGCTCTGGTGGCAGATTCCGGGTCCCAGGATTGTGGCCGAGGTGGTGTCATCCTGAATCTAGCTCTTGGGAAAGAAACTTCCTGATTCCCGACTGAGGTGGCAGTCTTCCTGGTGGGACAGTCCATTTTGTTGTTCTGCTCGTCATTCGTGGCAGCTGAGCCTGGAAGTTGCTCCGCCAGCCCTTCTGAAGATTTTGTAAGCCCCTTGTTCCCTGTGTTAAATCCATATCCTGTTCAAGTAACTGGAGTGATTTCTGTCATGGACAACTGGACTTCGACTAATATACGTGCTGATCAAAATAAAGTTCTTCCTATGAGAACACTCCCTACTAGGGATAGTAAGACTAGTGTGTCCCTTCAGACAACGACTCCCAATAACCCGTTCTTATTTTTAGAAGCCCTCATTAAGGCCTATCAGGTGTAGAGCCTCTTTCCTCACAAACAGATCGCAGACTAGTGACCAGATGAAAGGAGTCTCTCATATGTTGGTGCAGGAACTCATTCCCCTGGGTAATTAGGACCCCTTATCCTCAATGGAAATTACTTTAAGTTTCTGCATCTCCCCTCTCAGAATAAATTGACTTAATAGGGAAATGTCTCACTGTGTTTTGCCCGGGGCCACTGACACCAGAGCTTAGGTCCAGAAGGGAAAAGATGAGGGGAGAAGAGGAGGAAATACAGACCATCTTTAGTGGGCCATCAAAAGAAATAGAGCAGGGATTATAAGCTTCAAGTGTGCCAAATGTGGGAACTAGGCAGGCGGGCTCCGCACATCTCACTGGGGCCACCTGGAACGGCACCAAGCTCCAAAGAGTCAACCTGCTGAGCCCCTTTGGGGTAACTGAGGCAGCCTGCTCACCAGCCCCGTTCCCCGTTTTCCTTGCGTCCTCACACCGCCACCCCCAGAGTGTGTCCCATCAATCAGAGAACGAGGCAGGCACACTCCTCTGAAGAATGCTTGTATATGCAATGCTTCCGGACATCAGCTAAAGGCCCGGTGGATTGGGAGGGCCCTGGGCAGCCCAAGGGGAAATACACAGAAGGCAATAGGCCACGCAGGCCACATGAAAGGTAGTCCCACCAAAGCAGCCTCTCCCCACCTCTGTATTCATATCATTCCCAGCTGTTTTGTTACTTATCGTTCTGCTTCTGAAGCTTCAACTGTGGAGGCTGATTCCCCTGTTTCACCTACACTCTCTGAGTTTTCTACCTCTTGGCTGAATTTCCTAGGCTCCTATCAACCACCTTCCTGTTAGCATTGTGTTTTCCGGCTGATAAATTCCTAAATAGCCCCTTGGGGGCCCAGTCCTCAGTCCTTTGGCCTGTGCTCTTTCCTGTAAGGCAACCCTGATAGGACCTGACCCAGCTCAGATTGCGGGCTTACCAAAGTACACGGCTACCAGCACCCCAGGCATTATTTTTATCTGGTTTTCTGAAATGTATTTCAAAGTTGGAGAGTTTGGAAAGGCGGGGTGTATTCCAAGGTCATGCTCCACCAAGACCAGTGACTGGAGAAATCCCCGATAGCCCTCTCGGTTAAAGTAACACTAGCTACTATAACAGATAAACCCTGAAACAATGTCAGTGGCTAAACATAATAGAAGTTTATTGTTTTAAGTTTTTTTTTTTGAGTATAGTTGATACACAATATTACACTAGTTTCAGGTGTACAACATAGTGATTCCACAACTCTATAATGTGACACTTTGCTCATCACCAGTGTAACTACCATCTGTCACCATGAGACACTATGACAATACAATTGACTATGTTCCCTATGCTGTGACTTTTATTCCCATGGCTTATTCATTCCATTACTAGAAGCCTGTATCTCCCTCTCCCCTTCACCCCTGTTGCCCATCTCCCTACCCCCTTCCCCTCTGGCAATCATCAGTTTGTTCTCTGTATTTATAGGTCTGATTCTGCTTTTTGTTTATTCGTTTGTCTTGTTTGTTTAGATTCCACATATAAGTGAAACCATATGGTATTTGTCTTTCTCTGATTTATTTCACTTAACATAATAGTCTCTAGGTCCATCCATGTTGTTAAAATGGCAAGATCTCATCGTTTTTGTGGCTGCATGATATTCCTCTGAGTGTGTGTGTGTGTGTGTGTGTGTGTGTATGTGTGTGTGTATACCACATCTTCTTTATCCATTCATCTATGATAGAAGTTTAATTCTTGCTCCATAAACCCAGTGATGATGTTCTTGCCTGATGGTGGCCTCCTATCTTATGACCTCACTCGTCTCTAGGGCCCCAGTATTCCCTCCATTTAGCTGGCAAATGGGAAAAGAGACCATGGAGAAGACACAGCCCCTTATTTGGCCATGTAGTAACCCTCATATTCCACTAGCAAGTATGAGTTACCTGGATGGAGTTGGGGGTGGGGTGGGGGTGCTGAGTACTGTAACCCCTGACTGGCCATGACTCCATGCCAAGCCATCTCAACCACATCCTCTGTATTCCTTTTCAGTTAGCTTCTAAATAAATCACAGCTGGAGATAAAATCTTTAATTTTGTAAAAAGGCAGTGAGGCAAAATTTCCTGAAAATAAATGAGAAATAATCTCTCTTAATATCTGAAAATTGGCCCCAAATCTAAAAGTGGACTTGAGAAGTTTTAAGACTTTTTCATGGTGTATAAAAAAATAGCACCCTCACTCTCCACCAACATTTAAATAATTGGGCACAAAGGCTGAAGGGTACAAAAGATTAGGAGTAAAAGTCCCACCCCCACCCAAGCTCCTTCTTGGTATACAAATGTTTGAAAACATTGGTATGAAATAATTATTGACCCTTTGTGGGGTTTTTTTTCTCCTGCTGAGAATCTGCTCTTCCAGATCTGGCCAGACTATCCCCAGCAAGGGTTTGTGCCTCCTGGGCAGTATCTCCAGAGAACATGAAGCCCAGCCCAGGTGGGAGAAAAGTTCCAGGAGCCTGCAGACTCACATTCGAGGGGACTCCATCCCAGTCCTCCCCATGCCATCCTAGCCTATGGTCTTCCAGCCAGGCACAGTAAATACCCTCCATCCTAGCCTAACCAGTGAATGGTAAACACTAGGTCTTTTCAAGCCAAGATGTCCCTTCATTTACACAAGACTGTATATGAGCCACGTCAGCTTCTCTGACCCACAGGCTCCGTTCTTCTCCATCTCTAAATCTGGAAATCAGATTTTGTTCATAGTCACCATCCATTCCCATCAAACAGTGAGCATTATACAATTAAGTGAATATTTCCTAGAGGGAGATGTGTTAGGAGGGTAGCCCCCACAGAATTTAACTTGGAAGTCCCCTTAGACATTATTTCTTCTCCCAAATCTTTCTTTTCAGTCTCCAGGAATCAGACCCACCTCCTCCCTGCCACCTGCACCATCTCCCAAACAGCCTGCCGTTTTCCCTGGCTTCCTCCTCTCCCTCACAGATCTTGCCCAGGTCCACTTGATCACTCCTTTTACTCTTTCAGGGAAATTGAAGTCTCTTCTAGCTTCTTCCTCCAAATTTGCACACTCTACCCACTAATGACAACTCCCCCCAGATTTGTGACAGCTATTAATTATATGGAGGTTCATGACTTTGTACCTAGGCACCCCCCCAAATTCTTCCATTAATGGGGCCTACCCTCCTTAGAAAGTTCTGGGGTAGGATATCTAATTTTCTCTTTTGCTATCTATAAAACATAAACATACTGGTACTTCTCAGCTGATCTGTAAGGGAAACACTTTGTTTGGGGGCACTGTAACTGCAGAAACCATTCAACTGGACACTGTCGGGTAAAACGTAAAACACATACAACATAGTTTCACCAGAAGCTGGCCAATGTGCCTTACTCTTGTGAATGAAAATCACTGACACTTGAAACCAGTCAGTCCATCAGGGAATTCAACACCCCCCCAGTTGTTTATCTATTCCAGTTCTCAGAACCAGACAACTACACTGAAGTTCTCTTAGATGAAAAGTTGTATGGTGGCACAGATTCATTTAAAAGTGATTAATTTGGGGCGCCTGGGTGGCTCAGTTGTTGGGCATCTGCCTTCGGCTCAGGTCATAATTCCAGGGTCCTGGGATCGAGCCCCGCATCGGGCTCCCTGCTCCGCGGGAAGCCTGCTTCTCCCTCTCCCACTCCCCGTGCTTGTGTTCCCTCTCTCGCTGTGTCTCTCTCTGTCAAATAAATTTTTTAAAAAATTCTAAAAAATGAAAAATAAATAAAAGTGATTAATTTTATTTTTTTATTTATTTTTATTTTATTTTATTATGTTATGTTAGTCACCACACATCATTAGTTTTTGACGTAGTGATCCACGACCTTAGTATTAAAGTGATTAATTTTAAAACTGGTTGGTGACTAATATAAAAATACTAGGTCGTGTACATTACAGAACTAAGAATGTGAAGGACTATGATGAGGGGGCATGTTTGAGTTGGGTTATGTAAAAAAAAAGAAAGATAAAAGAAAATAATCTTGAAAGAAGACACTGCTTCGAATAGGACATTAACCTAGGTGATACCTAACTCCTGAGTCTCCTCCGGATCCTGCAAAGTCATGGAGTCCTGGTCCTGGGACAGAAAGGACACAGAAGCCAGCCCTACAAAGGTGTGCATTGGGCCTGAACAACAGAGATTTCCTCAACTACGTGCTTCCAGTCTGGGAAAATTGAAGGCCAGAAAAGCAGTCTTGAGAACTGACCTCCCTAAACTAAAAACAGACAGGAGCTTGTTGGGAATGTGCTTCAATGAGGAACAACAACAACAACAACAACAATAAAGCTGCTGGGGCAGGAATGAGTTCTGTGCTAGAGCAGACTCCATTGGGCTCCCGAGAGCAGATGGTGGGCATCTCTTTCCAACTTCACTTTCCTTTCAAAGACATTGGTAGCTTGAAATCAGCCATAGTAGGACTAATTACACCATGGAAATTGTCAGATGCTTCAAAAAACAGGGTTTTTCTCCGCCTGAGAGCTGTTTTACCAGCCACCGACACCTGTGGGCATGTGTTTATCCAGGAAGGAGACAGGAAGGAGACAGGCCCTCCTCCCCCATGCAAGCCCTTTGGATGCATGGTGCTTCCCCACCCTCCACCCGGGGTGGACATCTTCTTCAGATATTGTGTATCTGCTCATCCCTATTTGTCTTCCTTTTGGTAATCACACCCCCTGTTCTTTTCCTTGGTCCTGATTATTTATAAATTCCTGTTTTACTCCATGGATTTGCAGCGGGCCCACTATTCTACGTATAAAGGAAAATGGGACGTAACTGTACAAACTGAACCCAAACTGACTGTTACATCAGAGCATTTTACTGCAGAACCACGAAAGTTATGGATCTTCTCCCTTGATCCCTGCAACCACTCTAGGAGCTGGGTATTATCATCCCCCGCTTTGCACATGAGGACACTGAGACAGGCTTCTAAGCGAATAGCTAAAGGTCACATGGAACCAGATCCCCAAGCAGAATTTGAATGCACTTCTGTATAACTCTGAATCCCATGTTCATAACCACTTCATGGCTCCGCTCTTGACACATTTATCAGGCACCAGCCCTGTGGGGGAAGATAGAAAGTGCTTGGGGACCGCCACCCTCCTTTGCCCAGCCTGTCTCATTATACTTCAGACAGCGTGTGGTACGAGCGCGGAGGAAAAAGAGCCAGCTGACGCGTGGGATTGCCAAGCAACAGCTTATGAAACGAACTCAAACCATGGCAACCAAACACTGCGGACCCAGCAATAGCCTCATTTCATTTACAAGAGTAATAGGAGGGCTTTGTCAACAACCCGATGAGATAAACGGTAAGGTACTGACTGCGCAAGTACAAGGAATTATTATGATCACCATCGTCATTATTTTTAAAGCACACAATACCAAATAATCTATGAAAACGATTCCTTAAAAAAAAAAAAAGACAGAATTAAACACATCAGTACGTCATGTACAAACTATGTACACATACATTTTGCAAAAACGCGTCTCTCTGATATCCCAAATCCCAACCGACCGCCCTTTATTTAACAGAGTTATTCGTTTCGGGGTGGCCAGGAGGGCTAACACATGAATACCCCTCATTTAAAAATCAGTTTATTTACAAAACACCTTAATTAATTCCCCACAATAACTCTGTGTGCTTGGTATTGTTTTTCCCACTTCACAGGCAGGAAAAGCATGACGTGGGGTTTGCAAATGAGTTTTCATAGGGTGCGCAGTTAATAAAGCACACATCCAGGATGTCCTCCTGCAGCAATGTCATAAATCTTGGAACCCCGTGAGAATCTGATCCCCTCTACAGCCCCTCCCCCTTGAAAAAAATGCACAAAAATCAACTTGCGCGCTATAGTCTGCCTGTAATTCACTGGGACTCACGGTTTCTCCTGCCATACGTCCAGGCAGCCCAGCTGGAAGAACAGTATTCATTTGTTTTTAACCATGATGCACAGTGCTCTCGGGGCGTCTTTCAGTTTCTTCAGAGGTTACACGAAGCCTCCGCCTAATTCAGAGGGTTGTTAAGCGAGAAGCCATGGGATGTTAGTAGTTGAGGCAGAAGGGATTGGACATGGCTGAGTTGTTAATAATTTCAATCTGCCCCAATTTGGGTCCCTCCAAATGCCATCCTGAGACTCCTTGCTCACTGCCTTGGTCAGGCACGCATCCACCAGAAACGGGGAAACCTGACATCTCTCCGTGAACAACGGATCCCAGAACAAGTGGGCTCAGTCTGTCTGGGTGTGTTTTATTCACCTGTTGTGACCTGGACATTGTCACCTTGCTGTCAGGAAACCGCATGGATATTCTAGTAACGGAAGGAAAGGGTGTCTTCACTTGAGAGTGACTACCAAACCAGCAGGGCAGTGTCTTTTTGCTCAGAGAACCTAAAGTGGTTTGCTGAGGGCCCACAGCAGGGAAACTCTAAGTCTTTAATAATACAGGTCTTTGGCTGCAAACCCCTCCCACCCTAGTGGCTGGGGATGGACCTTCGATAACACCACAGTCTCATTTCCTCTCTCAATCCTAAGGCCCAGATTAAAAGCTAATCAAGTGGCCCTTTGGTCCTCCAGGTTATACCACTGCGATATTTGGAGATGAGAGGGAACCCAAATCCAGTGGGGAGAGAGGGAGAGAGACAGAGAGAGGGGGAAGGAGGGAGGAGGGAGGAGGAGGAGGAAGCAGGGAGAAGGAGGAAGAGGAGGAGGAGGGAGGAAGGGAGGGAGCGGGGGGAGAGGGGGGCAGGGAGGGAGAGAGAGAAGAATATTTCTCCTTAAGGCTTCAGTGGAGTCTGAAATGGGGCTTGGGGTCCCCTGAGCCTTGAATGTCTTCAGTAGCTCTCTGCCTCCCTCTCAGCCCTCCCTTCAGTCTTTGGGATCTTTATCTAGTCTGGCATAGCTGGTAGTCCTTGGGACAGACTACATATTCTTATGCCTGTAGATAAACCAGGTCCTTATCTCCCGGTATTCAAAGACCTAAGATCCTACAACTCAAAAAAGCCTTTCTTCCAGTCCTATTTTCTCTGTGCAAATTTCCTGAAGTCTCTTCTGAAACTCAAAAGCTGATCTTGGGCTCTTTGATTCTATTTGCATTTCTGCTAAAATAACTCTACCCCGGGGCAGAGCCTTGGACCTGCTGTGAATGAGGCAGGGCCAGGAGTACAAGGGCAAGCTAGAGCTGGGGGTGAAAAACAAAGGTTAATAATTCACAATGTCACACTTTCACGGCAAGAAGGAGAAATAAATTTGTCAGTAAAGAGATGTGTTCAAGAGGGGAAAAAGACCAAGCTAGATCCTAAAAGTGAGCCTCTGCCTCTTCTTCTTTCTCCCCCAAGAGGAAGCTCCACGTGGAAATAGGAGGCTTCAATCTTGGTTTTGCGCTCACCGGACGTTCCAGCTCGTACACACTAGCCATTAGGACCTGGAAGGTACTGTCTTGCACGTGCATCATGTGCATTCTCTCATTTAAATGTGTAAGACTATGGTAGGATACCTACAAGCAGATGAGGAAACGAGAATCTGAGAAAATAAGGAAGCTGCGCTTCATACGTAGCTAAGAATTTAAACTGGAACCTATTTTCTGCCAAGCCCAATGCTAATAATCACCTTGGCCTGACAGTTTCTTTGACCTTGGTTCCTAACAAGGTCGAAGGGTGGGAAAGGGACAGCACTGCACAGCCCCGAGGTTAGAGTGTGTGTTTGTGAGCCGGGGCCCGGGTCCAGTTGTCTATGAAGTCCAAAACATTACAAGAACAAGAGGGGCCACACACTATTAGAAGGTGGTGTCAGCTGTCACTAATGATGTCCCTTCAGATATGCACAGGCATGCAGAAAAGAGTTAATATAGCAGACCTGAGACTACTGTCTTCAGAAAGGCTTGCTTTCAAGGCTGGCTCTTGGCTGGCGTCTGACAACTTGGCACTTACAGGCAGAATACTGGCTGCCTAAAGATGTCCACGTCCTAATCCCTGGAACCTATAAATATGTTACATTACAAGGCAAAAGGGATTTTGCAGATGTGATTAAGGTTAGGGGCTTTGAGATGGGGAGATGATCCTGGATTATCTGGGTGCGCCTAATCTAATCACATGAGTCCTTAAAAAGGGAGAACTTTTCCCAGCTGTGGCCAGACAGATGGGATGATAGAAGAGGGGCCAGAAAGATGTGACTGAGATGAATGCCACTCACTGTTCTGGCTTTGAAGATGGAGAAAGGTCTCAAAAGCCAAGGAATGTGGTGGCCTCTAGAGCTGGGAACGGCCTTCAGTTTATGGCCTGCAACGGAACAGGGACCTCTGAACTGAATTCTGCCAGCAACCTGAGTAAGCAGGAACCAGATCCTGCCTTGGAGCCTCCAGAAAGCAATGCACACCCGGGTTTCAGCCCGGTCAGGCTGTGTTGGACTTCTGACCTCCGGGAGCCAAGATAATAGTTTGTATAGTTTAAGCATCTAAGTTTGCAAAGATTTGTCACAGCAGGAATGGAAAATTAATACGGCACTTGACCTGTTCCCTCATTGATAAGAATGGTCCACTGTCCCTCGCCTGTTTGTATAATTGTCATTTATGCTGAACACCTGCTTCCCTTCTGAGAATCTGGGATTTGGGTACATGCTAGGTAGAGGGTGCCTAGTGACCATTCCCCTAGCTAAGTACACACACACACACACACACACACACACACACACGATCTTGGACACTGAGTGAGCGTCCTTGGGCAAAAACATCCCCCCCATATTGTGCATTTCCACTCCGGAGGAAGAGCGTGCTTCGTAAAACCCCCCTCACAGAAGGGAGAGAGCATAAGGAAGCCTCAGGGCCCCACCTGTGTCTTTTTTTTTTCCCCTTGTTGATCTTCTTGTGTATCTGGTTGCTGTAATACACCTTAGCTGTGAATACAATTATATACTAAGTCCCTTGAGTCCTTCTATGGAACTCAGTGCATGTGCGGGTGGTCTTGGGGACCCTGGAAATGACGAGGGATGGCAGGCCACATTCTGAGTGGCCAGTAAGTCCCGAAGTGCTACAGCAGAGGTGACCTGAAGGCAGGCCTTTACATTCCCTGTCTCACTTTGCGTGGGTGACTGGAGGCTGGGACCCTACACGGGGCAGGCTTCCCTGCTGCTGAGCGACAGCGGTGGTTTTCCAGAGCAGAGGGGGATCCAAGCGGGAAGCGCCCCGGTCCACCCCAGCAGAGGCACACCTGCTCCCTCTGGTGGCCCGTGCCTTTCAACAGTTGTAGCCAGACGTGGCGAGATGCCATCCAGTGGTGGGTAAAGCAAATCTCCTTTGAAGCTGCTGCCTGTCCCCACTGCTAGATGTAAAAGGTCCATTCCGATAGGCTTTCAGACCCAGCCACCTTAAGCAATGCCACTGTCGGGATATTGCCTACGTCCCTCCTCGAAATATGTCCCGAGTGCAGTATTTTTTCAAGAAAGCGTCTGTCTGAACGGTAAAATCTGGTGGTCCGTGCTTGATTGTCCTTTCCCTCTGAATAGAGACACTGACTGTGTCTACTCGGGCAGTAAGCCTCCTGGAGGGGAGGCAGAAAGCCTACGGGAAGTTGTAGCTTGGGACAAGGGAAGCTACCTCTCTTTTGATCCCTCTTACTCAACAAGACATCCCCCAGACTGTACCCCTTGGGCTTCTCCTGAGAGTAGGGGCCCTAAGTCTCAGTGAAAATTTACAACTACATAAGGAAAGTAGCCAGCTTAACTGGCCCCTTCATTCGTGGATTGAGGTGCCAAGCTAGCTGCTGGGGCATACAGTGATAAACCAGACAGACATGGTCCCTGCCCCTCTGAAGTGTCCAGCCTAAAAGAATCCTCCCATCTGGTATTACTGGTCAATGAATATGGAATTTAACAGAGTTAAACAGACCTAGATCGCCAGCAGTGCCTGGACCATATCTAGAACCTATTGCTAGACAGGAAGGGACGTGGGGTTTTGAAGCACGCATGCTCAGTATCCTCTCCCTGGCAACAGAACTGCGCCCCCTGCCCTAGTCAGCCTCTGAGTAGCCTTTCTAAATTTCTGGAATCCCTGCAATCAAGAGCCCTGCCTCCCCGAGGTGGAAAGCAGAACTCAGCCTAGGGGAGAGGTGGGAGCCCTAGGCTCCACCCATCAGGTGCTCCCCATCGGGACTTGGAATCCGAAGAGAGAAACAAGTGAGGAGATAATTTTCCAGTTGAATCCATGCCTGGTGAAAAGCTGGACTAGAGAGCCCGAGTTCTCACAGGCGCTTGTAGTAGATGTCCTAATGCCACGGTCCTGAGGTTCATCTCAGCAGGGCCTGTCCTCAGAGTAGGTGGGATTGCATCAAGCCCTGGCTGTCTAGCCCCCAAGCCAGATGCTGTCCCCTGTTGGAGATTTTCTGGAGCTCTAATAGCCATTAACAAAAATCTCTTTTCTTTCTTTTTTTTTTTTTAAGATTTTATTTATTTATTAGAGAGGGAGTAAGAGAGAGCGCGCACAAGCAGGGTGAAGGGCAAAGGGGAAGCAGACTCCCCGCCAAGAGGGGAGCCTGGCACGGGGCTCGATCCCGGGACTCCAGGATCATGACGGGAACCAAAGGCAGACGCTCAACCAACAGAGCCACCCAGGCGCCCCCCAAAATCCCTTTTCTGCTTCAAGAAGCTACAATGGGTTCTGTTGCTTACAACTAAGAAGTCTGATGGATAAAGAGAGGTCAAAAAACAAACAAGAACCAGTCAATGTACCGTTTCTCCTTGACACCACTGTCAGGGCTGGCGATCTGGATCTAAGAGCAAAGAGGAGTACAGAGCAGAGGACGGTAAGTCTCGTCTAGCTATTTATAAAGTCTCACCTGCTTATTTATCAAGTTGTTTATGCACTTAAATTCTTTTTCTATTTTAAAAGTCATAGGTTTCCCCTCACAAAAAAAGAAAATAGAAAAAAATAAAGTCATAAGTTCACGACCCCACTAAGGCCTGAACTCATACACTCCCCTACAAAGACGGTTGAAAATAAGCCTTGCCGGTATTGATATTCTTGCATGGCACACGCTGACCACAAGATGGCAGAAGAGATCATCACATCAAGCCAG
This sequence comes from Halichoerus grypus, assembly GCF_964656455.1. Classification (NCBI taxonomy): domain Eukaryota; kingdom Metazoa; phylum Chordata; class Mammalia; order Carnivora; family Phocidae; genus Halichoerus; species Halichoerus grypus. The sequence continues at coordinate 89,853,900 of NC_135727.1, forward strand.
CCTGCCTCCTTCCACGCCATTTTTACACTAAAGAGAACATTTATTGAGCACTTAATGTGTGTCAGGAACTGTTCCAAGGGCTCTAATGGGTTGTCACTTAATCCTCACAATAATCCTGTGAAGTAGGTAACATTTCATATGTGAGGAAACGGAGACACGGACATATCTGTTCACCTGTCTCTGGCTCATACTGACTTACCATTTATCCATTATACCATCCAATATATCCATCCAATATACCATTTTCTATCATCTGTATCTAAATATCAATTTATCATCTAGATCTTTTTTTATAAGATTTTATTTTCAAGTAGGCTTCACACCCAACGTGGGGCTTGAACTCCTAACCCCGAGATCAAGAGTCGCACGCTCTACTGTCTGAGCCAGCCAGGCGCCCCTCATCTGTATCTTTTGATTTCAAGTTTTCTTCATTATAAAAGTAACACATGCACATGGTAAAAATACTCAAATGGTAATGACTGGCAAACATTTTAAAAGTCCTCTCTCCTCCCTGCCCCTGATCCCAGTTGCACTGCCTAGGGATAAACCACTGTTAGTTTCTTGGGTACCCACCCATAAATTTTCATAGAAACGAAAATTGGCTACTCTTTGATATTCATAGAAAATGAATATGCAAGCATATTTTACACATATATTCTACACACACACACACACACACAGCATCATGCCCCACACACTGTTCTACAGCACAATCTCTGCTTGGCGTTTCATCTTGGCCATCAGATGTAGGCGGGGTGGCTTTTGCCTGAGGAACTCATTTATGGGCCTTGGGAGCGCACTAAAGAGCAAGATGGCCCCTTGGGAGCACTGAGGAGGAAGGGAATGGGGAGATGTGACCCAGGGTGAGGGAAGTCCGTGGGTGCTTCTCCGGCAGGGTTGGCCCATACCTCTGGTCTATCCTGGCTTCTAGCCCTAGTCCTCGAGAAAATTCAGACTTGGTTACCACCAACGTTCACAGTGCCTTTGGAACAGGCCTGGTTCTTGCCTTTGCACACTGCTTTTTTTTTTTTTTAATCTCATGTGATGTGGAATCCCTGTAAGGTAGGAATTGTCTCCATTTTACAAGCAACAAGGCTGAGACTCAAAACAGGATCAGCTATCTGTTAAAGGTAGACACACAGCTTTTAAGAAGTAGAACCAAGAGCCAAATCAGTTCTTGGATTCTCTTCCAGAGCACTGTCCACTGCACTTCAGCAGGGGCTGCTGGGGAGGGATCACCTTGTACCGCGCACGCCATTCCTGGAGTACATACAGGCTCTGCATCCCCTTGTACAACCCTGATCTTCCTCCCCTGTCCTTCCCTTCGTCCATGCAGCTTCCCCCAGCACTGTGGGGCCAGGGACGGAGGAATCGCCACGTCCAGAAACGTCTCTGGGGCTGGGAAACGTCCCCTCAGAGGCCAGGTCCTGAGGAGCAGTCAGAAACCCTGATAGGCCGTCATCCCCACAGCGGAGCCTGCCCCCAGCCCTGGCCCCCCTCCCACTCCACGTTCTGCCCTTCCCGAGAAGGATGAAGCCCCAGGGCCACTCTGGGCACAGGCCTGGACCCCAGGTCCCGAGGCGCAGAGCCGCCAAGGCTGCGGGGACTGCGGGGGCACGTCCCTCTGCCCGTCTTATCGGTGCCCTGCAGAATCTGTGCCTGCCCCTCACCTCCTCCTCGGGCTCCCAAGGCCGCGGGTGGGATGACGATCTGGCAGTCGGCCTCCTGGCCCAGCAAACGCTGAGCCGCCCGGGGGCAGCGGGAGGGGACAAGGCACACCAAGGCCATGCCTACTTGCTGGCACCTCCCCGACGGCTGAGAAAGGGGAAGACACCGCCCCAAGACCCTCAAGTCTGGCGGAGCCCGGGGTCGGGTCGGCAGCAGGTGGGAGTTGGGGGGTGGGGTGGGGCGGGGAGCAGCTTCTGTAGTGGAGCTGCCGGCAGGGGGAGGGGGGGGCGGGCCTGGGTCTGAGAGCCTCGCAGAGCTCCTGCATGGAGAGCCGCGGGCACTTGGGGAAGGGGGCCGCAGGTGCAGGTCCCAGGGAGTCAGGACGGCGCTCCGAAGAAGTACATAGCCAGCGTCCAAAGATCAAGCAGAGGGTGTTCTAGGAAGAGTCCGCTCCCTGAGCCCTGGGACGGCTGGCCTTGGCCCGGAACACGCTGCCTGGCCCGTGGGGCCGTGCTGCCTGAGTATACCCTAGCGGAGTTCTGCTTGCTTAGCTGGACCTCGGCCCTCAGCCTGGCCCCTTCCTGCAGGGAGGAGGTGGTGCCTGGGCCTCCCGGCGTTAGCAGCAGGACTTGGTTGTCAAGAATTAGGAGCCTTTAAGAAGAATGAGATGCGGGGCCTGGGTGGCTCAGTCATTAAGCGTCTGCCTTTGGCTCAGGTCATGATCCCGGGGTCCTGGGATCGAGCCCCGCATCGGGCTCCCTGCTCAGCGGGAAGCCTGCTTCTCCCTCTCCCACTCCCCTGGCTTTTGTTCCCTCTCTTACTGTCTCTCTGTCAAAATAAATAAATAAAATCTTTTAAAAAAAGGAGAATGAGATGCTTGGTTCCCACACAGCTGAGGTCCCCAGGAGCTGCCCTGGTGCCCTGCCTTCCTAAGCCAACTCATTGCTTCAATTCCTGGAAGCACCCCAGCATCCTTGCAATAAATGCCTGCCCTTGTGGCTGCAATGAAACACTCAAATTGGTTCCCTGTGGTCATGAGGCGCTTAGTGCCATCCAGCGGGCACCTCTCTCCTGCACCCAGATAATAGACACGGAAACGGGAGTATGGTGTCCAGGATGTACTATTTCCTTGCATCTAGAACAATCCAGGACTAGGTGATGGACCGGGAAGGATAAATGTCTGAAGGAAGGACTGGAATCAGTGCTAGGTCACCCTAATGGCCAAACAAGGGACCCCTGGCAATGAGGAAGAGATCATTAAAAACATTTTGATACTTGAATTTGCTATTCAAAGAAACAGCAAAATCAACATCATGGGAAAAATACAAGAATTTTACCATCAATTTTAATTTTAGACAGGGAGAGGGAAGAGAGGGGTAGAGAAGGAGGGAGAGATAGAGAGAGAGAGCACACACAGAGGAGGGGCAGAGGGAGAGAGAGAGTCCTAAAGCAGACTCCTCACTGAGCACAGAGCACGGCTGGGGGCTCGATCCCACAACCCTGAGATCACAACCTGAGCCAAAACCAAGAGTCAGACGCTTAACCCACTGCACCACCCAGGCTCCCCATTTTACCATCAATTTTTTAAAGATTATTTATTTGTCTGAGAGAGAGAGAGGGAGAGAGAGAGTGCACACAAGCAGGGGTAGCGGCAGGCAGAGGGAGAAGCAGGCTCCCTGCTGAGCAAGGAACCCAACGCAGGACCCTCGGATCATGACCTGAGCCTAAGGCAGACGCTTAACCAACTGAGCCACCCAGGTGTCCCTACCATCGACTTTTTTATCATGAAATACGTATGGTAAATGGGAAGGAGGGCACTCCATAATCTTTTCAAAGCTCAGAGCCTCTAAGGATCTTAATGTGACCCCGGCAGAATGTCTTCATTATCTGTTTGTCAGGCCTGGCTGCACCTTGGCCAAAGAAGGGAAGCGTGTAAGAGCTGCGGTTTCTCCTAGTAGGGGGGGTTCACGTGTACCCTTATGCACAAGACGGCTGCAAAGTAAGTGACCACAGGCTTCTCTTTAAAAATAACTTTTCTGGCGCACCTGGGTGGCTCAGTCGATTAAGTGTCTGACTCTTGATCTCAGCTCAGGTCTTCAGTGCAAGCCCTGTGATGGGCTCCACACTGGGCACGGAGCCTACTTAAAAAAATAAAAATACTTTTCCAATCTAGTAACAGATCTTTACCATTTTAGAAAAACAGATATAGTCATGGTCAAAATTCAAAAATCAGGGCACCTGGGGGACTCAGTCAGTTAAGCAACTGCCTTCAGCTCAGGTCATGATCCTGGAGTCCTGGGATCAAGCCCCACATCAGGCTCCCCGCTCAGTGGGGAGTCTGCTTCTCCTTCTCCCTCTGCCCCTCCCCATCACTCATGCTCTAATAAATAAATAAAATCTTTTTTAAAAAAGTAAAAAATCATAGGGGGCACCTGGGTGGCTCAGTAGGTTAAGCATCTGCCTTCAGCTCAGGTCATGATCCTGTAGTCCTGGGATCGAGTCCTGCATCGGGCTCCCTGCTCAGTGGGGAGCCTGCTTCTCCCTCTGCCCCTGCTCTTGCTATCTCAAATAAAGAAAATATTTTTTAAAAATTCAAAACTCATAGAAAGGTATAAAAGGAAAAGTAGAAGTCCCCCAGTCTGCTTTCTAACCTTCTCTTCTACTCAGATAGAAATTTCTCCTTTGGTCCTCCAATATTAGCCTTCCCACATTACTGTGGAAAGTTTCCCTGTTCCTATCCAAGGCCAACCCCTCCATTTGTGCCTGAATCCCATCCCTACGGCCTTATCAAGTCTTCCATCCTCGCCTGTACCACACAAACATGCCTTAGTATCACTCAATCAAAAAATAATCCGTCCTTGCCTCATGCCAGCCTACCTAAATTTCCATTTCCTTCTTCCTCACATCAAAACTCCTTAAAATACATTTTCTATAATCACCATATCTATTTACTCACCTCCCGTTTCACCTTAATCCTCTTCAGTCAGGCTTTCCTCCTCCGTGAAAGTAGCTCTTACCAAGGTCTCTGCTGACATGCATCTTGCCAAATTAACAATTTCCTATACCCTCTTTGCATGACCTCTCACCATTTTATTTTTTTAAAAGATTTTATTTATTTATTTGACAGAGAGAGACACAGCGAGAGAGGGAACACAAGCAGAGGGAGTGAGAGAGAGAGAAGCAGGCTTCCCGCTGAGCAGGGAGCCCGATGCGGGGCTCGATCCCAGGACCCTGAGATCATGACCTGAGCCGAAGGCAGATGCTTAACGACTGAGCCACCCAGGTGCCCCGACCTCTCACCATTTTAAATTGTTGATTGCTTATTACTTCTTCCAACACTTTATTTCCTTTAGATTTTCCTGATACCACACTCACCTAGTTTTCTTCCTTTCTGGTAGTCCTTTTTCTCAATCCTAAGTTCTTCATTATGTAGAGGGTTTCAGGACTCTGCCTGTGGCTCTCTTCTCCATATATAATCTCTCCCTAGGGGAGTTCCTGTGGATCCATGGCTTCAAATGCTTTCTACATCTGTAACGAATTTCAAATTTATACCTCTCTCCTAAATTCATTATATCCAAATGCCTACTGACAACAGGACAATAGGCAATAAGTAACCTCACATTTTGCAGAGATGGGAAAAATATATTTCCTCATTCTGCTAGCCTAAGCAGTCTTCGTAAAGATGATCAGAAGTTTGAAAACCCCTTAAAGAAGAGTCTATTGAAAATAAAATACCTAAGTTGTAGGTTGTCAACTTAGTGGAGGCTGGTGTGAAAGAAATCGTCCCTACTCTGAGCTGGAGGGGAGGTTATGTTACCCACCTCAATTAAAATCAATTGAATGGAAATCTGAGAGAGCCACTAAAAGCCATCTGGAGTATGTTAAGAAAGGAAGACTGGCATCTCACCAGCCGTATGCTCTGAGCTATAGAAAATCAGAGACCCATTCCAGTGTTGCAGTAGAATGGAGTGTGATGACCAAGTTTTTAGAGCTTAAAGTGTATGCCCTGGAGACTGATGCCTGGTTTTTGCCTGGAGAAATTTCAAAGAGAAAGGCTTGTAGAGCAGCCTAGGACAGCCGGGAGAAAAGTAACCACAGCATAGGGACCTACTCTACTACCACTGTGTGACACGGCAAGAATGAACTCGTTTCCTATTGGTCAAGTGGATGCTGAGAAAGGCCACGGGACCTGAGCCACTGCCCAAGGGTCTTTGCCTTGTCAGGGCAAGGTGACCACAGCACTAAAATAAGTGCAGGATAGGAACACTAAGTTAGGCAGCGTACGTAACCTACATTCAAGTGAATACACATTCTTTTCAAGCACATATGCAATTTTTACAAAAATTGACCATATGGTGGGTCATAAAAATGCAAAACATTTCAAAGAATTGAAATATACAGCATAGGTCCTCTGACTGAATAATTACACTGAAAAGAATACGTATTCAGTTGTTGAATACACAGTTCTATCTATTTCCATTAGGTAAAATTTATTAATCACGATGTGCAAATCTTATGTATCTTTCCTTACTGATTTTGTCTGCTTACTCTGACACTGATTTCTCCTTGTGATTCTTCCATTTTTTTCCCTTACATTTTGAAGCCACGCTATTAGGTTCATATTTAAAATTGTTAAATATTCCTGACAAACTGAATTTTTCTACGTGAAATATCCCTTATTCTCTAGTAATGCTTATTTTCCTGAAAGCCAATTTTCGCAATTTTGTGCAGATTATCTTTTGCCCATCCTTTTAGTTTCAAATTTTCTGAATTCTTATGTTTGTCTTTATGTTTCAAAGTTAAGGAATACACTTAGAAGTAGTCCACAGTTCAAAGAAATCAGAATGAGAATTAGAAAATATTCTGAGTTAAATAACAAATATACTATATATCAAAACTTTTCAGATGAAGCTAAAGCCCTATTTAGGAAGAATGTTATCATTTAAAAGTGTACATTATAAAGGCTGAAGTTAGTGAGCTAAACATTTTTTCAAAGGGTTAGAAAAAAGAACAGCAACTTAAACAGAGAAAGAACAAAAATGATAAAGGTGAGAAATGAAATTAATAAAATAAAGAACAAAAATAGAATAAGATCAGCATAGCCAAAGGTTGGTTTATTTTGAAAAAACTAGTAATGTTGGTAAACCTCTGGTGAGACTGGTTAAGAACACAAGAGAGAAGGCACAAATTATCAGTACTAAGAATTAAAATGGCAGTTATCACTACAGATCCTGCAGACATTAAGAGAATAATGAGGATATTATGGACAACTCTGTAATGAAAATTGGGATAACATGGCCAAAGCCCTCTAAAAATAAAACCCAAACTGACCAAAGAATAGAAAATATTAAATCACTAATTTCAAACTTTCCTAAAAAGCAAACTCCAGGCTTAGATGGCTTCACTAATAAATTCTATCAAACATTTAAGAAATAATTCCAAAGTTAGATGAACTCTACCAGAAAACAGAAAAAGATATATACCTCATCACATTTCTGAAGCCAGAATAACCTTGATAACAAAGCCTAAAATGGAGAGTACATAAAAAAAGTATGGGCCAATCTCACTCACGAAGATGCAAATATCCCGAACAAAACATTAGAGAGGGGAATCCAACAATACATAAAAAGGACAATATATCATGACTTAAAATTGGGTTTATTCTAGGAATCCACATTAACAGATTAATGAAAAAAACCTCTTAAGATCACCTCAAGCGATGGAGAGTAAGTGTATGGTAACATTCAACAAATATTCATGGTAAATATTTTAGCAAACTAGGAATAAAAAGGAACTTCCTTAATCTAATAGGAGACATCTCATTTTTAAAAATCTATACTATACATCATAGTGAAATGTTGAAAGAGAAATCAGGAATATACAAGGATGTCTACTATCATTGCTTCTATCCAACATTGTACTTAAAAGGACATGGCCAGTATCATAAAGTAAGGACAAGAACTACAAAGTAGAAAGATTCAAAAGGAAGAAAGAAGAGTTATTATCTGCATATGGTATGACTGTGTATGTAGAAAATCCAAGAGGATGTAGAGATACACTATTAGAACAAACCTAGCAAAGTTGCCAGACAAAATTAATTACACAAAAATAAATAGCACTTCTAGGGGCGCCTGGGTGGCTCAGTCGTTAAGCGTCTGCCTTCAGCTCAGGTCATGATCCCAGGGTCCTGGGATCGAGCCCTGCATCAGGCTCCCTGCTCCGCGGGAAGCCTGCTTCTCCCTCTCCCATTCCCCCTGCTTGTATTCCCTCTCTCGCTGTCTCTCTCTGTCAAATAAATAAATAAAATCTTTAAAAAAAATAAATAGGGGCGCCTGGGTGGCTCAGTCGTTAAGCGTCTGCCTTCGGCTCAGGTCATGATCCCGGAGTCCTGGGATCGAGCCCCGCATCGGGCTCCCTGCTCAGCGGGAAGCCTGCTTCTCCCTCTCTCACTCCCCCTGCTTGTGTTCCCTTTCTCACTGTGTCTCTCTCTATCAAATAAATAAAATCTTTAAAAAAATAAAAATAAAAATAAATAAATAAATAGCACTTCTATAGACCAGCTCTAAATAGAACATAGTTTTTTTTAAAATACCATTTATAATAGTATCAGATTCCTAGGTACAGATTTAACAAAAGATATGCATGACGACTTCAGAGCAAACTTTTAAATCTTTATTGAGAGAATTTAAGCCAAATTATCAATATAACAGACTGTATGTGTGGCTTCAGCTTCTCGTCTTTTTAATTTATGACTGTCCATCACCTAAAACATAAACGTAACAGTTGCGTACATCACTTAGCAGAACTTTAGACAATAACAAAAGTACAAAAAGGACACTACGGCTTTAGTTTTATAAGATGAACCTAAAACCAGAACCCTAACCACTGCATAGACTTCTAAACTAATGTACATTTTCAGGCTTTTTAACTTTTCTAACTCTTTAAACGCATCACTCTTTTTGGTGGCATGGAGAAACACAGATTTCTCAAACCCAGAACAGATTAAATTCCAAGAGCTTATTTAAAGATAATTTTAAATAGCGAGCAAAATATGCCGGTGATCTCAGTTAAAAGAAAATCAACCAAGTAGAAACTCCAAGAAGCAAAACAAACAAGTAAACCCAGTGTAATTCGCATTCATTCAAATTCATTCACTTGAAATGGTCTTCTAATTATCCATATTAGCTAAAATAATAATGTCATACTTGGAATTGTTTTAACTACATAGAGGGCAAAGGACATTACTCCATTTGGTTGGTCTCTTTGGTGCAAAATTATTTCGCTGATCTAGCTCAACCTTTATATGGTCTATTTATACTATGGTGGCCATTTTGTTCATTTGCACCTATCGTCCTGGTGTAAGCAGTCAACAGCACTCCCTTTAACTCTCAAGAGTGTCCTGGTTTAGATGATGATAATTACATGATCACCAAAAAAAAAAAAAAAAAAATTACAGACCACACTAATTATAAGCCACTGCCATCACAGATGACATTAAAATGTGAAGGAAAATATCACCATTTCTCATTTGTAGAGCTCACAATTTAAAAAAAAAAAAATCAACAAACTAACCCATAAAAACAAAACAAAGAGATCCATATTATTTTTTGGTGTCTAAAAGATACAAAAGATATAGTTATTTTTGAGAGACAGTTTAGGCAAATTAAAAGAAAATCAATACTACTGTGTTGTTTAGATATCCAGTTGATATTTGGGTATGTTAAATAATTCATGTACTTTAAAAAGTATTCGACCACTTGCATTGGGTTTCCAAGGACTTCTATTCCAAAGTAATAATACTTCCATATTTTATAATTCAACAACATGGCTTTGACTTATTTTTTTGCTCTGACTCTGTCTTTGAATCTAACATTTCATGTATGAACTACCTTCCAAATAATCTTTATATTTGTGATTTGTTACAAAGGTATGATAATACTGCAGAAAAAAAACAACCCCATGACTTGTATTCTTAATGGATAACTTACCTGGTTCTCGAATTTTAGCAGGTGTTACGTTAGGTGGAGTCTTCCCTTTCACATCAGGGCCATCTCCAAGCTCACCCCCAGTCTTTTCCAGACCCTTTTCCTGGCTTTCAACTTCCAATTCAAGTTCTTATATAAATAAACAGAATTATTAATGTAAGCAGTAAACCATAAATTCATCTTACTAAATAAAGCTCTGTAGGTTAGTACTGTAATAAATGTGATGTATAAAAATGCAATGAGCATTAAAGAGTTTTCTGCTAGAAAATGGAGTTGTTTCTCATATATTATCTCCTCTACGAAGCTTTTCCTTTTCTAAAATGGTTTTAAGACAACTTAGTTGTTACCTTTGTAACCTATATACACTTCTATTATTATACTTATTAGATCAGCTATTTGTTTACATGAATTTCTGGCAAGATTGTGAGCTCAAGACAGAAATCATTCTCTCATTTATATTTTTTTCCTCAGCATCTAATACATTACCTGCCACCAAGCAGGCCCCAATAAATTACTGAAAAAAGTCATTACAAATAGTAAGACGAGACAAACCCAAGCTGAAGAATATTTTACAAAACAAATGGTTTGGATTCCAAAAAATGTCAATCATGAAAGACAAAGAAAGACTGAAGTACACTTCCAGGAAAAAGGAGTCCAAAGAGAGATGACAACTAAATACAGCGGGTGGTTCTGGGTTGATCCTGGATCAGGAAAAAATAATGGTATAAAAGATACTACTAAGCCAAGGGGCGCCTGGGTGGCTCAGTCGTTAAGCGTCTGCCTTCGGCTCAAGTCATGATCCCAGGGTCCTGGCCCCGCATCGGGCTCCCTGCTCAGCGGGAAGCCTGCTTCTCCCTCTCCCACTCCCCCTGCTTGTGTTCCCTCTCTCGCTGCGTCTCTGTCAAATAAATAAATAAATAAAATCTCAAAAAAAAATTACTAAGCCAACTAAAAAAACTGGATATTACTAGGCCAACAGACTACATATTAATGTTTTCTTAATGTTAAAATTCCTAAATTTGATCATTGTACTGGGGTTATGTAAAATAATATCCCCTTTTTTTAGGAAACAGATACTGAATTACCTTGACAGTAAAGAGTTATATTTGAAATTTACTCTCAGATGGTTGATATTTGAAATTTACTCTCGGATGGTTTAGCAATAATAATATGTGTATTACTATCTAAAGAAAGGGTGATATGTGGCACAAGGTTAGCAATTTGTGAATTGAGATAGAGGATACAAGAATACACTGTACTTTCTTATAACCTTTCTGTAAGCTTTAAATCTTTTCTAAGTAAAAAGTTAAAAAAAAAAAAAAGTACGTGACAACTAGGGGCACCTGGGTAGCTCAGTCAGTTGAGCGTCCGACTCTCGATTTCGGCTCAGGTCATGATCCCAGTGTCGTGGGATCGAGCCCCACATAGGGCTCTGCGCTCAGCAGGGAGTCTGCTTGAGATTCTCGATCTCCCTCTCCCCCACCCCTCCCTCCACTCACACAACCACACACAGGCCCCTCTCTCTCTAAAGTAAATCAATCTTTAAAAAAAAAAGAATATGTGACAACTAGATTATGGTTCAGGGAAACAAAAATATTGAAGACTTTAACAGCCACTAGGAAAGGATTTCACATTTTTGTTTCTCTATGATTTTCAAAAATTACAATCTAAGAACTAACCAAAATATATCTAGGTTTGCTCAAATGTTTGATGCAATGACTTAAGAAGCCCAGAAAACAGCATTCAAAAAAGGCCAAATTTAACTAGTGATATAGTGTAAATTCTATCTAAATTTAATGTTGTTTCCCTTGATTTGCTAATATAGAGCCCTGGCAAGAACTGTATTTTCCAAGCATGCCAAATAATATTTTCCAAGCATGCCAAATAGTTTTAATTCACCATGGGATGGTGAAGTGCTGAAAGAAGGAACACTTATCAGAGAGGGACTGTAGTCAGCTGCAAACTCCACCTTTCCCTTACCAAACAGGTTTCCAGCCAATTTTCAGGGAACCCTTTATCCATTTCTATTACTAATACAACCTCCTAAATGAAATACAACATGTTTCTCCATCCCCTCATCACCTTGAACCCCACATGCTCCTTCTTCTCCCTCTTGTCCAAGCTCAATATCCAGATCCTCAGCTGGTGGTTCCTCTTTTTGCAGTGTTTTTTTACCCGGTTGCTTAGCCTTGGGGGAGGGTAGGTGCAAATAAAGAGTATTGATATTAATACTATAATGATAGAAGGCGCAAATATACATACTACATGGAGATAATTAATCACAAATCTGAATTTTCCCTATGCTCTTCTCTGTAAGTATTCAATAAAATTACTCTTTCTTATAAAGAAAATATTCTAAGAAAAGAATTATCTGCAAGGACCAATAATTCTGGAAAACTTTTTAATCTTTTCTGAGATGTATTACCTGTTTATTAACAAGTACAATAGAAAAATCATAGAGACGAGTTCCAGGCTCAATTTACGTAGCCAGGCAACAACAGAATATAAGTCTTTTTGCTCAGTCTCTTTCGTGGGATTAATTTTTCACCCATTTTCAGCAAGGAAGTCCTTTAAACAACAGATCTATATTGGTTCAACAACTTTTTCAATGGTTTTTCATAAAAATTATTTCTGCCAATGGAAGTAAGACGTTAAAGCACTCACAACCCCAGGTTCATCCAGCTTAGAAGGCTTTTTTCCATCTCTCTTTCCTCTAGATCTTGATCTTACTCGAGCACTCATATTTCTCACTGAAAGTAGAAAATCGTTAACTGAAAATTGTAAGAAAACAATAATTATACTGGACTATCTTCACAGCCAACTGCTGATTATAAATTCTTTTTTTACATTTTTTGAGATTTCCAAAATAAATCTTGAATTAATAACAACTGCCTATTTTCCAATCACATCAAATTAGGCTGTCTACAAAATCTGTTTCACAGCAATCTGGCAGACAAGGGACCTTCAAGTACTTGAAAAAAGACATACAACTTTCCCAAAGAGATTTAGTTTCACAACTGGACTCCCCACTATGAAGAGATTTCATAATATATAGCCCTGTCCACCTCCCCACTGACCATTTTCAATTCTGTGCTCTGTCAGCAGTTTCAGGTGCCTCCAGGACTCAGATGCCTCCAATAGCACCCCTTAGACTCCCCCCATCTTCATCGGGCACCCTCCCCTTCACAGCCCATCATTCTCCCTTTCCCAGCACCCCCACCACAAAGGTCATGGTGGCCATACCTGTGAGGAGGATAACGACCTCAAGGAATTTACTCCCCAGAGACCAGGAACCACACTGCCCCTAACCACCGAAAGACAGACAGCACCCTCCTCACACTCACTCAAACTTGAACTCCTGGGTGGACAAATCTGCGGACCTACCGATTGAGTCTCAGTGAGAAAAAATCCACAAGTAAGACTGGCCCTGCTCAGCTCAGCACCCGGAACGTGCTGCGCATGCGCCCACACCAACCACCAAGGGGCAAGTGCTGGGCACTGCGCATGTGCACTGCATCGGGCAAGTGCCGTAGGGGGAAGGGCTTCCTTGCCCCCCGAGGCCTCACTAAAAATTCCCGAATCTGTCCTCTATCGGCAGTTCCCAGTGTCTCCAAGACCCAGATACCTCAAATAACATCGCCAAGATTCGTCCCATCTTCATCTCACCCCCCCTTCCTCACCTGCCCGCCATCCTCCCTTGTCTCGGCGCCCCCCCCAACAAAGACAAAAGCCATGGCAACCGCAAGACCCGTGAAGAGAAATACGATTACCCCAAGAACCTTGCTCCTCGGAGACCTGCCTGAAGCCCACTGGCTCTTTCCTTACTCACTCACACTTAAAACTCCTGGGAGAATGATCAAGTCTCAGTGAGAAAGAATCCAGACAGAAAGACGCGACTTGCACAGCTCCGCACCCAGAGCTTTTTGCACACGTCCCACACCAAAGGCTGATGGGAAGGCGCGTAGCACTGGACACGTGCACTGCCGCAGCACGTGCCACGTGGTATGGCTTCCCCTCCCCCCACCAGGGCCGTGCCCAAAATTCCCAAATCTGCCCTCTTTCAGCTCCTGGTGCCTCCGGGACCCAGATACATCAAATGATGCCCCAAGCTCTGTCCCATCTTCATATGACCCCCTCCCCTCCACAGCCCACCATCCTCACTCGTTCTCCACCGTGACAAGAGCCATGGTAGCTGCAACACCCATGAGAAGAACAAAGACCTCGGGGGCTTTCTGCCACAGAGGCCAGGAACTACACGGTCCTGCCCACCCAAAGCCCACTAGCTCTCTCCTCAAACTCACATTTAAACTTCTAGACTGATCTGGAGACCTACCTATTGAGTCTCAGACAGCGAGAAAGAATCCAGACAGAACGATGCAATCTGCACTGCACTGCACCCGGACCGCGTTGCACACAGCCCCACACCAATGGCTGATGGGACAGTGTGGGCACTGGGCACGCGCACTGCATCACGCATGCGCTTCGTGGGCGGGGCTGTCTCATCCCTTCATCCGGGACCCCACCGAGGATTCCGTAATCTGTCCTTTGTCGGCAGTACCTGATGCCTCTGGCACCCAGATACCTCAAATAACATCCCCAAGACGCACCCCAACTTCATCTGACCCCTTTACAGCCCACCGTCCTCCCTTGTCCTGGCCCCGCCACGGCAAGGGCCATGGCAGCCACAGGACCTTTGAGGAGAAAGAGGACGAGTTGGAGGAACTTCCTTCTCAGAGACTACAGATCTCTCTGCCCCGATCCATCTGAGTCTTGCTGGCCCCCCCTCACACTCATGCATTCACGCCTATTCACATTTACACTTGCCGAGAGACAGGAGAGAGCCTGTTGGAGAATCAGAAAGGGCATGAAAATGGTATCTATCTTCCGTTGCCACCTAAACACAACCTCTGCGGAGTCAACTTCACCAGCCAATCCCAAGCTTCGGAGGTATGTGTAATAACACCTGTGGGTATGCACGGCGATGTGTGTGTCACATAGGCTGTGGATCCAGCCTTCCCCAACCAAGCAGAAACTCTGCCCCGCCTGGAGCAGGGCATTGTTTCTGAGTCCTGGAAGACTTGTCCTTCCCTTCTCCACCCCCAAAATCTTTCAGTGTGTCTAGGACTGTTCCCAGCCCTGCATTTCACCTGCCAATTGGCTCTCCAAATTTTCTCCTCAGTGCAGCTGTCCCAGGGGCCCTCAAGAGAATCTTTAGTCTCCCCAGAGATGTGTGAAAGCTTTTAGGCTCTGAAAGTGTGCAAAGCCATTTTAAGCATGAGAGGAATCCAGAAAATGCAAAGAAACGGATTGATAAATCCAAATCCAAATGTATAAGCTTTAAAACTCGTACACATCTTGTAACCCAGCACTCGTACTTCTAAAAACTTTATGTTAGGGCACCTGGGTGGCTCAGTCGGTTCAGCGTCTGCCTTCCACTCAGGTCATGATCCTAGGGTCCCGGGATCGAGTCCCGCATCAGGCTCCCAGCTCAGTGGGGAGTCTGCTTCTCCCTCTACCCTCCCCCCTGCTCATGATCTCTCTCTTTCACTCTCTCTCTCTCAAATAAATAAATAAAATCTTAAAAAAATAAAACTTTATGTTAAGGAAACTGTCTTGGATGTGAACAAAGATTTAGATACATGGGACTTCCAAAGCAGCTTAATTTATAAAAAGAATGGTCATGGACTTGCTATATAAATAAATTGCAGCACATTTGAAAATGAAATGTGGCCACCATCAAAACCAATACTGAATAATGTCTGCTGTCATATTGGTGCTGCTCACATTGAGTTATTAACTTGAAACAGCTGGTTATGTAGCCTTGTGTATGTGCAGCACGATCCCAAAAGAAGAGAGAGGCTTTGGAAAAGTTCGCCTCCTACTCCTCTCAGACAGTAAATAGACTTTGTTTTCCTGAAGCCAGCAAGTTCCAGGGCTCCAAAGACACATGGTACTCCCCAGGTAACACAGCAGGTAAAATGCAGTCCTCAGGGTTGTAGGTCTCCTGCCTCTGGTAAACCTCCAAAAGCTTCACCATCACCTAGGTGGTCTGGTCCTCCACTGTCAGGGGAAGAATGAGGGGAGGGGAGGGGAGGGGAAGAGGAGGAGGACAGCCGCCCACTGCTCCTGCTTTTGGGAAACAACGGCAGGTGGATACCCATAAGACAGAAAGGACTTTGCCCTGCCCTGCCCTATCTCCACCCCCTACCAAAAACCCTTTCTGTCTTTCATTCCCAAACCCTGCAGGTTACCTTTAGAGAAGCACACATTCTTTGATCGTTAGAAAGATCCCCTGTGGCAGAAGCAGAATTGCCACGTTACTCCCTCTCTTCTTCCCTCTCTCCCCTCCTCTCACCCTCCCTGTCTCATACAGACAAGCTCTAGAGTCAATTTAGAGCCAAGTGTAAAGAATATATAATTTTTCCTTAATCTCACTAATTAGGGATAACCACTTTTAATATCTAATCAGGAGCTGTTCCTACAACTCAGATCTTCATGTGTATGAAATAAAGATTTATTGAGAAGGACTGAGGTCTCATACTCTTTAATCAGCATAAACTGTGGGATCTGACCTCAGTCTCATGTTTCCCCTCAGGTAAGCTCTTTTATTGGCTCTTAGTCATTTCCTGTTATCTCTTGGAAAGGCTATCTGCTGCCCAGCTGTTTCCCTGACCTTGGTGCTTTGTCTGTTGGCAGCAGCTGTGCTCTCTGGGTAGGATCAAGTTTCTTCAGGACGCTGGGAAGATGGGGTCCTGTCTGTGTGAGAGCTTGGAGTCTAAACTGAAAAAAAAAATCCAATCTGCCCAGTGCTGCAAGCCTTCCGGGTAACCTCATACTCGGACAGCGTTAGGACAGAGCAACTGCTCTGACCAAGGACAATCAGGTACTCCCAAGCCCTTGTTTGTATCCTTGTGAAGACTGTAGGTATCATTTCATTTTATTTGTTTTATGGCACAAGTAAAACCTGTTCCTTACAAATAATTCAGTCAACTAAGAATTGCTCGGTCCCACTGTCATGTCATGATTATTTAAATCCCAGCATGAGGTCATCTAATTCTGGGTAGAATTAACGCCTGGAAGTAACAGTGTTGTTGCTAGGACCACTGAGGGGAGCCACATGGCATCCCTTTATGCCATTCCTGTCCCTCCCCTCCCTCACCATAGCAGAGGGAAAAGAGATTTTTTTGTCCATCCATTTACCATTGTTGGAGGTGATGATCAAGAATGGGGACTAGCGACTGTGCCCAGTCTGGAGTGGAACAGGTATCAGGGTCCAACCCCAGGCCAAGGCCCAGGTGGTACACGGGCCAAAGGTGAGCCCTTTTCAGACTGTCCGAAGACCCACTGGGAGAAATGTGATATATGCTACCTGGGTCAGCTGTGAGCAGGATGTACAGACACAAGGCCGTGGTGAAGCCACGGTGAGGGGAGGCAGCTGTGACTGTGCTGAGTGGGTGCTGACCCAGCCTGCGTCCGATACCTGGAGGAGGGGAAGAGTCAGGGTCACGTACTGACTGCGAGTGTGTGCTTCCGAGGGAGATGATGGTGGTGGGGAGGGCTCTGTTCTTCCCTGTCTTGTCTTCTGCTGGCCTAGGTACTGCCCCTGTGGGTCTGAGTGTGGACCACACCTGGGAGTTACTGCTCACAACCACCACCCTCATGTGCAGTTGGGAGAAATCCCAACAGCTAGCCTTGGAGAGAGAGAGCAATAGAGGGTATACAGCTAGGGTGTATGAGTTGTGTCTGTGGTGAGCCCCAACAGCTCACGTAACTCATCCGCACCCCTTTAGATGAGGGAGAGGAAGCAGGTTTAGAGGTTCATGAGAAACTCCTGACACTCTCAGTATCTCTCAGTTAGTAATGCACTAAGCATTCTTTCCCAGCAATCTCCCTTTTGGGATTCATTGTAAAGGTATATTCATCCAAGTAGACTGTGGTATATATACAACAGTTGTAAGAATGCAAAAAGTGCCTGTGTGTTCAGTAATGTATTTGCTCATAGGAGCTGCAGTAACACTAGACAATGGAAATTTTGCAGCCATTGAAGAATTAGATCAATTAACATATAGTGGTATATACTGATGTCCATTAATTAAGGTTAAATAATACCAAAAAGGCATAGAATACTATAGTATGATTTTATTTTTTTTTTTAAGATTTTATTTATTTATTTGACAGGGAGAGACACAGCGGGAGAGGGAACACAAGCAGGGGGAGTAGGAGAGGGAGAAGCAGGCTTCCCGCTGAGCAGGGAGCCCGATGTGGGGCTCGATCCCAGGACCCTGGGATCATGACCTGAGCCAAAGGCAGACACTTAACGACTGAGCCACCCAGGCGCCCCTGATTTTGTTTGTTTTAAACAGACACATGTGTGTCTATGTGTGTGTTTTTTGTTGATTATTTCTCATCTTTTTGCTATTATAAGAAAAATTGGAATGAACATCTTATTCTTGTGCTGTAGCACACTTTTCTCATATTGGAATGTATTCCTGGAAACTGAATTGCTGGATGAAAGGAAAGTGGGAGCTTTAAATGTTTTTAATTTGTCTTGCTAGATGACTCAAAAATAGGAGAAATCATTTTATACTCCAGCTTGTGTATAAGAAGGCCTGTTTTCTTTTTTTAAAAAAGATTTTATTTATTTGAGAGAGAGAGCATGCACACAGGTGGGGGAGGGGCAGAGGGAGAGGGAGAAGCAGACTCCCCGCTGAGCAGGGAGCCCGACACAGGGCTCAATCCCAGGACCCTGGGATCATGACCTGAGCCGAAGGCAGATGCTTAACCGACTGAGCCACCCAGGCGCCCCAAGAAGGCCTGTTTTCTTCCACCCTTGCAATTGTTGGGTATAACTTTAGTTCTTTTTCTGCTATTTTGATGGGAGAAAATGTTACCATACTAGTATCTGCATTTGCATTCTTGATAAATAATAAAGTTGAACATTATTACTCAAGTAATTCATGCTCATAGTAAAAAAAAACCCATAAAGTCAGAAAGGGGAGAATTGAGAAATAACCCTGGGATTCCAGCATTCATTAAAAACCTCTCTTCTGGGGTGACTGGGTGGCTCAGTAAGTTAAGCATCTGACTCTTGATTTCAGCTCAGGTCGTGAACTCAGGATTGTGATATCAAGCCCCAAGTCGGTTCCGCACTGGTCGTGGAGCCTGCTTAAGATTCTCTCTCCCTTTCCCTCCACCCCTCCCCCTCCTCTCCCTCTCATAAAAAAAACTCTCTTCTCTTTGTCATTTTAATGCATATATTTCCATATATATATGTCTTACACATTCATTCTAGATTATCATCCATGCTGCAGCAGACATCCTCATGAATCATTGCCTGCCTACTTCCTTAATGATTTCTTTTTTTTTTTTTTAAAGATTTTATTCATTTATTTGACAGAGAGAGACAACACAAGCAAGGGGAGTGGGAGAGGGAGAAGCAGGCTCCCCGCAGAGCAGGGAGCCCGATGTGGGACTCGATCCCAGGACCCTGGGATCATGACCTGAGCCGAAGGCAGTCGCCCAACCGACTGAGCCACCCAGGCGCCCCCTTAATGATTTCTTTAGGAAAAAAATTCTACATGAAGAAATAAGGGCTTAAGGGTATTTACAACTTGCCTGACATCACACCCTCTGGCAAGGTATTCCAGGAATTAAACCTATCTGATCCCACTGCCTTTGCTCATTTCTTTACATTGTGCTGCCGCATGGATCTGCCAGTTCCCTTGAATCCTTTAGCTCAAGAAGAAGCTTAGCAACCCCATGACCATCATCCATAAGAGGTGATGTGGTGTTAAGTACCCATATGTGCTGGATCCAGCACTGGCACAGGTAACATCATGAGCTAAGTCATGGAAGCTGGTAGGTCCTAAAATGCTTGGAAACTGCAGAGGCCCCTGAGGCTAGAGATTCAGGCTCTGGGTGAGAGGGGGATCTTTTCTTTTGTGTCCTCGACCAACAGTAGAGTACAATAAGTGAATGAGTAGATTGACAATATAAATATTCTGTGAGGTAATTTTTTTAAATCACTGCCTGCTAATCATGAAGGAAGTTTTCATGATTGCAAAGGAGAGTTCCTGTAACTCTGATTGACAAAGCATGTCATTTTAAACTTTGACTCCAACAATCTGTAAACGCCAGATACCACTCATGCACATTTAGTTGTTGCACACACACTCGCGTGTATTCAGATAGCTATTACTTAGTGTCGGCATTTTTGGGTGGTTCACCTGAAGCCATGGAGAGGAAGGAAGCTTTTGTCCCTCTTGGCAGCTCCATCACCTGCAGAAATTGCCCTTTTTTCTCTCTTCCTTATACAGAAGCTTCCAGAGTTCCCTTTCTGTGCCAACCAATCCCCAATTTATAACTGTGCTTTCAGTCTTCTGTCCAGGGCTTCGCACCTGTGCTCATCCAGCTTTGGACTTTTCTCTCTCGGATGAGTTTCCACTTATGTACATATCCCTTGGTAGTCAGACGACTGGTGAAGGTACCTTGGTCATGCTGGCCTTTGCTGGCTCTTCTGCCTGTATATGCCTTTGCCAAAAATCAGTTCGTGCATGGGTTTATTTCTGGACTCTCTGCTTCGTTCCATTTATCTATCTTTATGTCAATATCATACTATTGTGATATAGTTTTATAATAATTCTTGAAATCTTGTTCTGGTTAATCTAGGTCCTTTGCATTTCCATATGAATTTTAGAATCAGCTTGTCAATTTCTACAAAAAATACTGCTGGGATTTTGATTGAGAATGTGTTAAATTTATAGATTAATTTGGGGAGAATCAACACCTTAACCATTTGGAGTCCTTAGACCCATAAACAAGATATATATCTCTCTATTTACTTAGGTCTTAATTTCTCTCAGCGGTGTTTTGTAGTTTTCAGTGTACATATCTTTCACTTCTTTTGTCAGATTTATCCCTATGTATTTCATATGTTTTATGGTATTGTAAATTCTATTGGATTTTATTTCAATTTTTTGTTCTTGCTAGTATATGGAAATAAAACTGACTCCTTTATATTGAGCTTGAATCCTGCAACTTTGCTAGACTCACTTGTTGATTTTAGTAGCTTTTAATTAGATTCCATCACATTTTCTGGGTGCCTGGGTGGCTCATTTGGTTAAGCATCTGACTTCAGCTCAGGTCATGATCCCAGGGTCCTAGGATCAAGTCCTGCATCGGGCTCCCTGCTCAGCACGGAGCCTGCTTCTCCCTCTGCCTGCCACTTTCTCGCACTCTCTCTCTCTCTGACAAATAAGTAAATAAAATCTTAAAAAAAAATAAAAATAAACTGTTAAAATATATTCCATCACATTTTCTATGAAAATGATCGTGTCATCTATGAGTAGACAGTTTTACTTATTCATTTCCAATCTGTATGCATTTTAATTTTACCTGATTACACTACCTAGAACTTTGAGTACAATATTGAATACAAGTGGTGAGAGTGGACATCTTTGTCTTATTCCTGATATTAGGGCAAAAGCATTCAATATTCTGCATCTGTTAAAACAATCATATGGGCTTTTTCTCTTTTGGTTTATTAATATGGTGGATTTCATTGATCGATTTTCAAATATTAAACCAGCCCTGTATTATTGAGATAAATTCCATTCAGTCATGATGTATTATCTTTTCAACATATTGTTGGGTTTAATATGTTAAAATCTTGTATCAAATTATTGTATCTATACTTATGAGGCAGACTGATCTGTAGTTTTCTATTGTCTTTATCTGGTTTTGGAATCAAGGAAATTCTGGCGTCATAGAATGAGTAGGAAAGTAGTCTTTCCTCTTCAATATTTTGGAAGAGTTCATATAGAATTGCTATTATTTACTCCTCAAATATTTGTTATAATTCTCCAGTGATGCCATTTGGGATTTGAGTATTCTTTGTGGGAACATTTTTTTTTTTCACTAAAATTTCAATTCCTTTAATAGATGAAGGGTTATTCAGGTTATCTATTTCTTCTTAAGTGAGCCTTGGTATTCTGCATCTTTCAGATTGTCTATTATATCTGCTGATTTTCTGCCTATATATTCTGTCAATTATTAAGAAAGAGATATTGGGGCACCTGGATGGCTCAGTTGATTAAGTGTCTGCCTTCAGCTCAGGCCATGATCCCAGGGTCCTGGGATCGAGCCCCATGTCGGGCTCCCTGCTCAATGAGGAGTCTGCTTCTCCCTCTCCCTCTGCTATTCCCCCTGCTTGTGCACGTGCTCGCTCTCTCTCTCTCTCTTTCTGTCCCTCTCTCTTTCTGTCAAATGAATAAATAAAATCTTTTAAAAAAAGAGATATTGAAATCTCAGGCTATAACTATGGATTTCTCTGACCACTTTCTTACACCATATACAAAAATAAATTCAAAATGGATTAAGTACCTAAATGTGAGACCTGAAAGCATAAAAATCCTAGAAGAGAGCACAGGCAGTAATTTCTCTGATATTGGCTGTAGCAACATTTGTCTAGATATGTCTCCTCAAGCAAAGGAAACAAAAGCAAAACTAAACTATTGGGACTACATCAAAATAAAAAGCTTCTTGGGGCACCTGGGTGGCTCATCGTTAAGCGTCTGCCTTCAGCTCAGGTCATGATCCCGGGGTCCTGGGATCGAGCCCGCATCGGGCTCCCTGCTCAGCGGGAAGCCTGCTTCTCCCTCTCCCACTCCCCCTGCTTGTGTTCCCTCTCTCACTGTGTCTCTCTCTGTCAAATAAATAAATAAAATCTTTAAAAAAAAAAAATAAAAATAAAAGCTTCTTCACAGCAAAGGAAACAGTCAACAAAACAAAAAGGCAACCTACTGAATGGGAGAAGATATTCGCAAATGACATATCTGATAAAGGGTTAGTATCCAAAATTTATTTTTTTTATTTTTTATTTCTTGAAGAAACAAATGAAATAGAAATTTATTTGCAATTGATGGTGATATAGACATAATACAGTCATTCATATATATGTGTGTGTATGTATATACATGCAAATATACATGATGAAAGTAATGAACTACAACATTTTTGTAATGAAGCTGATAATAAATACTAAAAAAATCATTTAAAAAAGCCTTCAGCATAGCAGTACACAGTCTTAGGTATATCTGATAATATGAAGGACTGCAGGACACACATATCAACCTAAAGATCCTAAAATATTATTGAACTTTTTTGCAGATAAATTCTCCCATTGTTATCATTACTTTCAAAATATCATTTGGAAACCTGTAGTCAAATTAGAAAATCAAATGGAACACAACACTGAGCTTTTGAAATTTTTAATAAATGCCAATGCTTGAAAACAAAGATTGTAAACAGGAAGGTATTGAAAAATGTCCCTTTAAGCAAGCATGGGAAGATCTGAATAAATTATACAATGAGAGCTCAAATAGTGTAAAAGATTTACTTTGAAATTCTGTAATTAGCTTTGTAATGTATCTTCTTATAAGAGTGCTTTTTTGAAAAGCTCTTATTCTTAATGGGGCAAATTTATATTCTGTAATAGATTGGAATAAAATTGAGAAAGCCTATAAGCTTGCAGCATCTAAATTAGGGAGGGCTTTCATATTGGCTAAAGAAAGTTCCTTTGAAGAAAGAAAAAATGATAGTACCTGTGAAAAATATTTTGGATGATTGTGTGTGTGTGTGTGTGTGTGTGTGTGTGTGTGTGTAAATGTATGTATACGTATACACACACAATTTAAGTGGAAAAAAGAAAGTAGAATTGAAAATATTCTCCTCTTTAGTAGAATTTGCCCTGCACTTGACATACCTTCGTGCCTGTAGGGTAAGCATTTTCTTGGCTAAAAATAGGATAGTATATAGAGAAATTTAAAGAAGTTTCAAACTTATCAGCTATGATGCAACTTTGAAGAATATCACTGGCTACTTTATTAAATCATTAAAAATACTAAAATTTTGAAAGAACACATAAAAATAGCACTAGCAACATATTATGAAAGAATATATTCTTAAGAAATATATTAAGGGGCACCTGGGTGGCTCAGTCATTAAGCATCCGCCTTCGGCTCAGGTCATGATCCCAGGGTCCTGGGATCGAGCCCCACATCGGGCTCCCTGCTCCGCGGGAAGCCTGCTTCTCCCTCTCCCACTCCCCCTGCTTGTGTTCCTGCTCTCACTAATTCTCTTTCTGTCAAATAAATAAATAAAATCTTAGAAATCAGAAATATGTTAAAATATGGAATACTTTTTATTATGTTCAGTTAGCCACTGTATAGTACATCATTAGTTTTTGATGTAGTGTTCAGTGATTCATTAGTTACATATAACACCCGGTGCACATCACAACACGAGCCCCCCTTAATACCCATCACCCTGTAACCCTAACCTCCTCCCCCTCCCCCCTTCCCTCTGAAACCCTCAGTTTGTTTCCCGGGGTCCATAGTCTCTCATGGTTCATCTCCCCCTCTGATTCCCCCCCTTCATTTTTCCCTTTCTTCTCCTAATGTCCTCCATGCTATTCCTTATGTTCCACATATAAGTGAAACCAAATGATATTGTCTTTCTCTGCTTGACTTACTTCACTTAGCATAATCTCCTCCAGTTCCATCCATGTTGATGCAAATGGTGGGTATTCATCCTTCTGATGGCTGAATAATATTCCATTGTATATATGGACCAAATCTTCTTTATCCATTCATCTGTTGAAGGGCATCTCGGCTCCTTCCACAGTTTGGCTATTGTGGACATTGTGCTGCTATGAACACTGGGGTGCATGTGCCCTTTCTTTTCATTACATCTGTGTCTTTGGGGTAAATACCTAGTAGTGCAGTTGCTGAGTCATAGGGTAGCTCTATTTTTAACATCCAAAATTTATATGGAACTTATAAAACTGAACATCCCAAAAACAAATAATCCAATTAAAAATGGGCAGAAGGCATGAACAGACATTTCTTCAAAGAGGACATCCAGATGGCCAACACATGAAAAGATGCTCAACATCACTGTGCATCAGGGAAACACAAATCAAAACTACAATGAGTTATCACCTAACACCTGTCAGAATGCCTAAAATCAACAACACAAGAAACAACAGGTGTTGGCGAAGATGTGGAGAAAAAGGGACCCTCTTGCAGTTGGTGGAAATGCAAATGTGTGCAGCCACTGTGGAAAACAGTATGGAGGTTTCTCAAAAAATTAAAAATATAAACACCATGAGATCCAGCAATTCCACTACTGGGTATTTACCCCATGAATACTAAAACACTAATTCGAAAAGATATATGCACCCCTATGTTTAGAGCAGCATTATTTACAATAGCCAAAGTATGGAAGCAGCCCAAGTGTGCTCAATAGATGAATGGATAAAGAAGTGGTACACACACACACACACACACACACACACACACTGGAATATTACTCAGCCATATAAAGGAGTGAAATCTTGCCATTAGTAATGACATGGATGGAGCTAGAGAGTATTATGCTAAGTGAAATAAGTTAGTCAGAGAAAGACAAACGTTATACAATTTCACTCATATGTGGAATTTAAGAAACAAAACAAACAAGCAAAGGGAAAGAAAAGAGAAAGAGAGAGGCAAACCAAGAAACAGACACTTAACTATAGAGAACAAACTGATGTTTACCAGAGGCGGGCTGTTGGCAGATGGGCTAAATAGGTGATGGGGATTTAGGAGTGCCCTTGTTGTGATGAGCACCAGGTGTTGTATGTAAGTCTTGAATCACTGTATTGTACACCTAAAACTAATATTACAGCTCTCTGTTAACTAACTGGAATTTAAAAACTTCAAAAAAGGGGAGCCTGGTTGGCTCAGTCGTAAAGCGTCTGCCTTCAGCTCAGGTTATGATCCCAGGGTCCTGGAATCGAGCCCTGCTCAGTAGGGAGGCCACTTCTCCCTCCGTCCCTCCTCCTGCTCATGCTCTCTCTCTCTTTCTCTCTCTCTCTCAAATAAATAAAATCTTTTTAAAAACTTAAAAAAATAAAGAGTATTTAGAGCCCCCCTGCCAAAGGATAATCAATTTAATCCTCCCCATATTAATGGTCTAAAGAAAAAACCATATGATCATGTCAATTGATGCAGAATAAGCATTTGACAAAATATAACATCCATTCATGATTTAAAAAAAAACCTTCAGCAAACTAGGACTAGAAGGAAATTTCCTGAAGTTGGTAAAAGGTATGTGCAAAAACCTATAGCTAACATAGTATTTGATGTTGGGAGACTGAGTGCTTTTCTTCAAAGATTAGGAATGAGGAAAAGATTTCCATTCTCATCATTTCTACTCAACAACATGCTGAAAATCTTTTTTTTTTTAAGATTTTATTTATTTATTTGACAGAGAGAGACACAGCGAGAGAGGGAACACAAGCAGGGGGAGTGGGAGAGGGAGAAGAACGCTTCCTGTACAGTAGGGAGCCTGATGCGGGGCTCGATCCCAGGACCCTGGGATCATGACCTGAGCCGAAGGCAGAGGCTTAATGACTGAGACACCCAGGCGCCCCAACATGCTGAAAATCTTAACCAGCATAATAAGGCAAGAATAAGAAAGAAAAAGCATTCATATTAGAAAGGAAAAAATAAAACTAAAAATCACCCTATTTGCAGACAACATGATTGTCTATATAGGAATCCCAAGGAATCTGGAAAAACAAAACAAAACAAAACAAACTTCTTAGAATAAGTGAGTTTAGCTAGGCCACAATATACAAGAGCAACATACAAAAAGCAGTTGAATTTTTATACATAAGCCATGTAAATTGGAAACCCAAATTATTTTTAAAATATTTACAATCATTCAGAATATTGACATGCTTAGATCTGAATCTCACAAAATACATACAAGATCTGTATGTAGAGGTAAAAACTGAATGGGGAGAAATTAGAGAGGGAGACAAACCATGAGAGACTCTTGGCTCTGGGAAACAAACTGAGGGCTGCGGAAGGGGAGGTGGGTTGGTGGATGGGGCAACTGGGTGATGGGCATTAAGGAGGGCATGTAATGTGATGAGCACTGGGTGTTATACGCAACTGATGGAATGACTGAACACTACATCTGGAACTAATGATGTACTATATGTTGGCTAATTGAATTTAAATTAAAAAAACAAGATCTGTATGTTGAAAACTGTAAGATACTGAATAAAGAAATCAAAAAAGGCCTAAATAAATGAAAACACTATGTTCATAGATTTGAAAACCCAACATAGTCAAGATATCAACTATCTCCATATTGAAACATAGATTTAACACAATACTGGTCAAAATCCTAGCAAGAATTTTTTGTATATATAGAGAAGCTGGTTTTAAAATTTATTTTAAAAAGGCAAAAATAAACAAATAAATAAAATAAAATTTATTTTTAAAAGGCAAAAGAGGGGCGCCTGGGTGGCTCAGTCGGTTAAGTGTCTGCCCTCAGCTCAGGTCATGATCCCAGGGTCCTGGGATCAAATCCCTCATCAGGGAGCCTGCTTCTCCCTCTCCGTGCCCCCCCCCCCCGCCACTTGTGCTCTGTCTCTCTCTCTGTCAAATAAATAAAATCACTTCTCGGCCTTTTGGCTAAGATCAAGTGTAAAAAAAGGTAAAAGAATTGGAATAGCGAAAACAATTTTGGAAAAAGAAGAAAGTTGAAGGAATCCACACTACCTCCTTTTGAAGAGTACTTGTCAGGTCATTTTTAGACTCTCTCAATTTGGGTTTGATATTTTCTTGTGATTGAACTAAGATAATGGCTTTTGGGGAAGAATACCATTCAGGTGAAATGCCCTTCTTGTTACATCATATCTGAGGGTATGTTATATAAATATGACTTGTTACTGGTGATATTAACCTTGATCACATGGTTTAGGTGGTATCCATCAGATTTCTCCATTGTAAAATTACTGTTTTTCCCTTTCCCTAGTCTTCATTAGAAGTGCATTACTAAGTCCAGCCCACACCCAAGAAGAAGAGAGTTAAGCTTCACCTCCTGGAGAAAAGAATATATAAAAAAATTTATAGATATATGTTAAAATCTCTATAGAAACTAGCAAATATTTGGAGAAAAATACATTGAGGCCATGAAAATATTTTTTTCACCTCAATGTTTAGGCCTTTGATTTTAGTATGAATCCAGGGAACTTGCCTAGAAAAACTATTGCTGTGCTGTTCTAATAGTGGTTTTACTGATTTTCTGTTTCACTCATTCCTTCTACATTTATTATTTGGAATTCTTTTTTTTTTTTTTTTATTTTATTATGTTATGTTAGGAGAGATGAACCATGAGAGACTATGGACTCTGAGCAGCAAACTGAGGGTTTTCGCCGGGGGTGGGGGGGAAATGGGTTAGCCCGGTGATGGGTATTAAGGAGGGCACGTACTGCATGGAGCACTGGGTGTTATACGACAACAATGAATCATGGATCACTACATCAAAAACTGGTGATGTATGGAATTCTTCTGTAAGGAAGATTTGTCCCTTCTCCCCCATTTATTTTTTTATTCAATCATTTATTTATATCAGTATGTATACATGGATATTTATTTTATTTCTTAGGTTCTATTCCAATACACTTGTTTTGTATTTTGTGGCTCCAATTGTTGCAGTTTGGCCATTGGGACCTACGTCTTCTCAGACTGGCTCCTGTGTGATTTTGACATGGCCTTCGTCTTCTTTGTTGTTTTGTTTTTCTTTTTGTTTTTTAGCTTCCCCTTACTTTCTGGCACTACAAGATTATACAGGTTCATCTTCTGCCCTAGAATCAGCCATTTCTCCAGGGTTCCTGGTTTCTTTTATTGAGAAATGGTATTCAGAAACGGAGATCTGGATGCTAAACCATCTGATTTTAAGAATTATTATAGACTGGAGGAGCAAGATGGTGGAGGAGTAGGAGACCTGGATTTCGTCTGGTCCCAGGAATTCAGCTGGATAGGGATCAAACCATTCTGAACACCTAGGAGCTCAACAGGAGATCGAAGAAAGGAATAGCAGCAACTCTCTGAACAGAAAAGCGACCACTTTCTGGAAGGTAGGACGTGGGGAGAAGTGAATCCGAGGCGATATTCGGGAGGATAGACGGCGGGGGAGGGGGGCCTCCGTCAGCAGCTACCGGCAAGTGATAGAGCCGCGGAGCACAAAATCGGAACTTTTAGAAGTCGGCTCCACTGAGGGACGTCGCTCCAGTGGCTAAGCGGGGGGTGGAACCCTCATGGAACAGTGTGGTCTCAGGACCCTCGTGGTCACAGAAAGACCAGGGGTGCCTGAGTGCGGCAGAGCTCCCAGGTATCAGAGCGGGGAAGCCGGCTGCAGAGACGAAGCAGAGGAGTGGGCTCTCAGCTCGGGGTTGCCATACACCGTGATCCGCGGCACAGTTGGGCCACTGCTCCTCCAGCAGGGACCCAACAAGCGGCAGATCCGGGGAGACTCACCTTCTTCCCCCGGGAGGAGAGCTGCGGGAGCGCACCACGGGGATCTGCTGGGTTTGGAGACTCCACACGGGGTCGGGTGCCAGAGATAGAAACGCGCGGTCACAGGCCGGGTGAGCACGGAGTGCGGCCGGAGACCGGGGAGACGGGAGTGACTGGCGGCTTTTCTCTGGGGGCGCACTGAGGAGCGGGGCCCCGAGTTCTCGGCTCCTCCGGGGCGGAGACTGGGAGGCCGCCATTTTCACTCTCCGCCTCCAAAGCTGTACGGAAAGCTTGCAGGGAACAAAAGCTCCCGAGAGCAAACCCGAGCAGAGTACTTAGCCCGGACCAGCAAGGGCGGGGCAATTCCGCCTCCGGCAAAGACATTTGGGAACCACGGCAACAGGCCCCTCCCCCAGAAGATCAGCGAGAACAGCCAGCCAAGACCAAGTTTACCGATCAATGAGAATGGCCGAACTCCAACGCTAGGGGAATACTGCACATAGAATTCATGGCTTTTTTACCATGATTCTCTAGTCTTTCAAAGTAAATTTTTTGAATTTTCTTTTTTTTTCTTTTTCTATTTTTTCTAATTTTTCTTTTTCCCTTTTTCAACCAACATCTTATCAATCGCTTTTTTAAAAATCTTTTTTATTTTTCATTTTTAGAGTCATATTCTATCCCTTCATTGTAGTTAACCTTATTTTTGGTATATATATGTTGTTCTCTCTTTAAAATTTTGGGACCAAAATATACCCTAAATCTCTAGTGTATGGCTTTGTGCTAGTCTCCTGCCTGATCACATTCTCTCCCCCCCATTTTTTTTAATTTCTCTTCTTTCTTTTTTCAACCAACTTCATATCTTATCAATTCCTTTTATAAAATCTTTTATAAGTTTCATCTTTACACTGATATTCTATCCCTTCATCATATTTACCCTTATGTTTGTACATTTATAAGTTTTTCTTTCCTTAAAATTTTGGGAGGCACTTTCTTCTAACAGACCAAAATATGCCCAAAATCTAGTGTGTGGCACTGATCTACTCACCAGCTTGATCATATTTGATCATATTCTTTTTTTTTCTTTTTCTTCTTTATTTTCCTTTTTTTCTCTTCTTCTTATTCTTTTTTTTTCTTTTCTCTTTCTTTCCCTTTCTTCCCCCCCAGTTTCAGGTCTCTTCTGATTTGTTTAGTGTATATTTTTCTGGGGTCGTTGTTACCCTGTTAGCATTTTGTTCTCTCATTCATCTATTCTCCTCTGGACAAAATGACAAGATGGAAAAATTCACTTCAAAAAAAAGAACAAGAGGCAGTACCAACTGCCAGGGACCTAATCAATACGGACATTAGTAAGATGTCAGAACTAGAGTCCAGAATGATGATTATAAAGATACTAGCTGGGCTTGAAAAAAGCATGGAAGGTACTAGAGAAACCCTTTCTAGAGAAATAAAAGAACTAAAATCTAACCAAGTCGAAATCAAAAAGGCTATTAATGAGGTGCAATAAAAAATGGAGGCTCTAACTGCTAGGATAAATGAGGCAGAAGGAAGAATTTGTGATACAGAAGACAAATGATGGAGAATAAAGAAGCTGAGAAAAAGAGAGATAAACAACTACTGGATCACAAGGGCAGAATTCAAGAGATAAGTGATACCATAAGATGAGACAATATTAGAATAATTGGGATCCCAGAAGAAGAAGAAAGAGAGAGAGGGGCAGAAGGTATATTGGAGCAAATTATAGCAGAGAACTTCCCTAATTTGGGGAAGGAAACAGGCATCAAAATCCAGGAGGCACAGAGAACCCCCTCGAAATCAATAAAAATAGGTCAACCCCCCGACATCTAATAGTAAAAATTACAAGTCTCAGAGACAAAGAGAAAATCCTGAAAGTAGCTCGGGACAAGAGGTCTGTAACCGACAATGGTAGAAACATTAGATTGGCAACAGATCTATCCACAGAGACCTGACAGGCCAGAAAGGACAGGCATGATATATTCAGAGCATTAAACGAGAAAAACATGCAGCCAAGAATACCATATCCAGCTAGGCTGTCATCGAAAATAGAAGGAGAGATAAAAAGCTTCCAGGACAAACAAAAACTAAAGGAATTTGCAAACACGAAACCAGCCCTACAAGAAATATTGAAAGGGGTCCTCGAAGCAAAGAGAGAGCCTAAAAGTAACACAGACCAGAAAAGAACAGAGACAATATACTGTAACAGTCACCTTACAGGGAATACAATGGCACTAAATTCATATCTTTCAATAGTTACCCTGAATGTAAATGGGCTAAATGCCCCAATCAAAAGACACAGCCTATCAGATTGGATAAAAAAACAAGACCCATCGATATGCTGTCTGCTAGAGACTCATTTTAGACCCAAAGACACCTCCAGATTGAAAGTGAGGGGGTGGAAAACCATTTACCATGCTAATGGACACCATAAGAAAGCTGGGCTGGCAATCCTTATATCAGACAAATTAGATTTTAAACCCAAGACTATAATAAGAGATGAGGAAGGACACTATATCTTACTTAAAGGGTCTATCCAACAAGAAGATCTAACAATTGTAAATATCGATGCCCCTAACATGGGAGCAGCCAATTATATAAGCCAATTAATAACAAAAGCAAAGAAACACATCGACAACAATACAATAATAATGGGGGACTTTAACACCCCCCCTCACTGAAATGGACAGATCATCTAAGCAAAAGATCAACAAGGAAATAAAGACTTGAAATGACACACTGGACCAAATGGACTTCACACATATATTCAGAACATTCCATCCCAAAGCAACAGAATACACATTCTTCTCTAGTGCCCATGGAACATTCTCTAGAATAGATCACATCCTAGGTCACAAATCAGGTCTCAACCAGTACCAAAAGACTGGGATCATTCCCTGCACATTTTTGGACCACAGTGCTTTGAAACTAGAATTCAATCACAAGGGGAAAGTCGGAAAGAACTCAAATACATGGAGGCTAAAGAGCATCCTACTAAAGAATGAATGGGTCAACCAGGAAATTAAAAAAGAATTTTAAAAATTCATGGAAACAAGTGAAAATGAAAACACAACTGTTCAAAATCTTTGGGATGCAGCAAAGGCGGTCCTAAGAGGAAAGTATATACCAATACAAGCCTTTCTCAAGAAACGAGAAAGGTCTCAAATACACAGCCTAACCCTACACCTAAAGGAGCTGGAGAAAGAACAGCAAATGAAGCCTAAACCCAGCAGGAGAAGAGAAATAAAGATCAGAGCAGAAATCAATGAAATAGAAACCAAAAGAACAGTAGAACACATCAACGAAACTAGGAGCTGGTTCTTTGAAAGAAATAATAAGATTGATAAACCCCTGGCCAGACTTACCAAAAAGAAAATAGAAATGACCCAAATAAATAAAATCATGAATGAAAGAGGAGAGATCACAACCAACACCAAAGAAATACAAACAATTATAAGAACATATTATGAGCAAGTATATGCCAGCAAATTAGATAATCTGGAAGAAATGGATGCATTCCTAGAGATGTATAAACTACTAAAACTGAACCAGGAAGAAATAGAAAACCTGAGCAGACCTATAACCACTAAGGAAATTGAAGCAGTAATCAAAAATCTCCCAACAAACAAAAGCCCAGGGCCAGATGGCTTCCCAGGGGAATTCTACCAAACATTTCAAGAAGAATTAATACCTATCCTTCTGAAACTGTTCCAAAAAATAGAAATGGAAGGAAAACTTCCAAACTCGTTTTATGAGGCCACCATTACCTTGATCCCAAAACCAGACAAAGACCCCATCAAAAAGGAGAATTACAGACCAATATCCTTGATGAACATGGATGCAAAAATTCTCACCAAAATACTAGCCAATAGGATCCAACAGTACATCAAAAGGATTATTCACCACGACCAAGTGGGATTTATTCCTGGGCTGCAAGGTTGGTTCAACATCCACAAATCAATCAATGTGATACAATACATTAATAAAAGAAAGAACAAGAACCATACGACCCTCTCAATAGATGCAGAAAAAGCATTTGACAAAGTACTGCATCCTTTCTTGATTAAAACTCTTCAGAGTGTAGGGATAGAGGGTACATACCTCCATATCATAAAAGCCATCTATGAAAAACCCACAGCGAATATCATTCTCAATGGGGAAAAACTGAGAGCTTTTCCCCTAAGGTCAGGAACACAGCAGGGATGTCCACTATCACCACTGCTATTCAACATAGTACTAGAAGTCCTAGCCTCAGCAATCAGACAACAAAAAGAAATAAAAGGCATCCAAATTGGCAAGGAAGAAGTCAAACTCTCACTCTTTGCAGATGATATGATACTTTATGTGGAAAACCCAAAAGACTCCACCCCAAAACTGCTAGAACTCATACAGGAATTCAGTAAAGTGGCAGGATATAAAATCAATGCACAGAAATCAGTGGCATTCCTATATACCAACAAGACAGAAGAAAGAGAAATTAAGGAGTCGATCCCATTTATTGCACCCAAAACCATAAGATACCTAGGAATAAATCTAACCAAAGAGGCAAAGAATCTGTACTCAGAAAACTATAGAATACTCATGAAAGAAATTGAGGAAGACACAAAGAAATGGAAAAACGTTCCATGCTCATGGATTGGAAGAACAAATACTGTGACGATGTCAGTGCTACCTAGAGCAATCTACACATTTAACGCAACCTATCAAAATACCATCAACTTTTTTCAAAGAAATGGAACAAATAATCCTAAAATTTGTATGGAACAAGAAAAGACCCCAAATAGCCAGAGGAATGTTGAAAAAGAAAAGCAAAGCTGGTGGCATCACAAGTCCGGACTTCAAGCTCTATTACAAACTGTAATCATCAAGACAGTATGGTACTGGCACAAAAACAGACACATAGATCAATGGAACAGAATAGAGAGCCCAGAAATGGACCCTCAACTCTATGGTCAACTAATCTTCAACAAAGCAGGAACAAATGTCCAATGGAAAAAAGACAGTCTCTTCAACAAATGGTGTTGGGAAAATTGGACAGCCACATGCAGAAGAATGAAACTGGACCATTTCCTTACACCACACTCAAAAATAGACTCAAAATGGATGAAAGGCCTAAGATGTGAGACAGGAGTCAATCAAAATCCTAAACGAGAACACAGGCAGCAACCTCTTCGACCTCAGCTGCAGCAACTTCTTCCTAGAAACATCGCCAAAGGCAAGGGAAGCAAGGGCAAAAATGAACTATTGGGACTTCATCATGATAAAAAGCTTTTGCACAGCAAAGGAAACAGTCAACAAAACCAAAAGACAACCGACAGAATGGGAGAAGATATTTGCAAATGACATATCAGATAAAGGGCTAGTATCCAAAATCTTTTATAAAGAACTTATCAAACTCAACACCCAAAGAATAAATGATCCAATCAAGAAATGGGCAGAAGACATGAACAGACATTTTTCCAAAGAAGACATCCAAATGGCCAACAGACACATGAAAAAGTGTTCAACATCGCTCGGCATCAGGGAAATCCAAATCAAAACCTCAATAAGGTACCACCTCACACCAGTCAGAATGGCTAAAATTAACAAGCCAGGAAACGACAGATGTTGG
Organism: Halichoerus grypus; assembly: GCF_964656455.1. Classification (NCBI taxonomy): domain Eukaryota; kingdom Metazoa; phylum Chordata; class Mammalia; order Carnivora; family Phocidae; genus Halichoerus; species Halichoerus grypus. The sequence continues at coordinate 89,888,531 of NC_135727.1, forward strand.
CGGGGATGCGGAGAAAGGGGAACCCTCCTACACTGTTGGTGGGAATGCAAGCTGGCGCAGCCACTCTGGAAGGCAGTATGGAGGTTCCTCAAAAAGTTGAAAATGGAGCTACTGTACATCCCAGCAATTGTACTACTGGGTATTTACCCCAAAGATACAAATGTAGTGATGCAAAGGGGTACGTGCACCCCAATGTTTATAGCAACAATGTCCACAATAGCCAAACTATGGAAAGAGCCAAGATGTCCATCAACAGATGAATGGATAAATAAGATGTGATATATATATACAATGGAATATTATGCAGCCATCAAAGAAAACGAAATCTTGCCATTTGCAACGACATGGATGGAAGTAGAGGGTATTATGCTAAGCGAAATAAGTCAATCAGAGAAAGACATGTGTCATATGATCTCACTGATATGAGGAATTCTTAATCTCAGGAAACAAACTTAAGGTTGCTGGAGTGGTGGGGGGTGGGAAGGATGGGGTGGTTGGGTGATAGACATTGGGGAGGGTATGTGCTATGGTGAGCACTGTGAATTGTGTAAGACTGTTGAATCACAGACCTGTACCTCTGAAACAAATAATACATTATATGTTAAAAAAAGAAGAAGAAGAAGATAGTAGGAAGGGAAAAATGAAGGGGGGATATCGGAGGGGGAGACCAACCATGAAAGACTATGGACTCTGAGAAACAAACTGAGGGTTCTAGAGGGGACGGGGGTGGGGGGATGGGTTAGCCTGGTGATGGGTATTAAAGAGGGCACATACTGAAAGGAGCACTGGGTGTTATATGCAAACAATGAATCGTGGAACACTACATCAAAAACTAATAATGTAATGTATGGTGATTAACATAACATAATAAAAGAAAATTAAAAAAAAGAATTATTATAAAGTGACAGTAATCAAGATGCCTAGATGAATGGGATAGAATAGAGCCTAGAAATTGGCCCACACAAATATGGCCAATTGTGTTTTTGACAAAGGTGCAAAACCAATTCAATGGATGAAGGGTAGTACAGATGATCGTACAGGGCAGTACAATGGCTTACAGTGGTTTGACTTACAATTTTTCAAGTTTACAGTGGTGTAAAAGCAATATACTTTCAGTAGAAATGGTACCTTGAATTTTGAGTTTTCATCTTTTCCCAGGCTAAGTATATGTAGTATAATACTTATTCGTGACGCTGGGCAGCAGCGACAAGCCATAGCTCCCAGTCAGCCATGCAATTAAGAGGAACCAATACACTTACAACCGTTCTGTACCCATAAAACCATTCTGTTTTTCACTTTCAGTACAGTATTCAATATATTACATGAGATATTCAACCTTTATTATAAAATAGGCTTTGTCGGTCACCTGGGTGTCTCAGTTGTTAAGCGTCTGCCTTCGGCTCAGGTCATGGTCCCAGGGTCCTGGGATCGAGCCCCGCATCAGACTCTCTGCTCAGCGGGGAGCCGGCTTCTCCCTCTCCCTCTGCCTGCCGTTCCACCTGCTTGTGTGTGCTCTCTCTCTCTCTCTCTGTCAAATAAATAAATAAAATCTTTTAAAAAATGATCAAATAAAATAGGCCTTGTGTTAGATGATTTTGCCCAACTGCAGGCTAATATAAGTGTTCTGAGCCTGTTTAAGGCTAGGCTAAGCTATGATGTTTGGTAGGTTAGGTTTATTAGATGCATTTTCAACTTACAGTATTTTCAACTTTTGATGGGTTTTTTTTGGGACATAACCCCATTGTAAGGCAAGGAAAATCTGTATTTTTAATAAATGGTGTGGGGACAATTGGACAGTCATATGCAACAAAAATGAACTATTTAAACTTCACATCATACACAAAAATTAATACCAAATAAGCATATATCTAAATGTAAAATATAAAACTATAAAACTTAAAGAAAAAAACTTAGGAGACCTTGAGTTTGTCCAGAAATTCTTAGACATGACACTAAAAGCACAATTCATACAAAAAAATTGGTAAGTCAATCTTCGTCAAAATTTAGAACTTTGGCTTTGTGAAAGACACTGTCAAAAGAATGAAAAGAAAATCTTCTCTAATGCAACGTGGTTTCCTGGATTGGATTCTGGAACATTAAAAGAATATTAGTGGAGGGGCACCTGGCTGGCTCAGTCAATGGAGTGTGTGACTCTTGATCTCGGGGTTGTGAGTTTGCGCCCCATGTTGCAGGTAGAGATTATTTAAAAATAAAATCTTTTTTTTAAAAAAGAATCTTACTGGAGAAATTAATGAAATCTAAATAAAGTCTGTGGTTTCGTTAGCAGTACTCCAAGCACAGTACCAATGTTAATTTTTTAGCTATGACGAAGATACCATGTTGGGAACTCTTTGTATTATCTTTGCAACTGTTCTGTAAATCTAATCATTTCAAAATATAAATGTTTATTAAATAAAAAATATAGCCAAACTTAATAATAAAAAAACAGCTGCTCTGCTTGAAGCCAGAGAGGAGAGGCTCTCAGAAGCTTATCATCTCTGTCCCTGCCTTGCATCATCTCTGTCCCTGCCTTGCTGATCTCTTAGACAGCCTCTGGGGGATCCTCTATAGAACTGCTGGATTCCTTGGGAGTATGATTCCTAAACCACAGAACTAATCATTAGTAAGACTAAAGGATAGAAATAGAAGCCTAGCTCAGGCCTGATTAATTGAAAATCTATTAGTTTATTTTAAGGCCTTTCTCTCTATCATAGAAGATAATTAATTTGAACTGATATAATCTCCTCTTTACAAGGTCAAACATATTCCTGCCTAATATTCTGACCTTAAAACTGCAGAGCACTTGATTCTTTGTTTAAGGTATCTTAAAAGTGGTAGGCTTACGATTATACAAGATAAGGTGGCTGGCTTATGACTATACAAGAGTAGGAAAGTTTAGGCTGCAATTTTGAGGATGCGTGTGTATATTATAAAATCCCACCTTAGGTCTGAATTTTCATGAGGGCTCTTCAATGTCCTTAAACTAATAAAATACTAACTTTAATGAAAGACAGCTACAAACAGAATATATTTGAAAATCATATATCTAACAAAGGGCTTCCATCCAGAATATATAAAGAACTCTCCAAACTCAATAACAAGAAAAAAACACAACCCAATTTATAAATTGGCAAAAAGTCATGGTCACTAAACCAAAGAGGATATATAGATGGGAAATTAGCACATGAAAAGATGCACCACATTATTGGCCATTTGGGAAATGCAAATTATAACCACAAGAGATACCATTACACACCTATTAAATGACAAAACGAGAAAGTACTGACAATACCAAGGACTGATAAGGGTGTGGAACAACTGGATCTCTCATATGTTATTGGCACAAATACAAAATTGTATAGCCACTCTTAGAAAATGGTTTGGCAGGTTCCTATAAAGTTAAATATACACATACCATATGACCTAGAAGTTCAGTTCAGAGATAGAGAGCTGGAAAGATGTTGCCTATCCCATCAAAGGGAAAATCGGACGAATTACAAACTAATGAGTTTTCTTGTACTCATCAAAGAACTGAGGTCATAGAGTAAATGTCTTCCCAAAATCTGGAGGGAGATAGGCAGCTGCAGGGAGACACAAGCCTGGAGCATTTGCTTACCAGGGGCAGAAGCCATTATGAATATTAAACAAAAAATTGTGATGAACTCCTGGGGACCTGGCATGAGAACGCGAAGTTCCCAGGGGACTCAGCCATGTGGAGTTCCCACCCTCTTGCAGGCTTTTCCTCCAGGAATACCACCAGGCTCACACAGAGAATCCAGAAAGGTTTCCCTGTGGTGCTAGCAAGGAGAAGAGAACAGCCATTGCCAAAATCCTCCCAGACCCATTTCCCTGATCCCCCTTACAGAATGAAAAAGCTTAATCTGCAGGCACTGGTAAAATTGTGCTGCAACTAGGGGAAAGCAATGGAGGTCATCAAGGAAGCTTGGCCCAGACCTACTTTCCTATCTTCCCAAAGTAACAAAAACTTCCATCTTCAGGAGCCAGGGCATCAAAGCTGTAGCTAGGTATACTCATGCTGCTGGGAGAAGCAAACGGGAAACAAGCTCTACCCATAGGGAAGGGACAGGAATATTGTGAAGGTGTTCCCCCGACACCACGGTCCACGGTGCTTGCCTAAGAATCAGGCTTAACTGAGACACCAGAGAGGACTTTCTCTCTCACTCCCATTTCCGTTAGAACCTTTAACATATTAACTACAATTATTTTAACTTCTCTGATACTTTCATCATCTGTGTTATATCCAAGTTTGGCTCTGATGATTGCTTTGTCTCCAGGCTGTGTGTTTCTTGCCTTTTTGTAGGCAGAAGAATTCTATGTTGAAAATGTGATATGTTGTATAGCACAGTTAGATACTGAAGGAAATCTTTTGTACGTTTGGAGAAGAGTGTACAGTTACTTCTCCTAGGATTTTGGTATGGGTATGTCTGCTAGGATTTAGTATTAATCTAGTAAGGAGTTGTACTAAGTTTATCGTTGCTGTAGTTACCCTCAGTGCACCAAGAGCCTTCAAGTCCTTCTACTCATGCCTTGTTTTGATCTCCCCACTTGGACTTGGGTCTTTCCATTGTGTGGTTCCCTAGAGAAAGTCTGTTTCTTAGAGCTTTCTTAGCTGTATTTCTTTTTTTTTTTTTTAAGATTTTATTTATTTATTTGACAGAGAGAGACATAACGAGAGCAGGAACACAAGCAGGGGGAGTGGGAGAGGGAGAAGCAGGCTTCCCGCGGAGCAGGGAGCCCGATGCGGGGCTCGATCCCAGTACCCTGGGATCATGACCTGAGCCAAAGGCAGACGCTTAACCACTGAGCCACCCAGGCCCCCCTCTTAGCTGTATTTCATGCTTATGTTTTCGTTGAGACTTGTTGGTGGGTGGGGAGTGGGAGGGAGTATGTTTCCTGATGTCCTTAGTAAGTCTCAGTATTAGGCAGGCACTGTGAACCTGGGTCTCAGGGTTATGTGGCCCTCACAAGAGTTTCTGGCACTCTGCCAGATAGAATGCTGAGCCTAGCACTTATTACTCCAGGGATAGAGATTACTCCCCATTCCCACTCCCAGACTTCCCTTCTCCCAGCTGCAGTAGGCTAGAGCTTTGATGTCCTTCCCCCTGCAGATGAAGGCTTTTGCTACTTAGGGGAGATAGAGAGAATGGGTAGGCAAGAGTTTCAATGGCAGTTTCCATATGTTTCTTCCAACTGCAGTGGGTTTTTACCAGTGACCTTAGGCAACATATTTTGATAGTTTTCAGCATGCAAACTAAGGCTTTTGTTTTGTATGGGAGATTGAGAAGATTGGTTTGTATACTTTCAGCAGCCCCTGCTGTCCATTTTCCTCAGTCTTCTCAGGATTCTCCTCAGCTTCCCTGCCAGTGCCTAGTGGTGTTCTAGAAGAAAAGGGTTCAAGCAGGTGTGAAACTCCCAGGTCTGCGACCCCCTAGGACTTCACACTCTCACAGTACTACACACTCAGCCTTTAGCAATTCGTTAAACATGTTTACCTTCATTTTCTTACTGGCTTATGTGACATTTGAAGGCATCTTTCTCAGATAATCAAATGCTCAGGTCCTATGTCTTCTTATAGGTGCCTGTCTCTAGATTTCAAGTTAGTTATTTTCCCAGAAACCTCATTTCATTGATGGTTTCAAGAAAAGTATTTAAGTTGCAGTTTGTCCAGCTTTTTTCTTGTGAGGATGGAAGTGATGCTCTTTCCAAGTCTGTATATCTCCACATGGAAGCCAGCCATCCTTTTGTTTTCATCCTACCTATATCATTACATTTGCATATAGTTAGGTCATGGTTTTTAATTTTGATAGTCTTTGTTCTTTAATTGATGTAGTTAGGCCATTTAAATTTCGTGGATTATTGATGTTTGGATTTAGACCTACCATGTTATTGTTTTCTGTTTTTTCCTTCTGTTTTTCATTCCTGTTTTACCTTTACTGCCTTGTTTTGGTTTATTTAAAACTTTTCAATATCCCATTTCAATATATCTGTTGTGAGTTTGACTATATCTTTGCATGTGGTTTTATAGTAGTTGCTCTAGGAATTACAAAGTACATATTTAACTTTTCATTTTCCACTTAGAATCAATATTTTCTCATTTCAGTTCAAATGTAGAAAACTTGCCACCTTATAGGCCTCTTTACCATCTCCTCTTTAGGCTATAGTTGTCTGATTGGTTACATTCACATACGTTGAAAACTACACACAATGTTATAATTTTTTTTCTCATTAAACTTTTGTTTTAATGGGTCTCAAAATTCTGTGACAGATTTTTGGTCAAGTTGTTTCCATTAAAAAGTACTGAGTTTAAAAACTAATGACTTAAATGCCACACACACACACACACAAACCCCCAAATGGTCCACAAAACATTCTCCTTTCCTTCTGAAGGTTTTACAATGCATTATCATTAACCAGTTTTTTACTATTAAACTTAAATGGCCAATTAACATAAACAGTTCCCTTTTTTTAAGATTTTACTTATTTGACAGAGAGAGACACAGCGAGAGAGGGAACACAAGCAGGGGGAGTGGGAGAGGGAGAAGCAGGCTTCCCGCGGAGCAGGGAGCCCGATGCGGGGCTCGATCCCAGGACACTGGGATCATGACCCGAGCCTAAGGCAGATGCTTAACGACTGAGCCACCCAGGCGCCCGACGCAAACAGTTCTGACACCATTCTTCCAACACTGATTAAGACTGGGGTGGCAGGTATTGGGGATAATATTCATTTAACCTTCTGAGCTTTCTGGGCAGACTTGGTGACCTTGTCTACTCCAGCTGCCTTCTTGTCCACTGCTTTGATGACACCCACAGCAACCGTCGGTCTCATGTCATGAACAGCAAAATGAACAGGATAGTCTGTCATGAATAGTCATGAACAGGATAGTCAGAGAAGCTCTCAACACAAATAGGCTTGCCAAGAACCATATCAATGATGACAGGATCACCAGTTTTCAAGAACTTGGGACCATCTTCCAGCTTTTTTCCAGAACGATGATCTATCTTCTCCTTCAGCTCAGCAAACTTGCAAGCAATGTGAGCTGTGTGACAATCCAGCACAGGTGCATATCCAGCACTGATTCAGCCTGGATGGTTCAGGATAATCACCTGAACCGTAAAGCCAGCTGCTTCCATTGGTGGGTCACTTTTGCTGTCACCAGCCACATTGCCACAATGAACATCATTGACAGATACATTCTTTTTTTTTTTAATTTTTTTTTTTTATTATTATGTTATGTTTGACAGATACATTCTTGACATTGAAGCCCACATTGTCCCCAGGAAGAGCCTCACTCAAAGCTTCATGGTGCATTTCAACAGAGTTTACTTCAGTTGTAACGTTGACTGGAGCAAAGGTGACCACCGTGCCAGGTTTAAGAACACCAGTCTCCACTCGGCCCGCAGGGACAGTACCAATACCACCGATTTTGTAGACGTCCTCGAGAGGCAGGTGCAAGGGCTTATCAGTTGGATGAGTTGGTGGTAGAATACAGTCCAGAGCTTCATGCATTGTGGTTCCACTGGCATTCCCATCTTTACAGTGACTTTCCATCCCTTGAACCAAGGCATGTTAGCACTTGGCTCCAGCATGTTGTCACCATTCCAACCAGAAATTGGCACAAATGCTACTGTGTTGAGGTTGTAGCCAATTTTCTTAACGTAGGTGGTGCCTTCCTTAACAATTTCCTAATATCTCTTCTAGCTGTAGGGTGGGTGGCTCAGTGGAATCCATTTTGTTAACACCAGCAATTAGTTGTTTCACACCCAGTGCATAAGCGAGAAGGGCATGCTCATGGGTCTGCCATTCTTGGAGATACCAGCTTCAAATTCACCAACACCAGCAGCAACAATCAGGACAGCACAGTCAGCCTGAGATGTGCCTGTGATCACGTTTTTTATAAAGTCTCTGTGTCCTGGGGCATCAGTGATCATTGCATAATACTTGCTGGTTTCAAATTTCCACAGGGAGATATCAATGTTGATACCACATTCACATTCAGCTTTCAGTTTATCCAAGACCCAGGCATACTTGAAGGGGCCCTTTTCCATCTCAGCAGCCTCTTCCAATTTTCTGATAGTTCTTTTGTTGATCCCACCACATTTGTAGATCAGATGACCAGTAGTGGTAGACTTGCCCGAATCTATGTGTCCAACAACAACGCTGTTGATATGAGTCTTTTCCTTTCCCATTTTGGTTTAGGTTTAGGGATAGTTTTCATGACACCTGTGTTCTGGCGGCAAACCCATTGTGAAAAAAAGCCAGACAATGTTATAAATTTTACTTTTAAGTGTCGAACATGCTTTAAAGAACCGGGGAGGAAAAGAATCGTCTATTATATTTACCCAGATATTTACCATTTCTGGGTCCCTAGGTTTGAATCTGAGTTATGTGGTATTAGTGTTGAGAGTGTGAAGCTTCTGAATACTTTATCTGTGTAGGGTATGAGGTCCCTCAAATCTTTGAGATCAGCTTTATAAGGCTTAATGAGGCTTATGAGCTTTATAAGGTTCATGAGGTACATGGGGGTTTGCATTCAAGGTGTGAGATCCCTAAAATTTTGGAGGGTCTGTGTTTCATGTTTAGATTTGATGCATTTGGGGTCTGTGCTCAAGGAGTATGGCCCTTGAACACTTAGAGTGGCTATGCTCCAAGATTTTTGTGTAAGGTATTTGGAGTTCATGTTCAGGGTATAAGATTTCTGAACTCCTTGAGGTCTGTGGCTCAAGGTTTTGACTCTAAAGTATTTGGTTGTCTGTGGTCACAGTGTGAGGTCTCTGAAGTCTTCGAAAATTTGTGTTGTAAGGTTTGAACCTAAGGTCATTGTGGGTCTATGATCAGAGTGTGAGGCCTCTCATACCTTTTGGTGTCTTTCTTTTAATGTTTGAGTCTGAGGTGTTTGGCGAGTCTCTGTTCAGGGTGAGAGGTCTCCAAAACCTGTGGGGGTCTGTTTCCAAAGGCTTAAGTTTCATGTATCTGGAGGTCTGCATTCATGGCATGAGGTCTCTGTACTTTCTGAGGATCTGTGTCCCAAAGATTCAGCCTGAGTTATTTATAGGTCTGTATTCAGAGTTTGAAGACTCTGAGATTTCCAGCTTCTGTTCTGTGGGTTTAGTCTTAGGAATTAAGAGACTTGTTTTCAGGGTGTATAGTCTTTGAACTTTTAGAATGTCTGAGTCCCACATTTCGGTCTGAGGTATTTGGGGGTCTGTGTTCAGAAAGTGAGGTCCATGAATTCTTTGAAAGTCTTTGTTCCAAGTTTTTTGCCTGAGGTGTTTGGAAGTCCATGCTTAGGGTAGGAAGTCTCTGATCTCCCTAAGGGCATATATTCCATGTTTTGAGTCAGATATTTAGAGGTGTGTGTTCATGTTCTCTGAAATTTTTCAGGGTCACTCCAAAGGTTTGAGTCTGAAGTAACTGCTGGTTTGTGTTCAGGGTATGAGACCTTCTGAAATTTTTCAGGGTCTGCAGTGTAAGGTTTCAATCTGAGGTAACAGGGGGTCTGTGATCAAGTTGTAAAGTCTTTGAAACCTTTAGCTTGGATCCCAAGTTTCAGAGGTATTTTTGCCCTGTGTTCAAAGAATAAGGTTCTTGAAATCTTTTAAGTTCTAGGTTCCAAGTTTTTTGTCTGAGTTGTTTAGACATCCCTGTTCGGGATGTGAGGTCTCTGAACTCTTTAAGAATCTACGTTCAAAGGTTTAAATCTGAGATATTTGGAGGTCTGTGTTCATGGGATAAGGACTCTGAAGTCTTTGAGGGTTTGTGCCAAGGTTTGAAACAGGGGTTCTGGGAGTCTGTGATCAGGGCATAAGAGGTATCTGAACTTATTAACTGTCTGTGCTCCAGAGTTTGATCTGAAGTATTTTGGGGTCTGTGATCTGAGTGTGAGGTCACTCCATGCTATAACGATGTTGGTGCGAAAGTTTGTGTTCTATAGGGCTGTGACTTCTGGGTTGGAGGTTCTGAAACATTTTGAGGAACTGCATTCCCAGGTTTCCGTCTAATGTTGCAGGGGATCTGGGTTTGTGAATTCAGGGATTTGTGGTTGGAGTATGAGGACTCTGAAATTGCTGAGGGTCTTTGATAGATGAATTTTGAATCTGAGCTTCTGGAGTCTGTATTCAGCGTGTGAGCGTTCTGACCTTTGAAGGTCTATGTCGGCAGGTCAAGGTCTTAAGTGTTTGGTGGTGCATGTTCAGGTAGTGCCTGAGGTATGTGACTCTTTGAAGTTGTTGGTTTTTTTTACAGTTGATTTTGAGGTATTCGTGCATCAATATTTTGAGAGTAAGGGTTTGAAGTCTTTGAGGATCTATGATAATGCATTTGATGTATTTGTATGTCTGTGTTTAGAGTTTTCGTTCTGTGAAATCTTTAAGGGTCTGTGTTCCAAGAGGTGAGGCCTTTTATGTCTGTTTTCTGGGGGTAATACTCACAAATCCTGTAGGGCCTTATTCTAATGTTTATATGACATACATGGATTTTTTTAAAGGAGTGAGTTTATTGAACTTGTTGAAGGTCTGTGTCAAGGTTGGAATCTCAGGTATTTGTAAGGATGTATACTGGGTATGAGGTCTATGCATTCATTGAAGGTCTAAGTTCCAAATATTGAATCACCAATATTCGGAGGTGTGTCCAGATGGTAATGACATAGCATATTCTCATGGTATGTGTTCCAAGGTTGGAGTCTGAGGTGTTTGGGGTCTCTTTTCAAGGATGGAGGAGTCTGACCTTTTTGAGGGTTTGTTTCCCAAGTTTGCTTCCAAGTTTTTTGGTTTTGTTTTGTTTTTTGGCATCTAAGCTCAGGGTGTGAGGTTCTGAACTTAAGAGGGTCAGTGCTCCAAGAGTAGTGTGTGTAGTATTTGGTTACTGATGTTTAGGGTGTGAAGTCTCTGAAATCTTTGAGGTCCTTTGAATGTGAAGTTTTGGGGGTCTGTGTTCGGGGTATGAGGTCTCCGAATTCTTTGGGACCTGTGTTCCAAGATTTGACTCTGAGGTAACTGAATGAAGTACCATTTCCTATTGAGAGGTCCTATATATACATAGCCAAAGGGTGGTAGGAACTTTTTTTTTTTTTTAACATCATAAGCACACTTCCAAAATAGTGTCTGTAAATTCAAATGTCCTAAATAAACCTTGCTTGTTATAGATTTCCATATTTTCTGAGGGGAAAAATGTCCTGAAGATATTGTAATGGTTGTTTTTAAAATGCAGCACATAATTGGCAGGAAAAGTGTTTCCAGGAAAAATATATTGTTTATAGTAACACAGTCTTCCATTAGCAGTTGTTTTAGAAGAACTCTTTGTGGATATTATATTTTTCTAAACCAAACTATACTCTAGCTCTGCATTAAAATATCAGGACTATGTTTAAAGCATGCCTCAAATACCACATCCTGTACAAAACTTTCTTGGTCTTATAGATGCTAAAATGTTACCTAAAACCTTTCTGGAAATCCAGCCCACTCACACACATACCTCCCACCTCTAGCCAAAGGCAGAGTAGATTGTTCACCCTTCTTCACTCCTGTGGCATTATAATAATACATATTTTCTGTGAGATTTCATTTCACTCTGTCTGCTGTGCCTCCTCCCATTGAGAGCAGGGACAGAGACTATAACTTCTTTCAATATTTTTTTTTTTTAAGATTTTTTATTTATTTATCTGAGAGAGAGAATGGGAGACAGAGAGCATGAGAGGGGGAGGATCAGAGGGAGAAGCAGACTCCCCACCGAGCAGGGAGCCCGATGCGGGACTCGATCCTGGCACTCCAGGATCATGACCTGAGCCGAAGGCAGTTGCTTAACCAACTGAGCCACCCAGGCGCCCTTCTTTCAATATTTTTAGTTCCTTCCACGGTGCCTGACCTACAGTGGGTGGTAGTTATTTATTCATCCATTATTCTAATAAACCATCATGCCTTTAATTCTCTTTACCTGAATCCATTCTGTCATGTTACTCACAGTGTTGATCTGGTTTTGAAAAGAAGCGTTCATAAAGGGACCTGTGGTGGAAACTGGGATGCACCACCCAGATCCCCCATCAGACAGCTGTCAGCCCCCTTCAGGGATTGTCCCAACTGGAGAGAGCTGCTTCACTCAAGGTCACACTCCTTCCCTGGGTGGCCTACATTTAATGACTGATCAATAGGGGGATACAGGGCGCCTGGGTGGCTCAGTTGCTTAAGCGACTGCTTTCGGCTCAGGTCATGATCCCGGAGTCCTGGGATCGAGTCCCACATCGGGCTCCTGGCTCAGCGGGGAGCCTGCTTCTCCCTCTGACCCTCTCCCCTCTCATGCTATTTCTCTCTCTCTCTCTCTCTCTCAAATAAATAAATAAATAAAATCTTTTTAAAAAATAGGGGGATATAAAGGTATGACCATCTAACCCCAACCTGGGATAACTTTGATGGGCACTCAAGAGCTTCCCAAGGGGTCAGCCATGGCAGTAATAGGGCCTGCATCACCGTTCAGCTTCTCCCTCTACCCATCCTGGCTACATTGTCAAATTTGTTGGCTGGAAGTTGTTCATTCTGTTTTCTTATTGCCATTTTAATGTCTATAGGGTCTCTGTTGATAACCCCATGTATGTTCCTGATATCAGTGATTTGTTTTCTCTCCCTACTCTTACTCAGTCTAACTAGAAGTTTGTTAATTTTGTTGATCTTTTCCAAGTTCTGACTTTTGGCTTTGTTCATTTTCTCTACTGTCTGTTTCCAATAAAGTTTATTTCTGCTCTTTATTATTTCCTTCCTTCTCGTTACCAGGGATTAACTTTGCTCTTCTTTTTCTGGCTTCTTAAAGAGAGAACTTAGGTCACTGATTTTACATACTTCTTTTCAAATATTATCATTTAAAGCTATAAATTTTCCTCTAAGCATTCCTTTCGTTCAATCCCATGAATTTTGATCTGTTCTACTTTCACTGTCATTCAGCTCAAAATATTTTCTAATTTCCCTCATGATTTCATCTTTGACCCATAAATCATTTTAAAATATGTTGTTTAGGGACACCTGGGTGGCTCAGTTGGTTAAGCCTCTGCATTTGGCCCAGGTCATGATCCCAGGGTCCTGGGATGGAGTCCCCACATCAGGCTCCCTTGCTCAGCAGGGATCCTGCTTCTCCCTCTGCCTGCCACTCCCCCCTGCTTGTGCTCTCTCTCTCTCTCTCTCCCTGACAAATAAATAAATAAAATCTTTAAAAAAATAAAGTATGTTGTTTAATTTCCAGATTTAGGGGGTTTCCAATATATCGTATAATTGACTTGTGATCTAATTCAACTGTAATCATAGAATATGCTCTGTATAATTTTGGCCCTTTAAAATTTATCAAGATATGCTTTAAGGTCCAACCTATGGTCTATTGTGGTGAAAGGTATGATGTGCACTTGAAGACTGTATATTCTACAATTGTTGGATAGAGCATTCTATAGATGTCATTTAAGTCAAGGTGGTTGGGGCGCCTGGGTGGCTCAGTGGGTTGAGCATCTGCCTTCGGCTCAGGTCATAATTCCAGGGACCTGGGATCGAGCCCCGCAGTGGGCTCCTTGCTCAGCGGGGAGCCTGCTTCTCCCTCTCCTGCTCCCTCTGTGCTATATCTCTCTCTCTCTCTCTCAAACAAATAAAATCTTTAAAAAAAAAGCTTTAAGTCAAGGTGGTTGATAGCAGTGCTTAAACCATCTGTGTCTTCACTGATTTCATTTTTGGTCTAGTCATTGTATCAACTAAAGAGGGTGTTCAGATTTCCTGCCATGATTCTGTCAATTTCTGCTTCATGTATATTGAGGCTCTATTATTAGGTACATACATATTTATGATTGTTATATCTTTCTAAGGAACTATCCCTTCATCATTATGACATTTTCCTTTTACTGTCTTCAAGTCTGCTTTATCTGGTTTATAATATCCACTCCATCCTTCTTATGTTTTTTGGTGTGTATAATACAACTTTTTCCATTCACTTACTTTCAAACTCTCTGTAGCTTTATATTTAAATTCTGTGTTTCTTGTGTGTAGCATTTAGTAGGGCCTTGCTTTTTATCTCCTCTGTGCATCTCTATGTTTTATTGTTTATGCCACTAACATTTGATGTAATAATTGATAGGATTGTGTTCAGGGATATCAGGTTATTGGGAAGGGAGGTTGTTCTGTGTGTCCCCTCTGGTTTTTGTTTTATTTGTTTTTTTTTTAATTTATTTTTTTGCTTGTTTATCTGTTCTCTTCCCTCTTCCCCGCCTTTTTTTGGATTATTTGAATATTTTTGGTCAGCTGAAGAAACCCCAAACAAGGAGTGGTATTTAGGATAGCAGTAAACAGGCATTAAGTTCCCTGTGAGAGACAACAGTGTTACAGCATTCATCAAAATTAAGAAAAAATGGTCACTCCACCCTTAGAGATATTTGTCTGTGTTGTTCACTAAAGTTTTCCCAACTCCTAGAATAATCCCTAGCCACATAGTAGGTGCTTAATAAGGATTGGCTGAATGACGAAACTCTTTGACCAAGCAATCCTACTTGTAAGAATATATAATAAACTCTCTCGGGGCACCTGGGGGGCTCAGTCGTTAAGCGTCTGCCTTCAGCTCAGGTCATGATCCCGGGGTCCCGGGATCGAGTCCCGCATCGGGCTCCCTGCTTGGCAGGAAGCCTGCTTCTCCCTCTCCCACTCTGCCTACTTGTGTTCCTGCTCTCACTATCTCTCTCTCTGTCAAATAAATAAAATCTTAAAAAAAAAAAAAACCTCTCACACACACAGAGAGAGAGCTATGTGCACAAGACAGAAGGAGAAAACAACTGGTAAAAACATTAAATGTCTATTAATAGCCAACAGCGTACATTGGAAGGTAAATGAGTGATGAGTGTTCATGTTATACCATGGAGCACAAGTGAGCTGCAAAACAGAATAAGGGGGATTGATCTGTACTGGCCAGGATTTCTCCATGACATATCATTAATGGGTTGCAAGTGGGTAATGCTCATAGTGGGACCTTGTTAGTGTGTGTGTGTGTGATGTGTGAGAGCAGAGAAAAATGTCTGGAATAAAACACCTTTAACTGACCCCACTTTAACTAACCTGTGAGGTGGGGAAGAATGGGGTAGATGATAATAGCCTAATGTAGTCCATGTATTTAGATATCATTTGAAGCTTCTCCAGTAGACTATATTCATGTATTTTCTGTGTACATATTTCTAAAGGAAAGACATATACTGAAAACAATACTGGCACTACAGGGCTGTATGAGATTGGGGATATGAGGAGCATAGAGGAATAGGGTCTCAAACTCATAGGGACATGTAACTATAGGTCATGAGAGAAATCCCTCATCCTGACTTCTATTTAGACCATGAGCCCTTTAAGAAAAATTTCTGTTTTGTAATTCTTTACCAAATAGTCCTCTTCTCATATTATCCATATCAATCAATGGCACCATCACCCGTTTCATTTCCCAACACAGAAACCTGCTCTCAACATTTTACACCTACCTCTTCTTCACCCCAAGTCCAAATCCTTGCTGAGTTCAGTCCATTTTACTTCCCAAATACCTGTCTAATGTGCCCAATTCCTTCCATGTTTACTACATCCACTTAGTCCCCTTTGGCAAATTAATCTAGTAACTCTAGTAACTAACAAAAATAGTCTAGTAACTCTAGTAACAAAATAGTCTAGTAATTCTAGTCTTCTAACTCTCTTACAGTTTATTTTCCCCTTGATAATTTGCTTTCAAATTCCGTGTTTCTTTTCAGAGTGATCAAGTTGAAACCTGTAATTCATAACTCACTGCAACAACAAGTGGTATTTTTTACTTTCTACTGATGGCTTCATAGGTGTGGTTGAGGAAGAAGTTGGGTCTAACTATTTCACTATGTATTGATTTCCTATTTTTTTCCTTTGTCAATCTACAGTCTTCCAGAAAGCAAGAAGAGTGATCCAAGTGATCCTCAGAGTTGCTCAGAAAGTAAAAAGTGCTGTAGATGAGGCTTAAACCCATGATCTTGGCACTGCTCACAAATAGTACTGCCTGTGCGTACTGTGACCTAATCAAATGAGCCGCTGGAACCAAAACTGGGGCAAAGTCTAGGAAGCCTTAATAAAGAAACTTATCTTGACAATGCACAGTCTCTTCATAGGGACCTGGGTTTTGCCTGTATTGCCTTGGCATTTTCCAGAACACTTAAAGACTTTTGCTGACCTTCCATCCCCTCTGCAATCCTTCCCCACACCAGCAGTCAATACTGCATCTCAGATCTTCCTTTTGCTATAAATACTACCCCTGCTCACTCACTGATTTCTAACCTGACAAAGATATCAAAACATTTACTACCCTGGAACAGTTAGAGAGCTAGGAAAATGAGCCTTTAGAAAAATCATTTTTTTAATTGTAAACAAAATGGTAGAAGCATATGGGATTAGCCATATGCTTAACTCATTGAAATTATACTATGTATAAAAAGTCTCTCAAGTAACATCTTCCTTCTTTTAGATAAAAGTGTTTGTAAACACTAGTGTGGAAGCATATGTGAATAGCCCTGTGCTGAAGCCTTGAAATTACCCTGTGTATAATGCATCTTTCAAGTTATATCTTCATTCATGAAGATATAAGTGTTTGTAAACTTATGTGTGGAAGCCTGTGGGAATAGACTTATGCTAAACTCATTAAAACTATGCTGTGTGCAAAAAATAAAAATAAATAAAATTATAAACAAAACAAAAAGTGATTAATGTAAATTAGGAAAATGCAAGTAAATAATAAAAGAAGGAAAAATTACTTATTGGAAAATTACCCAGAATTTCCCACTCAAGAATACCACTTAATATATTGTATAGTTTCTGTAAGAGGAAGAAAAACTTTCTCTCTCTACCCTCTTAGATTCTTTGCTTTGGTTCCTGCAAATCAGACTGATAAAAGGCAGATTAACAAGAGAAAAACAAACAGAAGTTATTAACACATGCATCCTATATACTTGGGAGCTTTCAGTGATGATTAACTCAAAGAGGTGGCTAGAATTTGGAGTCTATATACTTAACTTAGTAAGGGAAAAGGAAGTGGAGAAAGGGTTCTTAGCGAAAAGCAAACGACTTTTTGGAAAGTTAAATGGGCCCTTGGTAGAATAGATGGGAGATTTAACTGTCAGCCTTAAAAATAAAATAGCCAGGTCCATAGTCTCTCATGGTTCATCTCTCCCTCCAATTCCGCCCCCCATTTTTCCCTTCCTTCTCCTAATGTCCTCCATGTTATTCCTTATGTTCCACAAATAAGTGAAACCATATGATAATTGACTTTCTCTGCTTGACTTATATCACTTAGCATAATCTCCTCCAGTCCCATCCATGTTGATGTAAAAGTTGGGTATTCATCTTTTCTGATGGCTGAGTAATATTCCATTGTATATATGGACCACATCTTCTTTATCCATTCATCTGTTGAAGGGCATCTCGGCTCTTTCCACAGTTTGGCTATTGCGGACATTGCTGCTATGAACATTGGGGTGCATATGGCCCTTCTTTTCACTACATCTGTGTCTTTGGGGTAAATACCCAGTAGTGCAATTGCTGGGTCATAGGGTAGCTCTATTTTTAACAATGAGAGACTATGGACCTGAGAAACAAACAGGGTTTTAGAGGGGAGGGGGGAGGGGGGATTGGTTAGCCCGGCGATGGGTATTAAGGAGGGCACGTACTGCATGGAGCACTGGGTGTTATACGAAAACAATGGATCGTGGATCACTACATCAAAAACTAATGATGTATTGTATGGTGACCAACATAACATAATAAAATTTTTAAAAAATGGTTAAAATGGGGGCGCCTGGGTGGCTCAGTTGGTTAAGCGACTGCCTTCAGCTCAGGTCATGATCCTGGAGACCCAGGATCGAGTCCTGCATCGGGCTCCCTGCTCAGCAGGGAGTCTGCTTCTCCCTCTGACCCTACCCCCTCTCATGTGCTCTCTCTCTCTCAAATAAATAAATAAAATCTTTTAAAAAAATGGTTAAAATGGTAAAAAAATAAAATAAAATAGCCAGTGATTTAACCAGCAAAAATGACTTTTTTCAGGAATAACAGAGAAACTGCAATTCAGGGCATGCAAACTGTGATGAACCATAGGCAGGTCCAAGGACAAATTAGAGGGGCTTGCTTTTTATAGAAGAAAGGAGGGAGTTGGGAAGGGTTGTTTTGAATGGAAGTTCATTGGAGGAGAGAGAGTTTGAGGTTGTGGCAGCTTCTCACTGGCTGAGTTGTGGTGGTTTCTCATTAGCTGGGTTGTTGCTGGGCAAGGAGAAAATCTTCCTTCTTCCTGCTGGGATACATAAAGTAAGCTACAACAAGTCATGCCTGAGTGGGACCCTCCCTTTATTGCTTCCCAACTCCATTTTGAATTAGGTTTCCTTTATTCATTTTCACATAATAGTCTTTTCTTAAAGATTTTTTTTTTTTTGAGAGAGAGAGAATGAGAGACAGAGAGCACGAGAGGGAAGAGGGTCAGAGGGAGAAGCAGACCCCCTGCTGAGCAGGGAGCCCGATGTGGGACTCGATCCCGGGACTCCAGGATCATGACCTGAGCCAAAGGCAGTCGCTTAACCAACTGAGCCACCCAGGCGCCCCTCACATAATAGTCTTAACGACAATGTCTGTTTGGATGTAGTACCAACTTATCTTCAGAAGAGAAGATAAGAGTTGCTCCCACGGAGAGTATTTATGATAATTGAGTTCTTTGGAGTCCTTTAGAAAGGCTCTGCTTTTAAGCAGATAAGAGATTACAGGAATTCCAAGTCTTTCAGCTCAAAATAATTCTTATGCCAAAGTTGCATATTTGGAGGTGGCCTACCCTGATCCTCTTCATTTCCTTCTAGGCTTTTGCTGTGCATTGCTAAAAGCAATGTCTGGCCCATATTAAGCACCCATGTGTGAACTTTTCTTCTGATGTCTCTTGACTTCTCCTTTCTGCTTTTATTGTTTCCTCCTCCCTCCCTCTTACCTTCTCATCCCTTTTGCCCTCTCCCTCATATTCTCACATCTCTCACTCACATCCCACCCAACTGTTGCAAGCTGAGCCCTCCTGGCTCTGTGCCCTGAGGTCAGGAACCCTGCACTACCAGCTGTCCTTCTTCCACCAGGGCAAGATTCCTGCTTAATGAAATGACCTCTATGAAGTTCATCTAAAATCCAAATCCAATTTTTGTTTCAAGTAAAGAAGAGAATGGTTGAATGCATGAATGCACTTCAGGGATGACTGACCGGAGGAAGAAGTTCCTGCTGGGCTTGTGACTGAGTTTAGGGGTGAACAGGGGCTCACACAAGGTCAGCCCCAATTACGAGGGCATGTCTACAGTTGACTGAGTTGGCTGATTCCTCCAGGGGTAAGCAGGCAGGGAGGAGTCAGAGATAACTCCAAAATGTATGCACACTCCAGCACCAAAGCCCTGTCTTCCAAAGTCATGAGGACCAGCCCAGCTACTGAGGCACCTGTGCAGAATAGTAGCCAATGACAGCACAGCATCTGAGGGAGGGAGCAAGACTTATGAGGACTTGAAATCCTCTATAACTGGGCAGAACTGGGGCTTGAAAGTTCTCTAGGACCAATCAGAGCCCAGGAACATCTTTGATTTCTGTTCCCCTCATCCCAGAGCCAGTGTCTGCCCTGGATACTCAGTCTTAAGGCCAATTCAAAGTGGACAAAAGGATGAAGAGGTAGACTAAGAACAATGATAGAGGTCACAGAACAGGTGAATGTCAAAGCTGGAAAGTGGGTGTCTGCTTAGAGCCCAAGTAGAAGCCAGGAGGATAGGGTTGTCAGATTCTTATCTCCACCAGGAGTGGTATTGATTCCCCTCCTCCCTGAACCACAGTGTATGGGTCTAGCACAGCCCCTCCCAACAGTAGACCATTCCCTCCTTGTATCCCCCCGCTATATTATACTAGTGAAATGCTCCATCCACAGCTCCTTTCCCAATCACTCAAAGGAGTCCTTTATCCACATCAATCCTCATGCACTCTAGACTGTCCCTTCCTGTTTACCCATCCCAACATCCAGAAATGGATTACTGCAAACCCTGAATTTTTTGTAGGAAACAAAGGCCCAGTTTCCAGTTGCTGGCCTCAGAACTTCAACCTGGCATGTGGTTCAGAGCCCCTTCCATGGGACTTAAGCCTGGGGTCCAGAAGAGGAACCAAGTGTTTCTGCCCCAAGGGAGTCAAGTTTCAAAGCCTTTGCACTGGCTAGCCATGTCTAGTCCACTCTTTACACAGCCCTGCACTTGGCTCATTTCTCAAGGTTCTGTTCAAACATCACCTCATTTGAGAGTCTTTTCATTATCACCCCAAATAAAATGTACAATACCCCACATCATTCCTTGCTATCCCCTTAAGCATGTTTTGTTTACCTCTCTCCCTTCTATCCTCAGCCCTGGAGTAAGGGCCAGGTGTTTTGGGGCCCGCTGAGGAAGGTTATATTCCTGCAGAATAGCCCAGTAGAGGAGGATTTGTCTGGCCTTTTACCAACAAGAACGTTAATCATATTGGAAATTACTTGGGTTAACGGATTAACCCAGAAGTCCAGGGCCTAGGCCTGAGTGGGGAAGGAAGACAGACATGGGTGAGACACATAAGTGCCTTTTGCCCATTAAAGATATGGGAGTAATAAGGCCCAGAGGATGTGGGCCCCAAGATCCAGGAAAGGTGGTGGGTGGGGAGTGAGACCTCATCCCAACCCCATCCCACCCCATTTTGGGAACTGCTGCAGAGTAGGAGGCACTATAAAGAGCTGAAGGGGGCCCATGGGGCACCTGTGGAGGACATTGTGGGCAAAAAGTTAGACCCTCCCAGGTAGAACATCCCCTCCACCCACTCTCAGGACCCTGGAGCACTGTGGATACTCAGCTTTTCATCATTGTGATCTTGGGCCCCTCTCCCTCCCCTAGCAGGCGCACAGTCCAACAGTCCAAAAGCTAGGATTGGGTCTTTTAAAGCCTTTGGAAATGGAGACTGTGAGAAAAGCCTCAGAGCATTGCCACTCTGGAGGCTTAGACCTGGAGTTTGGTTCAGGCCATGGCAGATGGATAGAGAAGGAGGCTTAACCAAGGGTGTGGACAGATGTGGACACCCACATAAACCCTCTCTGACCAGTATGTTCCCTGTGGCATAGCTTTCCTCACAGAGTTGACCCTCTCCACAGAGCCAGCTCCTGGATTCTGCATAGCAAGGGCATCCTAGTTTACCTGAGTCCTCACCTGCTCCTCTGAGAATAGTAAGATCTTGTCACTCAAGGTGAGACAGGTCCCAGGCCCAGGGCTTTCCACATCTGCAGGCCAGGAACAATGTCTGCAGGAATGGGAGAGGCCTGGTAACTGGGGTCTTCTCCTTTATCCCACCTTCTGAAGTATCCAACATAAGCACCTCCATCCTCAGAGCCCTCAGAAAGCTTTCTCTCCATGCCCTGACCAGTCTGGTATTCAGCCAAGTGCAGAGAGCCTCCCTCACCTTTCTGATGAGGCCCCAGGCCTCAGAGTTGATTCAGACCCCCAAACAGTTTCTAGAACTCATACCTCGTGATAAAGACACTGAAGCAGCTTAGAGACTTCACACTATGTAAGGAGACCCCCCCAGAGATGTCATACTGTGGATATAGATCCACAGATAACACAGAGACCACACACCTGGGACTGAACACAGACCCCCCTAAGCAGCTCACAGACGTCACACCCAGAACAGAAAGTCCCAAACAGTAAAGAGTCTTCACACCCTGGCACAGACCCTCAAAAAGCCTACTAATATCATGCCCTGGGTCACACATACTCAAACAGCTCAGACACCTGACATCCCCGTTGGAGTGGAGCCACTTGACACTGAGGATATATAGACCCCTAAATATCCAGACCTCACAACCTAAAAATAGATCCCTAAAGAGTTCAGTATAATACATACACTCCATGTACCTCTGAACCTAGACAAAGACCTCTGAATAGGTGAGAGACCTAATATCCTGGGCACAGACCCCCAAAGACCTCAGAGAGCTATCCAAGCACCAGTCCATCAAAGCAACTCGACAACTCACTCTGGACACAGACACATGAACAGCTCAGAAAGCTCACATCCTGGACACAGAACACCAAAGAACTCAGAGACCCAACAGCCTTAAAATGGACCTCCAGAAATTACACAAACCTTACATGCTTAATAGACTCACCAGAAATTTGGATACATCATATCCTGGGGCACAGACCCCCAAATAGCCACAGAAAACACATACTTGAAAATAGACCATCAAATACTTCAGAAATCTCACAATGCACCTGTACAGCTTGGAATCTTAAAAAATCTTTATATAGGGGCTTCTGGGTGGCTCAGTCGTTAAGTGTCTGCCTTCGGCTCAGGTCATGATCCCGGTGTCCTGGGATGGAGCCCCACATCGGGCTCCCTGCTCCACAGGAAGCCTGCTTCTCCCTCTCCCACTCCCCCTGCTTGTGTTCCCTCTCTCACTGTGTCTCTCTCTGTGAAATAAATAAAATCTTTAAAAAAAAATCTTTATATAGACCTTTTCCCCTTCCCAAAAAGAGCTCAGAGAATCCACACCCTAAACTCAGACCTCCTAAAAGCCACAGAAGTCACACCCTAGAAATCATACTACCGAACAATAAATACATCTTACATCTTAGACACAGAACTGTATATAGCCTGAGAGATCGCCATGGAGCTCAGGACTTCACCCACAATCAGTGCATAGCTCAGACAACTAATGAACCCAGAGACCTCACACTCCACATAGACCCTGAAACAACTGACCGACCTCATACCCTCAAACACTGCCAAACAACTCAGCATCCTTACACCCTGGAACAAGGATTCCTATAGAGTTCTGAGACTTCACACCAAGAATGCAGATCCAGAAAACCTCAGAAACTTCAAAACTTAGGACATAGACCCCCAAAGAACTCAGAGACATCACATGCTGAACATAAACCTCCAAAAAGCTGAAAGACCTCACACCAGGAAACAGGCAAACAATTTAGAGATCTAATATCCTGTGCAAAGACCCAAAAATAGACTTACAGATTTCAGAGCCTGAATACAGATCCCCTAAAGAGGTGAAAGACTATAAACATTGGGAAACAGACCCACAATTAACTTAGGAACCTCATACCTTGGGCCACTTTTTCGAAGTGCTTAGACAACTCACACTGTGGTCATAGGCCCCTGAAATAGTCCCAAAACATCATCTTCTGGGACACAGACCACAGAAGAAATCATGCACTTTACAGCCTTGGCACAGGCCCCCATGTTGTTCAGAGGCCTTCAAAACTCCAGATACTTCATACTCTGAACAATGAACTCCAAAACTAAAAGACCTCACATCTTGCATATGGACCCAGGTGAAGAATCTCCTAACATAAGACACCTGTCACCCTGGGACACAATTTAGAAACCTCAAATCCTGGGACACTGACTTTGAAAATGTTCAAAGACATTACACTTTATTCTTTTATTATTGAAGTATAATTGACATACAATGTTATATTAGTTTCAGGTGTACAACATATTGATTCAACAATTCTACATATTACTCAGTGCTCACCATAGCTACTCAAGTGTAGTCATTATCTGTCACCATACAATGTTATTACAATATTATTGATGATATTTCCTATGCTGTACTTTTCATTTCTGTGACATATTTATTTAAAACTGGAAGTTTTGGGCGCCTGGGTGGCTCAGTTGGTTAAGCGACTGCCTTCGGCTCAGGTCATGATCCTGGAGTCCCTGGATCGAGTCCCGCATCGGGCTCCCTGCTCGGCAGGGAGTCTGCTTCTCCCTCCGACCCTCTCCCCTCTCGTGTGCTTGCTCTCTCTCATTCTCTCTCTCTCAAATAAATAAATAAATAAAATAAAAATAAAAATAAAAAAAAAAAAAATAAAACTGGAAGTTTGTACCTCTTAATCTCCTTTAGCTATTTTGCCCATCCCCTTATCCACCTACGCTCTGGCAACCACCAGTTTGTTCTCTGTATTTAAGAGCCCATTTCGTTTTTTGTTTGTTTGTTCATGCATTTTGTTTTTTAGATTCCAAGTGAAATTATATGGTATTTGTCTTTCTCTGACTTACTTCACCTAGCATAATACTCTCTAGCTCCATCCATGTTGTCACAAATGGCAAGGTCTCATTCTTTTTTATGGCTCAGTAATATACCACTGTGTGTGTGTGTGTGTGTGTGTGTGTGTGTGTGTGTGTGTGTGTTATATAACATCTTCTTTATCCATTCATCTGTCAAGGACACTTGGGCTGCTTCCATACTTTGGCTATTGTAAATAATGCTGCAATAAATAGAAGGGTGCATATATCTTTTCAAATTAGTGTTTTAGTATTCTTTGGGTAAATACCCAGTAGTGGAATTGCTGCATCTTATGGTATTTCTATTTTTAATTTTTTAAGAAACCTCCATACTGTTTTCCACAGTGGCTGCACACATTTGCATTCGCACCAACTGCAAGAGGGTCCCTTTTTCTCCACATCTTCACCAACACCTATTGTTTCTTGTGTTGTTGACTTTAGCCATTTTGATAGGTGTGAGATGATATCACATTGTAGTTTTGCTTTGTATTTCCCTGATGATAAATGATGATGAGCATCTTTTCATGTGTCTTTTGGCCATCTGGATGTCCTCTTTGAAGAAATGTCTGTTCATGCCTTCTGCCCATTGTTCATCGGATTACTTGCTTTTTGGGTGTTCAGTTTTATAAGTTCTTCATATATTTTGGATACTAACCCTTTATCAGATATGTCATTTGCAAATATCTTCTCCCATTCTGTAGGTTGCCTTTTAGTTTCATTGATTGTTTCCTTCACTGTGCACAAGCTTTTTATTTTGATGAAGTCCAAATAGTTTATTTTTGCTTTTGTTTCCCTTGCCTCAGGGGACATATCTAGAAAAAAAGTTGCTATGGCTAATGTCAGAGAAGTTATTGCCTGTGCTCTCTTCTAGGATTTTTATGCTTTCAGGTCTCATATTTAGGTACTTAATCCATTTTGAATTTGTTTTTGTGTATGGTATTAGAAAGTGGTCCAGTCTCATTCTTTTGCATGTTACCATCCAGTTTTCCCAATACCATCTGTTGAAGAGATTGTCTTTTTCCCATTGGATATTCTTTCCTGCTTTGTCAAAGATTCATTGACCATATAGTTGTGGGTTCATTTCTGGGTTTTCTGTTCTGTTCCATTGATCTAGGTGTCTATTTTTGTGCCAGTACCATACTGTTTTGATTACTACAGCTTTGTAATATAACTTGAAGTACGGAATTGTGATGCCTCTAGCTTTGATTTTTCATTTTCAAGATTGCTTTGGAGTCCTTTGTGGTTCCACACAAATTTTAGGATTGTTTGTTCTAGTTCTGTGAAAAATGCTGTTGCTATTTTGATAAGGGTTGCATTGAATGTGTAGATTGCTTTGAGTAGTATACACATTTTATTTTATTTTATTTTTTATTTATTTATTTTTAAAGATTTTATTTATTTGAGAGAGAGAGAGAGAAACAGCATGAGAGGGGAGAGGGTCAGAGGGAGAAGCAGGCTCCCCGCCGAGCCGGGAGCCCGACGCAGGACTTGATCCCAGGACTCTGGGATCATGACCCAATCCGAAGGCAGTCACTCAACCAACTGAGCCACGCAGGCGCCCCCAGTAGTATACACATTTTAACAATATTTGTTCTTCCAATATATGAGCACAGAATGTCATTTTTTTAAGATTTTATTTATTTATTTGAGATAGAGTGAGAGAGAGCACAATCAGGGGGATCAGCAAGCAGAGGGAAAAGCAGGCTCCCCACTGAGCAGGGATCCCAATGCAGGACTCCATCCCAGGACTCCAGGATCATAACCTGAGCCAAAGGCAAACACTTAACCAACTGAGCCACTCAGGTGCCCCGGAATGTCATTTCTTTGTGTTGTCTTCAATTTCTTTCATCAATGTTTTATAATTTTCAGAGTACAGGTCTTTCACCTCTTTGGTCAGGGTTATTCCTATGTATCTTAATATTTTTGGTGCAATTTTAAATAGGATTGTTTCCTTAATTTCTCTTTCTGCTGCTTCATTATTGGTGTATAGAAATGCAACCGATTTCTGTACATTAATTTTGTATCCTGTAAGTTTACTGAATTTGTGCATCAGTTCTAGGAGTTTTCTCATGGAGTAGTTTGGGTTTTCTATATATAGTATCCTGGTATCTGCAAACAGTGAAAGTTTTCCTTCTTTCTTACCTACCTGGATGCCTTTTATTTCTTTGTGTTGTCTGATTGCTGTGGCTAGGACTTCCAGTACTATATTGAATAAAAGTGGTAACAGTGGACATCCCCATCTTATTGCTGATTGTACAGGAACAGTTCTCAGTTTTTCCCCATTGAGGATGATATTAGCTGTTGAGGTATGTTCCTCTGAACATACTTATTGGAGGTTTTTATCATGAATAGATGTTGTACTTTGTCAAATGCTTTTTCTGTGTCTATTGAAATGATCATATAGTTCTTATCCTTTCTCTTATTGATGTGATGTATGTTGTTGATGGAATTGTGAATATTGATCCACCCTTGCAACCCAGAAATAAATCCCACTTGATTGTGGTGAATGATTTTTAATGTATTGTTGGATTTCTTTTGCTAGTATTTTGTTGAGGATTTTTACATCTATGTTCATCAGAGATTGGCCTATAGTTCTTTCTGTTGTTGTTGTGTCTTTATCTGGGCTTGGTATCAGGGAAATGCTGACCTCACAGAATGAATTTCTAAGTTTTCCTTCCTTTTTATTTTTTCGAATAGTTTGAGAAGAGTACTATTAACTCTTCTTTAAATGTTTGGTAGAATTTGCCTGTGAAGCCATCTGGTCCTGCACTTTTTTTGTTGGAGGTTTTTGATTACTGACTGAATTTCTTTTCTGGCAATTGGTCCATTTGAATTTTCTATTTCTTCCTGTTTCAGTTTTGGTAGGTTATATGTTTCTAGGAATTTATCCATTGGAGGTTGCCCAAATTGTTGGCATATAGTTTTTCACAATATTCTCTTATGATTATTTGTATTTCTGTGGTATTGTTTGCTATTTCTCCTCTCTCATTTGTGATTTTATTTATTTGGGTCCTTTCTCTTTTTTTTCTTGATAAGTCTGGCTAAAGGTTTACCAATTTTATAAATTTTTTTGAAGAACCAGCTCCTGATTTCATTGATCTGTTCTATTGGGTTTTTTAAGTTTCTATATCATTTATTTCTGCTCTAATCTTTATTATTTCCTTCCTTCTGCTGGTTTTAGGTTTTGTTTGTTCTTTTTCTAGCTCTTTTAGGTGTAAGGATAGGTTATTTATTTGAGATCTTTCTTCCTCCTTGAAGTAGGCCTGTATTGCTATAAAGTTCCCTCTCCAACCACTTTTGCTGCATCCCAAAGGTTTGAACCATTGTGGTTTCATTTTCATTTGTTTCCATGTGCGTTCTTATTTCTTCTTTTATTTCCTAGTCGACCCATTCATTGTTTCATAGCATGTTGTTTAACCTCCATGTATTTGTGATCTTTCCCAGATTTTTTCTTGCCCGTGACTTCTAGTTTCATAGCATTATGGTCAGAAAAGATGCATGATATGACTTCAATCTTCTTGAATTTGTTGAGCTTTGTTTTGTGGGCTAATATGTGATCTATTCTGGAGAATGTCCCATGTGCACTTTAAAAAATGTGTATTCTCCTGTTTTAGGACGGAATGTTCTGAATATATCTGTTAAATCCATCTGGTCCAGTATGTCATTCGAAGCCATTGTTTCCTTGTTGATTTTCTGTTTGGATGATCTGTCTATTGATGTAAGTGGGCTGTGTTAAAGTACCCTACTATTATTGTATTACTCTCGATTAGTTCCTTTATATTTGTTATAACTATTTTATGTATTTGGGTGCTCCCATGTTGGGTGCATACATATTTACAATTATTATATCTTCTTCTGGATTGTCCCCTTTATTATCATATAGTGCCCTTCTTTGTCTCCTGTTACAGTCTTTGGATTAAAGCCTATTTTGTACAATATAAGTATTGTTACTCTGGCTTTCTTTTGACATCCATTTGCATGATAAATGTTTCTCCATCCCCTCACTTTCAATCTACAGGTGTCTTTAGGTCTAAAATGAGTCTCTTGTGGACAGCATATAGATGGGTCTTGTTTTTTAATTCATTCTGTCACCCCATGTCTTTTGATTGGAGGATTTAGTCCATTTACAGTCAAAGTAATTATTCATAGATATGTATTTATTGCCATTTAATTACCTGTTTTGTAGTTGCTTCTGAAGATTTTCTCTGATCCTTTCTTGTCGTTCTCTCTTTCATGGTTTGCTGGCTTTCTTTAGTGATATATTTGAATTTCTTTCTCTTTATTCTTTGCATATTTATTAGTGTTTTTTTTTAAGTAGGCTCCATACCCAGCATGGAGCCCAACACAGGGCTTGAACTCACAACCCTGAGATCAAGACCTGAGCTGAGATCAAGAGTCAGATACTTAACAGACTGAGCACCCAGGCACCCTTATTAGTGGTTTTTGATTTGTGGTTACCATTAGGTTTGTATATAACCTCTTCTGCATATACCAGTCTATATTAAGTTGATGGTAGTTTAAGTTTAAACCCATTTTTTACTACTCTCTTCCCCACATTTAGATATATGGTGTCATGTTTTACATCCTTTTATTTTGTGAGTTCCTTCACTGATATTTTACAAAAATATTCATTTTTACTGCTTCTGTGTTTCTTACCTTCATACCCACAAGTATCTCAACACCGATATTGGGATACATACCCTCTAAAAGTTCACAGATCTGAAACTCTGAACACAGACTCCAAACACAGGGACAAAAACACTCAAGGAACCCCAAAACTGTCTAGAAACCTCACACTAAGAAATGCAAATCAAAACTACAATGAGATATCACCTCACACCTCTTTGAATGACTATCATTAAAAAGACAAGAGAAAAGTGTTGGTGAGGATGTGGAGAAAAGGGAACTCTTGTGCCCTGTTGGTGAGAAGGTAAATTGGTATAGTCACCATTCCATTACAAGAAACAGTACGGAAGTTTCTAAAAAAAAAATCAAAATCAAAATAGAACTACCATATGATCCAGCAATCCCACTTCTGGGCATATATCCAAAGGAAATGAAAACTGGATCTTCCTTTTTTCAATATATTTTTTTTAAGATTTTATTTATTTATTTGTCAGAGAGAGAGAGCAAGCACAAGCAAGGAGGGCAGCAGGCAGGGGGAGAAGCAGGCTCCTCGCTGAGCAGGGAGCCTGATGCAGGACTCGATTCCAGGACCCTGAGATCATGACCTGAGCCAAAGGCAGCTGCTTAACCAACTGAGCCAGCCAGGCATCCCGAAAACTGAATCTTTTTTTTTTTTTTAAAGATTTATTTATTTATTTGAGAGAGCGAGAATGAGAGAGAGAGAGAGAGTACATGACAGGGGGAGGGTCAGAGGGAGAAGCAGGCTCCCCGTCGAGCAGGGAGCCGGATGCAGGACTCGATCCAGGGACTCCAGGACCATGACCTGAGCCGAAGGCAGCTGCCCAACCAACTGAGCCACCCAGGTGCCCCCCGAAAACTGAATCTTGAAGAGACATCTGTACCCCATGATCAATAGCAGCATTATTAACAATAGCCAAGATATAGAAACAACCTAAGTGTCTGTCAACAGATGAATGGATAAAGATGATGTGATGTATATACATATTTATAAAATTCAGCCATGAGAAAGAAGGAAACCCTGCCATTTGCAACAATCTGGATCCAACTTGAGGGCATTAAGCTAAATGAAATAAGACAGAAAAAGACAAACACTGCATGGTATAACTTCTATGTGGAACCTGAAACTAAGAAAGCCAGACTCAGAGAAATAGTAGAGTAGTAGGTACCAGGGGCAAGGGGTAAAAGAAATGGGGAGATATTGGTCAAAGGGTACAAACTTCCAGTTATAAAATGAGTAAGTTCCTGGGGCACCTGGGTGGCTCAATTGGTTAAACATCTGACTTTTGATTTCAGGTCAGGTCATGAACTCAGGGTTATGAGATTGAGCCTTGAGTAGGGCTCTGCGCTGGGCATGGAGCCTGTTTAAGATTCTCTCCCTCTCCCTCTGTGCCTCCCCCCTCACTCATGTAATCCCTCCCTCTCTCTCTCTCTCATTCTCTCTCTCAATCTCTCTCTACCTCTTAAAAAAAGGATGAATAGAGGAGGAACAAGATGGCGGAGGAGTAGGAGACCTAAATTTCGTCTGGTCCCAGGAATTCAGCTGGATAGGGATCAAACCATTCTGAACACCTAGGAGCTCAACAGGAGATTGAAGAAAGGAATAGCAGCAACTCTGAACAGAAAAGCGACCACTTTCTGGAAGGTAGGACGTGGGGAGAAGTGAATCCGAGGCGATATTCGGGAGGATAGACGGCGGGGAGGGGGCCTCCGTCGGCTGCTTCTGGCAAGTGACAGAGCAGCGGAGCACAAAATCAGAACTTGTAGAAGTCTGCTCCGCTGAGGGACGTCACTCCAGTGGCTAAGCCGGGGGTGGAACCCTCGTGGGACAGTGTGGTCCCAGGACCCTCGGGGTCACAGAAAGACCAGGGGTGCCTGAGTGCGGCAGAGCTCCCAGGTATCAGAGCGGGGAAGCCGGCTGCAGAGACGAAGCAGAGGAGCGGGCTCTCAGCTCGGGGTTGCCATAAACCGTGATCCGCGGCACAGTCGGGCCACTGCTCCTCCAGCAGGGACCCGACAAGCGGCAGATCCAGGGAGACTCACCTTCTTCCCCCGGGAGGAGAGGTGCGGGAGCACACCGCAGGGATCTGCTGGGTTTGGAGACTCCACACGGGGTCGGGTGCCAGATAGAAAGGCGCGGTCACAGGCCGGGTGAGCGCGGAGTGCGGCCGGAGACCGGGGAGACGGGAGTGACTGACTGCTTTTCTCTGGGGGCGCACTGAGGAGCGGGGCCCCGAGTTCTCGGCTCCTCCGGGGCGGAGACTGGGAGGCCGCCATTTTCACTCTCCGCCTCCAAAGCTGTACGGAAAGCTTGCAGGGAACATAAGCTCCCGAGAGCAACCCCGAGCGGATTACTTAGCCCGGACCGGCAAGGGCGGGGCAATTCTGCCTCCGGCAAAGACATTTGGGAACCATGGCAACAGGCCCCTCCCCCAGAAGATCAGCGAGAACAGCCAGCCAAGACTGAATTTACTGATCACTGAGAACGGCAGAACTCCAGCGCTAGGGGAATAATGCACATAGAATCCATGGCTTTTTTACCATGATTCTTTAGTCTTTCAAAGTTAATTTTTGAAATTTTCCTTTTTTTCTTTTTTTGGATTTTTCTTTTTCCCTTTATCAACCAACATCTTATCAATCCCTTTTTTTTTTTTAAAGATTTTATTTATTTATTTGAGAGAGAGAGAATGAGAGAGAGCACATGAGAGGGGGGAGGGTCAGAGGGAGAAGCAGACTCCCTGCTGAGCAGGGAGCCCGATGCGGGACTCGATCCCGGGACTCCGGGATCATGACCTGAGCCGAAGGCAGTCGCTTAACCAACTGAGCCACCCAGGCGCCCTTATCAATCCCTTTTTTAAAAAAATCTTTTTTATTTTTCATTTTTAGTCATATTCTATCCCTTCATATTATTAACCTTATTTTTGGTATATATATATATAAGTTATTCTCTCTTTAAAATTTTGGGATACATGGGGTGCCTGGGTGGCTCAGTTGTTAAGCGTCTGCCTTCGGCTCAGGACATAATCCCAGGGTCCTGGGATCGGGCCCCGCATCAGGCTCCCTGCTCCACAGGACACCTGCTTCTCTCTCTCCCACTCCCCCTGCTTGTGTTCCCTCTCTCGCTGTTTCTCTCTCTCTGTCAAATAAATAAAATATTTTTAAAAAAGAAAAAAAGAAAATTTTGGGATACAGTTTCTTCTAACAGACCAAAATATACCCTAAATCTCTAGTGTATGGCTTTGTTCTAGTCTCCTGCCTGATCACATTCTCTCCACTCCTTTTATTTTTAATTCCTCTTCTTTCTTCTTTCATCCAACTTCTTATCAATTCCTTTTATCAAATCTTTTATAATTTTCATCTTTACACTCATATTCCATCCCTTCATCGTATTTACCCTTATTTTTGTACATATATAAGTTTTTCTTTCCTTAAAATTTTGGGAGGCACTTTCTTCTAACAGACCAACATACACCCAAAATCTAGTGTGTGGCACTGATCTATGCACCAGCCTGATCATATTAGATCATATTCTGGTTTTTTTAATCTTTTTCTTTTTTCTTTCTTTCCCTTTCTTTTCCCCTGGTTTCAGGTCTCTTCTGATTTGTTTAGTGTATATTTTTCGGGGCGTTGTTACCCTGTTAGCATTTTGTTCTCTCATTCATCTCTTCTCCTCTGGACAAAATGACAAGATGGAAAAATTCACTTCAAAAAAAAAGAACAAGCAGTACCGACTGCCAGGGACCTAATCAATACGGACATTAGTAAGATGTCAGAACTAGAGTCCAGAATGACGATTATAAAGACACTAGCTGGGCTTGAAAAAAGCATGGAAGATACCAGAGAAACCCTTTCTGGAGAAATAAAAGAACTAAAATCTAACCAAGTCGAAATCAAAAAGGCTATTAATGAGGTGCAATCAAAAAAGGAGGCCTAACTGCTAGGATAAATGAGGCAGAAGAGAGAATTAATAATATAGAAGACCAAATGATGGAGAATAAAGAAGCTGAGAAAAAGAGAGATAAACAACTACTGGATCACAAGGGCAGAATTCGAGAGATAAGTGACACCATAAGATGAGACAATATTAGAATAATTGGGATCCCAGAAGAAGAAGAAAGAGAGAGAGGGGCAGAAGGTATATTGGAGCAAATTATAGCAGAGAACTTCCCTAACTTGGGGGAGGAAATAGGCATCAAAATCCAGAAGGCACAGCAAATCCCCCTCAAAATCAGTAAAAAAAGGTCAACCCCCCCGACATCTAATAGTAAAACTTACGAGTCTCAGAGACAAAGAGAAAATCCTGAAAGTAGCTCGGGACAAGAGGTCTGTAACCGACAATGGTAGAAACATTAGATTGGCAACAGATCTATCCACAGAGACCTGGCAGGCCAAAAAGGACTGGCATGATATATTCAGAGCATTAAACGAGAAAAACATGCAGCCAAGAATACTATATCCAGCTAGGCTGTCATTGAAAATAGAAGGAGAGATAAAAAGCTTCCAGAACAAACAAAAACTAAAGGAATTTGCAAACACGAAACCAGCCCTACAAGAAATATTGAAAGGGGTCCTCGAAGCAAAGAGAGAGCCTAAAAGTAACATAGACCAGAAAGGAACACAGACAATATACAGTAACAGTCACCTTACAGGGAATACAATGGCACTAAATTCATACCTTTCAATAGTTACCCTGAATGTAAATGGGCTAAATGCCCCAATCAAAAGACACAGCCTATCAGATTGGATAAAAAAACAAGACCCATCGATATGCTGTCTGCTAGAGACTCATTTTAGACCCAAAGACACCCCCAGATTGAAAGTGAGGTGGTGGAAAACCATTTGCCATGCTAATGGACACCATAAGAAAGCTGGGCTGGCAATCCTTGTATCAGACAAATTAGATTTTAAATCCAAGACTATAATAAGAGATGAGGAAGGACACTATATCATACTTAAAGGGTCTATCCAACAAGAAGATCTAACAATTGTAAATATCGATGCCCCTAACATGGGAGCAGCCAATTATATAAGCCAATTAATAACAAAAGCAAAGAAGCACATTGACAACAATACAATAATAGTGGGGGACTTTAACACCCCCCCTCACTGAAATGGACAGATCATCTAAGCAAAAGATCAACAAGGAAATAAAGACTTGAAATGACACACTGGACCAAATGGACTTCACACATATATTCAGAACATTCCATCCCAAAGCAACAGAATACACATTCTTCTCTAGTGCCCATGGAACATTCTAGAGAATACATCACATCCTAGGTTACAAATCAGGTCTCAGCTGGTACCAAAAGATTGGGATCATTCCCTGCATTATTTTCAGACCACAATGCTTTGAAACTAGAACTCAATCACAAAAGGAAAGTCGGAAAGAACTCAAATACATAGAGGCTAAAGAGCATCCTACTAAAGAATGAATGGGCCAACCAGGAAATTAAAGAAGAATTAAAAAAATTCATGGAAACAAATGAAAATGAAAACACAACTGTTCAAAATCTTTGGGATGCAGCAAAGGCGGTCCTAAGAGGAAAGTATATAGCAATACAAGCCCTTCTCAAGAAACGAGAAAGGTCTCAAATATACAACCTAACCCTACACCTAAAGGAGCTGGAGAAAGAACAGCAAATGAAGCCTAAACCCAGCAGAAGAAGAGAAATAATAAAGATCAGAGCAGAAATCAATGAAATAGAAACCAAAAGAACAGTAGAACACATCAACGAAACTAGGAGCTGGTTCTTTGAAAGAATTAACAAGATTGATAAACCCCTGGCCAGATTTATCAAAAAGAAAAGAGAAAGGACCCAAATAAATAAAATCATGAATGAAAGAGGAGAGATCACAACCAACACCAAAGAAATACAAACAATTATAAGAACATATTATGAGCAACTATACACCAGCAAATTAGATAATCTAGAAGAAATGGATGCATTCCCAGAGATGTGTAAACTACCAAAACTGAACCAGGAAGAAATAGAAAACCTGAGCAGACCTACAACCACTAAGGAAATTGAAGCAGTCATCAAAAATCTCCCAACAAACAAAAGCCCAGGGCCAGATGGCTTCCCAGGGGAATTCTACCAAACATTTAAAGAAGAATTAATACCTATTCCTCTGAAACTGTTCCAAAAAATAGAAATGGAAAGAAAACTTCCAAACTCGTTTTATGAGGCCACCCTTACCTTGATCCCAAAACCAAAGACCCCATCAAAAAGGAGAATTACAGACCAATATCCTTGATGAACAGGGATGCAAAAATTCTCACCAAAATACTAGCCAATAGGATCCAACAGTACATTAAAAGGATTACTCACCACGACCAAGTGGGATTTATCCCTGGGCTGCAAGGTTGGTTCAACATCCGCAAATCAATCAATGTGATACAATACATTAATAAAAGAAAGAACAAGAACCATATGATCCTCTCAATAGATGCAGAAAAAGCATTTGACAAAGTACAGCATCCTTTCTTGATCAAAACTCTTCAGAGGATAGGGATAGAGGGTACATACCTCGATATCATAAAAGCCATCTATGAAAAACCCACAGCGAATATCACTCTCAATGGGGAAAAACTGAGAGCTTCCCCCTAAGGTCAGGAACACGGCAGGGATGTCCACCATCACCACTGCTATTCAATATAGTACTAGAAGTCCTAGTCTCAGCAATCAGACAACAAAAAGAAATAAAAGGCATCCGAATTGGCAAAGAAGAAGTCAAACTTTCACTTTTTGCAGATGATATGTTACTTTATGTGGAAAACCCAAAAGACTCCACCCCAAAACTGCTAGAACTCATACAGGAATTCAGTAAAGTGGCAGGATATAAAATCAATGCACAGAAATCAGTGGCATTCCTATACACCAACAACAAGACAGAAGAAAGAGAAATTAAGGAGTCGATCCCATTTACAATTGCACCCAAAACCATAAGATACCTAGGAATGAATCTAACCAAAGAGGCAAAGAATCTGTATTCAGAAAACTATAGAATACTCATGAAAGAAATTGAGGAAGACACAAAGAAATGGAAAAATATTCCATGCTCATGGATTGGAAGAACAAATATTGTGAAGATGTCAATGCTACCTAGAGCAATCTACACATTTAACGCAACCTCTCAAAATACCATCAACTTTTTTCAAAGAAATGGAACAAATAATCCTAAAATTTGTATGGAACCAGTAAAGACCCCAAATATCCAGAGGAATGTTGAAAAGGAAAAGCAAAGCTGGTGGCATCACAATTCCGGACTTCAAGCTCTATTACAAAGCTGTCATCATCAAGACAGTATGGTACTGGCACAAAAACAGACACATAGATCAATGGAACAGAATAGAGAGCCCAGAAATGGACCCTCAACTCTATTGTCAACTAATGTTTGACAGAGCAGGAAAGAATGTCCAGTGGAAAAAAGACAGTC
The DNA here is from genome assembly GCF_964656455.1 of Halichoerus grypus. Lineage (NCBI taxonomy): Eukaryota > Metazoa > Chordata > Mammalia > Carnivora > Phocidae > Halichoerus > Halichoerus grypus. The sequence continues at coordinate 89,924,726 of NC_135727.1, forward strand.
TCTTCAACAAATGGTGTTGGGAAAATTGGACAGCCACATGCAGAATGAAACTAGACCACTTCCTTACACCACGCACAAAAATAGACTCAAAATGGTTGAAAGACCTAAATGTGAGACAGGAGTCCATCAAAATCCTAAAGGAGAACACTGGCAGCAACCTCTTCGACCTCAGCCGCAGCAACTTCTTCCTAGAAATGTCACCAAAGACAAGGGAAGCAAGGACAAAAATGAACTATTGGGAGTTCATCAAGATGAAAAGCTTTTGCACAGCAAAAGAAACAGTCAACAAAACCAAAAGACAACCGACAGAATGGAAGAAGATATTTGCAAATGACATATCAGCTAGTATCCAAAATCTATAAAGAACTTATCAGGGCACCTGGGTGGCTCAGTTGGTTAAGCGACTGCCTTCGGCTCAGGTCATGATCCTGGAGTCCCGGGATCGAGTCCCACATCAGGCTCCCTGCTCAGCAGGGGGTCTGCTTCTCCCTCTGACCCTCTTCGCTCTCGTGCTCTCTGTCTCTCATTCTCTCTCTCAAATAAATAAATAAAATCTTTAAAAAAAAAAAAAAAAAGAACTTATCAAACTCAACACCCAAAAAACAAATGATCCAATCAAGAAATGGGCAGAAGACACGAACAGACATTTTTCCAAAGAAGACATCCAAACGGCCAACAGACACATGAAAAAGTGCTCAACATCGCTCGGCATCAGGGAAATCCAAATCAAAACCTCAATGAGATACCACCTCACACCAGTCAGAATGGCTAAAATTAACAAGTCAGGAAACGACAGATGTTGGCGGGGATGCGGAGAAAGGGGAACCCTCCTACACTGTTGGTGGGAATGCAAGCTGGCGCAGCCACTCTGGAAAGCAGTATGGAGGTTCCTCAAAAAGTTGAAAATGGAGCTACCGTACATCCCAGCAATTGTACTACTGGGTATTTACCCCAAAGTTACAAATGTAGGGATCCGAAGGGGTACGTGCATCCCGATGTTTATAGCAGCAATGTCCACAATAGCCAAACTATGGAAAGAGCCAAGATGTCCATCAACAGATGAATGGATAAAGAAGATGTGGTATATATTTACAATGGAATATTATGCAGCCATCAAAAGGAATGAAATCTTGCCATTTGCAATGACGTGGATGGAACTGGAGGGTATTATGCTGAGCGAAATAAGTCAATCAGAGAAAGACATGTATCATATGACCTCACTGATATGAGGAATTCTTAATCTCAGGAAACAAACTTAAGGTTGCTGGAGTGGTGGGGGTGGGAGGGATGGGGTGGCTGGGTGATAGACGTTGGGGAGGGTATGTGCTATGGTGAGTGCTGTGAATTGTGCAAGACTGTTGAATCACAGACCTGTACCTCTGAAACAAATAATACATTATATGTTCAAAAAAAAGAAGAAGATAGCAGGAAGGGAAAAATGAAGGGGGGGAAATCAGAGGGGGAGATGAACCATGAGAGTCTATGGACTCTGAGAAACAAACTGAGGGTTTTAGAGGGGATGGGTTAGCCTGGTGTTGGCTATTAAAGAGGGCACATACTGAATGGAGCACTGGGTGTTATATGCAAACAATGAATCATGGAACACTACATCAGAAACTAATGATGTAATATATGGTGAATAACATAACATAATAAAATTTTTTAAAAAAAGGATGAATAGGTTCTGGGGATGCAATGTACACCACGGTGATTAAAGCTAATAATACTGTATCATATAATTAAAAGTTGCGAAGAGAGTAGATCTTAAGTGTTCTCAGTACAATAAAGAAATGGTAATTATGTAAAAGGATGGAGGCGTTAGCTAATGTTATAGTGGTAATCATTTTGCAATATATAAATGTATCAAAACAATACATTATATACCTTAAACTTAAACAATGTTATATGCAATTATATTTCAGTAAAGCTGGGGAAAAAAGAAATAAGCCTCACACCCTTCAAAAGATCCCCCGAAATTTCAGAGACCTCGTCTGCTGGAGAAAAGATCCCCCAGACAGCTCAGAGTCCTCACCCCCCTGGGACACAGACCCTCATGGAGTTCCAAGATGACATACCGAGGACACAGACCCCATAACAGCTCAGACATTGCAAACTCTGAACAGAGACCCTCAAGTACCTTAGGGTCCTTACTACACCCTAGAGAAAAAACTGCAAAGAGCTCAGGGACCTCACACCCAAGAGAAGAACACTTGCCCACTGCCTAGAACTCCACTCAGTATACAGTATGTGCTCATTAGTTGTGGTTGAATGAATGACTCCCTTGATGCAGCAATTCCACTTCTTTTTTTTAAGATTTTATTTTTTTAATTTATTTGACAGAGAGAGCACAAGCAGGGGGAGCGGCAGGCAGAGGGAGAAGCAGGCTCCCCGCTGAGCAGGGAGCTGGATGCGGGGCTTGTTCCCAGGACCCTGGGTTGAGGACCTGAGCTGAAGGCAGACGCTTAACTGACTGAGACACCCAGGAGCCCAGCAATTCCACTTCTAAGAATGTGTCCTAAAGAAACTCTCATATAGGGCGCCTGGGTGGCTCAGTTGGTTGAGCAACTGCCTTCAGCTCAGGTCATGATCCTGGAGTCCCGGGATCGAGTCCCGCATCAGGCTCCCTGCTCAGCAGGGAGTCTACTTCTCCCTCTGACCCTCTCCCCTCTCATGTGCTCTCTCTCTCCTCTCATCCTCTCTCTCAAATAAATAAATAAAATCTTAAAAAAAAAAAAAGAAACACTCGTATACATGCACAGAGCTGTGTGCACAAGAATGGGAAGAGCAAACTTTTATTAATTTCTAATATTCTGATTATTGCCATTATTATGCACTGATATGTTTTTCTCCCCCATGGAATAAGGACCTTATTCCCCTTAGGGTAGGCCCCATCTGTCCACCTCTGCAGCCCCGGTGTGAGACCCTAGTATGAGAACAGGGGTATTCACCACAAAGGTCTGGAAAAGAAAGAAGAGAAACATGCATCCTCCTCTGTCCCAGAACCCCATTACTATTAGAAAAACCCAGTTCTGTGGCCCCTACAAGATGGTGCTCCTGGGATAAGGTGGTGGCCTTGCCCTCTCTGTCAACCTCAGAGTTTCACAACCTGCTGAAGAGGGTGCAGGTCCCCTGGCGAGGATGTGTGGGGACCCAGCACCTCACAAGGGGGCAGGCTGTGAAAAGACCTGGGGCCCATGTAGGCCCCCACCCTGCATATTTCAAAAAGATAGCCAACTGAAAAGTTAGAGGGAATGGTCCACACAAAACCACTGCCACGGGGCACCTGGGTGGCTCAGTAGTTAAGCGTCTGCCTTCGGCTCAGGTCATGGTCCCAGGGTCCTGGGATCGAGCCCTGCATCAGGCTCCCTACTCGGCGGGAAGCCTGCTTCTCCCTCTCCCACTCCCCCTGCTCGTGTTCCCTCTCTCACTATCTCTCTCTGTCAAATAAATAAATAAAATCTGTAAAAAATAAAAAAAAACCCACTGTCACTACCAACAGCAATTGTAAGTTCAGGGGGTTCCCAAAACCACCCTCAGTTTCAATAATTTGCTGGAAGGATTCACAGGACTCACGGAAAGCTGTTATACTCATGGTTATAGTTTATTATAGGGAAAGAATACAGATTAAAATTAAAATAAGCTAACGGCAGAGATGAACAGGGCAGGGTCCAGGAGGATACCAAATGCAGAGCTTCCAGTTGTTCTCTCCCCATAGAGTCAGAGCAGTGTTATTCTCCTGGTATTGATATCTAACAATAGCATAGAGTACTGCCAACCAGGGAACTCACCCAAGCCTTAATGTCCAGAGTCTTCAATGGGGCTCCTTGATGTAGGCACATTTGCCTGCCGACATGGCTGGTCTTAGTTTCTAGCCATCAAGAGGCCAAGGCACATGACCCAAAACCCCCACCCTTCATCATGTTGTTGGTGTAGCTCTGAGTCCCCACTTCACATCACATAGCTACTATCTGGCTGCACTCGGTCCCCCACACTAAATCATACTGTTGGTGTGGCTCAAAGCCCCCACTCTAAATCACAAGTTAGTATCTGCCGGACTAAGACTCCCAAGCAAACAAAGACACTCCCATCAAGCATGACATTCCAAGGCCTAGAGCTTACGGTTCAGAAGCTGAGGACAAAGGCCAGACCTCTGTCTGAGCAAAGTTAAATTCTTTACTATCCAATATTATACACTGTTATAATAATATACACATGGGGGGTCATCATGGAAAGTTGTTAATAATGGAGAGTGACATAAGCTGACACCCTGCAACCTCCTGGGTGGGACATGTGTGCATTCTTCCAGGAATCTCCCAACTATCTTAATGCTAATACCTTGCTAGAGGGGAAAACAACCTTAACTTGACAATGGCAAGGCCTCAGGTATCTTGTAGGTATCTTGTAGGTTGGTCCTCTTTAGCATATGAAAGTTCTTTTGAAACCTCCCTTTTCCTTACTTCCCCCAACTCCTGAGTATATAATCACCGCTCCTCAAAGACCCTGGTGCGGCAGCTCTTTCTGCCCACGGGTCCTGTCTCCGTGCTTTAATGAAACCACCATCATGCACCAAAGACGTCTCAAGAATTCTTTCTTGGTCGTCAGCTCCGGACTTCACCTCACCAAACCTTATCTATATTCCAAAACCCCATCAACAGACACTAATCCAAACATTTTATGTAATTAACCCACTTAAATTTATAAGCAAACCAATGAGGGTGGGCCTCTTAATATTCCATTTTTTGAACATGAGGAATACTAAGGTATAGAGAAGTTTATTCAACTCTCCAGGCCCCACAGCCAGTCTATGGGAGAAGCAGGGTTCACACCCTGCATTTTGTGACCCTACATGTCCTCCCTTAAAACTCTTTTCTGCCTTGAGTAGTATTACCAGATGTCCACAAATGATGCCTGCATGACCATACTTTATACAGGACGTTCTAACATCATGTTGTCATGAATAATAGTGATCTCAGGGGCGCCTGGGTGGCTCATTCGTTGGGCGTCTGCCTTCGGCTCAGGTCATGATCTCAGGGTCCTGGGATCGAGCCCCACATCAGGCTCCTTGCTCTGCAGGAAGCCTGCTTCTCCCTCTTCCAATCCTCCTGGTTGTGTTCCCTCTCTCGCTGTGTCTCTCTCTGTCAAGTAAATAAATAAAATCTTTAAAAAAAATTAGTGATCTCCTAGTAGAAACAGCTGTTTAACTTCTTCACTGACAGAACCTAGGGAGTTTCCCTCACTCTCGCCCTCATAGGACACCCCCACCATCATCAGAGAAACAACAGCCAAGCCCTTTGGCATAGCATTTATGACCCAACTTAAGCCTGGACTACTTTTCTGGTTATTCCAATCACTCTTCTCCTACATTCATTCATTCATTCATTCAGTAAACTAATATTTCGTGAGGGCCTGCTATATATGCCAAGTAGAGCCAAGCACTGTGCTAGTGATGTGGTTTTGGAATATAGGTGAGGTTCAGTGGGGTGGAGTCCGGAGCCAACGACCAAGAAAGAATTCTTGAGACGTCTTTGGTGCACAATGGTGGTTTTATTAACGCACGGGGACAGGACCCATGGGCAGAAAGAGCTGCTGCACCAGGGTTGCGAGGGGTGATTGATTATATACAAGTGAGTTGGGGAAGGTAAGGAAAAGGGAGGTTTTCAAAAGAACTTTCATATGCTAAAGAAGACCTACAAGATAACGCTAAAGAGGACCTACAAGATATGGGAGGCCTTGCGGTTGTCAAGTTAAGGTTGTTTTTCCCTCTAGCAAGGCATTAACATTAAGATAGTTGGGAGCTTCCTGGAAGAACGTCACACATATCCCACCCAGGAGTGGGGTGGGGGGAGGTTGCAGGGTGTCAGCTTATGCTTTGTCTTCAGCTAGCCTTCTGCTCCCTCATCACTAGGAGCTGGGAATACAGCTATAAACAAAACAGAATTCCTGCTTCTACAGGGGTTACATGCTGGAACAGAGGTCAGCAAACTTTTTCCTGTACAGGGCCAGATAACAAATAGTTTAAGCTAAGAGAGTCATATGGTCTCTTTCATAACTACTCAACTCTGCTATTGTAATGCAAAAGCAGCCATAGACAATATGTAAAGGGATGGGTGTGGCTGTATTCTAATAAAATTTTATCTTCAGAAACAGATAGTGGGTCAGTTTTGGCCCATGGGCAATAGTTTGCCAACCTCTCTTCGAGAGGCAAATCGCAGACCTATACCCCTGAAACAAATACATTATATGTTAATTAACTGAATTCAAATTTTTAAAAAAGAGACTGCATGTAAAAGGATAAAAAAAGGGGGGGGGCCTGGAGCCTGGGTGGCTCAGTCGGTTAAGTGGTTAAGCATCTGCCTTCTGCTGGGGTCATGATCCCAGGATCTTGGGATTGAGTCCAGCATTGGGCTCCCTGCTCAGCGCGGAGCCTGCTTCTCCCTCCCCCTATGCTGCTCCCCCTGCTTGTTCTCTCTCTCAAATACATAAATAAAATATTTTAAAAATAGAGACATGGGCATTGGCGATGTGTTGGCATTAAGCCAATACATTAATAGATATATGTCAGGTGGTGATGAACGCTATGGAAAGAAATTAAATAGGGTGAGGAGGTAGAGACTGACTGTGGCTTGCAGCTATTTTCCAAAGGAGGTGTCTGAGAAGGCCTCACCAGGAAGGAAATAAGAAGCAGAGAGGCCTAAAGGAGATAAGGGAGTCAGCCATGGGGTTATCTGGGGGTGGTGTCCCAGGTTAGGGGAAGCATCAGGATAAAAACCTCGAAGTGAAAGTGTCTCTCTCTCTCTAGCATCACATCCCTCTGGTCTCTCTGCTCTAATGACCCCTATCAGTGAGGCCTTCCCTGCCCACCCTAAATATAATCCCTCCACCCCCAGTGTACCCCAACATACCCTTTCCTCCAACCTGGCCTTATCTTTCTATGCAGCACATGCCACTCTCTGCTATATATATTTACTGACCTAATCTATAAAATCGGGGACTCTTGGTTTTGTTCTCTGTTGTATCCTCAGCACCTAGAACAGTACTCAGGCACATGGCTGGTGGTCAGAAAATTTTCTGAAGGTGGCTAGAAGCCAGGCACTTGGCACACATTACTAAAACACAGAGATACGCTCCAAGGTGGGCATCTTCCTGAGACTCAGAGAGGATAGATGACTTGCCTAAGGTCACACAACCAGGACTTGAGGGCTCCAGGCTTTGAAATGAAGTCTTCCGGGCTCCAGAACCCACAAGTCCTGGATTATTTGGGTGTCAGGCTTGAGGTGAGATGGCCCCAACATCTGAGGACAAAATGTGTCCATCCACTACAAGATGGGTACCCACTCCATGTCTGATGTCAGAAGACACAGAAGAAATCCCCTGCAATGAGATCTCCACAAAGCAGTTCAGGGGAGATCCTGTGACTCCCCCTAGACAGTGGGTGTGACCCCCTCAATCCCAGGGAATGGACTGAAGGAAGTAGTCACCTACTACTTCCATGTAGTCACCTACATGGGCTAAGCAGCAAGATGTGGATGAGTTTACAAAAAGTCTCATCACACATGCCTCTCATGGTCTTTTTGGACAGTGACCAGACTAGCAGGAGGAGGGCACTCATATCTGGGATGTGGTCTTTGATCAAATTTCTCAGAATGACCTCCTGGAAAGACATGAAATCTGGATTAGGTAAGGTTGGTGGATTTGTACCCACCATAATGCTTCTATAGAGGCCCTCACCATACACATTATAAACTTACAACACACACACACACACACACACAACAGATGGATACAGTAGAGATACATTTTTTTCTTTAAAATATTTTATAACTGGGGCACCTGGGTGGCTCAGTCGTTAAGCGTCTGCCTTCGGCTCAGGTCATGGTCTCAGGGTCCTGGGATGGAGCCCCTCATCGGGCTCCCTGCTCAGCGGGAAGCCTGCTTCTCCCTCTCCCACTCCCCCTGCTTGTGTTCCCTCTCTCGCTGTGTCTCTCTCTGTCAAATAAATAAATAAAATCTTTTTTAAAAATAAAAATAAATAATAAAATATTTTGTAACTTCTAAAACATAATGAGAGTGAAAAAACAGATGAGTAATAGCATAAATTTACACATTACAAATCTTGTGTTTCTTTATATAATGCACTACATACCATTTTAACAAATTTATACCTAAATTGAACTTTTTTCTGGCTCAGTTTTACACAAATTCATTTATTATGTCATGAAAATGTATACTTTTAACAACTTTATTTTTATTTTATTTAAGTCTTTACTCTAATTCCAGTTAGTTGCCATACCATTTAAGAAACAAAACAAATGAGCAAAGGGAAAAAGAGAGAGAGAGAGAAATCAAGAAACGGACTCTTAACTACAGAGAACAAACTGAAGGTTACCAGAGGGGAGGGGGATGGGGGGGACAGGTGAAACAGGTGATGGGGATTAAGGAGTGCACATGTCGTGATGAGCACTGGGTGATGTATGGAATTGTTGAGTCACTATACTGTAGACCTGAAACTAATATAACACAGTAGAGATACATTATAATAGCTGATATTCACTGAGCATTTCCTCTATGTCAGATCCTGTTTAAGAGTGTTCTACTTTCCACATAGTAATTCATTCACTCTCTTCCTACCAGAGCCCTTACTTAACATCTTTCAAGGTTACATTTAAAAAGCACCTTCTTGGGGCGCCTGGGTGGCTCAGTTGGTTAAGCAACTGCCTTCGGCTCAGGTCGTGATCCTGGAGTCCCAGGATCGAGTCCCGCATCAGGCTCCCTGCTCGGCAGGGAGTCTGCTTCTCCCTCTAACCCTCCTCCCTCTCATGCTCTCTGTCTCTCATTCTCTCTCTCTCTCTCTCAAATAAATAAATAAATAAATAAACCTTAAAAAAAATAAAAAGCACCTTCTTCATGAGGGGGCGCCTGGGTGGATCAGTGGGTTAAGCGTCCAACTCTTGATTTCAGCTCAGGTTATGATTTCGGGGTCTTGAGATCAAGCCTCAAGTCAGGCTCCTTGCTCAGCAGGGAGTCTGCTTGAGTTTCTCTCCCTCTGCCTCTCTTCTTGCTCTCTAAAATAAAAATAAATACATCTTTTAAAAAAAAAAAAAGCACCTCTTCATGAAATCTGCTCTGATCATTGAACTTGAAGGTGACCTCTTCTTCCTTCAAAAGTTTATGACATTCACTTGTACCCCCTTGGAACTTCTGGATACTTCTTTATCTAAGTTATTTGTGGGCATGCTTCAATATTATAAAAAGCTTTATTCCAAGACCTTGTCTCATACATCATTTTCCTTCACCAAGTTCACATGGTACCTGGAGTATTTGAGTCTAGGCTTAGCGACTTTCGGAGTATTTGGCCCCTCCCCATGTCTCAATTCCCTTTATCTGTCAAATGAAGAAGATAATGGTATCACCCTGGTAGGATTGTTGTGGAGAATGAGATAATGCATATGAAACCCTTTTCTAAAATATCCTAGGTGACCTCAAACCATGCTCAGTGAAATGGGATGATTGGGTTATATTTAGGTAATTCTCTGCCACAGCAGTATACCACATAAGAATTCCTGAAAATGAGACCCGGATCCTGATTCAGTACGCTTGGAGTGGGGCCTGAATATGGGCATCTTTAATAAACTCCTGGGTGATGCTAAGACCATACTCTGAGGAGCTAGGATATAGCACTGTGCTCAGGAATCCTGGGTCAGGATTCTGAGGCTGTGCCAGGGCTCAGCTGGAAAGAGTACTGCAATACACTTGTCATGTCCTCCAAGGGAACAGCCAAGGGAGGCTGCTGGCAAGAAAGCCAGGGATTTCCCCCGTGCATCCCTCTGGAAGCATGCCATTTTACTCAGGACATGGGAATCACTGAATCCTAATGCACAGGGCCAACTTTCCCATGCAAAGATGAAATAACTGGTTCCCTTTCCCTCACCAGCAGGAACTGTGTTCTAACTTATCTCTAGACTACTGGATATTGCTTTGTATAACTACATTCACTCCTTTCAGCCAATAGCACGGAGTAGTGGGAGAAGTCCAGAGGTACCACAGTGGCTGAGAGAGAGTGCAACTGTGTGACTTGGGCTAGGAATCAGGTGTGCCTAAGAGTTAGGACTGAATCTTTGAAGCCACGTGGGGAATTAGACTGGAAGGAGGGAAGGAGTGCTGTAGAAAAGGAAACAGATTTCACAAAGTGAAGGAAAACTCTTTATTTTCACCATTTTGTCCAGGACCTCTTTTCTTTAAAAAAAAAAAAAATACACACACAACTGTACAAGTAATACATATTTAAAAAAAACAAGTAATACATATTTGTTTTTTAGAAGATACAGATCAATAAACTCCTCCATAATTCCACAATGTATACTATTAATACTTTAGAAGGAAACTCTATGGGTACATCCTCATGCATCTCCATTTCCTTAGAAATGACACTTCCAAGATAGAGTGCTGTGTACTTCACAATAACAACTGTACTTGGTGAACTGTCTGTGTCCTTAGCCCATTTTCCTATTCTTCTTCTCTATTGGTGAAGATCCTTTACATATATTAAGTATCTTTAAAAATATATGCTTATTTTTAATTCATCTGGGATGTATTCTGGTATAAGGTATGAAGTATAATCCTGAAAGTTTGCATTTATTATTAGTTTTTCTGAACTGTGAAACTGTTTTCCTGTCAGCATTAATTGAATAATGAAGACTCTCATCTTAAAAAATTACATTGTTCGATCCTTAGAACCCTGAGGTATGTACTCTCATTAGCTCACCCTGCAGACAAGAAAATTAAAGCATAGAAAGGGTGAATAGTTTGGTAAAGAGTTGAGCCAGACTTTGTTTTAGAAGTTGTCAATAAACCTTATTTCTATTAAATAAATGTTAAGCAGATCACTTTATTTCATCCCTCAGATGTAACTGATTCCCATAAAGGAGCTGGAGCATTTGTCTCCAGAGTCCCTACCCCTTGGGGACAGCAATGCTGACGTGTTGTACTGAATGGCTCCTCTTCTCTGATAAGACATTTAAAATACATCATTTATCCCAAAAAAGTGAAATAAAGGAGGAATAGAATTCTTCATCCTTATCGGTCCTTTTTTTTCAACTAAAAACTTGTAAATCGTGGGGTGCCTGGGTGGCTCAGTCGTTAAGCGTCTGCCTTCGGCTCAGGTCATGGTCCCGGGGTCCTGGGATCGAGCCCCATATCGGGCTCCCTGCTCAGGGGGGAGTCTGCTTCTCCTTCTCCCGCTCCCCTTGCTTCTCCCTCTCCCACTCCCCCTGCTTGTGTTCCCTCTCTTGCTGTCTCTCTCTGTCAAATAAATAAAATCTTAAAAAAAATAAAAACCTGTAAATTGTGATATTCAATGCTACATTATTAAAAACAAAACAAATGCACCTGTGAAAACAGAAGAGGTACAGTCCAAATCTTTTAGAGTCTGCCCAGAATGACTTTCTGGTTCATTCCATATTTCTTATCCTATTACTCTTTCTTCCTGAATATTTATTTTTATATTATCTAAAACTATCCTCAGCACTACTGCCCTGGTCTAAAACCTTCAGTAATTCTCCATGGCAGTAAGGTAATGTCCAAACATCCTCCAGTTGTCCTTTGAGGCCATTCACAATGTGGCCACAGCCTGCCTTTCAATCCAATTCTCCACCCCTCTTCAGGAACAGAGCTATGCATGTTGCTTTTTCTTTTTTTTTTTTTTTTAAGATTTTATTTATTTATTTGAGAGAGAGAGAGAGTGAGAGAGAGCCCAAGAGGGGGTAGGGTGAGAGGGAGAAGCAGACTCCCTGCTGAGCAGGGAGCCCAATGTGGGACTCGATCCCAGGACTCCGGGATCATGACCTGAGCCGAAAGCAGTCGCTTAACCAACTGAGCCACCCAGGTGCCCTGCATGTTGCTTTTTCTAAGACACATCTTTGTATATACTTATGTGGGTTTTTTTGGTTTTTTTTTAAGATTTTTATTTATTTATTTGACAGAGAGAGACACAGTGAGAGAGGGAACACAAGCAGGGGGAGTGGGAGAAGGAGAAGCAGGCTTCCCGCGGAGCAGGGAGCCCGACACAGGGCTCGATCCCAGGACCCTGGGACCATAACCTGAGCCGAAGGCAGACCCTTAATGACTGAGCCACCCAGGCGCCCTCTGTGTTTAATGCAATAGAGAGATCAAGAGAATTTTAGAGCCAGGACTTCGAGGCTCATCCAACTTGGACATTTTAAAAAGAACTTGGACACTTTTTTTTTTAAAGACTGTATTTATTTATTTGACAGAGAGAGACACAGCGGGAGAGGGAACACAAGCAGGGGGAGTGGGAGAGGGAGAAGCAGGCTTCCCGCTGAGCAGGGAGCCCGATACGGGGCTCGATCCCAGGACCCTGGGATCATGACCTGAGCCGAAGGCAGACGCTTAACGACTGAGCCACCCAGGTGCCCTGAACTTGGACATTTTAAAGAAGAAACAGGTGCCAGACAGTATAACGTGCTCCAGGTCGTACAGCATATTAGAGGTCACCATGTTACCAAAACAGGCTCTTGGGCTCACTAAACAATAAAAATTGACAAAAGGTCAAATGGGAGTTTCAGGCAAGGCTTTATTGGGGTTCATGCTGGAGCACAAGGGAAACAGCACAAAGGAAACAATCCTCAGGCTGACTCCCCAAAGAGAGGTCAGGGAGGGTTTTTTAAAGAAACTTAGGTGTGAAAAGGGTGATCTAAGCATGTAGAGGCAGTGATTTATTAGCACCTGTGTACTTAAAGATCATGCTTCTTCACATATCACATGTCTAATTAACATGTTAAATCTCCATCCCTGGGCATGGTTTTTAGTATAATAATGAGGGGAAAAGTTGGTGAAAGTTTAGCACTGGGGTCCATCTTGGCACTGACTGGTTTGGTCTGGTCTTCACCAGTCTTTGTCAAGTCCCTCCTTTCTTTTTTTTTTAAGATTTTATTTATTTATTTGTCAGAGAGAGAGAGAGCACAAGCATGGGGAGCGGCAGGCAGAGGGAGAAGCAGACTCCCTGCTGAGCAAGGAGCCCAATGTGGGGCTCGAACCCAGGACCCTGGAATCATGACCTGAGCTGAAGGCAGATGCTTAACCAACTGAGCCACCGAGGCATCCCAAGTCCCTCCTTTCAAAAAGAATCTTGTCTCCGCATTTCTACAGGATATGCTACTCTAGAGCGTAGAGTTTTAGCTATCCTGGAATGCTGGATTTGGTGGTAAGGGTTGAGGGGATCCGAGTCCAATCCCCGCTCTGTCTCAATGGTGCAGGCAGAACTTTGGTTTTTCAACTCCTCTTGGAGCCACTGCCTTCTGAATATGTGATATGTGGTAGGAAAACACGTGTTGAATGTGTTGCATGATTTGCAGTGTATTTAACTGTGTTTTGTTGACCTGGCAGGATTCCCATCTTTGCTGTGAATGAGTGAAATGAGCCAAAGCAAGAAGCACATGCACATCAGTTGAGCAATTCCCAAGCAATAAAACATGACAGAGGACTTGCTGAAGAAACCTGTGCACAGTGGCATCATCTGCTTGTTACCATATGAAGTGGCATGGAGGAAGGGACCCAGAAGGAAAGCTGGGGCATTTCAGTTCCATAGATCATGTCCCCTCTGCTCCCACCAGGAATGAGTTGAAGCCCTGTATGGGAGAGTCTGTCAGCAATGGTTTCTTACCCTCACTGCCAAGTCCTGGTCATCAGAGGACACTAGAAATACAAATTATTAGAATTTGAAGGGACCTTGGAGATTCTTCACTTTTAGGTGAGGGAAGTGAAGCCCAACAGGCCACAGACACACACACACACAGACATACACACAGTCACACACACACACACACACACGTTTCATAGAATTGATGTACTATAGTATAAAGTGAACACCAACAAAATGGCCTCTCAGGTCAAGAAATAGAACAGGAAAAAAAAAAGAAGTACAACAGGAGATATCAGGGTGCCTGGGTAGCTCAGTCGGTTAAACGTCTGCCATCGGCTCAGGTCATGATCCCAGGGTCCTGGGATCAAGTCCCACATCCGGCTCCTTGCTCGGCGGGGAGTCTGCTTCTCCCTCTCCCACTCCCCCTGCTTGTGCTCTCTCTCTGACAAATAAATAAATAAAATCTTAAAAAAAAAAACAAGGTAGGGAATCCAAAGGTGAAATTACCACTGGCTATGGCTGGAAAGGAGCAGGAATGATTGATATCTTTGTGTATTTCTGAAAACCAACTCTAAAAGAGGAACACCAGGAAGGCTTTATGGTCTGGCTACAGCTTCTGAAAATAAATGTAGCCTCTTAATTAGACCAACTTGAAAGGCCAGCACATAGTGAAAATTAGAAATAGCCAGGCATAAGCAAAGAGCAAGCCATTTGAAGCCCAAGAAACCCTAGTTAGAGTCCCATCACCCCTGCGACCTATCTGTAGAATCTGGAATATTAACTCAACATATCAGAAACTCAGTTTCCTCGCCTGGAAACTGTGTTCAGTAATTCTTACCTTGCAGGATTCTTATCGAAGATTAACATACTCTGTGTAAAGCATCCAGCTCAGGTCTTGGTCATTGCATCACTCAACATATGGTGCATATTACCATTACTATTATGGTTAAGTTTCTCTAAAACTACCTGTAGTTTGCAGTTTTATTTGCAGTTTTATTTGTATCGGGCTTGTGTTCTCCATGGAAACAAAGGGTTTGGGAAAATAAGTGAGATGCAAAAAAGTAGATTTCTGGATAGTTCCCTTCTCCCTTGCCTTTTTTATCGGCTTCTCGTCCCCCACAGCTTTTGCATCTCATGTACCTTCATAACAATTACCACTTTGCTCCATTTAAATGAACTCCTTCGTTTTCAGGTGAGAGCCTATCTGCTTCACTCAAGACCATACCCAAGTTAGATCCTAAATGCATTGTCAGTGTTGTCTGGCTCTAGATTAAGTGATTTTTTTTTTTTTTTAAAGATTTCATTCATTTATTTGAGAGAGAGAGAATGAGAGAGACAGCACATGAGAGGGGGGAGGGTCAGAGGGAGAAGCAGACTCCCCGCCGAGCAGGGAGCCCGATGCGGGACTCGATCCCGGGACTCCAGGATCATGACCTGAGCCGAAGGCAGTCGCTTAACCAACTGAGCCACCCAGGCGCCCTAGATTAAGTGATTTTGCCCCTCTGCAGCCTGCTGCTTATCCTACCAAGGTATTTCAGGGAGTTAATGTTCATTGAGGGCCTACTCTGTATACTAACCCAAAGCTATTTCATTCTGACACCCAAAATCCTAAAAAGGCAAGAATGATCAGTGTATTCGCTTTACAAATGAAATGCTGACATTCAAAAAGGGTAAAGATTTTGCCCAAGGACACACAGTGGCCATGTCATAAAAAGCACTTGTCTAAACAGAAAAGCCTTCAGAGTCATGGTGTGACGAGGTCTAGGTCCACCATCCCCACCACTGACTTCCCAACCCTGGGTACATGGGCTCCTGACAGGAAAGCCCTCCTTTTAGCTTCTTCCTGAACCAGAGCTCTAGTCACAACTGGAGGGGGAAGAGTCACTGAAGGATATAGGGACCCTGATTTTAATCAGCAAAATCTAAAGCCTGAGTTCCTCTAGAGAGGGTTTGTCCCCCCAAGTCACAGAGCACTCAGGATCAGACACCCCCATCCCTAGTGCCAGGATACCTGGTATCAGAGGCACCACAATTTTGCAGAAGAGCTAATTGATTCGGGATTACGTGCGCCGCTCCCCCTCTTTTGGGCTTTGGCTCGCTCTTCATTAAGACCAGACCTTGGACTAGAATTCAAACATTCCTCCAGCTCTAACATAGAAGAAATATTGCAGCCATGTACTGGGCATCAGGACAGATAAGGACTCTGAAATCAGGCCTATTTGGGAAACTTTACTTTGCTGTTTGCTGGCCCTGTGATTTTGAAGAAGTTACTTATTTTCCAAGCCTCAGTTTCCAACTCTGTAGAAGAGCGATTACATGAACTACTGCACATAAAGCAATGGCTAGCACATAATAAGCACTTTTAAAATGTTAGCCAATACGCCTTTTAAATTAATCTAAGAAGCACTCAGGGATACATTTCCTCCAGAGAGGCTCTCCCATGTGATCCATACAGCAATTTTCCTTTCCTACCTGATTCCTAGTCTCACCAATGAACCACAGTGCTTTGGTGCTGCCTCCAGGAGGCCCAGAATAAATGTCACTCTTGCCTGGCAATGAATGACTCCCCGCCTTCAACAACTGATTGCACTGCATATCTCAGGCTAATTAAAGTGCTATAAACACTACTTTCCTCATGTCACTCATGTGCCCTCAATCCTCCAACCTTTTCTTCCATGCCTTCTATGATCTGGTTTTTTATCTCTCCAAATTCTGTAAGTTGTTAAAGATCCAGCTCAGTTTTTACTTCCTCTTTAAAGCTTTTTTGAGCTTTTACTGGACTTTCTATGAATTCTTATGACGCTTAGCATCAGTACCATAACACACTGCCTTGTCATTGTCACTTTATTTTTTTAAAAGATTTTATTTATTTACTCGAGAGAGAGAGAGAGCACAGAGGGAGAGGGAGAAGTAGACCCCCACCGAGCAGGTTGCCCAACGAGGGGCTTGATCCCAGGAGCCTGGGATCATGACCTGAGCTGAAGACAGACCTATAAATCTATATGCCCTTATACTAACCTGTAAAGAACTGAGCACCTAGAAAAATGGGAAATAGAGCTTTCATTGGTCGACTGATTGGTTGTTTTTCCCTCTCTGGCCTCAACGATGTCATCTGTAAAATAGCAGCAATGTGAACAACATCTTATCTGACTTTGATGCTCAATAGTTTTTTGTTTTTTGTTGTTTTTTTTTAAGATTTTATTTATTTATTTGACAGAGAGAGAGATAGCGAGAGCAGGAACACAAGCAGGGGGAGTGGGAGAGGGAGAAGCAGGCTTCCTGCCGAGCAGGGAGCCCGATGTGGGACTCGATCCCAGGACCCTGGGATCATGACCTGAGCTGAAGGCAGACGCTTAACGACTGAGCCACCCAGGTGCCCTGATGCTCAATAGTTTTTTAAGATTTTTAATTTATTTGAGAAAGAAAGAACACAAGCAGGGAGGGAGGCAGGAAGCAGAGGGAGAGGGAGAAGCAGACTCCCTGCTGAGCAGGGAGCCCAACATAGGGCTCCATCCCAGGACCCTGGGATCATGACCTGAGCTGAAGGCAGATGCCCAACCGACTGAGCCACCCAGGTGCCCCTTCAATAGAGCATTTTTAAAAAGCCCTTAACTTTGACCTAAATGTGAGAACTGAAACCATAAAACTCCTAGAAGAAAACATAGGCAGTAATTTCTTTGATATCAGCTGTAGAAACATTTTTCTAGATATGTCTCCTTTGGCAAGGGAAACAAAAGCAAAATTAAACTACTGGGACTATACCAAAATAAAAAGGGTTTGCACAGTGAAGGAAACCATCAACAAAACAAAAAGACAACCCTCTGAATGGGAGAAGATATTTGCAAATGATATATCTGAGAAGGGGTTAATGTCCAAAATAAACAAAGAACTTATAAAACTCAACACCCAAAAAACAATCCAATTTAAAAGTGGGCAGAGGAAATGAACATTTTTTCAAAGAAGGCATACAGATGGCCAACAGAAACATGAAAAGATGTTCAACATCACTCATCATCAAGGAAATGCAAATCAAAACCACAATGAGATATCACCTCACACCTGTCAGAATGGCTAAAATCAAAAATATAAGAAATAAGTGTTGGGGAGGATGTGGAGAAAATGGAACCCTTGTGCACTGTTGCTATTGGTAGGAATGCAATCTGATGCAGCCACTGTGGAAAACGGTATGGAGGTTCCTCAAAAACTTACAAATAGAATTACCATATAATCCAGTAATTCCACTATTGGCTATTTACCCAAAGAAAATGAAAACACCAATTTGAAAAGATATATGCACCCCTATATTTATTGCAGCATTATTTACACTAGCCAAGATACGGAAGCAACCCAAGTGTACATCAATTGATTAATGGATAAAAAGGACATGGTATGTATGTGTACATATATGTGTATATATGTATATGTGCGTGTGTATAGTGGAATGTTACTCGTATTCATAAAAAAGAATGAAATATTGTCATTTGCAACAATATGGATGGAT
Organism: Halichoerus grypus; assembly: GCF_964656455.1. NCBI lineage: Eukaryota > Metazoa > Chordata > Mammalia > Carnivora > Phocidae > Halichoerus > Halichoerus grypus. Next base: position 89,942,884 of record NC_135727.1, read on the forward strand.
CTAGAGGGTACAATACTAAGTGAAATAAGTCAGTCAGAGAAAGACAAATACCATATGATTTCACTCATATGTGGAATTTGAGAAACAAAATAAACGAACAGAAAAAAAAAAAGAAAAAAACAGAATCTTAAATATAGAGAACAAACTGGTGGTTGCCAGAGGGGAGGGGCAGGAACGGGTGAAATAGGTGAAGGGGATTAACACTACACTTATAGTGATGAGCACTGAATAATGTATAGAATTGTTGAATCACTAGAGATGCCTCTCTGGCTCAGTCAGTTAAGCATCCGACTCTTGATTTCGGCTCAGGTCTTGATCTCAGGGTCGTGAGATGGCACCCAGCTTGGGTTCCCTGCTCAGCAGGGAGTCTGCTTGAGATTCTCTCTCTCTCTCTCTCTCAAATAAATAAATCAATCTTTTTTTAAAAAAGAATTGTTGAATCACTACATGGCATACTTGGAGCTAATATAACACTATATGTTAATTATACTTGAATAAAAAAAATTAAAATTAAAAAAACTTTTTAAAGCCCTAAAGTTTTATCAGAAAAAGATAATCTTAGCCATTGGCATAAATTGGAAGGATCATGTTCTGAACTACAATGTTGATGATTTCATAATACTTCTCAACTTTCTAGAAATTCTAGAAAACTAAGAGTTAGTGTTTTTCCCTCCACCAAAAATAAGAAATATCAGTACCTCTGAGATGAAACATCTCATCACCCAGGTGGGGAAGCCACCTCAAGAAGCTCCCTTAAGGGGCACCTGGGTGGCTCAGTCGTTGGGCGTCTGCCTTCGGCTCAGGTCATGATCCCAGAGTCCTGGGATCAGGCCCCGCACCAGGCTCCCTGCTCAGCGGGAGGCCTGCTTCTCCCTCTCCCACTCCCCCTACTTGTGTTCCCTCTCTCGCTGTCTCTCTCTCTCTGTCAAATAAATAAATAAAATCTTTAAAAAAAAAAAGCTCCCTCAGACTTCAGTAGAAAAAACTGCAGGCTTAATATTTTGCTAATGGGACATCATTGTTTTTCACGCAATAATGTAATGATGAATCCCAGCTGCAGGAGGGACTGCCCCTCTTCTCAAACCATTTCAAAAGGAGCACTGTGCCACCTCCTTGGAGTCTTGATGTAAGAGATTGGAATTCCTTCCTGGAGATTGAAGGCACTTGTTTAAAAAAAAAGAAAGAAAGAAAGAAAAGGGAAAAAATGCACCTTTATTCTGCTGTGCCCCATGCCTCAACCATTGGGTTGGACAAGGAGCAAGTATTTTTAAAGTCTTGGCTACTGAGGGTAGAGAGAGGAGGACTGGAGATGGAGACAGAGGACATTGAGGGAGAGTTGAAGGAAGCCAGAGAAAAGTAATGTTCTTTCTTAAATTTAACCCCAAAATGCTCCCCTATCTATCTAGTCATGAGAAATTTCTATTCTAATCATGAGAAAAACATCAGACAAACCCAAATTGAGGGATGTTCTACAAAATACCTGACCCCTAATCTTCAAAAATGTCAAGGTCATGCATGACAGGGAAAGACTGAGGAACTGTCCCAGACTAAGGAAGAGACCAAGAAGACATGACATGAATAAGGCAACAAAGGCAATGTGAAATCCTGGAACAGAAAAAGGACTTCAGTGGAAAAACTGATGAGAGGGGCGCCTGGGTGGCTCAGTTGTTAAGCGTCTGCCTTCGGCTCGGGTCGTGATCCCAGGGTCCTGGGATCGAGCCCCGCATCGGGCTCCCTGCTCTGAGGGAAGCCTGCTTCTCCCTCTCCCACTCCCCCTGCTTGTGTTCCCTCTCTCGCTGTCTCTCTCCCTCTGTCAAATAAATAAATAAAATCTTTAAAAAAGAAAGAAAAGAAAAGAAAAACTGATGAGATCTGAATAAATTCTATAGTTTGGTTAACAGTATTGTATCAAGGTTAATGCCTTTTGATAAATATTCTATGGTTATATAAGATGTTAACATAAGGGGAAGCTGGGTGAAGAGCATAAGGGAACTACTCTGTACCATTTTCAAAATCCTTTTGTAAGTCTAAAATTATCTCAAGATAAAAAGTTAAAAAGGGGAGCCTGAGGCACACTGTCCCCAATGTCAAAAAGACAAAGATTTTCCTCCAGATACCCTCTTTCCTGCCAGCTTCCTGCTTCACCTGAGAACTCAACAGTGACTCTTAAAGGCCTCTAGATGCAGTAACAGCAAATCAGTTCAGCAATCTGAAGAAATGAGCTGTTTGGACCTCTATTTTCCAAATCATTGAAACAAACTCTTTTGGAAAGCACTATTTCTAGAACAGTAGTATCCATTTCTGTGTCTTCTTATACAAAGCATGGAAAACATCACTGAATTCTTCATTGTCCATAAACATTAGTATAAACATCTGCTTGTGTGCAATATGTAAATAAAAGAACTCTAGGGGCTGGTACATGGGAAGAGCTAATTGTAGTGCTGGGTATTTTTGTTCTGCTTCGCTGAACTGCGCTGTCTCCTCACCCCTCTCAGGCTGCCCTAGTGGTCCTTCAGGAGGAGAAGGGGGCACATTAGATGAGTGACTTTGAGGAGAGGTGGCAGCTGGGGGGCTGGTACCCCGAGGCATCCTTGCAAACCACTAGAACATGAGTCATTTCCACAACTCTTGGGGTTTTCTGAGATGATGTTGTCATTCATCATCATGATCATCATCATCAGTGCTCTGGGTAGTGACCAGGATCCATCCCGCAGAGGGCACATTTTCACAAAAGAGAGCCAGTGATATGGCAGCACCAAGAGCCAGAAGAGTCTATGATACAAGTACCACCTGATATGTTTGTGTGTCGCTGAAATTTGGGGATCACTGGGGCCAAGGCCTCACAGAGTTAAGCAGCCAACGCACCATGTTCCCTGTGGGCTGTGTCACTGGCACCCACAGATACCACACACAATGGGGCTCTGTGCCACACTCCTTTCTGGGACTTGGTAGATTTATTTGTCTCTAAAAAGAAAGGCTAAATACTTGGTCTTGGGGGGGGGTCACTTCCAACTCTAACGTTCTAGGATTCTGCTCTTTGAGATACCACTTTTTCTTTTATGTGAAATCCTCCAAAGCCAACAAAGAATAATTTATCACCACGGCACGGTGCACATCTCAGCTTTATCAATCAGACGTGATCCTCTCTATTCAAAGTGCATTACCCCAGATCCCACCAGGGCACAGCTTGAAGATTTTTACATTGGGAGAAAGTGTCAGGATAGATCAACAGCATAAATGGCTCTCAGAAATTCCACCATACAAGTTCTTCAACCTACACATCCAAACTGAGTAAAACCAAAGAGTGTACCTGGGGCCTCAAGGGAGCTCCAGAGAGAAGAGGTCAAGCAGGACCTCGGCAGATAAGTTTGTTGAGGTCTACAGCACAGGCTCAGGAGGGGGTGCCCCCTACCCCGACCCCACGACAGGCACCAGTCCAGGAGAGCTTGGGGCTGTACTTTCCACCACCATCAGGCTGACTTGACTCCTTTGCTCGGGCTTCAAGACCACCGTGTTACTATCCCACATTTTCATGTGACCTTGAGGCAGAGGGATGTAGGGCAAAGGGTGTGGGATCTGGATACAGAGAGACCTAGGTTTGCATTTTAACTCTGCCGTTTATAAGCTGTTGCACTCTATTCAGGTTACTGAACAGCACTGTGACTCAGTATTCCCATTAAAATGAAGATAATAGTTTTACTCTGCCACAAGGTTATTGGGAGGATTAGAGATAATGCACACAAAGCTCCATAACAGTGTTTAGGACACAGTAGTCATGGCAACCAATAAATGGTAGCTGTTTTTCTCTATTCCAAATGAAAGAAACCAGACACAAAAGGCCATATATTGTATGATTCCATTTATATGAAATGTCCAGAATGGGCAAATCCATAGAGACAGAAAGTAGATTAGTGGTTGCCAGGGGCTGGGGGGAGTGCGAATTCATACAGGCCTTCTTTTTGGGGTAATGAAAATGTCCTACAATTATATAGTGGCGATGCTTGTGCAACATAATGAATATCCTAAAAATCACTAAATTTTATACTTTAAAAGGGTAAATTTTATGGTATGTGAATTATATCTTAATTAAAAACTTTTAGAAATAAATTTTCTGTTCCTCAGTATATGAATGTGAATAGAAATGAGTATTTCTAAATACCTCATAGTATTTCTAACTCATAGGGTTTTTGTGAAGATTAAATGAGTTAATTTATTTAACATATTTAGACTAATGCTGACATACTATAAAAGCTCAGTAAATGTCACCTACAGGGGCGCCTGGGTGGCTCAGTCAGCTAAGCATCTGCCTTCAGCTCAGGTCATGATCTCAGGGTCCTAGGATCAAGCCTCGCATGGGCTCCCTGCTCCCTCTCCCTTTGCCACTCCCTTGCTTGTGCTCTCTCTCTGTCAAATAAATAAATAAAATCTTTAAAAATAAATAAATAAATAAATAAATAAAATAAAAAATAAAAACATAAATGTCAGCTACAGTAATCATTACTGTATGCTCATCATTTTTTTTAATTTATTTTTTATTTAAATTTTATTAGTTAACATACAGTGCAATATTGGTTTCTAGAGTAGAATCCAGTGATTCATCACATATACAACACCCAGGGCTCATCACAACAAAAGGAGAGAGGGAAACAAGTCGTTAAGTGACTCTTTAAGGTGGGGAACAAACTGAGGGTTGATGGAGGGAGGTGGGGGGGATGGGCTAGATGGGTGATGGGGATTAAAGAGGGCACTTGTTGTGATGTTTATCATCATTTTTATCACAGGTAGCAGAGTCTAAAAGTCAAAATCATTGGGGTTTGAATCAAACAGACCTGGTTTATAATCTGACTTCACACTTACGAGCATATAAATTAATGGTTAATTGTGTAGCCATTCAGACTTTCTTGATTAAAATCCCAGCTCCACATATTTATCAGCTGTGTGACTTTAGGCAATTTTTAACCCTTCTGTGCCCAAGTTTCTTCATCTGTAAAATGGGGGTAATAAAAGTTCATACCTAATGAGCTGCCATGAGAATTAAATGTGTCTACTAGGATGATTTTGGCTTTAAGTTTCAGAAACCTGACTCAATTTACCTTTCACCAGATAGATGGGAAAGCAGAAAAGGACAGAAAAGAGAAAATAACAGAGAAAGCTTAATACAAGTCAAGAGGGGAAAGAGAAGGAAAAAGAAAGAAGAGAGAAAAAGAGAGAGGGAGAGGTCTATTTTCCCTAGCCATTAGTTTGGGGATGCTTCTCAGAGACTTCTCTGCCCAAATTTTCCTCCTGGCTTTTTAAGATTGTAATTCCTGTTTTTAGTGTAAATTGCTTCAAACTTTTTTGGTAATAGTCAGGAACTAAAAATAATACTATATATGATTTATATGCTTGCTGTTATGTCTGCTTTCTAGGAGTATAAACCTCATTAAGAAGACTCTGCAAAATGTTCTAATAATGTAACATTTCTGCCCAGTCCGTGGTGTCATTCAGGATGGCATTGTGAATAGGCCAATATGATGTCAACACACACCTAAAAGACAGTTAATGCAGCAGAGAGCCAGGAGCCAAAGCCTTGAATTGGAGATGAGCCTCCAACACCAATTGCTCTGGGCCTCTCATAACCTTGCCTGGCTTCAAATTCCCCATCACCAAAATGGAAAATAAAAGCAGAATGCACTCTCCAGGTGGCAGAGTATGGAAGAGCATCTGACCACCACACTTACGATTATAGATTCAAAAGACTGGATGGGCTTTTAGTAAAGATGAATTCATTCTCTGGATTTGCAGATGGAGGCCCTGAGGCTCAATGAGAGGAAGTCCTTCCCAAGGTCAGACCAGCTGGGTTTCGGTAAGGTTGAACCTATGTTCGAGCCTTGTGTTCTACCATGATGTGACATCGACTGATAAGTTTGTCTCTCTTTCCCTCCTTCTGTCCATTACAGCAACTGATCAATATAGATATAGACAGATACCCTTATAAATAACTTAAACTTCATATATAAATATATAAATACAAATGCTGAGAGAAGAGGATCACCTGGAGATAATACACCAATTCTGTGTCCCAGTGATAAAGTCACAAATATTTGTATAGCCTTTAATGTAGAGATTGGTATTTATCTAAAATTGGAAGGTCAAGGTTCTAACTGCTTTCTTTCTGGCCTGATTTGGCAAGTATCAGGTTAACAAATCAGGGTGAAAGTGAGATGGGAATGTGAATATTCATTGACCTCCAAGCTTTCGAAGCAAGAAGATCAAGGGTTTCTATCAAGCCTGGAGATTATTTCTCTTAAGATGCCATAAGGAAGGTGTACTAGTCCAGGCTCCAGTAAACACTGACCCACATGCCATTGTGAAGAGCCCATGAGATCTACACCATCATAGTAAGAGAGGAGCATTTCTTTGCATTCCCTTTGGCCACTGCCTGATTCCCATTCAGCCACCAGGGAGATGAAAACCAGTGGCTGTCTATGAGCTCACAGCACTGGGTGTGCTGGCTTCCACAGGACTCTTTGCTGCTATAATTTTTATATCTCATTTTACCTCATGAATTCTGGTAGGGATTTAAATTAGCCCAGCTTTCCTATCTATCACACATTCAGTCCAAAACTTTGATGAAGGGCGCCTGGGTGGCTCAGTCGTTAAGCGGCTGCCTTCGGCTCAGGTCATGATCCCAGAGTCCTGGGATCGAGTCCCACGTCGGGCTCCCTGCTCAGCGGGAAGCCTGCTTCTCCCTCTCCCACTCCCCCTGCTTGTGTTCCTGCTCTCGCTGTCTCTGTCTCTATCAAATAAATAAATAAAATCTTTAAAAATATATATTTTAAAAAAAGAACTTTGATGAATATTTCAGAAAGGTTTTATAATTCTCAGTGGCATGGTGAATAGCCTTTGGCCTTTACATCAAAGGACAGAAAAAATGTCTTCAGGCAGAAAAAAATAACAATTCCATTTCTATTCCTAGATTGGTTATTACACAGCCACCTGGAGTCGTGCTATCAGATGTTCTGCTGGCCAGAACAAATTGCCAGTAACTGCTTGCATGATCAAGAGAACGCACTGCCTCTCAGTCCCCATTTTCCCCCCGGGGGGATGTAGTTGCATTTCTACAGTTCTACTGGCTCTAATTTCTTCATTCATTCATTCATTCATTCATCCATTCGTTTGTTCATTTGTTCATGCATTCGTTCCTTCCTTCCTAACCTAGTACTATCTGTCCAGTAAGAATGCACAAGTATTCCACTATGAGAGAGAGACAGAGAGGTTACCAGATTAAAGCATTCATCAAATGATTGTTATTTCCCAAGCAACCTGAGCTTTTAGTCTGCCCTTCCCTTTCTCACATCACCAAATGGCCAGAAATTGGTTCTCCCTACAGCATGTTGTGCAACTGGACCAGCCCAACGAGCTTTTACTTCCCCTGGGAATGGAGTCCCCATGCCCACAGTTTCTCAGGGAAGCTGTTCCACTGCCTATAGATTCCCCTCTGCTTTGGACTGAATCATGTCTCCCCGCCCCCCCCCCCAGCACCCAAACTCATATGTTGAAGCCCTAACCCCCAGTGTGACTATATTTGGAGATAAGGCCTTCAAGGAGGTAGTTAAGGTTAAATAAGGTCATAAGGGCAGGGCCCTGATCCAATAGGATTAGTATCCTTCAAAGAAGAGACATCAATCCAAAACACAAGAAACAAGTGTTGTCAAGGATGTGGAGAAAAAGGAACCCTCGTGCACTGTTGGTGGGAATGCAAACTGGTGCAGCCACTCTGCAAAACATTATGGAGTTTCCTCAAAAAATTAAAAATAGAACTACCATATGATCCAGTAATTCCACTACTGGTATTTACCCAACAAATATTAACACACTAATTTGAAAAGATATATGCACCCCTTTGTTTACTGAAGCATTATTTACAATAGCCAAATTACGGAAGCAGCCCCAGTGTCCACTGATTGATGAATGGATAAAGAAGAAGTGGTATATATACAATTTATACACACAATGGAATATTATTCAGCCATAAAAAGAATGAAATCTTGCCATTTGCAACAACATGGATGGAGATAGAGAGTATAATGTTAAGCAAAATAAGTCAATCAGAGAAAGACAAATACCATATGATTGCACTTATATGCGGAATCTAAGAAACAATACAAACAAAGAAAAAAAAGAGACAAACCAAAAAAACAGACTCTTAACTGAGAACAAACTGATGCTTATGCCAGGGGAGGTGGCAAGGGGTAGGATGAGTGAAATAGGTGATGGGGATTAAGGAGTTCACTTATCATGATGAGCACCGAGTAATGTATAGAATTGCTGAATCACTATACTGTACACCTGAAATTAATAATAACACTGTATGTTAACTATACTGGAGTGAAAATTTTAAAATCTAAAATTAGGGGCGCCTGGGTGGCTCAGTCGTTGGGTGTCTGCCTTCGTCTCAGTCATGATCCCACATCAGGCTCCCTGCTCAGCGGGAGGCCTGCTTCTCCTTCTCCCACTCCCCCTGCTTGTGTTCCCTCTCTCGCTGTGTCTCTCTCCAACAAATAAATAAAACAAAATCTTAAAAAAAATAAAATCTAAAATTAAATTTTAAAAAATAGAAGAGACACAAGAAAGCTCACTCTCCCTCTCTCTCTAAACTCATAAAGAAGATGCCACGTAAGCCCACAGCAAGAAGGTGGCTGTCGGCAAGCCAGGAAGAGAGGCCTCACCCGAAACCAAAGCTGCAGACACCTTGATCTTGGACTTCTCGGGCTCAGCATGAGTCTAGCATTTGACCTGAGCTGAAGGCAGACGCTTAACTGACTGAGCCACCCAGGCGCCCTCTTATTCAAACATTTTAATTAGATTTTGGAAACTCATCCAGGGATTGGTTGAAGATGGCAAAATGGATAATGGTTGTATTTACTGTTTATTACCTAGCATGAACTTGTTCCATTAAAAGGTGTTGAATGGGAGCATGTCCAGGCTGCGTAGTGCTCAGTGTTCTGTGTGAGAAAACAAGCTAGGTGTTCTGCTGTTGTCCTCTCCTGGACAGAGAGACCCGACTTGTTAATTCCTCTGAGAGGGATGGACTGAATCCAGTGTTATCTAAATGTCAGACGGGATCATTTGGGAAGTAGGCCCTTTAGCTCTGCTGGGAGAGGAGGTTGAATTCACTGTCAAAACTTGCACACATTCCACTCCCTCTTCCCTCAAAGGAAACTTCAGAGGTGAGGTAGGAGGTACCAGAGTGGCTTCCAGCAGATGGGAGGACACAAATATCCCCTGCATCTGTGCTACTGCCTTCGGGCTGTTAGACCATGAGCCTCTGCGACACTAACAGCAGCCCAGCTCTTTGTTGATTTGAGCTGTGGGTCCTCATTGTCAGAAATCCTGCTACTTGGGTCCACTGTGCATTTTATCACTTTTAGATGCTATATATTTCTTTTTTTTTTTAAGATTTTATTTATTTATTTGACAGAGAGAGAGACACGGCGAGAGAGAGAACACAAGCAGGGGGAGTGGGAGAGGGAGAAGCAGGCTTCCCGCTGAGCAGGGAGCCCGATGCGGGGCTCGATCCCAGGACCCCGGGATCGCGATCCAAGCCGAAGGCAGATGCTTAACAGACTGAGCCACCCATGCACCCCAGATGCTATATATTTCAAATGATTCCAGTGGTGAGGAGTGGGGTAAGCAACTGTCTATAGGACAGAAGTTGTGAAGAGCTGGCCACCTCAGGTTCCCTCTGGCACACACACACACACCCTGTGGGCCCGCAGGGTAGGATACAAAGCTGTCCATGTAAGCTAGCAGGGCTTTGTTCTTATTTGCCATCCCCTTAAAGTATATGCACTTAGTATTACAACCTTTCCTTTCCATTGGCTTCTGTGACTCCTGAGGGATAATCCTAAATATCTCTATCTACCTATCTATGAAAGCTGGTAATGAATTTTTTTTCTTCCATTTCAATTGATAGATGCAATGCATACAGAGGAAAATAATGTCGATCCTATTTCATCAAAAGCAATTTCAAGACATTTTTGGTCAAAGAAGAAAATTAGCAGCTACTGCTTAGCACTATGGTAACTGGCAATTTGCGTTCCTGCGGAGATGTAATTACCATTACTGCCATTATGCTTCAGGCCAGACCTTTCCGGGAGAACATTTATAGAGCTATGTGTGTATTCTGCCTCCATGTGAAGAGGTCTACAGGTGCCTCCCATGCGATGCATCCCACTTGGTAACCCCACCACATGCAGTCTGGGACCATCCATGTGCAGGTGCTGGCTCTGCCCAGAGATGGGGAGGGAGACCAGATGGCTACTGGGAGGCTTCCTGCCTCTCCTGATGCTCTAAACACACCCAGATGGGAAAGCACTAGCAAACAGGTATGCGAGTTTCTCTGGACATATCCATTAACGAATAACTGTCCTTCCTTCAGGCAGCTTATTAGTTCCCTAGGGCTGCTGTAACAAACTAACAAATTGTTGTTTGGTGACTTAAAACAACAGAAATTTCTTCTCTCACAGTTCTGGAGGCCAGAAGTCTGAAATCAAGGTGTCATCAGGGTCATGCTCCCTCTCAAGGCTGTAGAGGAGAATCCTTCCTTGCCTCTCCCAGCTTCAAGGGGTCCCAGACATTCCTTGGATGGTAGCAGCACAACTCCAATCTCTGCCTCTGTGGTCACGAGGCTTTCTCCTCTGTGTCTCGGTCTCAACCCTCCTTCTCGTTTCTTTCACAAGGGACCTCAATCATCAGATTTAGGGCCCACCCTAAATCCAGGTTGATCTCCCCTTAACTGAATAACCTCTGCAAAGTCCCTGTTAACCTTAAAAATAAAACCACCAGTTATCTTACCAGCAAAGAGAGGTTTATTCAGGAATAACAGAGAATTGCAATCGGCAACAAGCAAGCTACGGAAGAACCATGGGCTAGTCTGCAGAACAAAGTAGAGGAACGCTCTTTTTTTTTTAAGATTGTATTTTATTTATTTATTTGAGAGAGAGAGAGAGAGAGCACAAGAGGGGGTTGGGTCAGAGGGAGAAGCAGACTACCCACAGAGCAGGGAGCCTGATGCGGGACTCAATCCTGGGACTCTGGGATCATGACCGAAGCCCAAGGCAGTCGCTTAACCAACTCAGCCACCCAGGTGCCCGAGGAATGCTCTTTTATAGAGAAAAGGGGGAAGTTGGATAGGCTGTTATAAACAAAAAGGCCACTGTAATAAACTGGGAGTTCAAAGTGTAGTGGCCTTCCACTGGCCAAGTCGTGAGTGTCTCTCACTTCCTGGGTTGTTGCCAGGGGAGGAGGAAAGCCTTTCTTCCTCCTCCTGGGATAGTAAAGTCACTTCCACATGCAAGGTTCATCTCTACCTGTCTGATCTGCACCTGACCAGTGGTAGGACATTAGAGCTCCCCCTGCTGACCTCCTGGACTCCATTCTAAACAAGATTTCCTTTTATCAATTTTCACAACCTATGTCCACGTAAGTTCACCTTCACAGGTATGGGGGGCTAGAAATCGGATATATCATCTGCAGGGACACAATTCAACCCACTAGATTTCTTGTGGCATGCTGCCTCATTACAAATTGCAGCCATTCCAAGAGCACTTCCCGACCGAAGATAGGAACTGCAATGAAAACATGGGCCAAGCTCAGGGGTTTTGACTTAGAAGCAGGTAGAAAGGAGATTTTACAAGGCCCAGCGATCTGAGCACTATGCTGGCCTGGAAACTCTACACTTGCTTCCATTCAATCCTATAAAATAAGGATTGCTGTGGCCAGACTGTAGATAAGGATACCGAGGCTCAAAATAACCCACCCAAGGTCTACCAGCAGTCTGTGGACAGGCTCAGGTCGGAGACTGGGTCTGTCTGCCCCATACAGCCTCAAATACAGTGAAGCCTCAGAGTCAATGCCATTGACAGCTGGGGGGAAGAACAGAGTCATTATTCAGATATACAGTTGGCTTTAGGTAGAGACAGAATAGATGGAGGGATGTGGCAGCACTGGAAGAACTCTGGGGAGAATCCAGAACATTCCCTCCCTGAGCTGCCTTGTTAGTGCCTGCTTTTCCCTATAGGGAACAATACCTTCTGGTTACTAAATACAGACAAGGATTTAAGGGAAAATCTCCTAGAGAATGGTAGCACCTGCTCTGAAATACACTGAAAGTAGGCTAGATCCTTTCCAGAAGCAAATTTGACCAGAAGAAGCAAAAATAGAAGAGAGCAAGGGCTGGCTATGGGTACCCTTGAAGAAGGAGGTCGGGGAAACTCCAAAAGCAGAAATTGCCGAGTCCAGTTTGCCTGCAGCCACACCAGATCGTGTTGTCGGATCAATTCTGTGCAGGTGTCCAGCAGCTGGGTGACTCTGGGTCAATCAGGTGCCTCTCTTTGCCTCAGGTTCCCATCTATAAAAGTGGGGATGACAGCGCCTGGGTGGCTTAGTAGGTTAAGCGTCTGCCTTCAGCTCAGGTCATGATCCGGGGGTCCTGGGATTGAGCCCTGCGTAGGGCTCCCTCCTCCACAGGGAGTCTGCTCCTCCCTCTCCCTCTGCCCCTCCTCCCGCTTGTGCTCTTTCTCTCTCGCTCTCTCTCAAATAAATAAATAAATAAAATCTTAAAAAAAAAATAAAGTGGGAATGAACATTTCTGCATATCAAGGATCTAGAACGGCTCCCTTGGAACCGCATGATGCTGGCTTAGGCAATGTTTTGCATGCAAATAAAAGCCATTCAAAAAGATAGCCACCAAAGAGATGGCAGAAGAACAGCACATTTTTTTTTTTAAACCAAAGCATTTTATTTTCTATTTTATTTTACTGAGATATAATTCACATAACATAAAATTCGCTATTTTAAAGTGCACAATTCAGTGGGTTTTAGTATATTTACTATGTTGTGCAGCCATTGCTACTATCTAATTCTGAAACATTTCCATCAGAGAAGGGAACATTTATGAAAAAAAAAAGAATTTGTAAATATTTTGTCTACGTAGACAATTGGTAAGCAAGGTGTGTAGAGATGGCAACAACAATTCCAAGAAATAAGACAACATATTCTTGAGGCAGAGCTAAGAAATCAGAACAACACAGTTAAAGCCCCCAGCACAATAATGTCTGAGACAATAGTAATAAACCACTCCCTGGCAAGAGAATAACTACACTTGGAACAGCAAGAAGAAACCTAACAGAACCAGGCAAAGGCAGACAGACTAAAATAAAGCAAGAGGGATTGCAGTCAGATAGGTGGAAGAACTTCCTGCCCATCATAGGGATAAAATGTTGATTCAGGGAGGCGTGGAACCCATTGCCCTAAGATATTCAGAAACATAATACATATTTCTATTTGTTTTCCTTTTTTTTTTTTTTTAAAGATTTTGTTTATTTATTTGACAGAGAGAGATACACAGCGAGAGAGAGAACACAAGCAGGGGGAGTGGGAGAGGGAGAAGCAGGCTTCCCGCAGAGCAGGGAGCCCGATGCGGGGCTCGATCCCAGGACCCTGGGATCATGACCTGAGCCCGATCCCAGGACCCTGGGATCATGACCTGAGCCGAAGGCAGATGCTTAACAACTGAGCCACCCAGGCGCCACCTCTATTTGTTTTCCTAATTGCACGCTAGAAGGAGTCTTCTCTTCCTCAGAATCTTTTAAGAGCAAAAATATCGGGGCGCCTGGGTGGCTCAGTCGGTGAAGCGGCTGCCTTCGGCTCAGGTCATGATCCCAGGGTCCTGGGATCGAGCCCCGCATCGGGCTCCCTGCTCAACAGGGAGCCTGCTTCTCCCTCTCCCACTCCCCCTGCTTGTGTTCACTCTCTCGCTGTCTCTCTCTGTCAAATAAATAAATAAAAATCTTTTTTAAAAAAGAGCAAAAATATCCTTTAATATATATTGGACTCCCCAAAAATATATACATTAACCCATAAACGTCTTTAACTGTTTTTGCATAATCATGACTGGTATTATCTTCCTGGTGCTGGAGTAATAATAATAATTATTCTTTTATAGAAATATTTACTAATATTTATAGAACATTTCTTAGGTACCACACGCTTTTCACACATGAAAGCTCATAGCCACCTGTAAGGTGAGAGAGAGAGAGAGCGCCGAATCCTAACCACTAGACCACCAGGGAGCGTCAACCACCTGTAAGGTAATAAGGAGACTGAGATGCAGTGTGTTCAAGTGGTCTGTCTCTGTCAGGTGGCTGATCAATGGAATGACAGGGATTCAAGGCAAGTTTGGCTGATTTCAAAGCCCGGGCTCTTTCCACTACACTAAACTGGTACATCAAGGTTTCTGCTTACAGGTTGTCCTTCAAGCATTCTGTAAGCTCCTGGAGGGCAGAAGCTCTGCGTGTGACTTCTGTCTTTCCAACGTCTGCCCCTCCTCCACATCTAATCATCCAGCCAATCTGGTGGACTCTTCCGCCTCCTGAACACAGCTGACCCTTAAACCTGGGTTTGAGCTGTGCGGGTTCAACAAATACCGTACAGTACTGTAAATGTATTTTCTCCTCCTTATGATTTTCTTAACATTTTCCTTTCTCTAGCTTACTTTATTGTAAGAATACAGTATATAATACATGTAACATACAAAATATGTGTTGATCGACTGTTTATGTTATTGACAAGGCTTCCAGTCAACACTAGGCTATTAGTAGTTAAGTTTTGGGGGAGTCAAAAGTTATATGTAAATTCTCAACTGCTGGGGGGGCGGGGGTTGCCACCCCTAACCCCTGTGTTGTTTAAGGGTCACCTGTATATATTGAAGACGTTCATTTCTCTCCATCCTTGACTTCACTACCTTCCAGCCAGCTATCACCATCCTTCACAGGAGAAATAAAGACCACCAACTTCACTTCTCTGCCCCTAGGTTAGCCTTTCCATGGTCAACTTTCCACATTGAAACTAGAGACGGCTTTCTAAAAGGCAAATATGATCAGATCCACTCTTTCCTACAACTCTTCAATGGCCTTGCATTGCATCTATACTCGTAATGCACTTCCAGTCCTGTGCACTGCGGTTCCCTCTACCTGGAATGGCATTGCCCACCTTCTTTACCAAGCTTGCGTCCAGTCCTCCTGAGTTCAGCTGAGACGCCACCGTCTCACCCTCCTTGATTGCCCAAGGCTACATTTGGGATTCCTTCTCTGTACTCTAATAGCACCCCGTGGGGTCCCACTGTGTCACACACATGGCTGTTGATTTGTTTTCTCTGTGACATGACTAAAAGCTCTTCGAAGGCAGTGACCCCAAACTTCTCATAAATGACTCCTCAGCAGATACTCACAAGTCATATGTTCCCAATAACTCTATGAAAGGAAAAATGCACGGTAAGGGCTTGGACTCAAAATCGGAGCTTCCTAAATGCTCACTAGCTAAATGAATACGCTGGTGAGACCGTGTAGGATATGCTCCGTATTAATTGAGGATTTTCTTCTCTCGAGGCACTTAAACCCCACTTCAGACAGCAGAGCAGAATTTCCCAAAAATAGAGGATGGGAATGTTATTCCTTTGCAAGCAGGAATGTAATTTTTCCTGTTATTTGTGTCCAAAGCTGCTTTTCTTGAATGATTCAGGCTTTTGATTAGTCACCATTAACGAACTTGCTAACTCCATGTGACAATAGATTAATTCGGGTTTAAGGTTATGAATACAAAACGAAGGGTATCGGTATATAATGTGCACTTTAATGATGTCACAGCACAAAGATGAGGATGATAATTTAATTTGCTTTCTCTGGAAGGTCAGTTCTCACAAAGGAAAAAAAAAATTCTCCCTTAGGGTTTCAATGCCTTTCCAGGCATCTTCCCCTTCTGTTTGGCTTTTCTCTGGCTCTTCTTGATCCCTGAGGAGGTGAACATTTATATTTAAAAACAAATAGTTGGGGGCACCTGGGTGGCTCAGGTGGTTAAGCGGCTGCCTTCGCCTCAGGTCATGATCCCAGGGTCCTGGGATCGAGCCCCAGCCAGGCTCCCTGCTCGGTGGGGAGCCTGCTTCTCCCTCTCCTCCCTGCGTGTGCTCTCTCTTGCTATCTCTCTCTCTCTCTCAAATAAATAAATAAAATCTTAAAAAAAGAAAACAAAAAAAACCACAAATATTTGATGTTGTTGGGAATGTGAGAGACTTGGTGGAGGTGGGCAGAGGACAAGCAGTGCTTTTAAAAGGAAAAACAGGGGTACCCGGGTGGCTCAGTTGGTTAGGCGTCCACCTCTTGATTTTGGCTTAGGTCATGATCTCAGGGTCGTGGGATCGAGCCCTGCGTTTGGTTCCACGCTCAGCATGGAGTCTGCTTGGGATTCTCTCTCTCCCTCTGCCCCTTCCCCTGTGCTTGCTTCACGCTTACACGCACCCTCTCTTTCTCACTCTTTCACTCTCTAAAAATAATAATAAATAAAATCTTTAAAAATAAATAAATTAAATTAAAGGAAAAACAAAGGCATGTACGTAGGGGCAGAAGATCAGCAGAGAGTCCAGCACAGCTGTCTGAATGCCCCCTCTGAGGGACATGTCAATTGGTATACTAATTGGTCCTACCCTCAGTGGTCTCCTATGCCCTCCCCAGTCCTGCACTGAAAACTCTGGGCTCTTAGAAATTAGCAAGGTCAGGGCGCCTGGGTGGCTCAGTTGGTTAAGTGACTACCTTCGGCTCAGGTCATGATCCTGGAGTCCCGGGACTGAGTCCCACATCAGGCTCCCTGCTCAGCAGGGAGTCTGCTTCTCCCTCTGACCCTCCTCCCTCTCATGCTCTTTGTCTCTCATTCTCTCTCTCGCAAATAAATAAAATCTTAAAAAAAAAAAAAAGAAATTAGCAAGGTCAGTAGAATGGGAAGAAGAAGAGATCCAGCAAGAGGGGCAGGAGTGACTTCAAAAACAGCAGCAAAAGCACGAGGAAGGGATCATATTTGTAGGAATCAGTAATGAAAAAAGTAATCGAAATACACAAACAAAATTAAGGGATCAAACATCTTTTTTTCTTTTTTCTTTTCTTAAAGATTTTATGTATTTATTTGCAAGAGAGAGAGCGCACAAGCAGGGGGGAGGGGCAGAGGGAGAGGGAGAAGCAGACTCCCTGCTGAGCAGAGACCCCCACCCCCCCACCCCCACACCCCGCACCATGCGGGACTCGATGGGACTTGATCCCAGGACCCTGGGATCATGACCTGAGCCGAAGGCAGATGCTTAACTGACTGAGCCACCCAGGTTCCCCAAGGGATCAAACTTCTTTACTAACATGCATGACCAAAACATTCTGAAAGTCTTATTAGTTCTTCAAATAACACAAATCAAGCCAGTTGCCTTATTTTTTTTTTTTTTTACAAATTATGTGAGAAAATGTTATTCTAAGGATGCCTTCTTGAGGGAGAAAAATAAAAGCCACCACTTCTGTTGGTCTCTGTAGCCCTAATCTAGCTAGAGGAACAGTATGGCAAAAGCTGTGTATAAAGCACAGAAAAAGCAATGGCAATGATCTAAGAAATGGAGATTGTGTAGGCAAGGTAAGACTGAAAGCAGCTATCTATCCCTCCCTAACTTTTGAATGTAAAGGATATTTAACATAGTGAGTTTTCAAGATGAAGGAAAAGCCCAGCTTATGGAATACTTTCTGCTGAAGGCCTAATTAAGAATTTCTACTGGTTGGTATAAATAAGAAGGAAAAAAATATTGAAAAGCATTTTTCCACATTTGCATTTTGTCTAATCAGTTAAATGAGTGCAATTTAATTAATGACACAATGAGTGTCACTGTCCTTCAAATTTAGTAGCATAATACGTTCAATGTCATCAACTCTCAGCTACCGTTGGCAACGAGGTAGAAGAATCATGAAAATGAAACATTCCCATAGACCCTAAGGCATATTCATAACTGAAATTTAAAGATTTGTCCTTTTTACCCTAAGTCAACTCTGTGAGAGGAGAATCCTGGGAGGAGGAATAGGCAGCCACTCGTGATAATATGATTTGGGCCTAACAGCCCCCCACTCAAGCGCATGTCTCAACTAGAGCCACAGTGTTTGAGTTTCTAAATATCAAGAGTCAAAATCTTTCCATACAGGGACACCTGCGTGGCTCAGTTGGTTAAGCGTCTGCCTTTGGCTTGGGTCATGATCCCAGGGTCCTGGGATCGAGCCCCGCATCAGGCTCCCTGCTCAGCGGGAAGCCTGCTTCTCCCTCTCCCACTCCCTCTGCTTGTGTTCCCTCTCTCTCTGTCAAATAAATAAATAAAATCTTAAAAAAAAAAAAAAGAATAACAGGTGCTGGGTGCCTGGGTGGCTCAGTTAGTTGAGCAACTGCCTTCGGCTCAGGTCATGATCCCAGGGTCCTGGGATCTAGTCCCGCATCGGGCTCCTTGCTCAGCCTGGAGCCTGCTTCTCCCTCTGCCTGCCGCTCCCCCTGCTTGTGCTTGCTCTCTCGCTCTCTCTCTGGCAAATAAATAAATAAAATCTTAAAAAAAAAATCTTTCCATCCCTCTGTGTCAGAAAGACTATTGATAAAGAAAGCAGTTCCATAGGAAAATGATCAATAATTCTTATCTACAGCAAATAATTTGTAGTAAACTGATTTTTAAACTCTTTAGACATAGGGGAATCTAAAAATGACCTTAACTACGAGAATCTGATTTTAGCACAGCCTGGTTAAACATAGGTCTAAAGACTTCTAAATAGATTCTTTTAGATCCTTCCCAGGATCAGGGTTTCCACAGCGCACAATTCCAAGGAGTGTGATTATGCTGCAGTCTACGTGAATAGTGCCCCCTAGAGTTGTACAGTTCACAACCAGCAAGGGCCGTATGTGGCGGCCCCTTCCAGACCTCCCCGGTGAAAGGATGATGCTGACCAACCTGCTATGGTGATTTCAAAAGAGAACAATTCGAGCCAGAGTAGATGCCTTCTAGATAGAGGGCTTGTCAGATAGCCAGTGAAGATGATGGGTAGCATTAACAAGCCCTGTCCAACCTTTAGGTATTTTAACAGCATTTTTCATCATCTTTGAGGTTTTCAATCAATCTTTCAGGAATGGTAAAAATTACCGTTGCCACAACTACCCTTTATGATACTATAATGGTGGCTACATGTCATGATACATTTGTCCAAACCCATAGAATGTACAACACCAACAGTGAACCTTAATGTGAACTGTGGACTTTGAGTGATAATGTGTTAATGTAGGTTCCTCAATGTAGCCAATGTAGGTTCCTCAACAGAGCAAACTCTAGTGGCAGATTTTGATAGTGAGAGAGGTTGTGCATATGTAGAAGTAGGGGATATAGGGGAACTCTCTGTACCTTCTGCTCAACTTTGCTGTGACTACAATTGTTCTAAAAAATAAGGTCTAGGGGCGCCTGGGTGGCTCAGTTGGTTAAGCGGCTGCCTTCGGCTCAGGTCATGATCCCGGGGTCCTGGGATCGAGCCCCGCGTCGGGCTCCCTGCTCGGTGGGGAGCCTGCTTCTCCCTCTCCCTCTGCCTGCCGCTCTGCCTACTTGTGCTCTCTATCTCTCTGTCAAATAAATAAATAAAATCTTTCAAAAATAAAAAAATAAAGAAATAAAAAATAAGGTCTAGGGCACCTGGGTGGCTCAGTTGGTTAAGCGTCTGCCTTTGGCTCTCAGGTCATGAGCCTGGAGTCCCAGGATCGAGCCCCACATCAGACTTCCTGCTCAGCAGGGAGTCCGCTTCTCCCTCTGTCCCTCACCCCACTCGTGTTCTCACTCTCTCTGTCTCTCCCTCTCAAATAAATAAATAAAATCTTTTTAAGAAATAAGGTCTAAAAAATTTTTATTTAAATTATCACTGGCCCCAACCAACGTTCTGGATCAGGAATTGTGTTGTGTTTTTTCCCTTGAAAATCTATTGAACAGCAAAGCACTTTTAATCACAGATATCTCATTTGTGTATTGTGTTAAATTTTCAAGTTGATTTTGCATTTATTGTGTAATTTGATCCTCCCAGCAAGGGTTGGTGTTACCCACAGGAGGTAGATTAAGTATCACCAGTCCTGTCTGACAGGGGATGATGCTAGAACCAAGTAGGCTGAGGGACTTCTCTGTGGCTTCGCAGTCAATTGGCACAGAGCTCCAAAGCTGACCCATATTTCCTCCTGATCTAGTGCATTTCCCTCTTTATAACACTACCACCAAGCCCGGCCAAATACAGCATCCAAATAAGATTTCAGCTGGGCAGAAAAGAGTCATACACATGTTTTAGAATATCAAGCCATATGCCAAACAAATGCTGTTCTCCTGGAAGGAAAGGGACTAGCACTCCTGTATTTCTGCCATTGTGCAGTAAAGGATAACTCAGCAGGTCTGGGTTGTGCAAACCTTGAAAAGCCCAAAGAAAGGTTTGACCCTTGCCCAGCTCCATAGAGAGAACCTCTAAGCCCTTGGAATTTCCTGCTTGTTAAGAGTATCTTTGTTTATCTGAGGCCTTGGCCACACCAAATGGTTTATGGCAACAGTGGGGCCTTGGACCGTATGGTATCAGTTTGACCTCTGGGGGGCTGGAGACTGAGTAGCTAAGGTTAATCACATGGGCGTCCATGGCTATATGACTGGCGCCCTATAAAAACCCTGCACCAAGGCTCTGGTGAGCTTCCCTAGTTGACAATACTAAGACTCCACACATGTTGTCACATGTCATTGCTGAGAGAATTAATCACTGTCCATATGACTCCATTAGGAGAAAACAACTGAAAGCTCACACCTAGTCTTTTCTGGACTCTGTCCTATGAGCCTTTTTCCATTGCTGATTTTTTTTTTTTTTTTGAAGCTCCTCTTTTTTTTATTATTATTATTTTTTATTAACATATAATGTATTATTTGTTTCAGGGGTACAGGTCTGTGATTCATCAGTCTTACACAATTCACAGCACTCACCATCCATTGCTGATTTTAATCTGTATCTTTTCACTGGAATAATCCATAACCATGAGTATAATAGCTTTGCTGAGTTCTCTGATTCCTTCTAATGAATCACTGAACCTAAGAGTGGTCTTCTGGATTCCCAAATACAACTGTGATTATGGCCAAGGTCACCTATAAAGCCAGACTTTTATTTGCTTGTTAAACATTCAGATATCCAGGGATGCCTGGGTGGCTCAGTCAGTTAAGCATCTGACTCTCGATTTCGGCTCAGGTCATGATCTCAGGGTCGTGAGATCGAGCCCCACATCAGGCTCGTGCTGGGCGTGAAGCCTACGTAAGAGTCTCTCTCTCCCTCTCCCTCTGCCCCATCCCCCATCTAAAACAATTCAGATATTCATACACTCCTGCCCCCACCATCCATCCAAATCCAGTAATCTAGGATATACCCATCACCCAGGGTTCACACTGCAAAGCCAAGAGAGTATCTGTCTTCTCACTGTGCCCATGCGCCCATGTCTCCCTTTTCCATCCATGAACCCACCTTTGGCCTTCCCAAGAGGCATCTCTGTCTAGCCAGGTAATCAGGCAACTGTCTCCTGTTGCAGCTGGGCCAAGATAAGGAGACAGTGTCACTAATAAGAAGCTGAGAAGCAAACACTACATCATACATACAGTTTCAGATGAATGGTTCTAAGAGGGGAACTGGCCTCCCTACTTGGTGACACATGACTGCTGCTGGCCTGAGGACAGGTGATCTGCAGTCTCGTTAGCCCCTTTCCCAGCTGCAGCACGGCCCGGTGACAATCTGTCTCATTAACTCCTAGAGCACAGCCTGGGACCTTTGGGGAGCATGCCTCATTCCAGAGTTGGCCTTCTTCTTCACTAGATTGGCTATTAAATCCTTTCTGTCTGTCTTCCCAGCCCTGGCTTCTTTTTTTTTTTTAAGATTTTATTTATTTATTTATTTATTTGAGAGGGAGAGAGAGAGAGAAGGGGGTAGGGTCAGAGGAAGAAGCAGACTCCCCGCTGAGCAGGGAGCCCAATGTGGGACTCGATCCCAGGACACTGGGATCATGACCTGAGCTGAAGGCAGATGCTTAACTGACTGAGCCACCCAGGCACCCACAGCCCTGGCTTCTTAATATTTATGGTCTGCCCCTCTTCATCAGTACCCAAATATTATCACTGGTAAATGTAATTCCCATTTGGTTTGTTTTCCAACAGATCATTGAGATGTTACATCTGAGTGTCCTGGCCAGACCCTAGGGCTGATCTTTTTCTGGTTTATTTTATGCTGCCTGCCTGCCTGCCTCCTGGGCCTGGTCTCTTCACCTGAGACTGTAGAGCATATTGGCCTGGTTTCTCACTGCTTCTGTCCTCAAAGGGCCCTCTGTCTGGAGGGCCAGGGATAGGAATTGACATATATTTCCACATTTGTGAAGAGAGAGTAGAACCAAAATGTAAAGGATCTTGAGATTCTGCTTCATAACAATCCCATGAAGCTGGCATTTTTATCCAAATGTTTTTAGAAAGGCAAGCCCCAAGACTCAGGTTAAATAACTTGCACGTGACACACATTGTAAATGACAGAGCTGGAATCTGAGCCCAAACCCCTTGTGCTCAAATGCCAGACTCTTTTTGAACTGCAGTATTGCTTCCTGCTGTGAACTAACTTATGTGGGGTTCTCCATCTAACCATGTGGCCTAGTGCAGGAGGAGAATAGATCCTGGGTCCAGGTGACCCTGCGGTTTTAGACCTCTCCCCTTCCTATGGTGGCCCTTAAGGATTTTCCTAGGAAACAGCTGATCAGCATCTCCTTTGCAATCCCACAGCAGTTTGCTCACATTGTACTACTGTCACAAAGATGTGTATCAGACTCATCTGGTATCGTATCAGATTCCTCAACAGGTTGGGCCTTGACTTATTTATCTTAGTGTCTTCAGCTCCCGGCATTATGCCCACACACTGTAGGTGCTCAAAGATGAATCTAACTAATAATGAACTAACTTGAATTACACCTAGAATGCTCCAGAAGCAGGTGTACTTGTGGTAGATGATTCAAGAATTTGGGGAACTAGCAAAGTTTTAGAGGTTCTCATCCTAGTTTGGCCAGCTGTTTGGGGCACTTTCATTTCTTTGCGCCTTGATTTTCTCATCTATAAATTCTGATCTCAGAGTGTTGTCATGAGAATTTAAAGGGGGAAAGAAGTTATATAAAACACCCAGTACAATGTCCAGCACACATTGGGTACTCAACCAAGTGAGTGCTCCTTTTCTCCTGCCTCTCTGAATGTAATTTAGAGGGTGCCCTTGGAAGGTAGAAGTCCTTTAGAATCCTAGTAATTTCCCAGGATTTAAAGGTTCCTTGGGTCTCTGCTATCCTTTGGTTGTAGGAGGTCAGTAGCTTGAAAGCATTCACTTATCAGTCTTAATAAACTAACAGACCCCCCCTCCCCAAATTCTCTACTAACACAAGCAAAGGAATAATTCATTCCATGAATTTGAGAGATGCCAACGTGCAAACTGGACAGCTCAGCTCCAACTGCATACTTTGTTTTCCTCCTTCATGGCAGGATGCATTTTGGCCTGAATCATCTGAATAATTGCCTTTGCCCCCAAGTTTCCTAAAACACATCTTTCATTTTGTGGATATAGACACTAAACAAAAAAGGATTATTTTAACCTCCTGGAAAAAAAAAAAAAACCTCAGACAATATCACACAGTTCCTCCAGAGCAAAGCTGAAGGATGGTCTCCAAACTTTCCATCCTCTCAGCACATTTAAAGGAAGTAGTGAGTGCTGCTAAAAGCATCTAGGCTTTATATAGAAATAAAAAGCTGAAGCACCTGTGTGGCTCAGTCGTTAAGCGTCTGCCTTCGGCTCAGGTCATGATCCCAGGGTCCTGGGATGGAGCCCTGCATGGGGCTCCCTGCTCGGCGGGAAGCCTGCTTCTCCCTCTCCCACTCCCCCTGCTTGTGTTCCCTCTCTCGCTGTGTCTCTCTCCATCAAATAAATAAGTAAAATCTTAAAAAATAAAAATAAAAAGCTTTGCAGTTGTACATTTCCCCCCTTTTGTGTAAAAAAAAAAAAATGGTGCTAATGTAATAACAAGGTAATCACATGGTAAGAATTGTATGGTGCCCATTCCCCAAATGTCAGATATGCTCATGTTTTAAAACCTTAGCATTTTGTACTTAGATAAAACAAAACAAAACAACAAAAACAAAGGTCAGAACCTCTGTTTTTCATTGTCAAGTGAGAGTGATTCTACTGGGGAGTCATAAATTCATGCATTCCTTCAAGTGTCTCAGGCCCCTCCTCTCCACAGAGTGCTGTGCTCTCCCAGATTCCAATCAGGCAAGCTTCCTGGAGGAGGTAATGCAGTGAGGCTCCATGAAGGGACTAGTGCTGATGGGGTGAAGAAGCTGAGGGGAGAGAAATGGAAACGACCATACCTGGCCTGCCTAAGTCACAAGAGTTATTTTAGGAATTGTGTGAGATAATATAGAAGGCACTACTTTAAAAATAGTAGACTATACAAATATATTAGCATAATCCAAGAAGGAAGGAGAAACAAGATTGAGATCAGCATAAGGCTGTAAGTACTATTGCACCAAATTCACAGATGAGACATCAGTCCTCCGGGAGGCTGCAGAGCAAAAAAATCACTCCACTCCTTGGTAGTTGCAAAATAACCCTTGTCAGAGCTGGAGCTAGAGTGGGCTCTTCCATTTGTCCCGATCTTTTAACTTTGCGTCACCGTGTATTATTCCAGAGCATCCATATTATAACCTATGATTTGTTAAGGTATAAATGAGAAAGGGGTATTAGCCCCCATTTTACATATAGGAAAACCAAGATCAAAGGAGGTAAATTGGGTCCAGTCCAGAAGGTGGGAACCCATACAGCTGGGCAGCAGAGCTGGAATGACTGCCAGCAATTATAAATATAACAAGTAGGGAGAAACCCTATTTGTGCCTCTGAGCTACTGACTTTGTAGAGGAGGATACAGGAAGGAAATGGAAGTCTGCAAATTACCTGCAGAGTTCAGGCGACAGCTGAATGTCTCTCACCCCATCCCAAGTGATTGAGAGAATTCTCAGCACACCAAATTGTGTCCTAACCTAAGGTACTGATTGCCCTTGATGGGAGCGTACTTCCTAATTCTAGAGTCCTGTGGAAGGCTAGGAGGTGGGAGATCTCAGATCCATTCTTACTCTGGGACTCTAGATGAGTCCCTAAAATTACCTTTGGTGGGATCAACCCTCCATTATGTAAAATGGGGAAAAAATACCCATTCCTACTTGCCCTCAGGAAATCATTTGATTGTAGTGAAAACATCAGGATAACACCTGTTAACACAAATGCAATTACACAAGTGCTATCCAAATGCAAGGTATTTTCTGAAGACTCTGTAGTAGCTGTTTTAGGACAGAATTACACATGTGATAAACAAAATTCCAAAACAAAAATCTAACAGGTACTCTAGAGATGGTAAAGAACCAGGAAAGGATTCCTTCATTGCAGGACAGGCATCAGGTTGCAGAGAACGATGAGCAAGCCCAAGCAAGCTCCCTCACCACAGGAGCATCCAGGGATGAAGGCTGAATGCTCAGTCCCCATCTTAGGAAATGAAGAATTTCAGAGGAAAGGGAAATGGACATTTAGGTCAGGGATAAATGGGAAGGCAAAAAGTAGCGAAAAAGCCATTCCTTTTAAGAGACAGCATGTCAGGGACGCCTGGGTGGCTCAGTCAGTTAACTGTCTGCCTTTGGCTCAGGTCATGATCCCAGAGTCCCGGGATCGAGCCCCACATCGGGCTCCCTGCCCAGCAGGGAGTCTGCTTCTCTCTCTGCCCCTCACCCCGCTCGTGCTCTCTTTTGCTCTCTCTCTCTCAAATAAATAAACAAAATCTTGAGAAAAAAAAAAAGAGAGAGAGCATGTCAGCCCACAAGAGGAGAACCTTGTGAGCTTCCCTGCTGTGCCCCAAGGCCTCACTTCATGGATGTCCCACAGATGTTTGCTGAGTGACTAAGCAGAGGAGGTGTGGCATGAGCAAGGGAAAGGGATGAAACAGCATGCTGGGTGGTCTTCCTGGCAGATGCCATCAGCATTTTGTCCTTGACAAGTGACTACAGCTTATGATGGCTTTATCCTTGGGCAAGTAAGTGGCTGTTGCTATAGAGACAGGAATACACCCATGGACAGAGGCAGGAGAACTCTTAGGCTGCTCTCGCCTTAAACAAAGGCTCGGCAACCTGGCTAGCTTCGTCAGAAGGGCATATGACTCTTGATTTCGGAGTCGTGAGGTCGAGCCTCACGATGGGTACAGAGACTACTAAAAAAAACAAATAAACTTAAAAAGGGGCTTTCAAGCCTCCAAGGACAAAAGAGAGCATGAGTCACCAGTGGGACAGAGATCCACGTCAGCAGGTACAGCTGAGGCATGGACACAATTATAGGAAAAAGCCTTTATTATATTGGCTGCATTTTATCTGTTAATTTACTTGGATCGTGGTACTTTCAACAAGAGTAGTAAGACAGGGGGGACTTCTGGACAGTGTGAGGAGCTCAGTGGACTCTCACCCCATTAAAAAAATCAACTGGGGGGCGCCTGGGTGGCTCAGTTGGTTAAGCGACTGCCTTCGGCTCAGGTCATGATCCTGGAGTCCCGGGATCGAGTCCCACGTCGGGCTCCCTGCTGAGCAGGGAGTCTGTTTCTCCCTCTGACCCTCCCCCCTCTCATGAGTGCTCTCTCTCTCTCTCTCATTCTCGTTCTCTCAAATGAATAAATAAATAAATAAAATCTTTAAAAAAAAATCAACTGGTAAAAATTATAAAACACAACAATTTAAAGTCCTTGTTAAGCAAATGATCTAAGATCATACAGCAAATTGAGAAGCATTTATTCAATAAAATCTAATAAACACTTAGAACAGCATGAGTCTGTGGCATTTGAGCTAGAACCTGCTTTCCTACCTCCCCTTTAAACTCCGACCCCACCCAGCTCCATGTTACAGCAGCTCTACCTCCAAGAAAGTGCAGCCAAGAAGATGGGGGCTCCCGGTACCCACAGCTCCTGGTTTTAGGGCTGCCGTTCTACCCCAAAAGGGATGGGTTGCAGGCATCTCTCATCCGCCCCCACCTCCCACCCACCAGCTCTGTATTATAGAAACTCTGGTCCATGGCAGAGAAGACCAGGGCTCCCTTCCCCCTCCCACCTCCACCCATAGTATGTGGAAGAAGCTGTACCCCACGCAAGGCAATACTGGAGCCCCAATAGCAAACCCCACCCTCAGATCCTGCCCATAGGGTGGTGGTTCTACACAGGGAGAGACAATCAGAAAAAGATAGGAGCTACAGTCCCTTTCAGCTCCCACTTTCAGGGCAGAGGTGTCACTCTAGGAGAAGCAGGCCACCATTCCTATCCCCAGCCCTATCTTCAGTGCAAGACCACAGAAGTTCTGGCCAAGAGGAGAGGCGAGACTAGAGGACCGGCAACTCCACAGCTCTGCTGAGAGGCTGATTTTACTTAGAACAGAGTGGAGTATAGGAGACCAGAAAATCTACCCCAAAATATGCCTTTTAGTATATTTGGTATATATATTTTGAGCTGATTATTTTGAGAAACAGCAGACACACGGAAGGTCTGGAAACAGAGTAGAAGTTACTCTTTTGCAAGGGACATTTATATTTATAAAGGAAATCTCTATTTATAAAGGTATATCTCTCTGTATCAGGAAGAGGATAACTCTAAATCACAAGAGACTCCCATCAGTGGAGAAGGCACTGACTTAAATCTGCATAACAAACTATATCCATGTTTGCCATGCTTTTCCTGGCCTCCCTACACCTTTCTTTCTTTTGTCTTTAATTGAAAATGGGATTTAGGCCTAAAATCTAAGCCATCTCTGGGAGTTATTTTTCCATGTATATATGAGGTATGTATGTTAATAAACTTCTGTTTGTTTTTCTCTTATTTATCTGTCTTTCATGATAGGGGCCTTAACCAAGAATTTAAAACGGTAGAATGAAAATATTTTCCTCCCCCACAGGAGGAACTCATGTCTTAAGGTGTAGTCAAAAGCAATAATAATCTTACTGTCAGACAATTAAGAGAAGGCTAATGGTTTTATGAAACCAGTACCAAAAGACAAAGCAGCAAATCACCCAGAAGTTTAACAGTGAGAACCAGGGAAATAGCTCAAAAGTACCCTGTTAAGATCATACTTCTCCCTAGGGGTCAAGAGGCTGTGCCCATGGCAGGCTGCACCCACTAAAAAGCACCTGCAGCATACGCTTGAGAGCTACTAGTCTCCACTAGAGCATGTGGCAGAATGTAAAGCATCCCCCACACCACTCACAGATCCATCAGCAAAGGGGAGGAAAAAGTTTTCCTCAGTCTTCTTAGAGTCCCTGCCGGGATCTGAAAATTAGACTGACAAAGACAAACTAACAGGAGAAACACATACAAATTTATTTAAGTTTTACATGAGACGGGGGCCTTCATAAGGAAATGAAAACCCAAAGAAATTATTAAACCGGAGTACGTTTATGCTAGGTTTGATGAAAAGAGAACAGCTATGGAAGAATACAATAGGTCAAGGAGTATGAGGTAAGTGTAGTAAACTGGGGGAAACTTAGCAAGCTTCTTTTTCAGATTTTTCTCTGCATCCCTTTGTCTTCAGAGATAAGGATGTTACTACTTTCCTCTGAGTATAGGGAAGTCACCTCTCACATGAGAGTCTTATGACCTGTTTCAGGGCAGGAAGTATAAGGGGAAGGTCAGAGTGAACTTCCTGCTTCTGCCATTTGGTCAGACTCCTTCAATTTAAAATATTCAACGTGTCACGGTGCCATATTTTGGAGTAGTGTGTCCTGATCCCCATCACTGGCTCAGGGAGCATAAGCACAACCTCTAAATAGTCATTGATTGAATATGAAGCTATGCTGACCTGGGGTAACTTCTAGGAAGCTAGGCTTAAAAATAAAAACAAGGTTAAAAAGCTGGAGAGTGATATCAGAGACTGTACACTGTAAGGGAAATATACTTTATAGAGTTAGTCCAGGCAAGACATTAAACAAATAAACTAAAAGAAAACAGCACCATGAAAATCTTAAAAAAAAAAAAAAGAATGGGACGCCTGGGTGGCTCAGTTGGTTAAGCAACTGCCTTCAGCTCAGGTCATGATCCCAGGTCCTGGGATCGAGCCCTGCATCAGGCTCCTTGCTCAGCAGGGAGCCTGCTTCTCCCTCTCCCTCTGCTGCTCCCTCTGCTTGTACTCTCTCTGTCAAAATAAATAAAATCTTAAAAAAAATAATAATAAAAATAAAGAAAACAGCACCATGAAAAAGCCTCAGAGGGAGGGTGAAGTTCGTTAGAATCCATAGTTGCTACAGTATGTTATCTGAAATGCCTAGTGTTCAACAGAAAGTTCTGAGACTGCAAAGAAACAGGAGAGTGTGATTCTTGTACAGTTTAAAAAAAAAAACAAACAGGCAGCAGAAACCACTCTAAGGGGACCCAGATGTGGGAGTTAGCAGACAAAGACCTCAAAGTAGCTATTATAACTATGTTTACAGAATTAAAGGAAACCATGTATAAACAATTAAAGGAAAGTTTTATCACAATGATTCATCACATAAAGAACATCAATAGAGAGATAGAAATTATTTTTTTAAAAAGGAAATTCTGGAGTTGAAAAGTACAATAACTAAAATTTAAAAAATCACTAGAGGGGCTCAAAATAGATTTGAGCAGGCAGAAAAAAAGAATTCGTGAATTCAAGGATAGATCATTCAAGATTATACAATCTGAAGAACAGGAAGGATAAAAGGATGAGGAAAAGTGAGCATAGCCTCAGAGACCTATGGGACACAATGAAGTACACCAACATATACATAATGGGAGTACCAGAAGAAGAGGAGAGGGAGAAATGAACAGAAAAATTATTTGAAGAAATAACCACCGAAAATTTCCTACATATGTTACAAACCATTAATCTACACATCCAAAAAGCGCAAAAAGCTACACATAAAATAAACGCAAAGAAATCCACACCTAGGGGCGCCTGGGTGGCTCAGTCAGTTAAGCATCCGACTCTTGATTTTGGCTCAGGTCATGATCTCAGGGTTGTGAGACTGAGCCCTGCATCGGGCTCCACGCTAGGTGTGGAGCCTGCTTAAGATTCTCTCTCTCTCTCTTCCCCTCCCTCTCTAAAGATAAATAAATAAATTAAAAGATCCCCAGGTCATTCCAATATGCAGCCAAGGTTGGGAAGCCCTGGGGTAGACTTATAAAGACAAAATAAAACAAGAAATCCACACCCAGACATAGCATAATAAAAATGTTGACAGTCAAAGCCAAAGAGAAAATCTTCTGAAAGCAGCAAAAGAAAAATAAATGCACTCCATTCTCTTGACACTGCATTATTTGTCACTGATCTCAGTTCATCCAATCTGGGGTAGCTCTGAAATTGGGGCTCCACACTAGCTGAAACATGAACTTACTCCTGGGTCATGTTTTGTGGTCCCTTCTGAGATGGCATCTACTGTGGACATGCTAGAGTTTTGGTGTCAGCTCTTACCAGTTCCTGCCCTTGCTGGGCTATATAACTTGGGGCAAGTTACTTATCAGCCTCTCTCAGCTCACTTTCCAAATCTCTAAATGGACCTCACATACCTATCTTGTTTTATTATTGTATGAATTAGAAACAATATATGTGCCGTGTTCTGACTGTGAGAGTTACTGCAGAAACGATGACAGCCGATCTTGGACACGAGTGGTTATTATGTGGTCAAGTTTGGTGTGATGCTCCAGGAGATGAATGCCAACAGAGAAAATGCCAGCCCTAGGAAGTGCAGGAGCACAGGAGTGCAAACCACTGATTGAGTGAGCACCACACATTCACGGCCTCCAAAGGCATAGCAGTGCCTAGTGGCATGGGTTGTGATCATTTATTCAGAACAATGACCTTAGGCACTGCTTTGCTCTGGCCCAGGCACTGTCATTAGGCCCTCCATTTGTGTAAATAAGCCATCTCCATACCTTCTCAATAAACCTATCTGATAGGTATAATGATGCCTGTTTTGCAGGTAAAAAAGACACTGAAACTCAGAGGCATGAACTAACCTACACAGAGTCACACAAGGTATAATAGGCAGAGCTAGACTGTACGTTCAGAGCCCTTTACTGGCAAATAAGAGCTCTTCTCCCATACTCTGCTGCCCCTTGGATTCACTCATTTATCCTGTATACATTGAATACCTCCTGGATGTCAAGCACTTGGGCTATCAGGACTAGACTGCATTCATTTGAACATTTCCATGTAACATTAGGCTTTGGCTTTAGCTCGGTATTACGTGCATTGATTTTTCTCTTGGTTCAGTTTGGGTTCTGTCCCTAGGAATCATTAGTACACAATCTTCTAAAGAGCAGAGCTCAGATAGTTTCTTGGTTATCTGGGACCCACCCCTGAATCAACCTCCCAAGATGCCAGAGGCTCTAGGATTAAGTGGTGGTTTAAGTTCTCAGAGCAGCCTCTCACATGGATTGAGCCCTAAGATTGTACAATGGGGTGGCAGCCAGGGCTTCAGAGTGGCTCTGTGCTGCTCCAATGGGTGTGTTCTCCCATTTCTAGTAGGTGCTTCTCATAATTCAGCAAAGAAAAACATGTGAGACACATAGGACAGCCCTTAGGTAAAGATTGGGTCCTATCTAGATTCATTTCTTGCTTTACTAGACACAGGCTCTCAAAGAGTTCAGAGACCTCACATCCTGATCAAAGACACCCAAATATGTCAACTTAAACATTAGGACAGACCTTAAAAGAGTTCGGAGACATTCCACCTTGAAAACAGAACTCTGAACACACCAGATTCAAACCTTGGGATAGACACTTAAAGAATTCAAAGACCTCATGCCAACAAGACAGTCTCCCATCTACCTAAGACTCAAACCTAAGGACACAGACCCTCAAAGAATTCACAGACCTCACACCCTGAACAAAGGCACTTACTATCTCAGAGTAAAATATTGGGAAACAGAACACTACAGAGCGCAGAGACATCATACCTTGAAAACTGACCCCCGAATAACTCAGACCCAAACCTTGGAACAGACTCATCAAAGGATTTAGAAATACCATACCTTGAACAAGACCCCAAATACCTCAGACTCAAACTTTAGGACACACACTCTCAAAGAGTTCAAAGACCACAGACCTTGAACACAGATCCCAAAATCTCAGATTAAAAACTGAAAAGAGACAATGAAAAAGTTCAAAGACCTCACATTCTGAACTCAGACCCCAAATAGTTCAAACCAAACTTGAGACACAGAACCTCTAAAAGTTCAGAGATCTCACACCTCATACTCAATCACTGAAACAAAGATCACCAAAGCATTTATGGACCACAAACCCTGAACTCAGACTCCCAGATACATCACACTCAATCTTGAGGACAAACACACTCAGAGTTCAGAGATTTTACACACTAAATGAAGAACCTGAAATATTTCAGACTCTAAACAACAGAGTTGTTCTAGACCTCAAGCCAAGAACATGAACTTCCAACCACCTCAGACTCAATACTTTGAACACAGGCCCTCAAAGAGTTCAGAGATCTCACATCCTGAACAAAAACCCCCAAATACCCTACATTGAAACTTCTGAGTCACAGATCCTCGAGGAGATGAGATATCTCAAACCCTGAAAATAGACTGCAAACACCTCAGACTAAAACCACAGGACACAGACCACGAATGTATTCAGAGACCTTACACCAGTAACAAGACTCCAAATACTTCAGACTCTAACACTGAGAAACACACTTACTGATTTCAGAGATCATGCATTAACCGTGTCTTTTATTTTCGGTATTCTTATGATTTGACATCTGGGGCCTTGCCGACCCTGGAGGGACTGCCCCTCCCAGGGTTAGCCGAGTCCTAGAAATAGTAAATAACTTGCCTGAGAGAGTACTTTTCAAGTACATACCAACCAATCCATAGCCCACACCCCAACCACCTCCTCTATCACACTCTTACACTCCAGACCACTATTCTTCTGCCCTAAACACCCAAGGCCAGGTACCAAACAACTAGAGACAGCCCCTATACCCAGAGTCCACTGAAATTATTCAAACTAGCCAAATCCTAAGCTGATTACCCTGCCTAGCCCATTCCTTCCTGTGAAAACCACAATAAAGACAATTTCCTATCTCCCTCTGCATCCTGACTGACCCTGGTGCTTCCCCATGTGGCACTCCATGGTATAGCATGCCATCTTCTCTTGGGAGTTGTGAGTATAACAAATTATCTTTTCAATGACAGTCATTTCCTGATCCACTGGCCTGACCATACCTAAATAATAATAAAACCTGTATTAAAGCAGAACTCATACCCTGACCAGATTTCACCAAATACATAAACCTCAAAACCCGAAACACAGACCTCCAAAGAGTTCAGGGAATTCTAACTCTAAATATGGACCCTGAAATATCTTGGACTCAAACCATAGGATGGACCCTAGAAGAGACAGAAACCTCACAATTTGAACACAGTTTCCAAATATCTTTGAATTAAGCCATGCAACACAGATCCTCGAAGAGTTCCAAAAACTCAAACCCTGCACACAGACTCAAATTACCTCAGACTCAAAACTTAGAAAATAGACTCTTAAATACGTCGGAGAACGCACATCCTCAACTAGGACCCCCAGATACCTCAGATGCAAACCTTGGAACAGATCCTTAAAGAGTTTACTTACCATGCATTATGAATTAAGACCCTCCTGTTAATTAGGTTTCAAACGTTGGGACCCACATCCTCAAAGAATTTAGGAAGCTCAAACCCTGAACACAGACATCTAAATACCTTGTAGTTAAACCTTAAAACACAGACCATCAAAGCATTTAGAAACCTTGCAACCTGAAAAAAAAAAATACCTCAGATTCAAACCTTGGGAGAGAGCCTCAAACAGTTCAGAGACTTCACACCCTGAATTATATAGACAGATGCCTCAGACTCAAACCTTGGGACATGGAACCTTATGCAGTTCAGGAATTTCACACCTAGAACAGAAACCTCAAATATATCAGATTCAAACCTTGGAAGAGAACCTCCAAGAGTTTAGAGGCCTCGCTCCCTGAAAGCAGACTCCAAATACCTCAGACTCACACTTGGAACACAGACAATCTAAAATTTCAGACACCTCACACCTTGCACAAAGACCCATGGACACCTCAGACTCAAAACTTGTGACACAAACCCTCAAATATTCAAAGACTTCACACAGTGAACACAAATGCTCAAATACCTGAACCCCTACGATAGGACAGAGCCTCAAGAGTTTGGAGATAGGAAGCCCTGAACACAGACTCTCAATTGCCTCAGACTCATATCTTGAAACACAGACCTTCAAAGATTTCAGAGACCGCACCACCTGAACACAAACCCCACATACCTCAGATTCAAACTTTGGAGCACAGATACTAATGGCTTTAAGGACCTAACATTCTGACTTCAGACACCAAATACCTCAGAAACAAATTGGGACAGACTCTCTAAAAGTTCTAAGGCTTCAGACCCTGAACCCAGACCTCCCAAATAAATCAGACCTAAAGCAGAGAACACTGAGTGAAGAATTTCAGTGACCACATACACCACAGAATATAAAACCTAATTACCTCAGACTTAAATTTTGGAACACAGATAATCAAAGCATTTTAAAACCTCATTACCTGAAGGAGATCCTTTTTCTTTTTTAAGATTTTACTTATTAATTTGAGAGAGAGAGTGAGAGACAGCACGAGCAGGGGGGTAGGGAGAGGGACAAGCAGACTCCCCGCTGAGCAGGGAGCCCAATGTGGGGCTCGATCCCAGGACCCTGGGATCGTGACCTGAGCTGAAGGCAGACACTTAGCCCGCTGAGCCACCCAGGCATCCCAACTGAAAAAGATCCTAAATACCTCAGAGTTATACCTTGGGATACAAACCCTCAAAGATTTCAGAGACCCTACACCTGAATACAGACCAAAAATACATAATACACAAACCTTGCTATAGAGACCCTATGAAAGTGCTGACTAGCAGTATTATCCACAATAGCCAAAAGGCAGGAGCAACCCAAGTGTCCATTGAGAATGAGTGGAGAAACAAAATTTAGTATATACGTACAATGGACTATTATTCAGCCTTAGAAGGAAAGTCTGGCATATGCTATGACATGGATGAATCTTGAGGACATTGTGCTAAATGTAATAAGCCCGTCACAAAAAGACTAATACTATAAGATTCCACTTACATGAGGCACTTAGAGTAGTCAAATTCATAGAAAGTAGAGTGGTGATTTCCAGGGGCTAGGGGAGAGGTAAATCGGAAGTTAGTGTTCAATGGGTATAAAGTTTCAGGTTGATAAGATGAAAAAGTTCTGGAGATATGTTGCTCAACAGTGTGAATGTCCTTAATGAGCTGTACACTTAAAAATGGTTTAGATGATAAATCTTATGTGTATTTTACCACAATTAAAAATATAGGGATTGGGGAGAGTAACTGGATTATCCATCTCTGTATTATCTGCTCAGTTGTTTACCTTGGACCAAGCTGTAGCTTCTCCTGAGTACACTATCAAATTGCTTAGCTACCATTGTTCTCATTGCCCATAGAATGAGAGTTAGAAATTGCAAAGACACGAATGCGATTGTGGAGGATCATCTGTGTTACTGTCCCCTTCCTTAAAGGCAAAGAACAATAAGTAGTGACAATGAGTAGACAGAGACACAAGAATGAGCATTTGTGGGAAAAAGAGGATCTTAAATGATCAAATCTCTCCGACTTAACAAGAAGAACCATGGGTAAATACTGTTTCTATCACTTCTTCAATTGAGCTCAAGTTCCCTTCTGTATATGATCAAAATGTATTAATCTAGATATACAAATACCCAGAAATAATTACAAGAATTATTTTAATTATAATACCAATTACCATTGGATTTCACACATGTATCATGCTTTACAATATTCAAAGCATTTCTGTGTGACTTAGTTCATTTAATTCTTGCAACTCTAAGAAGACAAGACTGAGCCAAACCACCTTTGGCTTAGGATCAGTGCTCATGTGGATCTATCTGGCTTCCGGGATCATCAGCTCTGCCTTGTGACCTCCAAAACACTGACTGATAACTGCCGGATCTGTCCTAATCTATCTGCTCTTCTTTTCTTTTTTTTTTTTTTTTTTTGAGAGAGAGAGAGAGCACGTGTACAAGCGGGGGATGGGCAGAGGGAGAAGGGGAGAGAGAATCTCGAGCAGGCTCCATACTCAGCGCAAAGCCCGACATGGGCCTCAATCTCACAACCCTGAGATCATGACCTGAGCCAAAATCAAGCGTCGGACACTTAACGGACTGAGCCACCCAGGCGCCCCTTCTATTTGCTCTTCTTGACATTGACTCCTTATAGATTTGACTTACAGTACCTAGTCCTATAAACTATGGTCTGTCACAAAGTTTTGCAAAATTTACCTTAATAATCCCTCTGGAGTCCATCTACTACTCTCATGCCTTTATCATCTTTCATTGTACTACCATAACATCCTCCCAATAGTCTCTTTATCTCCATTTCAGTCCCTTGAATTTAGTCAGCTTCATGGCAATAAGAAAGATGGTTCAAAGTATTTAAACAAAAGGACTTGAATTAATGGACCGTCACAAAGGTTTTAAGAGAGTGAAAGGAGGTTAAGGGTGATGAGACACCTGGGGAAGAGCAACAGGGAGAAGCCATTACCATCCCTTAATGTAAAGGGGCAAGGGGAGGAAGAAGTGTTACAGGAACCCAGTGAGAAGTGGCACAGAAAAGGGGCCAGCAGACAGCAGCTATTGCTGCAGGTAGAAAACCAGACTCACTGATGGCTCCACAGCCAGGCAGGAAGGGAGTCAGGGTTTGCAGAATGGACGGAGAAATCCCCACAAACTCTCTCCCTCTAACCACACTCTGATCTGCTGGTGCCCACTTCCCCCCCCCCCACACACACACACATGCATTGTCCAAAATCAAGAGGAGGTTAGAGGATGAAGTGGTTTTAAATCATCTTCAAATTCATTTACAGTCCCCTCATCAAGGGGTGAAGTCTAATTCTCCTCCACTTAAATATAAATATAGGCTGGCCTTAATGACTCACGTCTAACAAATAGAATGTGGAAGAAGTAATGCTACATGATTTCTAAGGCTGGGCCATAAAAGGCAATACAGCTTCTGCCCAGCTCTCTCTCTCGGGATGCTTGCCCTTGGAACGCAGCCATGTTGTGAGGAACCCCAAGCCCACCTAGAGAGGCCATGTGCAGACTATATTCTGGCAAAAGCCCTTGCAGAGGTCCAAGCCAGAAGCCAGCACAACCACCAGACAAATGAGTGAGGAAGCCTTCTAGATGACTCCAGCACCAGTCAGCTGTCTGACTTAACTTCCTGAAATAGCCTCAACTTAGAACTGCCTCACTGAGCCCAGTCAACCCCTAGATTGTGAGAGATAATAGTAAATGATTATGCTTGCTTTATATCACTAGGTTTGGGGTGGTTTGCAGTTATAGACAACAGGAGCTCTGAGAGTGTAAGCAATGCAGTCTGTAAGGACTCAGCCCGTTGGGCATAGAGCAAAACAGAAAAAACTGCAGAAAGTGGATCTAGGGGAATACACAGCAGATAACCAGCACAACTCCCTTAAATCTCTCCTCCACGGTATAGCCAGAAAACCTTCCATTGGCTACAAGCAAAACCCCAAGCCTGGCACACAGAATTTCCAGGACATTGCTTTCCCTGCTTTTCACTACCATCTCCAGGAACTCCCTGTTCTGTGATTTATTTAATGGTTGTACTGGATTCTTTGTAGTTCTCCCTACACACCATGCTGTTTCTTTCTTCCAAGACATATGACTTTCCCTCTAGAATTATCCTTTTTTTTTAACCTATCAATCTTGAATGTTACCTCCTTTATGAGCTTTGGCTAAAACTTCTCTACGTACCTTTTTCTTATTTATACTTTACCCTAATATAATGAAATCATTTCTTTGTGGGTCTTGGTCTGTCTTCCCTACAGGGGAAGCTCCAGAAAGGCCAAAAGAACCTTTATTCATGTTTATTCATAGAGAAATGGCCTTAATAGAGGCCCAGGCTTCTATTTGTCTAGAGATTAGACTGTGGGGTGCCTGGGTGGCTCAGTCAGTTAAGCGTCTGCCTTCAGCTCAGGTCATGATTCCAGGGTCCTGGGATTGAGCCCTGCATTGGGCTCCCTGTTCAGCGGGGAGTCTGCTTCTCCCTCTGCCCCTCCCCCCCATTCATGCTTGCTCTCTCTCTCTGAAATAAATAAATAGAGTGTAGACTATAAGTACTATGAAGGGCAGGACAATGTTGATCTCATCCTCAACTCTAATCCCAATGCCTAACACAAGGACTGGCAAACAGGTGCTCAATAATAGCCCTTGAGGGGCGCCTGGGTGGCTCAGTTGGTTAAGTGTCTGACTCTTGATTTCGGTTCAGGTCATGATCTCAGGGAGAAGAGATCAAGCCCCACATTGGGCTCTGCGATCAGTGGGGAGTCTGCTCAAGCTTCTCTCTCTCCCTCTCCCTCTGCCCTGCCCCTCCTCTCAAATAAGTAAATAAATCTTTAAAAAAAAAAAAAAAAAAAAGCCCTTGAATGCGTGCATAAAATGGAATTCCCCAAAAAGCCAGCATGGAAATAGCCCTGCACTTAATTTCTCACTAAATACTACTTATTTGGAACTTGAAACATGTTCTGTACCATTGTTGTTAACTCAAAAAAAGCAAGGAAAATGGGTGGAGAGTGGTTTTTTCTACACTCTAGGATGTCTGGTTTGGGAAGGCTCAGTAAGAAAATGCACCAAAAACGACAGCTTAAAAAATACCAAATTTCATTCAATAAAATGAGCTGTAACTGACCTCTAGCCAATGTAACTGACCTCCTGCCCTCAGTAGCATAATACCAGAGAGATGACAATAAGCTTTTATAACATAAGGATGTTTGTAAGGAAAAGGAAGAAGCTGAGGCAGGAAATAACTTATAGACTCTTAAAATCCCTCCTGTTAAAAAAAAAATGATTCTGATGCTTGTTAACATAGTACAGAAGACTTTATTCAGGACTATTGCAATAGATATATCAGGGAGGAAAAACTTTCCCTCTACTCTCTTACCTTCAGTATTTGGGAGCCTACAAATTAAATTGACAAAAGACAGTGAATAGTAGCAGAATATGCCACCCCAAAATATGCTACTTTGGCATAAGATTTATTTTGAGCTGAAGGCAATTGAGAAGACGCAGATAGAAGAAAAGTTCTCTGCCCTCCCTCTGTTTTTCTACAAGTAGGACATGAATTTGTAAAGATGTTCCCCCTCTCCTCTCCACCAGGAAGGACAGAAGTTAATCACCAGAGACAACTCTAGACTAATCAGCCCAGAGAGAGCACCAGAAAAGTCTACATACCAAATGTTTCTAACTAGCCCTTATCTTCCATTAGTTCTTCCATATGTTTACCTTCCCATAATTTGCCACCCTTAGAAACTCAAAGGCCTTGGGCGCCTGGGTGGCTCAGTTAGTTAAGTGACTGCCTTCGGCTCAGGTCGTGATCCCGGAATCCTGGGATGGAGTCCCACATCGGGCTCCCAGCTCAGCAGGGAGCCTGCTTCTCCCTCTGACCCTCTCCCCTCTCATGCTATTTCTCTCTCTCTCTCTCTCTCTCTCTCTCTCAAATAAATAAATAAATAAAATCTTAAAAAAAAAAGAAAAAGAAACTCAAAGGCCTTTCTTTTCCTTTATCTTGTCACGTCTCTAAAAATGTGTTGCTCTCTTGGGTTAATCATCAGTGAGTGTTCCCATGTGTATTTAAAATGCACACATTAATAAACTTCTATTTGTTTTTCTCTTGTTAATCTTTTGTCAGTCTAATTTGCAGAGCCCCAGCCAATGACCCTGGGATGGGTAGAAGAAAGAGATCTTGTTTTCCTCTCCTACAACAGATGAGCAAGAGTAAAAACAGATTTTTATTCCTGTTTGTACATTGCAGAAAAATATAACTTAAAGAGGCATTTAAAATTTGGGCCTTATAGGGGTGCCTGGGTGGCTCAGTCGTTAAGCGTCTGCCTTCGGCTCAGGTCATGATCTCAGGGTCCGGGGATTGAGCCCCGCATCGGGCTCCCTGCTCCGCGGGAAGCCTGCTTCTCCCTTTCCCACTCCCCCTGCTTGTGTTCCCTCTCTTGCTGTCTCTCTGTCAAATAAATAAATAAAATCTTAAAA
The DNA here is from genome assembly GCF_964656455.1 of Halichoerus grypus. NCBI lineage: Eukaryota > Metazoa > Chordata > Mammalia > Carnivora > Phocidae > Halichoerus > Halichoerus grypus. The sequence goes on from NC_135727.1 coordinate 89,983,035, forward strand.
AAAAAAAGAAAGCTTTAAATAAAAAATAAAATAAAATAAAAAATAAAATTTGGGGTTTATATTAATAGAGGAAGGGGTAGGGGATAAAGGTACTTACAGGAAAACAAATGACTTGTTGGAAAGATAAATAGGCCCTTAGGAGAACAGATGGAAGATACGGTAGTTTTGTGACAGTGTCTGCTCAGGCATGATGTGAAGACTTCTCCTCTCCATTGATAAGAGCCAGTCATCCCTGGTTGCTCCCAGGAAGGGGATTTATGACAACTGAGCTCTCTGGGGAGGCTCTGCTTTTAGGCAGATAAGAGATTTCAGGACCTCAAATGCCTTCTTCTCAAAATAATTTTTATGCCACAGTAGCTTATTCTGGACCCCTTCAAGCGTCAAAACTATCACAACAGAGGGGAGAGATTGGGCTCAACTCCAAATATAACAAGGACAAGTGAAGATTTATAACCAATGAGCAGAATGAGGGGTCAGCAGATGGAAAATTACTAAAAGGAAACATCATGGGTAGGGGGATTCTTGCTAAACTAACTCAGCAGGATTCTTCTTTTTTTTTTTTTTAAGGATTTGCCACTTTTTTTAAGATTTTATTTATTTATTTGACAGAGAGAGAGAGACAGCGAGAGAGAGAACACAAGCAGGGGGAGTGGGAGAGGGAGAAGCAGGCTTCCCGCCGAGCAGGGAGCCCGACGCGGGGCTCGATCCCAGGACCCTGGGATCATGACCTGAGCCAAAGGCAGATGCTTAACGACTGAGCCACCAGGCGCCCCACTCAGCAGGCTTCTTACTGAAGGCAAGCCAGGGTGATCAGATATCAAGAGTGGGGATTCTCAGGGCACCTGGCTGGCTCAGTCAGTAGAGCATGTCACTCTTGATCACGGGGTTTTAAGTTTGAGCCCCATATTGGGTATAGAGATTACTTTAAAATCTTTAGGGGCACCTGGGTGGCTCAGTCAGTTAAGCATCTGCCTTCGTTTGGCTCAGGTCATGATCCCAGGGTCCTGGGATCGAGCCCCATGTTGGGCTCCCCACTTAGCAGGGAGCCTGCTTCTCCCTCTCCCTCTGCTCTGTGCCCCCCCTCGCTCATGCTCTCTCTCTCTCTCTATCTCTATCTCAAATAAATAAAGTCTTTAAATAAGTAAGTAAAATCTTTTTTTTAAAAAAAGAGAGGATTCTCTCTAAACTGACTTAGCAGGATTCTTGCTATGACTGGACTAGGCAGGCTGAAGACAGGTCCCAAGGACAAGGCCTAGTTGAAAAGAGGTCTCAGAGGAGCCTGACTGAGGTTTGGTCAAGGAGAGAGTCTTTGTCACGTGTGAGCTCAAACTGAAGCTGACCATAGTCTTTGTTGGGTGTCATCTGAATACCAAGAGTCCTCTGTGACCATTGCCTAAATGGAGCCAAAGACACAAATGTGGCTTTTGAGCCTTCTGGCTTTATATCTGAGTTTCATGTTGCTTTCCCTGCTCTACTCATGAAAAAGAAAGGAGAAATGTCATCTAACCAAAAATGACCCAGGCAACCTATGATATGGGAGAAAATATTTGTAAACCATATATCTGGTAAGAGGTTAATATCAAAAATATATAAAGAACTTATACAACTCAATAACAAAAAACAAACAATCCAATGTAAAAATGGGCAGAAGAACAGAATAGGTGTTTTTCCAAGGAAGCTATCCAAATGGCTAACAGGTACATGAAAAGAGGCTCAACATCTGGTCATCAGGGAAATGCAAATCAAAACCACAATGAACTATCACCTTAATAGAGAGCAAAATGGAGTCTCGTGTCAAGCAGGAGCCCGCGTCGAGCAATGACGCAAGTAGGTAAAGGTACTGCAGCTAGGAGGGATGGCCCGGACCAGCATCAGCCGACACCCCAGAACTGATAACAAGCAGAACCAGAGGAGGTCTGCAGGGACCCGAAACCAATTAAATCCCTTTAAAAAGGGAAGGATTCTGGCAGCAAGCTGTCAGACTCTTCAGACGTGACCCCTCTATGTCTGACCACTTAAAAAAGGCAACTGCCACCAACTGATCTCTGAACAGAACTGAGATCCTTCACTGCTTGAACGAAGGAGTAAGTGCCAAAAGCTGCCGCAGACTGGGGCTTTATCTCAACTGCGCGCCCATAGACTGACTTTGCATTTGGTTCATTAACCTCCTATACCTGTTATCTTGTCCATTGTGTGGTTTGTCTTCTGTCCTGCTCTGTGTGCTGTGTAACAAGCCAAGTTTAATCACATGGTGAAATGTCATTGAGTTTGGAATCCTGAACCTGCTTTATAATTGTGATTAAACTTTGCTTTATGATTGAATAAAGCTGACATTGTGGAAAGACACAACTCGTGTGTGCACCTTCATAGGGTGCTCATGGCACACCTCATACCTGTTAGAATGGCTATCATAAAGACAAGAGATACCAAGTGTTGGCAAGGATGTGGCAAAAAGGGAACCCTTGTGCATTGTTAGTGGGAACTTAAATTGGTACAGCCACTGTGAAAAACAGTATGGAGGTTCCTCAGAATATTAAAAATTGAACTACTGTATGATCCAGCAATCCCACTCCCAGGTATATATCTGAAGGAAATGAAAACAGGATCTTGAAAAGATATCTGCACTTTAATGTTCATAACATTATTCATAATAACCAATATACGGAATCAATCTAAGTGCCCATCAATAGATGAATGGATAAAAAAGGTACAGTGTGTATACATACACACACACACACACACACACACACACACACAATGGTATACTGTTCAGCCATGAGAAAGAAGAAATGCCTGTCATTTGCAACAACATGGATGGACCATGAGGATATTACGCTAAGTGAGATAAATCAGACAGAGAAAAACAAGTACTATTATCTGTGATCTCACTTATATGTGGAATCTTAAAAAGCCAGGGCACCTGGGTGGCACAGTCGGTTAAGCATCTGATTTGGCTCACGTCATGATCCTGGGGGTCCTGGGATTGAGCCCTGCATCAGGCTCCCTGCTCAGTGGGGAGTCTGCTTCTCCCTCTCCCTCTGTGTGCTCTCTCTGTCTCTCAAATTAAATAAATAAATAAATAAATAAATCTAAAAAAATATACAAAATAAATTCAAATTAATTCAAATTAAAAATTAAAAAGCCGTGCTCGCTTCGGCAGCACATATACTAAAAAATTGGAACAATACAGAGAAGATTAGCATGGCCCCTGCGCGAGGATGACACGCAAATTCGTGAAGCATTCCATAAAAAAAAAATTAAAATTAAAAAGCCAAACGCATAGGAACAGAAAGTAGAATGGTAGTTACTGGGGCTGGGGGGTGGGGGAAGTGGGGAGAAGTCGGTCAAAGGGTACAAAGCTGCAGTTATGTAGGATAAATAAGTTCTGGAGATCTAATATACAGCATAGTGATTATAATCAACAATACTTGTATTATATACTTAAAATTGCCAAGAGACTGGATCTTAAATGTTGTCACCACAAAAAAATGATAATTATGTGACATGATAGAGGTGTTGGCTAATATTACAGTGGTAATGGCATTGCTATATATAAATGTATCAAATCCACACATTGTACAATTTAAACATATACAATTTATATGTCAATTATATCTCATTTGAAAAATGACTCAGTGAATATTCTTAAATATTCCTTCAAATCCCATAAAACCTAACGTTTCTGTGGGAATTCTCTTATAGAAGAAAATATAAGGACCATTTTATAATAAAAAATGTTTTTTAATAAAAAAGGGAATAAAGATGCTTGGCTGTGATGGGGATCAGGACACACTACCCCAAAATATGGTATCTTGGCATATTGAATATTTTAAGCTGAAGGAGCATGAAAAAAACAGCAGAAGCACCTTCCCTCATCCTTCTGCCCTAAAGTGGGTCATAAGGCCCTCATGTGAGAGGTGCCCTGCCTACCTCCAGAGGAAAGGAGCATCCTTATGTCTGAAGACACAGGGATGCTGAGAAGAATCTGAAAGAACAGGCCTTGTTAAGTTTCCCTCAGTTTACTACACTTACCTCATACTCCTTGTCTATCATGTTCCTCTACAACTGTCTACTCCTTATCAAACCTAGCATAAAAATACTCGGGTCTGTTAGGTCAGGCCTCATTAAAGCTCCCACAACACATAAAACATGTATCAAACAGATTTGTATGCTTTCCTCCTGTTAATCTTTGTCAGTTTAATTTTCAGGCCTACCCAGGCACCCTAAGAGGGGCAAGGAAAACTTTTTCATCCCTTATAGCTGCATCCAAAAACCTTTTGAGCAAAATTAGTGTGGGCATGTTCTAGCAGAAATGGAATTTTAGCTCCCATTTCCTGACTAAGCCATTTGTTGTGATAAGCCCTTCCTAGCTCTCGTCTTTCATGTCTCTCCCACACGCCCTGCCCCTCACCATGCTTACCTGTATCCCCATTCTTCCTCACCTTACTATCCCCCCTAGGGGCCCTCCTATATAATTTGGTCCCTCTATTCTAGCAAGTGGTTCGTGAAGATCTGGTCCTTCCTTTTGACTCACCAGAGCAAAGCTGCAGCCATTAACGTGATGAAGAAAAAGAGAGTGTGCAGAGGAAAAACTGTTCTGAGGGAAAACTTTACAAGGAGTACAGAGTTATTTTAAAAATAAAAGCCAACACAGAAATAAAATAAGTCAAATTTCTCATCTTCTTTCTCTCCCCACCCCACCTATAGAGCTCCAAGCTGTCCGAAGGTTTTCAAAAACCCCATATGAACAACTTCAGACACTACCTGGCTCAGTGAAAAGTTCTGTAGCCACAGAAACTAGAAGTAGCTAGAATCAGCACATAGGAATCCTAAAGCCATTAGGATCAAATATGCATACACGGAATCTTCATGCATTAAAGATTTAGAGAATCTGAAATTAAAACTTCTCTTTCACCCTGAAAAAGCCACTGCGTCTCCTACAGGTCGTATTTCAAGTCCAACCAATGGGTTAACCTTTTGTGACTTCCTTACTCTTCCTAAATTCCTCCTCTTTTAACTTTCCTGCTCTTAACCCTCCATTCACCTTGCCAGAAGCTCCTTATGGAGAAATATTTGCGTTTCAATGGAAAACTCTATATCGTCTATAGCCTGCCCTTCTGGGTTATCAGATCCTAGCCCTATTCATTGTCTTTGAGCTACTTTGCAATTCTTTGTAAGCTGTAGGCAGCTGATAGATATGTAAATGCTGTCCTGTTCGGTAGTAATTCTAATTAACTTCCTTCCCTCTGTGGCAAAACAATTTCTGCGGACCTTTGCAACTTGTCTCAACATTCCTTTACTTCATATAAATCTGTACAGTTTTGACTTTTCCTTGAACCAATTATAACATCCACCTGGTTCTCTCATATCATAGAAGTGACAAACACTCTCCTTGACCAAACTTTGGTCAAGCTTCCCTGAGCCCTGTTCTCAGTGAGGCCTTGATGTTGGCCCTACATCCTTGGGGGGGGGGGGCGGTGCTGCACAGCCCGCTTGTAGCAAGAATCCTAAATCATTTTAGCAAGAATCTCCCCACCCTTGATATCCCATCCTGTCCTGCTTTCAGCAAGAATCCTATTAACTCAATTTAGCAAGAATCTCCCTACCCTTTTGATGTCTCCTCTCAGTAACTTTCCATCCACTGATCCCCTCATTCTGCTCCTAGGCTCTAAGTCCCCAGCTGCCTTTGTTGCATTTGGAATTGAGCTCAGTTCTATACTGAGCTCTCTTTCTTTCCCCTAATGCAATAGTTCCTGAATAAAGTCTGTTTTACTACTTTAGCTACGGGAAGGCTCTGGTCCTCTTTAATAGGAGTAAAATTAATTCCTTAACATGTGTTGACCTTTAGATCTGTATGAGAGTCATGATTTTACCTTTCTCTGAAAATTATATTTTAACAGCCTTCTCCTGCTCTCACCAAAGCATATGAAAGAGAGATTTTGCCACCCCAAAATATGTCTTTTTGGCATAAGGATTATTTTAAGTTGAAGGCAATCAAAACCCAGCAGATTCAGGAAAAGCTCTTTACCTCCTCCTCAACTGCCTAAATTTACAATTGGATGGTGAGCCTGTACCAGGAAGAGAGCTATTACTAGAGATACCTTTTACCTAAGAAACTTATCTACATAACAAGGTTGCTCTCCAACCATCTTCTCTCACCTTCCTGTGAATGGCCTTTTTCTCCTTTGTATCCCAGATCCCTACCCTTTCCTTAGCTCAAAATGTTATATAAGCCTCAATTACCTGGCTGCCCTTTGGGTCTCATATTTTTATGGGGTTCCTATACTTATGAAATTTGTTTTTTTTCCCTGTTAATCTCTTACGTCAATTTAATTATTAATCCAGGCAAAGAACCTAGAAAGGAATAAAGGGAAATTTGTCCTTTCCTACACATATCTGTCACTTTCTCTAAAGAAAATTGATTCCACACAAATCTTTTCCAGGAAATCTTTATGAGGTGTTCCTTCAGTGTTGAATCACTTGATATGGGATGAATGTGTAATGTGTTGCTTTGTTCTTAGGAGGATTTACTATCCCAAATTAGATTGAGTTCCCAAGAATCCAGAGAGTCCTGTGTTTCTTTGATATTCCCAGACAAGTACCTTGCACAAGACTGGTGGAAATAATGTTTGTGGTGATGTCGTCCTGAGGTGTCAGTCTGACAGCCACTTCCACAAAAGTGGGAGGCAGGAAACATCCAAGCAAAGCAATAGATCTCAAAAATATCCATTAACAAAGCCCATGCTCTAAAGCTGAACCGTTTCACTGCCCTCGGGCCTCGTTCAGATTTGGAATTCCTCCCCACACACACCACTTACTAAAAGCCTGCTTGTCTAGTTCCTTCCTACGGCACATTAGAAGCAATGACCTGAAAGTGGGCTCTTAGAAACAGGCATGATGACAGAAGAGTAAGGAACAGCTGCAGTGTAACTGAGGGAAGAGATTTTGAAAAGGAGTAAATCGAATAAAATAAACCACTACGCTGCTGGTCAGTTTTTTAAAAATAGGTGTCTATAGAGGGTGCCTGGGTGGCTCAGTTGGTTAAGCGACTGCCTTTGGCTCAGGTCACAATCTTGGAGTCCCGGGATCGAGTCCCACATCGGGCTCCCTGCTTAGCAGGGAGTCTGCTTCTCCCTCTGACCCTCCTCCCTCTCCCTCTCATGCTCTCTGTCTCTCATTCTCTCTCTCGCAAATAAATAAAATCTTAAAAAAAAAAACTTTTTTTTAATTAAAAAAATAAAAATAGATGTCTATAGAAAAGAGTTTGGACCTGTGTATAACATTCTCTGCTAAATGGAGGACAAGGTATAATATAGTGTTGGTAGATATAGTTCATATATGTTAAGTATTTATATATATGGCATCCCCTCCATTTATAAGAATGCTAGATAAAGACTATACTTTCAGAGATCATTTCTACAGTTTGTTATAAGAATGCTAGATCGATTTGGTATTACTGAAAAACAAAGAATACAACCAAATGATTGTTCGGTAAATATTATCATGATATCAATGCCTGCCAATTTACTTGCATTCATTCTGATGAAGGAACACTGGTCTTCAAAAACAACAACAACAAAAAAAACAGCTGCTGAAGACCTATCTTGCAGTTAGGTACTATTGCTAGACCTCAGCCACTGATGAATGGTCTAAAAAGGTCAATGTCCCAGAGCCCCTACTTTGGGGTTCATATGACAGTAGCCCTTTTCTTCCTCGGAGCAGGCCTTATAGCAAGCTCAAAATCAGGCATTTCTAACTGGGCTAAGCTCCTCCCATGAAAGCAAACTTGCTCAAAAATCAGGGGCTCATCCTAAGACTGTTGAAAGCAGAAAGAGTTAGGGATCTCCAGAAAAAGAAAGATTAGATATAGCTTTGTGACATAAGACAAGTCATTTGGGGCCCCTAGCTGTTTTCCATGATCTATGCCCTATCTGTCCAAGCACACTTCTTGCAGAACTTCCTAGGAGGTGTCAGAATTACAAAGAAATGCAAAAGCTCAGTAGTTAAGGATTTTAAGGGAACAAAGAGAATGCAAAAACTCACAAGTCTCTAGCCTAACTATATCAGAGACAATAAATCAGTGGTTAAAACTCCCAGTGCTGTTTCAAAAAGTAAGCAAGACCTTGCATTCCCTACCTGAGAGAAGGAGCCCAAGACACCATCCAGTTTATACTGGCTCTTGGAGCATGTAAATGTGGGCATAAGATTGTGCAGGCATACTTAGAAAACATGCCTACCCTGCATCCTATGTTAATGAAGCTTGTGCTACTCCTAGGGCAGGGACTTTAACATTATAATGAAGCAGAGGTAACTGTCGGACAGGGGGAAGGGGCTTGCCCAATGTAATTTCATGAATCCTGAAAAGCTCATTCAAATTTGATAATCTTCCCCCTCAGAAGAAAAGAAATACCGGCCATCTCAAAAACTGGCGTATGTAGAATTGTTCTGGGATCATTGAGCGCAACGGTCAAGAAAGAAGTCTTGAGATGTCTTAATGGTGCAACTTAGTAAGTTTATTTAAGTAGCATGGGGACAGGACCCGTGAGCATAAAGAGCTGCACTTTTGCTGTATGAAGCTGGAGGTTTTATGCTTTGTGCTCAAAGGGGAGGGGACGTGCAGGGAGTATTAGATCATAAATGTTTTCTTCAAATTTCTACTGCTAAAACTACTTTTGCAAGATTTCTCTGGTGCTTATCATTCACTTCGATATTAACTATCGGTGAGATTTACAGGCAGTCATGAGACCCTTTAAGAATGCAGCAACCAGCACGTATTTGATCCTTATCGAAACTATGCAGCCTATAGGTCAACCTTTCAGGCTAAAAGTGAACATTTTTCTGCTTTTATTCCTCATCACAATCATGGGCATTTGTGTTGCCAAGATGGCTGCTTAATGTTCCCAGAGACCATCTCCAGACGTTTAATGTATTCTCTGTGAAATTATTCACAATGGTAAAGATAAATTGGTTCAAACTTTAAAAAAATATTGGTGAGGAAATTTTACTCCAGAAATGTGGCCAAATCTTGCCCTGTCATTATCATAACCCAGGAAAAGCTATAAAGAAAAGCAGAGCTCAGAACCCTTGCCTCAAAAACCATTTGAACGGGGCACCTGGGTGGCTCAATCAGTTAAGTGGCTGACTCTTTGGTCTCAACTCAGGTCTTGATCTCAGGGTTGTGAGTAAAAGCCCCTCATTGGGTTCCATGCTGGATGTGGAGCCTACTTAAAAAAAAAAAAAAAAATTTGAACATTTTCAAATGGGTTTTATTCAATTGCTCTATAGGGGAGAAAAATATTTTCCCTCTACCCTTCAAGATTCTTGGCGGAGGCCTCCCGGTAATACAAGACAGACTAACAAGAGAAAAACAAACAGAAGTTTAATAATATGTATACCTCACGTATACGTGGGAGATACCAAAAAAAAAACAATAAAACTCCCCCAAATGGCCCAAGTCACCAGCTTAAATACCATCTTCAGCTAACGACAAAAGGAAGATGTTGGAGGGAGAGGAGCAGTTATGGAAGGTTACCAGGAAAAGTACAGTAAGGATGTTATGCAGATTTAAGTCAGGCGTATTCTCTATTGATGAGAGTTTCTTGAAAATAAATCATCCTTCTTTTCCTGGTACAAAGAGGGAGACACCCTTACAAATGGAGATTTCCCTTACAAATGTAAATTTCCCTTACAAAAAAACTAATTCAACTCTGTTTTCAGAGATTCTCCTGTGTCTTCTTTTTCTTAAAAAAAAAAAAAAAAATCAGCTCAAAATAATTTGCATGCCAAAGAGGCCTATTTTAGGGTGCCGTATTCTGCTACCCTTCAGCCCAAATCACAAAATTTTGAACAACATTGAAGGAGAATAGAATACGCCACCCCAAAATCTGCCACTCTGGCATAAAAATTATTTTGAGCTGAAGGCAATTGAGAATCAACAGATGTAGAAAGAAGTTCTCTTAGAGCTTCCATTATCTGACTCAAAGCAGCAACTTCTGGTAAATGAGGTTTCCATAAATTCCCGCTTCAGATTTACTCCCAGAAGAGAGACCAAGAGTAAACCTACCATAAATCCCCTCTCCAGGGAAGTTTCATGGCCATGAAGAAAAGGGAAAGATCACTTGCCTCTGCATAAACAAACATCGCAAACTTTCTTAGCTCCCATTTGTTCTCCTAAAACCCATTTGTCTTTCCTAAGAAACCTATTTGTTCTACTCATAAGAGCCTTTTCCCCCCACCCTTTTCCCTACTAAGTCAGGTATATAAGCCTCCCAATTCTTTTTTTTTTTTTTTCCAAAGATTTTATTTATTTATTTGACAGAGAGAGAGCACAAGTAGGCAGAGAGAGGGGGAGAAGCAGACTCTCCACTGAGCAGGGAGCCTGACGCGGGGCTCGATCCCAGGGCCCTGGGATCATGACCTGAGTTGAAGGCAGCCGCTTAACTGACTGAGCCACCCAGGCGCCCCAAGCCTCCCAATTCTAACCACCCTTCCGAGTTACTTATCACTGAGCACTTCTGCATGTATGTACACTGTGTATGTAACAAACAAAACAAAACAAAACAAAAGAACTGGTTGGGGCACCTGGGTGGCTCTGTTGGTTAAGCAGCTGACTCTTGATTTCAGCTCAGGTCATGATCTCAATGTTGTGAGATAGAGCCCTGTGTTGGGCTCCATGCTGGGCATGGAGCCTGCTTAAGATTCTCTCTCTCTGGGGCACCCGGGTGGCTCAGTCAGTTAAGTGTCTGCCTTTGGCCCAGGTCATGATCCCAGGGTCCTGGGGTTCTTCGGGCTCCCTGCTCAGCAAGCAGTCTGCTTCTCCCTCTCCCTCTGTCCCACCCCCCTCCCCCTGTCTAAAAAATAAAAAAAAAAACCTGTGTTTTGTCTTGCTCATCTGTCTTTTGTCAGTTTAATTCACAAGCCCCACTGAACGAGCATAAAAGGGTAGAGGAGGGGCGCCTGGGTGGCTCAGTCATTAAGCGTCTGCCTTCAGCTCAGGTCATGATCCCAGGGTCCTGGGATCGAGCCCCACATCAGGTTCCCTGCTCGGTGGAAAGCCTGCTTCTCCCTCTCCCACTCCCCCTGCTTGTGTTCCCTCTCTCGCTCTGTCTCTCTCTGTCAAATAAATAAACAAAATCTTTAAAAAAAAAAAAAGGGGGTAGAAGAAAAGTTTTTCCATCCCTACAACACTTTAGTAATGGTTAGTTTTATGCTTGTATTGAAGTCTTCCCCTACTAAAAGGCTAATATTATATTGCCAAAACAAACAAACAAAAACTAATAATAGATAGATTTTGTTTTTACCACTTGGATAGTATATTCATTACTCTCCAGTGATAGGGAATCTCACTTTACAGGTGAAATACTTAAGAAACTGTGTAAGGTACATCCATTAAAATAAAAACTTCCTTGATCATATTGACCTATAAAATTTTGGCAGAACTGAATGGACTAGTGATCTTTTAAATCAAAATCATCCCAATTTCCACAAAAGTTTAATCCTTAGAGGCCGTCACATGAAATGATTCCAGGAGGACCCACGAGACTATGATGATTCCTCCTCTATCAGGCTCTACCTTATTAACATTTCAAGCTTATCAAATATTGTCAAAAACAGGGGCACCTGGATGGCTCAGTCGTTAAATGCCTGCCTTCAGCTCAGGTCATGATCCCGGGGTCCTGGGATCGAGCCCCGCGTCGGGCTCCCTCCTCAGCGGGAAGCCTGCTTCTCCCTCTCCCATTCCCCCTGCTTGTGTTCCCTCTCTCGCTATCTCTCTCTCTGTCAAATAAATAAATAAAATCTTTAAATAAAACAAATATTGTCAAAAACAACATCATATGCTCAACAGGTGCAAGCTGCATTCTCAAAGAGAATACCCCCAGATACACCCTTACATGATTTGTCTTTAGGAGACTGGGGTTGTTGGGAAGAGACACCAGTGAAATGACACCTTAGAGCTACACCGGAAAGGACCATTTGAGGTCCTTTTAACTACAAGCACTGCATTTAAACTCCAGGGCATGCACTCATGAGTACACGAAAGGCAGTGTCAGTGATACCATAAACAATACGTTTGTGCCTCTTCAGTGTGCATCCCTGGGATGTTCTTTTGGTGTAATCAGATGGATTTCCTATGCGTGCCATATTAAAATATGCCTACACTTTGAGTATACTCATTCAGCCTTTCCAGGCATTCAAAACTGAACTTCCCTGTGCTCTCGTTTTATTACTATTTTGATGTATTCCCTTACCAGGAGGTATCCAAGACATTATTTCACTGATTAGGGCAAGGATTTATGCTCTGGCTAGGAGTTCCTGAACTAGATCATGTTATCCATAATTTATATCAGATTCTGGCTCAAACAGCAAAAGAAATAGCTCAAGCATTAGAAGTATAACAGATGAGCATAAATTTATCAGATAGACGTTTTATTTGCTCACCAGCCAAAGTGGAGTCTGGGCAATGGGTAACACATCTTATTGCACCCAATAAATACCTTAGGAGAAGTGGTACAATCAATTAACTTAAAAGCTGCTTGCTTAACTAATATTGACCAAACTCATCCTTGTGAATTGCTCTCCAGGTTGGGCTTAGGCAAACTAAGAAATTGGACATGCAGTGGATTTCAACATTCCTTAGTGTGATTGTCCTTAGGCTTTTTGCTCTCCTTCGCCATCTAATGTCCAGGTTCTTAAATGTTGCTGCATAACCATGATCCCAAAGCAACAGTTAACTCATGAGCAGCATCAGAAGGAACCAGCAGCCCTCATAGTCCACATGGCTGAGTGCTGAGTGACTGAGAGGGGTAGGTGAAAAATTCTGGGAAAGTTGCTGGTATAGGGTTAGCAGAGCTGAGATGGAGAAGACAGTGACAGATGTAGCACAGACATAGCCTGTCACACCTTGCTCGGAATTAAATTCCCAAGGTCCTCTGGGAATCCATAAACATCTACATTGGTTTCCCCCCCGAGGACCCAGTCTGCTGACCAAGGGCAGAACACCCCCAACCGACCTTTTGCTGGTTGCCAGCTTACCCCACAAGAGGAAAACAATGTTCACCATTTCCAAATACGGCTGTTGTTTTCCTTCTTTCCTCTCTCATCTTTCTTATAGATAAATCCATAGTTAGATAAAATCAATCTGTTATTAGAGTTTTGTGTTCAAGCAAATCAGTGCGATAATAATTTACAATATGTCTTTGGGTTATTCTTTCATTACCAGGTGGACTGGGAAGATCCCCAGGCCCTGAGGCCTCCACCCAGCCCATCCCTGGACGTCACCAAAGGCTTTCTTCTTGCTAGAAAGAATTCAAGGAAAGATCAGACACAGTGGTTGAGCAGTGCAAGTGGGAAAGCTTATTAAAGAGAGTACACTCTTAAGATGTGAGAGCAGGTGAGCTTCAGGGGGAAGCTGAGCTCCCTGAGGTTTTGGGTCTCTATCTTGTATTTACAGTTGTTAACGAGGGGTGGATTATTTATTACTTGGGGATGGGATTTCTTGGAAGCAGGTTTCATGCCTTTTCTCCCTTACTTGGTCAGGTTGTCTGGCTTTCTTTGTCATGGGCCTGTCTGGTTTGATCCAGCTTCTTGTGGTGGTGTTTTTGGAATGCTGCCAGGGCAGGTCTCTAACTTTCCCAGAGCAGGCATGATTCCCCGTTTTCTGGCCTTCAGGCATCCTGTTAAAACCTAACTAACTGGGGTGCCTGGGTAGCTCAGTCATTTGAGTGTCTGACTCTTGGTTTCGGGTCAGGTCATGATGTCAGGGTCGTGAGATCGAGCCCTGCATCTGGCTCTGTGCTCGGTGTGGAGTCTGTTTGAGATTCTCTCCATCTCCCTCTCCCTTTCCCCACTCTCTCTCTCTCTAATAAATAAATAAATAAAATTAGAGAGAGAGAGAGCACAAGTGGAGGGGGGGAAGAGCAGAGGGAGAGGGACAAGCAGACTCCCCACTCAGCAGGGGAGCCTAATTCAGACGCTTAACCAACTGAGCCACTCAGGTGCTCCACCAGGGGTTTTTATAACAAAACACCACTGTCCTTCCCTATCTCAAACCATCCCTCTCCTACACCATGCCCTGGCCACCTGGTTCCCTTCCCTTCATAGAGGCAACCAATGTTCTTGGTGTCTTGTATCTCCTTCTAGAGGTATCCTAGATGTGTATAAACACAAACACATCTTTACATAAAGTTTGCATAATACTCTGAATCTTGCTTATGTCACTTCACAATATACCTTGGAGATTTTTTTTCAGTGTCAGTGTAATAAATAAATAAAATCTTTTATTTTTTTTAATTTTTTTAAGGATTTTATTTATTTGACAGAGAGAGACAACAAGAGAGGGAACACAAGCAGGGGGAGCGTGAGAAGGAGAAGCAGGTTTCCCGCCGAGCAGGGAGCCCGATATCGGGCTCGATCCCAGGACCCAGGGATCATGACCTGAGCCGAAGGCAGACGCTTAACGACTGAGCCACTCAGGCGCCCCAAATAAAATCTTTTTTAAAAAACCTAACTAACTGCTTACTCTAACACTTTGACACATGCTAACCTAACCTCTATGGGCCTCAGCTTCCTTATCTTGAAAAACGGAAATGTACAATACACACCTAGAGAAAATTAAGAGAGATCACAAAAGTGCCAGTGCCCAGCACTGCATCCTGCACATTTGCAGAAAAGCTGCCTTCCCAGGTAAAGTTGATGATGAAGGTGCTCTAATCAGGCACTCTAGAAGTGTTACAGGAACACCTGGGTGGCTCAGTCGGTTAAGCATCTGCCTTCGGCTCAGGTCATGATCCCAGGGTCCTAAGATCGAGTCCCACATTGGGCTCCTTGCTCAGCAGGAAGCCTGCTTCTCCCTCTGCCTGCCGCTCTCCCTGCTTGTGCTCTCTCTCTCTTGCTTGCTCGCTCGCTTGCTCACTCTCTGGCAAATAAATAAAATCTTCAAAAAAAAAAAAAAAGTGTTGGGACGCCTGGGTGGCTCAGTCGGTTAAGCGGCTGCCTTCAGCCCAGGTCATGATCCCAGGGTCCTGGGATCGAGTCCCACATCGGGCTCCTTGCTCAGCAGGGAGCCTGCTTCTCCCTCTCTCTCCCTCTGCTTGTGCTCTTTCTGTCAAATAAATAAAATCTTTAACAAAAAATAAAAAATAAAAAGTGTTACAGGTAGAAAGGAGCTTACATGAAATGCTTGGTGGAATCCTCATCAATCAATTAACCATTGTGTGTGTTAAGCTCCCTGCTCTGGGAAAGATACAGAAGGATAGACAAGATCCCTTCCTTTAAGGAAACAGTGTGAGTTGTGCAGATAAAATACACATATGAACCAATACTTCAAGAATATGGCCACGGTGGGGGATGCCTGCGTGGCTCAGTCAGTTAAGTGTCTGCCTTCAGCTCAGGTCATGATCCCGGGGTCCTGGAATTGAGCCCCGCAAGGGTGCTCAGTGGGGAGCCTGCTTCTCCCTCTCCCTCTGCCGCTCCCCCTGCTTGTGCTCTCTCACTCTCTCTCTGTCAAATAAATAAATAAAATCTTTTAAAATAAGAAAAAAAAGAATATGGTCATGGTGGAGCTTAATAATATGAATAAACTGTGGGAAGGCAAAGGAGGGTGAGGGTGCTTAATGCAAGAAGGTATGAAGGTGTGGAGGAACAGAATCAGACTGACCTGGTAATCAGAACCTTCCATCTTAGCTCCTTCTGGTGCCCAGTAGAGTTCCTCAACATGATGTGTTACAGGTCAATACCCTAGATTGAAACCTTGAGTGATAGAAACTCTTTGTGCCTCACTTTCCTCACCCGTAAAATAAGAATTACAATACCTATTCCAGAGAGTTGTGTGCTTTAATTGTAATATTTGGTGAAAAGCACTTAGCAAATATAAAGCAGGAAATTTATAGTAGTTGCTATTGTGATTTCAGTTCTCTATCATTGACATTGCCTTTTTTTTAAAGATTTACTTATTTTTATTTTAGAGAGAGAGGAGAGAGGGGTGGGGGAGGCACAGAGGGGGAGAGAGAGAGAGAATCTCAAGCCTCGCCAAGCACAGAACCCGACTCAGGGCTCAATCCCATGATCCTGAGATCAGACCTGAGCCGAAACGAAGAGTCAGACACTTAACCGACTGGGCAACCCAGGCGCCCCTGACATTTCCTTTCTCTTCTTCACTCTCTTGCATCCCCTCTTGCAACCAAGTTGCAAAACACCCACTTTGCTCCCCCTTTCATAAACATTCCTTGCTCTTCCTGGCTTCTATTTTTGTTTACTCTGAATGTACCCTATCTCCCTCTCCCCACCCCACCCCCACCCCCAAACACACGCAGAACTCATCCTTCACTGCCTTGCTTAACTTTCAAGGTCTGGATTAAATCAGGACAGTATTTCCAGCATGTTTTTACCTTTATATAGCACTCTTCGTGGACAGCACTGTGTCCTAATGGCTTTTGTAGGCAAAAACCTCTAATTGGCTTATGAGGCAAGCATACTATTTTATTAGCCTTTGAGTTCCCTGGGGCCAGCCAAAACAAGGCACAGAGTCATCTAGCTAGATCCCCAAAGTCAGAAAGTCTTGATTTGGTTTCTCTAGGATAAAGGCCAAGCAGCTCCCCCTGCCATTAGAGTCCACTTGGCTTCTGCATTGCGTGGGTAGGTCCATAAGAGGAACTGATTTAGGAATGAGAACCAGTCATCTGACAATCTGTGTCCATCATGGGTCCTTCAGCATTCTGAACAATAGACGTTTGTGGGGACTGAAACCCCCGACAAGAGGAATTCATAATTCCTGGATTATATGTGCTCTGCTGGGGACGTGCACACATGCACGTGTGTGTAAGTTTCAGTGCCACGAATCTTGTACTGGGCGGCTCCCTGCATGTTTTTCAAAGTTTTTAAAACCTGCACTGACCAGAGCATAGTCAGCTTTATCCTGGGCCAATGTAAGAGATCTTTCATTGTGTGGGAATGTATGGAGTTATTTTTTTAATAAAAGCCAAGTGTTCTCTGTCGACGAATTCCTGAATCTCACAGTGAAATATTGCCTGTGTCAGGTTTGATTTATTGTTTCTTTAAACATCACACCTACCTTCGCATGTTTATTATATATATATCTTTCATTAAAGATATTCTGCTTATCTTTTTCAGGCTCACCTCCTTAAAGGTGAAGAAGGGCTCAGACGGGGGGGGGCCCCCAGCACCCCCTGTAGTGTCCCTTTCCTCTCTGCTGAGCCCTGTCAGCTGCCGCCCTTCCACTGGCAAGCCAACTATCCCCTTCCAGCGTTTGCTATGGAGATTATGAACACGTATATTAAATCTAATAACTTCGGTTACCAGGCAGCAGTGGTGGTGAACGGCTTATCGTGTTGACAAATGTGCTTCATGAAGAGCCACCCTTACCTTGGGCACTGGGAAAGATAAACAGGATAATCCAAAAGACTCCTATGCAGTCACAGGAACCTGGAGCCATCTGGTCGGGACAAAAATAAATCCGTGATGAAAGCTGCGTGAACCCCTAGGGACTTGGGCAACTGAATTGACATGACTCGCCATTGAAGAGCACAGGGAGACTGGCAGCAGGGACCGGGGAAACAACTAATTAACGCACATGGAGCAAAGGACTTTTAGAATAAAATGCCTTGCATTGTCTGGGACTAAAACCCAGACAGTAACTTGAAAGTCTCCCAGCTTGATAGAGGCAAATGAAAGCACGAACTGATTGGAGGCAAAGCTCTTTTCTGGTACAGAAACACAACACAACACAACATAACAGAAACTAGAAATGTCATTTAATTGGCATTTAGCAAACCAGAGGGCTCAGCCGAGCAGAATTATTCAGCTGCCTTGTGTCAAGATACTCCTCTCTGAGAATTCTGTGTGGAGTTACATTTTTACATATGCTTAGTGTTCTAGATTTAGCAAATCACAATGATGCAATATTTGGGACATAGTCATACTAAAAATTGTTTGTTGTTTATCTGAAATTTGAATTTCACAGGGCATCCTATATTTTATCTGGCAATCCCACTGTGAAAATCAACGAAAACCACCCAAATGAGAACCAAAAAAGAAAAAAAAAGGGATTTATTCAGCGCTTGCTGTAGCAACGGAGTCCGCCATCATCAGTTATGTTTGGCAGAGATTCAAAGGAAGGCAGGGGAGTGGGAAAGTTTATAGTGAAAAAAAGGAAAGACTTCAGGTATGCCCTGTGAAAATAAATGAAGACAAGCCAAATGAGAAAAGCAAAGGCCATTTATTCTGAGCTTCTGAGAGCAAGGGTATCAGACACTGTCACTTGCCTTTTGGCACAGACTCAAAGGCAGACAGAGAGGGTAAGGCTTTTTGTAAAAAAAAAAAAAGAGAGAGAGAGAGAGAGAGAGAGAAGGCTTCAGGTGTGCCCTGACTGGAGGCCACTGGCATGTAGGCAGATTAACTAGAAGCAGGGCATCCTAGGTGATTGGTTAGGGGTGCATACTTAGCTTTCTCCCATTGGTCCTAATTTGGAAGCAGGACAATGAAGGAAGCTTGTCAGTTATTAATCAAGTCCTGGCCATTTGGGGCTGGTTGTTACAGAAGTTATTGTTTCGTTTCCTGGATTGTCACTAGAGATAGCAATCTGACTTCCTGCAAGTATGATTTACAGCAGGCTGGCTTCCTGGGTTGTTTATTGTTGATATGGGTTTGGTTTCCTGGGCAGGTTGCTGCAGGTTGTAGGGCAAAGTTCTATTTTTTAAAAAAGATTTTATTTATTTACTCATGAGAGAGAGAGAATGGCAGAGGGAGAAGCAGGCTCCTGGCAGAGCCGGGAGCCCGATGTGGGACTCAATCCCAGGGCCCCGGGATCATGACCTGAGCCGAAGGAAGACGCTTAACGACTGAGCCACCCAGGCGCCCCCAAAGTTCTATTTTTATATGTGGTCTGGTCACTGTCCATTTGCATATGCAGTCTCTCGGGTCTGATTGGAGGTTGTTGGCAGGAAAAGCTAGAAGTGGCCTGTGGGGTGCCTGGCTGCCACAGTCTGTTAAGCATCTGACTCTTGGTTCCAGCCCACATCGTGATCTCAGGGTCCTGAGATTGAGTCCCACACTGGGCTCCATGCTCAGAGCAGAGTCTGCTTAGGACTCTCTCTTGCTGCCCCTCCCCCCCCAAAAAAATTAATTAATTTTTTAAAAAGCTGGAGGTGGGCTACTAAGAAGCAGGGCATCCTATGTGACTGGTTTGGGAAGCCGATTTGGCTTTCTCTGGTGAGTGCTGAGTTGAAAGCTGGAGCCAACAACAGGGAAGCTGACAGTTGTTGAATTCCTGATGGTTTGGCACCAATTGCAGCAGAGGTTGTGGTCTGACCTGCCCAGCAGGCTGCCACAGAGATGGTAATTTGGCAAAGGACCTGCATAGACATTTCTCTAAAGAAGATATACAAATGACCAGCAAGCACATGAAGAGATGCCCACCATCCTCAGAAATCAGGGAAAATGCATATCAAAACCACAATGAGATACCACTTCACACCCGCTAGGATGGCAATAATTTAAAAGACAGATAACAACAAGGTGTTGACAAAGAGGTAGAGAAATGGGAACCCTCATAAATTGCTGGTGGGACTGTACAATGGCCCAGCTGCAGTAGAAAACAGTTCAGCAGCTCCTCAAAAAGTTAAACAAAGAACTGTCATAGAACCGAGCATCCCACTCTTTGGTATATACCCGAGAGAAATGAAAACGTATGTCCACACAAAAGATCTGTACATGAATGTTCACAGCAGCATGATTCACAGTCACCCAAAATGGAAATAACCTAACTGTCCATCAGCTGATGAATGGATACACAAAATGTGGCGTATCGATACAATGGAATATTATTCAGCCATAATAAAGAACTAATACATGGTACAACATGGTTGAACCTTGAAAACATTATGCAAAGTGGAGGAAGGCAGACACAAAAGGCTACACATTGTACAATCCCATTGAAATGAAATGGTCAACATAAGCAAATCCATAGAGACAGAAAATATGTTAGCGGTTCCCAGGGCCTGGGAGGAGGGGATAATGGGGAATGACTGCTAATGGGTACAGGGTTTCTTTGGAAGATGATGAAAATGTTCTAGAATTAGTAGTGATGGTTGCACATCTCTGTGAACATACTAAAAAACGCTGAATTGTACAGTTTTAAAAATGCTATGATTCCCTTTAGAGGCACATTTTGTAGTTACCTCTTGGAATGAGAGAGGTATGTCTTTTAAATTTTGCAGCTTTCCTGAATGATACTTTCTAAGGCTTTTAAAAATGCAATGTCTTTTTTTTAAGATTTTATTTATTTATTTGAGAGAGCACAAGCAGGGGGAGCAGCGGGCAGAGGGAGAGGGAGAAGCAGGCCCCCCAGCTGAGCAACATGGGGCTCCACCCCAGGACCCCAGGATCATGACCTGAGCCGAAGGCAGATGCTTAACCAACTGAGCCACCAAGGTGCCCCAAAAATGCAATGTCTTGCTCTACTCTTACCCATCCCTGATTCTCATTCCCCAGAGGCAACCACATTCAACCCTTGTAACTCTTTCCTTAAATTATTTACCTCTATTTATCAGTGCTATTATTATACAGATATTTCTTATTTATTTTCAATTTTATCTATTATAAGTTGACTTCCTACTAGAGAAGATAAAGATCTACCTCTCTTCTCCCAGCATTTTGCACACATAGTTTGCCTTCCTCCCATCTTCCCAGCAGATTTATATCATGGTTTGGGGTTAAAGCAATATTCAGTGTTAACATATTTATGACCATGTAAATATAATAAAATGGCAAACTTAAGCCCTAACATATCAATAATTACCTTAAATTTAAATAGTTTAAATATACCAATTAGAGAGATTAGCAGAGTAGATAAAAAATTAATCAAATCATATACTGTCTATAAGAAACCCACTTCAGGGGCGCCCGGGTGGCTCAGTCGTTAAGCGTCTGCCTTCGGCGCAGGTCATGATCCCAGGGTCCTGGGATTGAGCCCCACGTCGGGCTCCCTGCTCAGTGGGAAGCCTGCTTCTACCTCTCCCACTCCCCCTGCTTGTGTTCCCTCTCTCGCTGTCTCTCTCTCTCTCTCTCTGTCAAATAAATAAATAAAATCTTTAAAAAAAAAAAAAGAAACCCACTTCAAATACAACCACATACGTAGGTGAAAAGTAAAAGGATGGAAAAATGAATATAATGTAAACATTAATTTTTTTTTTAAAGATTTTATTTATTTATTTGAGAGAGCATGAGAGGGGAGACAGTCAGAGGGTGAAGCAGACTCCCCGCTGAGCAGGGAGCCCGATGTGGGACTCGATCCCGGGACTCCAGGATCATGACCTGAGCCGAAGGCAGTCGCTTAACCAACTGAGCCACCCAGGCGCCCCATATAATGTAAACATTAATTTTTTAAAAAAGCAGGAGTGACCATATTAATATTAAAGTAGACTTCAGAGCAAAGAAAATTACTAGAAACAAAGGACATTACATAATAATAAAAGGACCAGTTCACTAAGAAGATATATTGAAGCAGAAAAAGCATCTGCAAAATCCAACATGCATTCATGATTTTTTTAAAAAGCTCAGCAAACTAGGAATAGAGAGAAATTTCCTTGACTTGATAAAGAGTAAGTTACAAAAAACTTGCAGTTAATATTATACTTAATGGGGAAAGACTGAATGCTTCTCCCTTAAGATGAGGAACAAAGCAAGGATGTATGTATCCCATCACTCTTTTTTTTTTTTAAGATTTTATTTATTTGTCAGAGAGACAGAGAGAGCACCTGCACAAGCAGGGGGAGTAGCAGGCAGAGGGAGAAGCAGGCCCCCCACTGAGCAAGGAGCCCAACTCAGGACTCGACCCCAGGACCTTGGGATCATGACCTGAGCCGAAGGCAGACGCTTAACCGTCTGAGCTACACAGGCATCCCTATCATTCTTATTCAATGTTCTACTGAAAGTTCTAACCAGTGGAATAAGACAAAAAGGTAAAAGAAAAAACAGAATAAACTTTTAAATGCAGATTTTTTTTAAAAGAAGAAATAAAACCAAACCTATTTGTAAATGTCTGTATAAGAAATCCCAAGGAATCTACCAAAAAAAAAAAAAAAAAAAACCCTCCTAAAACCTCCTCCTAGAACTAATAGGTGAGTCTGGCAAGGTTTCAGAATACAAAGTCAACACTCAAAAACCAATTGCATGTATATATATATTAACAACAAACTTGTGGAAACCAAACTTTAAAACACAGTACCACTTATGATTGTGCCAAAGAAAATGAAATACTTAGATATACAGTTGACCCTTGAACAATGCAGGGGTTGGGGTGCTGACCCCTGTGCAGTCGAAAATCTGTGTATAACTTTTGACTCCCCAAAAATGTAACTACTAATAGCCTACTGTTGACCCGAAGCCTTACAATAACACAAACAGTCCATTAACACATATTTTGTATGTTATGTGTACCATATACTGTATTCTTACAACAAAGTAAGCTTGAGAAAAGAAAATGTTATTAAACAAATCATAAGGAAGAGAAAATACATTTACAGTACTGTACTGTAAAAAATCCAAATATAGGGCGCCTGGGTGGCTCAGTCGTTAAGCGTCTGCCTTCGGCTCAGGTCATGATCCCAGGGTCCTGGGATCGAGCCCCACATCGGGCTCCCTGCTCTGCGGGAGGCCTGCTTCTCCCTCTCCCACTCCCCCGCTTGTGTTCCTGCTCTCGCTGTGTCTCTCTCTGTCAAATAAATAAATAAAATCTTTAAAAAAAAAAAAATCCAAATATAAGTAGACCCATGCAGTTCCAACCCATGTTGTTCAAGGCACAACCATAACATCTAAAAGCATGTACAGGATCTGTATGCTGAAATTACAAAATGCTGATGAAAGAAATCAAAGACCTAAATAAATGGAGAAATATATCATGTTTATAGATTGAAAGACTCAAAATAATGGAGATGTCAATTCTCTCCAAATCTATAGGTTTAATCCATTTCCTATCTAGGTGTTTTGTAGACATAGACAAGCTTATTCTAAAATTTACATGGAGGGGTGCCCAAAGTCAGTTAAGTGTCTGCCTTCGGCTCAGGTCATGGTCCCGGGAGTCCCAGGATCAAGCCCCGTGGAGGGCTCCCTGCTCAGTGGGGAGTCTGCTTCTCCCTCTCCTTCTGTCCCTCCCCCCACTCATGCTCCCATGCTCTCTCTCTCTCTCTCAAATAAATAAAATCTTAAAAGTAAAATAAAATAAAATATATATGGAAAGGCACAAACCCTAAAATAGCAATATTAAATTTTAAGTAAAACATACTTGATTTTTTTAAAGATTTTATCCATTTGCCAGAGAGATAGAGAGCGAGAGAGCGTGACAGTACAAACAGGAGTAACAGCAGACACAGGGAGAAGCAGGCTCCCTGCCGAGCAAGAAGCCTGATGCAGGACTCAATCCTAGGACCCTGGGATCACGACCCAAGCCGAAGGCAGACGCTTAACAATGGAGTCACCCAGGCATCCCAAAACATGCTTGATTTTTTATTTAAATTTAGTTTTAAGCTAATTTTTTAAATATTTAATTAAACATAAAACAATTTTAAAAAATAAATAAATAAAAATAAAACAATTTTTTTTTATTTTTTTTTTTAAAGATTTTATTTATTTATTTGAGAGAGCGAGAATGAGAGAGAGAGAGAGCGTATGAGAGGGAGGAGGGTGAGAGGGAGAAGCAGACTCCCTGCTGAGCAGGAAGCCCGATGCGGGACTCGATCCTGGGACTCCAGGATCATGACCTGAGCCGAAGGCAGTCGCTTAACCAACTGAGCCACCCAGGCACCCAAAACAATTTTTTTTAAAAGAATAAGTTGGGAGGGATCACTCTACCTGATGGCTTACTACATAAGCTATAGTAATCAAGGTAATGATTGTATTAACAGAGATAACAGATATAGTCAATGGAACAGAATAAAAAACCCATAAATAGACCCACACAAATAACACCCAACTGGTTTTTGACAAAGATGCAAAAACAATCAATGGAGGAATGATAGCCTTTTCAACAAATGGTGCTGGAGCAACTGGATATCTATAAGCAAAAAAATGAACCTTAACCTAAACCTCCAACCTTGTACAATGAACTGAAAATGGATCATGGAGTTAATGTAACATGTAAAACTGTTTTAGAAACAAACTTTTAGAATCAAAACATTAGGAAAAAAATCTTTGGGACCTAGGACTCAATAAAGAGTTCTTAGACTTGACACCAAAAGCACAATCCTTAAAAGGAAAAACTGATGAATTGGACTTTATAAAAATTAAAAACATTTGTTCCATTGAAAGGCTCTGTTAAAAAGATGAAAAGACACGTTGCAGACCGGGAGAAAATATTTGCCAGCCCCATATCCAACAAAGGCCTTATATCTAGTATATATAAAAAAACTCTCAGAGCACAACAATAGAAAAGCAAACAATCCAACTAGAAATGGCAAAAGACATGAACATGCATTTCATCAAAAAGGAAATATAGATGGCAAATAAGTATCTGAAAAAATGTTCAACATCACCGGCCATTAGAGAAATGTAAATTAAGACCACAATGTGGTATCACTAGGCACCTGTTAGTATAGATGAAATAAAAAATAGTGAAAAATACCAAATGCTGGTGAGGACACAGAGAAACTGGATCTCCTTACATTGCTGGTGTGAAGAAGAGTTGGTGGTAGAGCGAATACAAAGAGGTAACATGAGGGGGTTCTTTTGTGGTGATGGACCAGTTCTGGATCTTGATTGTGATAGTGGCATAAAACTACACACACACACACACACACACACACACACACACACACACACACATAAATGCAGGGCTTTTTTAATGGTAAAAACTGAATGAGGTCTATATTCTAATTAACAGTAATATACCAATGTCAGTTTCCTAGTTTTGATAGTATACTATAGCTATGTAAGATGTCACCATTGGGAGAAGCTGGGTGAAGCTGAGGTTGTACTATTTTCGCAATTTCCTCCAAGTCTATACTTATTTCAAAATAAAAAAAATTTTAAGAAATCTACCACCCCCCAAAAAGTCTGCCCCTTCTGACTATCAGGCTGGGCCTCCTGTGACCTAAGCTGGCCAGTCAGCATCAACCTCCCTCTTAGGCACAGTATTTGGATAAAGGGAGGTCACGTTACACAAATCAGCCAATCAGCGTCCTCCTTGGGACCTTTCTTGCCTACCAAGGAAGATATAACATAGGGGAGCCCTGACAATGCAATTTGAGCCCCTAGATCCAGCTGTGCCTCAAAGCATAGAACACTGCATTTCCCAACTGTGCAAGCCAATAAATTCCTCTAAAAACATCAGTGTATGATAGGGAGAATCCAAAAGGCCAGCAGTCATAATAATTACTAACTACAGTTTTTGCCTTGTTTCTGTTTCCTTCTATCCAAGTCACTCTGAGTCTTTGAAAACATAGCGTAGGAATTGAGCCACATCCATTAAAGAGTAAGAGATGGAAATAATGATGATGGTGCAGTTAGCATCAATGTAATGTTTTGAGCGTAGAAATTTTCTGTGAATGCCTGAAATTATACCGTAAAGAAATCTACCTACCCTGAGCAGATAATGGCCCTTCTGCCAATGAAATTCATTTCTGGGGGCGCCTCTGCCTGCTGCTCCCCATGCTTGTGCTCTCTCTCTCTCTGTCACTCTTAAAGATTTTATTTATTTATTTGACAGAGAGAGACACAGCGAGAGAGGGAACACAAGCAGGGGAAGTGAGAGAGGGAGAAGCAGGCTTCCCGCTGAGCAGGGAGCCCGATGAGGGGCTCGATCCCAGGACCCTGAGATCATGACCTGAGCCGAAGGCAGACGCTTAACGACTGAGCCACCCAGACGCCTCTAAATAAATAAAATCTTTAAAAAACAGAAATTCATTTCTGCTTAAGTTGAATGCAATAAGCACAAAACACAAGGAAGCAGATGGAAGATCATAGTCAGAAGTTAAGTCAACTTTCCTATGTGTCAAGGAAGAGAATTTTAGAGAAATATAAACCAGATCTGAATCAAGTAAAAGGTGTCTAGCTAGCGAAAAATATCCATATGGAAGATTATTATCTTGTGACAACAGGGCAGCCTCAGTTGCCTAGGTGACTCCCACAGGAAGATGCTAGCCATGTGGCTTTCTTTATAACCTGGCAGGATAGGCTATTATCTCCAGGGTCTGACATCAGGAGCTCCAGATAAATGGGCCCTTGTTTGCCATCTTCCAGGGCATGGCACCAGAAGTTCAATTAAGACAAGCCAGAGCCTAGAAGTAGACTCACCTAATCCTTCTCACAAGGGAGCTGGCTCACCTTCAGATGTGGTGGCCGGATGAATATAATGCCCAGGAGCTGTGGGAGCAAATGGTAGAGGGCAGTCCAAGTCACTAGTTAGGTGAGTTGGGTGAGGTGGGAGAGGAAGCTCCAATTTGAAGTGCCAAGAATTCTAGCTAGCTCTCAGGGCACAGTGGCAGAGTATCAAGGAGCAGACTATATATGAATGTGATTCTTGGAAGTCTAAGCAGGTTGTCAGTCAGCCTTGGGGGCATCTTACAACCGGGGGTTAGACGATGGGTACTGGACTGGCTATGGAAGCCAAAACTTGATGCCATGGTAGTCAGTTGGGGAAAGGTATTAGGGCATACTGGAAAGAGTTAAGCACAGAGCTCTAATCTGAGATCATCCAGGGGAGGGGACATATCATCGTGGTAGATACCCAGGCTAAAGAAACAAGACAGAAGCCCAGTTCTGTGAAATGGGCTATAAAGACCCAGAAATCAATTTAAAAGCAAGCAGAGCCCAACACTGAGCCCCAGAATGTTAAAACAGAGCTCCCAAAATTTCCACTGAGAACAAATGGCATTTGTAGAGAATGAGCCAAGATTTAGCCTCTAGGTGGAAATTGAGGGGCCCCTTTAGGGGAAAAAAGGGATAACAGGGACTGGGAACCCAGCTAGAAACGTCATGCTTATCCTGAAACCTCCCTTAGTTCTATGTATGCCACTATTAGAGCTGGATTTTGATTTTAGCAAAGGGCTATTCTATTCCTTCTAAGAAAATTTTCTATTAGTAGATGTATCCTAATTTAAATGGTTATTGGCTATTTATACCTTAGTATGAATTTGCTTACATTTTTCCTTCCTGAGAGCAGGTTTTGATGGAAATTGGAAGTTATTCATATAGCAGAGTCTTACTGAGAGGCTATGAGCCAGGCACTGTGCTATGCACAAGGGATGCAAAGATGAGGCAAAGCACATGCGCTTCATCTCTGAAGAACTTTACAACCTTCTATATTAAAGGTGGGAAGGAAGCCACGAAAGGGAAAAAATATGTGCAGGAGGAAAGTTGGGTTGATTATAAACAAATATTTTCTTATTTTCCAGGGTTTCCAAATATGACTCATTTCTCCGTGGAAATCCCACAAATGATCCTTGCCATTTATCCATGGGCCTTATAGCCCAACATCCCTAATTCTTCAAATAGCATCAGGGCTTCTTGGTCCATGCTTAGAGTCAGGAGTAGAGATGCTGGGAAGATCATTTTGTTCCACATACTTGGGTTTATTGACAAGGAAAACCCGGTCCAAAGAGATAAAGCAACCAGAAGAAATCATGAAGGGAGTTCATGACGAAGTTCACAGATTCCCCAAACCCTCTCATCAGAACCTTCTCAACTGCATAATAGCATCTCCTAACAATAGGCCAGGAAAGCTATGATAACAGAGAAGCCCCAGATCACTTGTTTTCCAATGTCCACCACATACACTTCAAACCCCTTGGCCTGGCTTTCAAAGCCTTCCACTCTCTTTGGTCTACATAACTGCACTACTTGATCTTTCATTACTCATCTACTTCAATTATTTAACTCTTACACCATCTGTGCTTTCCTATTTCCATGCCCTTGCTCATGGAATCCTCTCCACCAGATGCCCTACTACCACCATCTCCATATAAGGAATTCCTAACAGTTCTTCAGTGCATCCCATTCACAAAGTCATCCACAATCTCACCCACCAGCAAAGATCTCTATGTTTGTGCTTGTACCATGGCTCTTACCACACACTACCTCAAATGGGTATTTTGTAATTATCTTATCTGTCCTAATGAAAGACAGGGACTTTAATGTGTATCTGGAACTCCTCCAGCATTCCCAGCACAGTAAATTCTGGGCATAAGTATCTGATAAATGAATGAATGAATTGAATTGAATTGAATTGAATTGAATTAACTTGAATTCCTGTCATTGACCAAAAGGTGGAGACCAAATCACAGCAATTCTGTTCTCAAGGCTTAGCCTGGCTGGGACAGACTAGATAGGCAAGAGAAGGAGAAACTAGATGGGGCTGCAGAGGAGCCAATTAAGGTACCTGTGATTATCACGGAGTGAGGAGATAAAAGTAGAGATCCAGATGGTAGAACTGGACCTGGATGGGAAAGAGCAAACTGGAAACACATTGCAAGCTAAGACATGGGGCCTGTAAGAGATAAATAAGGTTTTAATTTGGGAGACTAAACATGGAGGTGCCCTAGACACAAGCAGACATCAATTGCCAAACTGTTTTGTGCTTTTCTCCATCTTTTTTTTTTTTGTAGTTTTATGGTTTTATTAACACAAATACGACCTGCACATAAGCTGTCTATTCATTTTCTTCACTGCGCAGCCTGGCATTGGGATTGGTGACATTGATGGCCAGCTGGGCTGCTCTTTCTACAGTGGCTTGGCGGTTCTTGGAGGAGACATTGTGAGCAATCTCAGCACAGTAAGATTTGTTGCACATCAGCCGCACTTCAATCTCTTTTGACACTGTGGACTAGGAACTTCTGGAAGCCACCGGGCAGCATGTGCTCTGTTTTCTTGCTTCCGTACCTGATGTTGGGCATCAAGATCTGGCCCTTGATTCTTCTGTGCACCCTACTGTCAGTGCCTCTGGGTTTCTGCCAGTTGCGCTTAATTTTGACCTATCAGTCTAACTGGTGCCGAATGAACTCCTTGGTCCTCTTTTTAATGATCTTGGGCTTCACGGGGGTTCTGAGGGTGGTCATGATACCAAGTAGGAGATGGCTGCCACCTCCACGGGCAGCACAGAGGAAGAGATTGCTTTTCTCCTTCTTGATTAAAGCTGTAAGCTTAGTTAATAATCATTTTTTTAATTTGTTGAAAGGTCTTGGAAACCTCTGAGGCACAGAAATGCAGGCCGTGTCCCCAGGAACCCTGCCCGGCACCTCCTGTCTCCCCACACCCATGCTCTGTGGAGACACTTTCCAAAGAAGACACCCAGATGGCCAACAGACACATGAAAAAGTGCTCAACATCACTCGGCATCAGGGAAATACAAATCAAAACCACAGTGAGATACCGTCTCACACCAGTCAGAATGGCTAAAATTAACAAGTCAGGAAACGACAGATGTTGGCGAGGATGCAGAGAAAGGGGAACCCTCTTACACCGTTGGTGGGAATGCAAGCTGGTGCAGCCACTCTGGAAAACAGTATAGAGGGTCCTCAAAAAGTTGAAAATAGAGCTACCCTACGACCCAGCAATTGCACTACTAGTTATTTACCAAAAGGATACAAAAATAGTGATTTGAAGGGGCACATGCACCCCAATGTTTATAGCAGCAATGTCCACAATAGCCAAAATACAGAAGGAGCCCAGATGTCCACTGACTGATAAATGGATAAAGATGTGATGTGTGTGTGTGTGTGTGTGTGTATATATAAAATATTCCATTATATATATGACATATATATAATACATATCATATTGCATTATATATATGGTATATATATAGATATAGATATAGATATGGTATATGGAATATATATACAAATACATATACACACACACGTGCGTGCACACACACACACACACTGGAATATTACTCAGCCATCAAAAAGAATGAAATCTTGCCATTTGCAATGACATGGATAGAACTAGAGTATATTATGCTAAGCGAAATAAGTTAGTCAGAGAAAGACAAATACCATATGATTTCATTCATATGTGGAATTTAAGAAACAAAAGTGATGAACATAGGGAAAGGGAAGGAAAAAATAAAATAAGATAAAAACAGAGAGGGAGGCAAACCATAAGAGACTCTTTTTTTTTTTTTAAAGATTTTATTTATTTGACAGAGAGACAGCAAGAGCAGAAATACAAGCAGGGGGGGTGGGAGGAGAAGCAGGCTCCCCACTGAGCAGGGAGCCCGACACGGGGCTTGATCCCAGGACCCTGGGATCATGACCTGAGCCGAAGGCAGACGCTTAACCGACTGAGCCACCCAGGTGCCCCAAACCATAAGAGACTCTTAACTATAGGGAACAAACCATGGGTTGCTGGAGGGGAGGTGGGTGGGGGGATGGGGTAAATGGGTGATGGGCACTTGTTGTAATGAGCACTGGAGGTTATATGCAAGTAATGAATCACTAAATTCTACCCCTGAAATTAATAATACACTATATGTTAACTAATTTGAATATAAATAAAATCTAAAAATAGTAAAAAAAATAATAATAATAGCCCAAAGGTAGATGCACACCAAATGACCAACACCTGATGAATGGATAAACCAAATGTGGTTTATCCATGCAATGGAATATTATTCAGCCTTAAAAAAGAATGGAGTACTGATACATGCTAAAAAGTAGGTGAACCTTGAAAGCATTATGCTACATGAGAGAAACCAGTCACAAAAATCACAGGCTGTATGATTCCATTTATATGAAATGTCTGGAACAGGCAAATCCACAGAGACAGAAAGTAGATTAGTGGTTGCCTGGGGTGGTGGGGAATAAGGGCTGACTTCTAATGCACATGAGGTTTCTTTTAAGGGAGGACAAAATTGGTCTAAAATTAGACTGTGGTAATGGTTGCTTGACCTTGTAAATACATTTAAAAGCCACTTTTCCAAGGTGAATTGTGTGGTATGTGCATTACATCTCAATAAAGCTGTCTTTTTTATTTTCAAATTTAAAATTTTAGAACCTTTTACTCTAGGGCGGTGGTTCTCAGTGGAGAGCAAGGGGGGTGATTTTGTCCCCCAGGCGCCATTCGGCAATATCTAGAGACATTTTTGATTGTTCACAACCAGGGGAGGTGCTACTGGCATCTAGGGGTGAGAGGTCAGAAGTGGTTAGATGTTACTAAACATCCTACAAGGCACAAGACAAGGCTCCACAACAAAGAAAAATCTGGCCCCAAATGTCAACAGAGCCTTGGCTGAGACACCCTGATCAAGGGTATAAGTGCTTTAAAATAAAAATGAGTGGGGGCGCCTGGGCGGCTCAGTTGTTAAGCATCTGCCTTCGACTCAGGTCATGATCCTGGAGTCCTGGGATCAAGTCCCACATCAGGCTCCTGCTCAGTGGGAGTCTGCCTCCCCCTCTGACCCTCACCCTACTTGTGCTCTCTCTCTCTCTCAAATAAATAAATAAAATCTTTAAAAAATAAAATAAAAATGACTATTCCTAATACTGTCAACGAGGTTTGTTGTTGTTGCTCTTTTATGGTATTTGTTACCCACCCTCACCCCCATACACCTGTGGGACTCAGGAGTTGCTTCACATCTTTTGTAACTGGCCTCTCAGGGGTAAAGTGGCCACTAGGATGCATGAATTCATGTTTATAGCAGTGATCAGCTCCTCTCCTCTCATAATGGTTAGAAACTTCTTCAGGATTACAGCCAGAGCTCTTGAAAATAGTTATACAACAGTTTTTCAAGGTAGTTATGGTTCTACAAAATGGATACCTTAACATTCTAACTAAAGTACCTAATTTATTTTTTTTTAAAGATTTTATTTCTTTATCTGACAGAGAGAAGAGCATGCGTACAAGCAGGGGGAGCGGCAGGCAGAGGGAGAGGGAGAAGCAGACTCCCCGCTGAGCAGGGAGAGCCCGATGCAGGACTCGATCCCAGGACCCCAGGATCATGACCTGAGCCGAAGGCAGTTGCTTAACCAACTGAGCCACCCAGGCACCCTAAAGTACCTAATTTAGAAAGTAAAGAAACATCCATATTTTATAGTCTAGAAAACTGAAATCTGTGCTTTCAAAAGAGACCTTACATGAAATGCATACAGGAGTCGGCAAGTGTATTTATCGATATATATTTATACAAAAGATGCATTATAAAGCTAGGGGATCTGACGAGGCTGGGCAAGTTATTTACCAAATGAAGGCGAGTGCCTGTGGAAAAATTTTGTGACAGGCAAGTTAAAGTAAGCTGAGAAAAGCCACAGGGCCAGCCCTCTACAGGCACACCCTGTTTTTTTATGTTTGTTTTTTTAAGATTTTATTTATTTATTTATTTGAGAGAGAGAGAGAGAGCAGGGGGAGGGGCAGAGGGAGAGGGAGAAGCAGACTCCACGCCGAGCAGGGAGCCCGATGCGGGGCTCGACCCCAGGACCCCGGGATCATGACCCGAGCTGAGCCACCCAGGCGCCCCTGGGCACACCTTGTTTTATTGCACGTTACTTTATTGTGCTTCGCAGATACACACAACATTGGGAGGCTGCAAGGAAACATTTGTTTTCAGGAGTAAGCCTCCTTTCCCTGCTTTATTGGTTTCCCTCAGGGACACTTCTCATATGCCTAGAAGCCTTATTCTTTTCACCTTACCACTATCACACTTCTAACAAAACCACTTCTGCAAAAAAAGTTCTGACAAGATCTTCACCTGGATGGTTGATAATGTCTAAATTTTACCTTTCCCAAGGGTGTGTGTATTATAAATGTCATCAGAGCCTTTAGCCAAAGGAATGAAGAGTGTTAAAATTGGAAACTTAAGACTTGCTAGAGAGGGCTATGGAATTAGCACATCACAGCAACAACATGGATAAATCTAAAAATAATCATGCTGAGTGAATGAAGCCAGACGACGAAGAATATATACAGTATGATCCCATTTATATAAAATTCTAGGAAATACAAACAGAGAGCAGACAGCAGTTGCATGGGGATGGGACAGTAGGAGGAAAGGCTGGGAGGGAGGAGTTCCAAAGGGACATGAGGAAACTGTTCCGGGTGATGCATACGTTCACTATCTTGATCGTGGAGATGGTTTCACAGGTATATGCATATGCCAAAACTCATCAAATCACCTACACTTTAGGGGCGCCTGGGTGGCTCAGTCGGTTAAGCGGCTGCCTTCTGCTCAGGTCATGGTCCCAGAGTCCTGGGATCGAGCCCCACATCGGGCTCCCTGCTCAGCAGGGAGCCTGCTTCTCCCTCTCTCTCCCTCTGCGCACGTGTGCTCTCTCTCTCTCTCTCAAAAAAAAAATAAAATCTTTTAAAAAATCACCTACACTTTTAAGTGTGTGCCATGTGTATGGAATGTCAATTGTAACGCAAGTGGTAGAAAAAAAATTTAAGCTTACAATATATAGTTTTAAAGAGCATTGTGGGATTTCCAAAGGGAAGTTAAACATGCAAGTTATAGGAATGGTGATGCAAGATAATGTCCTAAAAATACATTGTTCTAAACTCTATCATACTGAAAAAAAATATTTAATCTGTATTTACTTGGCAAGAGTGAAATCTAGTGGACACTGCTATGGCTTAATAAAACTGAAGTAAATCTTGAGTTGAGGCTTGGGATAATTTCCCCTTTTGCTGGTTCAGTGGGTTCACACTGTTCTCTTCTGAACACCAAATCTGTTCCCAAGCTCCTCCCCCCCCCAGTCTACTCTATGCCCTGCTCGCAGATCCCCAGTAATCAGGGCATTACAAGAGGGTCATGAAGAGCTGGATGCAGTGGGCAACTGAACAGAGCAACGGCGATCACTGAGTAACCACAGTATCCAAGCACACCTACAAGCCCTCTCTCACTTACATCACCTAGGTAACAAACAGACCAGGGGTCTTAAAATTGAGCTTCCACAGATAGTCCACGGATGTCATCCAGGAGGTTGAGAAAGCAGGAACTGGTAGTTAGTGGTCTCAGACGGTGACAGTACCGAGACCACTGAAGTTCTGGCAGATAAACGGTTCTCAACTCCGCTACAAAGGGTTCCATATGAAGACGGAGAGTTTGAGGGGCCCCACTCCCAGCTGTGGTCTGTATATTTGCGTGGGGCTCAGCCAGATCTCAGGGTGGGGTGGGGG
The DNA here is from genome assembly GCF_964656455.1 of Halichoerus grypus. Classification (NCBI taxonomy): domain Eukaryota; kingdom Metazoa; phylum Chordata; class Mammalia; order Carnivora; family Phocidae; genus Halichoerus; species Halichoerus grypus. Next base: position 90,017,154 of record NC_135727.1, read on the forward strand.
GCACTGGGGCCCAGGCCCAGGGTCTCAAGGGCAGCCCCACGGAGACGAGGTCAGGTGGGATGGCGCCTTTCCCTCTGCATCTGGACATGAACGCCTATGAACGGCATGCTGGTGTGGAATCCTTCAGTCTGAGGACAGAAACCCTCCTCCCCAAGCAACTCATGAAGTGGAACAGGACCTACAACGTTGCAAAAGCCGATGTCCTAATGTTGCCGCTGCTGACAAAGGCCACTGAAATGCGCAGCGCCCAGGCCATACCCACAACAGTATGGGATGCAGGTACGGCTGCAGACAGCAGCAAATAAAATCAGAAATACAGTCCACATTGTTGCCACTTCTGGTGTTGAGAACAGTCAGACTTCTGGGCACCCAGCAGAATGAGCTTTCCTGCCTGCGGAGTTTGTGAGACCCCAAGGACACTCCAGAGACCAGCTCCAACTTGCCGCTCCCCTTGCGAAAACCCCAAGCCACCAGCTGATGATGCCTGAAATTCCTTCACAAAGGAACAAGATGGTTTTGTTGTTTCATTCCACAGCTGGGTTTTGATGGCATGTGGCACTGATGTCCCCCTCCTCCCCAGCTGTTTAGCTAAATCCTGGGCATGAGGGCTTCCTAAGATCAAGGTCAGGCTATGGGGAGATGATGGAGGAAACACTAAGTATTGGGGGGCCTCTTATCTGTCCTCCTCTGGGGACCCTCTTTCCTCTTTTATCAGATTTCCTCTCCCTCTTCACTAGTCCTGCTCGGTACCCAGTGCCCTGCTCACTGCCTCCTGACTGTCCTTCCTTCCAGAACCTCCCCATTACCCTCGCCCCATCCAAACTGCCCTGTTCTATGTTCCACACCCTCTGAGCCAATTCAGCAAGCTGACCACAGACAGCTGGGGAATAAATCTGGCACCGTATTTCATCTTCAGTTATGATCTTTAGGGAAAGAGGTTTTAACACAAAGAGTAATTCATTGGAGATAGGAGAGAGAGAGGTTTTTGAATAGCTGGGGCCTTTTATAGGGCCTTTGTGTTATTCTCTACATGCTATCCCACCTCACCCCCAGTCAGAAAGGCAGGGTTATAGTCCTGACTCTGCGAATGAACCAGTAATGTGATTTGCAGCAGAACACATCAGAGTTGGAATCCCATGGTCACTTCTGCTAAGGCATGTTTTAACACTCACGTTATGCTGCGGGGTGGGCAGTTGGTGCTGGGCCAACATTTCATGTCATGTGACCCTTGAGAGGCATTGGCGGGGGTGGGGGGGTGGCTTAGGAACTTGGGCTCCAGCACTAGACTGCCAGGATTCTAATCCATTTATGTGTTATGTAACTTTGGGGCAAGGAACCTAACCTTTCTCGCCTCAGTTTCTCTTTCTGTAAAATGGGGAAATAATGGCACCTGCCTGAAAATGTTGCTGTGGGGATGAAATGAATTAGCTAACGTCACAGAGCCCAGGTGCTCATTAAGAGCTAGTTCTTACTGTTATTAACGAAGGACTATGGCTACAGGACACGGATAGACAAGGTTGGAGCCTTGGCTCCATCCTCCACTAGTAGTGTGACCAAGAAGCAGGTCACATGTCGTGTGCCCCGGGTTCCTAATGTGCAAAACAGAGGTCACAATGGCCCACATCTCTTCAAAGGACGTTGTGAGGATTAAGAGCATTCCTGAGAAGCAGTTAACACAGTCTTGCACTGAATATCTGAATAAAAGGGAGCCGGTTAATGAACAGGTGAATTAGCTAGGCTGATGCTCCCTGGCGCACCCAATCTCTCTCCCTGGGGAAGTCAATACTGCCCTGCTTGGTTATTCCTTTTGAGACCCTGCATGGAAACTCATTTCAAGGACCGGCTCGAAAGCACCAACCAGTTCTGTCCTCCCAAAGCCCTGGTTGTGGAAATGATCAAATGGTGACCTCCAGAGTGCTTGCCTGGGGTGGCTTATCCCTCCTGGAGGGAAGAGAGCATGACAGATGCATCTTTTCTTCCCCGCAACCGTACCAAATGGGTGCCTGGCCTGTTGCAGGTGGATCCAGCCTCTCAGGATGTCACTGGGATAGCAGCACCTTCCTCTGGGGCTGCCTATTCTGCCATTTGTTCAGTGCCATGCTCTAAGCTGCACAAAAGCTCTTTTCTTTTGCGTGCCAGATCTCACCTCCTTCAAATGTCTTGAGGCTTTTGGCAAGAACCAACTGGAACCAGAAGTTCCTGCTTTGCTGCGCGCTTCCTAACGGCAGCCCAGCCCCCAGCCTGGGGATTCATCAGAGGGTCCCTGACTGAATCCAAGAGCAGATGTCACACAGGTCTCCTCTCCTCACCTCAAAAAGACTCCTTTTCTCAGAAACTGGGTATCTCTGAACGTTAGGACACAATCCAATGCCCAGCTCAAAGAGTCAGGAGGGAAGCTGAATTTTTGACTTCCTCAACTGGGCTTACATAAAGCGGCAAAGTCTGGTTCTCTGTCTTGTACCCTGTATCCAACCCCCTCAAAGTGAAATATTGTCATCTCTGAAATTCTCCTTAACTTTGTGATTCTCACTCAGCAACCATGATGACTTAAGTTAAATCAACCCACACTTCAAAATAGTCTTCGTAAGCAATTGCAACTGCTGTGAAACAGGAAGCTTTTTATGGAGGGGAAAAGCTTCAACTTGGACATTAATGGAGTCATGTCAAAAAAAACCCCCAAATGTTTATTATAGGCGGGGACGATCAGTCCTCACTTATGCACTGGGTACTTACTGTGTACCCAGCTCTGCATCACACTGCACCCAGACGGATGTGAAAAAAGAGGGGGTATCAACCCTTTTTCTTGCTTTAAGAGAGCCCATACTCTAGCTGGGATGAAAGGACGAAGGAGTTTAGAATTTTAGGAAGCATAAGAACAGTAGGTAGTTCCATTCACACTCTCAAGTACCAAGATCATCAGAGAGAGACAGATGATCAGCATGACTATGGAGCAAATCCTCAGGCAAGTTTACAGGACTGGCCTTGGAGCCTCTTCTTTGGGGCAAGTCAGCCAGGAGGCAAGAGTCAACAATGAATTACCAGGTAGAACAGCACAAATGATCACCATCAGGAATGAGAGAGGTGATATCACTACTGGTTCCTACGGATATTAGAAGGATAATTAAGGAAACATTAACTTTATACCAATAAATCTGACAATTTAGATGAAATGGACAATTTCATCAAAAGAAAAAATTATCCAAGCTCACTCAAAAAGAAATAGATAACTAGATAGCGGGATGCCTGGGTGGCTCAGTCGGTTAAGCATCTGCCTTCAGCTCAGGTCATGATCCCAGGGTCCTGGAATCGAGTCCCACATCAGGCTCCTTGCTCCAGGCTCCTTGCTCAGCAGGGAGCCTGCTTCTCCCTCTGCCTGCCACTCCCCCTGCTTGTGCGCTCTCTCTCTCACTCTCTCTCTCTCTGACAAATAAATAAAATCTTAAAAAAAAAAAGATAACTAGATAGCTTCACTGGTGAATTCTACCAAATACTTAAGGGGAGGGGGGCGCCTGGCTGGCACGGTTGGAAGAGCATGTGACTCTTGATCTCGGGGTCATGAGTTCAAGCTCCACGTTGGGTGTAAGAGATGACTTAAAAATAATAAAATCTTTATTTATTTTTTTAAAGATTTTATGTATTTATTTATTTGACAGAGAGAGCGAGAGAGGGAACACAAGCAGGGGGAGTGGGAGAGGGAGAAGCAGGCTTCCCAATGAGCAGGGAGCCTGATGCAGGGCTCGATCCCAGGACGCTGGGATCATGACCTGAGCCAAAGGCAGGCACTTAACGACCGAGCCACCCAGGCACCCAAAAATAATAAAATTTTTAAAAAAGAAATAACTAGATGGCTTCACTGGAGAATTCTACCACATACTTAAGGGGGGAAAAAATACCAGTTCTATGCAAATTCTTTAAAACAGAAGAAGAGAAGGGGCGCCTGGGTGGCTCCGTCGGTTAAGCATCTGCCTTCGGCTCAGGTCATGATCCCAGGGTCCTGGGATCAAGCCCCGCATCGGGCTCCCTGCTCAGCGGGAAGCCTGCTTCTCCCTTTCCCTCTGCCTGCCGCTCTGCCTACTTGTGCTCTCTATCTCTCTGTCAAATAAATAAATTAAAAAAAAAAAAACAGAAGAGGAGAAAATACTTCCAGACTCATTCTATGAGGCTGGCATTATACCCTGATACAAAAATCAGACCAAGACATTAGAAAACTACAGACCAATGTTTTTGTAATTACAGACACAAATTTTTAAACAAAATTTTAGCAAATCAAATACAACAATATATTAAAAGGATAACACATCATGGGAGCTAGGGCTTAATCCAGGGATGCAGGGCTGGTTTAACATTTGAAAACCAATGTTATTTCACCATGCTAACACATGAAAAGAAAAAAAAAAAGATATCATTTCAACAGAGGTAGACAAAAGCATTTTAAAAACTTCAACACTGATTTCTGATAAAACCTCTCAGCAAACAAGGAATAGAATAAACATTGCTCAACCTGATAATAGGCATCTATGGAAAATCACAGCTAACACCATACTTAATGGTGAAAGACGGAATGTTTTCTCCCTGACATTAGAAACAGGATAGGGATTTCCACTCTCACCACTTCTATTCAATACTGTACCAGAAGTCATAGCCACTGCAGTCAGGTAAGACAAAGAAATAAAACATCCACAATGGAAAACAAAAAGTTCTTATGATCACCTATATGATCATCCATGTAGAAAATACAATAGAAGCTATAAAAAAGCGAACGAAATGAAAAATTCTAAACAAAATTTTAGCAAATTTGAAAACGAAATTAAGAAAACAGTTCCACTCACAATAGCATCAAAAATATGAAATACTCAGGTATAACTCTGACAAAAGATATGTAAGACCTATACACAGAAAACTACAAAACATTGCTGAGAAAAATTAAAGACATAAATAAGTGGCCAGGTATACCTCGTTTATAGATCAGAAGACTCAATATTGTTAAGGTATCAATTCTACCCAGACTGGTCTATAGATTCAACACAATCCACTCAAAATCCCAGCAGGGTGTGCTGGTTTTTGGCTTTTGGGTTTGTCTGGGCAGCTATTAACAGCTGCTAATAGCAATGTAAACAGTCCCGTTCCTATGCATTCACCACAACAGGAGTATAATGTGGGGATTTTAGAGCCATGTAAGAGCCCGTAGGACAGACAGTCATAAGTAGAGGCAGTTACATAAATAATGGCTTTTCAGCAGTCACTCTGATATAGAATGAGAGAGATCAGTGTGGAATTCTAAGAAAGAGCTAATGACAAGCACCACACTGGGGTTATGGCCCTCAGCAGCTAGAGTGACTGGAGCTACTCCAGGGGCTGGAATGGTGAGGGGACCTGAGAGGAGAGTGAGTCTGCTCCAGCCACCTTTTTACCAAGTTCTTCGAGTTCTGACTCTTGTATTCCAAGGCAATTTCAGACAAGTAACTGATATAAACAGACTATTTTTCCAGTCTGCCCTTGTCCTAGAGAAATGGGCTTCAGGTAAATGACAGCATCCTGATTAAAACAAACAGGAAGCATTCAGAAATCTTGACAGAAAGAAAACAAAATTGTGTACTGAAGGCTGGGCAGATGGAGCCCTTCCTCTGTGTGATGACCCATATTAACGCAGCCAGAGAAAGTAATCAGGAAGAATACTCTCTCCGTGAGTTATCAATTTGATCAAGAGTTAGGTTCATTTGCGTATGCTTGCATTCACTTTTAGAGTTTGCTTTTTTGTCCCATACTTTCATGTTTACTTTTATTTTTTGACTATGTAGCTTCCCCCACTTTATTATGCATCACAAGAGGAAATGTTGGAAATGTAATGTTGTGAACACAAGCATTTGTTGTTGCCTTTAGATAAAGATTAATGTGGCGAGCAATGCTCTCAGGTCCCCTCTCTCTTAAGGAGCTTTACCCTATCGCTCAATAAACTTTGCTGCCCACCAAAAAAAAAAAAAAATTAATGTTGCTTTTTAAAACTAGATTGCAGGGACACCTGGGTGGCTCAGTGGGTTAAGCCTTCCGATCAGGTCATGATCCCGGGGTCCTGGAATCAAGCCCCCCATCGGGCTCCCTGCTCAGTGCGGAGCCTGCTTCTCCCTCTGCCTGCCGCTCCCCCTTGCTTGCTCTCTCTCTATGTCGCTGACAAATAAAATCTTTAAAAAAAATAAAACTAGATTGCAGTATGGTTTCAAGATAACCTGGTTCCAGGTCCTTAACATACTTCTGGAATTAACAGCAAAAAGAAAACCGACACGGCGAAATATCCAATTCCTAGCACCAATTGCTGGGGGACCCGGCTCCTCCAAGGAGCCCTGCTCTGTGGTCCTGGGGTCAGGGGCGGTCCACCAGGCAGGATTTCTGCTTAATAAAGTGACTTTTCCGATGATGCAATTTCAGCAGTGGAGAGAAGAATGGAAGCACTGCAAGAATGACTGCGAGGGGGCGGGGCTGGGCTTGTGACTGAGTTTAGGATGAACGGGCAACACACGAGGTCAGCCAACAACACCGCTGCACTAAGAGGCGGAGCATGGCTACGTGCCAGTGATCTCTGAATTTTGCTTCAGGAGTACCACCTTCAGCCCCTTTGACAAGTTAACACACTGAGGCACGGACATGGGATTCGAACTTGCTCACCATCACGAAAGCCCCACCGCCGCACGCCTCGAACTCCTGCCAAGCAACCACCGCGCGTGCGCCCAACCAGGGGCCGATTGGAGCTCGGCGCGCGACGGGGGCGGGGCTGACGTCCCTTCCGCGCACGGGATAAGCTTGGGATTGGGGAAAGCTCGCGTTGACCAATCAGATCCCAAAACGAGCCTTGGGGCCCGCTCCCTTCTCCTGGGATCCAATCGCTAGGCCCTGCACGCGCAAGCCCCCGATTCAAAGTCAAGGAACCAAGAAGGGCGGGGCCGAAGAAGCTGCGACGGAAGCTTGGGAAAGGTGGCGTTCTCGGTGCTATAATGGGAGCTTACCTGGGACTTGGATGGGAACCGGGAGGATGAGCGGGGGCTGCGGACGGTCAAGGCAGTGCCACTCCTGCCTCCATCAGGGGCTTGGGCGCAATCCCCTTGCACGGGGGTGGTAGCAGCCCTTAGCGCCTCTCCAGCCCACACAATGGTTTGTTCCAGAATAGACGCCCCCTACCCAGTGGTACCTCCCAGAGCTGACTGTTCCATCTCTACCTCCTGAAGGGGTAGAACCTGGGAGGACGGTTCTATCTTGGACTGTTCCTCCCTACCTCCTGTAGGCCCCCTAGTGGTGTGATCAAGGAGGCTTCTACGCAAAGACCCTGTGAACCATTTCTCTCCCTCCTTCTCCACCCCCCCCCACCCCCAGTGGACCCTTCCGTCCCGGTCTCCCCGTGACACATACGCACTGCACATGGACGTCCCCAGCCCTGACCCTGAAGATCTTGCAGAGAGCAAAGGCCAAGGAATCCATCCGCCTGCCGCAAAGCTCCCACTCCAGGGGTGGGCTGAGGGTGTTGGTAATTGGACAGCATTGTGGCAACATCTGTCAAGATAAAAACTGGAAACTTCCTCCACTGGAATGTCAGCTCCCACGAACGTGTGACTTTTAGTTCCTTGACGTCTCCCCAGCACCTAGAGCGGTGTCCATCACTTACTAGGCACTCTTTAGGTGTTTGTTGCATGAGTGACTCCTTTGACTCACCAATTCTACTTGTAAGATTGTGTGCTAAAGAAACACTCACACGTGCACATAGCTGTGTGCACAAGGTTGGTATGAACGAACTACCGGGGGGAAACACTCTAAATGACCATTTATAGCTAATGATTTGCAAAATAAAATTAATGACTGGGGTTCATGTTATACCAGACCTGGACATGCAACTCCAAGAGGCTAGCGTCTGATCCCTGTGGGAGGAATGGGGCTGGGCTTTGCTCACCTCATTTCTGGCTCTACGTCACTCCCAGGGCTATCCTAGATGAGTAGCCTTGGAGAGGACTGGCTCTGGCCTGGGAGAGGACAGGTTTCCTGCTAAAGGATGGGGACTTAGCCATAGGACCACACTTTAAGAAAGATGTAAGGAGGGGCGCCTGGGTGGCTCAGTTGGTTAAGCATCTGGCTTCTGCTCAGGTCATGATCCCAGGGTCTGGGATCCAGTCCCGCATCAGGCTCCTTGCTCAGCGGGGAGCCTGCTGCTCCCTCTGCCTGCCGTTCCCCCTGCTTGTGCGGGCACTCTCTCTGACAAATAAATAAATAAATAAAATCTTTAAAAAAAGATATAAGGAAATAACTTTGGAGGGTAGTGCTAGTATCCCCTTTGCTTTACTGTGAGGAGACCATTATGTCTTCTTCCCCTGTGTCCCTTCTTAAACTTCCATGGGCTGTACTTGTAATTCAATGCTTCAGATTTTTTTCACTAGCAAGCATTTACTGTACATTTATTATATGTCAGGACCTGTTCTAAATTCTTCACAAATATTAACTCATATAATACTCCTTACAACAACCTAATGAGATAGTGTTGTGTTCTCCGTTTAACAAACGAGGCACCTGAGAAACAGAGAGGTTTAGCAACCTGCCAGAGGTCACACAGCTGGGAAATCCTGGAGCCGGGATTGGAACCAAGGCCATCTGGATCCAGTGTTCCATTCTCATACCTACATACTGCAGCGCCTTTCACTTTCTTTTTGTTGTGCTTGTACATATGTGTGAGCCTCCTGCACTAGACTGTGACACCTGAGGGTTTGTGTGGTGCCGGTGGGACTCCCAGATTTCCAGCAGTCGGGAGGGAGGCACCTGACATTATGTGGGCATCCCCGAGCAGAGGCTCACTTGGTGGCTAACCCCTCCTGCTTCCATCTTGAAGAAGACATCCAGAGCGCCCTCAGGGTGGGCACCATGGGGAGTGAGCCCCTGTGCACCGGACCCCAGGAAGAATGTTCAGGGCAGCTGGGAGAAGCTGAAGGGCCAGGACGCCATTCGGACTAATACAGTCAGCTCAAATTTCCTATAAGTTCAAATCATTTTTTTAAAAAGATTTTATTTATTTATTTGAGAGAGAGTGAGCGAGCGGGGGGGGGGGGGAGAGGGAGAAGCAGTCAGCCACTGAGATGAGAAGGCATTGGGTCATAGTTTAATTAGCAGCATCCTTTCTTTCTTAAGTGTTAACTAGAATAATAGTGTGACTACATCTGAAACTAATGATGTACTCTATGTGGGCTAATTGCATTTAAATTAAAAAATAAAATAAACTAGTAGTGTGACACACAATCTGAGATTCAATGAGATATGATTTTTAAAAAAACATTATGAAGGGGCACCTGGCTGGCTCAATTGGTAGAGCATGTGACTCTCCATCTCAGGGTTGTGAGTTCAAGCCCAAATTGGGCATGGAGCCTACTTTAAAAAAATTATGAAAACTTTAAATTTAAAATAAAGTTGTCTTAGGGGCGCCTGGGTGGCTCGGACCGTTAAGCGTCTGCCTTCGGCTCAGGTCATGATCTCAGGGTCCTAGGATGGAGTCCCGCATTGGGCTCCCTGCTCAGTGGGAAGTTGGTTTCTTCCTCTCCCTTTGCCCCTTACCCCCCTTGTGCACTTGTGTGCACGCAAGCAAGCACACAACACACACACTCTCTCTCTCTAATAAATAAATAAAATCTTAAAACAAAATAAAGAGAGGGCGCCTGGGTGGCTCAGTCGTTAAGCGTCTGCCTTCGGCTCAGGTCATGATCCCAGGGTCCTGGGATCGAGCCCCACATCGGGCTCCCTGCTCCACGGGAAGCCTGCTTCTCCCTCTCCCACTCCCCCTGCTTGTGTTCCCTCTCTCGCTGTCTCTCTCTCTGTTGAAAAATAAATAAAATCTTTAAAAAAAATAGAGTTCTGGAGATGGATGGTGATGGTTCACAACAATGTAAATGTACTTACTGCTACAGAACTATACACCTAAAAATCGCTAAGGTGGTAAAATTTATGCTGTATATATTTTACCACAATTTTTAAATACATAAGTAATTTTAAAAACACAGCAGTGGCCAAAGAAGATTGTTGTAGTGAAGGAGGAGGCCCTTTACCCACAGCTGCTGCAAATATTCATCCTGCAGGTCCTGGAATTCCAGGTGCTCATGGCTCTTGGAGGAGCTGGTACCTCTTTTTGGAATTCACCCCGGGATTCTCAGTCTCTTGATGCCCAGCAGACATTATCTAGCAGTCTCTGGTCCTCCTGAGGTCTTTGTCCCGGCGACATAGAGCAATTTGTGCTATTACTTACCTTGCCTGGGACTATGATCCCAACAGCTTAGATAAGTATCTCTTCTCCAAGGTGCCCAAGCTGAGAAGCTGACCAGCCTTCAGGATGACTTCTGACCCAGGCACACAGCTCCTGATAAAGGTCTGGGAATCAAAGCCTGAGCAATAAAAAGAGATTTCCCAACACCTTTAATGGATAGACTGCTGTCTAAACAGACCAGACAGGTATCAGGGATTTATCTTTTTCTGTAAGAAAAAAAAAAAAAACTCCCCACCTTTCTCATCGCCTGCACTTTGTTTTCCCTTTGAGTGCCTCCTCACCCAAATTTCTGAATCAAAGACAGTCGTCAGGTGACTTGGGGGGAAACAGCATATATCAGCCAGTTTTTCCTGGCTTTCAGCTTGCCCCATGTTTAGCTTTGCTCAAAGAAAACACTCCAACTAAAGTCAATACAACCGAAGAATTCCTGCTCCCCGTGAGCCATCTTTTGTCCTTTTCAAAAACACTTAGGTTATTGTCAAGGCTTAAGAATGCCAGGGCTTGTAAGGCTTTGGGCAACATATACCAGTGCTCTCTAAACCCTCCCACTGGGAAGGGAAGGATGAGTTTCCAATACTTTGTAGGAAGTTCCCATAATATTGGTATCAGAACCCAACAAGGTGAGCTGCATCAGGTAAGCGGTATGTTTATATTTTAAGCATTCATGAATTAAGAAAATGTAGAAAAGTAGATTCTTTTTGCTTTTTATCTTTTAAAAATTGTTACTGGGAGCGCCTGGGTGGCTCATTTGGTTGGGCGTCTGCCTTTGGCTCAGGTCATGATCCCAGGGTCCTGGGATCGAGCCCCGCATTGGGCTCCTTGCTCAAGGGGAGCCTGCTTCTCCCTCTCCCTCTGCCTGCCGCTCCCCCTGCTTGTGTTCTCTCTCTGTCAAATAAATAAATAAAATCTTTTAAAAAATTGTTACTGAAGTGAAGAAAAGTAGATTTTTAAATATGTCTTGGAAATCTAGTAGCTAATAAAAAGCATTCAATATGGAAGACAAAAAAAGTGTTGAGCAAATCTTCCATAAAGTTGCATAAACAGACAAAAGGCATGAAACAATAAAAAATAAAGTCTTAGGGGCACCTGGCTGGCTCAGTCAGTAGAGCATGTGACTCTTGATCTTGGGGTTGTAAGTTCGAGACCCAGGTTGGGTACAGAGATTACTTAAAAAATAAAATCTTTTTAAAAAATTAAAAAATAAAGTCTTAGTAAAGGTAATCTAGGATTAGATTAAGAAAACTTCCAGATACTGAGAACAGAGAAAAAAAGCAGAGAAAATTATAAAAAAAAAAAAAAAAGGCAAGAATGATCCTTTAAAAATGAAGGTCATACGATGGACTCTGAAAAACAAACTGAGGGTTCTAGAGGGGAGGGGGGTGGGAGGATGGGTTAGCCTGGTGATGGGTATTAAAGAGGGCACTTTCTGCATGGAGCACTGGGTGTTATGCACAAACAATGAATCATGGAACACTACATCAAAAACTAATGATGTAATGTATGGTGATTAACATAACAATAAATTTTTTTTTTAAATGAAGGTCATGAGTATCCAACACAAATGAATAAAAACATAGACAAAGGTATATTACTGTAAAATTTCAGGAAATAAATAAATAAATAAAACCCTAAACAAAAAGATCATAAACAACCCAATAAAACATGCACAGGAGGGGCGCCTGGGTGGCTCAGTCGGTTAAGCATCTGCCTTCGGCTCAGGTCATGGTCCCAGGGTCTGGGATCGAGCCCTACATCGGGCTCCTTGCTCGTCAGGGAGCCCACTTCTCCCTGTCCTCCCCGCTTGTACTCTCTCACTGTCTCTCCTTCTCTCTCTCTCAAATAAATAAATAAAATCTTTAAAAAAATCAAACATGTACAGGAAATTTGACCAGACAAGAATATACATGGATGAAAATTAACACATGAAAATATGCTCAACAGGTTGAGCAAATTAAAACTCCAAGGAAATACCACTACACATCTTTTAGAATGGCTAAAATTAAAGAGACTGACCCCCCCTCCAAGTGTTCGTAAGGATATGGAACAACTGGAACCTTCATGCACTGCTGGTGGGGATGCAAAATGGTACGGTCACTTTGAAAACTATTTTGGCAGTTGGGCACTAATGCTGTAAAAAAAATAAGCTAAATAAATACACTCCTGATGAGTTAAAGAAAAAGAACTTATGGGACAAGAGGAGCAAGGAAAATTATTTATGGTGAATGTGAATTAAGACAGAAGACAGGGGCACCTGGGTGGCTCAGTCGGTTAAGCGTCTGCCTTCGGCTCGGGTCATGATCCCAGGGTCCTGGGATGGAGCCCCGCGTCGGGGGTCTCTGCTCAGCGGGGAGCCTGCTTCTCCCTCTCCTTCTGCTTGCGGCTCTGCCTGCTTGTGCTCTCTCTCTGTCAAATAAATGAATAAAATCTCAAAAAAGAAAGACAGAAGGGGCGCCTGGGTGGCTCAGTCGTTAAGCGTCTGCCTTCGGCTCAGGTCATGATCCAGGGTCCTGGGATCGAGCCCCGCATCGGGCTCCCTGCTCGGCGGAGAGCCTGCTTCTCCCTCTCCCACTCCCCCTGCTTGTGTTCCCTCTCTCGCTGTGTCTCTCTCTGTCAAATAAATAAAATCTTTAAAAAAAAAAGAAAGACAGAAGACAATATTAAAAGCAAAGAGAGGAGTACACAGGGGTTCAAACAGTCTGGGGTTGAAAAGTGGCTGGCCCTTGAATAAGATACTTGTCTTCTCTTATCCTCAATTACCTCATCTACAGAATGAGGATAATTGAGCAGTAAGATTGTTTTTCTAATGAAAGAGGGATAATAACAGAGATTGCAATGTATTTATAGTGAAACACACCTATGATCCCCTGGGAGAAGCCATTCCTGACCCCCTGGGTTAAGGGCTCTCTCTTCTGTGTTCTGAGCGCCCTCTGGCTCTCCCCTGCATGACTGTCATCAAATTTGCTCTGTCGTTATCTTGTGGGTGGTCCTCTGGTCATTAACTATGAGCTCTTTCAGAACTTATCCCGTAGGAATCATTCTTATGTCCTCAGAGCAAGGATCCTGATTCCCAGCAAGTGCTCAAAGGTTTTTTAGGTTTTTGTTTTAAAATTTATTTGACAGAGAGAGACGACAAGCAGGGGGGAATGGCAGGCAGAGAGAGAAGGAGAAGCAGGCTCCCTGCTGCTCAGGGGGCCCGATGGGGGCTCCATTCCAGGACCCTGGGATCATGACCTGAGCAGAAGGCAGATGCTTAACTGACTGAGCCACCCAGGCGCCCCTGGTTTTGGTTTTGGTTTGGTTTTGGTTTTTGGTTTTTGTTTGAGTGGTGAGGATGACACCTGCTACTCACCTAATCAAGTATAGCCAAAGATGGAGTTCAGGACACACTACCCCAGAATATGGTACCTTGGCCTATTGAATATTTCAGCTATAGGAATTTGAGAAACTGAAGGTGCAGGCAGGATTTTCTGACCTTTCCCTGAAACAGCTCATAAGACCCTCATGTGAAAGGTGCCCTCTTTCACATGAAAAGAACATCCTTGAGCACCGGGCTCAGTTGGTTAAGCGACTGCCTTTGGCTCAGGTTATGATCCTGGGGTCCCGGGATCAAGTCCTGCATCAGGCTCTCCCGGCTCAGCGGGGAGCCTCCTTCTCTCTCTCCCTCTGCCTGCCGCTCCCCCTGCTCGTGCTCTGTCAAATAAATAAAATCTTTAAAAAAAAAAAAAAAAAAAAGGAGCACCCTTCTCTCCAAAAACACAAAAACACTAAGAGGGATCCGAATGAACAGGTCCTGCTGTTTCCCCTAATTTACTACACTCGGTTCATACCTTTTCTTGTCCTATCATGTTTTTCCATGACTTTCCACTCTTCATCAAATCCAGCATAAAAATGCTCAGGTTGAACCACCTCCTCAGGTCATGTAAAACTTATTACATTAAGCCCCGCATCGGGCTCCGGGCTCGGCGGGAAGCCTGCTTCTCCCTCTCCCACTGCTTGTGTTCCCTCTCTCGCTGTCTCTCTGTCAAATAAATAAAATCTTAAAAAAAAAAAAACTTACTACATTAAATAAATGTCTGTTTTTCTCTTCACAGTCTTTTGTCACTGCTACTTGATCAGATCAGCCCTCATCTGGGGGCTGCATCGGCTCATTCACTAAAATCTTCCCATATACAAAAGGGTAGATGACCAGACCAGACTCTCAAAAAATATCTTTTGGATCAACACAACAGTGCCAGTCTGATTATCTTAGTTTTTAAGTGTGAGACCAATCTGCTTATTTTGGTGTTAAGTATTGAGGTAGAGGTCACCCAGCCTCCTATCAGCAGGATCACATATGCAAACCCAGTGACCAATGGACATGGGAATCCAGGTGGCCTCTTTCACGCCTACAGTGAGTCTCCTCTCCTGGTTTCCTCCTGCTTCCTGGCCACCCCACCCCACTCACTGTTTTTTCCTGGGTCCCTTCCCTGTGTTTCTCTTCTGCACTTCAACTGCTTTTCGGTTTACATCTGTCTGGCCCACCAGTGTGATAGTCCCCAGAGCAAGCACTATATGTACCAGTATGCTCTCTTATTCATCACAGCAATCGTTGTAATTCCTCTTTTAGAAATGAAGAGAAACGGGGCCCCTGGGTAGCTCAGTTGGTTAAGCGTCTGCCTTTGGCTCAGTTCCTGGGATCGAGCCCCGCATCAGACTCTCCGCTCAGCGAGGAGTCTGCTTCTCCCTCTCCATCTGCCTCTCCCCGAGCTCATGCTCTCTTTCTCCTCAAATAAATAGAATCTTTTTAAAAAATGAGGAAACAGACCTAGATGTCCAAAGGATGTAAATGCTTTTCGTACCATCAGTGTCAGAGCCAGGACTGAAACCCATGCCTAGTTCATGGCATAGCCCATAAGGAGACAAAGGAGGTAGGATCCAAGGTATTTTGCCTCAGCCAGTCCCCTTGGTTCCTTTTCTTCTTCGGAGGCCCTAATTTTTTCAGCCAGCTTTACAACCAGGTGACCTCTCACCTATTTTGTGGCAAATGGGGATCCCCTACATTTAGTCCCTTTGTATTTGAACCTTGGATTTTCAGTCCTTTGGGGTCAGGAAACATTATTAAACCTCTGTAAGAGGGAGAATTAATCATGGCTTTCTGTAATACCCTGCCATTCCCTAAGCAGGGTAGATTCTAAGTAGGGTATTCTTTCACAACTGTTTTAGGTTTCTTTTCAGAACTGTTTTATGGGGGTGCGCCTGGGTGGCTCAGTTGTTTGGCATCTGCCTTCGGCTCAGGTCATGATCCCAGGGTCCTGGGATCGAGCTCCACATTGGGCTCCCTGCTCAGCGGGGAACCTGCTTCTCCCTCTCCCACTCCCCCTGCTTATGTTCCCTCTCTAGCTCTGTCCAAATACATAAAATCTTTAAAAAAAAAAAAAACTGTTTTATGGGGGGTAAAGATACAAATGGAGTCTCAGAGATGAAACTTGCTGTCATTGTGTATAGGAATAGGGGTAGAAGGTTGCAATCAGGCAGTTGAGGATTCTAAGGGAGATCTATTAGGCAAATGAAAGATTTTGTTGAAGAGATTTGTGGCTGCTCCCTCCCATCTCCGAATAATTTTAAAAGATATGTTTGCAGGAGATGTAGCATTTTACCATGAGGCTTGCAGCACAAGTTCTTTCCTCCGTCTCCCCATAAACGGTCTCAAATGGCCTTAGTACTCTAGTTATATTTTTCTGTAGCACAAGATAATCATGTGATTTTTAAATTTTTTTTTACTGATGACTTCATCTGGGGCACTACATGAGGTCTGTTTGGCACATATTAGGATACTTCTTCAAGATGAGAACAAAGCCTTTTAAGTCAAATGATATATATACACGTAATATTCACATAAATGGCTCAGTCGGTTAAGCATCTGCCTTCAGCTCAGGTCATGATCCCGGGGTTCTAGGATCGAGCCCATCGGGCTCCCTGCTCAGCGGGGAGCCTGCTTCTCCCTTTCCCTCTGCCACTCCCCCTGCTTGTGCGCTGTCGAATAATAAAATCTTTTTTTTTTTTAAAGATTTTATTTATTTATTCATGAGAGACAGAGAAGCAGAGGGAGAAGCAGGCTCCCAAGGAGCAGGGAGCCCAATGCGGGACTCGATCCCAGGACCCTGGGATCATGACCTGAGCCGAAGGCAGACGCCCAACCATCTGAGCCACCTAGGCGCCCTCAAATAATAAAATCTTCAGGGGTGCCTGGGTGGCTCAGTCGGTTAGGCATCTGCCTTCGGCTCAGGTCGTGATCCCAGGGTCCTGGGATCGAGCCCCGCGTTGGGCTCCCTGCTTGGCGGGAAGCCTGCTTCTCCCTCTCCCACTCCCCCTGCTTGTGTTCCCTCTCTCGCTGTCTGTCAAATAAATAAAATCTTTAAAAAAAATTTTAAAATCTTTAAAAAATATTTACATAAACATCAGATTGTAACTAAAATCATCATATAGGTCGTCAGATTCTTCCTCATTCACTTTCAGAAGCTTTTACTGAGAAAAGATCGAAGGCTTTGAATTTAGAACTTCAATCCCCAAATCTGCTTCTTACTGAAGGCAGAGACGATCCTTTTTTTTTTTTTTAAGATTTTATTTATGTATTAGAGAGCGAGCGAGCGAGAAACAGCATGAGAGGGGAGAAGGTCAGAGGGAGAAGCAGGCTCGCCGCCGAGCTGGGAGCCCGATGTGGGACTCAATCCCAGGACTCCAGGATCATGACCCGAGCCGAAGGCAGCTGCCCAACCGAGCCACCCAGGCGCCCCAGAGACGATCAATTCTGGGACAATTCTGACTTCCCTTCTTTGTTAAGGATTTGATGACATCATAAACGTACAGAACCTAGTACAGAGAAGTGACTAACAGATGATACACACCTTATAAATATGAGTTATTAGGGGCGCCTGGGTGGTTCAGTCTGTTAAGTGTCTGCCTTCGGCTCAGGTCATGGTCCCAGGGTCCTGGGATCGAGCCCCGCATCGGGCTCCCTGCCCCGTGGGGAAGCCTGCTTCTCTCTCTCCCACTCCCCCTGCTTGTGTTCCCTCTCTTGCTGGGTCTCTCTCTGTCAAATAAATAAAATCTTTAAAAAAAAGTCACTGTTGATCTTACAAAAAATATATATATATATAAAATTTCAAAAAAAAGTACTATTTTCAAGAACCTCAAATTCCTAGGAATAAATTCACAGAAGATGTGCAAGACTTTTTTGGACAAAACTGCAAAACTTTATTGAGAGAATTTTAACCATTTTTCAACACAAGAACAAAACTTTACTGAGAATTTTAGCCACTTTTCAACACAGGAACAAAACTTTACTGAGAGAATTTTAGCCACTTTTCAACACAAGAAGTGCCCACGTGGCTTCAGCCTGTCTTCGTTTAAATCTGCGGTTTCCATTCACCTGTAAAAGAAACGTAACATTACTTTGCAGAACTTTATTCAGACAACACTAAAAGGCATAGAAATGACACTTTCTAATACCACAAAGAAAGGAATGGTTCAAGTTCAGAAAAGATTAAACCCAATGCATTTATACTCAGGTAGTTTTGAATAGAAAGCAAAAATTTCTTATACTGTTAATAAGAATCCAACCAACCAAGAAGAAACCTAAGAAACAAAAGCAGCTTTTAAAAAGTTACCAATTAAATATTTTTATTTGAGAAAACCTTCAGAATATAAGATTATCTAAAACAGTAATGTCTTGCTTTGAATTGCTTAAGTGAAATAAATAGAAAGGCTAGTATTGCATTTGTTTTGACTGTATTGTGGAAAGTGCAGAACGGTACTTTAAGCTAGTTTAGCCCTTATGTGGTTGTTTGAAGTAGGGTGACCATCTGTCCCTGTTTTCACCCATATGCCTGCCGTAATTATGAACAGTGCCTCTTTATACACTTAAGTGTGTGCCCATCTGCACACATTATATGGTCACACCAGTTTTAAGTCATTTACCATCAAGGTAACATCAAATCGTGAAGGAGAAACAGTACCATTTCTCAGGTTGGCCAGAAAAAAGGGGGCAGGATGGGGGGAGAAAAAGAAAGAAACTGGAAAGCCAAATATATATTCAATATCTGTTACTGTCTTGTTCCTGTCTTGTTCATATTCTTTACTGTGTATACTTGGCTTTTGTCCATTTTCTTCAAAATTATGTAAACTAGTGGATCCTCTATTCATAAATATTTTCTAAAAGAGCCATCTCTTTGATTTATCTGTTAGTTGGATTATTTTTTTTTCCCAATGATTCATACCAGTCTTCTATTAAGAATCTCTCCTTGGGGGGCACCTGTGGCTCAGTCGGTTAAGCATCTGCTTTCGGATCATGATCCCAGGGTCCTGGGATGGAGCCCCATGTCCCATGTTAGGCTCCCTGCTCAGCGGGGAGTCTGCTTCTCCCTCTCCCTCTGCCCCTCCCCCCTGCTAGTGCCTGTGCCTGGTGCTCTTTCTCAAAAAAAAAAAAAAAAAAATCTCTCCTTGGGGCACACCTGGGTGGCATAGTTAATCATCCAACTCTCAGTTTTGGCTCAGGTTGTGATTTCAGGGTCATGATCTCAGGGTTGTGAGAGCCCACCAGCCTGTTTCTCCCTCTCCCCCTGCTTGTGTTCCCTCTCTTGCAGAGTCTGTCAAATAAAAGTCTTTTAAAAATTTTTAAAAAAGGGGGATCTCTCTAAAAGTATCTGAAATTATCAGCTCTTGGCTAAAGAACTTACATTTAAAAGAAATTGTTTTCCTACTTTGTAATTTATATGGCTTTGACCCAACCTATGCCTAATAGTCTGTAAGTCAGCCATTTGGGATCTGAACTACATTTCAAATAATTTTTATATGTGAACTCGGTTATTGAAGTAACAACAAAGTTACCTCTGTTATTAAATATATAACATTGCTAAAAACAGACGCGCTATAATTTGCATGCTTAATGGATCACATACCTGCCTCGGGCATCTTAAGGGGCTCTAGATTTGCAAGTCCCCTCCCTTTGACAGCAGGACCATCTCCACACTCACCCCCAGTCTTTTCATCAGCCAGTTCCTTTTGATTAGGTTCCGGGGCAGGCCCTTGAAAATAAAAAAGTGATTAATTTAAGTGGTAAAACATGAGATATGAATAAAGGAAATAATATTCATTTCCTCAGTGTTACGAAATAAAAGCCTTAGGCTAGTGTGGTAGTAAATGTGGTAAGAATTACAAGAGCATTATTTCAGGGGTCCGTTACCAGAAACTAGTAACGCAGGGTTTTATTACCCTCTTCCTTTTTCAAAACTGCCCTCAGACAATTCAGGTGTCCCCTTTGTACTTATCTACACTGTACTTGTCATTATACTTGCCAGTGACTTGAGTCTCTGACTAGATTGTGAGTTCAAGGCTGAAAGCATGTCTCTCATACTTAGCATGTGATGTGGCAAGAGCAGACGTCAATAAACGTTGAGGGGAAAGAAGTCTTAAAACCCAAAATTGATAAAAATTCTGCAAACCAATTGCTTTGTCATCAAAAATGTGCAGAACCGTTCCAGATTAAAAAAAAACTGTATGTGGGGCGCCTGGGTGGCTCATTCAGTTAAGCATCTGACTCTTGATTTCAGCTCAGGTCATGATCTCAGGGGTCGGGAGATCGAGCCCCATGCACATGTGCATCAGGCTCAGTAGGGATGTGACTGAGATTCTTTCCCTCTGCCCCTGCCCCGCTCTCACTTGGCTCTTTCAAATAAATAAATCAATCTTTAAAAAAAACTAAGTGCAAATGCATGATCCTAAACTGGACTCTGGATCCAAAAAAATTATATGAAGGAAAATTATCAGGACAACTGGGGAAATTGATTTACACTGTATATCAAAGGTTTTCCGCTGTCAAGTTTCTGTCCAGTGGTTAGCCCAGAGAATGACTTTCTTTGTTCTGAGGATATACACACACTTAGGTACTTTGGGTAAAAGATCATAATAGTTGAACCTTATATAAATGATTAAACAGTAGTAATAGTAAACATACCAATAAATGTGTGTGTATATATATAAAGGAAAGGGAAGAAGATATGAAAGCAAAGTGGTAAAAAATATTGACAATCGGTGACTCCAGATGAAAATTTTGTATAAATATATGTATAATTGTACTACCCTTGTAAATTTTCTGTAAATTTTGTGGTTTGGAACTACAAAGAATAAAAAGAAAATATATGACATTGTACTTCAGAAGCCAGTAGTTACTTCATTTTTAATTGTGGTTTAAAAATGCATAACATAAAATACCCCAACTTTACCATTTTTAAGCGTACAGTTCAGTATGGAGGACCTTTTCTGCAACATTAGTAGCAACTATGAATGGACTTTACATAGTTTTTCTGTATTATGAAACCTTTATTTTAAAAAATGACAGTCTAAGGATAAACCATAATACATGTACAATTCTAGTATTTTGCCGTAGTGTACTAAGGGCAGTGAGCAGCAACTCTACAAAGTCTGAAGTCTACACCATGGGTAGGAATTAAACTACAATTAAAATGTAATTTTCTTTAGCTGAGTGTATTTGCAGAACTATGACAAATCTTACTTTGTTAAAATAAAGTTATACTTAGGTCCAAAGGCCCTATGTGTAATGTTCCATAAGTGAATCCCATGCACAACAAAGAACCAAAAGAAGAGCAAAGTTATTTGTGAGTAACAATAAGTACACTATTTTACGGTGAAAATAAAGGCAGGGTAGAAAGAAATGAATGGACGTTGTGGTCAGTCATTTTCTAGAAACCTTAAACAGTGGCCTGAATTATGTAAAGATCTTGCTTCAAAACGGTCTTCAGCTCAGGTCATGATCCTGGAGTCCCTGGATCGAGTCCCGCATCGGGCTCCCTGCTCGGCAGGGAGTCTGCTTCTCCCTCTGACCCTTCCCCCTCTCATGTGCTTTCTCTCCCTCATTCTCTTTCAAAATAAATAAATAAAATCTTTTAAAAAAAAAAATACCATATACTGGGAATACTATGTATCTGGGAGAAATACTTTTGTCTCATATTAATTTCAGGATAATTAACCTTTTGGTTTTTCTTTTTTTAGATTTTATTTATTTGAGAGAGTGATCAAGTGTGAGAGAGAGAGAGCACGAGCAGGGGGAAAGGGAGAAGCAGAATCCCCACTGAGCAGAGCGCCCAATGCGGGGCTCCATCCCAGGACCCTGAGATCATGACCTGAGCTGAAGGCAGATGCTTAACCAACTGAGCCACCCAGGGGACCCTCTTTTGGTTTTTCTAACCATAGAAAAATGTAAACTCCTTTTAAGAGCCACTTTAAAAAAAACACAAATTTTGTTTTCAGTAGTCAAATGGCTCTTTGATAAACACAATCCTTGAGCCTTCATTTTCTCATTCACAAAATGGGGAAAGCTTACTATACTGAGGAACCGCCCTAGGTTGCAAACTATATCCTCTTCACTTTTCCAGCCAATTTCCAGGCAATGTTTGAGATTCCTTTCTGTTGTTGTCTTCCCTTCTGTTACAAGTATATCACGATGCGTGAAACGCACATGCACTTACACCCCCCCCCCAAGAGGGTATTCTCCTTCCCTTTCCCTTCACCTTGAACCACAGATGCTCCTTTTTTCTCTTGATCAGGTATAATATCCTTACGTTCAGTCGGTGGCTCCTCTCCTTGAGGTTGCTCAGCAGGAGGCAGCTGGGCCTAGGGGTACGCATATGTGTATGTAAACAGATAAAAACTTGTGCTGTTAATACACATCAATAATATAAATACCTGGAATACAATGGAAGATGACAGGGTAGGAGGATTCTAAGCTCACTTCATCCCATATACACACCTAGATAATAACCACGTAAGTGTAAATAACCCAGAAAAAAGACCCGAAGACTGGCAGAACAGACTCTCCACAGCTAGTAAAGAGGTCACATACAAAAGGAATTTATAAAATGGTTTAATGGCACCACCACCAACAAAAATCTAAAGACATTTCTCCAATACTATTCAATATACTTATTCTTAATAAAATTACTCTTCCCACAGAGGCTACTCCAAAAGAGTCATCCTCAAAGCCTTTGGAAGCCATTTTCATCTATGTTGGGATGGATGTGTGCAATCGGTTGTTTATAAGCATGAAAAGAAAGTCATCAGGTATATTTCCCAGGAACACAACCGCATCCATCCAAAAAATAACAATGTAATGCTCCTGGAGAAATGCTCCTTACCATGGAAAATCCTTATCAGTATCTATACTAGCTCAACATTTCCACAAAAATAAATTTGTACTAATAAAAAACAAAAGTTCAAGTACTTACAACCACAGGCCCAACCGGCTGCGAAGATTTTTCATCATCTCGTCTTGCTCTAGGTCTGAATGTTGATCTTACTTGCCAATTCATATTCATCACTGAAAATAGAACACTGGGATTTGGAAAATACACTTGAGAGGACGGTTACATTTGACCACTTCTCTGGCCAAATGGAGACGTGTGCTTTTTGTCTCAACACAGAATATTTTTAAAGTTAGTCTAATGGTAATTTAATTGTGCATGCTCTCCACTCACACCAAATCTGGCAGCTTGCAAAGGCAACTGCTCACCTCATGGCCAGGCTGACGGAGAAATTAAGTAAGGCACATGATTAAGACAAGAATATATTTTGAAAGGGATCTGGTTTCACAACTTGATTCACCATCATGGAGACATTTAAGAAAATACCACCAATAAAGAAAAAAGAAAATACCAGAGAATGAAGAACTGAGTATCTACTATTGTTTGCACACTCTGATTTACTAAGCCCTTTCTTTCCACACCTCCAATAAAGTTTTACGGGGATACTTAACCACATTCATTGTTGATAGACTGTCTCCTATTATTTTTGCGCTAGAATCGCAAAGTTGAGTGCCTGCAATCAAGATTGCACGTGGCACTCTCCTCTCTTGGTCCTGTTTGGTACACTCCAAGTCTCAGGGAGGCAACCACACAACAATCCCCCTTTCTAGGGAGTTTCTTTACCACTGGACTTGCCACTTACCCAGGGCCCCCAGACTCTGAGAACTCCCGAGTCTGTGCCCTGTTGGCAGTTCCTTGTGCCTCCAGGACTCCAATACCTCAAATAATGCCAAGACAACTCCATCTTCATCTGACCCTCATCTGTCCCCAGCTCACCCTCCTCCCTTGTCTTGTTCTGCCACCACATCAAGGGCCATGGTGGCTGTGACATCCATAAGAAGACCACCTCAAAGACTGTCCTCCTCAGGGGCTAGGAACCACCCTGCCCTGACCCCCCCAAAAATCTACTGGTTCCCTCCTCACGGTTACTGATCTGCCGACACACCAATTGAGTCTCAAGCAGCAAGAAAAGAATCCAGACAATAAGACAAGACCCCACACAGCTCAACACCCAGAAGTCATTGCAATACCCCACACCTGAGGGTGAAGATGCAGCAGTGCAAGGCATGCACACTGCTTCCCCACCCCTTGCCTAGGCCCCCCTGGAAATTCCTAAATATTCCTTCTCTCAGCAGTTCCTAGTGCCTCCATGACAACACCAACCCCTATGAAAAGGATGATCTTGAGGACTTTTCCTCAGGGGCTAGGAACCACGCCATCCCTACTAGCCCCAAAGCCGGCTGGCTGAGCCCTCACGCTCAAACGTAAGTTCCTAGGGAGACTAATCTGAGGACCGATCAATTGAGCCTCCGTCAGTGAGAAAGAATACAGAGAGCAGGATGCAAGCCACACAGCTTCACAACCAGAAAGCACTGCACTTGTACCAAACAAATGGCCGCTGGGAAGGAGAACAACACGCGCATGTGCAGAGCCGGGCAGCCACAAGTGGGCGGGGCTTCCCCCACTCCTTCATCCGGGTACCACCGGGCATTACAAAATCAGCCGTCTATCAGCAGTTCCTGGCACCTCCAGGACACGGACACCTCAAATCAAGCCCCCAGACTCCCTATCTTCATCTCACCCCCGCCCCAACAACCCAACAAGAAAGACAAGGGCCATGCCTGCGGAGACAGCCAAAGGAAGAGGATAACCTCGAGGACCTTCCTCCTTAGAGGCAGGAAACCACATCACCGCTACCCACCCAAAGCCTGTTGGTTCTACCTCACTTAAATTTCTGAGAGAACTGATCCAAACCTACCAATTGGGTCTCAAACACCAAGAATGAATCTAGACGGTAAGAAGCGACCTGCACAGCTCCGCACCCAGACTGCGCCACACGAACCCCACACCAATGGCGGCGGATTTAAAAGAACGTGCTACTGCGCAGGCGCACTGCGAACCACGTGCACGGGGTGCGGGTGGGGCTTCCCCACTCCCTCACCCCCGCCCCACTGAGCATTCTTAATCCGCCCTCTGTCCGCAATTCTTAGCGCCTCCAGGACACAGATACCTCAAATCAAGCCCCCAAGACGCCCATCTTCATCTAACCCCCACCCCCACAATCCACCAAGAAAGACAATGGCCAAGCTTGCCGAGACAGCCGGAGGAAAGGCAGGACAACCTCGAGGACCTTCCTCCTTGGAAGCCAAAAAACACTCCACCCCTACCCACCCAAAGCCTGCTGGCTCCTTCTTCACACTTAAATTCCTGAGGAAACTGATCCGGAGACCTACCAACTGAATCGCAGACACCAAGAAGGAATCCAGATAGTAAGACGCGTCCCGCACAGCTCTGCACCCCAGGCAAATGGCTGATTAAAAAGCGCATGGTACTGGGCAGGCGCAATGCGTCCCACGTGGGTGTGGGGGGGGGCCGCTGGCTTCCCCACTCCTTCATCCGGGCCCCACTGAGGATTCCTAATCTGCCCTCTGTCGGCAACTCCTGGCACTTCCAGGACCCAGATACCTCAAATCACAGCCCCCAACACATTCGATCTTCATCTCACCCCCAACCCACCATCCTCCCTCTTCTCACTCCCATCAAGAAACACAGGGGCCATGGCTGCAGAGACACTCGGAGATAGAGAAGGACAACCTCGAGGACCTTCCTCCTTGGAAAGCCAGAAACCACACCACCCCTACCCACCCAAAGCCCGCTCACTCTCCTACTATACACTTAAGATTCTGGGAGGACTGATCCAGAGACCTACCAATTGGGTCTCACACACCAAGAACGAATCCAGACGATAAAACGCGACCTGCAGGGTTCCGCCCCAGACCGCACCACACGAACCCCACGCCAATGGCGGCGGATTTAAAAGAACATGCTACTGCGCAGGCGCGCTACGAACAGCGTGCACGGGGTGGGGGTAGGGCTTCCCCACTCCCTCACCCCCGCCCCACTGAGCATTCTTAATCCGCCCTGGGTCCGCAATTCTTAGCGCCTCTGGGACACAGATACCTCAAATCAAGCCCCCAGACTCCCTATCTTCATCTCACCTCCGCCCCAACAACCCAACAAGAAAGACAAGGGCCATGCCTGCGGAGACAGCCAGAGGAAGAGGATAACCTCGAGGACCTTCCTCCTTGGAGGCAGGAAACCACATCACCGCTACCCACCCAAAGCCTGCTGGTTCTACTTCACACTTAAATTTCTGAGAGAACTGATCCAAAGACCTACCAATTGGGTCTCACACACCAAGAATGAATCCAGACGGTAAGAAGCGACCTGCACAGCTCCGCACCCAGACTGCGCCACACGAACCCCACACCAATGGCGGCGGATTTAAAAGAACGAGCTACTGCGCAGGCGCACTGCAAACCACGTGCACGGGGTGGGGGTGGGGCTTCCCCACTCCCTCACCCCCATCCCACTGAGCATTCTTAATCCGCCCTGGGTCCGCAATTCTTAGCGCCTCTGGGACACAGATACCTCAAATCAAGCCCCCAAGACGCCCGATCTTCATCTCACCCCCACCCCAACAACCCAACAAGAAAGACAAGGGCCATGCCTGCGGAGACAGCCAGAAGAAGAGGATAACCTCGAGGACCTTCCTCCTTGGAGGCAGGAAACCACATCACCGCTACCCACCCAAAGCCTGCTGGGTCTACTTCACACTTAAATTTCTGAGAGAACTGATCCAAAGACCTACCAATTGGGTCTCACACACCAAGAATGAATCCAGACGGTAAGAAGCGACCTGCACAGCTCCGCACCCAGACTGCGCCACACGAACCCCACACCAATGGCGGCGGATTTAAAAGAACGTGCTACTGCGCAGGCGCGTTGCGAACCGCGTGCACGGGGTGGGGGTGGGGCTTCCCCACTTCCTCACCGCCGCCGCACTCAGCATTCTTAATCAGTGCTGGGTCCGCAATTCCTAGCGCCTCCGGGACACAGATACCTCAAATCAAGCCCCCAAGACGCCCGATCTTCATCTCACCCCCACCCCCACAATCCACCAAGAAAGACAATGGCCAAGCTTGCCGAGACAGCCGGAGGAAAGGCAGGACAACCTCGAGGACCGTCCTCCTTGGAGGCCAAAAAACACTCCACCCCTACCCACCCAAAGCCTGCTGGCTCCTTCTTCACACTTAAATTCCTGAGAAAACTGATCCGGAGACCTACCAACTGAATCGCAGACACCAAGAAGGAATCCAGACAGTAAGACGCGACCCGCACAGCTCTGCACCCCAGGCAAATGGCTGATTAAAAAGCGCATGGTACTGGGCAGGCGCAATGCGTCCCACGTGGGTGTGGGGGGGGGGGGGCCGCTGGCTTCCCCACTCCTTCATCCGGGCCCCACTGAGGATTCCTAATCTGCCCTCTGTCGGCAACTCCTGGCACTTCCAGGACCCAGATACCTCAAATCACACCCCCCAAGACACTCGATCTTCATCTCACCCCCAACCCCACCATCCTCCCTCTTCTCACTCCCATCAAGAAAGACAATGACCATGGCTGCAGAGACACTCGGAGGTAAAAGAGGACAACCTCGAGGACCTTCCTCCTTGGAAAGCCAGAAACCCCTCCACCCCTACCCACCCAAAGGCTGCTCGCTCTCCTACTATACACTTAAAATTCTGGGAGGACTGATCCAGAGACCTACCAATTGGGTCTGACACACCAAGAACGAATCCAGACGATAAAACGTGACCTGTAGGGTTCCGCACCCAGACCGCAGCACACGAGCCCCACGCCAATGGCAGTGGATTTAAAAGAACGTGCTACTGCGCAGGCGCACTGCGAACCACGTGCACGGGGTGGGGGGGGGGCTTCCCCACTCTCTCACCCCCTCCCACTGAGCATTCTTCATCTGCCCTGGGTCTGCAATTCTTAGCGCCTCCGGGACACAGATACCTCAAATCAAGCCCCCAAGATGCCCGATCCTCATCTCACCCCCACCCCCACAATCCACCAAGAAAGCCAATGGCCAAGCATGCGGAGACAGGCACAGGAAAAGCAGGACAACCTCGAGGACCTCCCTCCTTGGAGGCCAGAAACAATACCACCCCTACACACGCAAAGCTTGCTCACTCCCCTACTTCACACTTAAAATTCTGGGAGTACTGATCCAGAGACCTACCAATTGGGTCTCACACACCAAGAACGAATCCAGACGATAAAATGCGACCTGCAGGGTTCCGCCCCAGACCGCACCACACGAGCCCCACGCCAATGGCGGCGGATTTAAAAGAACATGCTACTGTGCAGGCGCGCTGCGAACCGCGTGCACGGGGTGGGGTGGGGCTTCCCCATTCCCTCACCCCCACCCCACTGAGCATTCTTAATCTGCCCTGGGTCCGCAATTCTTAGCACCTCCGGGACACAGATACCTCAAATCAAGCCCCCAAGACGCCCGATCTTCATCTCACCCCCACCCCAACAACCCAACAAGAAAGACAAGGGCCATGCCTGCGGAGACAGCCAAAGAAAGAGGATAACCTCGAGGACCTTCCTCCTTAGAGGCAGGAAACCACATCACCGCTACCCACCCAAAGCCTGCTGGTTCTACTTCACACTTCAATTTCTGGGAGAACTGATCCAAAGACCTACCAATTGGGTCTCACACACCAAGAATGAATCCAGACGGTAAGAAGCGACCTGCACAGCTCTGCACCCAGACCGCGCCACACGAACCCCACACCAATGGCGGCGGATTTAAAAGAACGTGCTACTACGCAGGCGCAGTGCGAATGGGGTGGGCTTTCCCCACTCCCTCATCCCCTCCCCACTGAGCATTCTTAATCCGCCCTCTGTCCGCAATTCCGAGCGCCTCCGGGACACAGATACCTCAAATCAAGTCCCTAAGACGCCCGATCTTCATCTCACCCCCACAACCCACCAAGAAAGGCAATGGCCCTGCCTGCCGAGACAGCTGGAGGAAAGGCAGGACAACCTCGAGGACCTTCCTCCTTGGAGCCCAGAAACCACTCCACCCCTACCCACCCAAAGCCTGCTGGCTCCTTCTTCACACTTGAATTTCTGAGAAAACTGATCCGGAGACCTACCAACTGAATCGCAGACACCAAGAAGGAATCCAGACAGTAAGACGCGACCCGCACAGCTCTGCACCCCAGGCAAACGGCTGATTAAAAAGCGCATGGTGGGCGCCTGGGTGGCTCAGTTGGTTAAGCGACTGCCTTCGGCTCAGGTCATGATCCTGGAGTCCCTGGATCGAGTCCCGCATCGGGCTCCCTGCTCGGCAGGGAGTCTGCTTCTCCCTCTGACCCTCCCCCCCCTCTCATGTGCTCTCTCTCATTCTCTCTCTCAAATAAATAAATAAAATCTTTAAAAAAAAAAAAAAAGCGCATGGTACTGGGCAGGCGCAGTGCGTCCCACGTGGGTGTGGGGGGGGCTGGCTTCCCCACTCCGTCATCCGGGCCCCACTGAGGATTCCTAATCTGCCCTCTGTTGGCAATTCCTGGCACCTCCAGGACCCAGATACCTCAAATCACACCCCCTAAGACACTCGATCTTCATCTCACCCCCAACCCCACCATCCTCCCTTGTCCCACTCCCATCAAGAAAGACAATGACCATGGCTGCTGAGACACTCGGCGGAAAAGGAGGACAACCTCGAGGAGCTTCCACTTTGGAGGCCAGAAACCCCTTCACCCCTACCCACCCAAAGGCTGCTCGCTCTCCTACTTCTCACTTCAATTTCTGGGAGGACTGATCCAGAGACCTATCAATTGGGTCTCACACACCAAAAACGAATCCAGACGGTAAGACGCGACCTGCACAGCTCCGCACCCAGACCGCGCCACGCGAACCCCACGCCAATGGGGGCTGACTTAAAAGAACATGCTACTGTGCAGGCGCACTGTGAATGGGGTGGGCTTTCCCCACTCCCTCATCCCCGCCCCACTGAGCATTCTTAATTTGCCCTCTGTCCGCAATTCTTAGCGCCTCTGGGACACAGATACGTCAAATCAAGTCCCCAAGACGCCTGATCTTCATCTCACTCCCACAACCCACCAAGAAAGGCAATGGCCCTGCCTGCCGAGACAGCTGGAGGAAAGGCAGGACAACCTCGAGGACCTTCCTCCTTGGAGCCCAGAAACCCCTCCACCCCTACCCACCCAAAGCCTGCTGGCTCCTTCTTCACACTTAAATTTCTGAGAAAACTGATCCAGAGACCTACCAACTGAATCGCAGACACCAAGAAGGAATCCAGACGGTAAGACGCGACCTGCACAGCTCTGCACCCCACGCAAATGGCTGATTAAAAGGCGCATGGTACTGGGCAGGCGCAGTGCGTCCCACGTGGGTGTGGGGGGGGGCCGCTGGCTTCCCCACTCCTTCATCCGGGCCCCACTGAGGATTCCTAATCTGCCCTCTGTCGGCAATTCCTGGCACTTCCAGGACCCAGATACCTCAAATCACACCCCCCAAGACACTCGATCTTCATCTCACCCCCAACCCCACCATCCTCCCTTGTCCCACTCCCATCAAGAAAGACAATGACCATGGCTGCTGAGACACTCGGCGGAAAAGGACAACCTCGAGAACCTTCCTCCTTGGAGGCCAGAAACCCCTCCACCCCTACCCACCCAAAGGCTGCTCGCTCTCCTACTTCTCACTTCAATTTCTGGGAGGACTGATCCAGAGACCTACCAATTGGGTCTCACACACCAAGAACGAATCCAGACGGTAAGACGCGACCCGCACAGCTCTGCACGCAGAACGCACCATAGGAACCCCACGCCAATGGAGGATATAAAAGAGTATGCTACTGGGCAGGTACAGTGTGTCCCACGTGTCTTGGGGGGTGCCGGCCTCCCCACTCCCTCATCTCAGCCCCACTGAATATTTCTATTCCTCCCTCTGTCGGCAATTCCTGGCACCTCTAGGATTCAGATACCTCAAATCATGGCCCAGGACACCCGATCTTCTTCTCAATCCCACCCCCACATCCACCATCCTCCCGGGTCCCACACCCACCAAGACAGACAATGGTCATGTCTGCGGAGACACCCGGAGGAAAAGGAGGACAACCTTGAGGACCTTCCTCCTTGGAGGCCAGATACCACACCACTCCTCCCCCCTCAAGGCCTGCTGGCTCCCTCTTCACCCTTAAATTCTTGAAAGGACTGATCTGGAGACTTACCACTTGAGTCTCAGACACCAAGAACGAATCCAGACAATAAGATGCGACCTGCACAGCTCTGCACCCAGACTGCACTGCACGAGCCCCACGCCAACAGGGGATTTAAAAGAACATGTTAGTAGGCAGGCTCACTGCAACCCACCTGTGTGTCATGGGGGTGGGAGCTTCACAGCTCTGCACCCAGAATGCGTTGCACAAACACAAACACACACACACACACACACACACGCCAAAGGGCGATGGGAAAGTTGGTGGCACTGGGCAGGTGAAGTGTATCTTGTGTGCTGGGTGGTCAGTGGCTTCGCCACTCCTTCATCCAGGCCCCACTGGGGATTCTTGATCTGCCCTCTGTTAGCAGTTCCTGAGTCTTCTAGGACAGAGATACCTTAAATCTTTCCCCCAATATTTGCCCCAATTTTGTCTACCCCCCCAAGTCCATTGTCCTCCCTTGTCCCTGCCTGCAATGATATCAAAGGCCATGGTGGGTGCTGTACCTGTGAAGAGAAGGGTGACGACCTTGAGGATATTTCTGCTCAGAGGTCAGGAACCACACAGACCCTACCTGTTTGAAACTCACTGGCTCCCCCCTCACCCCCACTCACACTTACCCTCCAGGGAGGATTTATCAGGGGACCTACAGACTGAGTCTCTGGCAGAATGAAAGAATCCACAGGGTATGATGCGGCCAGCACAACTCAGCATGAGGTATACAGTGCACATGCCCCCACCAATGGTCAATGCGGAGGCATGCGGCACTGAGCATGCCCACTTGTCCATTGGTGTGTGAGTAGGGGCCTTCCCACCCCTTTATCCTGGCCTACTTAGGATTCCCAAATCTGCCTTTTGCTGGCATTTTCTGGTGCCCCCAGGACCCAGATGCCTCAAATCATTCCCCCAGGGCTTGCCTCATCTACATCTAATCCCCTCCCCTCCAAGGCCCACCTGATTCCCTTGTCCTGGCTCCAGACACAAGGACAAGGGCTGTTGTGCCTGCCTGTGAAGAGAAAATGCCTGATGAAACAGAAATCGAAACGTACTCCACAGGATTTACACAAGACCACGAGTCTCATAATCTAATATTCAAAATGTCCAGAATATAATTCAAATTATTCAGAATATGAAGAACCAAGAAAAATTCTCAACTCACATAAAAAAAATTCTCAACTCACATGAGAAAGGCAATCAACTGACATCCATTCAGAAAAGGCTGTATGAACAGTTAAGAAAGGGAAGCCTCACTAAAATGGAGGTAGGAGGCCAGAAGGGAGATCTCTCACCCTATCACTTCTCCTCATTTGCAGACCCCAACAGGAAGATAGCTTTTAAGTCCATACTACTTTACTACCCAAGCAGGAGGGAGAAAGGTTTTCTCCTTTCCCAGCAACAGCCCAGCCAATGAGAGACTGTCACAACTCAGCCAATGAAAAACCAGTGCACTTGGAAATCCTAGTTTATTTCAGTGGACTCTGTGTCTCCCAGCTCCCCGTTTTCCTCTATAAAAAAGCATCCTTTTCTTTTGTTCTCCCAACTTGCCTATGGTTTTGCCATAGCTTACATGTCCCCAGTTATACTTCTCTGTTATTCTTAAATAAACCCACTTTTACAGATAAAATAACTGACAGTTTTATTTTGAAGGTTAACATTATTTGGCGATCAGAAGTGGGGTCCAGAGAAGACCCCCAACAACTCCAAGACTGGTGAGCAAAATCTGTCCTGGTAGCCACAGAGCCAGCTATGCGCACTGCTTTCTTGCCAACCCTAGAGTTTAAGGGTAAGTTTTCTCCTGGATTCAAGTTCTGCTCACTTTGTGTTTCGAGTTCTCCGGGCATTATTTGGGATCTGTTTTAAAGCTTTGTCCTATCTGAGAGTATTCTTTGGCTTTTGATCGGACTCCATTTGGAACCAGACTGGTCCTGTTAGAATTGTGCCTACTGGAACTATGTTAGCCTTTGGACTGTTCCTGTAGGAATTGTGTTGGCCTTTGCCTGACTCCTTTTTAGAACCAGACTGTCCCTACTGGAACTGTGCTGGCCTTTGGTCTGATTCCTTCTGGAGGGACGCCTGGGTGGCTTAGTCGGTTAAGCGTCTGCCTTCAGCTCAGGTCATGATCCCAGGGTCCTGGGATCAAGTCCCGCATCGGGCTCCCTGCTCAGCGGGAAGCCTGCTTCTCCCTCTCCCACTCCGCCTGCTTGTGTTCCCTCTCTCGCTGTCTCTCTCTCTCTCTCTCTGTGTCAAATTAAAAAAAAAAAAAAAAAAAAAAGAGATGATTCCTTCTGAAACCAGGCTGTTCCTGAAAAACTTCTAAGAAGTGGGACCCCAGTCATCAAAATACTTTAAGGGCACCCCTCTCTTTCTGGGACCCTGGCCGGTTTCATGTTTAAAAACTGCGGTTCCCTCCTCATGTGCATTTCTACCTAAATGGACCAACTTAGCTAAAAGTACACCAATGGCCATTATGGAAGACTTTTGATCTCCAAAACTTCTTTTTCTCAAAATTAAATTAGAAAGCCACTGTTCAAAATAACAAAACAAAACAAAAACAAAAACAAACAACAACAACAACAACAACAAAAGCCTATTTTAATTGGCAGCCTGAGGCTTCCAAACATTTTCAGGATTCTAAGTTTGCCTCATTGGAAAATAATATTTCTTTTTAAATTAAATTAAATCAAATCTAATTTAATTTAATTGAGAGAGAGAGAGCACGCTGGGGGAAGGGCAGCGACAGAGAATCTCAAGCAGGCTCTACACCAAGTGCGGGGTCTGACGCAGGGCTCGATCTTACAACCCTGAGTTCATGACCTGGGCCAAAACCAAGAGTCGGATGCTCCACCGACTGAGCCACCCAGGCGCCCCACGAAATACTATTTCTAAATTAACTGGGGCAAATGGACAATTAAAAGAAGTAAAAAGGGCTTCTGAGACCTCTTTCCCCACTCCACTGCTTTCTTTGTCTCCTGACATATGGCAGACATCTTGCGCTCGGGCCCCATCTCCGGTGCCATTTGCCTCTATTTTGTCTGCACCGATTCCACCTCTTCTATATCCCAATCCCTCATTCTAATCCTTTCTCCAAACTTCCCTCTCCCTCCAAAACTCTCCCCATTTCCTCCTCCCTGAACCTATTAAAACGTGACTCCTTTAAAGTTAAACATTTGGGGGATCCAAATAAGCCCCAAATTTCTTATGTTTCCTGGACTAAGGCCGAATTGGGGACTATAGTTAAAATGTTTTCCTAAAGTGACTGAGGACCCCTATAGGTTTGCTGCAGCATGTAACATAGTTACTCAAACTTTTACCAACCTGGTTTCTCAGTTTTATATCAGTTAGTCTACATGCTTTTTGGTGAAGACCAGGCCAAACATTGGATGAAACTAGCCTGATGGGAACATCTGGAAAGGTATTTAGAGAGATAACCACGCCCCCCCCCCCACAACTTTTGGCAAGATGCTAGAACACTCACCAAAAATCTCTGCCAAGCAATTACAGTAGCTTTTCCTAAGACCGTTGATTGGAACGAAATTCAGGTTTATACAGAAAAGCCCAATGAACTTGTTCATGACTATTACAATCGACTTCAGATTGTTTTCAAAGAAAACTCTGGGTTTTTGTTAGATATTGAATCCACCTGGGTAGCATTTAACTCTATGTTTATTAATGGACTGAACCAGGATCTTTCTCTTTTAGTTGAAAGGACCAGGATGGAATGGGAAACCATGTCCATTCCAAGTTTAGTTAATTTGCCAAACCAGCTTGCTCACACTCTAGATGAGTCACCCAAAAGAAAGACCACTAAAATTCTCAACTTTCAACTCCAGCAAATAAAGGCCCCTAAACAAAACCCAAACCCTTTTAGTTTCTGCTAGTATTGCAAAGAACCAGGGCATTGGAAAAAAAGACTGTTATAAACGTAGGCATTCCAAGTGCCTTCAGCCCTCTAGCCAGGCTTTCCAATGTCCTCCTAACTTCCGGTGACAGGCCTCTGAGGAACCACGTGGGCTCTCCCCTCTCAATCAGCTCAGAGAAACCACTCTCGAGACTGGGACTGAATCTCTGTCTTTATAGACACCAGAGCTACACTCTTGGTGTTCAGTCTCACTGTTATAAAGCAGCCCCTGCCTTGGAGTCCTTAAAGTTCAAATAGGGGTGGGTCTCTAATAAACCTCAACAGGTTTGTGTCTCTGAACCTGTTCCCTTTTGTCTGCACCCTTTGAGAGATGCACACCCTTTCCCCCTTCGTTCCTCAACCCCTATTCATTTACTGGGCTGAGATTTCTTAGAAAAGTATCATGCCAGAATTCCTTTCTCCCAAAAGGGGGAAATAATTCCAGAATTTGACAGTAGCAATTAAAATAGCCAACAGGGGAATTAAATGACCCTTGACATCTTTTGTTTGCTCTATCTCTGATGCCACTGTAACTGAGTCCAGGGACACTGATCATTTGTTCCTATCAGAGCAGCTGCTAACCTCTTTATGAGCAAAATCTTCAACAGATATTGGCAGAATCCACAGTGTACCACCCATCAAGATTCAAATAGATCCCTCAAAACCTCTCCCTAGAATTAATCAATGCCTTATAAATAAAGAAACCTTTCAAGGCATCAACCCCATACTAGATTACAAAGCTCAGAGCCTCATTATCCCCTGCACTAGTTCCTCTAATACCCCTATTTTACCTGTGAGAAAACCCAAATGGCCGAGGATGGAAGATTATCCAAGACCCTGGAGCAATAAATAACATTGTTATCGATTGACACCCTGTTGTTCCTAACCCCATGTACTGCTGACATCCATTCTCACTGAAAGAAAATTTTTCACTGTAATTCATCCATGCAGGGCATTTTTAGTATTCCAGTTGACAAGGATAGCCAGTATCTTTTTGCTTTCACTTGGGAAAAAAGGCAATACACCTGGACAGTAATGTCCCAGGATTTCATAGAGAGTTCTTATATTTCACAAACCTTAAAAGCTGATTTGGATGATGTAAAGTTTTCTGCAGGCTCTACTTTGCTACAATACATAGATGATTTGCTTCTCTGCTCCCCTTCTCAAACCTCTTCACAGGAGGATCACATCCACCTGTTAAAAAATTTTGGCCTTAAAGAGACATAAAGTCTCCAAAGAAAAATTGCAGTTGGCTCAAACTCAGGTTCTATAGTTAGGGCATCTGATCTTGGAGCAAAGACCATGTTTAGATCCAGAAGAAACCCTTCACAACTGCTTAACACCGACAGATCACCTTTTGACTCCCTGTGACAATTTATCGGAAACTCCTCTAACCAATGCAGACTTTTCATGGCTTACTGATGGTTCTTACTTAAAGGATGAAAATGGTAGATATTGTGCTGGGTATGCTATTGCAACTCCTTTTGAAGTCATTGCGACAACACCTTTACCTTTGGCTACTTCAGCCCAACAGGCTGAGTTAGACGCCCTACTTAAGCTTGTACCTTGGCCAAGGGTAAAACCACAAACATTTATACCAATAGTCAGTACGCCTTTGGGGTAGCCCATGACTGTGAAATGTTATATGGAAATGAGATTTCCTTACTTCCAATGGGACTACAAATTTAAATGGCTCTTATGTCCAAAATGTATTAGATGCCATACTTTTACCAGCTGCTCTGGCTACTGTTAATGTTCCTGGGCATTCCAGACTCAACTCCTTGGACACCAAAGGAAACTACCTTGCTGATACTTCCACCAAAAATGCTTCCCTCCAGGAAACCAATAGTCAAACCTCTGTCATATTTCAAAGGGATGTTCTCCCAAATGATAATTTGGAAAAATTCACAAGAGATACCCAACAATTGGCCCCAGAGAGGGAAAAACAATATTGGAAATCTAATAATTGTTGGTTCAATATAAAAAGAGAACTCTGGGCGCGCCTGGGTGGCTCAGTCATTGGACGTCTGCTTTGGGCTCAGGTCATGATTCCAGGGTCCTGGGATCGAGCCCTGCATCGGGTTCCCGGCTCAGCGGGAAGCCTGCTTCTCCCTCTCCCACTCCGCCTGCTTGTGTTCCCTCTCTCACTGTCTCTCTCTCTCTGTCAAATAAATAAATAAATAAAAATCTTTAAAAAAAAAAAAGAGAGAGAGAGAACTCTGGTTTGGACCAAATAACAATCTGGCTCTATCAGAAATCCTAAAATTCCCTTTGCTTTACACTATAGATGCATTAAACCATCAGTCTACTGACAAAATGATAGTGTTCATGAACCAATATTGGTGGGGAGATATTAATAAGGCTACAAAAAGTGCCTACCTCTGCCAGAAGGGAGGTGGGTGGGGGATGGGGGAAATAGGTGATGGGGATTAAGGAGGACACTTGTGATGAGCACTGTGTGATGTATGGAATTAACCACTGAAACTAATATAACACTGGAATTAAAAAGTTTTTTAATATTTTATTTATTCGTCAGAGAGAGCACGCACAAGCAGGGGGAGTGGCAGACAGAGGGAGAGGGAGAAGGAGGCCCCCCACTGAGCAGGGAGCCCGATGCAGGACTCGATCCCAGGACCCTGAGATCATGACCTGAGCCGAAGGCAGATGCTTAACTGACTGAGCCACCCAGGCACCCAGCATGGTTATTTTAAATAGAAACAATTAGACCTTTACAATATCGAAGTGGGTTAAAGAAGGCAGAGGCCAAGTGCATTGGACATCCTGTGACTATCTCTAAGGGTAAAATTCTGTAAGTTCCAAGGGGGTGGATCTGAGATTTACAAGGACCAGGGACAATGCTTTCAGCCAAGTTATTTGGAGGGTGTCTACAAATCTTGCCAACTGAGTCTTCATAGTGCCTTTAGTGTATTCAACTAACCCTAAGGATTGAGGATGATACACACCATGAAAGTGTTGTAAAACCAGACAAACAGCATAGACTCATTGAAACACCTGACTGGTAAAATGGATTCGCCAATCACTATGAAGTTCAAGAGGGATTCCCCAGGTTGGGATAATCTTTTTTAACAGAATTTTAGCTACAGCAGCAGTGGCCTGTCTACAAGGGAAAGCTTTGACCCAGTGAAAACCTACAAACCATGACTAAAATAATGTATATCCACAAGACAGGGGAAACTGTATGAAATCCATTTGTGTGAATGGGTTTCCCTGGATTATACTCTGGACAGGTGGGACAAGTGAGGTATGCACTTTTTAAAAACTTTTTATCTTTTTAATTATTTATTTATTTTTTGGAGCAAGAGAGGGTGGGGAGGGGCAGAGGGAAAGGAGAGACAAAATCTTAAGCAGGTTCCACGCCTAGTACAGATCCCGATGAGGGGCTCAATCTCAGGACCCTGAGATCACAATCTGAGCCAAAATCAAGAGTCGGATGCTTAACCAACTGAGCCACCCAGCTGCCCCACTTTTTAAAAACTTTGTGCTGTCAAATAAATAAATAAAATCTTTAAAAATAAAATAAAATAACCATGCTTTGAAATACATATATACATAAAATTAAATAACCACCCATAGCAATTTTTCATAGTGCCCCTTTTTTTTATAAAGGCAGCTCCATTTTTAAAAATATTTATTTATTTGTGAAGAGAGAGAGAAGGAGAGAGAGAGTGAGAGCGCACACAAGCAGGGAGAGTGGCAGGCAGAGGCAGAGGGAGAAGCAGGCTCCCCATTGAGCAGGGAGCCCAAAGCGGGGCTTGATCCCAGGACCCCCAGATCATGACCTGAGCAGAAGGCAGATGCTTAACCGACTGAGCCACCCAGGTGCCCCAAACCATAAGAGACTCTTAACTATAGGGAACAAACCGTGGGTTGCTGGAGGGGAGGTGGGTGGGGGGATGGGGTAAATGGTTTTGCTGTTTTGCAAAAAGTTCATCAGCTATTGCTTCATGTTTGTACCTGCACCATATCTTCCCGAATGCCCTCAGCTAACTCAGTGGGCTCTTTCAGTATTTACTATGTTGCTTTCATGACCTCTTTAAGCAGGGGCCTCCAGGAGGCATACATGACTCTGGGTTTGCCCCCATAGGGAGAACTTTTCTCCCCTAAGTCAAAAAAAGTGCCAATAAATATTTTCAATTGTCTACTTGCACACACCTAGGGTTCTGGAACCATCATACAATTTGGAATTATCATGCTACTTTTTTTAAAAGATTTATTTATTTATTTTAGATAGAGAGCAGAAGGAGGGGCAGAGGGAGAGGGAGAGAGTCTCAAGCAGACTCCCCACTTCAGTGGGTTCACACTGTTCTCTTCTGAACACCAAATCTGTTCCCAAGCTCCTCCACCCCCCCCCAGTCTACTCTATGCCCTGCTCGCAGATCCCCAGTAATCAGGGCATTACAAGAGGGTCATGAAGAGCTGGATGCAGTGGGCAACTGAACAGAGCAACGGCGATCACTGAGTAACCACAGTATCCAAGCACACCTACAAGCCCTCTCTCACTTACATCACCTAGGTAACAAACAGACCAGGGGTCTTAAAATTGAGCTTCCACAGATAGTCCACGGATGTCATCCAGGAGGTTGAGAAAGCAGGAACTGGTAGTTAGTGGTCTCAGACGGTGACAGTACCGAGACCACTGAAGTTCTGGCAGATAAACGGTTCTCAAC
This sequence comes from Halichoerus grypus, assembly GCF_964656455.1. Lineage (NCBI taxonomy): Eukaryota > Metazoa > Chordata > Mammalia > Carnivora > Phocidae > Halichoerus > Halichoerus grypus. Next base: position 90,056,473 of record NC_135727.1, read on the forward strand.
TCCGCTACAAAGGGTTCCATATGAAGACGGAGAGTTTGAGGGGCCCCACTCCCAGCTGTGGTCTGTATATTTGCGTGGGGCTCAGCCAGATCTCAGGGTGGGGTGGGGGGCACTGGGGCCCAGGCCCAGGGTCTCAAGGGCAGCCCCACGGAGACGAGGTCAGGTGGGATGGCGCCTTTCCCTCTGCATCTGGACATGAACGCCTATGAACGGCATGCTGGTGTGGAATCCTTCAGTCTGAGGACAGAAACCCTCCTCCCCAAGCAACTCATGAAGTGGAACAGGACCTACAACGTTGCAAAAGCCGATGTCCTAATGTTGCCGCTGCTGACAAAGGCCACTGAAATGCGCAGCGCCCAGGCCATACCCACAACAGTATGGGATGCAGGTACGGCTGCAGACAGCAGCAAATAAAATCAGAAATACAGTCCACATTGTTGCCACTTCTGGTGTTGAGAACAGTCAGACTTCTGGGCACCCAGCAGAATGAGCTTTCCTGCCTGCGGAGTTTGTGAGACCCCAAGGACACTCCAGAGACCAGCTCCAACTTGCCGCTCCCCTTGCGAAAACCCCAAGCCACCAGCTGATGATGCCTGAAATTCCTTCACAAAGGAACAAGATGGTTTTGTTGTTTCATTCCACAGCTGGGTTTTGATGGCATGTGGCACTGATGTCCCCCTCCTCCCCAGCTGTTTAGCTAAATCCTGGGCATGAGGGCTTCCTAAGATCAAGGTCAGGCTATGGGGAGATGATGGAGGAAACACTAAGTATTGGGGGGCCTCTTATCTGTCCTCCTCTGGGGACCCTCTTTCTCTTTTATCAGATTTCCTCTCCCTCTTCACTAGTCCTGCTCGGTACCCAGTGCCCTGCTCACTGCCTCCTGACTGTCCTTCCTTCCAGAACCTCCCCATTACCCTCGCCCCATCCAAACTGCCCTGTTCTATGTTCCACACCCTCTGAGCCAATTCAGCAAGCTGACCACAGACAGCTGGGGAATAAATCTGGCACCGTATTTCATCTTCAGTTATGATCTTTAGGGAAAGAGGTTTTAACACAAAGAGTAATTCATTGGAGATAGGAGAGAGAGAGGTTTTTGAATAGCTGGGGCCTTTTATAGGGCCTTTGTGTTATTCTCTACATGCTATCCCACCTCACCCCCAGTCAGAAAGGCAGGGTTATAGTCCTGACTCTGCGAATGAACCAGTAATGTGATTTGCAGCAGAACACATCAGAGTTGGAATCCCATGGTCACTTCTGCTAAGGCATGTTTTAACACTCACGTTATGCTGCGGGGTGGGCAGTTGGTGCTGGGCCAACATTTCATGTCATGTGACCCTTGAGAGGCATTGGCGGGGGTGGGGGGGTGGCTTAGGAACTTGGGCTCCAGCACTAGACTGCCAGGATTCTAATCCATTTATGTGTTATGTAACTTTGGGGCAAGGAACCTAACCTTTCTCGCCTCAGTTTCTCTTTCTGTAAAATGGGGAAATAATGGCACCTGCCTGAAAATGTTGCTGTGGGGATGAAATGAATTAGCTAACGTCACAGAGCCCAGGTGCTCATTAAGAGCTAGTTCTTACTGTTATTAACGAAGGACTATGGCTACAGGACACGGATAGACAAGGTTGGAGCCTTGGCTCCATCCTCCACTAGTAGTGTGACCAAGAAGCAGGTCACATGTCGTGTGCCCCGGGTTCCTAATGTGCAAAACAGAGGTCACAATGGCCCACATCTCTTCAAAGGACGTTGTGAGGATTAAGAGCATTCCTGAGAAGCAGTTAACACAGTCTTGCACTGAATATCTGAATAAAAGGGAGCCGGTTAATGAACAGGTGAATTAGCTAGGCTGATGCTCCCTGGCGCACCCAATCTCTCTCCCTGGGGAAGTCAATACTGCCCTGCTTGGTTATTCCTTTTGAGACCCTGCATGGAAACTCATTTCAAGGACCGGCTCGAAAGCACCAACCAGTTCTGTCCTCCCAAAGCCCTGGTTGTGGAAATGATCAAATGGTGACCTCCAGAGTGCTTGCCTGGGGTGGCTTATCCCTCCTGGAGGGAAGAGAGCATGACAGATGCATCTTTTCTTCCCCGCAACCGTACCAAATGGGTGCCTGGCCTGTTGCAGGTGGATCCAGCCTCTCAGGATGTCACTGGGATAGCAGCACCTTCCTCTGGGGCTGCCTATTCTGCCATTTGTTCAGTGCCATGCTCTAAGCTGCACAAAAGCTCTTTTCTTTTGCGTGCCAGATCTCACCTCCTTCAAATGTCTTGAGGCTTTTGGCAAGAACCAACTGGAACCAGAAGTTCCTGCTTTGCTGCGCGCTTCCTAACGGCAGCCCAGCCCCCAGCCTGGGGATTCATCAGAGGGTCCCTGACTGAATCCAAGAGCAGATGTCACACAGGTCTCCTCTCCTCACCTCAAAAAGACTCCTTTTCTCAGAAACTGGGTATCTCTGAACGTTAGGACACAATCCAATGCCCAGCTCAAAGAGTCAGGAGGGAAGCTGAATTTTTGACTTCCTCAACTGGGCTTACATAAAGCGGCAAAGTCTGGTTCTCTGTCTTGTACCCTGTATCCAACCCCCTCAAAGTGAAATATTGTCATCTCTGAAATTCTCCTTAACTTTGTGATTCTCACTCAGCAACCATGATGACTTAAGTTAAATCAACCCACACTTCAAAATAGTCTTCGTAAGCAATTGCAACTGCTGTGAAACAGGAAGCTTTTTATGGAGGGGAAAAGCTTCAACTTGGACATTAATGGAGTCATGTCAAAAAAAACCCCCAAATGTTTATTATAGGCGGGGACGATCAGTCCTCACTTATGCACTGGGTACTTACTGTGTACCCAGCTCTGCATCACACTGCACCCAGACGGATGTGAAAAAAGAGGGGGTATCAACCCTTTTTCTTGCTTTAAGAGAGCCCATACTCTAGCTGGGATGAAAGGACGAAGGAGTTTAGAATTTTAGGAAGCATAAGAACAGTAGGTAGTTCCATTCACACTCTCAAGTACCAAGATCATCAGAGAGAGACAGATGATCAGCATGACTATGGAGCAAATCCTCAGGCAAGTTTACAGGACTGGCCTTGGAGCCTCTTCTTTGGGGCAAGTCAGCCAGGAGGCAAGAGTCAACAATGAATTACCAGGTAGAACAGCACAAATGATCACCATCAGGAATGAGAGAGGTGATATCACTACTGGTTCCTACGGATATTAGAAGGATAATTAAGGAAACATTAACTTTATACCAATAAATCTGACAATTTAGATGAAATGGACAATTTCATCAAAAGAAAAAATTATCCAAGCTCACTCAAAAAGAAATAGATAACTAGATAGCGGGATGCCTGGGTGGCTCAGTCGGTTAAGCATCTGCCTTCAGCTCAGGTCATGATCCCAGGGTCCTGGAATCGAGTCCCACATCAGGCTCCTTGCTCCAGGCTCCTTGCTCAGCAGGGAGCCTGCTTCTCCCTCTGCCTGCCACTCCCCCTGCTTGTGCGCTCTCTCTCTCACTCTCTCTCTCTCTGACAAATAAATAAAATCTTAAAAAAAAAAAGATAACTAGATAGCTTCACTGGTGAATTCTACCAAATACTTAAGGGGAGGGGGGCGCCTGGCTGGCACGGTTGGAAGAGCATGTGACTCTTGATCTCGGGGTCATGAGTTCAAGCTCCACGTTGGGTGTAAGAGATGACTTAAAAATAATAAAATCTTTATTTATTTTTTTAAAGATTTTATGTATTTATTTATTTGACAGAGAGAGCGAGAGAGGGAACACAAGCAGGGGGAGTGGGAGAGGGAGAAGCAGGCTTCCCAATGAGCAGGGAGCCTGATGCAGGGCTCGATCCCAGGACGCTGGGATCATGACCTGAGCCAAAGGCAGGCACTTAACGACCGAGCCACCCAGGCACCCAAAAATAATAAAATTTTTAAAAAAGAAATAACTAGATGGCTTCACTGGAGAATTCTACCACATACTTAAGGGGGGAAAAAATACCAGTTCTATGCAAATTCTTTAAAACAGAAGAAGAGAAGGGGCGCCTGGGTGGCTCCGTCGGTTAAGCATCTGCCTTCGGCTCAGGTCATGATCCCAGGGTCCTGGGATCAAGCCCCGCATCGGGCTCCCTGCTCAGCGGGAAGCCTGCTTCTCCCTTTCCCTCTGCCTGCCGCTCTGCCTACTTGTGCTCTCTATCTCTCTGTCAAATAAATAAATTAAAAAAAAAAAAACAGAAGAGGAGAAAATACTTCCAGACTCATTCTATGAGGCTGGCATTATACCCTGATACAAAAATCAGACCAAGACATTAGAAAACTACAGACCAATGTTTTTGTAATTACAGACACAAATTTTTAAACAAAATTTTAGCAAATCAAATACAACAATATATTAAAAGGATAACACATCATGGGAGCTAGGGCTTAATCCAGGGATGCAGGGCTGGTTTAACATTTGAAAACCAATGTTATTTCACCATGCTAACACATGAAAAGAAAAAAAAAAAGATATCATTTCAACAGAGGTAGACAAAAGCATTTTAAAAACTTCAACACTGATTTCTGATAAAACCTCTCAGCAAACAAGGAATAGAATAAACATTGCTCAACCTGATAATAGGCATCTATGGAAAATCACAGCTAACACCATACTTAATGGTGAAAGACGGAATGTTTTCTCCCTGACATTAGAAACAGGATAGGGATTTCCACTCTCACCACTTCTATTCAATACTGTACCAGAAGTCATAGCCACTGCAGTCAGGTAAGACAAAGAAATAAAACATCCACAATGGAAAACAAAAAGTTCTTATGATCACCTATATGATCATCCATGTAGAAAATACAATAGAAGCTATAAAAAAGCGAACGAAATGAAAAATTCTAAACAAAATTTTAGCAAATTTGAAAACGAAATTAAGAAAACAGTTCCACTCACAATAGCATCAAAAATATGAAATACTCAGGTATAACTCTGACAAAAGATATGTAAGACCTATACACAGAAAACTACAAAACATTGCTGAGAAAAATTAAAGACATAAATAAGTGGCCAGGTATACCTCGTTTATAGATCAGAAGACTCAATATTGTTAAGGTATCAATTCTACCCAGACTGGTCTATAGATTCAACACAATCCACTCAAAATCCCAGCAGGGTGTGCTGGTTTTTGGCTTTTGGGTTTGTCTGGGCAGCTATTAACAGCTGCTAATAGCAATGTAAACAGTCCCGTTCCTATGCATTCACCACAACAGGAGTATAATGTGGGGATTTTAGAGCCATGTAAGAGCCCGTAGGACAGACAGTCATAAGTAGAGGCAGTTACATAAATAATGGCTTTTCAGCAGTCACTCTGATATAGAATGAGAGAGATCAGTGTGGAATTCTAAGAAAGAGCTAATGACAAGCACCACACTGGGGTTATGGCCCTCAGCAGCTAGAGTGACTGGAGCTACTCCAGGGGCTGGAATGGTGAGGGGACCTGAGAGGAGAGTGAGTCTGCTCCAGCCACCTTTTTACCAAGTTCTTCGAGTTCTGACTCTTGTATTCCAAGGCAATTTCAGACAAGTAACTGATATAAACAGACTATTTTTCCAGTCTGCCCTTGTCCTAGAGAAATGGGCTTCAGGTAAATGACAGCATCCTGATTAAAACAAACAGGAAGCATTCAGAAATCTTGACAGAAAGAAAACAAAATTGTGTACTGAAGGCTGGGCAGATGGAGCCCTTCCTCTGTGTGATGACCCATATTAACGCAGCCAGAGAAAGTAATCAGGAAGAATACTCTCTCCGTGAGTTATCAATTTGATCAAGAGTTAGGTTCATTTGCGTATGCTTGCATTCACTTTTAGAGTTTGCTTTTTTGTCCCATACTTTCATGTTTACTTTTATTTTTTGACTATGTAGCTTCCCCCACTTTATTATGCATCACAAGAGGAAATGTTGGAAATGTAATGTTGTGAACACAAGCATTTGTTGTTGCCTTTAGATAAAGATTAATGTGGCGAGCAATGCTCTCAGGTCCCCTCTCTCTTAAGGAGCTTTACCCTATCGCTCAATAAACTTTGCTGCCCACCAAAAAAAAAAAAAAATTAATGTTGCTTTTTAAAACTAGATTGCAGGGACACCTGGGTGGCTCAGTGGGTTAAGCCTTCCGATCAGGTCATGATCCCGGGGTCCTGGAATCAAGCCCCCCATCGGGCTCCCTGCTCAGTGCGGAGCCTGCTTCTCCCTCTGCCTGCCGCTCCCCCTTGCTTGCTCTCTCTCTATGTCGCTGACAAATAAAATCTTTAAAAAAAATAAAACTAGATTGCAGTATGGTTTCAAGATAACCTGGTTCCAGGTCCTTAACATACTTCTGGAATTAACAGCAAAAAGAAAACCGACACGGCGAAATATCCAATTCCTAGCACCAATTGCTGGGGGACCCGGCTCCTCCAAGGAGCCCTGCTCTGTGGTCCTGGGGTCAGGGGCGGTCCACCAGGCAGGATTTCTGCTTAATAAAGTGACTTTTCCGATGATGCAATTTCAGCAGTGGAGAGAAGAATGGAAGCACTGCAAGAATGACTGCGAGGGGGCGGGGCTGGGCTTGTGACTGAGTTTAGGATGAACGGGCAACACACGAGGTCAGCCAACAACACCGCTGCACTAAGAGGCGGAGCATGGCTACGTGCCAGTGATCTCTGAATTTTGCTTCAGGAGTACCACCTTCAGCCCCTTTGACAAGTTAACACACTGAGGCACGGACATGGGATTCGAACTTGCTCACCATCACGAAAGCCCCACCGCCGCACGCCTCGAACTCCTGCCAAGCAACCACCGCGCGTGCGCCCAACCAGGGGCCGATTGGAGCTCGGCGCGCGACGGGGGCGGGGCTGACGTCCCTTCCGCGCACGGGATAAGCTTGGGATTGGGGAAAGCTCGCGTTGACCAATCAGATCCCAAAACGAGCCTTGGGGCCCGCTCCCTTCTCCTGGGATCCAATCGCTAGGCCCTGCACGCGCAAGCCACCGATTCAAAGTCAAGGAACCAAGAAGGGCGGGGCCGAAGAAGCTGCGACGGAAGCTTGGGAAAGGTGGCGTTCTCGGTGCTATAATGGGAGCTTACCTGGGACTTGGATGGGAACCGGGAGGATGAGCGGGGGCTGCGGACGGTCAAGGCAGTGCCACTCCTGCCTCCATCAGGGGCTTGGGCGCAATCCCCTTGCACGGGGGTGGTAGCAGCCCTTAGCGCCTCTCCAGCCCACACAATGGTTTGTTCCAGAATAGACGCCCCCTACCCAGTGGTACCTCCCAGAGCTGACTGTTCCATCTCTACCTCCTGAAGGGGTAGAACCTGGGAGGACGGTTCTATCTTGGACTGTTCCTCCCTACCTCCTGTAGGCCCCCTAGTGGTGTGATCAAGGAGGCTTCTACGCAAAGACCCTGTGAACCATTTCTCTCCCTCCTTCTCCACCCCCCCCCACCCCCAGTGGACCCTTCCGTCCCGGTCTCCCCGTGACACATACGCACTGCACATGGACGTCCCCAGCCCTGACCCTGAAGATCTTGCAGAGAGCAAAGGCCAAGGAATCCATCCGCCTGCCGCAAAGCTCCCACTCCAGGGGTGGGCTGAGGGTGTTGGTAATTGGACAGCATTGTGGCAACATCTGTCAAGATAAAAACTGGAAACTTCCTCCACTGGAATGTCAGCTCCCACGAACGTGTGACTTTTAGTTCCTTGACGTCTCCCCAGCACCTAGAGCGGTGTCCATCACTTACTAGGCACTCTTTAGGTGTTTGTTGCATGAGTGACTCCTTTGACTCACCAATTCTACTTGTAAGATTGTGTGCTAAAGAAACACTCACACGTGCACATAGCTGTGTGCACAAGGTTGGTATGAACGAACTACCGGGGGGAAACACTCTAAATGACCATTTATAGCTAATGATTTGCAAAATAAAATTAATGACTGGGGTTCATGTTATACCAGACCTGGACATGCAACTCCAAGAGGCTAGCGTCTGATCCCTGTGGGAGGAATGGGGCTGGGCTTTGCTCACCTCATTTCTGGCTCTACGTCACTCCCAGGGCTATCCTAGATGAGTAGCCTTGGAGAGGACTGGCTCTGGCCTGGGAGAGGACAGGTTTCCTGCTAAAGGATGGGGACTTAGCCATAGGACCACACTTTAAGAAAGATGTAAGGAGGGGCGCCTGGGTGGCTCAGTTGGTTAAGCATCTGGCTTCTGCTCAGGTCATGATCCCAGGGTCTGGGATCCAGTCCCGCATCAGGCTCCTTGCTCAGCGGGGAGCCTGCTGCTCCCTCTGCCTGCCGTTCCCCCTGCTTGTGCGGGCACTCTCTCTGACAAATAAATAAATAAATAAAATCTTTAAAAAAAGATATAAGGAAATAACTTTGGAGGGTAGTGCTAGTATCCCCTTTGCTTTACTGTGAGGAGACCATTATGTCTTCTTCCCCTGTGTCCCTTCTTAAACTTCCATGGGCTGTACTTGTAATTCAATGCTTCAGATTTTTTTCACTAGCAAGCATTTACTGTACATTTATTATATGTCAGGACCTGTTCTAAATTCTTCACAAATATTAACTCATATAATACTCCTTACAACAACCTAATGAGATAGTGTTGTGTTCTCCGTTTAACAAACGAGGCACCTGAGAAACAGAGAGGTTTAGCAACCTGCCAGAGGTCACACAGCTGGGAAATCCTGGAGCCGGGATTGGAACCAAGGCCATCTGGATCCAGTGTTCCATTCTCATACCTACATACTGCAGCGCCTTTCACTTTCTTTTTGTTGTGCTTGTACATATGTGTGAGCCTCCTGCACTAGACTGTGACACCTGAGGGTTTGTGTGGTGCCGGTGGGACTCCCAGATTTCCAGCAGTCGGGAGGGAGGCACCTGACATTATGTGGGCATCCCCGAGCAGAGGCTCACTTGGTGGCTAACCCCTCCTGCTTCCATCTTGAAGAAGACATCCAGAGCGCCCTCAGGGTGGGCACCATGGGGAGTGAGCCCCTGTGCACCGGACCCCAGGAAGAATGTTCAGGGCAGCTGGGAGAAGCTGAAGGGCCAGGACGCCATTCGGACTAATACAGTCAGCTCAAATTTCCTATAAGTTCAAATCATTTTTTTAAAAAGATTTTATTTATTTATTTGAGAGAGAGTGAGCGAGCGGGGGGGGGGGGGGAGAGGGAGAAGCAGTCAGCCACTGAGATGAGAAGGCATTGGGTCATAGTTTAATTAGCAGCATCCTTTCTTTCTTAAGTGTTAACTAGAATAATAGTGTGACTACATCTGAAACTAATGATGTACTCTATGTGGGCTAATTGCATTTAAATTAAAAAATAAAATAAACTAGTAGTGTGACACACAATCTGAGATTCAATGAGATATGATTTTTAAAAAAACATTATGAAGGGGCACCTGGCTGGCTCAATTGGTAGAGCATGTGACTCTCCATCTCAGGGTTGTGAGTTCAAGCCCAAATTGGGCATGGAGCCTACTTTAAAAAAATTATGAAAACTTTAAATTTAAAATAAAGTTGTCTTAGGGGCGCCTGGGTGGCTCGGACCGTTAAGCGTCTGCCTTCGGCTCAGGTCATGATCTCAGGGTCCTAGGATGGAGTCCCGCATTGGGCTCCCTGCTCAGTGGGAAGTTGGTTTCTTCCTCTCCCTTTGCCCCTTACCCCCCTTGTGCACTTGTGTGCACGCAAGCAAGCACACAACACACACACTCTCTCTCTCTAATAAATAAATAAAATCTTAAAACAAAATAAAGAGAGGGCGCCTGGGTGGCTCAGTCGTTAAGCGTCTGCCTTCGGCTCAGGTCATGATCCCAGGGTCCTGGGATCGAGCCCCACATCGGGCTCCCTGCTCCACGGGAAGCCTGCTTCTCCCTCTCCCACTCCCCCTGCTTGTGTTCCCTCTCTCGCTGTCTCTCTCTCTGTTGAAAAATAAATAAAATCTTTAAAAAAAATAGAGTTCTGGAGATGGATGGTGATGGTTCACAACAATGTAAATGTACTTACTGCTACAGAACTATACACCTAAAAATCGCTAAGGTGGTAAAATTTATGCTGTATATATTTTACCACAATTTTTAAATACATAAGTAATTTTAAAAACACAGCAGTGGCCAAAGAAGATTGTTGTAGTGAAGGAGGAGGCCCTTTACCCACAGCTGCTGCAAATATTCATCCTGCAGGTCCTGGAATTCCAGGTGCTCATGGCTCTTGGAGGAGCTGGTACCTCTTTTTGGAATTCACCCCGGGATTCTCAGTCTCTTGATGCCCAGCAGACATTATCTAGCAGTCTCTGGTCCTCCTGAGGTCTTTGTCCCGGCGACATAGAGCAATTTGTGCTATTACTTACCTTGCCTGGGACTATGATCCCAACAGCTTAGATAAGTATCTCTTCTCCAAGGTGCCCAAGCTGAGAAGCTGACCAGCCTTCAGGATGACTTCTGACCCAGGCACACAGCTCCTGATAAAGGTCTGGGAATCAAAGCCTGAGCAATAAAAAGAGATTTCCCAACACCTTTAATGGATAGACTGCTGTCTAAACAGACCAGACAGGTATCAGGGATTTATCTTTTTCTGTAAGAAAAAAAAAAAAAACTCCCCACCTTTCTCATCGCCTGCACTTTGTTTTCCCTTTGAGTGCCTCCTCACCCAAATTTCTGAATCAAAGACAGTCGTCAGGTGACTTGGGGGGAAACAGCATATATCAGCCAGTTTTTCCTGGCTTTCAGCTTGCCCCATGTTTAGCTTTGCTCAAAGAAAACACTCCAACTAAAGTCAATACAACCGAAGAATTCCTGCTCCCCGTGAGCCATCTTTTGTCCTTTTCAAAAACACTTAGGTTATTGTCAAGGCTTAAGAATGCCAGGGCTTGTAAGGCTTTGGGCAACATATACCAGTGCTCTCTAAACCCTCCCACTGGGAAGGGAAGGATGAGTTTCCAATACTTTGTAGGAAGTTCCCATAATATTGGTATCAGAACCCAACAAGGTGAGCTGCATCAGGTAAGCGGTATGTTTATATTTTAAGCATTCATGAATTAAGAAAATGTAGAAAAGTAGATTCTTTTTGCTTTTTATCTTTTAAAAATTGTTACTGGGAGCGCCTGGGTGGCTCATTTGGTTGGGCGTCTGCCTTTGGCTCAGGTCATGATCCCAGGGTCCTGGGATCGAGCCCCGCATTGGGCTCCTTGCTCAAGGGGAGCCTGCTTCTCCCTCTCCCTCTGCCTGCCGCTCCCCCTGCTTGTGTTCTCTCTCTGTCAAATAAATAAATAAAATCTTTTAAAAAATTGTTACTGAAGTGAAGAAAAGTAGATTTTTAAATATGTCTTGGAAATCTAGTAGCTAATAAAAAGCATTCAATATGGAAGACAAAAAAAGTGTTGAGCAAATCTTCCATAAAGTTGCATAAACAGACAAAAGGCATGAAACAATAAAAAATAAAGTCTTAGGGGCACCTGGCTGGCTCAGTCAGTAGAGCATGTGACTCTTGATCTTGGGGTTGTAAGTTCGAGACCCAGGTTGGGTACAGAGATTACTTAAAAAATAAAATCTTTTTAAAAAATTAAAAAATAAAGTCTTAGTAAAGGTAATCTAGGATTAGATTAAGAAAACTTCCAGATACTGAGAACAGAGAAAAAAAGCAGAGAAAATTATAAAAAAAAAAAAAAAGGCAAGAATGATCCTTTAAAAATGAAGGTCATACGATGGACTCTGAAAAACAAACTGAGGGTTCTAGAGGGGAGGGGGGTGGGAGGATGGGTTAGCCTGGTGATGGGTATTAAAGAGGGCACTTTCTGCATGGAGCACTGGGTGTTATGCACAAACAATGAATCATGGAACACTACATCAAAAACTAATGATGTAATGTATGGTGATTAACATAACAATAAATTTTTTTTTTAAATGAAGGTCATGAGTATCCAACACAAATGAATAAAAACATAGACAAAGGTATATTACTGTAAAATTTCAGGAAATAAATAAATAAATAAAACCCTAAACAAAAAGATCATAAACAACCCAATAAAACATGCACAGGAGGGGCGCCTGGGTGGCTCAGTCGGTTAAGCATCTGCCTTCGGCTCAGGTCATGGTCCCAGGGTCTGGGATCGAGCCCTACATCGGGCTCCTTGCTCGTCAGGGAGCCCACTTCTCCCTGTCCTCCCCGCTTGTACTCTCTCACTGTCTCTCCTTCTCTCTCTCTCAAATAAATAAATAAAATCTTTAAAAAAATCAAACATGTACAGGAAATTTGACCAGACAAGAATATACATGGATGAAAATTAACACATGAAAATATGCTCAACAGGTTGAGCAAATTAAAACTCCAAGGAAATACCACTACACATCTTTTAGAATGGCTAAAATTAAAGAGACTGACCCCCCCTCCAAGTGTTCGTAAGGATATGGAACAACTGGAACCTTCATGCACTGCTGGTGGGGATGCAAAATGGTACGGTCACTTTGAAAACTATTTTGGCAGTTGGGCACTAATGCTGTAAAAAAAATAAGCTAAATAAATACACTCCTGATGAGTTAAAGAAAAAGAACTTATGGGACAAGAGGAGCAAGGAAAATTATTTATGGTGAATGTGAATTAAGACAGAAGACAGGGGCACCTGGGTGGCTCAGTCGGTTAAGCGTCTGCCTTCGGCTCGGGTCATGATCCCAGGGTCCTGGGATGGAGCCCCGCGTCGGGGGTCTCTGCTCAGCGGGGAGCCTGCTTCTCCCTCTCCTTCTGCTTGCGGCTCTGCCTGCTTGTGCTCTCTCTCTGTCAAATAAATGAATAAAATCTCAAAAAAGAAAGACAGAAGGGGCGCCTGGGTGGCTCAGTCGTTAAGCGTCTGCCTTCGGCTCAGGTCATGATCCAGGGTCCTGGGATCGAGCCCCGCATCGGGCTCCCTGCTCGGCGGAGAGCCTGCTTCTCCCTCTCCCACTCCCCCTGCTTGTGTTCCCTCTCTCGCTGTGTCTCTCTCTGTCAAATAAATAAAATCTTTAAAAAAAAAAGAAAGACAGAAGACAATATTAAAAGCAAAGAGAGGAGTACACAGGGGTTCAAACAGTCTGGGGTTGAAAAGTGGCTGGCCCTTGAATAAGATACTTGTCTTCTCTTATCCTCAATTACCTCATCTACAGAATGAGGATAATTGAGCAGTAAGATTGTTTTTCTAATGAAAGAGGGATAATAACAGAGATTGCAATGTATTTATAGTGAAACACACCTATGATCCCCTGGGAGAAGCCATTCCTGACCCCCTGGGTTAAGGGCTCTCTCTTCTGTGTTCTGAGCGCCCTCTGGCTCTCCCCTGCATGACTGTCATCAAATTTGCTCTGTCGTTATCTTGTGGGTGGTCCTCTGGTCATTAACTATGAGCTCTTTCAGAACTTATCCCGTAGGAATCATTCTTATGTCCTCAGAGCAAGGATCCTGATTCCCAGCAAGTGCTCAAAGGTTTTTTAGGTTTTTGTTTTAAAATTTATTTGACAGAGAGAGACGACAAGCAGGGGGGAATGGCAGGCAGAGAGAGAAGGAGAAGCAGGCTCCCTGCTGCTCAGGGGGCCCGATGGGGGCTCCATTCCAGGACCCTGGGATCATGACCTGAGCAGAAGGCAGATGCTTAACTGACGGAGCCACCCAGGCGCCCCTGGTTTTGGTTTTGGTTTGGTTTTGGTTTTTGGTTTTTGTTTGAGTGGTGAGGATGACACCTGCTACTCACCTAATCAAGTATAGCCAAAGATGGAGTTCAGGACACACTACCCCAGAATATGGTACCTTGGCCTATTGAATATTTCAGCTATAGGAATTTGAGAAACTGAAGGTGCAGGCAGGATTTTCTGACCTTTCCCTGAAACAGCTCATAAGACCCTCATGTGAAAGGTGCCCTCTTTCACATGAAAAGAACATCCTTGAGCACCGGGCTCAGTTGGTTAAGCGACTGCCTGCCTTTGGCTCAGGTTATGATCCTGGGGTCCCGGGATCAAGTCCTGCATCAGGCTCTCCCGGCTCAGCGGGGAGCCTCCTTCTCTCTCTCCCTCTGCCTGCCGCTCCCCCTGCTCGTGCTCTGTCAAATAAATAAAATCTTTAAAAAAAAAAAAAAAAAAAGGAGCACCCTTCTCTCCAAAAACACAAAAACACTAAGAGGGATCCGAATGAACAGGTCCTGCTGTTTCCCCTAATTTACTACACTCGGTTCATACCTTTTCTTGTCCTATCATGTTTTTCCATGACTTTCCACTCTTCATCAAATCCAGCATAAAAATGCTCAGGTTGAACCACCTCCTCAGGTCATGTAAAACTTATTACATTAAGCCCCGCATCGGGCTCCGGGCTCGGCGGGAAGCCTGCTTCTCCCTCTCCCACTGCTTGTGTTCCCTCTCTCGCTGTCTCTCTGTCAAATAAATAAAATCTTAAAAAAAAAAAAACTTACTACATTAAATAAATGTCTGTTTTTCTCTTCACAGTCTTTTGTCACTGCTACTTGATCAGATCAGCCCTCATCTGGGGGCTGCATCGGCTCATTCACTAAAATCTTCCCATATACAAAAGGGTAGATGACCAGACCAGACTCTCAAAAAATATCTTTTGGATCAACACAACAGTGCCAGTCTGATTATCTTAGTTTTTAAGTGTGAGACCAATCTGCTTATTTTGGTGTTAAGTATTGAGGTAGAGGTCACCCAGCCTCCTATCAGCAGGATCACATATGCAAACCCAGTGACCAATGGACATGGGAATCCAGGTGGCCTCTTTCACGCCTACAGTGAGTCTCCTCTCCTGGTTTCCTCCTGCTTCCTGGCCACCCCACCCCACTCACTGTTTTTTCCTGGGTCCCTTCCCTGTGTTTCTCTTCTGCACTTCAACTGCTTTTCGGTTTACATCTGTCTGGCCCACCAGTGTGATAGTCCCCAGAGCAAGCACTATATGTACCAGTATGCTCTCTTATTCATCACAGCAATCGTTGTAATTCCTCTTTTAGAAATGAAGAGAAACGGGGCCCCTGGGTAGCTCAGTTGGTTAAGTGTCTGCCTTTGGCTCAGTTCCTGGGATCGAGCCCCGCATCAGACTCTCCGCTCAGCGAGGAGTCTGCTTCTCCCTCTCCATCTGCCTCTCCCCGAGCTCATGCTCTCTTTCTCCTCAAATAAATAGAATCTTTTTAAAAAATGAGGAAACAGACCTAGATGTCCAAAGGATGTAAATGCTTTTCGTACCATCAGTGTCAGAGCCAGGACTGAAACCCATGCCTAGTTCATGGCATAGCCCATAAGGAGACAAAGGAGGTAGGATCCAAGGTATTTTGCCTCAGCCAGTCCCCTTGGTTCCTTTTCTTCTTCGGAGGCCCTAATTTTTTCAGCCAGCTTTACAACCAGGTGACCTCTCACCTATTTTGTGGCAAATGGGGATCCCCTACATTTAGTCCCTTTGTATTTGAACCTTGGATTTTCAGTCCTTTGGGGTCAGGAAACATTATTAAACCTCTGTAAGAGGGAGAATTAATCATGGCTTTCTGTAATACCCTGCCATTCCCTAAGCAGGGTAGATTCTAAGTAGGGTATTCTTTCACAACTGTTTTAGGTTTCTTTTCAGAACTGTTTTATGGGGGTGCGCCTGGGTGGCTCAGTTGTTTGGCATCTGCCTTCGGCTCAGGTCATGATCCCAGGGTCCTGGGATCGAGCTCCACATCGGGCTCCCTGCTCAGCGGGGAACCTGCTTCTCCCTCTCCCACTCCCCCTGCTTATGTTCCCTCTCTAGCTCTGTCCAAATACATAAAATCTTTAAAAAAAAAAAAAAAACTGTTTTATGGGGGGTAAAGATACAAATGGAGTCTCAGAGATGAAACTTGCTGTCATTGTGTATAGGAATAGGGGTAGAAGATTGCAATCAGGCAGTTGAGGATTCTAAGGGAGATCTATTAGGCAAATGAAAGATTTTGTTGAAGAAGAGATTTGTGGCTGCTCCCTCCCATCTCCGAATAATTTTAAAAGATATGTTTGCAGGAGATGTAGCATTTTACCATGAGGCTTGCAGCACAAGTTCTTTCCTCCGTCTCCCCATAAACGGTCTCAAATGGCCTTAGTACTCTAGTTATATTTTTCTGTAGCACAAGATAATCATGTGATTTTTAAATTTTTTTTTACTGATGACTTCATCTGGGGCACTACATGAGGTCTGTTTGGCACATATTAGGATACTTCTTCAAGATGAGAACAAAGCCTTTTAAGTCAAATGATATATATACACGTAATATTCACATAAATGGCTCAGTCGGTTAAGCATCTGCCTTCAGCTCAGGTCATGATCCCGGGGTTCTAGGATCGAGCCCCTCATCGGGCTCCCTGCTCAGCGGGGAGCCTCCTTCTCCCTTTCCCTCTGCCACTCCCCCTGCTTGTGCGCTGTCGAATAATAAAATCTTTTTTTTTTTTAAAGATTTTATTTATTTATTCATGAGAGACAGAGAAGCAGAGGGAGAAGCAGGCTCCCAAGGAGCAGGGAGCCCAATGCGGGACTCGATCCCAGGACCCTGGGATCATGACCTGAGCCGAAGGCAGACGCCCAACCATCTGAGCCACCTAGGCGCCCTCAAATAATAAAATCTTCAGGGGTGCCTGGGTGGCTCAGTCGGTTAGGCATCTGCCTTCGGCTCAGGTCGTGATCCCAGGGTCCTGGGATCGAGCCCCGCGTTGGGCTCCCTGCTTGGCGGGAAGCCTGCTTCTCCCTCTCCCACTCCCCCTGCTTGTGTTCCCTCTCTCGCTGTCTGTCAAATAAATAAAATCTTTAAAAAAAATTTTAAAATCTTTAAAAAATATTTACATAAACATCAGATTGTAACTAAAATCATCATATAGGTCGTCAAATTCTTCCTCATTCACTTTCAGAAGCTTTTACTGAGAAAAGATCGAAGGCTTTGAATTTAGAACTTCAATCCCCAAATCTGCTTCTTACTGAAGGCAGAGACGATCCTTTTTTTTTTTTTTAAGATTTTATTTATGTATTAGAGAGCGAGCGAGCGAGAAACAGCATGAGAGGGGAGAAGGTCAGAGGGAGAAGCAGGCTCGCCGCCGAGCTGGGAGCCCGATGTGGGACTCAATCCCAGGACTCCAGGATCATGACCCGAGCCGAAGGCAGCTGCCCAACCGAGCCACCCAGGCGCCCCAGAGACGATCAATTCTGGGACAATTCTGACTTCCCTTCTTTGTTAAGGATTTGATGACATCATAAACGTACAGAACCTAGTACAGAGAAGTGACTAACAGATGATACACACCTTATAAATATGAGTTATTAGGGGCGCCTGGGTGGTTCAGTCTGTTAAGTGTCTGCCTTCGGCTCAGGTCATGGTCCCAGGGTCCTGGGATCGAGCCCCGCATCGGGCTCCCTGCCCCGTGGGGAAGCCTGCTTCTCTCTCTCCCACTCCCCCTGCTTGTGTTCCCTCTCTTGCTGGGTCTCTCTCTGTCAAATAAATAAAATCTTTAAAAAAAAGTCACTGTTGATCTTACAAAAAATATATATATATATAAAATTTCAAAAAAAAGTACTATTTTCAAGAACCTCAAATTCCTAGGAATAAATTCACAGAAGATGTGCAAGACTTTTTTGGACAAAACTGCAAAACTTTATTGAGAGAATTTTAACCATTTTTCAACACAAGAACAAAACTTTACTGAGAATTTTAGCCACTTTTCAACACAGGAACAAAACTTTACTGAGAGAATTTTAGCCACTTTTCAACACAAGAAGTGCCCACGTGGCTTCAGCCTGTCTTCGTTTAAATCTGCGGTTTCCATTCACCTGTAAAAGAAACGTAACATTACTTTGCAGAACTTTATTCAGACAACACTAAAAGGCATAGAAATGACACTTTCTAATACCACAAAGAAAGGAATGGTTCAAGTTCAGAAAAGATTAAACCCAATGCATTTATACTCAGGTAGTTTTGAATAGAAAGCAAAAATTTCTTATACTGTTAATAAGAATCCAACCAACCAAGAAGAAACCTAAGAAACAAAAGCAGCTTTTAAAAAGTTACCAATTAAATATTTTTATTTGAGAAAACCTTCAGAATATAAGATTATCTAAAACAGTAATGTCTTGCTTTGAATTGCTTAAGTGAAATAAATAGAAAGGCTAGTATTGCATTTGTTTTGACTGTATTGTGGAAAGTGCAGAACGGTACTTTAAGCTAGTTTAGCCCTTATGTGGTTGTTTGAAGTAGG
Organism: Halichoerus grypus; assembly: GCF_964656455.1. Classification (NCBI taxonomy): domain Eukaryota; kingdom Metazoa; phylum Chordata; class Mammalia; order Carnivora; family Phocidae; genus Halichoerus; species Halichoerus grypus. The sequence goes on from NC_135727.1 coordinate 90,074,704, forward strand.
GTGACCATCTGTCCCTGTTTTCACCCATATGCCTGCCGTAATTATGAACAGTGCCTCTTTATACACTTAAGTGTGTGCCCATCTGCACACATTATATGGTCACACCAGTTTTAAGTCATTTACCATCAAGGTAACATCAAATCGTGAAGGAGAAACAGTACCATTTCTCAGGTTGGCCAGAAAAAAGGGGGCAGGATGGGGGGAGAAAAAGAAAGAAACTGGAAAGCCAAATATATATTCAATATCTGTTACTGTCTTGTTCCTGTCTTGTTCATATTCTTTACTGTGTATACTTGGCTTTTGTCCATTTTCTTCAAAATTATGTAAACTAGTGGATCCTCTATTCATAAATATTTTCTAAAAGAGCCATCTCTTTGATTTATCTGTTAGTTGGATTATTTTTTTTTCCCAATGATTCATACCAGTCTTCTATTAAGAATCTCTCCTTGGGGGGCACCTGTGGCTCAGTCGGTTAAGCATCTGCTTTCGGATCATGATCCCAGGGTCCTGGGATGGAGCCCCATGTCCCATGTTAGGCTCCCTGCTCAGCGGGGAGTCTGCTTCTCCCTCTCCCTCTGCCCCTCCCCCCTGCTAGTGCCTGTGCCTGGTGCTCTTTCTCAAAAAAAAAAAAAAAAAAATCTCTCCTTGGGGCACACCTGGGTGGCATAGTTAATCATCCAACTCTCAGTTTTGGCTCAGGTTGTGATTTCAGGGTCATGATCTCAGGGTTGTGAGAGCCCACCAGCCTGTTTCTCCCTCTCCCCCTGCTTGTGTTCCCTCTCTTGCAGAGTCTGTCAAATAAAAGTCTTTTAAAAATTTTTAAAAAAGGGGGATCTCTCTAAAAGTATCTGAAATTATCAGCTCTTGGCTAAAGAACTTACATTTAAAAGAAATTGTTTTCCTACTTTGTAATTTATATGGCTTTGACCCAACCTATGCCTAATAGTCTGTAAGTCAGCCATTTGGGATCTGAACTACATTTCAAATAATTTTTATATGTGAACTCGGTTATTGAAGTAACAACAAAGTTACCTCTGTTATTAAATATATAACATTGCTAAAAACAGACGCGCTATAATTTGCATGCTTAATGGATCACATACCTGCCTCGGGCATCTTAAGGGGCTCTAGATTTGCAAGTCCCCTCCCTTTGACAGCAGGACCATCTCCACACTCACCCCCAGTCTTTTCATCAGCCAGTTCCTTTTGATTAGGTTCCGGGGCAGGCCCTTGAAAATAAAAAAGTGATTAATTTAAGTGGTAAAACATGAGATATGAATAAAGGAAATAATATTCATTTCCTCAGTGTTACGAAATAAAAGCCTTAGGCTAGTGTGGTAGTAAATGTGGTAAGAATTACAAGAGCATTATTTCAGGGGTCCGTTACCAGAAACTAGTAACGCAGGGTTTTATTACCCTCTTCCTTTTTCAAAACTGCCCTCAGACAATTCAGGTGTCCCCTTTGTACTTATCTACACTGTACTTGTCATTATACTTGCCAGTGACTTGAGTCTCTGACTAGATTGTGAGTTCAAGGCTGAAAGCATGTCTCTCATACTTAGCATGTGATGTGGCAAGAGCAGACGTCAATAAACGTTGAGGGGAAAGAAGTCTTAAAACCCAAAATTGATAAAAATTCTGCAAACCAATTGCTTTGTCATCAAAAATGTGCAGAACCGTTCCAGATTAAAAAAAAACTGTATGTGGGGCGCCTGGGTGGCTCATTCAGTTAAGCATCTGACTCTTGATTTCAGCTCAGGTCATGATCTCAGGGGTCGGGAGATCGAGCCCCATGCACATGTGCATCAGGCTCAGTAGGGATGTGACTGAGATTCTTTCCCTCTGCCCCTGCCCCGCTCTCACTTGGCTCTTTCAAATAAATAAATCAATCTTTAAAAAAAACTAAGTGCAAATGCATGATCCTAAACTGGACTCTGGATCCAAAAAAATTATATGAAGGAAAATTATCAGGACAACTGGGGAAATTGATTTACACTGTATATCAAAGGTTTTCCGCTGTCAAGTTTCTGTCCAGTGGTTAGCCCAGAGAATGACTTTCTTTTTTTTTTTTTTTTTTTTTTTTTTTTTTTTTTAAAGATTTTATTTATTTATTTGACAGAGAGAGAGACAGTGAGAGAGGGAACACAAGCAGGGGGAGTGGGAGAGGGAGAAGCAGGCTTCCTGCCGAGCCGGGAGCCCGATGTGGGACTCGATCCCGGGACTCCAGGATCATGACCTGAGCCGAAGGCAGTCGCTTAACCAACTGAGCCACCCAGGCGCCCCCAGAGAATGACTTTCTTTGTTCTGAGGATATACACACACTTAGGTACTTTGGGTAAAAGATCATAATAGTTGAACCTTATATAAATGATTAAACAGTAGTAATAGTAAACATACCAATAAATGTGTGTGTATATATATAAAGGAAAGGGAAGAAGATATGAAAGCAAAGTGGTAAAAAATATTGACAATCGGTGACTCCAGATGAAAATTTTGTATAAATATATGTATAATTGTACTACCCTTGTAAATTTTCTGTAAATTTTGTGGTTTGGAACTACAAAGAATAAAAAGAAAATATATGACATTGTACTTCAGAAGCCAGTAGTTACTTCATTTTTAATTGTGGTTTAAAAATGCATAACATAAAATACCCCAACTTTACCATTTTTAAGCGTACAGTTCAGTATGGAGGACCTTTTCTGCAACATTAGTAGCAACTATGAATGGACTTTACATAGTTTTTCTGTATTATGAAACCTTTATTTTAAAAAATGACAGTCTAAGGATAAACCATAATACATGTACAATTCTAGTATTTTGCCGTAGTGTACTAAGGGCAGTGAGCAGCAACTCTACAAAGTCTGAAGTCTACACCATGGGTAGGAATTAAACTACAATTAAAATGTAATTTTCTTTAGCTGAGTGTATTTGCAGAACTATGACAAATCTTACTTTGTTAAAATAAAGTTATACTTAGGTCCAAAGGCCCTATGTGTAATGTTCCATAAGTGAATCCCATGCACAACAAAGAACCAAAAGAAGAGCAAAGTTATTTGTGAGTAACAATAAGTACACTATTTTACGGTGAAAATAAAGGCAGGGTAGAAAGAAATGAATGGACGTTGTGGTCAGTCATTTTCTAGAAACCTTAAACAGTGGCCTGAATTATGTAAAGATCTTGCTTCAAAACGGTCTTCAGCTCAGGTCATGATCCTGGAGTCCCTGGATCGAGTCCCGCATCGGGCTCCCTGCTCGGCAGGGAGTCTGCTTCTCCCTCTGACCCTTCCCCCTCTCATGTGCTTTCTCTCCCTCATTCTCTTTCAAAATAAATAAATAAAATCTTTTAAAAAAAAAAATACCATATACTGGGAATACTATGTATCTGGGAGAAATACTTTTGTCTCATATTAATTTCAGGATAATTAACCTTTTGGTTTTTCTTTTTTTAGATTTTATTTATTTGAGAGAGTGATCAAGTGTGAGAGAGAGAGAGCACGAGCAGGGGGAAAGGGAGAAGCAGAATCCCCACTGAGCAGAGCGCCCAATGCGGGGCTCCATCCCAGGACCCTGAGATCATGACCTGAGCTGAAGGCAGATGCTTAACCAACTGAGCCACCCAGGGGACCCTCTTTTGGTTTTTCTAACCATAGAAAAATGTAAACTCCTTTTAAGAGCCACTTTAAAAAAAACACAAATTTTGTTTTCAGTAGTCAAATGGCTCTTTGATAAACACAATCCTTGAGCCTTCATTTTCTCATTCACAAAATGGGGAAAGCTTACTATACTGAGGAACCGCCCTAGGTTGCAAACTATATCCTCTTCACTTTTCCAGCCAATTTCCAGGCAATGTTTGAGATTCCTTTCTGTTGTTGTCTTCCCTTCTGTTACAAGTATATCACGATGCGTGAAACGCACATGCACTTACACCCCCCCCCCAAGAGGGTATTCTCCTTCCCTTTCCCTTCACCTTGAACCACAGATGCTCCTTTTTTCTCTTGATCAGGTATAATATCCTTACGTTCAGTCGGTGGCTCCTCTCCTTGAGGTTGCTCAGCAGGAGGCAGCTGGGCCTAGGGGTACGCATATGTGTATGTAAACAGATAAAAACTTGTGCTGTTAATACACATCAATAATATAAATACCTGGAATACAATGGAAGATGACAGGGTAGGAGGATTCTAAGCTCACTTCATCCCATATACACACCTAGATAATAACCACGTAAGTGTAAATAACCCAGAAAAAAGACCCGAAGACTGGCAGAACAGACTCTCCACAGCTAGTAAAGAGGTCACATACAAAAGGAATTTATAAAATGGTTTAATGGCACCACCACCAACAAAAATCTAAAGACATTTCTCCAATACTATTCAATATACTTATTCTTAATAAAATTACTCTTCCCACAGAGGCTACTCCAAAAGAGTCATCCTCAAAGCCTTTGGAAGCCATTTTCATCTATGTTGGGATGGATGTGTGCAATCGGTTGTTTATAAGCATGAAAAGAAAGTCATCAGGTATATTTCCCAGGAACACAACCGCATCCATCCAAAAAATAACAATGTAATGCTCCTGGAGAAATGCTCCTTACCATGGAAAATCCTTATCAGTATCTATACTAGCTCAACATTTCCACAAAAATAAATTTGTACTAATAAAAAACAAAAGTTCAAGTACTTACAACCACAGGCCCAACCGGCTGCGAAGATTTTTCATCATCTCGTCTTGCTCTAGGTCTGAATGTTGATCTTACTTGCCAATTCATATTCATCACTGAAAATAGAACACTGGGATTTGGAAAATACACTTGAGAGGACGGTTACATTTGACCACTTCTCTGGCCAAATGGAGACGTGTGCTTTTTGTCTCAACACAGAATATTTTTAAAGTTAGTCTAATGGTAATTTAATTGTGCATGCTCTCCACTCACACCAAATCTGGCAGCTTGCAAAGGCAACTGCTCACCTCATGGCCAGGCTGACGGAGAAATTAAGTAAGGCACATGATTAAGACAAGAATATATTTTGAAAGGGATCTGGTTTCACAACTTGATTCACCATCATGGAGACATTTAAGAAAATACCACCAATAAAGAAAAAAGAAAATACCAGAGAATGAAGAACTGAGTATCTACTATTGTTTGCACACTCTGATTTACTAAGCCCTTTCTTTCCACACCTCCAATAAAGTTTTACGGGGATACTTAACCACATTCATTGTTGATAGACTGTCTCCTATTATTTTTGCGCTAGAATCGCAAAGTTGAGTGCCTGCAATCAAGATTGCACGTGGCACTCTCCTCTCTTGGTCCTGTTTGGTACACTCCAAGTCTCAGGGAGGCAACCACACAACAATCCCCCTTTCTAGGGAGTTTCTTTACCACTGGACTTGCCACTTACCCAGGGCCCCCAGACTCTGAGAACTCCCGAGTCTGTGCCCTGTTGGCAGTTCCTTGTGCCTCCAGGACTCCAATACCTCAAATAATGCCAAGACAACTCCATCTTCATCTGACCCTCATCTGTCCCCAGCTCACCCTCCTCCCTTGTCTTGTTCTGCCACCACATCAAGGGCCATGGTGGCTGTGACATCCATAAGAAGACCACCTCAAAGACTGTCCTCCTCAGGGGCTAGGAACCACCCTGCCCTGACCCCCCCAAAAATCTACTGGTTCCCTCCTCACGGTTACTGATCTGCCGACACACCAATTGAGTCTCAAGCAGCAAGAAAAGAATCCAGACAATAAGACAAGACCCCACACAGCTCAACACCCAGAAGTCATTGCAATACCCCACACCTGAGGGTGAAGATGCAGCAGTGCAAGGCATGCACACTGCTTCCCCACCCCTTGCCTAGGCCCCCCTGGAAATTCCTAAATATTCCTTCTCTCAGCAGTTCCTAGTGCCTCCATGACAACACCAACCCCTATGAAAAGGATGATCTTGAGGACTTTTCCTCAGGGGCTAGGAACCACGCCATCCCTACTAGCCCCAAAGCCGGCTGGCTGAGCCCTCACGCTCAAACGTAAGTTCCTAGGGAGACTAATCTGAGGACCAATCAATTGAGCCTCCGTCAGTGAGAAAGAATACAGAGAGCAGGATGCAAGCCACACAGCTTCACAACCAGAAAGCACTGCACTTGTACCAAACAAATGGCCGCTGGGAAGGAGAACAACACGCGCATGTGCAGAGCCGGGCAGCCACAAGTGGGCGGGGCTTCCCCCACTCCTTCATCCGGGTACCACCGGGCATTACAAAATCAGCCGTCTATCAGCAGTTCCTGGCACCTCCAGGACACGGACACCTCAAATCAAGCCCCCAGACTCCCTATCTTCATCTCACCCCCGCCCCAACAACCCAACAAGAAAGACAAGGGCCATGCCTGCGGAGACAGCCAAAGGAAGAGGATAACCTCGAGGACCTTCCTCCTTAGAGGCAGGAAACCACATCACCGCTACCCACCCAAAGCCTGTTGGTTCTACCTCACTTAAATTTCTGAGAGAACTGATCCAAACCTACCAATTGGGTCTCAAACACCAAGAATGAATCTAGACGGTAAGAAGCGACCTGCACAGCTCCGCACCCAGACTGCGCCACACGAACCCCACACCAATGGCGGCGGATTTAAAAGAACGTGCTACTGCGCAGGCGCACTGCGAACCACGTGCACGGGGTGCGGGTGGGGCTTCCCCACTCCCTCACCCCCGCCCCACTGAGCATTCTTAATCCGCCCTCTGTCCGCAATTCTTAGCGCCTCCAGGACACAGATACCTCAAATCAAGCCCCCAAGACGCCCATCTTCATCTAACCCCCACCCCCACAATCCACCAAGAAAGACAATGGCCAAGCTTGCCGAGACAGCCGGAGGAAAGGCAGGACAACCTCGAGGACCTTCCTCCTTGGAAGCCAAAAAACACTCCACCCCTACCCACCCAAAGCCTGCTGGCTCCTTCTTCACACTTAAATTCCTGAGGAAACTGATCCGGAGACCTACCAACTGAATCGCAGACACCAAGAAGGAATCCAGATAGTAAGACGCGTCCCGCACAGCTCTGCACCCCAGGCAAATGGCTGATTAAAAAGCGCATGGTACTGGGCAGGCGCAATGCGTCCCACGTGGGTGTGGGGGGGGGCCGCTGGCTTCCCCACTCCTTCATCCGGGCCCCACTGAGGATTCCTAATCTGCCCTCTGTCGGCAACTCCTGGCACTTCCAGGACCCAGATACCTCAAATCACAGCCCCCAACACATTCGATCTTCATCTCACCCCCAACCCACCATCCTCCCTCTTCTCACTCCCATCAAGAAACACAGGGGCCATGGCTGCAGAGACACTCGGAGATAGAGAAGGACAACCTCGAGGACCTTCCTCCTTGGAAAGCCAGAAACCACACCACCCCTACCCACCCAAAGCCCGCTCACTCTCCTACTATACACTTAAGATTCTGGGAGGACTGATCCAGAGACCTACCAATTGGGTCTCACACACCAAGAACGAATCCAGACGATAAAACGCGACCTGCAGGGTTCCGCCCCAGACCGCACCACACGAACCCCACGCCAATGGCGGCGGATTTAAAAGAACATGCTACTGCGCAGGCGCGCTGCGAACAGCGTGCACGGGGTGGGGGTAGGGCTTCCCCACTCCCTCACCCCCGCCCCACTGAGCATTCTTAATCCGCCCTGGGTCCGCAATTCTTAGCGCCTCTGGGACACAGATACCTCAAATCAAGCCCCCAAGACGCCCGATCTTCATCTCACCCCCACCCCAACAACCCAACAAGAAAGACAAGGGCCATGCCTGCGGAGACAGCCAGAGGAAGAGGATAACCTCGAGGACCTTCCTCCTTGGAGGCAGGAAACCACATCACCGCTACCCACCCAAAGCCTGCTGGTTCTACTTCACACTTAAATTTCTGAGAGAACTGATCCAAACACCTACCAATTGGGTCTCACACACCAAGAATGAATCCAGACGGTAAGAAGCGACCTGCACAGCTCCGCACCCAGACTGCGCCACACGAACCCCACACCAATGGCGGCGGATTTAAAAGAACGAGCTACTGCGCAGGCGCACTGCAAACCACGTGCACGGGGTGGGGGTGGGGCTTCCCCACTCCCTCACCCCCATCCCACTGAGCATTCTTAATCCGCCCTGGGTCCGCAATTCTTAGCGCCTCTGGGACACAGATACCTCAAATCAAGCCCCCAAGACGCCCGATCTTCATCTCACCCCCACCCCAACAACCCAACAAGAAAGACAAGGGCCATGCCTGCGGAGACAGCCAGAAGAAGAGGATAACCTCGAGGACCTTCCTCCTTGGAGGCAGGAAACCACATCACCGCTACCCACCCAAAGCCTGCTGGGTCTACTTCACACTTAAATTTCTGAGAGAACTGATCCAAAGACCTACCAATTGGGTCTCACACACCAAGAATGAATCCAGACGGTAAGAAGCGACCTGCACAGCTCCGCACCCAGACTGCGCCACACGAACCCCACACCAATGGCGGCGGATTTAAAAGAACGTGCTACTGCGCAGGCGCGTTGCGAACCGCGTGCACGGGGTGGGGGTGGGGCTTCCCCACTTCCTCACCGCCGCCGCACTCAGCATTCTTAATCAGTGCTGGGTCCGCAATTCCTAGCGCCTCCGGGACACAGATACCTCAAATCAAGCCCCCAAGACGCCCGATCTTCATCTCACCCCCACCCCCACAATCCACCAAGAAAGACAATGGCCAAGCTTGCCGAGACAGCCGGAGGAAAGGCAGGACAACCTCGAGGACCGTCCTCCTTGGAGGCCAAAAAACACTCCACCCCTACCCACCCAAAGCCTGCTGGCTCCTTCTTCACACTTAAATTCCTGAGAAAACTGATCCGGAGACCTACCAACTGAATCGCAGACACCAAGAAGGAATCCAGACAGTAAGACGCGACCCGCACAGCTCTGCACTCCAGGCAAATGGCTGATTAAAAAGCGCATGGTACTGGGCAGGCGCAATGCGTCCCACGTGGGTGTGGGCGGGGGGGCCGCTGGCTTCCCCACTCCTTCATCCGGGCCCCACTGAGGATTCCTAATCTGCCCTCTGTCGGCAACTCCTGGCACTTCCAGGACCCAGATACCTCAAATCACACCCCCCAAGACACTCGATCTTCATCTCACCCCCAACCCCACCATCCTCCCTCTTCTCACTCCCATCAAGAAAGCAATGACCATGGCTGCAGAGACACTCGGAGGTAAAAGAGGACAACCTCGAGGACCTTCCTCCTTGGAAAGCCAGAAACCCCTCCACCCCTACCCACCCAAAGGCTGCTCGCTCTCCTACTATACACTTAAAATTCTGGGAGGACTGATCCAGAGACCTACCAATTGGGTCTGACACACCAAGAACGAATCCAGACGATAAAACGTGACCTGTAGGGTTCCGCACCCAGACCGCAGCACACGAGCCCCACGCCAATGGCAGTGGATTTAAAAGAACGTGCTACTGCGCAGGCGCACTGCGAACCACGTGCACGGGGTGGGGGGGGGGCTTCCCCACTCTCTCACCCCCTCCCACTGAGCATTCTTCATCTGCCCTGGGTCTGCAATTCTTAGCGCCTCCGGGACACAGATACCTCAAATCAAGCCCCCAAGATGCCCGATCCTCATCTCACCCCCACCCCCACAATCCACCAAGAAAGCCAATGGCCAAGCATGCGGAGACAGGCACAGGAAAAGCAGGACAACCTCGAGGACCTCCCTCCTTGGAGGCCAGAAACAATACCACCCCTACACACGCAAAGCTTGCTCACTCCCCTACTTCACACTTAAAATTCTGGGAGTACTGATCCAGAGACCTACCAATTGGGTCTCACACACCAAGAACGAATCCAGACGATAAAATGCGACCTGCAGGGTTCCGCCCCAGACCGCACCACACGAGCCCCACGCCAATGGCGGCGGATTTAAAAGAACATGCTACTGTGCAGGCGCGCTGCGAACCGCGTGCACGGGGTGGGGTGGGGCTTCCCCATTCCCTCACCCCCACCCCACTGAGCATTCTTAATCTGCCCTGGGTCCGCAATTCTTAGCACCTCCGGGACACAGATACCTCAAATCAAGCCCCCAAGACGCCCGATCTTCATCTCACCCCCACCCCAACAACCCAACAAGAAAGACAAGGGCCATGCCTGCGGAGACAGCCAAAGAAAGAGGATAACCTCGAGGACCTTCCTCCTTAGAGGCAGGAAACCACATCACCGCTACCCACCCAAAGCCTGCTGGTTCTACTTCACACTTCAATTTCTGGGAGAACTGATCCAAAGACCTACCAATTGGGTCTCACACACCAAGAATGAATCCAGACGGTAAGAAGCGACCTGCACAGCTCTGCACCCAGACCGCGCCACACGAACCCCACACCAATGGCGGCGGATTTAAAAGAACGTGCTACTACGCAGGCGCAGTGCGAATGGGGTGGGCTTTCCCCACTCCCTCATCCCCTCCCCACTGAGCATTCTTAATCCGCCCTCTGTCCGCAATTCCGAGCGCCTCCGGGACACAGATACCTCAAATCAAGTCCCTAAGACGCCCGATCTTCATCTCACCCCCACAACCCACCAAGAAAGGCAATGGCCCTGCCTGCCGAGACAGCTGGAGGAAAGGCAGGACAACCTCGAGGACCTTCCTCCTTGGAGCCCAGAAACCACTCCACCCCTACCCACCCAAAGCCTGCTGGCTCCTTCTTCACACTTGAATTTCTGAGAAAACTGATCCGGAGACCTACCAACTGAATCGCAGACACCAAGAAGGAATCCAGACAGTAAGACGCGACCCGCACAGCTCTGCACCCCAGGCAAACGGCTGATTAAAAAGCGCATGGTGGGCGCCTGGGTGGCTCAGTTGGTTAAGCGACTGCCTTCGGCTCAGGTCATGATCCTGGAGTCCCTGGATCGAGTCCCGCATCGGGCTCCCTGCTCGGCAGGGAGTCTGCTTCTCCCTCTGACCCTCCCCCCCCTCTCATGTGCTCTCTCTCATTCTCTCTCTCAAATAAATAAATAAAATCTTTAAAAAAAAAAAAAAAGCGCATGGTACTGGGCAGGCGCAGTGCGTCCCACGTGGGTGTGGGGGGGGCTGGCTTCCCCACTCCGTCATCCGGGCCCCACTGAGGATTCCTAATCTGCCCTCTGTTGGCAATTCCTGGCACCTCCAGGACCCAGATACCTCAAATCACACCCCCTAAGACACTCGATCTTCATCTCACCCCCAACCCCACCATCCTCCCTTGTCCCACTCCCATCAAGAAAGACAATGACCATGGCTGCTGAGACACTCGGCGGAAAAGGAGGACAACCTCGAGGAGCTTCCACTTTGGAGGCCAGAAACCCCTTCACCCCTACCCACCCAAAGGCTGCTCGCTCTCCTACTTCTCACTTCAATTTCTGGGAGGACTGATCCAGAGACCTATCAATTGGGTCTCACACACCAAAAACGAATCCAGACGGTAAGACGCGACCTGCACAGCTCCGCACCCAGACCGCGCCACGCGAACCCCACGCCAATGGGGGCTGACTTAAAAGAACATGCTACTGTGCAGGCGCACTGTGAATGGGGTGGGCTTTCCCCACTCCCTCATCCCCGCCCCACTGAGCATTCTTAATTTGCCCTCTGTCCGCAATTCTTAGCGCCTCTGGGACACAGATACGTCAAATCAAGTCCCCAAGACGCCTGATCTTCATCTCACTCCCACAACCCACCAAGAAAGGCAATGGCCCTGCCTGCCGAGACAGCTGGAGGAAAGGCAGGACAACCTCGAGGACCTTCCTCCTTGGAGCCCAGAAACCCCTCCACCCCTACCCACCCAAAGCCTGCTGGCTCCTTCTTCACACTTAAATTTCTGAGAAAACTGATCCAGAGACCTACCAACTGAATCGCAGACACCAAGAAGGAATCCAGACAGTAAGACGCGACCTGCACAGCTCTGCACCCCACGCAAATGGCTGATTAAAAGGCGCATGGTACTGGGCAGGCGCAGTGCGTCCCACGTGGGTGTGGGGGGGGGCCGCTGGCTTCCCCACTCCTTCATCCGGGCCCCACTGAGGATTCCTAATCTGCCCTCTGTCGGCAATTCCTGGCACTTCCAGGACCCAGATACCTCAAATCACACCCCCCAAGACACTCGATCTTCATCTCACCCCCAACCCCACCATCCTCCCTTGTCCCACTCCCATCAAGAAAGACAATGACCATGGCTGCTGAGACACTCGGCGGAAAAGGACAACCTCGAGAACCTTCCTCCTTGGAGGCCAGAAACCCCTCCACCCCTACCCACCCAAAGGCTGCTCGCTCTCCTACTTCTCACTTCAATTTCTGGGAGGACTGATCCAGAGACCTACCAATTGGGTCTCACACACCAAGAACGAATCCAGACGGTAAGACGCGACCCGCACAGCTCTGCACGCAGAACGCACCATAGGAACCCCACGCCAATGGAGGATATAAAAGAGTATGCTACTGGGCAGGTACAGTGTGTCCCACGTGTCTTGGGGGGTGCCGGCCTCCCCACTCCCTCATCTCAGCCCCACTGAATATTTCTATTCCTCCCTCTGTCGGCAATTCCTGGCACCTCTAGGATTCAGATACCTCAAATCATGGCCCAGGACACCCGATCTTCTTCTCAATCCCACCCCCACATCCACCATCCTCCCGGGTCCCACACCCACCAAGACAGACAATGGTCATGTCTGCGGAGACACCCGGAGGAAAAGGAGGACAACCTTGAGGACCTTCCTCCTTGGAGGCCAGATACCACACCACTCCTCCCCCCTCAAGGCCTGCTGGCTCCCTCTTCACCCTTAAATTCTTGAAAGGACTGATCTGGAGACTTACCACTTGAGTCTCAGACACCAAGAACGAATCCAGACGATAAGATGCGACCTGCACAGCTCTGCACCCAGACTGCACTGCACGAGCCCCACGCCAACAGGGGATTTAAAAGAACATGTTAGTAGGCAGGCTCACTGCAACCCACCTGTGTGTCATGGGGGTGGGAGCTTCACAGCTCTGCACCCAGAATGCGTTGCACAAACACAAACACACACACACACACACACACACGCCAAAGGGCGATGGGAAAGTTGGTGGCACTGGGCAGGTGAAGTGTATCTTGTGTGCTGGGTGGTCAGTGGCTTCGCCACTCCTTCATCCAGGCCCCACTGGGGATTCTTGATCTGCCCTCTGTTAGCAGTTCCTGAGTCTTCTAGGACAGAGATACCTTAAATCTTTCCCCCAATATTTGCCCCAATTTTGTCTACCCCCCCAAGTCCATTGTCCTCCCTTGTCCCTGCCTGCAATGATATCAAAGGCCATGGTGGGTGCTGTACCTGTGAAGAGAAGGGTGACGACCTTGAGGATATTTCTGCTCAGAGGTCAGGAACCACACAGACCCTACCTGTTTGAAACTCACTGGCTCCCCCCTCACCCCCACTCACACTTACCCTCCAGGGAGGATTTATCAGGGGACCTACAGACTGAGTCTCTGGCAGAATGAAAGAATCCACAGGGTATGATGCGGCCAGCACAACTCAGCATGAGGTATGCAGTGCACGTGCCCCACACCATTGGTCAATGCGGAGGCATGCGGCACTGAGCATGCCCACTTGTCCATTGGTGTGTGAGTAGGGGCCTTCCCACCCCTTTATCCTGGCCTACTTAGGATTCCCAAATCTGCCTTTTGCTGGCATTTTCTGGTGCCCCCAGGACCCAGATACCTCAAATCATTCCCCCAGGGCTTGCCTCATCTACATCTAATCCCCTCCCCTCCAAGGCCCACCTGATTCCCTTGTCCTGGCTCCAGACACAAGGACAAGGGCTGTTGTGCCTGCCTGTGAAGAGAAAATGCCTGATGAAACAGAAATCGAAACATACTCCACAGGATTTACACAAGACCACGAGTCTCATAATCTAATATTCAAAATGTCCAGAATATAATTCAAATTATTCAGAATATGAAGAACCAAGAAAAATTCTCAACTCACATAAAAAAAATTCTCAACTCACATGAGAAAGGCAATCAACTGACATCCATTCAGAAAAGGCTGTATGAACAGTTAAGAAAGGGAAGCCTCACTAAAATGGAAGTAGGAGGCCAGAAGGGAGATCTCTCACCCTATCACTTCTCCTCATTTGCAGACCCCAACAGGAAGATAGCTTTTAAGTCCATACTACTTTACTACCCAAGCAGGAGGGAGAAAGGTTTTCTCCTTTCCCAGCAACAGCCCAGCCAATGAGAGACTGTCACAACTCAGCCAATGAAAAACCAGTGCACTTGGAAATCCTAGTTTATTTCAGTGGACTCTGTGTCTCCCAGCTCCCCGTTTTCCTCTATAAAAAAGCATCCTTTTCTTTTGTTCTCCCAACTTGCCTATGGTTTTGCCATAGCTTACATGTCCCCAGTTATACTTCTCTGTTATTCTTAAATAAACCCATTTTTACAGATAAAATAACTGACAGTTTTATTTTGAAGGTTAACATTATTTGGCGATCAGAAGTGGGGTCCAGAGAAGACCCCCAACAACTCCAAGACTGGTGAGCAAAATCTGTCCTGGTAGCCACAGAGCCAGCTATGCTCACTGCTTTCTTGCCAACCCTAGAGTTTAAGGGTAAGTTTTCTCCTGGATTCAAGTTCTGCTCACTTTGTGTTTCGAGTTCTCCGGGCATTATTTGGGATCTGTTTTAAAGCTTTGTCCTATCTGAGAGTATTCTTTGGCTTTTGATCGGACTCCATTTGGAACCAGACTGGTCCTGTTAGAATTGTGCCTACTGGAACTATGTTAGCCTTTGGACTGTTCCTGTAGGAATTGTGTTGGCCTTTGGCCTGACTCCTTTTTAGAACCAGACTGTCCCTACTGGAACTGTGCTGGCCTTTGGTCTGATTCCTTCTGGAGGGACGCCTGGGTGGCTCAGTCGGTTAAGCGTCTGCCTTCAGCTCAGGTCATGATCCCAGGGTCCTGGGATCAAGTCCCGCATCGGGCTCCCTGCTCAGCGGGAAGCCTGCTTCTCCCTCTCCCACTCCGCCTGCT
The DNA here is from genome assembly GCF_964656455.1 of Halichoerus grypus. Taxonomy (NCBI): domain Eukaryota; kingdom Metazoa; phylum Chordata; class Mammalia; order Carnivora; family Phocidae; genus Halichoerus; species Halichoerus grypus. The sequence goes on from NC_135727.1 coordinate 90,089,766, forward strand.
TGTGTTCCCTCTCTCGCTGTCTCTCTCTCTCTCTCTCTGTGTCAAATTAAAAAAAAAAAAAAAAAAAAGAGATGATTCCTTCTGAAACCAGGCTGTTCCTGAAAAACTTCTAAGAAGTGGGACCCCAGTCATCAAAATACTTTAAGGGCACCCCTCTCTTTCTGGGACCCTGGCCGGTTTCATGTTTAAAAACTGCGGTTCCCTCCTCATGTGCATTTCTACCTAAATGGACCAACTTAGCTAAAAGTACACCAATGGCCATTATGGAAGACTTTTGATCTCCAAAACTTCTTTTTCTCAAAATTAAATTAGAAAGCCACTGTTCAAAATAACAAAACAAAACAAAAACAAAAACAAACAACAACAACAACAACAAAAGCCTATTTTAATTGGCAGCCTGAGGCTTCCAAACATTTTCAGGATTCTAAGTTTGCCTCATTGGAAAATAATATTTCTTTTTAAATTAAATTAAATCAAATCTAATTTAATTTAATTGAGAGAGAGAGAGCACGCTGGGGGAAGGGCAGCGACAGAGAATCTCAAGCAGGCTCTACACCAAGTGCGGGGTCTGACGCAGGGCTCGATCTTACAACCCTGAGTTCATGACCTGGGCCAAAACCAAGAGTCGGATGCTCCACCGACTGAGCCACCCAGGCGCCCCACGAAATACTATTTCTAAATTAACTGGGGCAAATGGACAATTAAAAGAAGTAAAAAGGGCTTCTGAGACCTCTTTCCCCACTCCACTGCTTTCTTTGTCTCCTGACATATGGCAGACATCTTGCGCTCGGGCCCCATCTCCGGTGCCATTTGCCTCTATTTTGTCTGCACCGATTCCACCTCTTCTATATCCCAATCCCTCATTCTAATCCTTTCTCCAAACTTCCCTCTCCCTCCAAAACTCTCCCCATTTCCTCCTCCCTGAACCTATTAAAACGTGACTCCTTTAAAGTTAAACATTTGGGGGATCCAAATAAGCCCCAAATTTCTTATGTTTCCTGGACTAAGGCCGAATTGGGGACTATAGTTAAAATGTTTTCCTAAAGTGACTGAGGACCCCTATAGGTTTGCTGCAGCATGTAACATAGTTACTCAAACTTTTACCAACCTGGTTTCTCAGTTTTATATCAGTTAGTCTACATGCTTTTTGGTGAAGACCAGGCCAAACATTGGATGAAACTAGCCTGATGGGAACATCTGGAAAGGTATTTAGAGAGATAACCACGCCCCCCCCCCCCACAACTTTTGGCAAGATGCTAGAACACTCACCAAAAATCTCTGCCAAGCAATTACAGTAGCTTTTCCTAAGACCGTTGATTGGAACGAAATTCAGGTTTATACAGAAAAGCCCAATGAACTTGTTCATGACTATTACAATCGACTTCAGATTGTTTTCAAAGAAAACTCTGGGTTTTTGTTAGATATTGAATCCACCTGGGTAGCATTTAACTCTATGTTTATTAATGGACTGAACCAGGATCTTTCTCTTTTAGTTGAAAGGACCAGGATGGAATGGGAAACCATGTCCATTCCAAGTTTAGTTAATTTGCCAAACCAGCTTGCTCACACTCTAGATGAGTCACCCAAAAGAAAGACCACTAAAATTCTCAACTTTCAACTCCAGCAAATAAAGGCCCCTAAACAAAACCCAAACCCTTTTAGTTTCTGCTAGTATTGCAAAGAACCAGGGCATTGGAAAAAAAGACTGTTATAAACGTAGGCATTCCAAGTGCCTTCAGCCCTCTAGCCAGGCTTTCCAATGTCCTCCTAACTTCCGGTGACAGGCCTCTGAGGAACCACGTGGGCTCTCCCCTCTCAATCAGCTCAGAGAAACCACTCTCGAGACTGGGACTGAATCTCTGTCTTTATAGACACCAGAGCTACACTCTTGGTGTTCAGTCTCACTGTTATAAAGCAGCCCCTGCCTTGGAGTCCTTAAAGTTCAAATAGGGGTGGGTCTCTAATAAACCTCAACAGGTTTGTGTCTCTGAACCTGTTCCCTTTTGTCTGCACCCTTTGAGAGATGCACACCCTTTCCCCCTTCGTTCCTCAACCCCTATTCATTTACTGGGCTGAGATTTCTTAGAAAAGTATCATGCCAGAATTCCTTTCTCCCAAAAGGGGGAAATAATTCCAGAATTTGACAGTAGCAATTAAAATAGCCAACAGGGGAATTAAATGACCCTTGACATCTTTTGTTTGCTCTATCTCTGATGCCACTGTAACTGAGTCCAGGGACACTGATCATTTGTTCCTATCAGAGCAGCTGCTAACCTCTTTATGAGCAAAATCTTCAACAGATATTGGCAGAATCCACAGTGTACCACCCATCAAGATTCAAATAGATCCCTCAAAACCTCTCCCTAGAATTAATCAATGCCTTATAAATAAAGAAACCTTTCAAGGCATCAACCCCATACTAGATTACAAAGCTCAGAGCCTCATTATCCCCTGCACTAGTTCCTCTAATACCCCTATTTTACCTGTGAGAAAACCCAAATGGCCGAGGATGGAAGATTATCCAAGACCCTGGAGCAATAAATAACATTGTTATCGATTGACACCCTGTTGTTCCTAACCCCATGTACTGCTGACATCCATTCTCACTGAAAGAAAATTTTTCACTGTAATTCATCCATGCAGGGCATTTTTAGTATTCCAGTTGACAAGGATAGCCAGTATCTTTTTGCTTTCACTTGGGAAAAAAGGCAATACACCTGGACAGTAATGTCCCAGGATTTCATAGAGAGTTCTTATATTTCACAAACCTTAAAAGCTGATTTGGATGATGTAAAGTTTTCTGCAGGCTCTACTTTGCTACAATACATAGATGATTTGCTTCTCTGCTCCCCTTCTCAAACCTCTTCACAGGAGGATCACATCCACCTGTTAAAAAATTTTGGCCTTAAAGAGACATAAAGTCTCCAAAGAAAAATTGCAGTTGGCTCAAACTCAGGTTCTATAGTTAGGGCATCTGATCTTGGAGCAAAGACCATGTTTAGATCCAGAAGAAACCCTTCACAACTGCTTAACACCGACAGATCACCTTTTGACTCCCTGTGACAATTTATCGGAAACTCCTCTAACCAATGCAGACTTTTCATGGCTTACTGATGGTTCTTACTTAAAGGATGAAAATGGTAGATATTGTGCTGGGTATGCTATTGCAACTCCTTTTGAAGTCATTGCGACAACACCTTTACCTTTGGCTACTTCAGCCCAACAGGCTGAGTTAGACGCCCTACTTAAGCTTGTACCTTGGCCAAGGGTAAAACCACAAACATTTATACCAATAGTCAGTACGCCTTTGGGGTAGCCCATGACTGTGAAATGTTATATGGAAATGAGATTTCCTTACTTCCAATGGGACTACAAATTTAAATGGCTCTTATGTCCAAAATGTATTAGATGCCATACTTTTACCAGCTGCTCTGGCTACTGTTAATGTTCCTGGGCATTCCAGACTCAACTCCTTGGACACCAAAGGAAACTACCTTGCTGATACTTCCACCAAAAATGCTTCCCTCCAGGAAACCAATAGTCAAACCTCTGTCATATTTCAAAGGGATGTTCTCCCAAATGATAATTTGGAAAAATTCACAAGAGATACCCAACAATTGGCCCCAGAGAGGGAAAAACAATATTGGAAATCTAATAATTGTTGGTTCAATATAAAAAGAGAACTCTGGGCGCGCCTGGGTGGCTCAGTCATTGGACGTCTGCTTTGGGCTCAGGTCATGATTCCAGGGTCCTGGGATCGAGCCCTGCATCGGGTTCCCGGCTCAGCGGGAAGCCTGCTTCTCCCTCTCCCACTCCGCCTGCTTGTGTTCCCTCTCTCACTGTCTCTCTCTCTCTGTCAAATAAATAAATAAATAAAAATCTTTAAAAAAAAAAAGAGAGAGAGAGAGAACTCTGGTTTGGACCAAATAACAATCTGGCTCTACCAGAAATCCTAAAATTCCCTTTGCTTTACACTATAGATGCATTAAACCATCAGTCTACTGACAAAATGATAGTGTTCATGAACCAATATTGGTGGGGAGATATTAATAAGGCTACAAAAAGTGCCTACCTCTGCCAGAAGGGAGGTGGGTGGGGGATGGGGGAAATAGGTGATGGGGATTAAGGAGGACACTTGTGATGAGCACTGTGTGATGTATGGAATTGTTTAACCACTGAAACTAATATAACACTGGAATTAAAAAGTTTTTTAATATTTTATTTATTCGTCAGAGAGAGCACGCACAAGCAGGGGGAGTGGCAGACAGAGGGAGAGGGAGAAGGAGGCCCCCCACTGAGCAGGGAGCCCGATGCAGGACTCGATCCCAGGACCCTGAGATCATGACCTGAGCCGAAGGCAGATGCTTAACTGACTGAGCCACCCAGGCACCCAGCATGGTTATTTTAAATAGAAACAATTAGACCTTTACAATATCGAAGTGGGTTAAAGAAGGCAGAGGCCAAGTGCATTGGACATCCTGTGACTATCTCTAAGGGTAAAATTCTGTAAGTTCCAAGGGGGTGGATCTGAGATTTACAAGGACCAGGGACAATGCTTTCAGCCAAGTTATTTGGAGGGTGTCTACAAATCTTGCCAACTGAGTCTTCATAGTGCCTTTAGTGTATTCAACTAACCCTAAGGATTGAGGATGATACACACCATGAAAGTGTTGTAAAACCAGACAAACAGCATAGACTCATTGAAACACCTGACTGGTAAAATGGATTCTCCAATCACTATGAAGTTCAAGAGGGATTCCCCAGGTTGGGATAATCTTTTTTAACAGAATTTTAGCTACAGCAGCAGTGGCCTGTCTACAAGGGAAAGCTTTGACCCAGTGAAAACCTACAAACCATGACTAAAATAATGTATATCCACAAGACAGGGGAAACTGTATGAAATCCATTTGTGTGAATGGGTTTCCCTGGATTATACTCTGGACAGGTGGGACAAGTGAGGTATGCACTTTTTAAAAACTTTTTATCTTTTTAATTATTTATTTATTTTTTGGAGCAAGAGAGGGTGGGGAGGGGCAGAGGGAAAGGAGAGACAAAATCTTAAGCAGGTTCCACGCCTAGTGCAGATCCCGATGAGGGGCTCAATCTCAGGACCCTGAGATCACAATCTGAGCCAAAATCAAGAGTCGGATGCTTAACCAACTGAGCCACCCAGCTGCCCCACTTTTTAAAAACTTTGTGCTGTCAAATAAATAAATAAAATCTTTAAAAATAAAATAAAATAACCATGCTTTGAAATACATATATACATAAAATTAAATAACCACCCATAGCAATTTTTCATAGTGCCCCTTTTTTTTATAAAGGCAGCTCCATTTTTAAAAATATTTATTTATTTGTGAAGAGAGAGAGAAGGAGAGAGAGAGTGAGAGCGCACACAAGCAGGGAGAGTGGCAGGCAGAGGCAGAGGGAGAAGCAGGCTCCCCATTGAGCAGGGAGCCCAAAGCGGGGCTTGATCCCAGGACCCCCAGATCATGACCTGAGCAGAAGGCAGATGCTTAACCGACTGAGCCACCCAGGTGCCCCAAACCATAAGAGACTCTTAACTATAGGGAACAAACCGTGGGTTGCTGGAGGGGAGGTGGGTGGGGGGATGGGGTAAATGGTTTTGCTGTTTTGCAAAGAGTTCATCAGCTATTGCTTCATGTTTGTACCTGCACCATATCTTCCCGAATGCCCTCAGCTAACTCAGTGGGCTCTTTCAGTATTTACTATGTTGCTTTCATGACCTCTTTAAGCAGGGGCCTCCAGGAGGCATACATGACTCTGGGTTTGCCCCCATAGGGAGAACTTTTCTCCCCTAAGTCAAAAAAAGTGCCAATAAATATTTTCAATTGTCTACTTGCACACACCTAGGGTTCTGGAACCATCATACAATTTGGAATTATCATGCTACTTTTTTTAAAAGATTTATTTATTTATTTTAGATAGAGAGCAGAAGGAGGGGCAGAGGGAGAGGGAGAGAGTCTCAAGCAGACTCCCCACTTCAGTGGGTTCACACTGTTCTCTTCTGAACACCAAATCTGTTCCCAAGCTCCTCCACCCCCCCCAGTCTACTCTATGCCCTGCTCGCAGATCCCCAGTAATCAGGGCATTACAAGAGGGTCATGAAGAGCTGGATGCAGTGGGCAACTGAACAGAGCAACGGCGATCACTGAGTAACCACAGTATCCAAGCACACCTACAAGCCCTCTCTCACTTACATCACCTAGGTAACAAACAGACCAGGGGTCTTAAAATTGAGCTTCCACAGATAGTCCACGGATGTCATCCAGGAGGTTGAGAAAGCAGGAACTGGTAGTTAGTGGTCTCAGACGGTGACAGTACCGAGACCACTGAAGTTCTGGCAGATAAACGGTTCTCAACTCCGCTACAAAGGGTTCCATATGAAGACGGAGAGTTTGAGGGGCCCCACTCCCAGCTGTGGTCTGTATATTTGCGTGGGGCTCAGCCAGATCTCAGGGTGGGGTGGGGGGCACTGGGGCCCAGGCCCAGGGTCTCAAGGGCAGCCCCACGGAGACGAGGTCAGGTGGGATGGCGCCTTTCCCTCTGCATCTGGACATGAACGCCTATGAACGGCATGCTGGTGTGGAATCCTTCAGTCTGAGGACAGAAACCCTCCTCCCCAAGCAACTCATGAAGTGGAACAGGACCTACAACGTTGCAAAAGCCGATGTCCTAATGTTGCCGCTGCTGACAAAGGCCACTGAAATGCGCAGCGCCCAGGCCATACCCACAACAGTATGGGATGCAGGTACGGCTGCAGACAGCAGCAAATAAAATCAGAAATACAGTCCACATTGTTGCCACTTCTGGTGTTGAGAACAGTCAGACTTCTGGGCACCCAGCAGAATGAGCTTTCCTGCCTGCGGAGTTTGTGAGACCCCAAGGACACTCCAGAGACCAGCTCCAACTTGCCGCTCCCCTTGCGAAAACCCCAAGCCACCAGCTGATGATGCCTGAAATTCCTTCACAAAGGAACAAGATGGTTTTGTTGTTTCATTCCACAGCTGGGTTTTGATGGCATGTGGCACTGATGTCCCCCTCCTCCCCAGCTGTTTAGCTAAATCCTGGGCATGAGGGCTTCCTAAGATCAAGGTCAGGCTATGGGGAGATGATGGAGGAAACACTAAGTATTGGGGGGCCTCTTATCTGTCCTCCTCTGGGGACCCTCTTTCTCTTTTATCAGATTTCCTCTCCCTCTTCACTAGTCCTGCTCGGTACCCAGTGCCCTGCTCACTGCCTCCTGACTGTCCTTCCTTCCAGAACCTCCCCATTACCCTCGCCCCATCCAAACTGCCCTGTTCTATGTTCCACACCCTCTGAGCCAATTCAGCAAGCTGACCACAGACAGCTGGGGAATAAATCTGGCACCGTATTTCATCTTCAGTTATGATCTTTAGGGAAAGAGGTTTTAACACAAAGAGTAATTCATTGGAGATAGGAGAGAGAGAGGTTTTTGAATAGCTGGGGCCTTTTATAGGGCCTTTGTGTTATTCTCTACATGCTATCCCACCTCACCCCCAGTCAGAAAGGCAGGGTTATAGTCCTGACTCTGCGAATGAACCAGTAATGTGATTTGCAGCAGAACACATCAGAGTTGGAATCCCATGGTCACTTCTGCTAAGGCATGTTTTAACACTCACGTTATGCTGCGGGGTGGGCAGTTGGTGCTGGGCCAACATTTCATGTCATGTGACCCTTGAGAGGCATTGGCGGGGGTGGGGGGGTGGCTTAGGAACTTGGGCTCCAGCACTAGACTGCCAGGATTCTAATCCATTTATGTGTTATGTAACTTTGGGGCAAGGAACCTAACCTTTCTCGCCTCAGTTTCTCTTTCTGTAAAATGGGGAAATAATGGCACCTGCCTGAAAATGTTGCTGTGGGGATGAAATGAATTAGCTAACGTCACAGAGCCCAGGTGCTCATTAAGAGCTAGTTCTTACTGTTATTAACGAAGGACTATGGCTACAGGACACGGATAGACAAGGTTGGAGCCTTGGCTCCATCCTCCACTAGTAGTGTGACCAAGAAGCAGGTCACATGTCGTGTGCCCCGGGTTCCTAATGTGCAAAACAGAGGTCACAATGGCCCACATCTCTTCAAAGGACGTTGTGAGGATTAAGAGCATTCCTGAGAAGCAGTTAACACAGTCTTGCACTGAATATCTGAATAAAAGGGAGCCGGTTAATGAACAGGTGAATTAGCTAGGCTGATGCTCCCTGGCGCACCCAATCTCTCTCCCTGGGGAAGTCAATACTGCCCTGCTTGGTTATTCCTTTTGAGACCCTGCATGGAAACTCATTTCAAGGACCGGCTCGAAAGCACCAACCAGTTCTGTCCTCCCAAAGCCCTGGTTGTGGAAATGATCAAATGGTGACCTCCAGAGTGCTTGCCTGGGGTGGCTTATCCCTCCTGGAGGGAAGAGAGCATGACAGATGCATCTTTTCTTCCCCGCAACCGTACCAAATGGGTGCCTGGCCTGTTGCAGGTGGATCCAGCCTCTCAGGATGTCACTGGGATAGCAGCACCTTCCTCTGGGGCTGCCTATTCTGCCATTTGTTCAGTGCCATGCTCTAAGCTGCACAAAAGCTCTTTTCTTTTGCGTGCCAGATCTCACCTCCTTCAAATGTCTTGAGGCTTTTGGCAAGAACCAACTGGAACCAGAAGTTCCTGCTTTGCTGCGCGCTTCCTAACGGCAGCCCAGCCCCCAGCCTGGGGATTCATCAGAGGGTCCCTGACTGAATCCAAGAGCAGATGTCACACAGGTCTCCTCTCCTCACCTCAAAAAGACTCCTTTTCTCAGAAACTGGGTATCTCTGAACGTTAGGACACAATCCAATGCCCAGCTCAAAGAGTCAGGAGGGAAGCTGAATTTTTGACTTCCTCAACTGGGCTTACATAAAGCGGCAAAGTCTGGTTCTCTGTCTTGTACCCTGTATCCAACCCCCTCAAAGTGAAATATTGTCATCTCTGAAATTCTCCTTAACTTTGTGATTCTCACTCAGCAACCATGATGACTTAAGTTAAATCAACCCACACTTCAAAATAGTCTTCGTAAGCAATTGCAACTGCTGTGAAACAGGAAGCTTTTTATGGAGGGGAAAAGCTTCAACTTGGACATTAATGGAGTCATGTCAAAAAAAACCCCCAAATGTTTATTATAGGCGGGGACGATCAGTCCTCACTTATGCACTGGGTACTTACTGTGTACCCAGCTCTGCATCACACTGCACCCAGACGGATGTGAAAAAAGAGGGGGTATCAACCCTTTTTCTTGCTTTAAGAGAGCCCATACTCTAGCTGGGATGAAAGGACGAAGGAGTTTAGAATTTTAGGAAGCATAAGAACAGTAGGTAGTTCCATTCACACTCTCAAGTACCAAGATCATCAGAGAGAGACAGATGATCAGCATGACTATGGAGCAAATCCTCAGGCAAGTTTACAGGACTGGCCTTGGAGCCTCTTCTTTGGGGCAAGTCAGCCAGGAGGCAAGAGTCAACAATGAATTACCAGGTAGAACAGCACAAATGATCACCATCAGGAATGAGAGAGGTGATATCACTACTGGTTCCTACGGATATTAGAAGGATAATTAAGGAAACATTAACTTTATACCAATAAATCTGACAATTTAGATGAAATGGACAATTTCGTCAAAAGAAAAAATTATCCAAGCTCACTCAAAAAGAAATAGATAACTAGATAGCGGGATGCCTGGGTGGCTCAGTCGGTTAAGCATCTGCCTTCAGCTCAGGTCATGATCCCAGGGTCCTGGAATCGAGTCCCACATCAGGCTCCTTGCTCCAGGCTCCTTGCTCAGCAGGGAGCCTGCTTCTCCCTCTGCCTGCCACTCCCCCTGCTTGTGCGCTCTCTCTCTCACTCTCTCTCTCTCTGACAAATAAATAAAATCTTAAAAAAAAAAAGATAACTAGATAGCTTCACTGGTGAATTCTACCAAATACTTAAGGGGAGGGGGGCGCCTGGCTGGCACGGTTGGAAGAGCATGTGACTCTTGATCTCGGGGTCATGAGTTCAAGCTCCACGTTGGGTGTAAGAGATGACTTAAAAATAATAAAATCTTTATTTATTTTTTTAAAGATTTTATGTATTTATTTATTTGACAGAGAGAGCGAGAGAGGGAACACAAGCAGGGGGAGTGGGAGAGGGAGAAGCAGGCTTCCCAATGAGCAGGGAGCCTGATGCAGGGCTCGATCCCAGGACGCTGGGATCATGACCTGAGCCAAAGGCAGGCACTTAACGACCGAGCCACCCAGGCACCCAAAAATAATAAAATTTTTAAAAAAGAAATAACTAGATGGCTTCACTGGAGAATTCTACCACATACTTAAGGGGGGAAAAAATACCAGTTCTATGCAAATTCTTTAAAACAGAAGAAGAGAAGGGGCGCCTGGGTGGCTCCGTCGGTTAAGCATCTGCCTTCGGCTCAGGTCATGATCCCAGGGTCCTGGGATCAAGCCCCGCATCGGGCTCCCTGCTCAGCGGGAAGCCTGCTTCTCCCTTTCCCTCTGCCTGCCGCTCTGCCTACTTGTGCTCTCTATCTCTCTGTCAAATAAATAAATTAAAAAAAAAAAAAACAGAAGAGGAGAAAATACTTCCAGACTCATTCTATGAGGCTGGCATTATACCCTGATACAAAAATCAGACCAAGACATTAGAAAACTACAGACCAATGTTTTTGTAATTACAGACACAAATTTTTAAACAAAATTTTAGCAAATCAAATACAACAATATATTAAAAGGATAACACATCATGGGAGCTAGGGCTTAATCCAGGGATGCAGGGCTGGTTTAACATTTGAAAACCAATGTTATTTCACCATGCTAACACATGAAAAGAAAAAAAAAAAGATATCATTTCAACAGAGGTAGACAAAAGCATTTTAAAAACTTCAACACTGATTTCTGATAAAACCTCTCAGCAAACAAGGAATAGAATAAACATTGCTCAACCTGATAATAGGCATCTATGGAAAATCACAGCTAACACCATACTTAATGGTGAAAGACGGAATGTTTTCTCCCTGACATTAGAAACAGGATAGGGATTTCCACTCTCACCACTTCTATTCAATACTGTACCAGAAGTCATAGCCACTGCAGTCAGGTAAGACAAAGAAATAAAACATCCACAATGGAAAACAAAAAGTTCTTATGATCACCTATATGATCATCCATGTAGAAAATACAATAGAAGCTATAAAAAAGCGAACGAAATGAAAAATTCTAAACAAAATTTTAGCAAATTTGAAAACGAAATTAAGAAAACAGTTCCACTCACAATAGCATCAAAAATATGAAATACTCAGGTATAACTCTGACAAAAGATATGTAAGACCTATACACAGAAAACTACAAAACATTGCTGAGAAAAATTAAAGACATAAATAAGTGGCCAGGTATACCTCGTTTATAGATCAGAAGACTCAATATTGTTAAGGTATCAATTCTACCCAGACTGGTCTATAGATTCAACACAATCCACTCAAAATCCCAGCAGGGTGTGCTGGTTTTTGGCTTTTGGGTTTGTCTGGGCAGCTATTAACAGCTGCTAATAGCAATGTAAACAGTCCCGTTCCTATGCATTCACCACAACAGGAGTATAATGTGGGGATTTTAGAGCCATGTAAGAGCCCGTAGGACAGACAGTCATAAGTAGAGGCAGTTACATAAATAATGGCTTTTCAGCAGTCACTCTGATATAGAATGAGAGAGATCAGTGTGGAATTCTAAGAAAGAGCTAATGACAAGCACCACACTGGGGTTATGGCCCTCAGCAGCTAGAGTGACTGGAGCTACTCCAGGGGCTGGAATGGTGAGGGGACCTGAGAGGAGAGTGAGTCTGCTCCAGCCACCTTTTTACCAAGTTCTTCGAGTTCTGACTCTTGTATTCCAAGGCAATTTCAGACAAGTAACTGATATAAACAGACTATTTTTCCAGTCTGCCCTTGTCCTAGAGAAATGGGCTTCAGGTAAATGACAGCATCCTGATTAAAACAAACAGGAAGCATTCAGAAATCTTGACAGAAAGAAAACAAAATTGTGTACTGAAGGCTGGGCAGATGGAGCCCTTCCTCTGTGTGATGACCCATATTAACGCAGCCAGAGAAAGTAATCAGGAAGAATACTCTCTCCGTGAGTTATCAATTTGATCAAGAGTTAGGTTCATTTGCGTATGCTTGCATTCACTTTTAGAGTTTGCTTTTTTGTCCCATACTTTCATGTTTACTTTTATTTTTTGACTATGTAGCTTCCCCCACTTTATTATGCATCACAAGAGGAAATGTTGGAAATGTAATGTTGTGAACACAAGCATTTGTTGTTGCCTTTAGATAAAGATTAATGTGGCGAGCAATGCTCTCAGGTCCCCTCTCTCTTAAGGAGCTTTACCCTATCGCTCAATAAACTTTGCTGCCCACCAAAAAAAAAAAAAAATTAATGTTGCTTTTTAAAACTAGATTGCAGGGACACCTGGGTGGCTCAGTGGGTTAAGCCTTCCGATCAGGTCATGATCCCGGGGTCCTGGAATCAAGCCCCCCATCGGGCTCCCTGCTCAGTGCGGAGCCTGCTTCTCCCTCTGCCTGCCGCTCCCCCTTGCTTGCTCTCTCTCTATGTCGCTGACAAATAAAATCTTTAAAAAAAATAAAACTAGATTGCAGTATGGTTTCAAGATAACCTGGTTCCAGGTCCTTAACATACTTCTGGAATTAACAGCAAAAAGAAAACCGACACGGCGAAATATCCAATTCCTAGCACCAATTGCTGGGGGACCCGGCTCCTCCAAGGAGCCCTGCTCTGTGGTCCTGGGGTCAGGGGCGGTCCACCAGGCAGGATTTCTGCTTAATAAAGTGACTTTTCCGATGATGCAATTTCAGCAGTGGAGAGAAGAATGGAAGCACTGCAAGAATGACTGCGAGGGGGCGGGGCTGGGCTTGTGACTGAGTTTAGGATGAACGGGCAACACACGAGGTCAGCCAACAACACCGCTGCACTAAGAGGCGGAGCATGGCTACGTGCCAGTGATCTCTGAATTTTGCTTCAGGAGTACCACCTTCAGCCCCTTTGACAAGTTAACACACTGAGGCACGGACATGGGATTCGAACTTGCTCACCATCACGAAAGCCCCACCGCCGCACGCCTCGAACTCCTGCCAAGCAACCACCGCGCGTGCGCCCAACCAGGGGCCGATTGGAGCTCGGCGCGCGACGGGGGCGGGGCTGACGTCCCTTCCGCGCACGGGATAAGCTTGGGATTGGGGAAAGCTCGCGTTGACCAATCAGATCCCAAAACGAGCCTTGGGGCCCGCTCCCTTCTCCTGGGATCCAATCGCTAGGCCCTGCACGCGCAAGCCACCGATTCAAAGTCAAGGAACCAAGAAGGGCGGGGCCGAAGAAGCTGCGACGGAAGCTTGGGAAAGGTGGCGTTCTCGGTGCTATAATGGGAGCTTACCTGGGACTTGGATGGGAACCGGGAGGATGAGCGGGGGCTGCGGACGGTCAAGGCAGTGCCACTCCTGCCTCCATCAGGGGCTTGGGCGCAATCCCCTTGCACGGGGGTGGTAGCAGCCCTTAGCGCCTCTCCAGCCCACACAATGGTTTGTTCCAGAATAGACGCCCCCTACCCAGTGGTACCTCCCAGAGCTGACTGTTCCATCTCTACCTCCTGAAGGGGTAGAACCTGGGAGGACGGTTCTATCTTGGACTGTTCCTCCCTACCTCCTGTAGGCCCCCTAGTGGTGTGATCAAGGAGGCTTCTACGCAAAGACCCTGTGAACCATTTCTCTCCCTCCTTCTCCACCCCCCCCCACCCCCAGTGGACCCTTCCGTCCCGGTCTCCCCGTGACACATACGCACTGCACATGGACGTCCCCAGCCCTGACCCTGAAGATCTTGCAGAGAGCAAAGGCCAAGGAATCCATCCGCCTGCCGCAAAGCTCCCACTCCAGGGGTGGGCTGAGGGTGTTGGTAATTGGACAGCATTGTGGCAACATCTGTCAAGATAAAAACTGGAAACTTCCTCCACTGGAATGTCAGCTCCCACGAACGTGTGACTTTTAGTTCCTTGACGTCTCCCCAGCACCTAGAGCGGTGTCCATCACTTACTAGGCACTCTTTAGGTGTTTGTTGCATGAGTGACTCCTTTGACTCACCAATTCTACTTGTAAGATTGTGTGCTAAAGAAACACTCACACGTGCACATAGCTGTGTGCACAAGGTTGGTATGAACGAACTACCGGGGGGAAACACTCTAAATGACCATTTATAGCTAATGATTTGCAAAATAAAATTAATGACTGGGGTTCATGTTATACCAGACCTGGACATGCAACTCCAAGAGGCTAGCGTCTGATCCCTGTGGGAGGAATGGGGCTGGGCTTTGCTCACCTCATTTCTGGCTCTACGTCACTCCCAGGGCTATCCTAGATGAGTAGCCTTGGAGAGGACTGGCTCTGGCCTGGGAGAGGACAGGTTTCCTGCTAAAGGATGGGGACTTAGCCATAGGACCACACTTTAAGAAAGATGTAAGGAGGGGCGCCTGGGTGGCTCAGTTGGTTAAGCATCTGGCTTCTGCTCAGGTCATGATCCCAGGGTCTGGGATCCAGTCCCGCATCAGGCTCCTTGCTCAGCGGGGAGCCTGCTGCTCCCTCTGCCTGCCGTTCCCCCTGCTTGTGCGGGCACTCTCTCTGACAAATAAATAAATAAATAAAATCTTTAAAAAAAGATATAAGGAAATAACTTTGGAGGGTAGTGCTAGTATCCCCTTTGCTTTACTGTGAGGAGACCATTATGTCTTCTTCCCCTGTGTCCCTTCTTAAACTTCCATGGGCTGTACTTGTAATTCAATGCTTCAGATTTTTTTCACTAGCAAGCATTTACTGTACATTTATTATATGTCAGGACCTGTTCTAAATTCTTCACAAATATTAACTCATATAATACTCCTTACAACAACCTAATGAGATAGTGTTGTGTTCTCCGTTTAACAAACGAGGCACCTGAGAAACAGAGAGGTTTAGCAACCTGCCAGAGGTCACACAGCTGGGAAATCCTGGAGCCGGGATTGGAACCAAGGCCATCTGGATCCAGTGTTCCATTCTCATACCTACATACTGCAGCGCCTTTCACTTTCTTTTTGTTGTGCTTGTACATATGTGTGAGCCTCCTGCACTAGACTGTGACACCTGAGGGTTTGTGTGGTGCCGGTGGGACTCCCAGATTTCCAGCAGTCGGGAGGGAGGCACCTGACATTATGTGGGCATCCCCGAGCAGAGGCTCACTTGGTGGCTAACCCCTCCTGCTTCCATCTTGAAGAAGACATCCAGAGCGCCCTCAGGGTGGGCACCATGGGGAGTGAGCCCCTGTGCACCGGACCCCAGGAAGAATGTTCAGGGCAGCTGGGAGAAGCTGAAGGGCCAGGACGCCATTCGGACTAATACAGTCAGCTCAAATTTCCTATAAGTTCAAATCATTTTTTTAAAAAGATTTTATTTATTTATTTGAGAGAGAGTGAGCGAGCGGGGGGGGGGGGAGAGGGAGAAGCAGTCAGCCACTGAGATGAGAAGGCATTGGGTCATAGTTTAATTAGCAGCATCCTTTCTTTCTTAAGTGTTAACTAGAATAATAGTGTGACTACATCTGAAACTAATGATGTACTCTATGTGGGCTAATTGCATTTAAATTAAAAAATAAAATAAACTAGTAGTGTGACACACAATCTGAGATTCAATGAGATATGATTGTTTAAAAAAACATTATGAAGGGGCACCTGGCTGGCTCAATTGGTAGAGCATGTGACTCTCCATCTCAGGGTTGTGAGTTCAAGCCCAAATTGGGCATGGAGCCTACTTTAAAAAAATTATGAAAACTTTAAATTTAAAATAAAGTTGTCTTAGGGGCGCCTGGGTGGCTCGGACCGTTAAGCGTCTGCCTTCGGCTCAGGTCATGATCTCAGGGTCCTAGGATGGAGTCCCGCATTGGGCTCCCTGCTCAGTGGGAAGTTGGTTTCTTCCTCTCCCTTTGCCCCTTACCCCCCTTGTGCACTTGTGTGCACGCAAGCAAGCACACAACACACACACTCTCTCTCTCTAATAAATAAATAAAATCTTAAAACAAAATAAAGAGAGGGCGCCTGGGTGGCTCAGTCGTTAAGCGTCTGCCTTCGGCTCAGGTCATGATCCCAGGGTCCTGGGATCGAGCCCCACATCGGGCTCCCTGCTCCACGGGAAGCCTGCTTCTCCCTCTCCCACTCCCCCTGCTTGTGTTCCCTCTCTCGCTGTCTCTCTCTCTGTTGAAAAATAAATAAAATCTTTAAAAAAAATAGAGTTCTGGAGATGGATGGTGATGGTTCACAACAATGTAAATGTACTTACTGCTACAGAACTATACACCTAAAAATCGCTAAGGTGGTAAAATTTATGCTGTATATATTTTACCACAATTTTTAAATACATAAGTAATTTTAAAAACACAGCAGTGGCCAAAGAAGATTGTTGTAGTGAAGGAGGAGGCCCTTTACCCACAGCTGCTGCAAATATTCATCCTGCAGGTCCTGGAATTCCAGGTGCTCATGGCTCTTGGAGGAGCTGGTACCTCTTTTTGGAATTCACCCCGGGATTCTCAGTCTCTTGATGCCCAGCAGACATTATCTAGCAGTCTCTGGTCCTCCTGAGGTCTTTGTCCCGGCGACATAGAGCAATTTGTGCTATTACTTACCTTGCCTGGGACTATGATCCCAACAGCTTAGATAAGTATCTCTTCTCCAAGGTGCCCAAGCTGAGAAGCTGACCAGCCTTCAGGATGACTTCTGACCCAGGCACACAGCTCCTGATAAAGGTCTGGGAATCAAAGCCTGAGCAATAAAAAGAGATTTCCCAACACCTTTAATGGATAGACTGCTGTCTAAACAGACCAAACGGGTATCAGGGATTTATCTTTTTCTGTAAGAAAAAAAAAAAAAACTCCCCACCTTTCTCATCGCCTGCACTTTGTTTTCCCTTTGAGTGCCTCCTCACCCAAATTTCTGAATCAAAGACAGTCGTCAGGTGACTTGGGGGGAAACAGCATATATCAGCCAGTTTTTCCTGGCTTTCAGCTTGCCCCATGTTTAGCTTTGCTCAAAGAAAACACTCCAACTAAAGTCAATACAACCGAAGAATTCCTGCTCCCCGTGAGCCATCTTTTGTCCTTTTCAAAAACACTTAGGTTATTGTCAAGGCTTAAGAATGCCAGGGCTTGTAAGGCTTTGGGCAACATATACCAGTGCTCTCTAAACCCTCCCACTGGGAAGGGAAGGATGAGTTTCCAATACTTTGTAGGAAGTTCCCATAATATTGGTATCAGAACCCAACAAGGTGAGCTGCATCAGGTAAGCGGTATGTTTATATTTTAAGCATTCATGAATTAAGAAAATGTAGAAAAGTAGATTCTTTTTGCTTTTTATCTTTTAAAAATTGTTACTGGGAGCGCCTGGGTGGCTCATTTGGTTGGGCGTCTGCCTTTGGCTCAGGTCATGATCCCAGGGTCCTGGGATCGAGCCCCGCATTGGGCTCCTTGCTCAAGGGGAGCCTGCTTCTCCCTCTCCCTCTGCCTGCCGCTCCCCCTGCTTGTGTTCTCTCTCTGTCAAATAAATAAATAAAATCTTTTAAAAAATTGTTACTGAAGTGAAGAAAAGTAGATTTTTAAATATGTCTTGGAAATCTAGTAGCTAATAAAAAGCATTCAATATGGAAGACAAAAAAAGTGTTGAGCAAATCTTCCATAAAGTTGCATAAACAGACAAAAGGCATGAAACAATAAAAAATAAAGTCTTAGGGGCACCTGGCTGGCTCAGTCAGTAGAGCATGTGACTCTTGATCTTGGGGTTGTAAGTTCGAGACCCAGGTTGGGTACAGAGATTACTTAAAAAATAAAATCTTTTTAAAAAATTAAAAAATAAAGTCTTAGTAAAGGTAATCTAGGATTAGATTAAGAAAACTTCCAGATACTGAGAACAGAGAAAAAAAGCAGAGAAAATTATAAAAAAAAAAAAAAAGGCAAGAATGATCCTTTAAAAATGAAGGTCATACGATGGACTCTGAAAAACAAACTGAGGGTTCTAGAGGGGAGGGGGGTGGGAGGATGGGTTAGCCTGGTGATGGGTATTAAAGAGGGCACTTTCTGCATGGAGCACTGGGTGTTATGCACAAACAATGAATCATGGAACACTACATCAAAAACTAATGATGTAATGTATGGTGATTAACATAACAATAAATTTTTTTTTTAAATGAAGGTCATGAGTATCCAACACAAATGAATAAAAACATAGACAAAGGTATATTACTGTAAAATTTCAGGAAATAAATAAATAAATAAAACCCTAAACAAAAAGATCATAAACAACCCAATAAAACATGCACAGGAGGGGCGCCTGGGTGGCTCAGTCGGTTAAGCATCTGCCTTCGGCTCAGGTCATGGTCCCAGGGTCTGGGATCGAGCCCTACATCGGGCTCCTTGCTCGTCAGGGAGCCCACTTCTCCCTGTCCTCCCCGCTTGTACTCTCTCACTGTCTCTCCTTCTCTCTCTCTCAAATAAATAAATAAAATCTTTAAAAAAATCAAACATGTACAGGAAATTTGACCAGACAAGAATATACATGGATGAAAATTAACACATGAAAATATGCTCAACAGGTTGAGCAAATTAAAACTCCAAGGAAATACCACTACACATCTTTTAGAATGGCTAAAATTAAAGAGACTGACCCCCCCTCCAAGTGTTCGTAAGGATATGGAACAACTGGAACCTTCATGCACTGCTGGTGGGGATGCAAAATGGTACGGTCACTTTGAAAACTATTTTGGCAGTTGGGCACTAATGCTGTAAAAAAAATAAGCTAAATAAATACACTCCTGATGAGTTAAAGAAAAAGAACTTATGGGACAAGAGGAGCAAGGAAAATTATTTATGGTGAATGTGAATTAAGACAGAAGACAGGGGCACCTGGGTGGCTCAGTCGGTTAAGCGTCTGCCTTCGGCTCGGGTCATGATCCCAGGGTCCTGGGATGGAGCCCCGCGTCGGGGGGTCTCTGCTCAGCGGGGAGCCTGCTTCTCCCTCTCCTTCTGCTTGCGGCTCTGCCTGCTTGTGCTCTCTCTCTGTCAAATAAATGAATAAAATCTCAAAAAAGAAAGACAGAAGGGGCGCCTGGGTGGCTCAGTCGTTAAGCGTCTGCCTTCGGCTCAGGTCATGATCCAGGGTCCTGGGATCGAGCCCCGCATCGGGCTCCCTGCTCGGCGGAGAGCCTGCTTCTCCCTCTCCCACTCCCCCTGCTTGTGTTCCCTCTCTCGCTGTGTCTCTCTCTGTCAAATAAATAAAATCTTTAAAAAAAAAAGAAAGACAGAAGACAATATTAAAAGCAAAGAGAGGAGTACACAGGGGTTCAAACAGTCTGGGGTTGAAAAGTGGCTGGCCCTTGAATAAGATACTTGTCTTCTCTTATCCTCAATTACCTCATCTACAGAATGAGGATAATTGAGCAGTAAGATTGTTTTTCTAATGAAAGAGGGATAATAACAGAGATTGCAATGTATTTATAGTGAAACACACCTATGATCCCCTGGGAGAAGCCATTCCTGACCCCCTGGGTTAAGGGCTCTCTCTTCTGTGTTCTGAGCGCCCTCTGGCTCTCCCCTGCATGACTGTCATCAAATTTGCTCTGTCGTTATCTTGTGGGTGGTCCTCTGGTCATTAACTATGAGCTCTTTCAGAACTTATCCCGTAGGAATCATTCTTATGTCCTCAGAGCAAGGATCCTGATTCCCAGCAAGTGCTCAAAGGTTTTTTAGGTTTTTGTTTTAAAATTTATTTGACAGAGAGAGACGACAAGCAGGGGGGAATGGCAGGCAGAGAGAGAAGGAGAAGCAGGCTCCCTGCTGCTCAGGGGGCCCGATGGGGGCTCCATTCCAGGACCCTGGGATCATGACCTGAGCAGAAGGCAGATGCTTAACTGACGGAGCCACCCAGGCGCCCCTGGTTTTGGTTTTGGTTTGGTTTTGGTTTTTGGTTTTTGTTTGAGTGGTGAGGATGACACCTGCTACTCACCTAATCAAGTATAGCCAAAGATGGAGTTCAGGACACACTACCCCAGAATATGGTACCTTGGCCTATTGAATATTTCAGCTATAGGAATTTGAGAAACTGAAGGTGCAGGCAGGATTTTCTGACCTTTCCCTGAAACAGCTCATAAGACCCTCATGTGAAAGGTGCCCTCTTTCACATGAAAAGAACATCCTTGAGCACCGGGCTCAGTTGGTTAAGCGACTGCCTGCCTTTGGCTCAGGTTATGATCCTGGGGTCCCGGGATCAAGTCCTGCATCAGGCTCTCCCGGCTCAGCGGGGAGCCTCCTTCTCTCTCTCCCTCTGCCTGCCGCTCCCCCTGCTCGTGCTCTGTCAAATAAATAAAATCTTTAAAAAAAAAAAAAAAAAAAGGAGCACCCTTCTCTCCAAAAACACAAAAACACTAAGAGGGATCCGAATGAACAGGTCCTGCTGTTTCCCCTAATTTACTACACTCGGTTCATACCTTTTCTTGTCCTATCATGTTTTTCCATGACTTTCCACTCTTCATCAAATCCAGCATAAAAATGCTCAGGTTGAACCACCTCCTCAGGTCATGTAAAACTTATTACATTAAGCCCCGCATCGGGCTCCGGGCTCGGCGGGAAGCCTGCTTCTCCCTCTCCCACTGCTTGTGTTCCCTCTCTCGCTGTCTCTCTGTCAAATAAATAAAATCTTAAAAAAAAAAAAACTTACTACATTAAATAAATGTCTGTTTTTCTCTTCACAGTCTTTTGTCACTGCTACTTGATCAGATCAGCCCTCATCTGGGGGCTGCATCGGCTCATTCACTAAAATCTTCCCATATACAAAAGGGTAGATGACCAGACCAGACTCTCAAAAAATATCTTTTGGATCAACACAACAGTGCCAGTCTGATTATCTTAGTTTTTAAGTGTGAGACCAATCTGCTTATTTTGGTGTTAAGTATTGAGGTAGAGGTCACCCAGCCTCCTATCAGCAGGATCACATATGCAAACCCAGTGACCAATGGACATGGGAATCCAGGTGGCCTCTTTCACGCCTACAGTGAGTCTCCTCTCCTGGTTTCCTCCTGCTTCCTGGCCACCCCACCCCACTCACTGTTTTTTCCTGGGTCCCTTCCCTGTGTTTCTCTTCTGCACTTCAACTGCTTTTCGGTTTACATCTGTCTGGCCCACCAGTGTGATAGTCCCCAGAGCAAGCACTATATGTACCAGTATGCTCTCTTATTCATCACAGCAATCGTTGTAATTCCTCTTTTAGAAATGAAGAGAAACGGGGCCCCTGGGTAGCTCAGTTGGTTAAGTGTCTGCCTTTGGCTCAGTTCCTGGGATCGAGCCCCGCATCAGACTCTCCGCTCAGCGAGGAGTCTGCTTCTCCCTCTCCATCTGCCTCTCCCCGAGCTCATGCTCTCTTTCTCCTCAAATAAATAGAATCTTTTTAAAAAATGAGGAAACAGACCTAGATGTCCAAAGGATGTAAATGCTTTTCGTACCATCAGTGTCAGAGCCAGGACTGAAACCCATGCCTAGTTCATGGCATAGCCCATAAGGAGACAAAGGAGGTAGGATCCAAGGTATTTTGCCTCAGCCAGTCCCCTTGGTTCCTTTTCTTCTTCGGAGGCCCTAATTTTTTCAGCCAGCTTTACAACCAGGTGACCTCTCACCTATTTTGTGGCAAATGGGGATCCCCTACATTTAGTCCCTTTGTATTTGAACCTTGGATTTTCAGTCCTTTGGGGTCAGGAAACATTATTAAACCTCTGTAAGAGGGAGAATTAATCATGGCTTTCTGTAATACCCTGCCATTCCCTAAGCAGGGTAGATTCTAAGTAGGGTATTCTTTCACAACTGTTTTAGGTTTCTTTTCAGAACTGTTTTATGGGGGTGCGCCTGGGTGGCTCAGTTGTTTGGCATCTGCCTTCGGCTCAGGTCATGATCCCAGGGTCCTGGGATCGAGCTCCACATCGGGCTCCCTGCTCAGCGGGGAACCTGCTTCTCCCTCTCCCACTCCCCCTGCTTATGTTCCCTCTCTAGCTCTGTCCAAATACATAAAATCTTTAAAAAAAAAAAAAAAACTGTTTTATGGGGGGTAAAGATACAAATGGAGTCTCAGAGATGAAACTTGCTGTCATTGTGTATAGGAATAGGGGTAGAAGATTGCAATCAGGCAGTTGAGGATTCTAAGGGAGATCTATTAGGCAAATGAAAGATTTTGTTGAAGAAGAGATTTGTGGCTGCTCCCTCCCATCTCCGAATAATTTTAAAAGATATGTTTGCAGGAGATGTAGCATTTTACCATGAGGCTTGCAGCACAAGTTCTTTCCTCCGTCTCCCCATAAACGGTCTCAAATGGCCTTAGTACTCTAGTTATATTTTTCTGTAGCACAAGATAATCATGTGATTTTTAAATTTTTTTTTACTGATGACTTCATCTGGGGCACTACATGAGGTCTGTTTGGCACATATTAGGATACTTCAAGATGAGAACAAAGCCTTTTAAGTCAAATGATATATATACACGTAATATTCACATAAATGGCTCAGTCGGTTAAGCATCTGCCTTCAGCTCAGGTCATGATCCCGGGGTTCTAGGATCGAGCCCCTCATCGGGCTCCCTGCTCAGCGGGGAGCCTCCTTCTCCCTTTCCCTCTGCCACTCCCCCTGCTTGTGCGCTGTCGAATAATAAAATCTTTTTTTTTTTTAAAGATTTTATTTATTTATTCATGAGAGACAGAGAAGCAGAGGGAGAAGCAGGCTCCCAAGGAGCAGGGAGCCCAATGCGGGACTCGATCCCAGGACCCTGGGATCATGACCTGAGCCGAAGGCAGACGCCCAACCATCTGAGCCACCTAGGCGCCCTCAAATAATAAAATCTTCAGGGGTGCCTGGGTGGCTCAGTCGGTTAGGCATCTGCCTTCGGCTCAGGTCGTGATCCCAGGGTCCTGGGATCGAGCCCCGCGTTGGGCTCCCTGCTTGGCGGGAAGCCTGCTTCTCCCTCTCCCACTCCCCCTGCTTGTGTTCCCTCTCTCGCTGTCTGTCAAATAAATAAAATCTTTAAAAAAAATTTTAAAATCTTTAAAAAATATTTACATAAACATCAGATTGTAACTAAAATCATCATATAGGTCGTCAGATTCTTCCTCATTCACTTTCAGAAGCTTTTACTGAGAAAAGATCGAAGGCTTTGAATTTAGAACTTCAATCCCCAAATCTGCTTCTTACTGAAGGCAGAGACGATCCTTTTTTTTTTTTTTAAGATTTTATTTATGTATTAGAGAGCGAGCGAGCGAGAAACAGCATGAGAGGGGAGAAGGTCAGAGGGAGAAGCAGGCTCGCCGCCGAGCTGGGAGCCCGATGTGGGACTCAATCCCAGGACTCCAGGATCATGACCCGAGCCGAAGGCAGCTGCCCAACCGAGCCACCCAGGCGCCCCAGAGACGATCAATTCTGGGACAATTCTGACTTCCCTTCTTTGTTAAGGATTTGATGACATCATAAACGTACAGAACCTAGTACAGAGAAGTGACTAACAGATGATACACACCTTATAAATATGAGTTATTAGGGGCGCCTGGGTGGTTCAGTCTGTTAAGTGTCTGCCTTCGGCTCAGGTCATGGTCCCAGGGTCCTGGGATCGAGCCCCGCATCGGGCTCCCTGCCCCGTGGGGAAGCCTGCTTCTCTCTCTCCCACTCCCCCTGCTTGTGTTCCCTCTCTTGCTGGGTCTCTCTCTGTCAAATAAATAAAATCTTTAAAAAAAAGTCACTGTTGATCTTACAAAAAATATATATATATATAAAATTTCAAAAAAAAGTACTATTTTCAAGAACCTCAAATTCCTAGGAATAAATTCACAGAAGATGTGCAAGACTTTTTTGGACAAAACTGCAAAACTTTATTGAGAGAATTTTAACCATTTTTCAACACAAGAACAAAACTTTACTGAGAATTTTAGCCACTTTTCAACACAGGAACAAAACTTTACTGAGAGAATTTTAGCCACTTTTCAACACAAGAAGTGCCCACGTGGCTTCAGCCTGTCTTCGTTTAAATCTGCGGTTTCCATTCACCTGTAAAAGAAACGTAACATTACTTTGCAGAACTTTATTCAGACAACACTAAAAGGCATAGAAATGACACTTTCTAATACCACAAAGAAAGGAATGGTTCAAGTTCAGAAAAGATTAAACCCAATGCATTTATACTCAGGTAGTTTTGAATAGAAAGCAAAAATTTCTTATACTGTTAATAAGAATCCAACCAACCAAGAAGAAACCTAAGAAACAAAAGCAGCTTTTAAAAAGTTACCAATTAAATATTTTTATTTGAGAAAACCTTCAGAATATAAGATTATCTAAAACAGTAATGTCTTGCTTTGAATTGCTTAAGTGAAATAAATAGAAAGGCTAGTATTGCATTTGTTTTGACTGTATTGTGGAAAGTGCAGAACGGTACTTTAAGCTAGTTTAGCCCTTATGTGGTTGTTTGAAGTAGGGTGACCATCTGTCCCTGTTTTCACCCATATGCCTGCCGTAATTATGAACAGTGCCTCTTTATACACTTAAGTGTGTGCCCATCTGCACACATTATATGGTCACACCAGTTTTAAGTCATTTACCATCAAGGTAACATCAAATCGTGAAGGAGAAACAGTACCATTTCTCAGGTTGGCCAGAAAAAAGGGGGCAGGATGGGGGGAGAAAAAGAAAGAAACTGGAAAGCCAAATATATATTCAATATCTGTTACTGTCTTGTTCCTGTCTTGTTCATATTCTTTACTGTGTATACTTGGCTTTTGTCCATTTTCTTCAAAATTATGTAAACTAGTGGATCCTCTATTCATAAATATTTTCTAAAAGAGCCATCTCTTTGATTTATCTGTTAGTTGGATTATTTTTTTTTCCCAATGATTCATACCAGTCTTCTATTAAGAATCTCTCCTTGGGGGGCACCTGTGGCTCAGTCGGTTAAGCATCTGCTTTCGGATCATGATCCCAGGGTCCTGGGATGGAGCCCCATGTCCCATGTTAGGCTCCCTGCTCAGCGGGGAGTCTGCTTCTCCCTCTCCCTCTGCCCCTCCCCCCTGCTAGTGCCTGTGCCTGGTGCTCTTTCTCAAAAAAAAAAAAAAAAAAATCTCTCCTTGGGGCACACCTGGGTGGCATAGTTAATCATCCAACTCTCAGTTTTGGCTCAGGTTGTGATTTCAGGGTCATGATCTCAGGGTTGTGAGAGCCCACCAGCCTGTTTCTCCCTCTCCCCCTGCTTGTGTTCCCTCTCTTGCAGAGTCTGTCAAATAAAAGTCTTTTAAAAATTTTTAAAAAAGGGGGATCTCTCTAAAAGTATCTGAAATTATCAGCTCTTGGCTAAAGAACTTACATTTAAAAGAAATTGTTTTCCTACTTTGTAATTTATATGGCTTTGACCCAACCTATGCCTAATAGTCTGTAAGTCAGCCATTTGGGATCTGAACTACATTTCAAATAATTTTTATATGTGAACTCGGTTATTGAAGTAACAACAAAGTTACCTCTGTTATTAAATATATAACATTGCTAAAAACAGACGCGCTATAATTTGCATGCTTAATGGATCACATACCTGCCTCGGGCATCTTAAGGGGCTCTAGATTTGCAAGTCCCCTCCCTTTGACAGCAGGACCATCTCCACACTCACCCCCAGTCTTTTCATCAGCCAGTTCCTTTTGATTAGGTTCCGGGGCAGGCCCTTGAAAATAAAAAAGTGATTAATTTAAGTGGTAAAACATGAGATATGAATAAAGGAAATAATATTCATTTCCTCAGTGTTACGAAATAAAAGCCTTAGGCTAGTGTGGTAGTAAATGTGGTAAGAATTACAAGAGCATTATTTCAGGGGTCCGTTACCAGAAACTAGTAACGCAGGGTTTTATTACCCTCTTCCTTTTTCAAAACTGCCCTCAGACAATTCAGGTGTCCCCTTTGTACTTATCTACACTGTACTTGTCATTATACTTGCCAGTGACTTGAGTCTCTGACTAGATTGTGAGTTCAAGGCTGAAAGCATGTCTCTCATACTTAGCATGTGATGTGGCAAGAGCAGACGTCAATAAACGTTGAGGGGAAAGAAGTCTTAAAACCCAAAATTGATAAAAATTCTGCAAACCAATTGCTTTGTCATCAAAAATGTGCAGAACCGTTCCAGATTAAAAAAAAACTGTATGTGGGGCGCCTGGGTGGCTCATTCAGTTAAGCATCTGACTCTTGATTTCAGCTCAGGTCATGATCTCAGGGGTCGGGAGATCGAGCCCCATGCACATGTGCATCAGGCTCAGTAGGGATGTGACTGAGATTCTTTCCCTCTGCCCCTGCCCCGCTCTCACTTGCTCTTTCAAATAAATAAATCAATCTTTAAAAAAAACTAAGTGCAAATGCATGATCCTAAACTGGACTCTGGATCCAAAAAAATTATATGAAGGAAAATTATCAGGACAACTGGGGAAATTGATTTACACTGTATATCAAAGGTTTTCCGCTGTCAAGTTTCTGTCCAGTGGTTAGCCCAGAGAATGACTTTCTTTGTTCTGAGGATATACACACACTTAGGTACTTTGGGTAAAAGATCATAATAGTTGAACCTTATATAAATGATTAAACAGTAGTAATAGTAAACATACCAATAAATGTGTGTGTATATATATAAAGGAAAGGGAAGAAGATATGAAAGCAAAGTGGTAAAAAATATTGACAATCGGTGACTCCAGATGAAAATTTTGTATAAATATATGTATAATTGTACTACCCTTGTAAATTTTCTGTAAATTTTGTGGTTTGGAACTACAAAGAATAAAAAGAAAATATATGACATTGTACTTCAGAAGCCAGTAGTTACTTCATTTTTAATTGTGGTTTAAAAATGCATAACATAAAATACCCCAACTTTACCATTTTTAAGCGTACAGTTCAGTATGGAGGACCTTTTCTGCAACATTAGTAGCAACTATGAATGGACTTTACATAGTTTTTCTGTATTATGAAACCTTTATTTTAAAAAATGACAGTCTAAGGATAAACCATAATACATGTACAATTCTAGTATTTTGCCGTAGTGTACTAAGGGCAGTGAGCAGCAACTCTACAAAGTCTGAAGTCTACACCATGGGTAGGAATTAAACTACAATTAAAATGTAATTTTCTTTAGCTGAGTGTATTTGCAGAACTATGACAAATCTTACTTTGTTAAAATAAAGTTATACTTAGGTCCAAAGGCCCTATGTGTAATGTTCCATAAGTGAATCCCATGCACAACAAAGAACCAAAAGAAGAGCAAAGTTATTTGTGAGTAACAATAAGTACACTATTTTACGGTGAAAATAAAGGCAGGGTAGAAAGAAATGAATGGACGTTGTGGTCAGTCATTTTCTAGAAACCTTAAACAGTGGCCTGAATTATGTAAAGATCTTGCTTCAAAACGGTCTTCAGCTCAGGTCATGATCCTGGAGTCCCTGGATCGAGTCCCGCATCGGGCTCCCTGCTCGGCAGGGAGTCTGCTTCTCCCTCTGACCCTTCCCCCTCTCATGTGCTTTCTCTCCCTCATTCTCTTTCAAAATAAATAAATAAAATCTTTTAAAAAAAAAAATACCATATACTGGGAATACTATGTATCTGGGAGAAATACTTTTGTCTCATATTAATTTCAGGATAATTAACCTTTTGGTTTTTCTTTTTTTAGATTTTATTTATTTGAGAGAGTGATCAAGTGTGAGAGAGAGAGCACGAGCAGGGGGAAAGGGAGAAGCAGAATCCCCACTGAGCAGAGCGCCCAATGCGGGGCTCCATCCCAGGACCCTGAGATCATGACCTGAGCTGAAGGCAGATGCTTAACCAACTGAGCCACCCAGGGGACCCTCTTTTGGTTTTTCTAACCATAGAAAAATGTAAACTCCTTTTAAGAGCCACTTTAAAAAAAACACAAATTTTGTTTTCAGTAGTCAAATGGCTCTTTGATAAACACAATCCTTGAGCCTTCATTTTCTCATTCACAAAATGGGGAAAGCTTACTATACTGAGGAACCGCCCTAGGTTGCAAACTATATCCTCTTCACTTTTCCAGCCAATTTCCAGGCAATGTTTGAGATTCCTTTCTGTTGTTGTCTTCCCTTCTGTTACAAGTATATCACGATGCGTGAAACGCACATGCACTTACACCCCCCCCCCCAAGAGGGTATTCTCCTTCCCTTTCCCTTCACCTTGAACCACAGATGCTCCTTTTTTCTCTTGATCAGGTATAATATCCTTACGTTCAGTCGGTGGCTCCTCTCCTTGAGGTTGCTCAGCAGGAGGCAGCTGGGCCTAGGGGTACGCATATGTGTATGTAAACAGATAAAAACTTGTGCTGTTAATACACATCAATAATATAAATACCTGGAATACAATGGAAGATGACAGGGTAGGAGGATTCTAAGCTCACTTCATCCCATATACACACCTAGATAATAACCACGTAAGTGTAAATAACCCAGAAAAAAGACCCGAAGACTGGCAGAACAGACTCTCCACAGCTAGTAAAGAGGTCACATACAAAAGGAATTTATAAAATGGTTTAATGGCACCACCACCAACAAAAATCTAAAGACATTTCTCCAATACTATTCAATATACTTATTCTTAATAAAATTACTCTTCCCACAGAGGCTACTCCAAAAGAGTCATCCTCAAAGCCTTTGGAAGCCATTTTCATCTATGTTGGGATGGATGTGTGCAATCGGTTGTTTATAAGCATGAAAAGAAAGTCATCAGGTATATTTCCCAGGAACACAACCGCATCCATCCAAAAAATAACAATGTAATGCTCCTGGAGAAATGCTCCTTACCATGGAAAATCCTTATCAGTATCTATACTAGCTCAACATTTCCACAAAAATAAATTTGTACTAATAAAAAACAAAAGTTCAAGTACTTACAACCACAGGCCCAACCGGCTGCGAAGATTTTTCATCATCTCGTCTTGCTCTAGGTCTGAATGTTGATCTTACTTGCCAATTCATATTCATCACTGAAAATAGAACACTGGGATTTGGAAAATACACTTGAGAGGACGGTTACATTTGACCACTTCTCTGGCCAAATGGAGACGTGTGCTTTTTGTCTCAACACAGAATATTTTTAAAGTTAGTCTAATGGTAATTTAATTGTGCATGCTCTCCACTCACACCAAATCTGGCAGCTTGCAAAGGCAACTGCTCACCTCATGGCCAGGCTGACGGAGAAATTAAGTAAGGCACATGATTAAGACAAGAATATATTTTGAAAGGGATCTGGTTTCACAACTTGATTCACCATCATGGAGACATTTAAGAAAATACCACCAATAAAGAAAAAAGAAAATACCAGAGAATGAAGAACTGAGTATCTACTATTGTTCGCACACTCTGATTTACTAAGCCCTTTCTTTCCACACCTCCAATAAAGTTTTACGGGGATACTTAACCACATTCATTGTTGATAGACTGTCTCCTATTATTTTTGCGCTAGAATCGCAAAGTTGAGTGCCTGCAATCAAGATTGCACGTGGCACTCTCCTCTCTTGGTCCTGTTTGGTACACTCCAAGTCTCAGGGAGGCAACCACACAACAATCCCCCTTTCTAGGGAGTTTCTTTACCACTGGACTTGCCACTTACCCAGGGCCCCCAGACTCTGAGAACTCCCGAGTCTGTGCCCTGTTGGCAGTTCCTTGTGCCTCCAGGACTCCAATACCTCAAATAATGCCAAGACAACTCCATCTTCATCTGACCCTCATCTGTCCCCAGCTCACCCTCCTCCCTTGTCTTGTTCTGCCACCACATCAAGGGCCATGGTGGCTGTGACGTCCATAAGAAGACCACCTCAAAGACTGTCCTCCTCAGGGGCTAGGAACCACCCTGCCCTGACCCCCCCAAAAATCTACTGGTTCCCTCCTCACGGTTACTGATCTGCCGACACACCAATTGAGTCTCAAGCAGCAAGAAAAGAATCCAGACAATAAGAAAAGACCCCACACAGCTCAACACCCAGAAGTCATTGCAATACCCCACACCTGAGGGTGAAGATGCAGCAGTGCAAGGCATGCACACTGCTTCCCCACCCCTTGCCTAGGCCCCCCTGGAAATTCCTAAATATTCCTTCTCTCAGCAGTTCCTAGTGCCTCCATGACAACCCCAACCCCTATGAAAAGGATGATCTTGAGGACTTTTCCTCAGGGGCTAGGAACCACGCCATCCCTACTAGCCCCAAAGCCGGCTGGCTGAGCCCGCACGCTCAAACGTAAGTTCCTAGGGAGACTAATCTGAGGACCAATCAATTGAGCCCCCGTCAGTGAGAAAGAATACAGAGAGCAGGATGCAAGCCACACAGCTTCACAACCAGAAAGCACTGCACTTGTACCAAACAAATGGCCGCTGGGAAGGAGAACAACAGTGCGCATGTGCAGAGCCGGGCAGCCACAAGTGGGCGGGGCTTCCCCCACTCCTTCATCCGGGTACCACCGGGCATTGCAAAATCAGCCGTCTATCAGCAGTTCCTGGCACCTCCAGGACACGGACACCTCAAATCAAGCCCCCAGACTCCCTATCTTCATCTCACCCCCGCCCCAACAACCCAACAAGAAAGACAAGGGCCATGCCTGCGGAGACAGCCAAAGGAAGAGGATAACCTCGAGGACCTTCCTCCTTAGAGGCAGGAAACCACATCACCGCTACCCACCCAAAGCCTGTTGGTTCTACCTCACTTAAATTTCTGAGAGAACTGATCCAAACCTACCAATTGGGTCTGACACACCAAGAATGAATCCAGACGGTAAGAAGCGACCTGCACAGCTCCGCACCCAGACTGCGCCACACGAACCCCACACCAATGGCGGCGGATTTAAAAGAACGTGCTACTGCGCAGGCGCACTGCGAACCACGTGCACGGGGTGGGGGTGGGGCTTCCCCACTCCCTCACCCCCGCCCCACTGAGCATTCTTAATCCGCCCTGGGTCCGCAATTCTTAGCGCCTCCAGGACACAGATACCTCAAATCAAGCCCCCAAGACGCCCGATCTTCATCTCACCCCCACCCCCACAATCCACCAAGAAAGACAATGGCCAAGCTTGCCGAGACAGCCGGAGGAAAGGCAGGACAACCTCGAGGACCTTCCTCCTTGGAAGCCAAAAAACACTCCACCCCTACCCACCCAGAGCCTGCTGGCTCCTTCTTCACACTTAAATTCCTGAGAAGACTGATCCGGAGACCTACCAACTGAATCGCAGACACCAAGAAGGAATCCAGACAGTAAGACGCGACCCGCACAGCTCTGCACCCCAGGCAAATGGCTGATTAAAAAGCGCATGGTACTGGGCAGGCGCAATGCGTCCCACGTGGGTGTGGGGGGGGGCCGCTGGCATCCCCACTCCTTCATCCGGGCCCCACTGAGGATTCCTAATCTGCCCTCTGTCGGCAACTCCTGGCACTTCCAGGACCCAGATACCTCAAATCACAGCCCCCAACACATTCGATCTTCATCTCACCCCCAACCCACCATCCTCCCTCTTCTCACTCCCATCAAGAAACACAGGGGCCATGGCTGCAGAGACACTCGGAGATAGAGAAGGACAACCTCGAGGACCTTCCTCCTTGGAAAGCCAGAAACCACACCACCCCTACCCACCCAAAGCCCGCTCACTCTCCTACTATACACTTAAGATTCTGGGAGGACTGATCCAGAGACCTACCAATTGGGTCTCACACACCAAGAACGAATCCAGACGATAAAACGCGACCTGCAGGGTTCCGCCCCAGACCGCACCACACGAACCCCACGCCAATGGCGGCGGATTTAAAAGAACATGCTACTGCGCAGGCGCGCTGCGAACCGCGTGCACGGGGTGGGGGTAGGGCTTCCCCACTCCCTCACCCCCGCCCCACTGAGCATTCTTAATCCGCCCTGAGTCCGCAATTCTTAGCGCCTCTGGGACACAGATACCTCAAATCAAGCCCCCAAGACGCCCGATCTTCATCTCACCCCCACCCCAACAACCCAACAAGAAAGACAAGGGCCATGCCTGCGGAGACAGCCAGAGGAAGAGGATAACCTCGAGGACCTTCCTCCTTGGAGGCAGGAAACCACATCACCGCTACCCACCCAAAGCCTGCTGGTTCTACTTCACTTAAATTTCTGAGAGAACTGATCCAAAGACCTACCAATTGGGTCTCACACACCAAGAATGAATCCAGACGGTAAGAAGCGACCTGCACAGCTCCGCACCCAGACTGCGCCACACGAACCCCACACCAATGGCGGCGGATTTAAAAGAACGTGCTACTGCGCAGGCGCGTTGCGAACCGCGTGCACGGGGTGGGGGTGGGGCTTCCCCACTTCCTCACCGCCGCCGCACTCAGCACTCTTAATCAGTGCTGGGTCCGCAATTCCTAGCGCCTCCGGGACACAGATACCTCAAATCAAGCCCCCAAGACGCCCGATCTTCATCTCACCCCCACCCCCACAATCCACCAAGAAAGACAATGGCCAAGCTTGCCGAGACAGCCGGAGGAAAGGCAGGACAACCTCGAGGACCTTCCTCCTTGGAGGCCAAAAAACACTCCACCCCTACCCACCCAAAGCCTGCTGGCTCCTTCTTCACACTTAAATTCCTGAGAAAACTGATCCGGAGACCTACCAACTGAATCGCAGACACCAAGAAGGAATCCAGACAGTAAGACGCGACCCGCACAGCTCTGCACCCCAGGCAAATGGCTGATTAAAAAGCGCATGGTACTGGGCAGGCGCAATGCGTCCCACGTGGGTGTGGGGGGGGGCCGCTGGCTTCCCCACTCCTTCATCCGGGCCCCACTGAGGATTCCTAATCTGCCCTCTGTCAGCAACTCCTGGCACTTCCAGGACCCAGATACCTCAAATCACAGCCCCCAACACATTCGATCTTCATCTCACCCCCAACCCACCATCCTCCCTCTTCTCACTCCCATCAAGAAACACAGGGGCCATGGCTGCAGAGACACTCGGAGATAGAGAAGGACAACCTCGAGGACCTTCCTCCTTGGAAAGCCAGAAACCACACCACCCCTACCCACCCAAAGCCCGCTCACTCTCCTACTATACACTTAAGATTCTGGGAGGACTGATCCAGAGACCTACCAATTGGGTCTCACACACCAAGAAAGAATCCAGACGATAAAACGCGACCTGCAGGGTTCCGCCCCAGACCGCACCACACGAACCCCACGCCAATGGCGGCGGATTTAAAAGAACATGCTACTGCGCAGGCGCGCTGCGAACCGCGTGCACGGGGTGGGGTGGGGCTTCCCCATTCCCTCACCCCCACCCCACTGAGCATTCTTAATCCGCCCTGAGTCCGCAATTCTTAGCGCCTCTGGGACACAGATACCTCAAATCAAGCCCCCAAGACGCCCGATCTTCATCTCACCCCCACCCCAACAACCCAACAAGAAAGACAAGGGCCATGCCTGCGGAGACAGCCAGAGGAAGAGGATAACCTCGAGGACCTTCCTCCTTGGAGGCAGGAAACCACATCACCGCTACCCACCCAAAGCCTGCTGGTTCTACTTCACACTTAAATTTCTGAGAGAACTGATCCAAACACCTACCAATTGGGTCTCACACACCAAGAATGAATCCAGACGGTAAGAAGCGACCTGCACAGCTCCGCACCCAGACTGCGCCACACGAACCCCACACCAATGGCGGCGGATTTAAAAGAACGAGCTACTGCGCAGGCGCACTGCAAACCACGTGCACGGGGTGGGGGTGGGGCTTCCCCACTCCCTCACCCCCATCCCACTGAGCATTCTTAATCCGCCCTGGGTCCGCAATTCTTAGCGCCTCTGGGACACAGATACCTCAAATCAAGCCCCCAAGACGCCCGATCTTCATCTCACCCCCACCCCAACAACCCAACAAGAAAGACAAGGGCCATGCCTGCGGAGACAGCCAGAAGAAGAGGATAACCTCGAGGACCTTCCTCCTTGGAGGCAGGAAACCACATCACCGCTACCCACCCAAAGCCTGCTGGTTCTACTTCACTTAAATTTCTGAGAGAACTGATCCAAAGACCTACCAATTGGGTCTCACACACCAAGAATGAATCCAGACGGTAAGAAGCGACCTGCACAGCTCCGCACCCAGACTGCGCCACACGAACCCCACACCAATGGCGGCGGATTTAAAAGAACGTGCTACTGCGCAGGCGCGTTGCGAACCGCGTGCACGGGGTGGGGGTGGGGCTTCCCCACTTCCTCACCGCCGCCGCACTCAGCACTCTTAATCAGTGCTGGGTCCGCAATTCCTAGCGCCTCCGGGACACAGATACCTCAAATCAAGCCCCCAAGACGCCCGATCTTCATCTCACCCCCACCCCCACAATCCACCAAGAAAGACAATGGCCAAGCTTGCCGAGACAGCCGGAGGAAAGGCAGGACAACCTCGAGGACCTTCCTCCTTGGAGGCCAGAAAACACTCCACCCCTACCCACCCAAAGCCTGCTGGCTCCTTCTTCACACTTAAATTCCTGAGAAAACTGATCCGGAGACCTACCAACTGAATCGCAGACACCAAGAAGGAATCCAGACAGTAAGACGCGACCCGCACAGCTCTGCACCCCAGGCAAATGGCTGATTAAAAAGCGCATGGTACTGGGCAGGCGCAATGCGTCCCACGTGGGTGTGGGGGGGGGCCGCTGGCTTCCCCACTCCTTCATCCGGGCCCCACTGAGGATTCCTAATCTGCCCTCTGTCGGCAACTCCTGGCACTTCCAGGACCCAGATACCTCAAATCACACCCCCCAAGACACTCGATCTTCATCTCACCCCCAACCCCACCATCCTCCCTCTTCTCACTCCCATCAAGAAAGACAATGACCATGGCTGCAGAGACACTCGGAGGTAAAAGAGGACAACCTCGAGGACCTTCCTCCTTGGAAAGCCAGAAACCCCTCCACCCCTACCCACCCAAAGGCTGCTCGCTCTCCTACTATACACTTAAAATTCTGGGAGGACTGATCCAGAGACCTACCAATTGGGTCTGACACACCAAGAACGAATCCAGACGATAAAACGTGACCTGTAGGGTTCCGCACCCAGACCGCAGCACACGAGCCCCACGCCAATGGCAGTGGATTTAAAAGAACGTGCTACTGCGCAGGCGCACTGCGAACCACGTGCACGGGGTGGGGGGGGGGCTTCCCCACTCTCTCACCCCCTCCCACTGAGCATTCTTCATCTGCCCTGGGTCTGCAATTCTTAGCGCCTCCGGGACACAGATACCTCAAATCAAGCCCCCAAGATGCCCGATCCTCATCTCACCCCCACCCCCACAATCCACCAAGAAAGCCAATGGCCAAGCATGCGGAGACAGGCACAGGAAAAGCAGGACAACCTCGAGGACCTCCCTCCTTGGAGGCCAGAAACAATACCACCCCTACACACGCAAAGCTTGCTCACTCCCCTACTTCACACTTAAAATTCTGGGAGTACTGATCCAGAGACCTACCAATTGGGTCTCACACACCAAGAACGAATCCAGACGATAAAATGCGACCTGCAGGGTTCCGCCCCAGACCGCACCACACGAGCCCCACGCCAATGGCGGCGGATTTAAAAGAACATGCTACTGTGCAGGCGCGCTGCGAACCGCGTGCACGGGGTGGGGTGGGGCTTCCCCATTCCCTCACCCCCACCCCACTGAGCATTCTTAATCTGCCCTGGGTCCGCAATTCTTAGCACCTCCGGGACACAGATACCTCAAATCAAGCCCCCAAGACGCCCGATCTTCATCTCACCCCCACCCCAACAACCCAACAAGAAAGACAAGGGCCATGCCTGCGGAGACAGCCAAAGAAAGAGGATAACCTCGAGGACCTTCCTCCTTAGAGGCAGGAAACCACATCACCGCTACCCACCCAAAGCCTGCTGGTTCTACTTCACACTTCAATTTCTGGGAGAACTGATCCAAAGACCTACCAATTGGGTCTCACACACCAAGAATGAATCCAGACGGTAAGAAGCGACCTGCACAGCTCTGCACCCAGACCGCGCCACACGAACCCCACACCAATGGCGGCGGATTTAAAAGAACGTGCTACTACGCAGGCGCAGTGCGAATGGGGTGGGCTTTCCCCACTCCCTCATCCCCTCCCCACTGAGCATTCTTAATCCGCCCTCTGTCCGCAATTCCGAGCGCCTCCGGGACACAGATACCTCAAATCAAGTCCCTAAGACGCCCGATCTTCATCTCACCCCCACAACCCACCAAGAAAGGCAATGGCCCTGCCTGCCGAGACAGCTGGAGGAAAGGCAGGACAACCTCGAGGACCTTCCTCCTTGGAGCCCAGAAACCACTCCACCCCTACCCACCCAAAGCCTGCTGGCTCCTTCTTCACACTTGAATTTCTGAGAAAACTGATCCGGAGACCTACCAACTGAATCGCAGACACCAAGAAGGAATCCAGACAGTAAGACGCGACCCGCACAGCTCTGCACCCCAGGCAAACGGCTGATTAAAAAGCGCATGGTGGGCGCCTGGGTGGCTCAGTTGGTTAAGCGACTGCCTTCGGCTCAGGTCATGATCCTGGAGTCCCTGGATCGAGTCCCGCATCGGGCTCCCTGCTCGGCAGGGAGTCTGCTTCTCCCTCTGACCCTCCCCCCCCTCTCATGTGCTCTCTCTCATTCTCTCTCTCAAATAAATAAATAAAATCTTTAAAAAAAAAAAAAAAGCGCATGGTACTGGGCAGGCGCAGTGCGTCCCACGTGGGTGTGGGGGGGGCTGGCTTCCCCACTCCGTCATCCGGGCCCCACTGAGGATTCCTAATCTGCCCTCTGTTGGCAATTCCTGGCACCTCCAGGACCCAGATACCTCAAATCACACCCCCTAAGACACTCGATCTTCATCTCACCCCCAACCCCACCATCCTCCCTTGTCCCACTCCCATCAAGAAAGACAATGACCATGGCTGCTGAGACACTCGGCGGAAAAGGAGGACAACCTCGAGGAGCTTCCACTTTGGAGGCCAGAAACCCCTTCACCCCTACCCACCCAAAGGCTGCTCGCTCTCCTACTTCTCACTTCAATTTCTGGGAGGACTGATCCAGAGACCTATCAATTGGGTCTCACACACCAAAAACGAATCCAGACGGTAAGACGCGACCTGCACAGCTCCGCACCCAGACCGCGCCACGCGAACCCCACGCCAATGGGGGCTGACTTAAAAGAACATGCTACTGTGCAGGCGCACTGTGAATGGGGTGGGCTTTCCCCACTCCCTCATCCCCGCCCCACTGAGCATTCTTAATTTGCCCTCTGTCCGCAATTCTTAGCGCCTCTGGGACACAGATACGTCAAATCAAGTCCCCAAGACGCCTGATCTTCATCTCACTCCCACAACCCACCAAGAAAGGCAATGGCCCTGCCTGCCGAGACAGCTGGAGGAAAGGCAGGACAACCTCGAGGACCTTCCTCCTTGGAGCCCAGAAACCCCTCCACCCCTACCCACCCAAAGCCTGCTGGCTCCTTCTTCACACTTAAATTTCTGAGAAAACTGATCCAGAGACCTACCAACTGAATCGCAGACACCAAGAAGGAATCCAGACAGTAAGACGCGACCTGCACAGCTCTGCACCCCACGCAAATGGCTGATTAAAAGGCGCATGGTACTGGGCAGGCGCAGTGCGTCCCACGTGGGTGTGGGGGGGGGCCGCTGGCTTCCCCACTCCTTCATCCGGGCCCCACTGAGGATTCCTAATCTGCCCTCTGTCGGCAATTCCTGGCACTTCCAGGACCCAGATACCTCAAATCACACCCCCCAAGACACTCGATCTTCATCTCACCCCCAACCCCACCATCCTCCCTTGTCCCACTCCCATCAAGAAAGACAATGACCATGGCTGCTGAGACACTCGGCGGAAAAGGACAACCTCGAGAACCTTCCTCCTTGGAGGCCAGAAACCCCTCCACCCCTACCCACCCAAAGGCTGCTCGCTCTCCTACTTCTCACTTCAATTTCTGGGAGGACTGATCCAGAGACCTACCAATTGGGTCTCACACACCAAGAACGAATCCAGACGGTAAGACGCGACCCGCACAGCTCTGCACGCAGAACGCACCATAGGAACCCCACGCCAATGGAGGATATAAAAGAGTATGCTACTGGGCAGGTACAGTGTGTCCCACGTGTCTTGGGGGGTGCCGGCCTCCCCACTCCCTCATCTCAGCCCCACTGAATATTTCTATTCCTCCCTCTGTCGGCAATTCCTGGCACCTCTAGGATTCAGATACCTCAAATCATGGCCCAGGACACCCGATCTTCTTCTCAATCCCACCCCCACATCCACCATCCTCCCGGGTCCCACACCCACCAAGACAGACAATGGTCATGTCTGCGGAGACACCCGGAGGAAAAGGAGGACAACCTTGAGGACCTTCCTCCTTGGAGGCCAGATACCACACCACTCCTCCCCCCTCAAGGCCTGCTGGCTCCCTCTTCACCCTTAAATTCTTGAAAGGACTGATCTGGAGACTTACCACTTGAGTCTCAGACACCAAGAACGAATCCAGACGATAAGATGCGACCTGCACAGCTCTGCACCCAGACTGCACTGCACGAGCCCCACGCCAACAGGGGATTTAAAAGAACATGTTAGTAGGCAGGCTCACTGCAACCCACCTGTGTGTCATGGGGGTGGGAGCTTCACAGCTCTGCACCCAGAATGCGTTGCACAAACACAAACACACACACACACACACACACACGCCAAAGGGCGATGGGAAAGTTGGTGGCACTGGGCAGGTGAAGTGTATCTTGTGTGCTGGGTGGTCAGTGGCTTCGCCA
The DNA here is from genome assembly GCF_964656455.1 of Halichoerus grypus. Classification (NCBI taxonomy): domain Eukaryota; kingdom Metazoa; phylum Chordata; class Mammalia; order Carnivora; family Phocidae; genus Halichoerus; species Halichoerus grypus. The sequence continues at coordinate 90,128,734 of NC_135727.1, forward strand.
CTCCTTCATCCAGGCCCCACTGGGGATTCTTGATCTGCCCTCTGTTAGCAGTTCCTGAGTCTTCTAGGACAGAGATACCTTAAATCTTTCCCCCAATATTTGCCCCAATTTTGTCTACCCCCCCAAGTCCATTGTCCTCCCTTGTCCCTGCCTGCAATGATATCAAAGGCCATGGTGGGTGCTGTACCTGTGAAGAGAAGGGTGACGACCTTGAGGATATTTCTGCTCAGAGGTCAGGAACCACACAGACCCTACCTGTTTGAAACTCACTGGCTCCCCCCTCACCCCCACTCACACTTACCCTCCAGGGAGGATTTATCAGGGGACCTACAGACTGAGTCTCTGGCAGAATGAAAGAATCCACAGGGTATGATGCGGCCAGCACAACTCAGCATGAGGTATGCAGTGCACGTGCCCCACACCATTGGTCAATGCGGAGGCATGCGGCACTGAGCATGCCCACTTGTCCATTGGTGTGTGAGTAGGGGCCTTCCCACCCCTTTATCCTGGCCTACTTAGGATTCCCAAATCTGCCTTTTGCTGGCATTTTCTGGTGCCCCCAGGACCCAGATACCTCAAATCATTCCCCCAGGGCTTGCCTCATCTACATCTAATCCCCTCCCCTCCAAGGCCCACCTGATTCCCTTGTCCTGGCTCCAGACACAAGGACAAGGGCTGTTGTGCCTGCCTGTGAAGAGAAAATGCCTGATGAAACAGAAATCGAAACATACTCCACAGGATTTACACAAGACCACGAGTCTCATAATCTAATATTCAAAATGTCCAGAATATAATTCAAATTATTCAGAATATGAAGAACCAAGAAAAATTCTCAACTCACATAAAAAAAATTCTCAACTCACATGAGAAAGGCAATCAACTGACATCCATTCAGAAAAGGCTGTATGAACAGTTAAGAAAGGGAAGCCTCACTAAAATGGAGGTAGGAGGCCAGAAGGGAGATCTCTCACCCTATCACTTCTCCTCATTTGCAGACCCCAACAGGAAGATAGCTTTTAAGTCCATACTACTTTACTACCCAAGCAGGAGGGAGAAAGGTTTTCTCCTTTCCCAGCAACAGCCCAGCCAATGAGAGACTGTCACAACTCAGCCAATGAAAAACCAGTGCACTTGGAAATCCTAGTTTATTTCAGTGGACTCTGTGTCTCCCAGCTCCCCGTTTTCCTCTATAAAAAAGCATCCTTTTCTTTTGTTCTCCCAACTTGCCTATGGTTTTGCCATAGCTTACATGTCCCCAGTTATACTTCTCTGTTATTCTTAAATAAACCCACTTTTACAGATAAAATAACTGACAGTTTTATTTTGAAGGTTAACATTATTTGGCGATCAGAAGTGGGGTCCAGAGAAGACCCCCAACAACTCCAAGACTGGTGAGCAAAATCTGTCCTGGTAGCCACAGAGCCAGCTATGCTCACTGCTTTCTTGCCAACCCTAGAGTTTAAGGGTAAGTTTTCTCCTGGATTCAAGTTCTGCTCACTTTGTGTTTCGAGTTCTCCGGGCATTATTTGGGATCTGTTTTAAAGCTTTGTCCTATCTGAGAGTATTCTTTGGCTTTTGATCGGACTCCATTTGGAACCAGACTGGTCCTGTTAGAATTGTGCCTACTGGAACTATGTTAGCCTTTGGACTGTTCCTGTAGGAATTGTGTTGGCCTTTGGCCTGACTCCTTTTTAGAACCAGACTGTCCCTACTGGAACTGTGCTGGCCTTTGGTCTGATTCCTTCTGGAGGGACGCCTGGGTGGCTCAGTCGGTTAAGCGTCTGCCTTCAGCTCAGGTCATGATCCCAGGGTCCTGGGATCAAGTCCCGCATCGGGCTCCCTGCTCAGCGGGAAGCCTGCTTCTCCCTCTCCCACTCCGCCTGCTTGTGTTCCCTCTCTCGCTGTCTCTCTCTCTCTCTCTCTGTGTCAAATTAAAAAAAAAAAAAAAAAAAAAGAGATGATTCCTTCTGAAACCAGGCTGTTCCTGAAAAACTTCTAAGAAGTGGGACCCCAGTCATCAAAATACTTTAAGGGCACCCCTCTCTTTCTGGGACCCTGGCCGGTTTCATGTTTAAAAACTGCGGTTCCCTCCTCATGTGCATTTCTACCTAAATGGACCAACTTAGCTAAAAGTACACCAATGGCCATTATGGAAGACTTTTGATCTCCAAAACTTCTTTTTCTCAAAATTAAATTAGAAAGCCACTGTTCAAAATAACAAAACAAAACAAAAACAAAAACAAACAACAACAACAACAACAAAAGCCTATTTTAATTGGCAGCCTGAGGCTTCCAAACATTTTCAGGATTCTAAGTTTGCCTCATTGGAAAATAATATTTCTTTTTAAATTAAATTAAATCAAATCTAATTTAATTTAATTGAGAGAGAGAGAGCACGCTGGGGGAAGGGCAGCGACAGAGAATCTCAAGCAGGCTCTACACCAAGTGCGGGGTCTGACGCAGGGCTCGATCTTACAACCCTGAGTTCATGACCTGGGCCAAAACCAAGAGTCGGATGCTCCACCGACTGAGCCACCCAGGCGCCCCACGAAATACTATTTCTAAATTAACTGGGGCAAATGGACAATTAAAAGAAGTAAAAAGGGCTTCTGAGACCTCTTTCCCCACTCCACTGCTTTCTTTGTCTCCTGACATATGGCAGACATCTTGCGCTCGGGCCCCATCTCCGGTGCCATTTGCCTCTATTTTGTCTGCACCGATTCCACCTCTTCTATATCCCAATCCCTCATTCTAATCCTTTCTCCAAACTTCCCTCTCCCTCCAAAACTCTCCCCATTTCCTCCTCCCTGAACCTATTAAAACGTGACTCCTTTAAAGTTAAACATTTGGGGGATCCAAATAAGCCCCAAATTCCTTATGTTTCCTGGACTAAGGCCGAATTGGGGACTATAGTTAAAATGTTTTCCTAAAGTGACTGAGGACCCCTATAGGTTTGCTGCAGCATGTAACATAGTTACTCAAACTTTTACCAACCTGGTTTCTCAGTTTTATATCAGTTAGTCTACATGCTTTTTGGTGAAGACCAGGCCAAACATTGGATGAAACTAGCCTGATGGGAACATCTGGAAAGGTATTTAGAGAGATAACCACGCCCCCCCCCCCACAACTTTTGGCAAGATGCTAGAACACTCACCAAAAATCTCTGCCAAGCAATTACAGTAGCTTTTCCTAAGACCGTTGATTGGAACGAAATTCAGGTTTATACAGAAAAGCCCAATGAACTTGTTCATGACTATTACAATCGACTTCAGATTGTTTTCAAAGAAAACTCTGGGTTTTTGTTAGATATTGAATCCACCTGGGTAGCATTTAACTCTATGTTTATTAATGGACTGAACCAGGATCTTTCTCTTTTAGTTGAAAGGACCAGGATGGAATGGGAAACCATGTCCATTCCAAGTTTAGTTAATTTGCCAAACCAGCTTGCTCACACTCTAGATGAGTCACCCAAAAGAAAGACCACTAAAATTCTCAACTTTCAACTCCAGCAAATAAAGGCCCCTAAACAAAACCCAAACCCTTTTAGTTTCTGCTAGTATTGCAAAGAACCAGGGCATTGGAAAAAAAGACTGTTATAAACGTAGGCATTCCAAGTGCCTTCAGCCCTCTAGCCAGGCTTTCCAATGTCCTCCTAACTTCCGGTGACAGGCCTCTGAGGAACCACGTGGGCTCTCCCCTCTCAATCAGCTCAGAGAAACCACTCTCGAGACTGGGACTGAATCTCTGTCTTTATAGACACCAGAGCTACACTCTTGGTGTTCAGTCTCACTGTTATAAAGCAGCCCCTGCCTTGGAGTCCTTAAAGTTCAAATAGGGGTGGGTCTCTAATAAACCTCAACAGGTTTGTGTCTCTGAACCTGTTCCCTTTTGTCTGCACCCTTTGAGAGATGCACACCCTTTCCCCCTTCGTTCCTCAACCCCTATTCATTTACTGGGCTGAGATTTCTTAGAAAAGTATCATGCCAGAATTCCTTTCTCCCAAAAGGGGGAAATAATTCCAGAATTTGACAGTAGCAATTAAAATAGCCAACAGGGGAATTAAATGACCCTTGACATCTTTTGTTTGCTCTATCTCTGATGCCACTGTAACTGAGTCCAGGGACACTGATCATTTGTTCCTATCAGAGCAGCTGCTAACCTCTTTATGAGCAAAATCTTCAACAGATATTGGCAGAATCCACAATGTACCACCCATCAAGATTCAAATAGATCCCTCAAAACCTCTCCCTAGAATTAATCAATGCCTTATAAATAAAGAAACCTTTCAAGGCATCAACCCCATACTAGATTACAAAGCTCAGAGCCTCATTATCCCCTGCACTAGTTCCTCTAATACCCCTATTTTACCTGTGAGAAAACCCAAATGGCCGAGGATGGAAGATTATCCAAGACCCTGGAGCAATAAATAACATTGTTATCGATTGACACCCTGTTGTTCCTAACCCCATGTACTGCTGACATCCATTCTCACTGAAAGAAAATTTTTCACTGTAATTCATCCATGCAGGGCATTTTTAGTATTCCAGTTGACAAGGATAGCCAGTATCTTTTTGCTTTCACTTGGGAAAAAAGGCAATACACCTGGACAGTAATGTCCCAGGATTTCATAGAGAGTTCTTATATTTCACAAACCTTAAAAGCTGATTTGGATGATGTAAAGTTTTCTGCAGGCTCTACTTTGCTACAATACATAGATGATTTGCTTCTCTGCTCCCCTTCTCAAACCTCTTCACAGGAGGATCACATCCACCTGTTAAAAAATTTTGGCCTTAAAGAGACATAAAGTCTCCAAAGAAAAATTGCAGTTGGCTCAAACTCAGGTTCTATAGTTAGGGCATCTGATCTTGGAGCAAAGACCATGTTTAGATCCAGAAGAAACCCTTCACAACTGCTTAACACCGACAGATCACCTTTTGACTCCCTGTGACAATTTATCGGAAACTCCTCTAACCAATGCAGACTTTTCATGGCTTACTGATGGTTCTTACTTAAAGGATGAAAATGGTAGATATTGTGCTGGGTATGCTATTGCAACTCCTTTTGAAGTCATTGCGACAACACCTTTACCTTTGGCTACTTCAGCCCAACAGGCTGAGTTAGACGCCCTACTTAAGCTTGTACCTTGGCCAAGGGTAAAACCACAAACATTTATACCAATAGTCAGTACGCCTTTGGGGTAGCCCATGACTGTGAAATGTTATATGGAAATGAGATTTCCTTACTTCCAATGGGACTACAAATTTAAATGGCTCTTATGTCCAAAATGTATTAGATGCCATACTTTTACCAGCTGCTCTGGCTACTGTTAATGTTCCTGGGCATTCCAGACTCAACTCCTTGGACACCAAAGGAAACTACCTTGCTGATACTTCCACCAAAAATGCTTCCCTCCAGGAAACCAATAGTCAAACCTCTGTCATATTTCAAAGGGATGTTCTCCCAAATGATAATTTGGAAAAATTCACAAGAGATACCCAACAATTGGCCCCAGAGAGGGAAAAACAATATTGGAAATCTAATAATTGTTGGTTCAATATAAAAAGAGAACTCTGGGCGCGCCTGGGTGGCTCAGTCATTGGACGTCTGCTTTGGGCTCAGGTCATGATTCCAGGGTCCTGGGATCGAGCCCTGCATCGGGTTCCCGGCTCAGCGGGAAGCCTGCTTCTCCCTCTCCCACTCCGCCTGCTTGTGTTCCCTCTCTCACTGTCTCTCTCTCTCTGTCAAATAAATAAATAAATAAAAATCTTTAAAAAAAAAAAGAGAGAGAGAGAGAACTCTGGTTTGGACCAAATAACAATCTGGCTCTACCAGAAATCCTAAAATTCCCTTTGCTTTACACTATAGATGCATTAAACCATCAGTCTACTGACAAAATGATAGTGTTCATGAACCAATATTGGTGGGGAGATATTAATAAGGCTACAAAAAGTGCCTACCTCTGCCAGAAGGGAGGTGGGTGGGGGATGGGGGAAATAGGTGATGGGGATTAAGGAGGACACTTGTGATGAGCACTGTGTGATGTATGGAATTGTTTAACCACTGAAACTAATATAACACTGGAATTAAAAAGTTTTTTAATATTTTATTTATTCGTCAGAGAGAGCACGCACAAGCAGGGGGAGTGGCAGACAGAGGGAGAGGGAGAAGGAGGCCCCCCACTGAGCAGGGAGCCCGATGCAGGACTCGATCCCAGGACCCTGAGATCATGACCTGAGCCGAAGGCAGATGCTTAACTGACTGAGCCACCCAGGCACCCAGCATGGTTATTTTAAATAGAAACAATTAGACCTTTACAATATCGAAGTGGGTTAAAGAAGGCAGAGGCCAAGTGCATTGGACATCCTGTGACTATCTCTAAGGGTAAAATTCTGTAAGTTCCAAGGGGGTGGATCTGAGATTTACAAGGACCAGGGACAATGCTTTCAGCCAAGTTATTTGGAGGGTGTCTACAAATCTTGCCAACTGAGTCTTCATAGTGCCTTTAGTGTATTCAACTAACCCTAAGGATTGAGGATGATACACACCATGAAAGTGTTGTAAAACCAGACAAACAGCATAGACTCATTGAAACACCTGACTGGTAAAATGGATTCTCCAATCACTATGAAGTTCAAGAGGGATTCCCCAGGTTGGGATAATCTTTTTTAACAGAATTTTAGCTACAGCAGCAGTGGCCTGTCTACAAGGGAAAGCTTTGACCCAGTGAAAACCTACAAACCATGACTAAAATAATGTATATCCACAAGACAGGGGAAACTGTATGAAATCCATTTGTGTGAATGGGTTTCCCTGGATTATACTCTGGACAGGTGGGACAAGTGAGGTATGCACTTTTTAAAAACTTTTTATCTTTTTAATTATTTATTTATTTTTTGGAGCAAGAGAGGGTGGGGAGGGGCAGAGGGAAAGGAGAGACAAAATCTTAAGCAGGTTCCACGCCTAGTGCAGATCCCGATGAGGGGCTCAATCTCAGGACCCTGAGATCACAATCTGAGCCAAAATCAAGAGTCGGATGCTTAACCAACTGAGCCACCCAGCTGCCCCACTTTTTAAAAACTTTGTGCTGTCAAATAAATAAATAAAATCTTTAAAAATAAAATAAAATAACCATGCTTTGAAATACATATATACATAAAATTAAATAACCACCCATAGCAATTTTTCATAGTGCCCCTTTTTTTTATAAAGGCAGCTCCATTTTTAAAAATATTTATTTATTTGTGAAGAGAGAGAGAAGGAGAGAGAGAGTGAGAGCGCACACAAGCAGGGAGAGTGGCAGGCAGAGGCAGAGGGAGAAGCAGGCTCCCCATTGAGCAGGGAGCCCAAAGCGGGGCTTGATCCCAGGACCCCCAGATCATGACCTGAGCAGAAGGCAGATGCTTAACCGACTGAGCCACCCAGGTGCCCCAAACCATAAGAGACTCTTAACTATAGGGAACAAACCGTGGGTTGCTGGAGGGGAGGTGGGTGGGGGGATGGGGTAAATGGTTTTGCTGTTTTGCAAAGAGTTCATCAGCTATTGCTTCATGTTTGTACCTGCACCATATCTTCCCGAATGCCCTCAGCTAACTCAGTGGGCTCTTTCAGTATTTACTATGTTGCTTTCATGACCTCTTTAAGCAGGGGCCTCCAGGAGGCATACATGACTCTGGGTTTGCCCCCATAGGGAGAACTTTTCTCCCCTAAGTCAAAAAAAGTGCCAATAAATATTTTCAATTGTCTACTTGCACACACCTAGGGTTCTGGAACCATCATACAATTTGGAATTATCATGCTACTTTTTTTAAAAGATTTATTTATTTATTTTAGATAGAGAGCAGAAGGAGGGGCAGAGGGAGAGGGAGAGAGTCTCAAGCAGACTCCCCACTTCAGTGGGTTCACACTGTTCTCTTCTGAACACCAAATCTGTTCCCAAGCTCCTCCACCCCCCCCAGTCTACTCTATGCCCTGCTCGCAGATCCCCAGTAATCAGGGCATTACAAGAGGGTCATGAAGAGCTGGATGCAGTGGGCAACTGAACAGAGCAACGGCGATCACTGAGTAACCACAGTATCCAAGCACACCTACAAGCCCTCTCTCACTTACATCACCTAGGTAACAAACAGACCAGGGGTCTTAAAATTGAGCTTCCACAGATAGTCCACGGATGTCATCCAGGAGGTTGAGAAAGCAGGAACTGGTAGTTAGTGGTCTCAGACGGTGACAGTACCGAGACCACTGAAGTTCTGGCAGATAAACGGTTCTCAACTCCGCTACAAAGGGTTCCATATGAAGACGGAGAGTTTGAGGGGCCCCACTCCCAGCTGTGGTCTGTATATTTGCGTGGGGCTCAGCCAGATCTCAGGGTGGGGTGGGGGGCACTGGGGCCCAGGCCCAGGGTCTCAAGGGCAGCCCCACGGAGACGAGGTCAGGTGGGATGGCGCCTTTCCCTCTGCATCTGGACATGAACGCCTATGAACGGCATGCTGGTGTGGAATCCTTCAGTCTGAGGACAGAAACCCTCCTCCCCAAGCAACTCATGAAGTGGAACAGGACCTACAACGTTGCAAAAGCCGATGTCCTAATGTTGCCGCTGCTGACAAAGGCCACTGAAATGCGCAGCGCCCAGGCCATACCCACAACAGTATGGGATGCAGGTACGGCTGCAGACAGCAGCAAATAAAATCAGAAATACAGTCCACATTGTTGCCACTTCTGGTGTTGAGAACAGTCAGACTTCTGGGCACCCAGCAGAATGAGCTTTCCTGCCTGCGGAGTTTGTGAGACCCCAAGGACACTCCAGAGACCAGCTCCAACTTGCCGCTCCCCTTGCGAAAACCCCAAGCCACCAGCTGATGATGCCTGAAATTCCTTCACAAAGGAACAAGATGGTTTTGTTGTTTCATTCCACAGCTGGGTTTTGATGGCATGTGGCACTGATGTCCCCCTCCTCCCCAGCTGTTTAGCTAAATCCTGGGCATGAGGGCTTCCTAAGATCAAGGTCAGGCTATGGGGAGATGATGGAGGAAACACTAAGTATTGGGGGGCCTCTTATCTGTCCTCCTCTGGGGACCCTCTTTCTCTTTTATCAGATTTCCTCTCCCTCTTCACTAGTCCTGCTCGGTACCCAGTGCCCTGCTCACTGCCTCCTGACTGTCCTTCCTTCCAGAACCTCCCCATTACCCTCGCCCCATCCAAACTGCCCTGTTCTATGTTCCACACCCTCTGAGCCAATTCAGCAAGCTGACCACAGACAGCTGGGGAATAAATCTGGCACCGTATTTCATCTTCAGTTATGATCTTTAGGGAAAGAGGTTTTAACACAAAGAGTAATTCATTGGAGATAGGAGAGAGAGAGGTTTTTGAATAGCTGGGGCCTTTTATAGGGCCTTTGTGTTATTCTCTACATGCTATCCCACCTCACCCCCAGTCAGAAAGGCAGGGTTATAGTCCTGACTCTGCGAATGAACCAGTAATGTGATTTGCAGCAGAACACATCAGAGTTGGAATCCCATGGTCACTTCTGCTAAGGCATGTTTTAACACTCACGTTATGCTGCGGGGTGGGCAGTTGGTGCTGGGCCAACATTTCATGTCATGTGACCCTTGAGAGGCATTGGCGGGGGTGGGGGGGTGGCTTAGGAACTTGGGCTCCAGCACTAGACTGCCAGGATTCTAATCCATTTATGTGTTATGTAACTTTGGGGCAAGGAACCTAACCTTTCTCGCCTCAGTTTCTCTTTCTGTAAAATGGGGAAATAATGGCACCTGCCTGAAAATGTTGCTGTGGGGATGAAATGAATTAGCTAACGTCACAGAGCCCAGGTGCTCATTAAGAGCTAGTTCTTACTGTTATTAACGAAGGACTATGGCTACAGGACACGGATAGACAAGGTTGGAGCCTTGGCTCCATCCTCCACTAGTAGTGTGACCAAGAAGCAGGTCACATGTCGTGTGCCCCGGGTTCCTAATGTGCAAAACAGAGGTCACAATGGCCCACATCTCTTCAAAGGACGTTGTGAGGATTAAGAGCATTCCTGAGAAGCAGTTAACACAGTCTTGCACTGAATATCTGAATAAAAGGGAGCCGGTTAATGAACAGGTGAATTAGCTAGGCTGATGCTCCCTGGCGCACCCAATCTCTCTCCCTGGGGAAGTCAATACTGCCCTGCTTGGTTATTCCTTTTGAGACCCTGCATGGAAACTCATTTCAAGGACCGGCTCGAAAGCACCAACCAGTTCTGTCCTCCCAAAGCCCTGGTTGTGGAAATGATCAAATGGTGACCTCCAGAGTGCTTGCCTGGGGTGGCTTATCCCTCCTGGAGGGAAGAGAGCATGACAGATGCATCTTTTCTTCCCCGCAACCGTACCAAATGGGTGCCTGGCCTGTTGCAGGTGGATCCAGCCTCTCAGGATGTCACTGGGATAGCAGCACCTTCCTCTGGGGCTGCCTATTCTGCCATTTGTTCAGTGCCATGCTCTAAGCTGCACAAAAGCTCTTTTCTTTTGCGTGCCAGATCTCACCTCCTTCAAATGTCTTGAGGCTTTTGGCAAGAACCAACTGGAACCAGAAGTTCCTGCTTTGCTGCGCGCTTCCTAACGGCAGCCCAGCCCCCAGCCTGGGGATTCATCAGAGGGTCCCTGACTGAATCCAAGAGCAGATGTCACACAGGTCTCCTCTCCTCACCTCAAAAAGACTCCTTTTCTCAGAAACTGGGTATCTCTGAACGTTAGGACACAATCCAATGCCCAGCTCAAAGAGTCAGGAGGGAAGCTGAATTTTTGACTTCCTCAACTGGGCTTACATAAAGCGGCAAAGTCTGGTTCTCTGTCTTGTACCCTGTATCCAACCCCCTCAAAGTGAAATATTGTCATCTCTGAAATTCTCCTTAACTTTGTGATTCTCACTCAGCAACCATGATGACTTAAGTTAAATCAACCCACACTTCAAAATAGTCTTCGTAAGCAATTGCAACTGCTGTGAAACAGGAAGCTTTTTATGGAGGGGAAAAGCTTCAACTTGGACATTAATGGAGTCATGTCAAAAAAAACCCCCAAATGTTTATTATAGGCGGGGACGATCAGTCCTCACTTATGCACTGGGTACTTACTGTGTACCCAGCTCTGCATCACACTGCACCCAGACGGATGTGAAAAAAGAGGGGGTATCAACCCTTTTTCTTGCTTTAAGAGAGCCCATACTCTAGCTGGGATGAAAGGACGAAGGAGTTTAGAATTTTAGGAAGCATAAGAACAGTAGGTAGTTCCATTCACACTCTCAAGTACCAAGATCATCAGAGAGAGACAGATGATCAGCATGACTATGGAGCAAATCCTCAGGCAAGTTTACAGGACTGGCCGTGGAGCCTCTTCTTTGGGGCAAGTCAGCCAGGAGGCAAGAGTCAACAATGAATTACCAGGTAGAACAGCACAAATGATCACCATCAGGAATGAGAGAGGTGATATCACTACTGGTTCCTACGGATATTAGAAGGATAATTAAGGAAACATTAACTTTATACCAATAAATCTGACAATTTAGATGAAATGGACAATTTCATCAAAAGAAAAAATTATCCAAGCTCACTCAAAAAGAAATAGATAACTAGATAGCGGGATGCCTGGGTGGCTCAGTCGGTTAAGCATCTGCCTTCAGCTCAGGTCATGATCCCAGGGTCCTGGAATCGAGTCCCACATCAGGCTCCTTGCTCCAGGCTCCTTGCTCAGCAGGGAGCCTGCTTCTCCCTCTGCCTGCCACTCCCCCTGCTTGTGCGCTCTCTCTCTCACTCTCTCTCTCTCTGACAAATAAATAAAATCTTAAAAAAAAAAAGATAACTAGATAGCTTCACTGGTGAATTCTACCAAATACTTAAGGGGAGGGGGGCGCCTGGCTGGCACGGTTGGAAGAGCATGTGACTCTTGATCTCGGGGTCATGAGTTCAAGCTCCACGTTGGGTGTAAGAGATGACTTAAAAATAATAAAATCTTTATTTATTTTTTTAAAGATTTTATGTATTTATTTATTTGACAGAGAGAGCGAGAGAGGGAACACAAGCAGGGGGAGTGGGAGAGGGAGAAGCAGGCTTCCCAATGAGCAGGGAGCCTGATGCAGGGCTCGATCCCAGGACGCTGGGATCATGACCTGAGCCAAAGGCAGGCACTTAACGACCGAGCCACCCAGGCACCCAAAAATAATAAAATTTTTAAAAAAGAAATAACTAGATGGCTTCACTGGAGAATTCTACCACATACTTAAGGGGGGAAAAAATACCAGTTCTATGCAAATTCTTTAAAACAGAAGAAGAGAAGGGGCGCCTGGGTGGCTCCGTCGGTTAAGCATCTGCCTTCGGCTCAGGTCATGATCCCAGGGTCCTGGGATCAAGCCCCGCATCGGGCTCCCTGCTCAGCGGGAAGCCTGCTTCTCCCTTTCCCTCTGCCTGCCGCTCTGCCTACTTGTGCTCTCTATCTCTCTGTCAAATAAATAAATTAAAAAAAAAAAAACAGAAGAGGAGAAAATACTTCCAGACTCATTCTATGAGGCTGGCATTATACCCTGATACAAAAATCAGACCAAGACATTAGAAAACTACAGACCAATGTTTTTGTAATTACAGACACAAATTTTTAAACAAAATTTTAGCAAATCAAATACAACAATATATTAAAAGGATAACACATCATGGGAGCTAGGGCTTAATCCAGGGATGCAGGGCTGGTTTAACATTTGAAAACCAATGTTATTTCACCATGCTAACACATGAAAAGAAAAAAAAAAAGATATCATTTCAACAGAGGTAGACAAAAGCATTTTAAAAACTTCAACACTGATTTCTGATAAAACCTCTCAGCAAACAAGGAATAGAATAAACATTGCTCAACCTGATAATAGGCATCTATGGAAAATCACAGCTAACACCATACTTAATGGTGAAAGACGGAATGTTTTCTCCCTGACATTAGAAACAGGATAGGGATTTCCACTCTCACCACTTCTATTCAATACTGTACCAGAAGTCATAGCCACTGCAGTCAGGTAAGACAAAGAAATAAAACATCCACAATGGAAAACAAAAAGTTCTTATGATCACCTATATGATCATCCATGTAGAAAATACAATAGAAGCTATAAAAAAGCGAACGAAATGAAAAATTCTAAACAAAATTTTAGCAAATTTGAAAATGAAATTAAGAAAACAGTTCCACTCACAATAGCATCAAAAATATGAAATACTCAGGTATAACTCTGACAAAAGATATGTAAGACCTATACACAGAAAACTACAAAACATTGCTGAGAAAAATTAAAGACATAAATAAGTGGCCAGGTATACCTCGTTTATAGATCAGAAGACTCAATATTGTTAAGGTATCAATTCTACCCAGACTGGTCTATAGATTCAACACAATCCACTCAAAATCCCAGCAGGGTGTGCTGGTTTTTGGCTTTTGGGTTTGTCTGGGCAGCTATTAACAGCTGCTAATAGCAATGTAAACAGTCCCGTTCCTATGCATTCACCACAACAGGAGTATAATGTGGGGATTTTAGAGCCATGTAAGAGCCCGTAGGACAGACAGTCATAAGTAGAGGCAGTTACATAAATAATGGCTTTTCAGCAGTCACTCTGATATAGAATGAGAGAGATCAGTGTGGAATTCTAAGAAAGAGCTAATGACAAGCACCACACTGGGGTTATGGCCCTCAGCAGCTAGAGTGACTGGAGCTACTCCAGGGGCTGGAATGGTGAGGGGACCTGAGAGGAGAGTGAGTCTGCTCCAGCCACCTTTTTACCAAGTTCTTCGAGTTCTGACTCTTGTATTCCAAGGCAATTTCAGACAAGTAACTGATATAAACAGACTATTTTTCCAGTCTGCCCTTGTCCTAGAGAAATGGGCTTCAGGTAAATGACAGCATCCTGATTAAAACAAACAGGAAGCATTCAGAAATCTTGACAGAAAGAAAACAAAATTGTGTACTGAAGGCTGGGCAGATGGAGCCCTTCCTCTGTGTGATGACCCATATTAACGCAGCCAGAGAAAGTAATCAGGAAGAATACTCTCTCCGTGAGTTATCAATTTGATCAAGAGTTAGGTTCATTTGCGTATGCTTGCATTCACTTTTAGAGTTTGCTTTTTTGTCCCATACTTTCATGTTTACTTTTATTTTTTGACTATGTAGCTTCCCCCACTTTATTATGCATCACAAGAGGAAATGTTGGAAATGTAATGTTGTGAACACAAGCATTTGTTGTTGCCTTTAGATAAAGATTAATGTGGCGAGCAATGCTCTCAGGTCCCCTCTCTCTTAAGGAGCTTTACCCTATCGCTCAATAAACTTTGCTGCCCACCAAAAAAAAAAAAAAATTAATGTTGCTTTTTAAAACTAGATTGCAGGGACACCTGGGTGGCTCAGTGGGTTAAGCCTTCCGATCAGGTCATGATCCCGGGGTCCTGGAATCAAGCCCCCCATCGGGCTCCCTGCTCAGTGCGGAGCCTGCTTCTCCCTCTGCCTGCCGCTCCCCCTTGCTTGCTCTCTCTCTATGTCGCTGACAAATAAAATCTTTAAAAAAAATAAAACTAGATTGCAGTATGGTTTCAAGATAACCTGGTTCCAGGTCCTTAACATACTTCTGGAATTAACAGCAAAAAGAAAACCGACACGGCGAAATATCCAATTCCTAGCACCAATTGCTGGGGGACCCGGCTCCTCCAAGGAGCCCTGCTCTGTGGTCCTGGGGTCAGGGGCGGTCCACCAGGCAGGATTTCTGCTTAATAAAGTGACTTTTCCGATGATGCAATTTCAGCAGTGGAGAGAAGAATGGAAGCACTGCAAGAATGACTGCGAGGGGGCGGGGCTGGGCTTGTGACTGAGTTTAGGATGAACGGGCAACACACGAGGTCAGCCAACAACACCGCTGCACTAAGAGGCGGAGCATGGCTACGTGCCAGTGATCTCTGAATTTTGCTTCAGGAGTACCACCTTCAGCCCCTTTGACAAGTTAACACACTGAGGCACGGACATGGGATTCGAACTTGCTCACCATCACGAAAGCCCCACCGCCGCACGCCTCGAACTCCTGCCAAGCAACCACCGCGCGTGCGCCCAACCAGGGGCCGATTGGAGCTCGGCGCGCGACGGGGGCGGGGCTGACGTCCCTTCCGCGCACGGGATAAGCTTGGGATTGGGGAAAGCTCGCGTTGACCAATCAGATCCCAAAACGAGCCTTGGGGCCCGCTCCCTTCTCCTGGGATCCAATCGCTAGGCCCTGCACGCGCAAGCCCCCGATTCAAAGTCAAGGAACCAAGAAGGGCGGGGCCGAAGAAGCTGCGACGGAAGCTTGGGAAAGGTGGCGTTCTCGGTGCTATAATGGGAGCTTACCTGGGACTTGGATGGGAACCGGGAGGATGAGCGGGGGCTGCGGACGGTCAAGGCAGTGCCACTCCTGCCTCCATCAGGGGCTTGGGCGCAATCCCCTTGCACGGGGGTGGTAGCAGCCCTTAGCGCCTCTCCAGCCCACACAATGGTTTGTTCCAGAATAGACGCCCCCTACCCAGTGGTACCTCCCAGAGCTGACTGTTCCATCTCTACCTCCTGAAGGGGTAGAACCTGGGAGGACGGTTCTATCTTGGACTGTTCCTCCCTACCTCCTGTAGGCCCCCTAGTGGTGTGATCAAGGAGGCTTCTACGCAAAGACCCTGTGAACCATTTCTCTCCCTCCTTCTCCACCCCCCCCCACCCCCAGTGGACCCTTCCGTCCCGGTCTCCCCGTGACACATACGCACTGCACATGGACGTCCCCAGCCCTGACCCTGAAGATCTTGCAGAGAGCAAAGGCCAAGGAATCCATCCGCCTGCCGCAAAGCTCCCACTCCAGGGGTGGGCTGAGGGTGTTGGTAATTGGACAGCATTGTGGCAACATCTGTCAAGATAAAAACTGGAAACTTCCTCCACTGGAATGTCAGCTCCCACGAACGTGTGACTTTTAGTTCCTTGACGTCTCCCCAGCACCTAGAGCGGTGTCCATCACTTACTAGGCACTCTTTAGGTGTTTGTTGCATGAGTGACTCCTTTGACTCACCAATTCTACTTGTAAGATTGTGTGCTAAAGAAACACTCACACGTGCACATAGCTGTGTGCACAAGGTTGGTATGAACGAACTACCGGGGGGAAACACTCTAAATGACCATTTATAGCTAATGATTTGCAAAATAAAATTAATGACTGGGGTTCATGTTATACCAGACCTGGACATGCAACTCCAAGAGGCTAGCGTCTGATCCCTGTGGGAGGAATGGGGCTGGGCTTTGCTCACCTCATTTCTGGCTCTACGTCACTCCCAGGGCTATCCTAGATGAGTAGCCTTGGAGAGGACTGGCTCTGGCCTGGGAGAGGACAGGTTTCCTGCTAAAGGATGGGGACTTAGCCATAGGACCACACTTTAAGAAAGATGTAAGGAGGGGCGCCTGGGTGGCTCAGTTGGTTAAGCATCTGGCTTCTGCTCAGGTCATGATCCCAGGGTCTGGGATCCAGTCCCGCATCAGGCTCCTTGCTCAGCGGGGAGCCTGCTGCTCCCTCTGCCTGCCGTTCCCCCTGCTTGTGCGGGCACTCTCTCTGACAAATAAATAAATAAATAAAATCTTTAAAAAAAGATATAAGGAAATAACTTTGGAGGGTAGTGCTAGTATCCCCTTTGCTTTACTGTGAGGAGACCATTATGTCTTCTTCCCCTGTGTCCCTTCTTAAACTTCCATGGGCTGTACTTGTAATTCAATGCTTCAGATTTTTTTCACTAGCAAGCATTTACTGTACATTTATTATATGTCAGGACCTGTTCTAAATTCTTCACAAATATTAACTCATATAATACTCCTTACAACAACCTAATGAGATAGTGTTGTGTTCTCCGTTTAACAAACGAGGCACCTGAGAAACAGAGAGGTTTAGCAACCTGCCAGAGGTCACACAGCTGGGAAATCCTGGAGCCGGGATTGGAACCAAGGCCATCTGGATCCAGTGTTCCATTCTCATACCTACATACTGCAGCGCCTTTCACTTTCTTTTTGTTGTGCTTGTACATATGTGTGAGCCTCCTGCACTAGACTGTGACACCTGAGGGTTTGTGTGGTGCCGGTGGGACTCCCAGATTTCCAGCAGTCGGGAGGGAGGCACCTGACATTATGTGGGCATCCCCGAGCAGAGGCTCACTTGGTGGCTAACCCCTCCTGCTTCCATCTTGAAGAAGACATCCAGAGCGCCCTCAGGGTGGGCACCATGGGGAGTGAGCCCCTGTGCACCGGACCCCAGGAAGAATGTTCAGGGCAGCTGGGAGAAGCTGAAGGGCCAGGACGCCATTCGGACTAATACAGTCAGCTCAAATTTCCTATAAGTTCAAATCATTTTTTTAAAAAGATTTTATTTATTTATTTGAGAGAGAGTGAGCGAGCGGGGGGGGGGGGGAGAGGGAGAAGCAGTCAGCCACTGAGATGAGAAGGCATTGGGTCATAGTTTAATTAGCAGCATCCTTTCTTTCTTAAGTGTTAACTAGAATAATAGTGTGACTACATCTGAAACTAATGATGTACTCTATGTGGGCTAATTGCATTTAAATTAAAAAATAAAATAAACTAGTAGTGTGACACACAATCTGAGATTCAATGAGATATGATTTTTAAAAAAACATTATGAAGGGGCACCTGGCTGGCTCAATTGGTAGAGCATGTGACTCTCCATCTCAGGGTTGTGAGTTCAAGCCCAAATTGGGCATGGAGCCTACTTTAAAAAAATTATGAAAACTTTAAATTTAAAATAAAGTTGTCTTAGGGGCGCCTGGGTGGCTCGGACCGTTAAGCGTCTGCCTTCGGCTCAGGTCATGATCTCAGGGTCCTAGGATGGAGTCCCGCATTGGGCTCCCTGCTCAGTGGGAAGTTGGTTTCTTCCTCTCCCTTTGCCCCTTACCCCCCTTGTGCACTTGTGTGCACGCAAGCAAGCACACAACACACACACTCTCTCTCTCTAATAAATAAATAAAATCTTAAAACAAAATAAAGAGAGGGCGCCTGGGTGGCTCAGTCGTTAAGCGTCTGCCTTCGGCTCAGGTCATGATCCCAGGGTCCTGGGATCGAGCCCCACATCGGGCTCCCTGCTCCACGGGAAGCCTGCTTCTCCCTCTCCCACTCCCCCTGCTTGTGTTCCCTCTCTCGCTGTCTCTCTCTCTGTTGAAAAATAAATAAAATCTTTAAAAAAAATAGAGTTCTGGAGATGGATGGTGATGGTTCACAACAATGTAAATGTACTTACTGCTACAGAACTATACACCTAAAAATCGCTAAGGTGGTAAAATTTATGCTGTATATATTTTACCACAATTTTTAAATACATAAGTAATTTTAAAAACACAGCAGTGGCCAAAGAAGATTGTTGTAGTGAAGGAGGAGGCCCTTTACCCACAGCTGCTGCAAATATTCATCCTGCAGGTCCTGGAATTCCAGGTGCTCATGGCTCTTGGAGGAGCTGGTACCTCTTTTTGGAATTCACCCCGGGATTCTCAGTCTCTTGATGCCCAGCAGACATTATCTAGCAGTCTCTGGTCCTCCTGAGGTCTTTGTCCCGGCGACATAGAGCAATTTGTGCTATTACTTACCTTGCCTGGGACTATGATCCCAACAGCTTAGATAAGTATCTCTTCTCCAAGGTGCCCAAGCTGAGAAGCTGACCAGCCTTCAGGATGACTTCTGACCCAGGCACACAGCTCCTGATAAAGGTCTGGGAATCAAAGCCTGAGCAATAAAAAGAGATTTCCCAACACCTTTAATGGATAGACTGCTGTCTAAACAGACCAAACGGGTATCAGGGATTTATCTTTTTCTGTAAGAAAAAAAAAAAAAACTCCCCACCTTTCTCATCGCCTGCACTTTGTTTTCCCTTTGAGTGCCTCCTCACCCAAATTTCTGAATCAAAGACAGTCGTCAGGTGACTTGGGGGGAAACAGCATATATCAGCCAGTTTTTCCTGGCTTTCAGCTTGCCCCATGTTTAGCTTTGCTCAAAGAAAACACTCCAACTAAAGTCAATACAACCGAAGAATTCCTGCTCCCCGTGAGCCATCTTTTGTCCTTTTCAAAAACACTTAGGTTATTGTCAAGGCTTAAGAATGCCAGGGCTTGTAAGGCTTTGGGCAACATATACCAGTGCTCTCTAAACCCTCCCACTGGGAAGGGAAGGATGAGTTTCCAATACTTTGTAGGAAGTTCCCATAATATTGGTATCAGAACCCAACAAGGTGAGCTGCATCAGGTAAGCGGTATGTTTATATTTTAAGCATTCATGAATTAAGAAAATGTAGAAAAGTAGATTCTTTTTGCTTTTTATCTTTTAAAAATTGTTACTGGGAGCGCCTGGGTGGCTCATTTGGTTGGGCGTCTGCCTTTGGCTCAGGTCATGATCCCAGGGTCCTGGGATCGAGCCCCGCATTGGGCTCCTTGCTCAAGGGGAGCCTGCTTCTCCCTCTCCCTCTGCCTGCCGCTCCCCCTGCTTGTGTTCTCTCTCTGTCAAATAAATAAATAAAATCTTTTAAAAAATTGTTACTGAAGTGAAGAAAAGTAGATTTTTAAATATGTCTTGGAAATCTAGTAGCTAATAAAAAGCATTCAATATGGAAGACAAAAAAAGTGTTGAGCAAATCTTCCATAAAGTTGCATAAACAGACAAAAGGCATGAAACAATAAAAAATAAAGTCTTAGGGGCACCTGGCTGGCTCAGTCAGTAGAGCATGTGACTCTTGATCTTGGGGTTGTAAGTTCGAGACCCAGGTTGGGTACAGAGATTACTTAAAAAATAAAATCTTTTTAAAAAATTAAAAAATAAAGTCTTAGTAAAGGTAATCTAGGATTAGATTAAGAAAACTTCCAGATACTGAGAACAGAGAAAAAAAGCAGAGAAAATTATAAAAAAAAAAAAAAAGGCAAGAATGATCCTTTAAAAATGAAGGTCATACGATGGACTCTGAAAAACAAACTGAGGGTTCTAGAGGGGAGGGGGGTGGGAGGATGGGTTAGCCTGGTGATGGGTATTAAAGAGGGCACTTTCTGCATGGAGCACTGGGTGTTATGCACAAACAATGAATCATGGAACACTACATCAAAAACTAATGATGTAATGTATGGTGATTAACATAACAATAAATTTTTTTTTTAAATGAAGGTCATGAGTATCCAACACAAATGAATAAAAACATAGACAAAGGTATATTACTGTAAAATTTCAGGAAATAAATAAATAAATAAAACCCTAAACAAAAAGATCATAAACAACCCAATAAAACATGCACAGGAGGGGCGCCTGGGTGGCTCAGTCGGTTAAGCATCTGCCTTCGGCTCAGGTCATGGTCCCAGGGTCTGGGATCGAGCCCTACATCGGGCTCCTTGCTCGTCAGGGAGCCCACTTCTCCCTGTCCTCCCCGCTTGTACTCTCTCACTGTCTCTCCTTCTCTCTCTCTCAAATAAATAAATAAAATCTTTAAAAAAATCAAACATGTACAGGAAATTTGACCAGACAAGAATATACATGGATGAAAATTAACACATGAAAATATGCTCAACAGGTTGAGCAAATTAAAACTCCAAGGAAATACCACTACACATCTTTTAGAATGGCTAAAATTAAAGAGACTGACCCCCCCTCCAAGTGTTCGTAAGGATATGGAACAACTGGAACCTTCATGCACTGCTGGTGGGGATGCAAAATGGTACGGTCACTTTGAAAACTATTTTGGCAGTTGGGCACTAATGCTGTAAAAAAAATAAGCTAAATAAATACACTCCTGATGAGTTAAAGAAAAAGAACTTATGGGACAAGAGGAGCAAGGAAAATTATTTATGGTGAATGTGAATTAAGACAGAAGACAGGGGCACCTGGGTGGCTCAGTCGGTTAAGCGTCTGCCTTCGGCTCGGGTCATGATCCCAGGGTCCTGGGATGGAGCCCCGCGTCGGGGGTCTCTGCTCAGCGGGGAGCCTGCTTCTCCCTCTCCTTCTGCTTGCGGCTCTGCCTGCTTGTGCTCTCTCTCTGTCAAATAAATGAATAAAATCTCAAAAAAGAAAGACAGAAGGGGCGCCTGGGTGGCTCAGTCGTTAAGCGTCTGCCTTCGGCTCAGGTCATGATCCAGGGTCCTGGGATCGAGCCCCGCATCGGGCTCCCTGCTCGGCGGAGAGCCTGCTTCTCCCTCTCCCACTCCCCCTGCTTGTGTTCCCTCTCTCGCTGTGTCTCTCTCTGTCAAATAAATAAAATCTTTAAAAAAAAAAGAAAGACAGAAGACAATATTAAAAGCAAAGAGAGGAGTACACAGGGGTTCAAACAGTCTGGGGTTGAAAAGTGGCTGGCCCTTGAATAAGATACTTGTCTTCTCTTATCCTCAATTACCTCATCTACAGAATGAGGATAATTGAGCAGTAAGATTGTTTATTTATTTATTCATGAGAGACAGAGAAGCAGAGGGAGAAGCAGGCTCCCAAGGAGCAGGGAGCCCAATGCGGGACTCGATCCCAGGACCCTGGGATCATGACCTGAGCCGAAGGCAGACGCCCAACCATCTGAGCCACCTAGGCGCCCTCAAATAATAAAATCTTCAGGGGTGCCTGGGTGGCTCAGTCGGTTAGGCATCTGCCTTCGGCTCAGGTCGTGATCCCAGGGTCCTGGGATCGAGCCCCGCGTTGGGCTCCCTGCTTGGCGGGAAGCCTGCTTCTCCCTCTCCCACTCCCCCTGCTTGTGTTCCCTCTCTCGCTGTCTGTCAAATAAATAAAATCTTTAAAAAAAATTTTAAAATCTTTAAAAAATATTTACATAAACATCAGATTGTAACTAAAATCATCATATAGGTCGTCAGATTCTTCCTCATTCACTTTCAGAAGCTTTTACTGAGAAAAGATCGAAGGCTTTGAATTTAGAACTTCAATCCCCAAATCTGCTTCTTACTGAAGGCAGAGACGATCCTTTTTTTTTTTTTTAAGATTTTATTTATGTATTAGAGAGCGAGCGAGCGAGAAACAGCATGAGAGGGGAGAAGGTCAGAGGGAGAAGCAGGCTCGCCGCCGAGCTGGGAGCCCGATGTGGGACTCAATCCCAGGACTCCAGGATCATGACCCGAGCCGAAGGCAGCTGCCCAACCGAGCCACCCAGGCGCCCCAGAGACGATCAATTCTGGGACAATTCTGACTTCCCTTCTTTGTTAAGGATTTGATGACATCATAAACGTACAGAACCTAGTACAGAGAAGTGACTAACAGATGATACACACCTTATAAATATGAGTTATTAGGGGCGCCTGGGTGGTTCAGTCTGTTAAGTGTCTGCCTTCGGCTCAGGTCATGGTCCCAGGGTCCTGGGATCGAGCCCCGCATCGGGCTCCCTGCCCCGTGGGGAAGCCTGCTTCTCTCTCTCCCACTCCCCCTGCTTGTGTTCCCTCTCTTGCTGGGTCTCTCTCTGTCAAATAAATAAAATCTTTAAAAAAAAGTCACTGTTGATCTTACAAAAAATATATATATATATAAAATTTCAAAAAAAAGTACTATTTTCAAGAACCTCAAATTCCTAGGAATAAATTCACAGAAGATGTGCAAGACTTTTTTGGACAAAACTGCAAAACTTTATTGAGAGAATTTTAACCATTTTTCAACACAAGAACAAAACTTTACTGAGAATTTTAGCCACTTTTCAACACAGGAACAAAACTTTACTGAGAGAATTTTAGCCACTTTTCAACACAAGAAGTGCCCACGTGGCTTCAGCCTGTCTTCGTTTAAATCTGCGGTTTCCATTCACCTGTAAAAGAAACGTAACATTACTTTGCAGAACTTTATTCAGACAACACTAAAAGGCATAGAAATGACACTTTCTAATACCACAAAGAAAGGAATGGTTCAAGTTCAGAAAAGATTAAACCCAATGCATTTATACTCAGGTAGTTTTGAATAGAAAGCAAAAATTTCTTATACTGTTAATAAGAATCCAACCAACCAAGAAGAAACCTAAGAAACAAAAGCAGCTTTTAAAAAGTTACCAATTAAATATTTTTATTTGAGAAAACCTTCAGAATATAAGATTATCTAAAACAGTAATGTCTTGCTTTGAATTGCTTAAGTGAAATAAATAGAAAGGCTAGTATTGCATTTGTTTTGACTGTATTGTGGAAAGTGCAGAACGGTACTTTAAGCTAGTTTAGCCCTTATGTGGTTGTTTGAAGTAGGGTGACCATCTGTCCCTGTTTTCACCCATATGCCTGCCGTAATTATGAACAGTGCCTCTTTATACACTTAAGTGTGTGCCCATCTGCACACATTATATGGTCACACCAGTTTTAAGTCATTTACCATCAAGGTAACATCAAATCGTGAAGGAGAAACAGTACCATTTCTCAGGTTGGCCAGAAAAAAGGGGGCAGGATGGGGGGAGAAAAAGAAAGAAACTGGAAAGCCAAATATATATTCAATATCTGTTACTGTCTTGTTCCTGTCTTGTTCATATTCTTTACTGTGTATACTTGGCTTTTGTCCATTTTCTTCAAAATTATGTAAACTAGTGGATCCTCTATTCATAAATATTTTCTAAAAGAGCCATCTCTTTGATTTATCTGTTAGTTGGATTATTTTTTTTTCCCAATGATTCATACCAGTCTTCTATTAAGAATCTCTCCTTGGGGGGCACCTGTGGCTCAGTCGGTTAAGCATCTGCTTTCGGATCATGATCCCAGGGTCCTGGGATGGAGCCCCATGTCCCATGTTAGGCTCCCTGCTCAGCGGGGAGTCTGCTTCTCCCTCTCCCTCTGCCCCTCCCCCCTGCTAGTGCCTGTGCCTGGTGCTCTTTCTCAAAAAAAAAAAAAAAAAATCTCTCCTTGGGGCACACCTGGGTGGCATAGTTAATCATCCAACTCTCAGTTTTGGCTCAGGTTGTGATTTCAGGGTCATGATCTCAGGGTTGTGAGAGCCCACCAGCCTGTTTCTCCCTCTCCCCCTGCTTGTGTTCCCTCTCTTGCAGAGTCTGTCAAATAAAAGTCTTTTAAAAATTTTTAAAAAAGGGGGATCTCTCTAAAAGTATCTGAAATTATCAGCTCTTGGCTAAAGAACTTACATTTAAAGGAAATTGTTTTCCTACTTTGTAATTTATATGGCTTTGACCCAACCTATGCCTAATAGTCTGTAAGTCAGCCATTTGGGATCTGAACTACATTTCAAATAATTTTTATATGTGAACTCGGTTATTGAAGTAACAACAAAGTTACCTCTGTTATTAAATATATAACATTGCTAAAAACAGACGCGCTATAATTTGCATGCTTAATGGATCACATACCTGCCTCGGGCATCTTAAGGGGCTCTAGATTTGCAAGTCCCCTCCCTTTGACAGCAGGACCATCTCCACACTCACCCCCAGTCTTTTCATCAGCCAGTTCCTTTTGATTAGGTTCCGGGGCAGGCCCTTGAAAATAAAAAAGTGATTAATTTAAGTGGTAAAACATGAGATATGAATAAAGGAAATAATATTCATTTCCTCAGTGTTACGAAATAAAAGCCTTAGGCTAGTGTGGTAGTAAATGTGGTAAGAATTACAAGAGCATTATTTCAGGGGTCCGTTACCAGAAACTAGTAACGCAGGGTTTTATTACCCTCTTCCTTTTTCAAAACTGCCCTCAGACAATTCAGGTGTCCCCTTTGTACTTATCTACACTGTACTTGTCATTATACTTGCCAGTGACTTGAGTCTCTGACTAGATTGTGAGTTCAAGGCTGAAAGCATGTCTCTCATACTTAGCATGTGATGTGGCAAGAGCAGACGTCAATAAACGTTGAGGGGAAAGAAGTCTTAAAACCCAAAATTGATAAAAATTCTGCAAACCAATTGCTTTGTCATCAAAAATGTGCAGAACCGTTCCAGATTAAAAAAAAACTGTATGTGGGGCGCCTGGGTGGCTCATTCAGTTAAGCATCTGACTCTTGATTTCAGCTCAGGTCATGATCTCAGGGGTCGGGAGATCGAGCCCCATGCACATGTGCATCAGGCTCAGTAGGGATGTGACTGAGATTCTTTCCCTCTGCCCCTGCCCCGCTCTCACTTGGCTCTTTCAAATAAATAAATCAATCTTTAAAAAAAACTAAGTGCAAATGCATGATCCTAAACTGGACTCTGGATCCAAAAAAATTATATGAAGGAAAATTATCAGGACAACTGGGGAAATTGATTTACACTGTATATCAAAGGTTTTCCGCTGTCAAGTTTCTGTCCAGTGGTTAGCCCAGAGAATGACTTTCTTTGTTCTGAGGATATACACACACTTAGGTACTTTGGGTAAAAGATCATAATAGTTGAACCTTATATAAATGATTAAACAGTAGTAATAGTAAACATACCAATAAATGTGTGTGTATATATATAAAGGAAAGGGAAGAAGATATGAAAGCAAAGTGGTAAAAAATATTGACAATCGGTGACTCCAGATGAAAATTTTGTATAAATATATGTATAATTGTACTACCCTTGTAAATTTTCTGTAAATTTTGTGGTTTGGAACTACAAAGAATAAAAAGAAAATATATGACATTGTACTTCAGAAGCCAGTAGTTACTTCATTTTTAATTGTGGTTTAAAAATGCATAACATAAAATACCCCAACTTTACCATTTTTAAGCGTACAGTTCAGTATGGAGGACCTTTTCTGCAACATTAGTAGCAACTATGAATGGACTTTACATAGTTTTTCTGTATTATGAAACCTTTATTTTAAAAAATGACAGTCTAAGGATAAACCATAATACATGTACAATTCTAGTATTTTGCCGTAGTGTACTAAGGGCAGTGAGCAGCAACTCTACAAAGTCTGAAGTCTACACCATGGGTAGGAATTAAACTACAATTAAAATGTAATTTTCTTTAGCTGAGTGTATTTGCAGAACTATGACAAATCTTACTTTGTTAAAATAAAGTTATACTTAGGTCCAAAGGCCCTATGTGTAATGTTCCATAAGTGAATCCCATGCACAACAAAGAACCAAAAGAAGAGCAAAGTTATTTGTGAGTAACAATAAGTACACTATTTTACGGTGAAAATAAAGGCAGGGTAGAAAGAAATGAATGGACGTTGTGGTCAGTCATTTTCTAGAAACCTTAAACAGTGGCCTGAATTATGTAAAGATCTTGCTTCAAAACGGTCTTCAGCTCAGGTCATGATCCTGGAGTCCCTGGATCGAGTCCCGCATCGGGCTCCCTGCTCGGCAGGGAGTCTGCTTCTCCCTCTGACCCTTCCCCCTCTCATGTGCTTTCTCTCCCTCATTCTCTTTCAAAATAAATAAATAAAATCTTTTAAAAAAAAAAATACCATATACTGGGAATACTATGTATCTGGGAGAAATACTTTTGTCTCATATTAATTTCAGGATAATTAACCTTTTGGTTTTTCTTTTTTTAGATTTTATTTATTTGAGAGAGTGATCAAGTGTGAGAGAGAGAGAGCACGAGCAGGGGGAAAGGGAGAAGCAGAATCCCCACTGAGCAGAGCGCCCAATGCGGGGCTCCATCCCAGGACCCTGAGATCATGACCTGAGCTGAAGGCAGATGCTTAACCAACTGAGCCACCCAGGGGACCCTCTTTTGGTTTTTCTAACCATAGAAAAATGTAAACTCCTTTTAAGAGCCACTTTAAAAAAAACACAAATTTTGTTTTCAGTAGTCAAATGGCTCTTTGATAAACACAATCCTTGAGCCTTCATTTTCTCATTCACAAAATGGGGAAAGCTTACTATACTGAGGAACCGCCCTAGGTTGCAAACTATATCCTCTTCACTTTTCCAGCCAATTTCCAGGCAATGTTTGAGATTCCTTTCTGTTGTTGTCTTCCCTTCTGTTACAAGTATATCACGATGCGTGAAACGCACATGCACTTACACCCCCCCCCCAAGAGGGTATTCTCCTTCCCTTTCCCTTCACCTTGAACCACAGATGCTCCTTTTTTCTCTTGATCAGGTATAATATCCTTACGTTCAGTCGGTGGCTCCTCTCCTTGAGGTTGCTCAGCAGGAGGCAGCTGGGCCTAGGGGTACGCATATGTGTATGTAAACAGATAAAAACTTGTGCTGTTAATACACATCAATAATATAAATACCTGGAATACAATGGAAGATGACAGGGTAGGAGGATTCTAAGCTCACTTCATCCCATATACACACCTAGATAATAACCACGTAAGTGTAAATAACCCAGAAAAAAGACCCGAAGACTGGCAGAACAGACTCTCCACAGCTAGTAAAGAGGTCACATACAAAAGGAATTTATAAAATGGTTTAATGGCACCACCACC
Source organism: Halichoerus grypus (assembly GCF_964656455.1). Taxonomy (NCBI): domain Eukaryota; kingdom Metazoa; phylum Chordata; class Mammalia; order Carnivora; family Phocidae; genus Halichoerus; species Halichoerus grypus. The sequence goes on from NC_135727.1 coordinate 90,156,069, forward strand.
AACAAAAATCTAAAGACATTTCTCCAATACTATTCAATATACTTATTCTTAATAAAATTACTCTTCCCACAGAGGCTACTCCAAAAGAGTCATCCTCAAAGCCTTTGGAAGCCATTTTCATCTATGTTGGGATGGATGTGTGCAATCGGTTGTTTATAAGCATGAAAAGAAAGTCATCAGGTATATTTCCCAGGAACACAACCGCATCCATCCAAAAAATAACAATGTAATGCTCCTGGAGAAATGCTCCTTACCATGGAAAATCCTTATCAGTATCTATACTAGCTCAACATTTCCACAAAAATAAATTTGTACTAATAAAAAACAAAAGTTCAAGTACTTACAACCACAGGCCCAACCGGCTGCGAAGATTTTTCATCATCTCGTCTTGCTCTAGGTCTGAATGTTGATCTTACTTGCCAATTCATATTCATCACTGAAAATAGAACACTGGGATTTGGAAAATACACTTGAGAGGACGGTTACATTTGACCACTTCTCTGGCCAAATGGAGACGTGTGCTTTTTGTCTCAACACAGAATATTTTTAAAGTTAGTCTAATGGTAATTTAATTGTGCATGCTCTCCACTCACACCAAATCTGGCAGCTTGCAAAGGCAACTGCTCACCTCATGGCCAGGCTGACGGAGAAATTAAGTAAGGCACATGATTAAGACAAGAATATATTTTGAAAGGGATCTGGTTTCACAACTTGATTCACCATCATGGAGACATTTAAGAAAATACCACCAATAAAGAAAAAAGAAAATACCAGAGAATGAAGAACTGAGTATCTACTATTGTTTGCACACTCTGATTTACTAAGCCCTTTCTTTCCACACCTCCAATAAAGTTTTACGGGGATACTTAACCACATTCATTGTTGATAGACTGTCTCCTATTATTTTTGCGCTAGAATCGCAAAGTTGAGTGCCTGCAATCAAGATTGCACGTGGCACTCTCCTCTCTTGGTCCTGTTTGGTACACTCCAAGTCTCAGGGAGGCAACCACACAACAATCCCCCTTTCTAGGGAGTTTCTTTACCACTGGACTTGCCACTTACCCAGGGCCCCCAGACTCTGAGAACTCCCGAGTCTGTGCCCTGTTGGCAGTTCCTTGTGCCTCCAGGACTCCAATACCTCAAATAATGCCAAGACAACTCCATCTTCATCTGACCCTCATCTGTCCCCAGCTCACCCTCCTCCCTTGTCTTGTTCTGCCACCACATCAAGGGCCATGGTGGCTGTGACATCCATAAGAAGACCACCTCAAAGACTGTCCTCCTCAGGGGCTAGGAACCACCCTGCCCTGACCCCCCCAAAAATCTACTGGTTCCCTCCTCACGGTTACTGATCTGCCGACACACCAATTGAGTCTCAAGCAGCAAGAAAAGAATCCAGACAATAAGACAAGACCCCACACAGCTCAACACCCAGAAGTCATTGCAATACCCCACACCTGAGGGTGAAGATGCAGCAGTGCAAGGCATGCACACTGCTTCCCCACCCCTTGCCTAGGCCCCCCTGGAAATTCCTAAATATTCCTTCTCTCAGCAGTTCCTAGTGCCTCCATGACAACACCAACCCCTATGAAAAGGATGATCTTGAGGACTTTTCCTCAGGGGCTAGGAACCACGCCATCCCTACTAGCCCCAAAGCCGGCTGGCTGAGCCCTCACGCTCAAACGTAAGTTCCTAGGGAGACTAATCTGAGGACCAATCAATTGAGCCTCCGTCAGTGAGAAAGAATACAGAGAGCAGGATGCAAGCCACACAGCTTCACAACCAGAAAGCACTGCACTTGTACCAAACAAATGGCCGCTGGGAAGGAGAACAACACGCGCATGTGCAGAGCCGGGCAGCCACAAGTGGGCGGGGCTTCCCCCACTCCTTCATCCGGGTACCACCGGGCATTACAAAATCAGCCGTCTATCAGCAGTTCCTGGCACCTCCAGGACACGGACACCTCAAATCAAGCCCCCAGACTCCCTATCTTCATCTCACCCCCGCCCCAACAACCCAACAAGAAAGACAAGGGCCATGCCTGCGGAGACAGCCAAAGGAAGAGGATAACCTCGAGGACCTTCCTCCTTAGAGGCAGGAAACCACATCACCGCTACCCACCCAAAGCCTGTTGGTTCTACCTCACTTAAATTTCTGAGAGAACTGATCCAAACCTACCAATTGGGTCTCAAACACCAAGAATGAATCTAGACGGTAAGAAGCGACCTGCACAGCTCCGCACCCAGACTGCGCCACACGAACCCCACACCAATGGCGGCGGATTTAAAAGAACGTGCTACTGCGCAGGCGCACTGCGAACCACGTGCACGGGGTGCGGGTGGGGCTTCCCCACTCCCTCACCCCCGCCCCACTGAGCATTCTTAATCCGCCCTCTGTCCGCAATTCTTAGCGCCTCCAGGACACAGATACCTCAAATCAAGCCCCCAAGACGCCCATCTTCATCTAACCCCCACCCCCACAATCCACCAAGAAAGACAATGGCCAAGCTTGCCGAGACAGCCGGAGGAAAGGCAGGACAACCTCGAGGACCTTCCTCCTTGGAAGCCAAAAAACACTCCACCCCTACCCACCCAAAGCCTGCTGGCTCCTTCTTCACACTTAAATTCCTGAGGAAACTGATCCGGAGACCTACCAACTGAATCGCAGACACCAAGAAGGAATCCAGATAGTAAGACGCGTCCCGCACAGCTCTGCACCCCAGGCAAATGGCTGATTAAAAAGCGCATGGTACTGGGCAGGCGCAATGCGTCCCACGTGGGTGTGGGGGGGGGCCGCTGGCTTCCCCACTCCTTCATCCGGGCCCCACTGAGGATTCCTAATCTGCCCTCTGTCGGCAACTCCTGGCACTTCCAGGACCCAGATACCTCAAATCACAGCCCCCAACACATTCGATCTTCATCTCACCCCCAACCCACCATCCTCCCTCTTCTCACTCCCATCAAGAAACACAGGGGCCATGGCTGCAGAGACACTCGGAGATAGAGAAGGACAACCTCGAGGACCTTCCTCCTTGGAAAGCCAGAAACCACACCACCCCTACCCACCCAAAGCCCGCTCACTCTCCTACTATACACTTAAGATTCTGGGAGGACTGATCCAGAGACCTACCAATTGGGTCTCACACACCAAGAACGAATCCAGACGATAAAACGCGACCTGCAGGGTTCCGCCCCAGACCGCACCACACGAACCCCACGCCAATGGCGGCGGATTTAAAAGAACATGCTACTGCGCAGGCGCGCTGCGAACAGCGTGCACGGGGTGGGGGTAGGGCTTCCCCACTCCCTCACCCCCGCCCCACTGAGCATTCTTAATCCGCCCTGGGTCCGCAATTCTTAGCGCCTCTGGGACACAGATACCTCAAATCAAGCCCCCAGACTCCCTATCTTCATCTCACCCCCGCCCCAACAACCCAACAAGAAAGACAAGGGCCATGCCTGCGGAGACAGCCAAAGGAAGAGGATAACCTCGAGGACCTTCCTCCTTAGAGGCAGGAAACCACATCACCGCTACCCACCCAAAGCCTGCTGGTTCTACCTCACTTAAATTTCTGGGAGAACTGATCCAAACCTACCAATTGGGTCTCAAACACCAAGAATGAATCTAGACGGTAAGAAGCGACCTGCACAGCTCCGCACCCAGACTGCGCCACACGAACCCCACACCAATGGCGGCGGATTTAAAAGAACGTGCTACTGCGCAGGCGCACTGCGAACCACGTGCACGGGGTGCGGGTGGGGCTTCCCCACTCCCTCACCCCCGCCCCACTGAGCATTCTTAATCCGCCCTCTGTCCGCAATTCTTAGCGCCTCCAGGACACAGATACCTCAAATCAAGCCCCCAAGACGCCCATCTTCATCTAACCCCCACCCCCACAATCCACCAAGAAAGACAATGGCCAAGCTTGCCGAGACAGCCGGAGGAAAGGCAGGACAACCTCGAGGACCTTCCTCCTTGGAAGCCAAAAAACACTCCACCCCTACCCACCCAAAGCCTGCTGGCTCCTTCTTCACACTTAAATTCCTGAGGAAACTGATCCGGAGACCTACCAACTGAATCGCAGACACCAAGAAGGAATCCAGATAGTAAGACGCGTCCCGCACAGCTCTGCACCCCAGGCAAATGGCTGATTAAAAAGCGCATGGTACTGGGCAGGCGCAATGCGTCCCACGTGGGTGTGGGGGAGGGCCGCTGGCTTCCCCACTCCTTCATCCGGGCCCCACTGAGGATTCCTAATCTGCCCTCTGTCGGCAACTCCTGGCACTTCCAGGACCCAGATACCTCAAATCACAGCCCCCAACACATTCGATCTTCATCTCACCCCCAACCCACCATCCTCCCTCTTCTCACTCCCATCAAGAAACACAGGGGCCATGGCTGCAGAGACACTCGGAGATAGAGAAGGACAACCTCGAGGACCTTCCTCCTTGGAAAGCCAGAAACCACACCACCCCTACCCACCCAAAGCCCGCTCACTCTCCTACTATACACTTAAGATTCTGGGAGGACTGATCCAGAGACCTACCAATTGGGTCTCACACACCAAGAACGAATCCAGACGATAAAACGCGACCTGCAGGGTTCCGCCCCAGACCGCACCACACGAACCCCACGCCAATGGCGGCGGATTTAAAAGAACATGCTACTGCGCAGGCGCGCTGCGAACAGCGTGCACGGGGTGGGGGTAGGGCTTCCCCACTCCCTCACCCCCGCCCCACTGAGCATTCTTAATCCGCCCTGGGTCCGCAATTCTTAGCGCCTCTGGGACACAGATACCTCAAATCAAGCCCCCAAGACGCCCGATCTTCATCTCACCCCCACCCCAACAACCCAACAAGAAAGACAAGGGCCATGCCTGCGGAGACAGCCAGAGGAAGAGGATAACCTCGAGGACCTTCCTCCTTGGAGGCAGGAAACCACATCACCGCTACCCACCCAAAGCCTGCTGGTTCTACTTCACACTTAAATTTCTGAGAGAACTGATCCAAAGACCTACCAATTGGGTCTCACACACCAAGAATGAATCCAGACGGTAAGAAGCGACCTGCACAGCTCCGCACCCAGACTGCGCCACACGAACCCCACACCAATGGCGGCGGATTTAAAAGAACGAGCTACTGCGCAGGCGCACTGCAAACCACGTGCACGGGGTGGGGGTGGGGCTTCCCCACTCCCTCACCCCCATCCCACTGAGCATTCTTAATCCGCCCTGGGTCCGCAATTCTTAGCGCCTCTGGGACACAGATACCTCAAATCAAGCCCCCAAGACGCCCGATCTTCATCTCACCCCCACCCCAACAACCCAACAAGAAAGACAAGGGCCATGCCTGCGGAGACAGCCAGAAGAAGAGGATAACCTCGAGGACCTTCCTCCTTGGAGGCAGGAAACCACATCACCGCTACCCACCCAAAGCCTGCTGGGTCTACTTCACACTTAAATTTCTGAGAGAACTGATCCAAAGACCTACCAATTGGGTCTCACACACCAAGAATGAATCCAGACGGTAAGAAGCGACCTGCACAGCTCCGCACCCAGACTGCGCCACACGAACCCCACACCAATGGCGGCGGATTTAAAAGAACGTGCTACTGCGCAGGCGCGTTGCGAACCGCGTGCACGGGGTGGGGGTGGGGCTTCCCCACTTCCTCACCGCCGCCGCACTCAGCATTCTTAATCAGTGCTGGGTCCGCAATTCCTAGCGCCTCCGGGACACAGATACCTCAAATCAAGCCCCCAAGACGCCCGATCTTCATCTCACCCCCACCCCCACAATCCACCAAGAAAGACAATGGCCAAGCTTGCCGAGACAGCCGGAGGAAAGGCAGGACAACCTCGAGGACCGTCCTCCTTGGAGGCCAAAAAACACTCCACCCCTACCCACCCAAAGCCTGCTGGCTCCTTCTTCACACTTAAATTCCTGAGAAAACTGATCCGGAGACCTACGAACTGAATCGCAGACACCAAGAAGGAATCCAGACAGTAAGACGCGACCCGCACAGCTCTGCACCCCAGGCAAATGGCTGATTAAAAAGCGCATGGTACTGGGCAGGCGCAATGCGTCCCACGTGGGTGTGGGGGGGGGGGGGGCCGCTGGCTTCCCCACTCCTTCATCCGGGCCCCACTGAGGATTCCTAATCTGCCCTCTGTCGGCAACTCCTGGCACTTCCAGGACCCAGATACCTCAAATCACACCCCCCAAGACACTCGATCTTCATCTCACCCCCAACCCCACCATCCTCCCTCTTCTCACTCCCATCAAGAAAGACAATGACCATGGCTGCAGAGACACTCGGAGGTAAAAGAGGACAACCTCGAGGACCTTCCTCCTTGGAAAGCCAGAAACCCCTCCACCCCTACCCACCCAAAGGCTGCTCGCTCTCCTACTATACACTTAAAATTCTGGGAGGACTGATCCAGAGACCTACCAATTGGGTCTGACACACCAAGAACGAATCCAGACGATAAAACGTGACCTGTAGGGTTCCGCACCCAGACCGCAGCACACGAGCCCCACGCCAATGGCAGTGGATTTAAAAGAACGTGCTACTGCGCAGGCGCACTGCGAACCACGTGCACGGGGTGGGGGGGGGGCTTCCCCACTCTCTCACCCCCTCCCACTGAGCATTCTTCATCTGCCCTGGGTCTGCAATTCTTAGCGCCTCCGGGACACAGATACCTCAAATCAAGCCCCCAAGATGCCCGATCCTCATCTCACCCCCACCCCCACAATCCACCAAGAAAGCCAATGGCCAAGCATGCGGAGACAGGCACAGGAAAAGCAGGACAACCTCGAGGACCTCCCTCCTTGGAGGCCAAAAACAATACCACCCCTACACACGCAAAGCTTGCTCACTCCCCTACTTCACACTTAAAATTCTGGGAGTACTGATCCAGAGACCTACCAATTGGGTCTCACACACCAAGAACGAATCCAGACGATAAAATGCGACCTGCAGGGTTCCGCCCCAGACCGCACCACACGAGCCCCACGCCAATGGCGGCGGATTTAAAAGAACATGCTACTGTGCAGGCGCGCTGCGAACCGCGTGCACGGGGTGGGGTGGGGCTTCCCCATTCCCTCACCCCCACCCCACTGAGCATTCTTAATCTGCCCTGGGTCCGCAATTCTTAGCACCTCCGGGACACAGATACCTCAAATCAAGCCCCCAAGACGCCCGATCTTCATCTCACCCCCACCCCAACAACCCAACAAGAAAGACAAGGGCCATGCCTGCGGAGACAGCCAAAGAAAGAGGATAACCTCGAGGACCTTCCTCCTTAGAGGCAGGAAACCACATCACCGCTACCCACCCAAAGCCTGCTGGTTCTACTTCACACTTCAATTTCTGGGAGAACTGATCCAAAGACCTACCAATTGGGTCTCACACACCAAGAATGAATCCAGACGGTAAGAAGCGACCTGCACAGCTCTGCACCCAGACCGCGCCACACGAACCCCACACCAATGGCGGCGGATTTAAAAGAACGTGCTACTACGCAGGCGCAGTGCGAATGGGGTGGGCTTTCCCCACTCCCTCATCCCCTCCCCACTGAGCATTCTTAATCCGCCCTCTGTCCGCAATTCCGAGCGCCTCCGGGACACAGATACCTCAAATCAAGTCCCTAAGACGCCCGATCTTCATCTCACCCCCACAACCCACCAAGAAAGGCAATGGCCCTGCCTGCCGAGACAGCTGGAGGAAAGGCAGGACAACCTCGAGGACCTTCCTCCTTGGAGCCCAGAAACCACTCCACCCCTACCCACCCAAAGCCTGCTGGCTCCTTCTTCACACTTGAATTTCTGAGAAAACTGATCCGGAGACCTACCAACTGAATCGCAGACACCAAGAAGGAATCCAGACAGTAAGACGCGACCCGCACAGCTCTGCACCCCAGGCAAACGGCTGATTAAAAAGCGCATGGTGGGCGCCTGGGTGGCTCAGTTGGTTAAGCGACTGCCTTCGGCTCAGGTCATGATCCTGGAGTCCCTGGATCGAGTCCCGCATCGGGCTCCCTGCTCGGCAGGGAGTCTGCTTCTCCCTCTGACCCTCCCCCCCCTCTCATGTGCTCTCTCTCATTCTCTCTCTCAAATAAATAAATAAAATCTTTAAAAAAAAAAAAAAAGCGCATGGTACTGGGCAGGCGCAGTGCGTCCCACGTGGGTGTGGGGGGGGCTGGCTTCCCCACTCCGTCATCCGGGCCCCACTGAGGATTCCTAATCTGCCCTCTGTTGGCAATTCCTGGCACCTCCAGGACCCAGATACCTCAAATCACACCCCCTAAGACACTCGATCTTCATCTCACCCCCAACCCCACCATCCTCCCTTGTCCCACTCCCATCAAGAAAGACAATGACCATGGCTGCTGAGACACTCGGCGGAAAAGGAGGACAACCTCGAGGAGCTTCCACTTTGGAGGCCAGAAACCCCTTCACCCCTACCCACCCAAAGGCTGCTCGCTCTCCTACTTCTCACTTCAATTTCTGGGAGGACTGATCCAGAGACCTATCAATTGGGTCTCACACACCAAAAACGAATCCAGACGGTAAGACGCGACCTGCACAGCTCCGCACCCAGACCGCGCCACGCGAACCCCACGCCAATGGGGGCTGACTTAAAAGAACATGCTACTGTGCAGGCGCACTGTGAATGGGGTGGGCTTTCCCCACTCCCTCATCCCCGCCCCACTGAGCATTCTTAATTTGCCCTCTGTCCGCAATTCTTAGCGCCTCTGGGACACAGATACGTCAAATCAAGTCCCCAAGACGCCTGATCTTCATCTCACTCCCACAACCCACCAAGAAAGGCAATGGCCCTGCCTGCCGAGACAGCTGGAGGAAAGGCAGGACAACCTCGAGGACCTTCCTCCTTGGAGCCCAGAAACCCCTCCACCCCTACCCACCCAAAGCCTGCTGGCTCCTTCTTCACACTTAAATTTCTGAGAAAACTGATCCAGAGACCTACCAACTGAATCGCAGACACCAAGAAGGAATCCAGACAGTAAGACGCGACCTGCACAGCTCTGCACCCCACGCAAATGGCTGATTAAAAGGCGCATGGTACTGGGCAGGCGCAGTGCGTCCCACGTGGGTGTGGGGGGGGGCCGCTGGCTTCCCCACTCCTTCATCCGGGCCCCACTGAGGATTCCTAATCTGCCCTCTGTCGGCAATTCCTGGCACTTCCAGGACCCAGATACCTCAAATCACACCCCCCAAGACACTCGATCTTCATCTCACCCCCAACCCCACCATCCTCCCTTGTCCCACTCCCATCAAGAAAGACAATGACCATGGCTGCTGAGACACTCGGCGGAAAAGGACAACCTCGAGAACCTTCCTCCTTGGAGGCCAGAAACCCCTCCACCCCTACCCACCCAAAGGCTGCTCGCTCTCCTACTTCTCACTTCAATTTCTGGGAGGACTGATCCAGAGACCTACCAATTGGGTCTCACACACCAAGAACGAATCCAGACGGTAAGACGCGACCCGCACAGCTCTGCACGCAGAACGCACCATAGGAACCCCACGCCAATGGAGGATATAAAAGAGTATGCTACTGGGCAGGTACAGTGTGTCCCACGTGTCTTGGGGGGTGCCGGCCTCCCCACTCCCTCATCTCAGCCCCACTGAATATTTCTATTCCTCCCTCTGTCGGCAATTCCTGGCACCTCTAGGATTCAGATACCTCAAATCATGGCCCAGGACACCCGATCTTCTTCTCAATCCCACCCCCACATCCACCATCCTCCCGGGTCCCACACCCACCAAGACAGACAATGGTCATGTCTGCGGAGACACCCGGAGGAAAAGGAGGACAACCTTGAGGACCTTCCTCCTTGGAGGCCAGATACCACACCACTCCTCCCCCCTCAAGGCCTGCTGGCTCCCTCTTCACCCTTAAATTCTTGAAAGGACTGATCTGGAGACTTACCACTTGAGTCTCAGACACCAAGAACGAATCCAGACGATAAGATGCGACCTGCACAGCTCTGCACCCAGACTGCACTGCACGAGCCCCACGCCAACAGGGGATTTAAAAGAACATGTTAGTAGGCAGGCTCACTGCAACCCACCTGTGTGTCATGGGGGTGGGAGCTTCACAGCTCTGCACCCAGAATGCGTTGCACAAACACAAACACACACACACACACACACACACGCCAAAGGGCGATGGGAAAGTTGGTGGCACTGGGCAGGTGAAGTGTATCTTGTGTGCTGGGTGGTCAGTGGCTTCGCCACTCCTTCATCCAGGCCCCACTGGGGATTCTTGATCTGCCCTCTGTTAGCAGTTCCTGAGTCTTCTAGGACAGAGATACCTTAAATCTTTCCCCCAATATTTGCCCCAATTTTGTCTACCCCCCCAAGTCCATTGTCCTCCCTTGTCCCTGCCTGCAATGATATCAAAGGCCATGGTGGGTGCTGTACCTGTGAAGAGAAGGGTGACGACCTTGAGGATATTTCTGCTCAGAGGTCAGGAACCACACAGACCCTACCTGTTTGAAACTCACTGGCTCCCCCCTCACCCCCACTCACACTTACCCTCCAGGGAGGATTTATCAGGGGACCTACAGACTGAGTCTCTGGCAGAATGAAAGAATCCACAGGGTATGATGCGGCCAGCACAACTCAGCATGAGGTATGCAGTGCACGTGCCCCACACCATTGGTCAATGCGGAGGCATGCGGCACTGAGCATGCCCACTTGTCCATTGGTGTGTGAGTAGGGGCCTTCCCACCCCTTTATCCTGGCCTACTTAGGATTCCCAAATCTGCCTTTTGCTGGCATTTTCTGGTGCCCCCAGGACCCAGATACCTCAAATCATTCCCCCAGGGCTTGCCTCATCTACATCTAATCCCCTCCCCTCCAAGGCCCACCTGATTCCCTTGTCCTGGCTCCAGACACAAGGACAAGGGCTGTTGTGCCTGCCTGTGAAGAGAAAATGCCTGATGAAACAGAAATCGAAACGTACTCCACAGGATTTACACAAGACCACGAGTCTCATAATCTAATATTCAAAATGTCCAGAATATAATTCAAATTATTCAGAATATGAAGAACCAAGAAAAATTCTCAACTCACATAAAAAAAATTCTCAACTCACATGAGAAAGGCAATCAACTGACATCCATTCAGAAAAGGCTGTATGAACAGTTAAGAAAGGGAAGCCTCACTAAAATGGAGGTAGGAGGCCAGAAGGGAGATCTCTCACCCTATCACTTCTCCTCATTTGCAGACCCCAACAGGAAGATAGCTTTTAAGTCCATACTACTTTACTACCCAAGCAGGAGGGAGAAAGGTTTTCTCCTTTCCCAGCAACAGCCCAGCCAATGAGAGACTGTCACAACTCAGCCAATGAAAAACCAGTGCACTTGGAAATCCTAGTTTATTTCAGTGGACTCTGTGTCTCCCAGCTCCCCGTTTTCCTCTATAAAAAAGCATCCTTTTCTTTTGTTCTCCCAACTTGCCTATGGTTTTGCCATAGCTTACATGTCCCCAGTTATACTTCTCTGTTATTCTTAAATAAACCCATTTTTACAGATAAAATAACTGACAGTTTTATTTTGAAGGTTAACATTATTTGGCGATCAGAAGTGGGGTCCAGAGAAGACCCCCAACAACTCCAAGACTGGTGAGCAAAATCTGTCCTGGTAGCCACAGAGCCAGCTATGCGCACTGCTTTCTTGCCAACCCTAGAGTTTAAGGGTAAGTTTTCTCCTGGATTCAAGTTCTGCTCACTTTGTGTTTCGAGTTCTCCGGGCATTATTTGGGATCTGTTTTAAAGCTTTGTCCTATCTGAGAGTATTCTTTGGCTTTTGATCGGACTCCATTTGGAACCAGACTGGTCCTGTTAGAATTGTGCCTACTGGAACTATGTTAGCCTTTGGACTGTTCCTGTAGGAATTGTGTTGGCCTTTGGCCTGACTCCTTTTTAGAACCAGACTGTCCCTACTGGAACTGTGCTGGCCTTTGGTCTGATTCCTTCTGGAGGGACGCCTGGGTGGCTCAGTCGGTTAAGCGTCTGCCTTCAGCTCAGGTCATGATCCCAGGGTCCTGGGATCAAGTCCCGCATCGGGCTCCCTGCTCAGCGGGAAGCCTGCTTCTCCCTCTCCCACTCCGCCTGCTTGTGTTCCCTCTCTCGCTGTCTCTCTCTCTCTCTCTCTGTGTCAAATTAAAAAAAAAAAAAAAAAAAAAAGAGATGATTCCTTCTGAAACCAGGCTGTTCCTGAAAAACTTCTAAGAAGTGGGACCCCAGTCATCAAAATACTTTAAGGGCACCCCTCTCTTTCTGGGACCCTGGCCGGTTTCATGTTTAAAAACTGCGGTTCCCTCCTCATGTGCATTTCTACCTAAATGGACCAACTTAGCTAAAAGTACACCAATGGCCATTATGGAAGACTTTTGATCTCCAAAACTTCTTTTTCTCAAAATTAAATTAGAAAGCCACTGTTCAAAATAACAAAACAAAACAAAAACAAAAACAAACAACAACAACAACAACAACAAAAGCCTATTTTAATTGGCAGCCTGAGGCTTCCAAACATTTTCAGGATTCTAAGTTTGCCTCATTGGAAAATAATATTTCTTTTTAAATTAAATTAAATCAAATCTAATTTAATTTAATTGAGAGAGAGAGAGCACGCTGGGGGAAGGGCAGCGACAGAGAATCTCAAGCAGGCTCTACACCAAGTGCGGGGTCTGACGCAGGGCTCGATCTTACAACCCTGAGTTCATGACCTGGGCCAAAACCAAGAGTCGGATGCTCCACCGACTGAGCCACCCAGGCGCCCCACGAAATACTATTTCTAAATTAACTGGGGCAAATGGACAATTAAAAGAAGTAAAAAGGGCTTCTGAGACCTCTTTCCCCACTCCACTGCTTTCTTTGTCTCCTGACATATGGCAGACATCTTGCGCTCGGGCCCCATCTCCGGTGCCATTTGCCTCTATTTTGTCTGCACCGATTCCACCTCTTCTATATCCCAATCCCTCATTCTAATCCTTTCTCCAAACTTCCCTCTCCCTCCAAAACTCTCCCCATTTCCTCCTCCCTGAACCTATTAAAACGTGACTCCTTTAAAGTTAAACATTTGGGGGATCCAAATAAGCCCCAAATTCCTTATGTTTCCTGGACTAAGGCCGAATTGGGGACTATAGTTAAAATGTTTTCCTAAAGTGACTGAGGACCCCTATAGGTTTGCTGCAGCATGTAACATAGTTACTCAAACTTTTACCAACCTGGTTTCTCAGTTTTATATCAGTTAGTCTACATGCTTTTTGGTGAAGACCAGGCCAAACATTGGATGAAACTAGCCTGATGGGAACATCTGGAAAGGTATTTAGAGAGATAACCACGCCCCCCCCCCCACAACTTTTGGCAAGATGCTAGAACACTCACCAAAAATCTCTGCCAAGCAATTACAGTAGCTTTTCCTAAGACCGTTGATTGGAACGAAATTCAGGTTTATACAGAAAAGCCCAATGAACTTGTTCATGACTATTACAATCGACTTCAGATTGTTTTCAAAGAAAACTCTGGGTTTTTGTTAGATATTGAATCCACCTGGGTAGCATTTAACTCTATGTTTATTAATGGACTGAACCAGGATCTTTCTCTTTTAGTTGAAAGGACCAGGATGGAATGGGAAACCATGTCCATTCCAAGTTTAGTTAATTTGCCAAACCAGCTTGCTCACACTCTAGATGAGTCACCCAAAAGAAAGACCACTAAAATTCTCAACTTTCAACTCCAGCAAATAAAGGCCCCTAAACAAAACCCAAACCCTTTTAGTTTCTGCTAGTATTGCAAAGAACCAGGGCATTGGAAAAAAAGACTGTTATAAACGTAGGCATTCCAAGTGCCTTCAGCCCTCTAGCCAGGCTTTCCAATGTCCTCCTAACTTCCGGTGACAGGCCTCTGAGGAACCACGTGGGCTCTCCCCTCTCAATCAGCTCAGAGAAACCACTCTCGAGACTGGGACTGAATCTCTGTCTTTATAGACACCAGAGCTACACTCTTGGTGTTCAGTCTCACTGTTATAAAGCAGCCCCTGCCTTGGAGTCCTTAAAGTTCAAATAGGGGTGGGTCTCTAATAAACCTCAACAGGTTTGTGTCTCTGAACCTGTTCCCTTTTGTCTGCACCCTTTGAGAGATGCACACCCTTTCCCCCTTCGTTCCTCAACCCCTATTCATTTACTGGGCTGAGATTTCTTAGAAAAGTATCATGCCAGAATTCCTTTCTCCCAAAAGGGGGAAATAATTCCAGAATTTGACAGTAGCAATTAAAATAGCCAACAGGGGAATTAAATGACCCTTGACATCTTTTGTTTGCTCTATCTCTGATGCCACTGTAACTGAGTCCAGGGACACTGATCATTTGTTCCTATCAGAGCAGCTGCTAACCTCTTTATGAGCAAAATCTTCAACAGATATTGGCAGAATCCACAGTGTACCACCCATCAAGATTCAAATAGATCCCTCAAAACCTCTCCCTAGAATTAATCAATGCCTTATAAATAAAGAAACCTTTCAAGGCATCAACCCCATACTAGATTACAAAGCTCAGAGCCTCATTATCCCCTGCACTAGTTCCTCTAATACCCCTATTTTACCTGTGAGAAAACCCAAATGGCCGAGGATGGAAGATTATCCAAGACCCTGGAGCAATAAATAACATTGTTATCGATTGACACCCTGTTGTTCCTAACCCCATGTACTGCTGACATCCATTCTCACTGAAAGAAAATTTTTCACTGTAATTCATCCATGCAGGGCATTTTTAGTATTCCAGTTGACAAGGATAGCCAGTATCTTTTTGCTTTCACTTGGGAAAAAAGGCAATACACCTGGACAGTAATGTCCCAGGATTTCATAGAGAGTTCTTATATTTCACAAACCTTAAAAGCTGATTTGGATGATGTAAAGTTTTCTGCAGGCTCTACTTTGCTACAATACATAGATGATTTGCTTCTCTGCTCCCCTTCTCAAACCTCTTCACAGGAGGATCACATCCACCTGTTAAAAAATTTTGGCCTTAAAGAGACATAAAGTCTCCAAAGAAAAATTGCAGTTGGCTCAAACTCAGGTTCTATAGTTAGGGCATCTGATCTTGGAGCAAAGACCATGTTTAGATCCAGAAGAAACCCTTCACAACTGCTTAACACCGACAGATCACCTTTTGACTCCCTGTGACAATTTATCGGAAACTCCTCTAACCAATGCAGACTTTTCATGGCTTACTGATGGTTCTTACTTAAAGGATGAAAATGGTAGATATTGTGCTGGGTATGCTATTGCAACTCCTTTTGAAGTCATTGCGACAACACCTTTACCTTTGGCTACTTCAGCCCAACAGGCTGAGTTAGACGCCCTACTTAAGCTTGTACCTTGGCCAAGGGTAAAACCACAAACATTTATACCAATAGTCAGTACGCCTTTGGGGTAGCCCATGACTGTGAAATGTTATATGGAAATGAGATTTCCTTACTTCCAATGGGACTACAAATTTAAATGGCTCTTATGTCCAAAATGTATTAGATGCCATACTTTTACCAGCTGCTCTGGCTACTGTTAATGTTCCTGGGCATTCCAGACTCAACTCCTTGGACACCAAAGGAAACTACCTTGCTGATACTTCCACCAAAAATGCTTCCCTCCAGGAAACCAATAGTCAAACCTCTGTCATATTTCAAAGGGATGTTCTCCCAAATGATAATTTGGAAAAATTCACAAGAGATACCCAACAATTGGCCCCAGAGAGGGAAAAACAATATTGGAAATCTAATAATTGTTGGTTCAATATAAAAAGAGAACTCTGGGCGCGCCTGGGTGGCTCAGTCATTGGACGTCTGCTTTGGGCTCAGGTCATGATTCCAGGGTCCTGGGATCGAGCCCTGCATCGGGTTCCCGGCTCAGCGGGAAGCCTGCTTCTCCCTCTCCCACTCCGCCTGCTTGTGTTCCCTCTCTCACTGTCTCTCTCTCTCTGTCAAATAAATAAATAAATAAAAATCTTTAAAAAAAAAAAGAGAGAGAGAGAGAACTCTGGTTTGGACCAAATAACAATCTGGCTCTACCAGAAATCCTAAAATTCCCTTTGCTTTACACTATAGATGCATTAAACCATCAGTCTACTGACAAAATGATAGTGTTCATGAACCAATATTGGTGGGGAGATATTAATAAGGCTACAAAAAGTGCCTACCTCTGCCAGAAGGGAGGTGGGTGGGGGATGGGGGAAATAGGTGATGGGGATTAAGGAGGACACTTGTGATGAGCACTGTGTGATGTATGGAATTGTTTAACCACTGAAACTAATATAACACTGGAATTAAAAAGTTTTTTAATATTTTATTTATTCGTCAGAGAGAGCACGCACAAGCAGGGGGAGTGGCAGACAGAGGGAGAGGGAGAAGGAGGCCCCCCACTGAGCAGGGAGCCCGATGCAGGACTCGATCCCAGGACCCTGAGATCATGACCTGAGCCGAAGGCAGATGCTTAACTGACTGAGCCACCCAGGCACCCAGCATGGTTATTTTAAATAGAAACAATTAGACCTTTACAATATCGAAGTGGGTTAAAGAAGGCAGAGGCCAAGTGCATTGGACATCCTGTGACTATCTCTAAGGGTAAAATTCTGTAAGTTCCAAGGGGGTGGATCTGAGATTTACAAGGACCAGGGACAATGCTTTCAGCCAAGTTATTTGGAGGGTGTCTACAAATCTTGCCAACTGAGTCTTCATAGTGCCTTTAGTGTATTCAACTAACCCTAAGGATTGAGGATGATACACACCATGAAAGTGTTGTAAAACCAGACAAACAGCATAGACTCATTGAAACACCTGACTGGTAAAATGGATTCTCCAATCACTATGAAGTTCAAGAGGGATTCCCCAGGTTGGGATAATCTTTTTTAACAGAATTTTAGCTACAGCAGCAGTGGCCTGTCTACAAGGGAAAGCTTTGACCCAGTGAAAACCTACAAACCATGACTAAAATAATGTATATCCACAAGACAGGGGAAACTGTATGAAATCCATTTGTGTGAATGGGTTTCCCTGGATTATACTCTGGACAGGTGGGACAAGTGAGGTATGCACTTTTTAAAAACTTTTTATCTTTTTAATTATTTATTTATTTTTTGGAGCAAGAGAGGGTGGGGAGGGGCAGAGGGAAAGGAGAGACAAAATCTTAAGCAGGTTCCACGCCTAGTGCAGATCCCGATGAGGGGCTCAATCTCAGGACCCTGAGATCACAATCTGAGCCAAAATCAAGAGTCGGATGCTTAACCAACTGAGCCACCCAGCTGCCCCACTTTTTAAAAACTTTGTGCTGTCAAGGGGCGCCTGGGTGGCTCAGATGGTTGGGCGTCTGCCTTCGGCTCAGGTCATGATCCCAGGGTCCTGGGATCGAGTCCCGCATCGGGCTCCCTGCTAGGCGGGGAGCCTGCTTCTCCCTCTGCCTCTGCCTCTCTCTCTCTCTCTCTCTCTCTCTCTCTCTGACTCTCATGAATAAATAAATAAAACATTTAAAAAAAAAATTAAAAAAAAAAAAAAAAAAAAAACTTTGTGCTGTCAAATAAATAAATAAAATCTTTAAAAATAAAATAAAATAACCATGCTTTGAAATACATATATACATAAAATTAAATAACCACCCATAGCAATTTTTCATAGTGCCCCTTTTTTTTATAAAGGCAGCTCCATTTTTAAAAATATTTATTTCTTTGTGAAGAGAGAGAGAAGGAGAGAGAGAGTGAGAGCGCACACAAGCAGGGAGAGTGGCAGGCAGAGGCAGAGGGAGAAGCAGGCTCCCCATTGAGCAGGGAGCCCAAAGCGGGGCTTGATCCCAGGACCCCCAGATCATGACCTGAGCAGAAGGCAGATACTTAACCGACTGAGCCACCCAGGTGCCCCAAACCATAAGAGACTCTTAACTATAGGGAACAAACCGTGGGTTGCTGGAGGGGAGGTGGGTGGGGGGATGGGGTAAATGGTTTTGCTGTTTTGCAAAAAGTTCATCAGCTATTGCTTCATGTTTGTACCTGCACCATATCTTCCCGAATGCCCTCAGCTAACTCAGTGGGCTCTTTCAGTATTTACTATGTTGCTTTCATGACCTCTTTAAGCAGGGGCCTCCAGGAGGCATACATGACTCTGGGTTTGCCCCCATAGGGAGAACTTTTCTCCCCTAAGTCAAAAAAAGTGCCAATAAATATTTTCAATTGTCTACTTGCACACACCTAGGGTTCTGGAACCATCATACAATTTGGAATTATCATGCTACTTTTTTTAAAAGATTTATTTATTTATTTTAGATAGAGAGCAGAAGGAGGGGCAGAGGGAGAGGGAGAGAGTCTCAAGCAGACTCCCCACTGAGCACAGAGCCCAACATGGGGCTCGATCTCATGACCCTGAGATCATGACCTGAGCCGAAATCAAGAGTTGGACACTTAACTGACTGAGCCCCCCAGGCGCCCCTGGCATGTTACCTTTGACTCTGCACTTGTTGCCTGTCAAACTTTTGTAAAAATCATGTAGCCAAGAAGATGATGCTGGCTCAACACTTTGAGGTGACCGCCTATGCTTACAGTACTGATAAATATGGACTACAGATGGGAAGTGTCTAAGAGTTCTCCCTCTTAGCCTTTCTTGTTACTCAAATGTGGCCTTAAGTGGTTTCCAGCTGTTATGCACTTTTCCTCTAATGGAGGACCCAACAACCAGAAAGGTCCTTCCTGGCACTGAAGGACAAAATCACTAAATATGTGAAACCTAACTCTTGATCAGCAAAGCTTTTGAGTAAAGACCTTGATCAAAAAGGGGGTTTTGAAAATTAATAAAGGGAAACCTCACTAGAATTGATTTGGGAGGCCAGAAGGGAGAGATCTTATGCTCTACCACTCATTGCCAATTGCAGACTTCTACAGGAAGAGGGGTACTTTGCAACTCCATACTACGGAACTATCCCAGGAGGAGGAAGAAAGGCTTTCCTCCTCCCCTGGCAACAGCCCAGCCAATGAGAGACTGTCACAACTCAGCCAATGAAAAAACCACTGCACTTTCAACTCCCAGTTTATTCCAATGGACTTTTTGTTTATAACAGCCCCTCACAACTTCCCCCATTCCTCTGTAAAAGAGCAATCCTCTCCTTTGTCCACCTGATTTGCCTCTGGTCTCTTCCATAGCTTGAATGTCCCAAATTTGCAATTCTCTGCTATTCTCCAATAAACCCATTTTTTGCTGGTAAAATAAAGGACAGCTATGTCTTTAAGGCTAACAACTGAGATGTTGGGATTATCTGACAAAGTCTTTAAAAAAGCTGTGGTAAAAAAAAAAAGCTTCAACAAGCAATCATGAACAATTTTGAAACAAATGTAAAAATAAAAAATCTTGAAACAAGAGAGAATATTTAAATAAACAAATGGAAATTTTATAAGTGAAAAATAAGATAACCAAATAAAAATCTCACTGGATGGGTTCAGGAGCAAAATAGAGATGACAAAATAGTTACCGAACTTGAAGATAGATCAATAGAAATTATTCAATCAAAACAACTCTGAGAAGAAGAGATTGAAAGAAAAGCGAACAGAATCTCAGACATGTGGCAAAATACTATGACATCTATAGTTCCTAACATCAGAACCGCAAAAGGAGAGGTGACACAGTATGGTGATTAAAAATATTTTTATTTTTAATTTTTTAAAAGATTTTATTTATTCATTTGAGAGAGAGAGAGAGAGAGCACAATCCAGGGGGACTGGCAGAGGGAGAGGGAGAAACAGACTTCGTGTTGAGCAGGGAGCCCAACTTGGGGCTCAGTCCCAGGACCCCAGGATTATGACCTGAGCCAAAGACAGACACTTAACTGACTGAACCACCCAGGTACCCATAAAAATATTTTTAAAGTAGTAATTGCTGGAGACTTTGCAAATTTGGCAAAAGACATAAACCTACAATCCAAGAAGTTTGGGAAACACCAAACACAATAGACCCAAACAACCCATGCCCAGACACATCGTAATCAAACTCTGAAATCCACAAAGAAAAAAAAAAATCTTGAAAGCAGCCGGAGGAAAATGATGCATTATTTATGGGGGAACAACGGTCCAAATGACTGTAGAAGTCTCTTCAGAAATAATGGAGGCCAGGGGCGCCTGGCTGGCTCTGTCAGCAGAGCATGTGACTCTTCATTTCAGGGTCATGAGTTCGAACCCCATGTTGGGTGTAGAGATGACTTAAATAAATAAATAAATAAACTTAAAGAAAAATGTATTTAGATGCAATATTTAAGATAACAAGAACATAAAGAGCGACTAACAGGAACTGTATGGTGGTAAGGTTTCCACATTCCATGTGAAATGGTAAAAATACTGATTTTTAGTAGTCTAGGAAGGGTTAGGTATGTATATTTTAACTCCTAGACAAATCACTTTTTTTTTTTTAAAGATTTTATTTATTTATTTGACAGAGAGATAGAGAGTACAAGTAGGCAGAGAGGCAGGCAGAGGGAGAGGGAGAAGCAGGCTCTCCGCTGAGCAGGGAGCCCAATGCAGGACTTGATCCCAGGACCCTGGGATCATGACCTAAGCCGAAGGCAGACGCTTAACCGACTGAGCCACCTAGGCGCCCCCTAGACAAATCACTTTTTAAAAGTATGCAAACAGGGGCGCTTGGGTGGCTCAGTTGGTTAAGCGACTGCCTTCGGCTCAGGTCATGATCCTGGAGTCCCTGGATCAAGTCCCGCATCAGCCTCCCTGCTCAGCAGGGAATCTGCTTCTCCCTCTGACCCTCCCCCTTCTCATGTGCTCTCTCTCTCTCATTCTCTCTCTGTCAAATAAAAAAAAAAGTATGCGAAGAGATACAGTCAAAAACACAGTAGATAAATTTAAGAGGAATGTTAAACAATGTTCAAATAACCCAAAGGAAAGCAAAAAGCAGGGAAGAAACAGAAAACAAATGATAAAATGGTACACTTTGTACACAATGGTATAAATTCAAATGGTACACAATGGCATAAATCCAAACATCTAGTAATAACATTAAATGTAAATGATTGGGGTGCCTGGGTGGCGCAGTCAGTTGGGCATCCAACTCTTGGTTTTGGCTCAGGTTGTAATCTCAGGGTGGTGAGATCGAGCCCAGAGGGAGGCTCCACACGCAGTGCAGTCTGCTTAGGACTCTCCCTCTCCCTATGCCCCTCCCCCTTGCACTCGTGCTCACTCTCTCTCTCATTTATTATATAAAATAAATAAATAAATCTTTGAAAAAATAAAATAAATGTCAATGATCAAAGTCAAAGATTTTAAGGATTGATTTTTTTTTTTAAGATTTTGTTTATTTATTTGACAGAGAGAGAGAGAGAGACAGCGAGAGAGGGAACACAAGTAGCGGGAGCAGGAGAGGGAGAGGCAGGCTCCCCACTGAGCAGGGAGCCCGATGCGGGGCTCGATCCCAAGACCCTGGGATCGTGACCTGAGCCAAAGGCAGAGGCTTAACCAACTGAACCACCCAGGTGCCCCAAGGATGGATTTTTTTTCTTATAAAAAAGGCAAAATGACCCAACTATATGCTATGTACAATAAACTCATTTCAAATATAATGATGTAGCTAAGTTAAAATAAGGGATGAAAAAAGATATACCAGATAAGCACTAATATATAAAAAACAAAAGCTCGAGTGACTCTTAATAGAGGACAAAATAAACTACAGAACCAAGAACATTACCAGGGCTAAAGACAGATATTACAAACTGATAGAAATTCACGAAGAATACGTAATAATCTATAACGTGTATACACTTGTGTTGGGGTCCCCAAGACCATCCCAGGTTCAATTATTTGCAAAGAGGATACACAGAACTCAGCATATAGAGGTACCCAAGGCTAATACTTATTATGAGTTAAGGATACTAAGCAAAATCAGCAAAGGGAAAAAGTGCATGGGGTGAAGTCCTGAGGAAAGCCACACAAGCTTCTAAGAGTCCTTTCCCAGTGGAGTCATACAGTTCATCCCCCTACCAACGAATTGTGATAACGCATATGCAGTGTCGTCTGTAATTGTCTACCAGGGCAGCTCATGATACTCAGTGCCTTTTCCCCTAAGATCAGAAATGAGGAAGAATGCCCACTCTCACCCTGGTTATTTTACATTGTATTGGAAATTCTAGACAGTTCAGAGAGGCAAGAAAAAGTCATAAATGTCTTATAGATTGGGAAGGAAGAAATAAAACTACCCCAATTCTCAGATGACATGATTATCTGCATAGAAAATCCCATGGAATTTATGTTAAAATCACCGGAGCTGGGGTGCATGGGTGGCTCAGTCAGTTGGGCCTCTGCCTCTTGATTTTGGCCTCAGGTCATGATCTCTGGATTGTGAGATCGAGCCCCACGTCAGGCTCTGCACTCAGTGTGGAGTCTCCTTGAGATTCTCTCTCTCCCTCTCCCTTTGCCCCTACCCCTGCTCACTCACTCTCTCTCTCTCAAATAAATAAATACAATCTTTAAAATGAAACTTTTTAAAAAGTACTGGAGCTGGGCGCCTGGGTGGCTCAGTTGGTTAAGCGACTGCCTTCGGCTCAGGTCATGATCCTGGAGTCCCTGGATTGAGTCCCACATCGGGCTCCCTGCTCGGCAGGGAGTCTGCTTCTCCCTCTGACCCTCCCCCCTCTCGTGTGCTCTCTCTCATTCTCTCTCTCTCAAATAAATAAATAAAATCTTTAAAAAAAAAAAAAAAGTACTGGAGCTAATATGTGAGTTTAGCAACATTGCAGAATACAAATCCAACACACAAAAATCAAGTGTATTTCTGTATACTAGCAATGAACAGTAAAAACCAAAAATTTCTTTAAGATTTTATTTATTTAGTTTTCGAGAGGGAGAGAGAGAGAAGTTGAGAGTGCATGCACAAGCAGGGGGGAGGGAGAAGCAGACTTCCCACTGAGCAGGGAACCCAATGCGATGTGGGGCTCGATCCCAGGACCCCAGGATCATGACCTGAGCTGAAGGCAGGTGCTCAACTGACTGAACCACCCAGGCGCCCTGAAAACCGAAATTTTTAAAAACACACACATACACACAATACTATTTTACAACAGTGCCTCAAAAAAAAAAAATCTAACAAGGGCGCCTGGGTGGCTCAGATGGTTAAGCATCTGCCTTCGGCTCAGGTCCTGATCCCAGGGTCCTGGGATCGAGTCCCACATCAGGCTCCCTGCTCGGAAGGGGGCCTGCTTCTTCCTCTCCCTCTGCTGCTCCCCCTGCTTGTGCTCTTTCGTTCTCTCTGTCAAATAAATAAAAATAAAAATCTTAAAAAAAAAATCTAACAAAAATATACAGGATTTGTGGATGTTGTAAACTACAAGAAGATGATGAAAGAAATAAAAGACCTAAATAATGAAGAGACATACTGTGTATGCAGCTTGACAGATTCAGTATAGTTAAGACGTTAACCGTCCCCAAATTGATCTGTACATTTAATGCCATTCCAATCAAAATTCCAGCAGAATTCCTTTTGTGTGGATACAGACTACTCAATTCTAAAATGCATGTGGAAAAACGAAGGAACTAGCATTGTCAAGGTAATTTTGAAAAGGAAGAAGAAAATTGGAGGGCTTACATGGATTTTGACTTACTATAAGGTTTTTATTTTTTTAAAGATTTTATTTATTTATTTGACAGAGAGAGAGAGACAGCGAAAGAGGGAACACAGGCAGGGGGAGTGGGAGAGGGAGAAGCAGGCTCCTGGCAGAGCAGGGAGCCCGATGCGGGGCTCGATCCCAGGACCCTGGAATCATGACCTGAGCTGAAGGCAGACGCTCAACGACTGAGCCACCCAGGCGCCCCTTGACTTACTATAAAACTCCAATAATCAAGACAGTGTGGCAACAGCGCAGGGATAGACAGCTTCGTGAACTGTCAGTCGGCCGCATCTGCGTGTGAAGGTGTGACTATGAAAGGGAGCTCTATAAAGTGATGGAACAGCCGTGTCTCCTGAATGTGGCGGTGGTTACATGAATCTATTCATGTGTTAAAATTCACAGAACTCCCAAAGCCAATTTTTACATTTTTGATATTTCGGTTACGTATTTAAAAAAATTATCCTATAGCTTGTCCTGTTTTGTATCTGTTTTCTTTCACTTAACATTATGTCTCTGTGGGTTTAGTTCATTCGTCTCCATATCTGTGCATTATTCTGTGCTATGAAACTGGCACAATTTATTTACATGTTTTCTTTTTTTTTTAAGATTTTATTTATTTATTTGGGAGAGAGAACAAGTGATGGGGAGGGGGAGAGAGAGAGAGAGAAGCAGACTCCCCACTGAGCAGGGAGCCCAACGTGGGGCTTGATCCCAGGACCCAGAGATCATGACCAGAGCCGAAGGCAGACGCTTAACTGACTGAGCCCCCCAGGCACCCCACAGGGTTTCCTATTAGTGTGTAATTGGGTCATTCCCAGCACTCAGCTACTACAGATAGAGTTACTATATGACCATTAATGTATGTCCCGGAATGCTCACCACAGCTAGTATGTGATGGCAAGAACCTAAATCATATACTCCCTACCCATTCAGTGGATGAGTGACTGCATAAACTCTGGCTGTAATAAATAATGACACAGGGGCGCCCGGCTGGCTCAGTCGTTAAGCGTCTGCCTTCGGCTCGGGTTGTGATCCAAGGGTCCTGGGATCGAGCCCCGCATCGGGCTCCCTGCTGTACAGGAAGCCTGCTTCTCCCTCTCCCACTCCCCCTGCTTGTGATCCCTCTCTCGCTGTGTCTCTCTCTGTCAAATAAATAATAAATAAAATCCTTTTTAAAATAAATAAATAAATAATGACACATCATCAAACCCATTTCAGAACATGTGAACCACTGTTTGCATAAGTTTCACAAGTGTTAATGGGAATCTGTCGTGAAGATGACACACGACTTTAATGACTGCAGATGGGTCGCAGTAACCGATGAGGCAGTGAGCTCCCTGAGTTCATCTTGGTATGCCTGTGGGCGGAGGTGAGGACAAACGGGAAGGACATAAGTGGCCAGAGAGGACCTCAACTGGACCTTGGCCCATGGTTCTGATTTCAGAGCTTCCCACCTGCCTGACTGCCCTGAACAATTCGAGGGAGGCAGCCCCTGGCTGTGCCTGAGGAGACCCAAGTCAGGGCATCCCCAGCAACTCTGACCTGCTCCTCGTCCTCTTGGGCCAAATCTGCTTTCTCATCACTTCAGATCCCCCTTCATTCATAAGCGTCCTCTGTGTGCTGGGAGTGTAAGTGTGCCCATCGTGCAGATGAGGAGACTGAGACCCATGGAGGGCAGACGCTCGCTCTGCCGCCCCACAGCAGGTGAGGGGGCAGGTGTTCATGGGGCATTCCTCACCCCACAGCCGTACATCCCCTCGGGCCATCCAGAGCTTTTCTGCTGCCTCCTCCTCGAGGCCTGTGTCTCTCCCAGCCCAGCAGCCCTGGTTCATCTACGTGCCCCAGCTAGGGGTTGTAGACCCAGCATTTAGGCTCTGGGAGGGGACTGGGTGGAGGCAGAGTCGGCAGCTGGTCAGGATCTGAATGGGGACCCAGGGGCCTTTTCCTAAACCCAGGCTCTGCTGGGGAAGCCCCAGTGCCTTCACGATCCAGGGCTGTGCCTTCAGGACGGGCCAAGCTGTAACCCAACCTGCCCTGTGGTCGAGGCAACAGAACCAGTCCATCTTGTGGGGGAAAAAGCCTAAAATGAAACCTTTCAATGAGAAAAAGATTACAAATGTGAGAATTTCCCTTTTACCACAGAAATGAGCTTCTGGTAGGAGGAAAAAGAGCAGGAGGAAGAGGAAAACCATTTGCAGTGACTAAGACCAGGGTCCTCCGGGAAGAAGAGGCAGAGCTGGCCCTCGGCTGCCCCCAGTTGTCCACACGCAGAGAGGGAGGCTCTGAGGGACACCCAGGTCTGGGGCTCATGTACCCAGAGGTCTGTGACCCTCTCAGGTGTGAATGTTTAAGTCTCTGTCCCTCCTGTCTTCTTCCCTGAGGCCTTCCTGGTTTTGGAGATGAGTTGCCCCCTGCTGGTGAAGGTTAGAATATGAGCGGTCCATGGCTGAGCTCTGCCTGGTGACACTCACACCTCACCGTGGGACCACGGCTTCAGTCCCGCTTCCCTGAATGAAAGGAAAAGGCCACTTTGACTTCACAGGAAGCTCAGGTTTAAACCTGGACTTCCCTGGACCCCAGACATCCAGAATGGGAAGTGGAGGGGTTGTACTCTGCGGTCAGGTGACAGCTAGGCTGAGGGCTGAGACCCGAGGACAGATAGCAGGGGCCCCTGTGAGATCAAGATACTGGGCCTAGTAACGAGGAGGAGGAGACAGAGGAAGATTATGGAGGCCCCAACAAAGGACTGTGCTCAGGGCTGATGAGAACACAGAAGGCACTCGGGGCTTCAGTTTCCTCATCTGTACGCTCGTGATAAAAATGGAATTTACATTGTGGCATTGGTGTGAGAAAAGCATGATTCGTGTAAAGTAATCAGCCCAGGGTCTGGCACAGAGTAACTGGGAGGTAAATGCTGATAGTGTTGTTCTTGTTATCATTACAAGAATCACTCAATCTTAATTTTATCTGGTGACAAGCCGTTCTCCCTACAGGATGGGCAACTTGCTCCCTTCAAGGGCAAGCGCCCCATCTGTCCACCTCCATGGCCTCAGGGTGGGGACACTGGCAGTGACCACAGAGGTCTGGTGAGGGAAGGGGTGAGCGCTAGGCAGAATATGGCCCCCCAAAGATAGCCACATCCTAAACTGTAGGGCCTGAATATGTCAACTTACATGGCAAAAGGGACTTCGCAGATGTGATTAAGTTAAGCATTTTGAGATGGGGAGGATTATCCTGGATTATCTGGCTGGGTGCAATGTAAATCACAAGGGTTCTTATAAGTGAAAGAAGGAGGCAGGAGAGAGAGAGTCAGAGTGATTTGATGTGAGAAAGACTCAACTGGCCATTACTGGCGTTGAAGATGGAGGAAGGGGCCATGAGCCAAGGACTGCAGGCAGCCTCTAAAAGCTGGAAAAGGCAAGGGAATGGATTCTCCTCTAGAGCCTCCAGAAGGAACACAGCCCCACGGATACCCTCTGAGACTCCTGACCTCCCTGACATCCGGAACTGTAAGATAGTACATTTGTGTTGCGTTCAGCCACTAAGTTTGTTGCAAATCTGTTACATCATTAATAGGAAACTACTAGGTAGGGAAACACAAGTGCTCCCCACTCCCTTCCTTCCTCCCTCTCAGGCCCACATTTCTGACAGAAATGCCCAGTCCTGTGGCCCCTACAAGATGGTGCCCCTGGGATGAGGTGGTGGCCCTGTCACCTTGGTTAACCTGAAAAAGTGGGGGAGACTGGGAGGGTGTGGGTCCCCTGGGGAGGGTGTGTGGGGATCCAGTGCCTCTCAAGGGAGCAGGCAGGGAAGGGACCGGGGGGACAAGGAGGCCTCCACCCTTCGCATTATCCCCCACTATAACAATACACACGCTTGAGGGTGGGAGGGAGGTGTCATGGGGGACAGTGATTGCAAGAGTTCTGGGGGTGGGAGCTGATAACAGCTGACGTTTACTTGTTCTGGGCTAGGCACTGCCCTAAGTGACTGATGTGTTATCTCATTTAACCTTCACCGTAACCCTGTGCAGAGAGCAAGTTATTACCCTTGATGGCAGACAAGCAAAGGGAGGCACAGAGAGCTTAAATAGCTTGCCTATCGTGTGACATAGTGGCAATTTAGTCCTGGGCTGTACCACTCCAGAGCCCTTCCTCTTGCCTGCCCTGCTACACTGGCTGAATTGCTAGATTAATCAAATATGGTCATGAGTGACGCCATTACATGTTTCCCCCAAAGCTCAGTGGGCATTAGCCCCTTTTTAAGAATGGGAAACTGAGGCTGGGAGGGGACAGATGACTTACCCAAGGTCGCACAACCAAGACTTGGGGTCCTGGCTTTTAAATGAACTCTTCTGGACTCTAAAACCACATACGGGGGCACCTGGGTGGCTCAGTCGGTTTAAGCGTCCAACTCTTGATTTTGACTCAGGGCACGATCTCAAGGTTGTGAGATCGAGCCCCGCATCAGGCTCCGTGCTGGGCATGAAGCCTGCTTGGGATTCTCGATCTCTCCCTCTAAATAAATAAATAAATAAATAACCTCTCTCTCCCTCTCTAAATAAATAAATAAAATAAGACAAAACCATGTATGAATGAGGTCCAAGGGGAGATGAACTCTGACATCTGAGGACAAAATGGACAGATTCTCTCCATCCCCCAAGAGGTGAATGTCCCTGCTCCATGGCTGGTGTCAGGAGACACAGAATAAACAAGTCCCCAAAACATGACTTCCACAGATAGGGCTGAGGGAGCCTCGGTAACCTCCAGGACTGAATGCAAGACCTTGACCCCAGGGGAGGTTCTGAAGGAAGTAGTCCACCTACACTTCGTGGTCTAGACAAGGAAACTGGGGTCGCTCAGAGCCGGTGTGGAGGAGTCCCAAAGAGTCACATCACTCCCAGGACTCACTGCATTTTGTTTTACTTGTGACTTCTTTTTTTTTTTTTTTTGCCTGAGAAATGTACATTTCAATGAATATTAATGAATTGCACATCCATGAACAACCACCCAGGTCAAGCTGTAGACCAGTATTGACATTCCAGAAGTCTCCTGGGGTCCCTTCCCCATTATATCCCTCCCTCCCTCCCTCCCCCAGAAGTAAACATTATCATGGACCTGGTGATAATCATTCCCTTGCTTTCCTTTATAATTTTACCACTGGTAATGGATTCATTTTGCCTGTTTTTCTGTTTGGCTTCTTTTGCTCAACATCATGTCTGGGCAATTCATCCAGGCTATTCCATGTAGTTGTAGATCTTTCACTCTCATTATACAATATTCCATTCTGTGAATACATAATTTATCTATACACTTCATAGCACATCTGGTTTTTCTTTTTTTTTTTAAAGATTTTATTTATTTATTTGACAGAGAGATAGAGAGAGAGCACAAGTAGGCAGAGAGGCAGGCAGAGAGAGAGGGAGAAGCAGACTCTCCACTGAGCAGGGAGCCCTATGCGGGGCTCGATCCCAGGACCCTGGGATCGTGGCCTGAGCCGAAGGCAGCCGCTTAACCGACTGAGCCACCCAGGTGCCCCACACATCTGGTTTTTCTATTTGTAGTTTTTAATATATTCTAGGTTTGAGCTTTTCATCGGTTAATTGTGTTTGAATTATCTTCTCTCAATTTGCATCCCAATTTGTGGCTTTCACTCTATGGTGTTTTTTGATCAATAGACATTCTTAATTTTAATGTAATTGAATGTTTTATAATTGTCATTTATGGTTAGTGTTTTGTGTCTTGTTTAAGAAAAATTTTTCTACCATGAGTATATGAAGGTATTTTTCTATATTAAATTCTTTTTTTCTTTTTAAGATTTTACCCATTTATTTAACAGAGAGAGAGAGAGTAGCAGAGAGAGAGAGAGAAGCAGACTCCCTGCAGATCAGGGAGCCCGATGTGGGACTCGATCCCAGGACCCTGAGATCATGACCTGAGCTGAAGGCAGAGGCTTAACCGACTGAGCCACCCAGGTGCCCCTCTATATTAAATCCTTAAAGCTCTTTGGTTTTGCTTCTCACATTTAGGTTTTGAATCTGCCTAGAGTTATTTTTGCGTTGTAAGGATCCAATTTCATTTTTTTTCAATATGGATAACAGATTGTTCCATTTATTGAAAGTCCAACCATTTCCTACTGGTCTCACAATACCTCCTTGGCTACCTATTCTGAGTCTACATATAAGTGGGTCTGTTTCTGAGACCACTGGTCTTTCATTAGTCTATTTGTCTACCTTTGCAGCAATATCACACCATCTTAATTGATCTACCCTACATTAAGTATGGGTGTTCTGGCTAGTTGGCACTTCCACATAAATTTAAGAACTAACCTGTTATGATACGCAGACATGCAAATCTATTGAAATCGTGCCTGGATTTACATTGAACCTACAAAACAGTTCAGAGGGAACTGACAGCTTTATGACATTGACTCTTTCATTCAATAACATGTGTATCT
The DNA here is from genome assembly GCF_964656455.1 of Halichoerus grypus. Lineage (NCBI taxonomy): Eukaryota > Metazoa > Chordata > Mammalia > Carnivora > Phocidae > Halichoerus > Halichoerus grypus. The sequence continues at coordinate 90,186,177 of NC_135727.1, forward strand.
ATTTATTTAATCTTTTAAAATGTCTTTCAGTAAGGTTTTATATTTTTTTTACTAAAAGACCTTGCCCTCTTGGGGCGCCTGGCTGGCTCAGTTGGTAGAGCATGTAACTCTTGATCTCGGGGTTTTGAGTTCGAGCCCCACGTTGGGTGTGGAGATTACTTAAAAATAAAATCTTTTAGGGGCGCCTGGGTGGCTCAGTCGGTTAAACCACTGCCATCGGTTCAGGTCATGAGCCCAGGGTCATGGGATTGAGCCCCGCATCGGGCTCCTTGTTCAGTGGGGAGCCTGCTTTTCCCTCTCCCTATGCCTGCCGCTCCCCCTGCTTGTGCTCTCTCTCTCTCTCTGTCAAATAAATAAATGAAATCTTTAAAAAATTAAAATCTTTTATTTATTTTTTATTTATTTATCTGGCAGAGAAAGAGCGCATAAGCAGGGGGAGCAGCAGAGGGAGAGGGAGAAGCAGGCGCCCCGCTGAGCATGGAGCCCAACTAGTGGCTTGATCTCAGGACCCCAGGATCATGACCTGAGCTGAAAGCATACACTTAACCGACTGAGCCACCCAGGCACCCCAAAAATAAAATCTTTAAAAAAAAAAAAGATCTTGCCCTCTTTTGTTAATTTCTAAGTAGTCCATAAATGGTATCTTTATTAAAATTTTGTCTGTTGTTAGCATATAAAAGCAATTGATTTTTGAATGTGCATTTTTGTATCAGAAATCTTTTTAAATTCTTAATAATTCTAATAATTTGTTGATGGTATCATCTACAAATAATGACAATTCTGTTCTTCATTTCCAATCTTTAAATATTTTTAATTTCTTTTCCTTGCCTTTCCTTGCCTTACTGTGCTTGCTAGGACCTCCAGTACAATGCTGAGTAGAAATGGTGATAGCAGGCATCCTTGCCACGTTCCAAATGTCAGAGCTCTTAAAATTTCATTTGAAGTATGTAGTTTACTATAAATCCTTGTAGATAGATACCGTTTATGTTAAGAAAATGTATTCACCTGGGGCGCCTGGGTGGCTCAGTCGGTTAAGCGTCTGCCTTCGGCTCAGGTCATGGTCCCAGGGTCCTGGGATTGAGCCCCGCATCAGGCTCCCTGCTCGGCGGGAAGCCTGCTTCTCCCTCTCCCACTCCCCCTGCTTGTGTTCCCTCTCTCTCTCTCTATTAAATAAATAAAAATTTTATTTTATTTATTTATTTTTAAAGATTTTATTTATTTATTTGACAGAGAGAGACACAGTGAGAGAGGGAACACAAGCAGGGGGAGTGGGAGAGGGAGAAGCAGGCTTCCCACCGAGCAGGGAGCCCGATGCGGGGCTCGATCCCAGGACCCTGGGATCATGACCTGAGCCGAAGGCAGACGCCCAACGACTGAGCCACCCAGGCGCCCCATAAATAAATAAAAATTTTTAAAAATTAAATAAAAGAAAGAAAATGTATTCAACTAATTTGCTAAGGTTTTTTTTTTCAAGTCAGCTCCACGCCCAGTGTGGAGCCCAACTCCAGACTTGGACTTACAACCCTGAGATCAAGACCTGAGCCGAGATCAAGAATCCGATGCTCAATCGACTGAGCCACCCAGGTGTCCCTTGCTAAGGTTTTTAAAATCAAGAATAGAGGGGCACCTGGGTGGCTCAGTCAGTTAAGCATCCAACTCTTGATTTCGGCTCAGGTCATAATCTCGGGGTTGTGGGATTGGGCCCCACGACAGGCTCTGCACTCAGTGTGGAGTCTGCTTGTCCTTGTCCTTCTGCTCCTCCCACCCCTCTCAAACAAATAAATAAAATCCTTCAAAAAATAAAACCATGAATAGATGTTAAATTTTATCCAACCCTTTCTCTATACTTATTGAGATTATTGTGGTTTTTCCTTTAATATGTTAATGAATAAACTTTTGTTGACTGAGTTCAAATGTTAAACCATGTTGCAGTTTTAGAATAAATCCAACTTGGTTATATTACACTTTTTAAATATATTGGATGTAGGCAGTTCTAGAGACTGAATGATTGTGTCCCCTCACAAGTTTATGTTGAAATGTAATCCCCAATGTGATGGTATTAGGAGATGGGGCCTTTGGGAGATGATTAGATCATGAGTGTGGAGCCTTCATGAATGGGATGAGTGCCCTTATAAGAAACCCTAGGGGCGCCTGGGTGGCTCAGTCGGTTAAGCGTCTGCCTTCGGCTCAGGTCATGATCCCAGGGTCCTGGGATCGAGCCCCGTGTCGGGCTCCCTGCTCCACGGGAAGCCTGCTTCTCCCTCTCCCACTCCCCCTGCTGTGTTCCCTCTCTTGCTGTGTCTCTCTGTCAAATTAATAAAATCGTTAAAAAAAAAAAAAAGAAAAGAAACCCCAAAGAGTAACTTTGCCCCTTCACTATGTGAAGACACCACAAGAAGACAGCCATCTATGAACCAGGACGTTGGTCCCCACCAGACCCCAAATCTGCAGGTGTTTTGATCTTCAACTTCCCAGCCTCTGGCACTGTGAGAAATAAATGCTTGTTGTTTTCAAGCCACCTAGTCTACACTATTTTGTTACAGCTGCCTAAGCAGACCAAGACAGGCAGCTATTTAGTTTAAGGTATTTGTACATTTTCTTGAGATCTGTAATATTCTTTTTTCACTCATCAAGTTTTAGTATCAATGTTCTATCAGCCCCATAAAAGGAATTAGAAACGCTCCCTTTTATGGCACTCTGGAATCCCTTTTGTAAAATCAGAATGATTTGTTCCTTGAGTGTTTCACCAGTGAAGCCATCCGGGCCCAGAGTTTCTGTGTGGGAAGACTTCTGGCTATAGGTTCTGTTACTTTAATGGTCATAGGACCACTCAACTTTTCCTTTTTTTTTTTGAGACAGTTTTGGCAAGTTACATGTTTGTAGTAATTTGACTAATTTGTCCATTTTATCTAACTTCTCAATCCAGTTGGCAGAAAGTTGCCTTTTTGGACATTGAGCAAATTATCACATCAATGGAAGACCGTAGACACATGTTTGGACTTTGGTATTTGACCAAGTGAGAATATCCTCATTGAAAGACAGATAAAATGAGTGGGTGTTGAATTTGTTTTCAGTACCTGTTTTCTACTTCCAGACCTCTGCAATGCTATTCCTTCCGACTGGACTACCTTCTCTTCCCCTTCACTACCTGGTGGATTCCTTCTCATTTTTTAATTCAGGTCAGGCACCATGCCCTCCAAAAAGGTTTCCAAAGTCCCCACGCTGGGCTGAGCATCTGTTCTGAGGCCCCCATCGCTGCTAATGCACTAACCACAATGTGCTAAAACCCTTTCTCTGTATCTGTCTCCCCCACTAGACTGTGAGATCCTTCCCCTGTGTCCTCAGAGCAGAGGAGAGGTGGTCAGTCAACATTTGTGGAACTGAACTGAGCTTGTCACCACTGAATGCCCAACTAAGTTCTCTAACCATGTCTCTGTATTTTCCTACATCCCTTTATTTGTTCCATCATTTATTTCATTCAGTAGGCATTTATTGAGGACTTACTAGGTGCCAGGCACTGTTCTAGAAGAGTGGCCAACGAGGAAAGAGGAAAACTAAGCAAGTGTGGTGTCCTGGAAACCAAGTAAAGAGAGATTTCAAGGTTGCGAGGATGACCAACCGTGTAAAATGTTGCCAATGGGTCAAGGAAGATGAAGACTGGGATGTGGCTGTTGATAGACCAATCCTATATCATCAGTGACTTCAGCACTTTTGCTGAAGTGGCTGGGCAAACAATCTGATTGGGGCTGTTTCAGAAAAGCCCTGGAGCCCTGGAGAAGAATGGAAGAAAGTTGGCGTAAAGTTTTGCTGTGAAGGGAAGTAAATAAATATATGGTGTTTTGTTTTGCTAATGCAGAGATTTTTATTTGCATGCAGTAAATATATCTATCCTTTCTTTCAAAGCTTCTGGGTTTCCTGTTTTGAGTTAGAAAGGCAAAATCTGTGGACAACAACTCTGGTATGAATTCTTCACAGCACATTAACTCCTCTGTCCCTTGTGAGACCTTTCCAATCTTGGGGACAGAGGGGTCTCCCTCTTGGTGTCAAAGGCTTTTTTTTTTTTTTTCCAGGAACCTCAAAACCTTGTGGCTGATTCACAGCCGGTATTCCCACATCCACTGCTGCGGCCACGTGTTGGACACCAAACCCTCATATGGCAATCAATCATTCTTCCTCCCTCCCTGGCAGAATATAGAAAATACCAAAGGACCCGCCCCTCCAAAGACCACCGGACCACAGGGGGTAGGACCATAAAGGTGAGGTGACACATACTGAAGCCGTGGCAGCAGGCAGGAACGTGTCCCACGCCCAAGTCCCCACCCTGCCCCTCCCACAGAACATGACCACCCCACACACTCAGGCCCAAACAGGAGAACACTGTACAGCGAGACACATCATTTCTCATAGAGCTCTATTGTGGCATATAATAATAGGTACTCTATATAAATTAAATTAAAAATAAAGCTCCAGCAGGTTGCACAGGTTGGCTGTTAATAAATATATCTCTGGGTAATTGTGCCCCAAGACCAGCTCACGACCACTCTCCCTCATCCAGAGAATTATACAAAAATAAATACAGGCTTGGGCCGGGGGGGGGGGGAGGGAGGACATGCCCAGTTCCTCTCTGACGTTCTCTCACACCGTCCACCGTGCCCCGTTCCCCTCCACCGGGATCACCGCAGGGAGCCCCGGGCCGACAAGTCCTCAGGGACCAGAAGGTCTCTCTCCGTCGGGCATTCTCAGAAGCAAAAGAGCCCTGACTCTACAGGCCACACATCGTATCTGAATCCCCTGGGGGGGGTAGCGACTGCCTCTCCCCACACCCCAGAGAGGGGGGAAGCCTGTTACTGCTGCCCCCCCACAAGCAGCCTCTACGAGAACCAGGCCAGAGAGAGGCACAACGCAAGCACCAGGAGGGACACACCACTGTTCAGAGCCACAGGGACCACCACCAACCCAGCCAGGACCCCCAGAGTCTGGGTCAAGGGCCCCCGGAGCTGGGGAGGAAATACACACACACATTCTGCAGGGGCTGCTAAAGTGGGAGACTTCTTTGGGGGCTCAAGGCTTGGGCCTGAACCCTCCTCATCCTGGGAGCTCACGTGCGGCCTGGCCAGGCCAGAAGGACAGACTTCGGCCCCGGAGGGACCAAGGAGGGTGACACTTGGCCCCCGTAGGACTGGGGCAGCTAGCTCCTTACCAGGTATAGGAACCAAGCTGTCTGCCCACTCGGTGGTAAACTCCATCCGGCCTTCCTTCCCCGCTGGGGACCCGGTCACCCCAGCTGTCACCCTACTTATACGCAAAGAGTCGGTGTCCTTGCCCATGCCCTTTTCTGGAGCCCCAGTGAACTGACCCTCTGCACCCAGAACCACGGGGCTGTCACAACCCGAGCCCTCTGCCCACGGGAGCCACACATCTCCCATAGTGGCTACCACAGAATGGGCCCCCGAGAGGATTTCCGGAGGCGATTCCTTGGGGGTGTCCCCTTCGGGGCTGGGGGGTATGACGGAGAGTCCCTCTTCGCCCTCCCCCTCCTCGTCAGGGTCCTCAGTGTCCTTGATAAGCTCCACACCACGCCCCAGCCGCGCATAATGCAGTGTGATCTCCTCCGCCAGGGCGCTGTTCAGGGCCCGCTCGGGGCCAGGCCACTTCAAGATCAGGTCTCGGTCCGTGAGCATGCCCGGGGCATGGCTGGGGGCCACCCCCCCATCTGTGGGGCCCTCCCCGCCAGCCCCTGCCCCACCCGCAGCCACAGCAGCCCTCAGGCGGCTCAGGTGGGACAGGTAGAGCTGCTCCAGCTCCTGGTCGATGGTGTCCTCGCCAAGCAGCTCCTCCGACCCACTCACCACCTCCAGACCCCCAGGGGGCTCATCCACAACGGCCCCCACCACGGAGTCCTTTCGGCCCCCTCCATTCTCTCTCGATACTTCCCACGTGGCCTCCACCTGCTGCTGGCTGGGTTCCAGGAGAGGCCCGGCTGCCCCCTCACTTGCATCGGGCCCCGAGGCCTGGTCCCTGGGGGAGCCACCCAGGCCACAGAGAGAGGAAGAGGGGAGGATCCTGATGGCCGGTGCCTGGGGGACCTCCGTGAAAGCCACAGGCGGATTGCTTCTGGGGACGTCACCTTCCTCTGGGGGTTTGCCAGTCACTGTAACTTCAGAAACCTAGAGCCATTGGGAGGGGGGCAGGGCAGGAGGGGAGAGAAAGGGAAAGGAATGAAGTAGAGGAGGGGAGGGGACAAGCGGAGACAGTGAGAGTGGGCGACAGCCCACACCCAGCCCCACAGGTGTTTCCAGATAAAACCCTCCTTAAAGAGCCCTCTCTAATTCTCCAAACACTAAAGCCTATGTCATCTATATTAAAATAACCAAATCAGATGGAGGAAAAGGGGACTCCTGCAGATCATAAAGCTAAGGAAGGCAGCGGGCACCAACATTTGGTGAACAGCTCTCAGTAAATACTGTCGGCTAACCTCTAAAACAGATCCAGAATATCCACATGAATTCATGTATTTTGTCTTTCAAAAACATTTATTTTGACAGGGCCTAGAAACAATGGCCTATCTAGCAGCAACAAGCACACTGAGCACCCAGATCCTGCTTTCTAAATACCGTTCTCCCCTAAAAGGAACCAGAACTTTCTAACTAAATGGCTGCTCCCAGGTTTGGGGCAGGGCGAGCACGAGATGAATCTAGGACACATTGTCATTCTAGAATGTGAAGGAGTGGTCCAAGAATGATGGGGATGTGTTCAAAAGGACTCTGGAACCAATGTAAACAAGCTCCCACTGACTGGAGAGAGTTCAATTTAAACAAAATAAATAAATAAGTGCAATGGGTTGAAACTTAGCAAATATGTTTAAAATTCATGAGTTAGTAATAATACACCAAAACCAAAAATCCTTTAGTTGGTCACCTTTGGAGAAGTTCACTTCTTCTGAAGACTGGTAAATGAAAGGGAAAAAATTAAGCATTTATACAGCTTTTTCAATACGAACTATATACGTTCAAGGCAGCCAAACGGTTGATATGAGAAAGTTTTTCTTTAGAGAAGAATTCCAGTTACTAAATGAAATGGGAATAAGAGAATTAAATAGAATCAATTCTAGTTAAATTAGTTTCATAATAATAGATTGTATTTAATAAATCAATTTAACAAAATTGATAGTTTAATAAAGTAAATTAAATTTAATAATCACATTAATTAAATGGAATTAGCATATTAATAAAAAGAGTAAGCAATGTGTTTCCATGTGATGCAATCAGCCAAAACCAGCCTGTGGGAAACTCTACAGGACAAACAAGGTTTCTCCAACAAACAAACTGCCAGAAAAGTGAGGGAGATTTAAATATCTAAAAAAGACCCATCCACCCAATGCAATGTGTTGACCTGGTTTGGAACCTACAACACCTATGAGATAAGGAAATTTGAACACTGATCAAATATTTGATGATACTAAAGACTGACTGTTGATTTCCCGAGGCATGATGCTGCATTGTCGGGATTGTTTTGTTTTGGTTTGTTTTTTAACGAGTGCTTAATTTTCTGAGGTACAAACTGAAATATTTGTGGATGAGATAATGTCTGGATTTTTTTCCAAAATAATTCCATAGGCAAGGGAGGAGCGGAGGGGGTATGGAAAAAGTAGGAACGGACATGTGTTCAAATTTGTTGAAGCTGGGTGACAGGCATATGTGAGTTCATTATACTAGTCTCTTTCCTTCTGTGTCTGTTTGAAAATCTTTGTACTAAAACACACACACACACACACACAAACATACATCTCCAGAATCTATCTCCCCTGCTGGCATCGCTGGCCCGGACCTCTGCAGTAGCCTCTCCCTCACGGTCCCCCCTGCTTCTGCCCCTACAGCCTACTGTCCTCACAACAGCCAGAGGGAGCCTGTTAAATCCTAAGTCAGATCACGGCCCTCCTCCGCTCACGACCTCCTGCTCTCCAGTCACTCAGAGTAAAAGCCAGAGTTCTCTCCAAGGCCCACGAGACCCTACATGATCTGTCCCCCACCCGCTGTCTGACCTCACCTCCTGCTGCCCCCCCACCCCCCACACACACACTGCTCCTCTCTGTTCCTCACACATTCGTCATGGCCCTGCCTGGGGGACTTTGCACCTGCCTGGGATGTTCTTCCCCTAGTTACCCATGTGGTTCACTCTCACCTTCTCCAAATCTTTGCTCAAATCTCACTTACCATGAAGGCCTCCCCTGGCCACCTGTTCTAAACTCACAAACCTTCCCCCCAACCCCCGTGTGTGTGTGTGTGCACGCGCGCACGCACGTGCACACACGTGTGAGACACACACACACTCCCCATCCCTTTAATTTTTTCCTTAGCACCATCATCATCTAAAATATCGTATATTTTAACTATTATTTTGTTTTGTCCTGTCTCTCTCCACCAAAATGTAAATAAGCCCCGGGAAGACAGCTTTTTTGGTCGCTACCATATTCCCAGGGCCCAGAACTGCTTGGCACAGCGCAAGCACTCAGTAAATATTTGCTAACGTAACAAAGACTCAGGTGAATAACTGCACTCTGTCCCTCCGCCATCGGGTTCTGCTTTGGGGGGCCTCCCTCCGACCTAGGGTAGACCTGGAGCAAGTCGGCGTCCGCCACCCGGTCTCCCATTGGGCTGTCCATCCAGAGGCTGCCAGGGCCTGCTTACCTGAAGCGTCATCTGAGGCCACGGACGGAGAGGGGTGGGGGCCACCAGGGGACCCACCGACTCCTGGACACTAGGGCGCTCTGCTGGAGAGAAGAGAAGGGTAGTGTTGGGGTGAGGCAGGTGTGCAAGCAGGCCTGGTTTAGTTAGGAAAGGCTGCTCTTGGGGCTGCTTGGCAGCTTTGCCTCTGAGGCTTTCCGTGACAGTCTAAGACAGAGGGAACCTCCTAATTCGTACAGAGAAAACAGAGAGAAAGCAAGCAAACGGTAAACATAAGCTAAAACCCCCACAGCCCGCCAAGTGCTTACCCATAGCAGGGGTGCTGTCCTTCGCACTCTTCATCCTCAGCTCTTCCTCAGTAGGCCTGGGGAGTGGGACAAAGGGGAGAATGCATGGATCTGATGTCCCGAGAGGCCAGTTCTGCCACCCACTGGCACCTTCCGAGCCTCTGTGGTGGCCCACTCCTAAGCGACAGTGGCCGTCTTCCCTTCTGCCACCTTTTTACTCCCCCCATTAGAAAAGTCCTACAGACGCGTTGTAGAAATGTTATGAAACACAGGAAAGCGTAAAGAAGGGGAAAAGTCACACATCAGCCAGGGGCCAACACTAGTACCATGTTGGAAAAGTTCATTCCAGATATTCTACAAAACCAACTTAGGTTCTGCAGACGGCATTTCGCAGCTGGCTCTGTCCGTAACCGTAAGCGGAAGCATATACCCTTTTGTCAACATTTGAAATGGCTGTTTACGCTCACAGCGGCTCACCGGAACGTACGTAACCCGTTCCCGTCCTCCTGAGCGGCCAGGTTGTGGCCTTCGTTTTGCTCCCACGAAGCAGACTCCAGCAGACATTATTGGGCATGGCTTTAGGAGCACTTTGGATCGTTTCTTTAGGGTATATCCCTAGCCATAGAGGGACCCGCTTTTTCCAAGAAAGGGCAGGTGAGGACTGGGGGACTCAGAAAGCAGCAAGTGGGAGGAAGGAAGCAACTGGAGAACAGCAAGGAGGCCAGCAGAAAAAGGAAGTAACCCGGGCTCACAAAGACCTGGGTCCCTCCACCAATCCTCCACCCGTCACCCTATCAGCCTGGCCGACCACCTAACCTTTCGGAGCCTCACCCTCCTCACCTTAAAACAGAGCACAGGACAGCCAGGATGTGCACACCAAGCACAGGGCAGTCAAGGCCATCGAGGCAGACACCAGGGCCTGGCACGGAGCGGGGGCTGAATCGACAGCAGATATTCATTAAAGTTGGTCCTCCTCCGCCAGGCAAGTCAGGCCCCGAGGTCTAAGTGGCATAAGGCAAGTGTATTTCAGCCAGTCTCTGCCAGGGGTGGGGTCACAGGGATCATGGAGAAATCGCTGTTCTCATTCTCAGAAATGAGTACCAAATGTTTACCGACGAAGGCAAATGAGAGGGAAGTGTTAACAAAAACATGAGCAGAGACTGAGAGGAGCTGAGGCAATTGCTCAGACCTTTTCGTTCCGAAAAGGTAATACGATGATGTTGACATTTCTGCAGACGGTTGCAACTTTTTGAAAACACATAATCAATTACCTCACAAAAGCCGAGGATCACTAGCTGACCTGAATAGAATACCTACTATGATGTTCGGCACTGTTCTGTGTGCTTTCGCGTATATTAATGCAATCCTCACGACAATCCTGTGAGGTAGGTACTTTTAATCCTGTGAAGTACGTAGTATTATTATCCGCGTCTCGCAGATGATGACGTGGAAGCCGAGGAAACCGGCTCAAGGTCAGGCAGCGAGGACCGAAACCTAAGCCTTCTAGCTCCCATGTCTAAATCCAGGCTCTCGATCAACAAACTGCCACTTCCCGGACAAGGGAAGCTGGGGTCTTACCCCAACCCCATCTCCGATCCTTTCCAGAAGTAGATAGAGTGGGGCAGCAATAATAGACAAGATCTCTCCCTCTTCTTTCATTCAGGCTTTTCTTTGGACCTGCCTCTTGCCCATATATTCATTCCCAGATTCCCTGCCTTCGTGGGACACGTGGCTAGGTGACCACCAGACACGGAAGTGGCGGCAAGGTCCCTCAGGGAGGAAATTTGAGCCAGGTACATGGATCTAGAGTCTGGAAGCTCCAGAAGGGGCCGTCTGTCTTTCTCCACGGACTAGGGCTTGTGCGTCTCACCAAAGGTATTTGAATCCGAATATTACAAGGCCCTGGAGTAAGTGACTCCAGAAGCCTGGCCACCAACTCCCGAGCATCACAGATAAGAAAGGGGGATTTGGAACAAACCAGCTTGGTCCTGCACCAGTCCTCCCAGTAAGTTTAAAATCCAGGTCCTTGGACTTGTGGGCCCAACACGATTTCTACGGACTTCTTTTGCTGGCGTAGTCCTTCGTTAGAGAAAATGTCACCTTTCTAGGATCTTCTAAAGCAAGCTTCTTCAAGAAGACCCACAAACAGAAGGGCAGCCCTCCCTCCCAGGGGCAGGACTAGGCAAGCCATCTCCTGCCATCTGGCCCAATGTTGACATGCACAACCAGGCTCTGAAATACCATTCCAGAGTCCTAGATGTATGTGAGAGAGAAAAAGCGGGGGGTGGGGTGGGGGGGACACAGGATGCAGCCAACCAGAAGGAAAAGAATTCCACAGTTCAGCTGAAGGAAGAAGAGAGAGAAGAAAAACAAATACAAAACAAATCTCTCAGCCCCCAGAGCATCTCTTCTGCAGCTGAGGAGCGTGAGAAGAGGGGGAGCTTCCAAAAATCAGGTCAAGCAATTCAGCCAATCCCAAGATCCACAAAGTCAGCAGAAGTACACAGGGCGCTCTCCATACCTCTGAAGTCAGAGAGATGAAAGCAGAAGGCACAAGCATTTATCGTTCATCTCCTCCAACGTGGGCCCTTTTCATTGATACACCAAGTCATTTGAAAACCTTCACATCTATCCTTCAAAGCAGCACCCTTCCCTTTTTACAAATGCGGAAACTAAGGCTCAAGGAACCGTGTCTCTACACCCACTAACTACACACCACACTGATAACAATCCAAAGAGGGCTCCATTTTGAAGACAGTGTTCGAAACTGTGGGCTAAAAAAAAAGAAAAAGAGAAAACCTAAATATCCTTGAACTGTCTTTCACAGTAAACATTCAGGGGCAGCTATGACTTTAATCAAAAGGAGGATAGTAAGAGAAATGGAGTACAAGTGTACACTGACTCACTGATCAGTAACAGAGAAGAGGGGTTCTTAGAAAAATGGGGAGGGAGGAGATTAAGAACAAAACTGTACCTCCAGGGTGCTTGCTAGTTTTCGAGAAGGAAACCTGCTCTTTTGGCACCAGCCCTACAAATGCCACGTGCTACCTCCTCAAGGGCAGTAGGGAAGTAGTGGGCCGGGGACAGGCCCGGGAACCTGGGCCCGCACCCGGGATGCATCCTTGGGGTGCACTTGGTCAAGACAGTGCAGCCTAGAAGGGGCCACACCAGTCTCCTAGGCGTGAAATTCCTCCTGCCATAAGGAAACTCAATGACTGCTGACCTCAGACGACATCCGGGGAGACCGGAAGGTGAGATTTCAGAAAGAGGTGCCATTGGCCCCAGCCTGGGCCAGCCGAGACAGAACAAAAATGTCAATCGCCAGAGTGCGAGCGGGGGAGGGCTGACAACCCCCAATGGGCAAGAGCAAAGCAGACTTTCAGAGCAGTCACATCACTGCCACCACCACCCCGAGTCCTCTGGGAGCACCCCCGATGCCGTTTTCAAAGAACTTGGCCAGCCCTAAGTGGGTCACACGCTGAAACCCAAAGGGAAACTCAGCAGACCCCAGCTCCCATGTAGTCACCTCGAAGATAATGCTGACTCTCTAAGGGGTCAGGTGGCCTCAGAAACCTGCCCCACGATACTTGGAATCCCAGTTACCCCAAGCCATCTGCTTTCTGAAAAGAGCAGGGTTTGAAGCGGCTGTGAAAGCCACCACATTCTGTGGGGGCATTGCTCTGCCTTCCCCAACTAGGGTCTGTGTCGGTGTCAACCTGGGACTTAGAGCCCATCCAGCGGGGTGGAAGGAGAGCACTTTATCGTTGCCATGAGCTTCCTTCACGGCAGTGACTTCATTCATTTGGCGGTGACCCACAGTAAGAAATACATTTTACATCATAAGCCAGCACACCCATACATGTGTAAATATACATACTTATAGAGAACTGGAAAACAGTTGTTCTTTGAATGAAACGGCACTTACCTTTACTACGTGTTGTGAGACACACTGATTATTTCCTATGCTAGTTCTTTTTCTTTAATATTCATTGGGATCCAGGAAATTGATTTCACAGTTCAATAAAGGGTCAGGACATGTAACTTTGAATAACCTCAGCTCTGCCACCTACCAGCTGTGTGACCTGGAGCAAGTCACTTAACCTCTTGATGCCTCGAGTTTCCTCCTCCATAAAGAAGGTATAACGGTAATAGCTATCTCAGAGGGCTGTGGGGTGGATTGAGCAAATAGTGGAACATCGCCTATAAAGTGCTAACAAACAGCGATCCCCTCCAAATTCCCACTGAGGGAAACTGAGGCTCTGAAAAGGAAAGCAACTTGCCTGGCAATGCCCCGCCGGTAAGACGCACCACCCAGCCTGGTACAGCCATTAAGAACTGGGGAACTAGAGCAGGACCGCCCTGGCTCAGAGCCCAGCTCTGCCACTTCCATAGCATGTGGCCTCAGTCCACATCCTTAACCATGATGCCCTACCAATTGTCTGTGGAGTAAAAGAGGATCGCTTTCTCACTAAATCCTGACTTTCCAGACAACCAAGATGGCCCTTGGCCTGTCCTGTCTCAACTTTGATTGTTCTGGTTTCCCCTAAGACTGCCGACTCAGACAGCAAGTTGGGTCGCCATCCATTCAGCAACAGGTGACCTAAACATCATTGAGGCCTTACTGTGCATCGGCCCAGTTGACAGACCCTGGAGACACAATGGTGAGCACACCCAACTAGGAAGCTGACAATTTCGTGTGGAGGAAGACATTTAAAAAAATAACTCACACTCATTCTTTCAACAAACATTTATTGAGCACCTGTTAAGTGCCAGGCACCGTGGCAGGCCCTGCAGGAATACAGTGGTGAACAAAAAGCAGACCATGTCCCTACCCCTCACGGAGCTTACAGACTAAGAGGGCAGAGGGTTATCCAATAATCCCCTAATGAAGGTCTAACTACAAACTGAGGTCAGTGCCTTCAGGAAAGGAAGAATGCCCTGGAACAAAGGGCCCTGGCCCAGACTCCAGGGTCAGGATGGGCTTAGGATGCTTAGAAGGAAGAGAAGCAAGGGAGGGGTCGGGGAGAGGCCACTCAGGAACACTGTTGGGGAGGTGATGGATTCGATCTCAACTGCGGGACGCATCTTTGGGACATCAGCCAAGTGGAGACACCGAGTCTGGCTATGTGAGGCTGAAGGAAAGAGCAAGGAGAAGGGCCAGGGGGTTAAGAGGAAAAGCAGCAGAGCGTGGTCCCAAGGCAAGGGAAAGATCACGTTTTAAGTAGGAGTGCTCAACCACTTCAAGAAGAAAACCAAAAGCCACCTCTGGAATCTGGTAGATGTGGGGGGCTGAAGCAAATGGAGGAGGAGAGTGTCAGCAACTCTTCAGAGGGGGGTCAGCAATGAAGGGGAGGGGGGTGGTTAGGTGCTGGCCGGGAGCAGCAGGGGCAGAGGGGAGGTCAAAGGACAGGTTTTTCAGACAGTAGAGATGCTAGCATGTATAAAGGCCAAGAGAGAGGATCAGTGAAGAGGGCGGTGAAAAGCTGCCAGGAGAGAAAGGGTCAAGTTCTGGAGCAGGTAGCAGAAAACGGAACCCAGGGCACAAGTGGGGGGACTGGCCTGAGGGAGTAAAAGGGCCCCCTCCTCCCCTGTAACACAAGGGAGGGAACTTAGTTTGCAGGTTTGGGGGCTGCGAGCTGTGGGGAGTTCCATTCTTACGGCTTCGTTTTGTTTTTGAAGCAGGAAGTAAAGTCTGAAGGTAAAGAACATTTGAAAAGAGTCACAGCAAGATAGAGACAAGAGTGGATCAGAAAAATAGACTAAGACTGCCAGGCAGGGTGGGAAATGATCTTAAAGTTGTGGCAACACACACTTGTTCTGCTACGTGACATTCTCTGGCAGGTCTCGCCTGATCCATGCTATGAGAACATCGAGGACTGAGGATGTTGGGATGGGCAGGCTTCCCAGGGGAAGCACTCTTAGAACCGAGGGATCAAAACAAGGAGACCGCAAGGAGCACAGGACCAACATTCCCGGTGATGGAAAACAGCATGGGCAAAGGCCCTGAAGCAGTAAGGGGCAAGGCACCTTGTTAAGACCACGGTGACAGAAGCTCAGAAGGCAGAGGACAGTGGGATGTGAGACTAGCAGCTGCGGAGGCCAGACTGGGGGACAGGGCAGGGGGGTGCTTGAAGGCCATGCTGAGGCCTTCTTGGTCTTTCTTTCTAAGAGGAACAGGACACCTCCTAAGGGTGTTAAGCCAAGGCAGATCAGGAGGGCTCCTCCCGACACCAGCCCTAGGACTCTGGACTCTGGGAGCCTCAGTTTGCTCATCCAGGAAAGAGGGATAAAACAGTCTCTCTCTCAGGGAATGTTGAAAGGATTAGATGAGGCCTTTGCACGCAAACCCTCAGCACAATGCCCAGCACAGAGCAGGGTCTCTGCCAAGCGTCACACACACCAAGCCCTCCGTCCCTGCCTCGCCCACCCAGCTCCACCACAAAACCTTTGACAGCTTACTGCCAGTCTGCATCTTTTTCCCTGTTGGAACCTAGCACCGTGCCCAGCACATAGTAGGCCCTCAACAAGTGCTTGTTGATGGATCATCTCGAAGCCTAAGAGTTATCAAAAGCCTGGTCCAGCGATCCAGGGAATGCAGCCATTTTCCGGTTTCTGAGCTGTATCCCCATGGCTACCACAGACTTCCCCTGTACCCCCCACCTGACGTGGCCATGCCCGGTACGGGGGGCGGGGGGGCCTGCAGCCGGCACTTGTGAAGAAGCCCTCTGCCACGGGGCTCCTGCACGTTCGGCCTTCCCCCCTGAGATCGGCTACCGGCCCCAAGAGGGCTGGGTGGCAGGGGGTAGCTGTTCTTCAACAGCGCTCCAAGTCACCGGCAGCACACAGCTTTTAAAACAATAATAAGTTGAAATGTACTCGCCAAGAAAGCCACCGACCTACAAAGAAAATCTTACCGCTGATCTTGCAATGAGCACCAACCTCCCCTTTGCAAGAGCTGAGATCAAAAGATAAAGAAGCTATCAAAAAGCCATCTGCCCACTTAAAATAATATCACAAGTCATGTTAGGAACCACAGACCTGGGGCCAGATACCAAAACAATTGTCTGAACGGGCTGCTTCAATTTCTCCTTAAAACCACCCATGTATTTTAAAAGAAAAACACCCTCTCCACCCACCTTGGCCCTGCGAGCTTTTGATTTCTCTGGTTCTCTTCCTTTTACACTCTAAAATGACCAAACTCTTGTTACCCAAACTGTCACATCTTACAGACAGGGCTCCCACGACAGCCACCTGGGAAGACAACTTGGGAAAAGTGACAGAAATGAAGGCGATTCTGGGCACTGGGGCCACTCCAAACCTTGAGCTGGGTGATGGCTACACGAGCATATGTATGTAAAAATCCACTGAGCCCTATACTTAAGATCAGTACACTTTGTATACCTCAAAAAAAGCAAAGAGAGAGAGAGAGACATAAAAGAGTGATAAAGAAAGAGACAGAGAGAGAGAGAGAGAGAGAAGTTAAAAGGAAAGCATGACCTGCTGGGAACACCAGGAATGAAATGCAGAAGTTTTCCTGAACCCTGTCAGACCTTCCAGAGGAGTAGTAAAAAAAAAAATGTCCCAGCATGTCCTCCCCGGTCCTGTCACTCACTAGCTGAGTGGACTTAGGCTGGCTCACCTCCCTGAGCTACCTCAGTCTCCCCCTTTATTAAATGTGCCTAATCTGCGCGCCTATACCCCACAGAGCACGCACAGCAGGACTCAGGCGAGAACAGACTCGAAGCTGTCAGCACAGAGCTCAGTAAACGCTGGCCACTATTCCCTTCCACGGCTACCACCATCCTTCAGTGCCTTGCCCATGTTTGCTGCATTCAATCCAACCAAAGTGACTGTCATTCCCCTTTAGCAGATGAGAAGACTGAGGCTTACAGATGAAGAAACTGAGGCAAGGCCACACAGCAGGTGATGGGCAGAGCAGAGTTTGGGAGGGGTATCCAAGGAACTGTATGTGTGATTCCCTAAATATAAATATAAACACTAGCTAACACTTGCTGGCACTGCTACGAGCCAGATTTGGTTCTGAGGGCTTTTACTCGTCTCCTCTGCAGTAGGTGTTGTAACTGTCTGTTTTACAGGTGAGGGTATTGAGCCACGGTGCGGTTAAATGAGTTAGCCAAGGTCACAAAGCCAACAGACGGCAGGGCTGCAATTTGAACCGAGGCACTCTGATGTCAGAATCCATTCTCTTAACTCTGTAAGGAAAGGCATGCTGCCTGCCCCCTTTATACTAAGTCTCAGATTACTGTGGGGCTCACAGGTCGGTAAGTGGGTACTTGCCTGCTTGCTCACATACCCAGGCACACCCGCCCACCAGGCCCAAGCTAGACCTTTCTGAACCACTCACTCACAGCCTAAGGCCTTGCCAGGATCACAAACATCTTGCTGCAACCAGAGGCTTCTGATCAAGCATATACAAGGTCCAGAACGCATTTTCCCATTCCCATTTCCAGTCCTCCCGGAAGCAGAGAAATGTGTGCATTTCCCACACCTGCACAGAGACTCTACTTATCCCAGGCTAGGCTTAGGTGACCCCCTCCACACACCAAAAGAATCAGGCCTAGCTGCTACCTTCAAAGAACTCCTCGCTTGACTGAGAAAATCTAAGTCTCCTATGAGGCCTCCTGGGGTTTACTGGCCCCTTCTCCCAGGCTCTGAACGGTCACAGGCAAAAACAAAGGACAAGAGCTTTGAGTCCAGGCCCACCTGGTTCTGCGTCTGCCAGTCACTGCTTCCCTGTGAGAGCACAGACTCAGCCCCTCAATCCTGCAGGAGGCCTCGCACTAGATTAGAACGTAACAGTAAAGAGATGCACAGGCTTCAAGGTCAGCCATGGTGGAACTGGAAAAGCAGGGTGCCATCACTTCCTCAAACAGTTTCTCCCTCTGGAACCCCGGTTTGCTGCTCTGTCAAATGGGGATCAGATTCCCTGTCCCCCACTGGCAAGGCCCTTGGTCCACCCTACTAGGTCACTGAAGTTCTGTCCACTCCAGCACACTGCTCACCATTCACACCAAGCTCAGTCTCACCTCAGGACCTTTGTACTCAGTTCCCTCTGCCTAGAACACCTTTGCTCCCATACGTGTGCATAACCACTCCTCCATCATTCAGGACTCAGTTTAAGTGGCACCTCCTCAGAACAGTCCTCCCTGTTCCCTTTTCTACAAACTCTCCCCACCCCACCCCCCCATATATCTGCGCATGACTCTTCTTCCCATCATCCAGGACTCACCTCCTTAAAGGCCTTCCCTGAACACTGGAAAGCAGCTATTCCCTCCCAACTATCCCCTTACCCTATTTCACTCTCCTCTCAGCAACTATCTTATCCCTCTGTATCTTATCTGCTTGCTTGTTTTTTTCAAACCGTCTCCCATCGGAGCCTACATGATCCTTGAGGGCAGGCAAGATGTCTGTCTTGTTCAGGGTTTTACAGTGGAATTCAACAAATGAATGAAACCCCCGTAATTAAAACAGAGCCTAGCACATGTTTGGCCTCCGTTACTCTTGGACTGCCTGAATGCGCCCTCCTCCCCGTCCTGGAGAGCAGGCCTGAGGGGTTCCGGGGTCGGGATGCTGGTCCTCCATCCTAGACACAGCCCTGCGTTGTTGGAGGTGGCGCTGGCAGACATTACCTGCGCCTCACCGGCTTCATGCAGCTCTTCAGCTGCCTGGCCTCAGCCTCCACGGGACCCTGGCACTCGGGCTGTGGCTCCAGCTGCTGCAGCTGCTGCTGCTGGGGCAGCCCTTCGGCATCAGTGGGTGTGGGAGCGGGTGCGATCCGGAGCAGGACTGTGTAGTTGCGGCCTTGGTTGTTGGCCCAGAAAGTGCCCTCGGGGGTCTCATAGCGCACCACGAAGTCCAGGCGCGCCCCATCGCCCGCGCCCTCAGCAAAGGGCAGCTGGAAGGCAAAGCGGTCAGTGCGGCCGCCGTCGTCGGGCGAGGAGGCGGACGCCTGGCCAGGGCCCAAGCCCAGGCCCAGGCCGGGATCCAGGATGGGATCTCCTGCTCCTGGTCCTCCCGCTCCTGCCCCCGGCGGGCTGCGCGGGACGTAGCGCGCTGGGTGGTCGCAGAAAGAAGCCCAGCCGTCGTGTGAGGCCCGCACGTGCACCGCCTTCTCGAAGGAGCGGTTCAGCACGCGTACCAACCCGCGCAGCACCGGCGGGCGCCCCCCAGGCACCCACACCCCGGCACCCCCGGGGACCGCTCCGGGAGGCGGCAGCAGCGCCTCCAGCTCCACCATGACGCGCCCCAAGCGCTCCAGACGGCCCGGCGCGGGCGGCAGCGAAAATGTGGGCACCAGGTAAAACCCCCCGCCAGCGGGGACGGGGCACAGCGGCGAGGGCGCAGGGCCAGCCTCCTCTTCCTCCTCCCCTTCATCCCCATCCTCGCCATCGTCGTCCTCGTCAGCCCCGCCGCCGTCGCCATCTTGCCCGGCCGCCGCCGCCATCTTGCCCGCCCCGGGCCCGCCCCACGGCCGGTAGCGGCGCAGCTGCGCCAGCGGCAGCCCCAGGGCCTCGTCGGCGAACAGCACTCTCCGCGGGGCCACCGCCGCCTCAACAGAGGTGCGGGGCTCGCCCGCGGCCGGCGAGGGGGGCGCGGGATGCCGCAGCGGGGGCTCCACAGGGGCCGGGCGCGCCATATCGGCGGCGGCGGCGGCACCGACGGCACCGGTGGCGGGACCGGCGGGGGCAGGGCCTGAAGGGGCGGGCAGCCAATGGGAAAGCCAGCGCGGGGGGGTATGGCTCACGGGGGCTGTAGGCGGTGAGACGAAGACAGGTATAGCAGAAAGCCAATAGGGAGCCGCGCACGGATGACGTAGCGGTGAAGCGAGTGCGGGAGAAGCACGCAGCCAATGGGGATGCCCGAGAGTGGGCGGTGCAGGAGGCGGGAGGATCAGGGAATCAATGGGGAGGCCTAAATGGGGGTGGTGCGGGGTCCGGCATGGAAAGAGCACAAGTAGGACAGCTAGTGCGGGAGTGTGAGCGGGAGCGGCATGTGTGCGGCGGAGAAAATGGAATGACTACAGGCGATGGGGGCAGCGGGGAGCGAACGGAGCGGCCCGAAAAGCAGGAGATCCCTTGGTTGCGTAGGCGCTGGGACGCGAAGACAGAGACCGCGAATAGCCAATGGGGAGCCACGCGCCGGTGGCGTAGAGGAGATGACGAAAAGATAACGGCTACAGCGAGCCGGTGGGGAGTCGTGTGAGCTTGCACTATGCCTTCAAGAGGCGGTGCTAGGGCTGAACTAGCGAATACGAAGGCTAGAAAGAGACCCAAGAGGCCGTGTAAGGGCGGCCTCGAAGGCGGGACTGGAGGGGCAGGGCCAATGGGGGTGGACGGCGAAGGCGGGAGCTAGGAAGAGAGATGGTGGCTAGCCAATGAGGGAGCCAGAATGAAGGCAGTTGAGACCTCAAAGGGTAGGGCTAGAACGAAATGAACCAATGCCAAGGCTGCAAAGTCTAGCGGGATGGAAGGACACGGAGGCGGAACGGGCAAGAGCAGAGCCAACCGGGGTGTTGGAGGTTGTGTGAAGGAGGGGATGGAACAGCCAATAAAGAGGCCAGAGGAGGCGGTCTGGGCTGTAGGGTGGCTGGGCCGCAGAGCCCTGAAGTGCACGCAGCCGTTGGGAAGAGTACGCGTCTTGTGGTTGCGTATACCATCTCCTTAGCCCTCCGTGACTTCTCCTTGCCCCAGGGCCGTGAATGCCCAGAGTCCCTGAAGACCTAGACTGCACCCTAGTGTGAGGTCTAAGAAAGCAAAACGGACTCTCCTGTCGCAGTAACTGGGTCTTTCCTGCCCACCTGGGAACCTTTGCTTGAGCAATGCCACTAGCCAAGAATGTTCTTGATTGTCACCCTCAGCATTCTCCAGGACTTGGCACCATTGTTGAATGAATGGCCAAATGAAAAATTGACCTTTTCTGGAAAATGAGCTTTTTCAGACTTCAGCTCAGCAAAACACTGAGCCTGACTGTATGGCGCCAGGAGTTGGTTGGACACGTTGGTAGACATCTAATGTAATCACAAACCAAAGTCCTGCCTTTCTTGCCCCACTGGCACTCCACACCCCAAAGTGGCCTCACTTCCCTCTTTCTGTCCCCCATTTCTGCTCCTGCCGTTCCCTCTGCCACAGCGCTGCTCCTGCTTCCTCACCCTTTCACTCTCCTTTGAGGTCCTGCCTCCTGTGGGAACTGAAATGTAGCTTTGTCCACTGAGCATGGCCCTTCGTACATTTCCCCTCCATCCTGGGAGGGTTTTCCGAACACCTACTGTATGCAAGGTGCTGACACGCGACATCCTGAGGAGAGAGGAGGTCCCCCCAGTAGCCTCCCCCTCCTCAGGTCTCAGTGTCCAGAGTGGGGTCATGGATCAGGAAGGAATATGTTAAGTTGCAAGCAACAGGAAAAAAAAATCACAAAAGAATAGGGGCTTAAACAAGATAGAATTGGAGGGGTTTTTTCTTACTTCTAGTTAGGGCATTATCTGTGTCCCGGTCTGGCCCCAAGGCTCTCAGCCTTCAGCAAATTCTGGGCACTCTCCGTTCAGAATGTTTCGTGAATCCAGCCTCCCCTCACCCCCTCCATTGCCAGCACCATCATCAGTCACTGGACTACTGCAGTAGCCTCCTCAGGTCTGGTGCCCCTGCTTCCATCTTCACTCCTACAGTCTGTTCCATACTCTGCAGTCAGAGGGATCCTCTTAAATCCTAAGGCAGTTCATGTCTCTTCTCTACTCACAACCCTCCTGTGGCCTCCTCACTCAGAGTAAAAGCCAAAGTCCTTACCATGGGCTACAAAGTCCTGCAGGGTCTAAGCCCCACGTCTCCTCTCTGACCTCACCTTCTACTGCTCTTCCTCTCGCTCACACCACTCTAACCACACTGACCGCCTTCGTAGACCTCGAGCAAATCACACACTCCCACTCAGGACCTTTGAGCTGGCTGTTTCTTCTGGAATCACTCAGATATCTCCATGGCTCCATCCCTCACCTCCTTCGAGTCTGTCAAAGCCCCCCCACCCCCGCTTCTCTAGGGACTCTCACAGACCTGTCTGTGTAATCCTGTGTACTCTCCCCCAGAGGCCTTCCACACAAGAGGATATAGTCCAGTACGGAGAGGAGGTGGTGAGCTCTGCCCCTCTCTGCCCACTCAACCCCCCAGCCCTTACTCTGCAAGGGTCCTGGCTCTCAGCAGCAGCAGCATCACCCCCCCACACACCCCGAGTCCCACTCAAGTGACCTCCTGGAACCCTGGGCCACCACCTTCACTCAGTCATCCCCCTACTTCTCTGGCCACTCCTCTCCCGGAGCGAATGATGGTAAGGGAGAGATGGTCTAGGGAGGGTATAAAGAGGATCCAGCACACACCTCTGACCCTATAAAAGAAAACCAGCCCCCTCTCTCGAAAGGGGACAGGTCCTGGGGCAAGGAATGAGGCTTCAGCCTCTAGAACTGGCCTAGTTTATAGTTATACAGGAAGTATAAGGAATGTTCAGATCCAAGTCCATGCAGAGCAAGGGAACGTTAGCCTTGGGAACATCCTAAAGGTAGCTCCCCAAAACTCCTGATGAACAAGCGCCTCACACCCACTTGCTCCCAACCACATGCCACACCTGTTAAGCCCCTTGCAAGCCTCCAGCCTGAGGACCTCATCCCACTTTGGTGCCTCCTCTGGCTGCCCAGTGCACACAGGCCGTCTTTGGGTCTCAGACGTGTCCCACCAACTCAGAAACCTCAACCAGTGAAAGTTTTGTTTTGAACTAATGGTAGGGAGGGTTGGGTTTTTTTTTTTTTTAATTGTTGTTGGCTGATTTTTTTTTTAGGTTTTTTTTTTCTATTCACTTTTTTTTTTTTTTTTTCTTATCTTCACAAAGCCAGACCATCAGGCCCCCTCTGGGCTTTTCCAGAAAGGTGAGTCAGAGTTAAGGAAAGAGGCTCTCCTTTTTTTCAGGGGTTGGGAAGTGGGTGGGGGGGAGCGGGGAAAGCGGGGAAGGTGAAGGGGCAAAGGGGTGGGTCTTGGCCACTAGGTTGGTACCATGTGAATAAAAAGCGGTTTCCAATTTCTCTTCCCCAGGCCTGAAGCCAGTCTTGCAGAGGGCTTGGAGTAGACGTTGGATGACAGAACCCTGGGCCATGCAGGGCGCTGAGGAGCCGGGGGCTGGAAGCGGCAGCCATGACATCTCAGGAGAAGCCCCTGGGGCCCAGTCTCCCCTGTTGACCACTGGTTAAAGGGGGCTACTGCTCAAGTATGGAAATGCAGCACCAATTCTTGGACAACCATAAAACCTCACAAGCTTCAAGCCCCCAGAGGAATCTCCAAATCTCAGAACTTCCCTGTCACTGCAGCCTAGAATTTAAGACCCAAGACTGTTTGGCCCAAGGAAACCTGGGGGTTTTTAAGCCCGCCCAGCACCAAAGAAGGCAGAGCCCCCACTTGCCAGCTCTGTCATCTTGGGCAAGTCACTCGACTCCTTCGCGCCTCTGTTTTCCCCGTCTGTATAACGGCCATGATGACAAGATGGACCGCAAAGGGCTGTGGTGAGGATTGAATGTGATCACTTGGGAGAATCGTCCAGCACGGTGTCTGGCTCGTGGAAAATTGGAGATAAATGTCAGCTATGGGGATGATGATGGATATATGGCATCTGAAAACCTTGGAAACTGGGATTTTTCAAAGTAGAAAATCGCAAAGGCTGAGGGCCTCAGAAGCATCAGGTCATGGTGTCCCTGACTAGGAGAGGGTCGGGGCCCCAAGGGGCCTCTGGGCTTCATGAGGATGGATGCATTAACACCGGGGGCCTCATCAGGACCTTCCCTGTAGGGTACCCTCCAGGTTAGAGCTCTCAGGCCCTATGATGTGATGAGGCGAGACTTTTCTCCCTCTCCTCACTCAGTGATGCTAAGTGGATTCTGGGAGGCAGTAATTCTCAGACTGTTAGATTCTGTGACTTGTGCATTTTCCTCTGTGAAATAACTTCCATGCCCCCCTCTGTGGGGAGATGGATTGCAGAGCTCCCCCTCCTTGGGCAGTAAGAGCAGTGATGACCATCAATTCTACCTAAGGGGAAACAGGCATGGAGCAGGGCAAAGCCTCTGGAAACCCAGCCCTATTCAGTTTCTTTCCCTGGTTTTTTTCCCGTCCCATCACATTCACAGAGTGGTATCTCTGCCTGCTTGGGACACCTCCGTGATTTATTTGAGTTTTTTTTTTTTCCCTTGTTTTTTTTTTTCTAACTCTACACACTTTTGTGTAAAAAACTGTGGTTTCTCATGAGCCCTGTTATCTCATTGATACCTCTCACCTCTGTGGCAAGAGGAAGAAATCATATTTTCAGATGACTCGTAAAGGGCAAAGAAAAAACCCAAAATTTCAAAATTTCCGTTTAAGTCTCATAATCAAGAAGAGGAGAAACAGAGCACGCGAGAGAGAGAGAGAGAGAGAGAGCAAGAGAGAGAAAAAACTATGAGAACCCCCCCCACCCCGTGATTATCAGCACACACACTCATCGAAAAAAAAAAAAATTGGATTATTAGAAGAGAGAGAGAGAGGTCTGTGGCTTCCACACCGTGGTTTTTCTTCTCGGTATAAAAGCAAAGTTGTTTTTGATATGTGACAGTTTCCCACAAGCCAGGCTGATCCTTTTCTGTCAGTCCACTTCACCAAGGTGAGTGTCCCCGCTCTCCCCCATCAGATGTGGGTCCAGTGGAGGAGATGGTTAGTGAGGCAGGCACGGGCCGGGGAGGGGGGGGTCGGGGGCCCTCCGTTACCGTCAAGACACACACAGCTCCTGCGGCTCAGCCAGGTAAGAGATTTTTTTTACAATAATAATAGTAATAATAAATGCCGGCAGACTGGGAAAGTGCTTAATCGATGCGTGGGCAGAGGCAACGTTAAATAAATTGATTGCTATGTAGATGGGCAGGATTTTTTTTTAAATAGGCCAACTGCCAGTCTTTACAAATTTCAGAGCTTGGAACAACTTGAAACTGTCCAGGTGTAACTGGAAATTTCAACTACACCCCTCCGTCCTCTTCACCTCTTGTCTCTTGATAGCTCCCATCCCTCTCTGTCTGCTCGCCCTGTCTCCCTCTTTCCGTGTCACTCTGCCCCCCCCCCCCGCCCACCGTTTCCCCAGCACTTGGACCCTCCACCGCCCTTTCTCTGGCTCTGCCCAGCTTCCCTGTCTCTGTCTCCTCCATCTTCACCACGCTCCCTCTATCTCCTTTCCTCCGTCTTTCTCCCACTGTCTCTCCTGCTCTCTTGTCTAGCCTTCCCCCCCACCAGCTTCCAGCACAGAGCTTTGTACAATTGGTGCCTAATAATAGTGGATTGAGTAATGTCGATGAGGACATTTCCATTTTACCAGAGTGAGCATCAGTTCTGTTTGCCCCGATCGAAGGAGAATAGTGAGCTGTCAGGTCAGGCTGAGCGCTCAGTTGAACTTGGGCTTGCATGGCACGAGAGGACCTCCTGGGGGGCACTTTGTGCCACGGTCAATCGTAGTTTAACTGTGTGGTCCTACCCCGGGACCATGTGTGCGTGAGTGTGTGTGTGTGTGTGTGTGTGTGTGTGTGTGTCCAGAGTCCGTGTCCAGGAACCAAGCAGGCTGTTCAGGGCTGGGGCGAGCTCATCTCTGAAGGCTTAGCAAGCACTCACTGTTAGCTGTTAGTATTTTTTTTTTAACCAAATTAGAACCCCTGTCTCTATTGGTTTTGTTCCTGCCTTATTCAATTAATAGGAGCGTCTTTGTAGATCACGAAAAATTGTTTCAACATAGGATCTTTCATGGCTGTCAAGACTATCCTCACACTGGTATGAACCACGATTGGTTCGACCAAATGCCAATTCCTGGACATTTGGATTGTTTCTAGTTCTTTCCCCCATAATCATCCCTGATTACTTCCTTGGATTCCTGAATATGGAGTTGCTGGGACAAGGGGCATGTGCATTTTTAAGGTGTCTGACCCTCTCTGCATATCGTTCTTCCAAAAGGCTGTCCTGTTATATGCTTCTTGTACTCAAGCTAACCCTGGGTGGGTATTATCATTTTTAAATCCTTCCTCAGCATACCAGGTAAGAAAAAATATTACCACGTTGTTGACATTTGCATTCTTTGATTTACTTATACTATTTATTCATCATTTGTATTTTTTCTTAAGTTGTCTGGTCATATCCTTAGTCCCAATGGGGTGTTCATCATTTTTTTCTTATTGATTTGTCACAGCTTTTTATTTAGAAAGGATATTAACCTTCCAATAGCCATACATGTATAGCAGATATTTTCCCCCAATTCATCACTCACTGTTTCTATTTGTTTATGGAGTTTTGTGATACTATGATGTTTTTATATAGTCAAATGGGTTACTCTTTTCTTCTGTGGTTACTGTCTCTGGTTTTGTGCTTAGAAAGTCCTTTCCCACTTGAAAATGAGATAAATGTTCACCTGTGTTGGCTTCTAGTCTCTTCTATGGCTTCATTTTTTCCATTTGCTGTGGAGGTTAAGAGTGTGGGTACTGGAGCCAGACTGTCTGGGACAAACCCAACCTCACCCCAAGCCATCTGTGTGATTTTTAGCCTGGCGTTTGACTTGTCTGTACCTTCATTTCCTCATATGGACTCTGATGATTACAGTAGCACCTACCTCAAAGAGTTGTTGTGAGGATTAAATGTACTAACCACGTTAAGTGCTTAGCATAGGGCCTGACATACAAGAAACCCAAGAGCACTATTGGATATTCTTATTTATCTCTTTAACAGATCTGGAATGTGTTTCAGGGTATATGATGATTGGTGACATTTCAAACTGGGCAGAGAGGAACTGGTGGGAAAATGGACTGATTATTCATTCACTAACTTTATTTTTCCCTTAAAGTTCCCAGAAGCATTTGTCAAATAGTATATCCTTCACCGTCTCCCAGGTTGAAATGCCACATTCATCACGAACTCACTTCTCTCTAGACATTGGTCTGTGACTGAGCTTTCTGTTTTGTTCTGTTGCTCAGTGTCTGAGCCATACCACTTTGCTGACAGTTGCTTTGTAGTACAATACATTCCCTGACCACAGGCCCCCCCTCAGCATCTTGCCCTTCACTTTTCCTTGTTATTTGACGCAGCCTCAGTTCCTCTAGCCAGAGATCAACAACTGTTCTTGTTTGAGGCATCCATCTCTCTCTCTCTCTCTCTCTTTCTGTTTCCCTCTGTCTCTCTATCTCTGTCTCTATTTGGGGCATCTCTCACTCTCTCTCCCTCTCTCCATCTCCCTGTGCTGTTCTCTTATTCTTTTTGTTTCTCTCATCCTCTCTCTCCCTCCTTGTGTATACTTCTAGGACTTTCTGCTCCTTTGAGTTCCTCTCCCCTCCATTCTCTCTCTCTCTCTCATTCTCTCTCAGCATCTCTCACTCTCTGTGTATCTCTGTCCCACCTCATGTTTCTCCCATCTCTCTGTATCTCTTGTTCTCTGGGTCTTTGTGTTCCCCTGTGTCTATCTGTCTGTCTCTCTCTGTTTCTGTCTCTTTGTCTCTATGTATCCCTGTCTCTCAGCCAGTCCCCTGGATGGAGGGGCAGTTGTCGACTCGACGCCCTGCAGACACATAACAGGTCACCCAGACACAAAGTGGAAGGGCCCTGGCCCTCACCTGCTCCAAGTCTCTCTCTGCCCAGTGTACACAGGAGCAAACTGAGGCCTGGAGATGGGCCGGAGGGCCTCTCCCAAGGCCTCCCAGGGATGGAGTAGCAAAGTTGAGACCCAAGCTCAGACCATGGGACTCTTGGCGGGACCCCGGTTCTGTCTCTCTCCCCCACTGTGGGCCTCCGTTTACTTCTCAGCACCCATGAGGGGAGGGGGGGGACCTGAGCTGCCCCCCCCCACCAGCTGCTGTCATTCCCCCTCCTACCTTCTTACAACTTGGATCCTTACTCAGGCAGGAGGCTCTGTGGCCACATGGGCCAGTGTGGGGCCCAACCTCCCAAGAGCTAGTCCGGGTGGGGTCCCAGGGTCCCATGGGTCAGAAGGCCTTGTGGCCAGAGGGTAGTGATACTGGAAGGATAAGTCAATCAGTCTTGAAGGGCGATATGCAGTGGATAGAGTTCAACCGTGTCCCCAGAATTGGCACTGGTCCTGGGAACGTCTGTCCTCGGGCCCCTCCAGAGAGCCTGGCAGCGGGCTCTCTACTGGCCAAGGCTCTTCCTGTTCCCCACCATAAGGCCCTAGCCAGAGGCATGCTGGCCTCTACCTCTCCCTCTTTCCCTCCCCATCTCTTGTGGAATGGCTGTGAGTACGGGAACATTGTCCCAGAATGAACAGGGAGACTGAGGCCCTGTAGGTGTTCATTTACCATCACTGACACTTTGTTAAGCATTTCATGTGCATTAACTTTGGACAAGAGGTACGATTACTGTCCCAGTTTACATATGAGCCCGCGGGGAGTTATAGCTAGTTAGTGACAGAGCCCAGCCCCAGGCTGGGGGGAGTAGAGGAGATGATTCTGACCCTCCTGCTGTCACAGAACTTAGGAGGGAAGCTAAGAGGAGGCTTGCTACAATTCTAAGCCTGGTGGGCCAGAGGCCCTGTGGGGTAGTGAGCTGCCTGTCCTTCAGGGAGTTCCAGTGAGTTTTGGACACCATTGACATTGGTCTTCACCTTCTGTGAAGTTGGGCCCATGGACCCCACAGAGTGGGTTTGAGATTCTGGGATCCTTTGAACCTAAGAAATGATGTTCTATGATTCTGAGGTTCTGGCATAGTGCCATTTGAAGACCCCCAGGGTCCCGGTAGCTGTAGGATCTGCATGGTACTCCCCAAGCACCAAACCTTTGGCCTCTCCATGGCCCAAGTCTACAGGGCCCAGGACTTGTCATGGTGGCCAGATGGACGTCACTCACCACATCCGCAAGCACCCACATCACTCCCACCTGGGCCGAGACGGCTGCAGGATGGGCCAGCCAATTCTCGGAACGAAACCCGTGGGGTGGGGTATCTGCTTCTCCTTGGTGCCGATGAAGCCCAGCGCATCCGGCCGCCATGACGTCAATGGCGGAAAATCTGGGGACGTGACAACAGGGCCCAGATGCAGACCCCGATATGAAAACACACTCTGTGTCCCAGAAACATCCTCCATGCAGCTTCTGAGAAACAGTCAGAAAGGGACGCCCCGACAGACAGTGCAGGAAGCTGGCTGCCCAGCCCGGCCCTCCAGGTTCCCCACCACCAGACAGACCATATCTATGTCCCCTTTCTGAGAATGTACGTGTGCTTCCCTGAGGCTGGACATTCCAGATGTGCTTGAGGAAGAGATTTCTTATAAGCCCCAGCCAAGTGTCCCGGCAGCTTCAGAAGTGACCACGGGCCAGCCGTGTGGGCCAGGCCAGAGTGGCGGAGACCAAAGTCGGTATTCGTTTACTCAGGCTTCTGTAACAAATTACCACAAGCTGGGGGGGGGGGGGAGGGGGCTGCTCAAACAGCAGAAATTTATTGTCTCACAGTTCTGGAGGCCAGAAGTCCGAGATCAAGGTGTTGGCAGGGCTGGTTCCTTCTGAGGCTACGAGGGAGGATCTGTCCGTGCCTCCCTCCTAGCTACTGGTGGATTGCTGGCAGTCTTTGGCATGCCTTGGCTTCTAGAAGCCTCACCCCCGATCTCCGCCGTCATTCATTTGCTCACCTCCTCGTGGTCACTGAGTTCTGAGCCTCCGTAGATCCAGGCTCTTGCTTCTCACACAGCAATGTTCTACACCCCCCGGGGAGACTATGAGCTTAATACCTGGATTCTCACCCCCATCCCCCTCTGCACCAGAGCTCTGACAGGCCCTGTGAGCTGACAGCAAAGAAAGGAAGGTGCAACTGCTCTCCTAAACCCTCCTTGTGCCAGTTTGGGCCGCTCTCGGCAGCTGTGTGCCCGACCCAGTGCTGTGGGGTGGGGTGGGGAGTCACTCACACACACACACACACGCACACGCACACGCACACACTTTCTGGGGAAACATAGGGAGCTCTCAGGTTGCCGTGGGACTGTGGAACGCTGCACCTGGGTGTCCCCTTCAGTAAAATGGTGGCTGGACTAGGCAGTCCCTTCCAGCTCCGGCTTCCTCTTAGACTGGGATTCTGAGAAACGGAAGCCCTGCCTGTCGCAGTTTTCGGTTCTGGGGCTCAGCGAAGGAGCCTGGAGCCATTACGGAGGGCTTTCTGGATAGGGCCTGGATAAGGGATACGGAGGAAGAGCAGACATTCCAGGCAGGGCCATATAGCATGAGCGCAGGCTTGGAGAGCAGACTTGGGGTAAACTCTGGCGGGGGCTGAGTCAAGATGCTCCCACGGGCCCTGGCTCAAGAGAGCCCAACCCTCCTCCCCGACACCTGCCATGTCAGCTTCGTGCAAGGCAGGAGCCCAGAGATGATCAGACCCTGCCCCTGCCCGAGCTCCAGAGACTCCCGTACTCTGCTGCCCACTCAGGATTTCCACTCGCGTGTCTAACGCCAGACTCTTCATGTCCATCCACACCTGGATCTCACCCCCAACCTTGCTCCCCTTCAGCTCAGGTGATGTCCACTCTGTCCTTCCAGACTGCTCAGGCAAACACCGGGCCAGAGGTCACCTTGACCCTCCCCCTCTCGCCACCCCCCACCCCATCCAAGCTGCGAGCAAATCCTCCTGACTCCACCTTCAAAGCACACTCAGGATCCACCGACTTCTCATCATCTCCACTGCCACCATCCTGGTCTGTGCCACCGTTGTCACTTGCCTGGACTGTCACAGCAGCCTCCTCACCAGTACCCCTGCTGTCGCCTTCCTGGAGTCTGTCCCTCTCCCCGCAGCCAGAGGGATCTTGAGTCCATGCCCCCCTCCACCCTTGTATATGCCAGGTCACTGGGATAAAATAATGCCACCAGGAGAGTCAGACACGAGTCCCAGCAGCATCAGCAGAGGTTGTGGCCTGTGCAGAGTGCAGGGAGGACCAGGGGGCTGAGGCTTGGAGACAAGCCCTAAGCGGTTGGGGGCAAAAAAAACTGAGACCTGCCCGTGGCTGAGACCCCACAAATGACCCCAATCCCCCACCTCCCTCGTGGAGGACACATCACCACCAGGGCTCTGCCAGCACGCACGGGCAGGCTGAGTGCTGGACCCAGGCACGTCTGCACACGGGACGTGTGCAGAGACACGCACACACCTATGTTCCTGACACCGATGGATGCGTGGGTGTGTGCCACACGTACACCTGATCGGAGCTGGGGTCCAGCCGTGGAGCCCTTGGGGACAGGCCCCCACCGATGCCTGCTCTGACCAGAGTGGGGGGGTCCACGTGGTTCAGGTGGTTGAGCAGTTCACACCCCCGCTGGGCACACGTGTAACTCCTTCCCCCTATGTCCCCACAGCCTGCCCTTGGACAAGGACCCAATGC
Organism: Halichoerus grypus; assembly: GCF_964656455.1. Classification (NCBI taxonomy): domain Eukaryota; kingdom Metazoa; phylum Chordata; class Mammalia; order Carnivora; family Phocidae; genus Halichoerus; species Halichoerus grypus. The sequence continues at coordinate 90,217,552 of NC_135727.1, forward strand.
CCAACCCCAGGCCAGCCAAGCCCTCGGCCCCTTCCTTGGCGCTTGGCCCATCCCCGGGAGCCTCGCCCAGCTGGAGGGCTGCACCCAAGGCTTCAGACCTGCTTGGGGCCAAGGGCCCGGGGGCAACTTTCCAGGGCCGGGACCTCCGAGGCGGGGCCCATGCCCCCACCTCCTCCTCTTTGAACCCCATGCCACCATCGCAGCTGCAGGTGAGGCCCAGGGCCCAGGATGGGGCAGGCAGGGTGGGGTACCTGGGCCTACAGGTGCCGACCTTTACTGTGGCACGGGGCGGGGGGCCCAGCTGGGGCACAGGAAGTGGTTTTCTGGGTCCCAGGCAAGTCTGTGACTTATGCAGATGTCGCAGGGCCAAGAAAGTCCCCGGTTAGCAGGTCTCAAGAGATTCGAGGCTCTCCCTGGCCTCCCAATCCCAGCCCCAGGAGAGGAGCTCCTATCACAGTCCCACAGGCGTGGCCGTGTGTCCCCATCCCCGTGTGACAGGGGAGAGGGCTAGTGCCCAAAGAGGGGAGGTGACACGGTTGAGGCCAGCTCTGCCACTTATTAGCTGTTTGATCTTGAAAAGGTCATTCGCTCTCCCCGAGCCTCAGTTTCCCCATATGTAAAACAGGGATGATCAGAGTACCTACCGTGTGGGTTTGTGGTGAGAAGTGTATGAACTAGACATGTAGAACAGAGGATAAGGATGCCACCTCACCCGCCTGCCTTCTCTCTCCCCCCTCCCAGCTGCCCACAGTGCCCCTAGTCATGGTGGCACCCTCCGGGGCACGGCTGGGCCCCTCACCCCACTTGCAGGCACTCCTCCAGGACAGGCCGCACTTCATGCACCAGGTACTGACCCGGAACGGGCAGGGCGGCGGGAGCAGGTGGGAGAACTGGGCAGGGGGGCGGGGGAACAGGCTGACCCACAGCCCCCGTGTGCCCCCAGCTCTCAGCGGTGAATACCCATGCTCGGACCCCGGTGCTGCAGGTACGCCCACTGGACAGCCCAGCTATGATCAGCCTGCCGCCACCCACTGCTGCCACCAGCGTCTTCTCCCTCAAGGCCCGGCCCGGCCTGCCGCCTGGTAACACCCCGCCCCACAGCTCTACAGAACCCCGAGCCCCCCAGTGCTTGAGTGGGAGCCGCGTAGGCTGCTGAATGGCGGCCCTCGGGAGGTCAGACGCATCGGGTCTTACCATCTGGGAAACTCCAGCCTCCAAAAAATGTCAGGCTCAGAACCTTAAAGGTGCAGAATGAATGGCAAAAATCAAAGAGCCGCGGGTCTCTGCAGTCAAAATGTCAGCGCTTGCAAATGGCAGTCTTTGACCTGCTCCCCCAGAAGCCTTGGATGTTAGGGCCGACAGAGCCGCCTGGGAGTCAGGACCTTCGAGGCTCAGGAGGGTGGGAAGCTCAAAAGGAGAGTCTCTGTGGGCTGAGCTTGAGGGCCCAGCCCACGGTCCCCAAAGGTGCCCTGTCCCTACCTGCAGGGATCAACGTGACCAGCCTGGAGTGGGTGTCCAGGGAGCCAGCCTTACTCTGCACCTTCCCAAGCCCCGGCACACCCAGGAAAGACAGGTCAGTGGATCAGGCTGGGAAGGAGCCTTGCCCTGCCGCTGCCTCCCCTTACACCCTCTGTCCCCCTAGCACCCTTCCGACCGTGCCCCAGGGCTCCTACTCACTGCTGGCAAATGGTGTCTGCAAGTGGCCCGGTTGTGAGAAGGTCTTCGAGGAGCCAGAGGATTTCCTCAAGTGAGTGACCCAGGCCCATTCCAGTCCAGGAGGGTCCCCAGTGTGTGGGAGGAGGCCTGTGGTACAGGTCCGAGCTCAGGCCTCATCTCAGTAGGCAAAAGGCTAAGGCTAAGACCGTAGGTTCAAATCCCGGTCCTATCACTGGCTGTGTGATCTTGGGTAAGTTACTTAGCTTCTCTGGGCCTTGGTTTTCCCATCCGTGTAATGGGGCATCATAAGAGAGGTGTATACTAGTACCTACCTCCATTTTACAGATACAGAAACTGAGGCCATAAAAAGTTAAGTGTCTTGATCAAGATCACCCAGTTCCTAAGTCAAAGAGCTGGGATTTGAATCCAGGCAGCCAGGCTCCAGAATCCACACTCCGAACTGCTTTGCCCTGCTATCCTACCCCTCCTGCCAACACACCAGCCTGATTTTATTGATACCCACAGTCCCCGACTGTCACAGTGGCTCTTGCTGCCTCCCCTCGGTCCCACCGCACGCGCGTGCACGCGCGCGCACACACACACACACACACACCCCTTCTCCAACCACACCCAACTATTGGTGGCAACTCTGCACCCTGTCCTCTTCAAGACCATGACTTTACACAGACTGTCCCCTCCACCTGGAGGGCCTCTCCCGCCCTCGCCTACCTCACCCCACCTCTCAGCCCGCCAGCCTTCCAACATCGTCTCCAGCACCCTGGCCAGGCTCCAGTGGCGAGCTCAGGCCTGGCACCCGGAGATGCCAAGTGGCGTGTGTTGAAGGAACAGCGGGTGTAAGAGGGAGACTTGAGGTAGACAGAGGGGAGGGAGGCTGAGCCTCTGAGGAGAGACCTCCCAAAGGGTTTGGCTCTCCTCACTCGGAGTGTTGAACCAGGAGGCCAGACCCGCCGTGGTCACCCACATGGAATCTCCCCCTACCCAGGCACTGCCAGGCGGACCATCTCCTAGATGAGAAGGGCAGGGCACAATGTCTCCTCCAGAGGGAGGTGGTGCAGTCTCTGGAACAGCAGGTGACGTAGGAGAGGGGTGGTTGGGGGATGATGGGCGAGCCTTACGTCCACCCTGTGCCAGGAGCCAAGCTCCCCCAGGATGGGGGCTGGCATAAAGGAAGGGAGGGGGTAGGGCGCTCCCAGGAAGGACCACAGCCTGAGCCAGGATGTGGTAGAGAAAGGCCAAGCTGAGGCCTCACTTTGTGCCCCGTCCTCACAGCTGGTGCTGGAGAAGGAGAAGCTGGGCGCTATGCAGGCCCACCTGGCTGGGAAGATGGCCCCGACCAAAGCTCCAGCCTCGGTGAGCCACCCCAGGCCCACAGGCGGCTGGCGGGGGGCGGCGGGGACTTCGCCTCACACCCACGCCCTACGACTCTGGGCCCCTGTCCCCAGCTCCAAACGTGCCCAGGCCTGGAAACCTGTCCCCTCCGATTATAAGCCCTCTGACCCCAAGATCCTGAAACATCATGATCTTGGGTTTTCAAAACAACGGCAAATCGCCAAGCATCTACTGGACACAGACCCTGTGCCGCTGGTGGAACTGGCCATACGACACGCAGGAACCAGCGCACAAGAAAATCATGGGGCCCCGGTTTCAAATGACCCCCACAGAGCAGTAAACAAACGGCAGGGACCTGTGTGATTACACGGGCCACACACCGGTGAAGCCGGCCCCGGGGGCCAGGCACCGTTCCTGAGCGCGCTGCTGGGGGAGTTTATCGAATCCTCATGAGGCCACTCAGGATAGGTATTAATTACTAGCATCCCTAAGGGGTGGGAGCCTGATTCAGCCCCAGCTTGTGGTCCCAGCATTGCGCCTCTCCGGAGACACACACACACACACACACACACGATTCAGCCACACACACACACACACACACACACACACACACGATTCAGCCACACACACACACACACACACACACACACACACACGATTCAGCCACACACACACACACACACACACACACACACACACACACACGATTCAGCCCCAGCATTGCGCCTCTCCACACACACACACGGGCGCGCGTCCACACTCACACTCTAATAAATACGGCTCAATGCTGCTTTGTGAGATTCCGCATCAGACTGGACTTGAGAAGAGAGCTCACTTGCTTTAAACACAAACCAACCAACCACACTTACCTAAAATTTAAGTGGAAAGCGTAAGCCTCTGAATCACCAGCCTCCCCCCCCCCCCCCACAGGCGTCATCGGACAAGGGCTCTTCCTGCTGCATCCTAGCTGCAGGTACTCCGGCCGCCCCTGGCCCAGCCTGGCCCAGCCCCCAAGAGGCCCCCGACGGCCTGTTTGCTGTGAGGAGGCACCTCTGGGGCAGCCATGGAAACAGCACGTTCCCGGGTAAGGACGGCCCGTGCCCCTACGTGGTGCCCCCCCGCGCCCCTCATCCCCCCGACTGGCACCGGGTGGGAGACAGCCAGTACCGACCCTCCCCAGCACTGCCACCCAGCCTTTGGGAAAACACGACCGCTTGCAGAGGCTGCCTTCCAGCGTTTCCAAGGCCTGCAAGCCCCCCGCACTGCCCCCCGCCCCCGCGGCCATTGTGGTTCCTCCTGTCTAGCCCCATCTCCCCTGGGGCCGGGGGCTCACTCATTCCGGGCCTCGGCTACTCCATTCGGTCATCAGAAGGGAGAGAACTAGCTAAGCGCTTCCCAGGGACTCTCCCTTCCCCCTCCAAGGAAAAGCGGGGTGATTCTCCCAAGCTCACGCATCCTGGGCCGCCCGCAAGGCCTGGGCTGTGGGCTTAAGACGGATCGGGGCCCTTGAGTGTCATCCTGCCTCTGCCACTTGGCCGCTTGCATCCCTTTGGTGTGCAAGTTACTTCACTTCTTTTAAACTTCGGGGACGATGAGGCCCATTTTGGTGGGAGTGGTGCAAGCAGTAAATGATACGGTCGATGCCCAGCGCTCAGCACAGTAACCGTGAGGGTGAAAACTGGTGTTGTCAGGGAGGGATTTCAGCTGGGTAGCCTCTCCTTGTAGCGTGGGGGATGGGAGAGGGAGCTAGGAGCTCCAGGACAGACCCAATCCTCCCCCACCCCCTACAGAGTTCTTCCACAACATGGACTACTTCAAGTTCCACAACATGCGGCCCCCCTTCACCTACGCGACCCTCATCCGCTGGGTAAGCCGGCAGCGTGGGCCAAGGAGAAGGAAAAGAAATGGGGGGTGGGCACCTGCCTCCCACATTCCCAGCCTCCTTCTGAGCGCCCCCAGAACAGGCTCCTTCATGAACCCAGGCCTCCGATAGGATTCCCCCCGCCAAGCCGGCTTCACTCCAGACCTGGCCCCCCCCAAACCCAAACAGAAACCACTATCCAGGCCAGTGCGAGTCAAATTCTGGCCCTCCACCCACCCCCCTTCCCTGATGCCCACCTCGACCCCATACTTAACCCCCTCCTAGATCTGTAAAATAGCCCCCAGATGAACCTGATCTTTGCCCCTTGCCCTAAACCCACCACAGACACTATCCTAACTCCTTCCCCGGCCCCCATATACCCCAATACGCCAACACATCCCTTGGCAGGACCCTGCCTCTAACCCCTTCCTTGTGACACCTATCTGACCCTTGGCCTCACCCCATCCCAACCCCTTCATCTGAATCTCCCTAATGGCTGCCCAGAACTTTCATCAGAGCCTGCCCAGACCTTGACCCTAGGACCACACCTAACCCCTACACAATACCACGCATTCCCCTACCTAGCCCCATCCTGACCCAGAACCTCACTGCAGCCATAATCTCTGACCCTTTGCTTAACCCCACTCCTAAATCCAAACAGATCCAATTCCCTGACCTTTAGCCTCACTCCACACCTAACACAAGCCCTGACCCTTAACGACCACACACGTCCAACCTTATTCTTGACCTTGAATCTAACCACATGCCTGACACAGAAAATAACGATATCACTAGGTCTGCCTCTGATTCCTGACCCTAATGCCATCCCATCCCTCAGCCCTCCACTCGCCCCGGTCCATCCCCAGCCAGACCCTTAACCAACCCCTTCCCTGATGACCTTTAACTCTGCCTGGCCCTTTACCCCTCCCACATCCTTAACTTGACCCCACTCCTGGCCTTCAACCTTCCCGAACCCTGACACCTTGCCTCTGTGGAGGCGGCCGGCTCCAACTCCATCCCAGACCTTTAACCTAATCCTGGCCCTACCCTGAACCAGACCTTACTGCAACCTCAGCCCTGACCCTCCACCTCACCCCCTTTCTAACCCTGTCTCTGACCTATCACCTCACACCGTCTCCCTCCCTCCCTTCCCCTGCCCCCCCCAGTTCCACCCATGTCAGACACCCAGGGTGGGCCACTGCCACTCTCAGCCCAGCTTTGGGGAAGGGACTCTCTGACCCCCTGACCCCCTAACCTCCAGGCCATCCTGGAGGCTCCCGAGAAGCAGCGGACACTCAACGAGATCTACCACTGGTTCACACGCATGTTTGCCTTCTTCAGGAACCACCCTGCCACCTGGAAGGTAGGCTCCTCTGGAAGTGGCAGTGGCTGGGGGGGCCTCCGATGCCACTGGGGTGCTGGGCCAAGCTCAGGAGTGGGGGGCGGGCTTGTAGACACGTCGGGCAGGGGCGGGAGGCCGGTTTGGGGTGGGTCCTGCTGACGTCAGAGTGACTGCCTACCCACCCCCCGCCCCCGGCCCGCGGGCCTTCCTCCCGCAGAACGCCATCCGCCACAACCTGAGCCTGCACAAGTGCTTCGTGCGGGTGGAGAGCGAGAAGGGGGCCGTGTGGACCGTGGATGAGTTCGAGTTCCGCAAGAAGAGGAGCCAGAGGCCCAGCAGGAGCGCCAACCCCACACCTGGCCCCTGACCTCAAAACCAAGGAAAGGAGGAAGGAAGGACAGGGGCCGAAATGGGGGGTGGAAGTGGCCGGGGGCAGGGGTGACGGGCCCTGGACGTGCCCACAGGGACCAAGAAGTGAGGTGTGCACGGTCTTGCCTGCCAGGGGCCCTGATCCTCAGCTGACCACCCTTCTAGATCGTATGCTCTGCACCAAGGCTGCTCAGAGGGGCCCCGGCCCCCCGGCCCACCTTCCTGCAACAAGCTCCTTAGCCAAACTGAGCCTTCACAACCAAGCACACACACAGCCTGCTTCAGTCGCTCTCAGAGATGACCTCAGGGCTGGACAAGACACACACACAGTCACAACCCTGTCCCTTGGACACAGTACAAAGAGCCTGCCTCAGTACCCTCGGGCAACCTCAACTCCGCAGTCCCGCAGACAATCATACCTGAGCACAGTCCTGTCAACCCACACACCCACGGCCATCCCCCCCCCCCCGCCCTCACCTGCGCTGTGCCCAGGACCCCACCCAGAAGCAGCCTTGGTACCTTCAGGATCTCACGTCCCAAAGAGCCACACAAACACACCCCAGTCGTGCACATTCTCACGCAGCCCCCAAAACATCAGCTTGCTCATGCAGCCCACGAGAACACACCTGTGCATCTAATGTCATGCACACGCACTTGGCACCCCAGTGGGTCTCCGGAGTCCCACGTGGGCTTTCACAGTCACGCACACGGAATCGCCGAACACATCCCACGTCTCACCTGCCGCCCGCCGCACCTTCCCGGCCCTGAACCCTGTGTCCCCATCCAGGCCTCAGCTTAGACTGCAGACAGAGCCCCTCGTTTATTTGGGATCCAAGGTCCTAACCCCAGTGCCCTCTCCAATAAACTGCAGCCGAGTTCCCACGTTCTGGACGATCACCCCAGATCAGAGTTGGGGTCAGGTGGGCAGGGGTCTGGGGCCAAGGCCATAGCAGGAGGAGCTAAGCCAACAGAGGGAACGGCTAGGGCAAGCGCTTGGCCATCGCCCCCAACATCCCAACTCCCTGCCCGAGGCCAGGTGCAGACCGGTGCTGGGGGCTCCTCAGGCCTCCCGGACCCGCCCCAGGAGGCCAGCGTTCTCCTGGCGAAGGGCTCGGTAGTCCTCGCGGATCTTCTCCAGGTTGCTGAGGGTCTTCTTCCCCATCTCCGTCTCAATCTAAGGCAACACGAATCGCACACCTTCTGTGTGCGGGGCCCCTGTCCCAGCTCCTGCTTGCCACCCCATCTCCATTAAGGCCGCTCGAGGTCCCTCCCGTGCTCCTCCCACCCTCCTCCCGCAACAGCATGCTGTGCCCTACCACCGGGCCTTTGCATGTGTCATCTGTTCGCCTAAAGCACCATTTGCTAACGTGGCAGCATGAGCCACCACATACTCTGGCTGAAGCCTCTGCCAGTGGCCCAGGGAGGCAGGTGCGAGGACCTTCGGGGTGGAAGCTAGGGCTCAGAGGAGGCTGCTGGCCGGTGCCAGGTCACACACACAGCTACTATGGGGCAAGGTTGAGAGTCCAGCCGTAGGCTGTGTCTGCTCCCACAGCCCCTCTGGGCGTAAACCAAGGTGCTGTCCACTGGCCTGCCTTGGTTTCCCCTCCTACCCCCAGGCCTCACCTGCTCCTCAAGGTCTCGAACTTCCCGCATGATTGTGCCTGTATCCTCGATGGTCTGGATGAGCTGGCTGCAGTTCTGGGGACGGCAGGAGCAGAAGGCTTGCACCCCCACCATGCCCCGCCCCGGCCAGCACCCCTCACGCGTCACCCACCTCGTGCAGGGCAGCTAGATACTTGTATGCCTTCCGAACGGCATCATCCTTCTTGGCATCCTGACCAGACAGAAGGGACCAGTGGGCTTCCCCCACGCCCCCCCAAATACCCCCTCCAGGACCCCCATAGGGCCACCCTCTCCCACTCCCCTGACTTCGTCCTCCGTGGTGCACAGCCAGGCCCGAGCCGCAGTGTACCTACACGGCTCGCACCAGGCCGAGGCCCAAGCCAACCTGTGAGCAGATAGGCAGGCGGAAGCCCAGCCTGCCCCCCGCCGCCCCCCAACCCGGCCCAGCCAAGCCCACACCTTGAACACGAGCTCATCGGTCACAGCAAACGTCCGGTCCAGCTTCCCCGACAGGGAGTTGATTTCCTTCTGAAGCTCCTTTGTGTCGGACAAGATCTGGCAGAGAACAGGGCAGCCATGAGCCCACGTGCGGCCGGGCCGGCCGGCTGAGGGCAGAGTCGTGTGCGCGTGCTCACACCCAGACGGGGCCTGCGTCACCGCGTCAGCTGTGGCTGGAGGGGGCTGGGTAGGAGGGTTCCGTGTTGGGGCGTGGCCAGACAGCTCTGCCTTTCGGAGGGTGTGAGGTCCCCACGTGGCCATGCTACACGCACCTGCCCCTCGCGCGTGTCTGCCCGTCTGCCCCAACCCTCCACAGCCGCAGCGATGCACCTTAGTGATCTCTTCCTTCTGCTTCCGGATGTTGCCCACAATCTCCAGGATGCGCTGGGTATAGGCCAGCCGGGACACGTCTCTAGGCAGGGTCTCCAGCTCTGACACCTAGACAGGAACACAGCAGACACTCCCCTGGGACCCAGCCCCCCGCCCACTCGGAGCCACCCGGGGCCCCTGCACGGGCCTTACCAGCTGCTTGTAGGCCTCCTCCTTCCTGCGGGCCTCTTCGGCAGCTGCTCGAACACTCTGGTGCAGCTCCTGGATCTCTGCCAGCCGTCGAGAAGATTCCAGCTGCCAGGACCCCATGGGCAGAGGGAGAGTGAGCACAGCACAAGGATGGCCCCCCAGGGAGGGACCGAACCCGCCCTGCCCACAGCCCAGGACCCCACAACCTACCTCTCTGCAATCCTGGAGCTTTCGGAGGTGGCGGTACTCAGCCAGGAGAGGGACCCGGTGCTTTTCCCACTGACCCGCCAAGTGGATGACCCGCTGGGCGCTACTCTCCACCACGAGCTGGGGGGGGGTAGGGGATCCGTGTCACACAGGCTGGACCCTTCCACCTCGAGCCGCCCCGCCCAGCCCCGGTGCCAGCCCCACCTGCAGCTTGGCCAGGTTGGCAGCCCCGTCAGGCAGCAGCTCCACTGCCCGGCTCTTCAAGCGCAGGGCCTGCTCCCGCTCCGCCGTGCTGAGCTCGCTCTGCCGACGCTCCGTCTCCACCTGGCAGCCCATGACCCCCACTCCCGTCAGTGGAGGGGCCCAGCCGCACACCACAGCCTTCTAGGCCCCACCGAGCCTGGAAAGCCCTGGCCTAGCCTGAGCCCCCACAGACGAGAACACACCCCTCTACCCTCTAGCAGCCCCTTGACCCCTCCTGATGGTGACAGAAACCTATAAGCAGTGACAGACACCCACAGGCCCCTCTGATCCCTCTACCTCCACAATGACCGCCCCCCCCCCAGGAAGCCCTGACAAGGCCCACAAGCCCCTGCCCAGACAGGTCCATCATACGCCCACAGATGCTCACACCCCTCCTGATTCTCACAGACACCCGCATGTCCTGACCGATGCCCACGGGTGCCCCTAACCCCCACAGGTCCGACCCCCCTGACCCTATATCCCCCTCTCACCCCCACTGATTCTCCTCAACCCTTGAGAGCCCACAGGTCCCTGAGGTCGCCTCTGAACCCTTCTGACGTCGGCAGACCTCCACGAAGTCCTCTCAGCCCCTTCAAGGCCCTCTAGGCCCTCTAGGCCCCACCGTGACCCAAACCCAGGGGGGCAGCCCCTCCCCCACCCCCACCTCCCACCTGCACAAGGTTGACTCCCAGGGTCTTCATGTTGGCTTCGACCTCTTCGATGTTGCGGTTCACTCCCTCCAGCTGTTCCCGAAGAGACTCCAGCTCCTTCTCTTGAGCTGCCCTCGTGTCCTGGGAGGCACAGGCCAGTAGGGGTGGGGGTGTGAGGCCCACTAGGCGGGGCAAGGGCCCAGAACCCCCGCCACGGCTCGGCTTACCTGTTCAGGCCGCTGGGAGGTGGCCGGCACATCACACACCTGGGCTGCCTGGACCTCGGGCTCCTGGGGGAGGGAGACGGGGGTATCCTGGCCATCGGAGAAGGCCCTGCCCCTCCCAGCCTCAGCACCTGCTCCAAGTGCCCTTCCAGCACCACGCTCCTGTCCACCCAACTGCTGACAGCTGTCAGGCTGGGTTTATGAGGACCCAGGCACTCTCTGAGACCTCAGGCTGGACTGTTTGCTCAGAAAGAAACCTCCCTGACCCTGACACAAGAAGGGGGCCCACGAGAAGGATGAGGGCCCCTCTAGGTCAAGGAGAGAAGATGTGTCCAGGGGAAACTGTCTGAGGGAAGCTGGGGTTTGCACAAAGAGCACCCCTCCCCCCTGACATGGTTCCCACCCCTCCCCCCTTCTCCACCGAAGCTCTTGAGGAGCCAGGGGACCCCCAGTGCAGAGAGGGCACGCCCAGTGGGAACACGGGAACCTATGTGGATAAAGTGTGTCGTCTGCACAGAGAGCGGCCCTATCAGCCCAGCCGAGCCCACTCGGACCCACTCACCGGATGGAAGGTGAATTTCTCCGAGTGTGTGAAGCGGGAGCCCTTGGAAGCACCGGTCCTGGCCCCTGCACCCCAGGCCTGCAGCAGCTCTCCCAGGTCTCGGGCTTGGGGGGCAGCCCCGGGGCGGCCCCAGGTGTGGCGTAGATGCTCAGCCAGGTGCTTCTGCAGCCGCTGCCGCGGGGCCCGTGTATCGTCCTGGGTGCAGAAGGCGGGGCACACGGGAGGGTGTGGAGGCCTGCTGGGCACCTGAGGCCCTGCCTCCTCCGGGGAGCTGCCTGACAAAGGGCTATCAGCCAGTCCCCTCTCCTGACCCCCCGCTCTGGGAGCTCCCCAAGGACGGGGTCCCCCCCACAGCCATGCTTCTCTCCACCCACTCGCTCCCCACACCGGCAGTAAATCAGCAGCCTCCAAATCAGAGGGTGACACGGAAAGGCTACGTGGGGACAGAGCAGAGACAGAGAGTCAGAGGTGCTGGGCAAAGAAGCAGTGGAAGCAGAGCAGAATCGAGAGAGAGAGAGAACTAACAGAAGCAGTTTCAAGACAACTGGGGAAATCTGATTATGAAATCAGTGACGGATGGTGTTAAGGTGTTAATGTTATTAGGTGTGAAAATGACTGAGGGGTTACCTAAAAAGTGAATACCCTTATGAGTTAAGAGATGCACACTTCAGTATTTAGAGTCGAAATGGCATGTGTACTGGGATTTGCTTTAAAATAATACTGAGAGGGGCGCCTGGGTGGCTCAGTCGTTAAGCGTCTGCCTTCGGCTCAGGTCATGATTCCAGGTCCTGGGATCGAGCCCCGCATCGGGCTCCCTGCTCTGCGGGAAGCCTGCTTCTCCCTCTCCCACTCCCCCTGCTTGTATTCCCTCTCTCGCTGTGTCTCTCTCTCTGTCAAATAAATAAATAAAATCTTTAAAAAAATAAAAAATAAAAAATAAAATAAAATAAAATAATACTGAGAAAACAACTGGGGGAGAACAGATGAAGAAAGATTGGTGAAAGGCTCATAGTTGAAGGTGGATGACAGGCACATAGGATTCGTTAGAATATTCTGTGTTTGAAAACGTCTCTAAGTTTAAAAAAGACACAAGTCAAGAGAGAACAAATGGCAGTGGGGGAGGCAGGGGCAGGCAGAAAGAGAGAGAGACAGAGGTGAACAGAAGGGAAGGGGAGAGACACAGTCTCAAAATGAGGAGACAGACAGAGGAGCAAGAAAGAGGGGCAGCAACACCACAGAACAAGAAAGACCGTGACCAGGGGCGCCTGGGTGGCTCAGTCGTTAAGCGTCTGCCTTCGGCTCAGGTCATGATCCCAGGGTCCTGGGATCGAGCCCCGCATCGGGCTCCCCGCTCTGCAGGAAGCCTGCTTCTCCCTCTCCCACTCCCCCTGCTTGTATTCCCTCTCTCGCTGTGTCTCTCTCTGTCAAATAAATAAAATCTTTAAAAAAAAAAATAAAAAAAAAAAAAAAAAAAAGAAAGACCGTGACCAGAAGAGACAATGCAGAGACCTAGGGACAGAAAAAATGAGCACCAGGGACAGTGGCAGAGACAGAGAAGGAATGAGAGACTCGGGGCGGGGGGGGGGGGGGGAAGAAGGTAATAGAAACAGGGAGGAAGTGGGCAAATCCTGACCACTCTGGTTACTAAGAACCTGCCCGTTGTTCGTCCTTCAGTCGTTCGGTGGAGCGCTGGCCTGAGGGGAGGGCACTATCACCCCCCAAGTCTCAGAACCGGAAACCGAGGCTCTGGGGTGGGGGAGGGAGAGTGACTTGTCTGAGGTCCACAGTCTTTCTGACTCCAGGGTTCTCGCAGGGGAGGAGCCAGGTAGGTGCATGCAGAGGGGAGGGGATGAGGGGCCAAGAGGGGAAAGGAGGGGGCAGAGGACCAAGGGACGCTGAGCTGCGAGCAGAGGCCTCGGCAGCAGGGAGCCGAGCTTTGGGCAGTACCTGGGTGGGATGGCGGGCTGCCCGGTGCACCCAGTCCTCATCCCCAGGGCGGTCCCGGCCCGTGTGCTGGCAGAGCTGGATGGCATGGCATTCGAGGAGTGAGGCCACCCTCCCGGCAGGCTGGGGCACCTGGGCGGGGGCTGGTAGCAGCAGAGGACTCGCCTGGAACTCCCGGGGCTCTGGAGGCAGGAACATGGTCAGCTAGCCCTCCCGCCTGGCCGCGGGGGTCAGGCCCACCTCCACCCTGCCCTCAGCCCCTCCCCACAGCCTCCCACTCACCTCCTCTGGAACTCAACTCAGGCATGACCAGCCTGGTGGTGTGGAAAGGCTTCTGGGAGACGGAGCCCTGGGGGGAGAGCAGAATCAGAGCCTCCATGATGAACTGTGGGGGGGGGGGGCCACTGGTGGGGAGGGCAAACACCTGAGTGACCAGATGGGGCCAAGGTGAGGGGACAGGCAACATCGATGTGAGTTGGGGGGTTCCACCTGGAGGTGCTGTAGCTTGGGAGTGCGAAGGAGGGGTGGGACCCAGGGCAGGGCCAGCTGGTCCCGGATTTGGCTCCCGATGGCCCGGAGAAGGATAGCTGAGTCTCCTGTGGGGGGTGGGGAAGGAGCATCCATCAGGTGACAGTGCCTTAACCCCAAAACTGCAGATCCTGGGAGAGCAGCCGGGGCTCCCGGACCCCCTCCCAGAGATGCATATCTGTCTAGCTATCATTCTCACCCTCGGCCATTCAACAAACACTTACTGAGCACCTACTGCATACCAGTCACTGTTCTAGACTCTTGGGATACTTCAGCGAACAAACTGAGAAGTACCCCTGCCCTCACGGAGCCGGCATGCTGGTAGAGGAGAACACGAATCAGGTACTTCTGAGTACAAGACAGAAATCGGCCAGGTGATGATCCAAGGGGAGGGTAAAGACTATTGAGAGGGGCATGTAATTTTATTTTTTTTTTAAAGATTTTATTTATTTATTTGACAGAGAGAGAGACAGCGAGAGAGGGAACACAAGCAGGGGGAGTGGGAAAGGGAGAAGCAGGCTTCCTGCCGAGCCGGGAGCCCGATGTGGGACTCGATCCCGGGACTCCAGGATCATGACCTGAGCCGAAGGCAGTCGCTTAACCAACTGAGCCACCCAGGCGCCCCGAGGGGCATGTAATTTTAAACAAGGCAGTCGGAGGAAGGCCTCCCTGAGGTGTCACGTGAACAGAGCCTCTAAAAGGTAAGAGAGTGAACCAGGAAGTCATCTAGGGGAAGAATAATCTGGCAAATACAAAGGCCCCCAGGCTGGAGCACACCTGGAGTCTCTGAGAAGCACTAAGGAGGCCCGTGTGGCTGGAGTGGGGAGGAGGAGGAGTAGCGAGGAGGAGGTGAGGCAGAGGGGCCCCTCCCAGCACCAACTCCCCAACTGGGACAGCTCAAGCCCAGGCCCCCTTCCCCCTGCCCTGCCTCCCCTCCCCCAGCCCCAATCCTCCCTTCCACCCCAGCTCTCGCAAAGATACATCCCCCACCCCACCCCTAGTCAACCTTTTTACCACCTCCACCTGTCTCTCGGCCCCTACAACACCCAGGAATGCCACGCTCTCCTTTACCCCCACCGTGCCCTGGGCAGACCATACCTGCAGGCTGATCTGCATCCTCAGAGGCATCAGAGGGCAGACGCTCAGCCAAGAAGAGAAGCAGGTCCCGGAGATCTGGCTCACTGGGGTAGAGGAAGTTCTGATAGCCAAGCTCCAAGGGATAGCCCAGGTCCTGGGGGTTGGGGAGATGGCCTCTATCAGTCAGACAGGCAGAATCCTCCTACCCTGGAAGCCCTGGGCCTAGACCACAAATGCTCCCACTCTCTCGCCAACCACCACTCTCTGAACTTCACCTTGACTCCCCCAAAGGCCTCCAGGCCTCCCGGGGGAAGGGGGGGAACCACAGAGTGATTATAGTCAATGCTACAGAGAGCCAGAAATAAGATTAAAGCTCTGGCCTTTCTAACTATGACCCCAAATCCAGAGGCCATAAAGGAGAAGATCAGTATTTCTGAATCCCTGAAAAGAAACAAAAATTTTAAAGAATATAATTACCAAAGTCAAAAGAGAGATAACAAGCTAGAAAAAAAATATTTGGAGTTCATATCACAGACAAAGAGTAAATCTACCTAGTATATAAAGAGTGTCTAAAATCAAACAAGCAGAAAAGACCAGCAATGCAAGAGAAAAGAAGGCAAAAGATAGGAGGAGGCAGTTCACAGAAAAAGAAATGAAAATGGCCCTTAAACCTAGGCAAATTTGCTGCAACTGAAAGCACACAGAGAGATCTCACACACGTATCACTGATCCAGGACAACCTGATGATCCGTTCTCCAGGTGTGCGCTGGGAGGGAGATACCATCACTCGGGCAGCATTCCTGCCCAAAACCTGAATCTGATCATCAGAAAACACTGTGACCCACTCAAAGTGTAGGCCATCCCAGGCAACAGCCAGCCTGGACTCTTGGAAAACATTTGTCTTCACAAAAGAAACAAAGAAACAAAAACCAAGGAGGACTGTTGGCTATGCAAGATTAGAGAAGTAAAAGTGAAATAAAATGTATGATCCTTGATTAGACACTACAGTTAAAAAAAAAAAAAACAAAGATAGAGGGGGAAAAAAAGAATAGAGTGGAATACAGAAAAAAAAAAAAAAAAAAAAAAAAAACCAGAGATAGCGGATATTTTTGGGACAACTGGGGAAATTCCACCAGGTGCTAGATATGAGATACTACTGTTCTAATACATACTATCGATTGTTAATACATACGATCAGTATTCAATTTCACCGGTGTGATCACAATATTGTGGTTGTGCTGGCAAGTGCCCTTCTACTTAAGAGAGGCGTGCTGAAAATTGTAGGTACGGAGTTATCACACTGTCTGCCATTTTCAAATGGTTCGGCAAAAAAGTGTGTGTGTGTGTCTATGTATCTACGTACAGAGAAAAGAATGGAGCAAAATGCTACCAAACGTTTGCCCGAGTACAAAGCTGGGGAGAAAGACGATACTGAGATATCATTCCTCACCTACTGAAGGGGCACAAGTCAGTGGGCCAGGCTGTGGCGAAGCAGGCGCTCTCTCCCACGCTGCTGGTGGGAAGGCAGAAATGAAACAAAGCCCAGCGAGGGCAACTGGGCAAAGTCCGACAAAACAACATCTGCTTTTACCCTTCCACCTAGCAATCCTACTTTGAGGAGCTGACCATGAAGCCATGCCCCTAACGATTCAAGAGGACAGATGCGTGCGATTCCTCCTTAGCATTATTTGCATGCGATTCCTCCAAAGCATTATTTGCAAAATACTGGAAATGCCTTAAATGTCCAAGCAATTAATACATTTAATGCAGCTGTTAGGGGGGATTTAAAAAAAGGTAAGAAGGGGAGAAATGAGTCTTCCTCCTCTATATGAGAAAGACTTTGATTATCTCCCTTTTAATTCTTTTTTTTTAAAGATTTTATTTATTTATTTGAGAGAGAGAGAGAGAGAGAGCACACAAGCAGGGGGAGCTGCAGGCAGAGGGAGAGGGAGAAGCAGGCTCCCCATGACGCGGGGCTCGATCCCAGGACCCTGGGATCATGACCTGAGCCGAAGGCAGACGCCTAACCGCCTGAGCCGCCCAGGCGCCCCTCCCTTTTAATTCTTATGATACCATCAAACACTGCTTTCTGGGGCGCCTGGGTGGCTCAGTTGGTTAAGCGACTGCCTTCGGCTCAGGTCATGATCCTGGAGTCCCAGGATCGAGTCCCGCATCGGACTCCCTGCTCGGCAGGGAGTCTGCTTCTCCCTCTGATCCTCCCCCCTTTCATGCTCTCCCTCTCTGTCTCATTCTCTCTCCCAAATAAATAAATAAAATCTTTAAAAAAACAAAAAAAAAACAAAAAAAAACACTGCTTTCTTCCACCACTTCTGAGGTATAGGGTCTCCTCCTCCAGCACCCATAAAAAATGAATAACAATGATGACAACAATGGTGGATACTCTGTCAAGCCCTTTCTATTTTCCATGCCTTGATTCCTTAAACCAAACACAGGAATGGGTCGCTAGTCTTTATTTTCCCTCATTTTACAGGTTTCCCATAAATCAAAATTACCAACTGTACCAAAGTGCTGTGAGGTCCGAATTATCCTCAAAAGGCTAGGGGTTCATTGCCCTCACTTCCTCTTCCTCCACATGACATACTTTATTAATTTACGACAGAGCACTAGTTCCTTAGAGAGCCTTTTCTCGACAAAACAGCCACAGTAATGGAAAAAAAAAAAAAAAGTTGCTAAAGAAGAAATATAAAGGGGCAAAGCCCTGGAAAGGGAAAGGCTGTGAAAACGAACTTCAAAAACAAACTTCATGTAGTTCACAGATGACCTCAAGCCGACCCTTCTGATCATTAGAAGAGGGCCTTTCTCCCAGGGCCCCAAACCAGGAAGCAGATTTTTGGTTTTGTTTTTCCCCTTCCAGGCTCTGCAGAGTACGCAAATGTGCTCTCTGGAGCAGAACAACCAGGAAACGGAGCAGAACATGCAAGGCCACGAAGAGGAAGGATATGATGTCCAATCGTAATCAATAAAATGCTCTAAGGGGATCCATTTTTCATGCAAGGGTTTTTAGACTATTTCAAAGAAATAGGTTCTTGCCTTGCTTCATGGCTTGTCTATATCCTAGACGGTTATTAAGTTAGGCGAAGGGGACTTTTGGTCTGTGTCATGAATCATTGCTTACAACCAGAAACTGGGCAATCAAAATCTACTAAGCAAGAGAAAAAGAAAGGAAGGACAAAAGGAAGGGGGCAAATAAGTATATTCACATTGGCTTATATCTGCATTAAAAAAAAAAAAAACCCAGGGGGAAAAAAAAAACCTAGAAAGACACACAGAAACCAGTCAGTCATCCCCTTCTAGCAGATAGGCAGGAGAACGGGGTGAACGGTTCAGAGCGTGAGACTCTGCCAGGTATCACGTTCCTTCCATCACACCCTGGAGATCTCTCTTACCCTTTCAGTGGTTAACCACCTTTTACCTAATTAACAATTCTTTATATTGAAATGTCCCTGTTCAAATTACAGCTGGGGTTTCGGTCTCCAGACTGGACCCTGACTAACAGAATGACCTACTCGAAACAATCATTTTCTTTAAAAGGGGACTTAGAGGCTTTAGTGTAAAAAGATCGGGACTGAAATCCAGCCCTTACCACTTACTGGCTAAGGCCTTGGACCGATTATTGAACCACCCGGAAGCTCAGTTTCCTAGCTGTAAAATGGGGCTGATAGGACTTTCCCTATGTGTCTGCTTTAAGAGCTCACAGGCCCCATCAGGGTTTGGCACGGGGCCTGAGAAACGGGCCCAGAATGCAAGCCTGATTCTCTGTCAGAGTTGCCATCGGTCCGGAGCTGCACGGACTCTGAAAGCAGACTTCCCAGACTCAAATCCAAGCTTTGCCTCTGACCCACTGTGTGACCTCGGGCAAATCACTTAACTTCTCTGGGCTTTACTTTCCTCCTCTGAAAAAAAAAAGGGGGATACCGACAATACCTACTTGAGAAAGCTGTCATGAGAATGAAGTTAAGCTCACACCGCATTACCACAGCGCCCGGCCCAGGGTAGGTACTCGGAAAACATCCTTATTATCTGCCTGTGTGTGTATTAGGTCACAACAGAAGGCGGATTTATGTCAGAGGGTCACCGTCACAAGAGTGTGAAAACCACTGGCTTTTGAGCGACTTTACTTTGGGTTTTTTCCGACACCTGCAATCAAAGAGTTGTGACTAATACAGAAACTCATTCCAGGAGTCAGGTGTGTGAAGTGACAGACACCAAAATATGGAGGTGGCTGAGTGGCAGAAAGCGGTGCCAGGCATGGGGCATGTGAAGAGGCGGCCAGCAGGAGAAGAGCCTGAGAACCCCTGAGAGCCAGGCGAACCTGAGAGCTAAGCGACCAGCAGAGCACCGCGGCCTACTGGTAAGAGACAGAAGCTGCACAAGCAAGGTCCGAGTTCAAGAAACCCCACCACCCTGTCCCCAGGGCCTAAATGGAAATTTTCACCGTATTTACTCTACTCTCCCTCCACCACCATATCCTCGGTCTGTTGGCCGAGTTCACATCCGTTACGTAGCCAGAGGCGGCTGGAATGCAAGTGGCCAGATCAGGCCTCTCTAAGAATAGTAATACCACTTACACAGAGCTCATTATAGCCAGCTTTTTCTACAGTAACTTCTTTTTACTCGTCATAGCAACCCTAGGTGGTAGGTACAACTCATATGCCTGTTTTACACAGGAGGAAACAGGCCCAAAGAGGTTAAGAGACTGACCCAACGTCGCAGAGCGAGCAAGCCAGGAGAAATGACATTACTCAGAGCCCCTGGAGATAGCTCTGTACTGGGTAGGTATGAGTGCTTCGTCACAAGGCCCTTTACCTATGAGAGATACAGTTCGGGAATTATTCTCAGGAGGGGCAGGGCCACGAGGGGGAACGCAGCAGAAACACAGTTTTACTTAACCAGCATACCTTCCTTTGGGTAACCCTCTGACCCCCAACTCCCAAGCGATCCTGAAGGAGCAGCCAATCACATTGTCCTAGAGGGATGACCCTGTGATCCACGCCAGGCCAATCAGAGTACACAGTCATTAATTTAGGAGTGAGCCCGCGACCCAAGCCAAGCTTTTTCTGGAACTCGTAAATGGATACGATGGGCGGGGCGGGGGGCAATTCTAGCACCACCTTAGTGGTGCTAAGCTTAAAATGTGGGAACCAGGGCCAGCCCAGGCACAAACTGGATCAACTCATATAATGCTCCTAACAACTCTACTTTTATCATCTCAGTTTCACAAATAAGGAAACTGAGGCCCAGAAGGGTTAGGGTCACACAGTTAGCAAGTGGTGTAGTGAGGGTCAGAGCTACTCAGGCGGTTTGACCATAGAGCCAGCAGCCTTAACCGCTAATGAACGCTAAGCCACAAGAGGAGGTGGCAGAGAGGAAAGGCAAGCGTTTCTAAGGAGCTCAGGGACTTTGTGAAGGAGGAAGGAAGAGGCTGTGTGTATTGGGAGGAAGGCACTCACCATGCAGGCCTGAGCCAGGCTCATGGCCAGGCGGAACCGGGCAGACATGGCCAGAGGCAGCAGGGGGCTGAGGCCAGAGCCCACGGCAGGGTTGATCACACGCAGGCAGCGGACCACAGCTTCTACAACCAACTCAGTGGTGAAGGCTCGCAGTGTCTGCACATCTGGAGGAACTGCCCTGAAAAAGAAGAGCGCGGGCTCAAAGCAGCCAGGCAACAGGGATCAGGCTGGGCCCTGCTGCCTTCTGGAGTGGGAGAGGATGGGGTAGGAGTAGGGGAGGATGGCCAGAGTTCAGACAGGTCCTGGGTGTTGGTGACTGCAACTTCCATTTGGAAAACTAAGAACTGGGGAAGCTGGGGAAGTCCTTAGGTCTTAACGGTGGACGGAAGGGATCTGAATTAAAAAAAAATCTTAAATTGCCATATGCTTAAAAGTCTGGGGTCTGAGAAGGGCAAAGGACCCAGGTGGCATGCTCTCTATGTTTCTGTATCCCCAGGTATGTCCCCTGCACGTCAGGGGCCCCTAAATATCGAGCTTCTAGGGTTTTGAGACTAGATACTGTGAGGCTCAGGTTTGCAGGAGTTCCAAATGTCAGGGTCCCTAGATGTCAAAATCCCCGGATAGCAAGACCTTCTAGTTTCAAGCAATCCAGAAATCAGGCTCCCTAGATGTTGGCATCCTCGGTTTTTAGGGTTCTTGAATGCAGAAGTCCTTGTGTGTCGGGGTCACTAAGTGTTGAGGTCGCCAGATTTTAAGGTCTGGGGATTTTAAAAGCCCAGGTGTCGGGAAACAGGGTTTAAAGGTTCCCAAGTATCCAGTCCCAGGGTTTTTGAGTGCCAGGGCCCTGGGTGTTTAAAATCCCTGGTTCTCAAAATACAGGTGGCTTAGATTTTCCAAATACCAGGGTCCCAGGGTATTGATGTCAAGAACCACATATTTCAGAATCCTGGGTGTCGAGGATCCAAGGTTTTAAGCTCTGGAGGTCTCTGGGTCCTGGAATTTGGGGGTTACCAAGTGTCGTGGGCAAAGGATTTGGGAGCTCCCCGATGTCAGAGTGCGTACATGCATGTGTGTGTCTGTCTGTCTGTGTAAGGAGGGGGTGTTTTAGGGTCCTGGAAGTTGGAGCCCCAGATGTCAGGGTCTGGGTTTTAAGGTTCCCGGGTGACTGGGTCCACAGTTTTGGAGTCCCGGATGTGGGCATTCCGGGGTGGGCGGGGGCTGTATCCTTACGTGCCGGCCTGGCGCAGGGAATGGATGAGGATTCGGTCCGCCTCCTCCATGGTGGAGCTGTGTTCGAGTCTGAGGCCGGAGCCAGGGCCGGGTCCGAGCAAGAGAGGCGCAGCTGAAACCCCGCTCCGCACTGGCGGTCCAAGGAGTGTCACAGGGTGCGCGGGGAGAGCCGGGATGTGTAGTTCGGAGAGCGAGTGTGGCGCACGCCGGATGTCTGGCGTCCTGGTGCGAAGGTGCGTCTGCAGGCTTGAGCCTGCAATGGCTGCTGGGAGTTGTAGTTCTTCCGCTTGCAGTCCGGTGGGTTCTTCCAAGGGGGCGAAGAAGTGTATTTTGAGCGCGTGCGCGAGCGTGTGCGTGTGCGTGTGTGTGCGTGTGTGCCTGTGTATGCGCGTGAGCGCGCGCGCAATGGTAGAAAAGGGACCAGACGGAGAGCGGCTTCCTGACTCATTCATTTAAGGCGACATTCATCTTCCGTATTGTAAAAGCGTACAAGTTAAGGGCAGGGGCTTTAGCAGAAAGCGGCTACGGTTGCGTCTCAGCTTTTTAGCTCAAGTCTTTAGCTCAGCTAGCTAAAGGTGCAACCATGGGCAGGTTACGTAACTTCCCTGTGTCTAAGTTTCCTCATCTGTAAAATAGAACTATGAGTATAACTGCTTCCTAGGATTAAAACAATTCATGTAAAGCTTTGTTACTATGTGCCTGACACATAATACAGTAGGAAAGCGCTACGTAAATTGTAGTCACTAGTATTCATGCAGTCCATAAATGCTTTCTTTTAAAGTTATACATATGTGTACGCTCCAAAGAATAATTACACAGAAAACATTCATGTAACCACCATTCATTAAAAAGACCACCCCGTTTCCACTGCTCAGTAGTGCCATGTTTGTCATAAATAAATCATGTGCGGGGCGCCTGGGGGCTCAGTCGTTAAGTGTCTGCCTTCGGCCCAGGTCATGATCCCAGGGTGCTGGGATCGAGCCCCTCATCGGGCTCCCTGCTCAGCAGGGAGCCTGCTTCTCCTTCTCCCTCTGTCTACCACTCTGCCTACTTGTGCTCTCTCTCTGTCAAATAAATAAATAAAATCTTTTTTAAAAAATAATAAATCATGTGTACATATATGTGGGGCTCAGTTTCTGAACTCTATTCTGTTCTTAATTACTGTAGCTTTATAACACGCCATGATATCTGATCTGGAATGGTCCTCCCATCTTGTTCTTTTTCAAAGGATTTTGGCTCTTCTAGATCCTTTGTATATCGATTTACATTTTAGAATCAGTTTGTCAAATTCCATGGAAAAATCTTTCGGGATTTCACTTGGGACTGCACTGAATGTCTAAATCACTTTGGGAAGAATTGACATTTTCACAACATTGACTATTTCTATTAGTAAATTTAATATATCTCTCCATTTCCTTAGGTCCCCTTTAATCACTTGACAATATTTGAAAATTTTTTCCATGGAGATCTTACACATAAGTATATTATGTTAGGTCTATTTTTATGTACTTCAAAGCTCAGATACTGTTGGGAAATGATATCATTTTTCTTATTTTAATTTCTGACTGGTGCTGGTATATATTTTATAAATTTTTTAAAAGATTTTATTTATTTTTGACAGAGAGAGTGTACAAGCAGGGGAAGCAACAGGCAGAGGGAGAGGGAGAAGCAGGCTCCTCGCTGAGCAAGGAGCCCGATGTGGGGCTCGATCCCAGGATCCTGGGATCATGACCCGAGGAGAAGGCAGACGCTTAACCATCTGAGTCACCCAGGCGCCCCTATAAAAATCAGTGCCTTTTCTGTTGCCAGGCTCTAGCCCATAAATGTCCCATCTTTACCCCTACTCACCCTCCCGTCCAACCCTGCTATGGCCCCGCCCTGTGACCTTAATCTCTCTAAAGCTGGGGGAAAAGAGGGGGGCTGTGTGCAGATGGCTCTTCAACCTGGAAAGGAGGATGTCGGCATCTGAAGGCGGGAAAGGTGAGAGCAGCCTTCCACCCCTGCAGACCCTTGGAGCAAGCCTAGGCTCTGCTCTACCCTCTGCCCCTCTGCCCTATCTACTGCCCAACAGGACCCCACCCTCAGAGAGCCACCCGGGGACCAGAACCACATCACCTTGTTTCCATCCCAGCCAGAACCAAACACAGCCTTACTGCCACCTAAACCCTGACGCTCAGCCTGACTCAGACCCTGCCCCCATGGCCTCCCAGCCACATCCACAGCTTTAGTTCCCAACTGAATCCCAACCCTAATCCTGGCCCCAACCTCCACCCTAGTGCCCACCCCAAGTCCAATTCCAAAGCCAGCCCCAAGCTCAATCCTAACACGAACCTTACCAACCAGAGGGAGAACCCCTGTTAGAGTCAAAACCCCAATGTAGATACAGCCCTTAGTATGAGCTCTAAGTTCATCTAACTTCAACCCCAACATCTAGATATCAATACTGTTAGTGAGTGGTCTCTGACTCTCCAAAAAGAGCGCAGATCAATTTTTAAGGACTAAAGAGAGAGAGAGAGAGAGAATGAACACATTTGATGGTGGCAGTAAGTCATGAAGGCTTGGAGTCAGAGATTGCATATGTTTGAATCCTAATGCAGCCACTTCATCAAATCACCTCCCTTTTTGCATCAATTTCCTTTCCTGCAAAATGGGAATAATACTCTGTGCCAGACATTGTTCTGAATGCTGAACTCACTTAATCCTCACGACGACTCTATAATATAGGTACTCTTATCTTTCCATTACCCAGATAAGGAAATTGAAGCTCAGGGAGGGTGCATAATTTTCCCAAGGCTGAACACAGCTACCAAGTGGTCGAGTCAGGATTTCAACTTCAGGCTCCAGGGTAGCAGGGACTGTGGGTCGGCAGTGCTTGGTGTCCTGAGTGGGTGAGGAGCCTAGACACCTCTCCCCATACTGCCCATCCAACACTGGGGATCTTAACCAAGCCAACCTACTGCCCCTCAGAGGCTAGAACAAGGCCACAGGAATTGGGAATGGTTTTAGCTGAAAACCCCAATGCCAAATTCAAATCCCATCCAAACTTAACTTTAACCCTAACCTTGATCCTAATTCTAATCCCAACTCACACACTCCACTCCTACCTGTATCTAAATCCAATCCAAAATCCACCACTCGAATTTAACCCTAAATTTGCCTCCAGCTATAAACTTAATCCTACCTCATGCCAATTTAAACTCCCTACCAAGTCTAACAGCAAAACCTACTTTACTTGGAAATGTAATCTCACCCTCCCTTCTCTACAAATTCTCTCTACCCCCAATCAATTACAACACCAACTCTTACCCCCCAACTCTTAACTCAGGCACCCCCCCAACTCTCCCTATTTTTACATGCTCTTCTCTCCTTCCCCCAGACACAGGGATGGGATCAGGAAGGAGGCAACCGTGATTGCCCCAATACCCCCCTCCCTCCATGACTCGGTTTCTCCACACAGACACCAGCCCAGAGCCCAGCCCAGCCAATGGGGCAGGCCCCGGTCCTGAATGGGGGCTGTGCCCTGGGCCTCCAGCAGCAGGGGGCGAAGAAATGAGCAGCGCGGCAGGCCTGGAGACCCCTAAGCGAAGGACTCAGCACAGTAAGCACAAGACAGTGGCAGTGGCCAGTGCTCAGCGGTCACCCCGGGCGCTCTTCTGCCTCACCCTGGCCAACCCCCTGAGGCGATCCTGCATCAGCATTGTGGAGTGGAAGCATCCTGGAAGACCGGGGGCAGGGCTCAGGGCTGAGGGTCGCCAGGGTACCAAGAGTCAGGGATTAGCTGAGGGCTAGAATGGAGGAAGGCTGAGGTCGCTAGGGATCAAGAGTCTAGAACCGGATTAGAGGGTGAGTGGAGAAAGATGAAGGCACTGGGGGGAGGAGGAGTGTCAAGAGTCAAGGACTAAATCAAAGCAAGAGTTGGGATGGCTAAGGTTTCTAGGGGGTTCAAAGTCAAAGCCTTGGTCAGGGCAGGGGTTGGGAATGCCAGGGTTGGTCGCCTTGGGTCAAGCGTCAGCACTGGATGGGGAGGGCCCCAAGGGAATGTGGGGATGCTGAGACCTACCTGCCTGGGTCCTTGACTGTCCACCTGAGGCCCTTCGACATCCTCATCCTGCTGACCATCTTTGCCAACTGTGTAGCCCTGGGGGTCTACATCCCCTTCCCAGAGGATGACTCCAACACTGCCAACCACAACCTGGTGAGGCTCGCACAGCCCCTCCCCCCCCGCCCCAAGCCGGATACAGCCCCAGTAGAACCACACCACAACCCTTCAAGCCCCCCATCCCCGCTCCTCGCTGACTCAGATGACCCTCTCCTATCCAGCCAACCTTAGATCCCGGACTATGCTTCCCTAACCCCGGCCCCCCTCAAGCCCCACCCCCAAATAACTCCCCACTCTCCCGCCCCGCCCCCGGCTCCGCCCTCAGGAGCAAGTGGAGTATGTATTCCTGGTGATTTTCACTGTGGAGACCGTGCTCAAGATTGTGGCCTATGGGCTGGTGCTCCATCCCAGCGCCTACATCCGCAATGGCTGGAACCTACTCGACTTCATCATCGTTGTGGTCGGGTGCGCGTCTGCAGGGGACACCCCCACCTTAGTTCTACCCCAGGCCCGCTGAATTCGGGGCTCAGGGAAATATCTGCTTCCGACTGCCCCCATTTGGCAGCCAGAATCAGGAATATTAATATATTTTAAACTTATTCGCATTTCCAGTTACGGGGACCTGTGCTTTTCTGAGAAGGGAGGGGTGGAGGGAGGTCCCAAGGCCCGACCTCGGCCTCCTCATCCCGTGCTACCCCATCAGGCTGTTCAGCGTGCTACTGGAGCAGGGCCCTGGTCGGCCGGGGGACACCCTGCACACCGGGGGGAAGCCGGGGGGCTTCGATGTGAAGGCGTTGAGGGCGTTTCGGGTGCTGCGGCCGCTGAGGCTGGTGTCTGGTGTCCCAAGTGAGTGGCACGCCCCCGGAGGTTGGAGGTGGGGGAGGGGCGACGGAGGGGGGGGTTAGGCCGACCTAGCCCCTCTGTCCCCACAGGCCTGCACATAGTGCTCAATTCCATCATGAAGGCGCTGGTACCGCTGCTGCACATCGCACTGCTCGTGCTCTTCGTCATCATCATCTATGCCATCATCGGACTCGAGCTGTTCCTTGGACGCATGCACAAGACATGTTACTTCCTGGGATCTGGTCAGCCATTCCACCCCTCCCGGGACAGGACACCCCCCTCCACTGGTTCCTAGGCCCCACCCTGTTCTCAGAAAAACCCACTCAAATCCACAGGACTCCACCCCCAGGCGCAGGCTCCACCCCCCAAGATAACAAGCCCCACCCCTTTATTCAAGACTCCGCCCTCAATCCCGGGCTACAGACGCCCTTTTGCTAATAGCTCCGCCCCATCACAAGACTCCACCCACAGGCCAAGACCCTACCTGGCGCTTGACTCCATCCTCCGGAACTGGTCCCAAGTACTCAGGCCCTTTATCCAGACTCCCGCCCAAGCCTTGCGCCCGCCCTCTTTTCAAGAGACCCTTCCCAATTCACAAGACTCCTCCCCCAGGCTCACGGCTCACGGTTATTTACAAGATTCCACCGCAAGTTTTACAGTTCCACTCCCCAGATACCTGTAGTTAGGACTCAGAATCCTGATCTAGCAGAGTTAGGAGTTTACAGTTGCCCTCGATTGAGAAAAATCTCGAACCCTGAGTTGAACTTCTCAGGTGGGCGGGGCTCCAGGGTAGCAGGGACTGTGGGTCGGCAGGCTTCAGAACCCAAAGCTCCAGTCTTCCCACAGACGTGGAAGCGGAGGAGGACCCGTCGCCCTGCGCGTCTTCGGGATCTGGGCGTGTGTGCACCCTGAACCAGACCGAGTGCCGCGGGCGCTGGGCAGGGCCCAACGGAGGCATCACCAACTTCGACAACTTCTTCTTCGCCATGCTGACGGTCTTCCAGTGCGTCACCATGGAAGGCTGGACCGATGTGCTCTACTGGGTGAGGTGGACGACGGGCACAAAGTGCGAGACTGCACCTGCCTTTCCTCCCTGAGCTCAGGCGAGAGCATCTGTGTATCCTGAGAGATGCATGTCCTCTCTCTCCCCAGATGCAGGATGCCATGGGGTATGAGCTGCCCTGGGTATATTTCGTGAGTCTCGTCATCTTTGGGTCCTTCTTCGTCCTCAACCTTGTGCTTGGTGTCCTGAGTGGGTGAGGAGCCTAGACACCTCCCCCCATACTGCCCCTCAGCCCCTGTCCCACTTGTTTTCTTCCTAGCAAACTCCTAGGCATCCTTTCAGAACCCATCTGAAATACCCCTTCATTCGGTCAGTCAACATTGAGTATCTACTGTGTGCAAAACACCATTCTAGGAATGGAATAAAAGACAAAAATCCCTGTCTTCCTGGATGTTACATTCTGGTGGGGAGAGACAGATAATAGCAACATACACAACAGATGGTGTTTATGCACACCCACACCCCCCACCCCACCCCCCACGCATATGTGTAGTGGGTTGTTGAAATTTTTTCTTATTTCAAGTAGGCCCCACGCCCAATATGGGGCTTGAACTCACAACCCTGAGATTAAGAGTCCCATGCTCTACCGACTGAGCCGGCCAGGCGCCTCACATATGTAGTGTTTTATACAGAATATGTGCTATGGAAAGAAAGGAAGCCTAAGGATAGAAATGGGCAAATCTTGCAATTACAGATAGGGACAATCAGGACAGACCTCCTTGAGGTGTCATCTGAGTAGAAAGGTGAAAGAGATGAGGGAATGGGCCATGTGGATATCTGAGGAAAGGGTGCTCCAAGCAAAGGGAACCGCCAGTGCGAAGCTAGAATGTGCTTGACATAGTCCAAGAACAGCAAGGAGGCCAGTGGGGCTGGAATGGTGAAGGCAAGGGAGCCAGGGTGCTTCCCCCACCTAGCTCTCCATCTTCTTCCCTCAGGGAGTTCTCCAAGGAGAGGGAGAAGGCCAAAGCACGAGGGGATTTCCAGAAGCTGCGGGAGAAGCAGCAGTTGGAGGAGGACCTGCGAGGCTACCTGGACTGGATCACTCAGGCAGAGGAGCTGGACATCGAAGACCCCTCAGCTGACGGCAACTTTGGTGCTATGGCTGAAGAGGGCCGGGCCGGCCCCCGTAGGCACCCCCAGTCGGGCCCATTCCCTGCCCACAGATGCCTCTCATGTGGGCTACCCTCCTGAGACCCCACCCCAACTGGCCCAGCCCCCAGGTCCAGCCTAGGACACAGAACACCCTTCCCGGACTGTACCCAGAGCAAAGACTCCAAATAACAGCCCCCCCCACCCCCCCACGGCCTTAACCCAGCCTCAGGCCACGCTCCGCAACTGTCCTTCCTGTCCCACAGGGCCCCAGCTGGCAGAGCTGACCGCTAGGAGACATGGGCGTCTGCGCTGGTTCAGCCACTCCACCCGCTCCACCAGCAGCCATGGTGGGGGTCCATCCAGATTGGGGAGGGGGCTGGGATGGGTAGATGGAGGAGCAAGCCAAGGGGGGAACCCTGGGGTCTTCATGTACTGACCTCTATTCCCACCCTGCCCGCAGCCAGCCTCCCAGCCAGTGACACGGGTTCGATGACAGAGACCCCAGGCGATGAGGAAGAAGAGGAGGGGGCTCTGGCCAGTTGTACACGCTGCCTGTGAGGGCCCCCAGCCCTTGACCCCCTGGCCGGCCCAGAACCCAGTCCAGACCCCAACCCCCATCCTTACTTTACCCTCTAACCTTGACCCCAGCCCCTGACCTCCAACCCCAGCCACTGACTGCCCTTTAGTCCCTTATGACGCCCACCTTCCATCCTCCTCTTTTTTCCAGAAACAAGATCATGAAAACCAGGGTCTGGTGAGTTGGGAAAGTTATGGGACTCTTGGGCCCCCTGGCTTTGTGTGAGCCCCACCTCCAAGTCCCCCATGACCACCAGGCCACCCCACCTGAGCCCCCCCAGGCCTGGCTTAGGTAGCTGATTTCAGCCAGGGACCTCGCCTTTCCCCCCAGCCGCCGCCTCCGCCGAGCCAACCGGGGCCTTCGGGCGCGCTGCCGGCGGGCTGTGAAGTCCACCGCCTGCTACTGGGCTGTGCTGCTGCTCGTCTTCCTCAACACGCTGACCATCGCCTCAGAGCACCACGGGCAGCCCGTGTGGCTCACCCAGATCCAGGGTGCGCACCCCCCACCAGATTGCCAGCCCTCTTCCCCAGCCCCCAATTCCCTCCACCCTAGAAACGCAAATCCAGGATCTCTGGGGTTCCTCAGACCCCCAGACAATGCCTTCCTGCCCTAATAAATGCAGAAACCTTAGCCTGTCCCATCCCACCTTGTAGCTTACACTTCGGGAGCACTTGCTGTGTGCATCGAGCTCCGTTCTCAGCACTTTGCATGTACTGACTCAATTTCTCTTCACCGAAACCTTATGTGAAACAAGTACTAAGGCACACGGTACTGAGCACCAAGGTATCGAAGAATTAAATGATTAATCCCAGGACTTGGCTAGTGAGTGGCAAACCCAGGCAGGTGGCTCCAGAGTCCGGAATCTTAACTCCACACTGTCTGGACAGGTTCACCCCTCTGTGTCTCAGTTTCCCCATCTACAAAATGGGGCTAGTAATCGTATCCACTTCATGGGGCTGGTTGGAAGGATTAAGTGAGTTAAAGTGAAAAGTGCTTCGAACATGGCTTGGTCCACATAAAGCTAACATTTTAGAAGTGTTAGCTCTTAGTGTTATTCATTTTAATCTCAACCCCAACCTGAATACTGAACACATTTCTGACCCCCAAGCCTCAAACCAGCCTCAATCCCAACTAAACCCCAGACTCTAACACTACATTTGAAGTGGAGTTTTCCTGGACTCATAGAGGCTGACCGAGGCCCCCACCCTGACTCTGCCCCTCACCCCAGTTCCAAGCCCTCCAAAACCTCACCCACTCTGACCTACAAACTCACCCCAATCCCTAACCCTCGCCCTACCACCAGCCTGTGTCTGGCCCGATACCAGCTACCCCAGATCGCCCCATGGCCCCTACCTCCCTACACATCACCGAGGAAATTGGCCAATCCAGTCACCTCTGCCCCTCTCCCCATAGAGTATGCCAACAAGGTGTTGCTCTGTCTTTTTACGGTGGAGATGCTTCTCAAGTTGTACGGTCTAGGCCCCTCTGCCTATGTTTCTTCCTTCTTCAACCGCTTTGACTGCTTCGTGGTCTGTGGAGGCATCCTGGAGACCACCCTGGTGGAGGTGGGCGCCATGCAGCCCCTGGGCATCTCAGTGCTCCGATGTGTGCGCCTCCTCAGGATCTTTAAAGTCACTAGGTGCGTGGGGCAGGGGAGGATTGGGGCCCCAAGCAGAGCCCTGACAGCCCCCTCCCCAGCTCCAGTGACTATCTGCCTCACCACCATCCATTCAGCAAATATCCACTGAGTGCCCACTTCATGCCAGGCACTCTTCCAGGCCCTAGAGAAACACCAGGAATCAAAGCAGACACAAGTTCCCGCCTCATGGAGATTATTTTGAGAGAGAGAGAGAGAGAGAGAGCACGAGTGGGGGGAGAGGGGCAGAGGGAGAGGGAAAGAGAGAAAATCTTAAGCAAGCTCCATGCCCGGCTCGGAGCCTGATGAGGGGCTCGATCTCACAACCCTGAGATCATGACCTGAGCAGAAATCAAGAGTCGGATGCTTAACCGATTGAGCCACCCAGGCTCCCCTCACCTCGTGGAGATTAAAGTCCACTGGGGAGGGTGTCTACTTCATTTCCATCCCCTTCCTCAACCTCAACTCCAGCTCAAACATTATTCCCAGCCCCATCTCTGAACTCACCTCCATACTCATCCACAACCATCACACCATCTCCAACCCCAACCTCTAGCCACTCATCATATGCAAGCTCATCTACAGCCTCAACACCCAATCCCAAGGCCAACCCCATCTCCAATCTCATCCCTAACTCGAAGCCAATCTCCATCACTAACCACAACCCCAATTCCCTAACTCCTAACCAGTAGCCTATCTCCAGCTGCAACCCCAGACCCAGACCCAGTCTCATCCTTATCCCCTCTTCTATCCCAACCCTCAACCACAGCCTTATCCCCAACTCAGTCATCTAAAACCCCAAATACTCTCTTAACCCCTAACCCCAATCCCAGTCCCAACCTGAAACCCAATTCTAGCTTCATCAACTTCCATATAATCTCTCATTACACCCTCAACGCCCACCCTAACCCCAAACTCAACCTTCTCCTCACATCTTATCTTCACCTCAACCCAACTCCAAAGCTCATTTTGACCCGGCCCACCCCCAGCGCATTGCAAGCTGGAGTCCTGCCCTGGCTTCTGACTCACCACTGGACATGTCAACCCTGCCTCTTCCATCTCTGCTGCAGGCACTGGGCATCTCTGAGCAATTTGGTGGCATCACTGCTCAATTCAATGAAGTCCATTGCATCGTTGCTGCTTCTCCTCTTCCTCTTCATCATCATCTTCTCCCTGCTTGGCATGCAGCTATTTGGGGGCAAGTTCAACTTTGACCAGACCCACACCAAGCGGAGCACCTTTGATACCTTCCCCCAGGCCCTCCTCACTGTCTTTCAGGTGGGGTCTGGAGACCATGGGATAGGTGGGTCGGGTGGGGAGGGGGGAACCATGGGGTGGGAGGGTCCAAAGAGCTTCACAGTGAACTCCCACCCCCAGATCCTGACAGGTGAGGACTGGAACGCGGTCATGTATGATGGTATCATGGCCTATGGTGGCCCCTTCTTCCCAGGAATGCTGGTGTGTGTCTATTTTATCATCCTCTTCATCTGCGGCAACTGTATCCTTGGAGCCTTGAGGGGCTGGGTGATGGTAGAACGGGGGGTAGCTAAGGGGATGTGGGCAGTCCACAGGCAGGCTGCTTCTCTATCCTTTGCAGCCTGAGCTCACCCCAGACATCCTTCTGAACGTGTTTCTCGCCATTGCTGTGGATAACCTGGCCAGCGGAGATGCAGGGACTGCCAAGGACAAGGGCAGGTGATGTCTGACTCTGCCCCCGAGATAGTCTCTCCCTGGGATCCCTGACTGGGTCCCCACACATACATCTCACACCACCAGAGATGCCTCGGTCACCCTGGCAATCCACATCCCCAGATCCAACCTGTCGGTCCTTATTCATTCAACATGCATTCATTGATCACCTACTTTGTGTCAGGCCATGTTCTAGACACTGAGGAGACGACAGGGGTCAAGGTAGACAGAGTCCTCGCCTTCACAAAGATGACATTCTATTTGGGGAAGGCAAGCAAAATACAAACAAATGAATATATAACATAATTAAATATATGTTAATGATATATAATGAAAAAAAGAAAATGGAATAAAAGAATAGAGAGAAATGGAAGTTGCTGTTTTGGTTAGGGTAGTCAAGGAAGGCCTTTACACAGAGGTGACAGTTGAGCAGACACCCAAATGAAGTGAGAAAGTGAGCCATGAAAATATCTGGGGGAAGAGTGCTTCAGACAAGAGGACAGCAAGTGCAAAGGTCCTGAGGTGCACATTCAGCACATTCAATAAAACACCAAGGAAACCAGTGAGTCTGGAGTGGGGTGAGCAAGGAGGAGAGTGGTATGAGGTGAGCTCAAATGGGGGAATAGGGAGACCCCACTGGGGACATTCTGGGCCATGGTGAGGACTTTGGTTTTTGCTCTGAGTGAGTGGGAGCCATGGGAGAGGTGTGAGCAGAGGAAGAATGTGCCAGACTTAAGATTTAACAGGATCCCTTTGGCTGCTGTGAAAAGAACAGACTGTGGGAATGAGGGCAGAAGCAGGGAGGTTCTATGGGACCTCAGAAAGGTCTGTTCTGATTGCATTGACCCCCCTCAGCCTCGCCTATCTGCTGTAATCCTTAGCAATCACTCCCCTTTTCTCTCACAGGAACAAGAGCACTGAGGGGGCTCTCCCACAGGAAAATGGAGTGTTGGTGAGTTGGAAGCCTGGGCACTAGGTCTACACCTCCCATTACCACCAATACCTGTCCACGTGTGTGTGTCTTTAACCCTCATCCTCTGCCTGTGCATCCCTCCATTACTCTGTTCCTTCCGTGCCTCCCCTGGGTCCATCTTATAGTGCCTCCCCCAACATCAGTGACCCCCATCTTTCTGTCCCCAGGTGCCTGGTGGGGAGAATGAGGAAGAGGAGGGCAGAAAGAATGAAGGAGCAGGCAAGTGGGCAGGGCCAGGTGGAGGAGGTGTGGGACCTTAGAGACAGCACCCAGACAGAGCTCTTGACCCCTGAGATCTTCCTTTCTGAGGAGAAGCCTTTTCCGAAATCATCTTGAAAGTAATGGGCTTGATCACAAAGGATGAATACCTACCATTTACATCAACATGGATGAAACTGGAGGGTATTATTGTAAGTGAAATAAGTTAGTCAGAGAAAGACAGTTATCATATGGTGAAACATAAGAAATAGCACAGAGGAGGGGCGCCTGGGTGGCTCAGTCGTTAAGCATCTGCCTTCGGCTCAGGTCATGATCCCAGGGTCCTGGGATCGAGCCCCGCATCAGGCTCCCTGCTCAGCAGGAGACCTGCTTCTCCCTCTCTCACTCCCCCTGCTTGTGTTCCCTCTCTCGCTATGTCTCTCTCTGTCAAATAAATAAAATCTTTAAAAAAAAAAAAGAAAAAGAAAAAAGAAATAGCACAGAGGACCATAGGGGAAGGGAGGGAAAACTGAATGGGAAGAAATCCAAGAGGGAGACAAACCATGACAGACTCTCGACTCTGGGAAACAAACTGAGGGTGGTGGAAGAGGAGGTGGGTGGGGGGATGGGGTAGCCGAGTGATGGGTATTAAGGAGGGCACATGATGTGATGAGCACTGGGTGTTCTATGCAACTAATGCATCATTGAGCACGACATCAAAAACTAATGATGTACTATATGTTGGCTAACTGAATTTAAATAAATAAATAAAAGTAATGGGCTTGGTGTGTGGCCAGCAACATTTGGGACGCTGATATTAAAGAAGAGAAACACTTTTGTTTTACTGCAGAACTTCTCAGAGCCTTTATTATAAAATAGTGTGTATTGGACTGCAAGGATGGTGATGTTCATTCAACAGACATTTCCTGAGCTTCTACTGTGTCCTGCGCACTGTTCTAAGTGCTGGAGACACAACAGTGAACAAAACAGGCTAAAATCCCTTCTCTGAGGAGCTGACATTCTAGCAGGGAGATGGGAAGAATTTGCCATGTGACAAGCACTATTCTAGGTGCTTTACATAGGTTTTCCAATTAATTGTCTGTCTTTTGGTCTTCTTCTGGTGCCAGGCATGGAGGAAGAAGAAGAGGAGGAGGAGGAGGAGGAGGAGGAAGAGGAGGAAGGAGGTGCAGGTCGTGTGGAACTCCTGCAGGAAGTTGTCCCCAAGGAGAAGGTGGTACCTATCCCTGAGGGCAGTGCCTTCTTCTGTCTCAGCCAAACCAACCCGTGAGTGCTGGGAGTGGGTGGGGGGCCGAGGCAGGAGGGGCTGGGGCAGGTGGAGGGCCAGGGAGCAGCCAAGCCTCTGGCAGGGTGCACGGCCTGATGCAAAAGAGGCTGAGCTGTCTCCCTTGGGCTCTCCCAATCAACTCTGTGCTTCTGGGTTCTGACCACAGCCCATTCCCCACTCCCCAGGCTGAGGAAGGCCTGCCACACCCTCATCCACCACCATATCTTCACCAACCTTATCCTGGTGTTCATCATCCTCAGCAGTGTGTCCCTGGCCGCCGAGGACCCCATCCGAGCCCACTCCTTCCGCAACCACGTGAGCCTTTGGCTGGGGGCTGGGGGAACACTCCCAGGGGTGTCCTAATGGGCACAAGGAGAGGGAGGGAGAAAGAGAGGGAGGGAAGGAGAGGAAGACGGAGGTACAGCAAAACTTACAGAAAGGTATGCGTGCCCGCACACATATACACACATACCCCTAGGACTCCTCTCAGCTATGACTCAGTGGCTTCCCCTATTTCTTACCCCCCAGATTCTGGGGTACTTTGATTATGCTTTCACCTCCATTTTCACCGTGGAGATTCTACTAAAGGTAACGAATAGGCCCCCAGTCATACCCCCAGTTGCCCCAAACCACCCTGCACCCGCCCCCACAGCCCACCTCTCCTGTTTCCATACCCTCCTCCCCTCTCTATCCCCACACCTAGAGTCTAGCCTGATATCCCCCTCCCCTTCCCCTAGATGACAGTGTTTGGGGCCTTCCTGCACCGAGGCTCCTTCTGCCGTAGCTGGTTCAATCTGTTGGATCTGCTGGTGGTCAGCGTGTCCCTCATCTCCTTTGGCATCCAGTGAGTGACCCTCCCCACCCCCTGGCCATTCCATTCCTCCCAGAGCAGAGGCCAAACCTGGGCCAGGGCCTGAGGACTGACCCCTCCACAGCTCCAGCGCCATCTCAGTGGTGAAGATTCTGAGGGTACTCCGAGTACTGAGGCCTCTCCGAGCCATCAACAGGGCCAAGGGACTCAAGGTAACCCAACCCTACCCAAACCCACAGGACCTATACGCTGTCCCACTCCTAGGGCCAGGATCTCCGATCAGACTGGCCTTTTGCACGGATGCATGACCACACAGCCTGGACCCAACATGTAACCACCCATCCCGGACCACTGATCACATGGCCTGACCCATGTTCCTTACAAGTGACTATAAATTCCTTACCCATGGCCACATTTCTCTGACCCAAGTTCCTGAAATGTGGCCACATATCCCTTCCTGGTAAACATTATTCCACATGGCCCTGACCGCATATCCCTGATCCACGACCAGATATCCCCAGCCCGAGTGCCTGAGCCCCATCTACACCCAGAATCCCTACCCCCTGGCTGCTGTGGCCTGCAGTCTTGTTAACCATATTTGTGGGTGCCTGCAGCACGTGGTGCAGTGTGTGTTCGTGGCTATCCGGACCATCGGGAATATCATGATTGTGACCACGCTCCTGCAATTCATGTTTGCCTGCATTGGTGTGCAGCTTTTCAAGGTGAGAGGAGACACTGGAGGGAGGCCCGGGCACGGGTCAAGGTGGGGAGTAAGGGATGAACCTGCCTGACAAATATCTTCCCTACAGGGGAAATTTTACAGGTGCACTGATGAAGCCAAACACACCCCCCAAGAATGCAAGTGAGTGCCCCAAACCCTGCCCTTCGTGGAGCTCGGAACCCCTCCCAAAGGCCAAATAGGCCCCTAGATCTCACCAAGTCCCCTGGAACCCTTAGAGCTTCCTCCCAAGAACTGCAGACACTCCCTCAGTTTTTATCAAGGACCCCCAAACCCCCTGAATTCCCCAAGGCCCCACAACACACCCCCAGAACTTTCCCAAGAGCTGCAGAGGCCCTCAGATCTCACCAAGCCCTAAGAGACCCCCCCAGTACCTCCCCAAACCCCTCTCCACATTCTCCAGAGTTACCTACATTCTACTCTGGACCCCCCAGAAATCCCCAAACACTCCCCCCACCCATGGCCACTGCCACGAAGTCCCAGGCTTCCATCTTGAAATTCCCGTAGAAGGTCGTGATTGAAAGCGTGGGCTTTGAAGTCGGGCATTCCTGGTTCAAATTCATCTCATGAGACTTGGGTACATTTCTCAACCTTGCTGAGTCCCATTTTCCTGAACTGAAAAATGGGGATGAAAAGAGTGCAGATCTCACAAGGTTGCTGTGAGGAGTAAATGAGTTACTACTTGGAGCGTGTATTACAATGTAAAGTTTCTACATGTAAAGCTAAGCACAGTGCCTGGCATATACTTATTGCTGATAAATGTTGATTATTAGTATTACTTTTTCCTGGGAGGTGACGATGATGATAATGTGATAGCTAACATATATGGTACTATGTGCCAGACACTATTCTCATTGAGTGACTTAATCCTGTAACAAGTCAGGAAATATGTTCTGTTAGTATCCTTATTTCATAGATGGGGAAAACTGAAGCACAGAGAGGTTAAATGCCCGAGGTCACCCAGCCAGTAAATGAGGGGGGCGGGCAGGATTTGAATCCGGCTATCCAGCCTCACCACTATGCCCTGCTGCCTCCATGCTGGAGACCCCAGTCCTCTTTCCCCAGCTTCCCACCCCTGCTCACCCACCCAGCCTGTCTGCAACATCCACAGGGGTTCCTTCCTGGTCTACCCTGATGGAGATGTATCACGGCCCCTGGTCCGGGAGCGGCTCTGGGTCAACAGTGATTTCAACTTTGACAATGTCCTCTCAGCCATGATGGCCTTGTTCACTGTCTCCACCTTCGAAGGCTGGCCTGCGTAAGGAGCAGGGCCCCAGGGATGGGCAGGGGACAGGGCAGGAGTCTCTAGGCTGGGATCTCCCTGGGGATGGATGGGAAGTATCTTGGGATGTGGTAAAGGTCTCTTGAGACTGGATAGGGTTTTTTGAGGACTGGTAAGCATATCAGAGGACTGGGTGGGGGTCCTCCAGAAGTTGGCTGGGGGTGCTTTGGGGACTGGGTAGGGGGTGTCTCTAGGAAGGCTAGAGGTCTCTGAGGAAGTCTAGAAAGGACTGGGTAGGATTTAGGGGGGGACCAGGTAGAGGTCTGGAGGGGGGCACTGGAGGAGGTCTCAGAGGAGATGGAGCTGGAGATTCAGGGGTTTTCAGAGAGCTGTACAAGTCTTTGGGGTTCTAGTTGAAGATCTTTGGAAAGATGGAGCAAGGAAAGCAAGGAATTCAAGTTGATGGGACATGATTTAGAGATCTTTGGGGGCTTGTGGGTGAGTTCTGGGGAGCTGCATGGGGATCTCCAGGTGCCTAAAGAAGGGAATTTAGGGGTCCATGGGAACTTAAGGGATTTGGAGGTCTTGGAGGACCGGGGTGGGGATTCTCTAGAGGGTTGTATGAGTATCTCTGGGTCTCCAGAGGGCTGATACAGGAAATTTAAGGGTCTTTGAGGTTAGGTGGGGTCGCTTGGGGCATGCATGGAGGTCCCAGGTGGTTAGGTCAGGGGATTTGGGGCCTTTAGGGTGCCAAGCAGGAGATTCTAGAGTGTCTGTTATAAGGTGTCTGGGGACAGGTCTCAGGGGGCTGGGCTATCTCCTCACCTACTCCCACTGGTTCCCCAGTCTACTATACAAGGCCATCGATGCAAACGCAGAGGACAAGGGCCCTATCTATAATTACCACGTGGAGATCTCAGTGTTCTTTATTGTCTACATCATCATCATTGCATTCTTCATGATGAACATCTTTGTGGGCTTTGTCATCATCACCTTCCGTGCCCAGGGCGAGCAGGAGTACCAAAACTGTGAGCTGGACAAGAACCAGGTGACCTCTGACCCCTCACCTTATGACCTCCAGCCCCTCCCCACCACCCCCTTGCCTTGGGATCCCACTGCTCACTCATGCCCTGCACCCATATGCAGCGCCAGTGTGTGGAGTACGCCCTCAAGGCCCAGCCACTCCGCCGCTACATCCCCAAGAACCCACATCAGTATCGTGTGTGGGCCACTGTGAACTCTGCTGCCTTCGAGTACCTCATGTTCCTGCTCATCCTGCTCAACACGGTTGCTCTAGCCATGCAGGTCTGAGCTCCCCACCCTGACCCCTGCCAGACACCTTACCCTATTCTGTCCACACAATCCTCTGGGAACCATTAGGAATGCTTTAGGCTGCAAGTAACAAAACCCCCAACTGACAGAGACTTAAGCTATAAAAATATTTGCCACATCTCGTCAAATCTAAGGCCAATAATTGGAAGTTGCATCCTGACTTAAGAGATATAAGAATGTGGGGAAAATGGCAGATGACCATCGTAAGTTGCCATTGATTGTGAAATGCACCCCAATTTCAGAGATTCCAAATGTGAAAAGATGTGCATATTGGAGTCAACAAAATATGGTAGCTACCTCACATAACAAGAAGTGTAGAGGTAGGCTGTTTGATCATTGTTCATCAGGTATCCAGGCTCTTTCTCCTCCACCATTCTTAACAAGCTGGCTTTCATTCTCATGATTGTTGCTTCATGGTCACAAGATGACTGCCACAGCTCCAGGCATCAAAACCACATTCAAGGCAGGAAAAAGGAGGGAAGGTTGCACCAGGGAGCTCTCCTCATTTAAGCCCTTTATTGGAGAGCAAAAATAGTTTTCACGGAAGCTGACTTCTGTTTCTGTCTCATTAGTCAGAAGTAGCTGCAAGGAAAGCTAGGAAATCGAGAGCTGGGCTTTCCAATATCCATGTTGGGATACAGACAGTGTGAGGGGTTTGGCCAACGCACAGTGCTACCACGTCTCCAGACTCACCTCAGTCCAAGCCAGAAAATATTTGGTTGTAGGTGGAAAGGTCTCTGACTCAGGCTCTGTCCTCACACCTGGCTTTCTCTCCCAGCACTATGAACAGACTGCTCCCTTTAACTACGCCATGGACATCCTCAACATGGTCTTCACTGGCCTCTTCACTGTTGAGATGGTGCTCAAAATCATCGCCTTCAAACCTAAGGTGCCCCCTTAGCCCTAGACTCACCTGCACTGGGTGAATTCCTTGGGGGTGGAGCTCCTTGCAGAGCTCTCAGGGGGCAGCTACCAAGGGCTCATGAGACCAGGGAGTGAGAGGGATCCAGATGCAGGCCCATCATGTGGTCCAAGCTGGGCCCTGCCTCTACAATATCCCCTACCACTGGCCCCCTATGCTAGCTTGCTAGCTCTGAGAAGACAAGGCTCTACTTTTTTCCTGCCTACAGCATTACTTTACCGATGCCTGGAACACATTTGATGCTCTTATTGTGGTGGGCAGTGTAGTGGACATTGCCGTCACTGAAGTCAACGTAAGGACCGGCCTCTCCACAAACCCAACCTTCCCCCACCTCAACACCAGGGTTTTCTTTCATATGAGTAGGTGCCTCTCACTTACCTCCACCCTACTCCTGAAGACTCAGTGATCCTCACTCTAGCTCTGTATCTCCCGAGTCCCTGTCGGGTTTAGCCAAAGTCCCCCTCCACCAGCTCCCTTATTCCATTTGCAACCTATCCTCTGGTTCTGCCATCTCCTAAAATGACTCTCCTGTTATTTCTGTTATTTCCTTCATTGCTTCTATATCCCCTCCATTGGCTCCATCATCTCCACCAACTCCTGCTTTGGCTCCATCGTCTCTTCTGACTACTTCATTGGCTCCATTTCCTCCAACGACTCCACTGTCTCCGACACTGGATCTTTCACGGCTCTGTCATCACCACTGACTCCACCATTGGCTCCATCATCTCCTCCATTGGGTACTACATGGCTCTATCACCTCCATTGACAATGGTGCTGGTTCCATGTCTCCATCACTGGCTTCTCCATTGGGTCCTCCACCGGTTCTCTAATCTCCATCATCTCCATGACACCACTGACTCCATCATTTCCTCCATTGGCTCCACTGGCTCTCTGCCATCATTTCCTGTACTCTCTCATGTCTCTTCCACCCTCATTGCCAACTTTTCCCACAACCATCTTGATCCACTACCATATAACCTTCTCCATCACCCCTTGAATAATGACTCTACCATCATCCCCTATATCTGCTACCTCATTTCTCCCTTTGTTCTTGCTCCCTTTGGGCCTGTGATCTCATCCTCTCCTCTGTCACCTCTGTCTTGGCCATATCTCCCTTCAGAATGGTGGTCACCTTGGCGAGGTAACCCCCACCTCACAACAGGGACTATGCTTCTTTCCACACCCACCCTCCCTTCCTTTCTTCCTGAGAGTCCTTAGAAAAGTTACCTGACCATCCTGGGGCCTGAGTCCTGAGGGATTTGGGGGCTGGGAGGGCCTAGGCATGAGACAGGGAGATGGCTGGGGCAAATGTAGACTGATCACACCTACCACACCCCCAACCTCAGAGCTCTGAGGACAGTTCCCGCATTTCCATCACTTTCTTTCGCCTCTTCCGAGTCATGCGGCTAGTCAAGCTTCTCAGTAAAGGTGAAGGAATCCGCACATTGCTCTGGACATTCATCAAGTCCTTCCAGGTAACCCCCCCATCCCTTTGACCACCCCTCACCCCCATCTCACACCTCTCAGCCTGTCCCTTTACCACCCCAGGAACTACATCTCCCAGTGTGCCATACCCATCTGCAATTTACCATTTCTGGTTTTCTCTGTTTTTCTAGGCTCCTAATTCCCAACATGCCTTGGCCTCACTGACCGTATTCTATTGTATTTAATACCGTGTCCACATTTGGGAGACACTGGTAGTCACGGGCACTTTGGGGATGGGCCACATCTCTCTGCAGGCCCAGGCTTGAGGGAGCAGTGTCCCTCAAGGGCTTATAGTTTCTGGGGCTTTATAGTTCTCTGGGGCTTATAGTTCTCTGCTTGGACCTGAATATCTATCCTCCTCTCCACCCCCATAGGCCTTGCCCTATGTGGCTCTTCTCATCGCAATGATATTCTTCATTTACGCAGTCATTGGGATGCAGGCAAGTGGGGACCCTAGGGAGCATCCCTCAGGCACTCCTCTGCTGAGGGGTGTTGGGTAGGAATTCACCTACAGTGGGGGTGGTGGGTTGAAAGACAAGCTGGATGACACTGAGTCAGTCCACACGTCTGTGAAATGGGATCAGCAGTGCCTGCAGGTCAGGGTTGTGAGGATCTTTTGAGTATTAGAAATTGTGAAATGGGTGACAACCTGTGGGGGCAACCTATGGGTTTGCCCCTCTGACACATGCCCTGTGCACCCACAGATGTTTGGCAAGGTGGCTCTTCAGGATGGCACACAGATCAACCGAAACAACAACTTCCAGACCTTTCCACAGGCTGTGCTGCTTTTGTTCAGGTGACATCTACACCCCCTCCACTGTCATCTTGGTCCCCAGCATGCCCTTGGGTCCCCACACACCCTGTCTGGGCCCCAGAATGCCTGAGCTGTAGAAATAACAGGGCAGCATGGGGCTCTATTTTGCCTGAGACCTTTTATGGCTCTGATCTGAAGGGTCTTGTGTAATAATCTAGCCTCAGCCATCCTTTTTCTAGCTGATAGGTATATCCTCTTCTTAAGCCTCAGTGCCCTATCAGTAACATGGGGACTGAAATGGGGATACCCGATGAACACGACTGTCATCATCATGGCCACACCAGCTTTTAAAATATTGAAATGCTTTATGGAATCTATCTGTGCCAGATGTAACCCCTGGCAAGAAGTGGATCATCTTCTCACCCCTCCAGCCCCCACAATGCCACTTGCCATGTCTTCATAGCCTCCCCTCCAGGATGGCCTCCTTGTGTGACCCCCAGGTGTGCCACTGGTGAGGCATGGCAGGAGATAATGCTTGCCAGCCTTCCCGGGAATCGGTGTGACCCTGAGTCTGACGTCAGCCCTGGCGAGGAGTTTACCTGTGGTAGCAATTTTGCCATCGCCTATTTTATCAGCTTCTTCATGCTCTGTGCCTTCCTGGTGAGGACGGTTTCCCCACAACCACCACCACTGCCATGGGGGCTGGCCCTGAGGGGTCTGGGGACAAGGTGGGGAGCCCAGATCTTCAGAGCGGGTGAAAGGGCTGGTCTGATAAGATCAACCCAGGGAGGGGCGCCTGGGTGGCTCAGTCGTTAAGCGTCTGCCTTCGGCTCGGGTCCTGATCCCAGGGTCCTGGGATCAAGCCCCGCATCGGGCTCCCTGCTCAGCGGGAAGCCTGCTTCTCCCTCTGCCTGCTGCTCTCCCTGCTTGTGTTCCTTCTCTCGCTGTGTCTCTCTCTGTCAAATAAATAAATAAAATCTTTAAAAAAAAAAAAAAAAAAAAAGATCAACCCAGGGACTCGTGACCCAGTAACCATAAGTTTACCTCAGTGTCCCACCAACCCCCCACGCCTGGCTCTGCCCTTCAGCTAACCCCCACTGTTCACTGGCCCACAGATCATAAATCTCTTTGTGGCTGTCATCATGGATAACTTTGATTATCTAACCAGAGATTGGTCCATCCTGGGCCCCCATCACCTCGATGAATTCAAGAGGATCTGGTCTGAATATGACCCCGGAGCCAAGTATAGCCTATAACCACAGAACTGGGATTGCACTGCCCCACCCAGTCCCCCAGCCCCAGAACCTCTGACCTGTACCTCCCATTACCCAATAGATGCCTCAAGGTTCCCACTGCCTCTGTTCTCTGCCTTCCCCAACTGCCCTCGGATTCTTCCCTGGCAGGCTCTGGGTTGTTGCAGGGTGGGGGGAGGTAGAGATGAGCTGGTGGAGTATTCAGAAAGGGATAGAGGTATCTCCAATCCAGCGGTGCCTCCCACCCACCCCCACCTGTCTCAGGGGCCGCATCAAGCACCTGGATGTGGTTGCCCTGCTGAGACGTATCCAGCCCCCCTTGGGATTTGGGAAGCTGTGCCCACACCGAGTGGCCTGCAAGGTCTGTGCCCCTGCCCACCTCCCACCTCTGAGAGGGCTGTCCACCACATGGCAGGGGTGGGCAGGGACCCTGTCTTGGGTGGGGAGGGTGTGCTTGGTTTTATCTTCAAAGGTTTCTGCCCCTGGGCATCCAATGTCTTCATCCCTGGCATTTGCTCAAAGTGGGTTCCATGTCCCTGGTGTGTGTAGAGACTTGTGGCGATGAACATGCCCCTCAACTCAGATGGGACAGTGACATTCAATGCCACACTCTTTGCCCTGGTTCGGACATCCTTGAAGATCAAGACAGAAGGTGCATGGGAGGGATGGGGAAGGGGCAGGAGCAGGAGGGCCACTGGGGAGGATGCAGGGATCAATCTCATTGAGTGATGGGCCTGGCTCCTGGCTCTGAACCTCAAAATGAGTGACTTTGGTTTCTCCAGGCCTGTTTTACCACCTGTTCAATGGGGGT
This sequence comes from Halichoerus grypus, assembly GCF_964656455.1. NCBI lineage: Eukaryota > Metazoa > Chordata > Mammalia > Carnivora > Phocidae > Halichoerus > Halichoerus grypus. The sequence continues at coordinate 90,261,690 of NC_135727.1, forward strand.
GGTGTGTGACTGCGGTAGAAGCTTGTGAAGCCCCTTCCAACAGGGAAGGAGTGGCTGTGAAGGGCTCCTCCTATTGGCTCATGCCCCACATCCTCTCCTGATGCAGGGAACCTGGAACAAGCCAATCAGGAGCTGCGGATTGTCATCAAAAAGATCTGGAAGCGGATGAAGCAGAAGCTGCTAGATGAGGTCATCCCCCCTGCTGACGGTGAGCTAGCTCCACCCCAATTCCTTGAGCCCGTCCAAATGTCAAATGATTGCTCACCATCACAAAACTAGCACTGGATGGAGGGGGGGCGGCGAAGGAGAGTCTATGCTGTGGGTAGGGGGAACAGAGGACCCCTATGTGACCTTGCCTCTTCTCCCTTGCCCCCAGAGGAAGAGGTCACCGTGGGCAAATTCTACGCCACATTTCTGATCCAGGACTATTTCCGCAAATTCAGGCGGAGGAAAGAAAAGGGGCTTCTAGGGAGCGAGGCCCCCTCAAGTACCTCCTCTGCCCTTCAGGTCTTCAGAGAGGGGCCTGGGTGGGCAGGGGTATGCAGGAGCACTGGGGCTGAGGCTGACTGCCCTCTGGATCTCATGGAACCCATGTCACAGATGAGGAAACAGAGGTCCCAGGACTCACAGAGGGTCAGGGGTGGCTGAGGGACCCTTTACCACACCCCACACTCCTGCATGGGGAGCAGGCTCATGAATGGGGGAGTTTGGACCCTGAGCTGCCTTGCTTCCCTATTCTTCTACCCCCACAGGCTGGTCTGAGGAGCCTACAGGACTTGGGTCCTGAGATCAGGCAGGCCCTCACTTGTGACACAGATGAGGAGGAGGAGGAAGAGGGGCAGGAGGGAGAGGAGGAGGAAGATGAGAAGAACCCAGAAACGTACAAAGTGAGGGCAAGTTTTCACTCACCTAAGGAATTTGATTGTAAAAAAGACTGCTTTAATTCCTTATGTAACTTTGACACTGCCTTTGGGAAAGAGGCCCCCAGAGAAGCCCCCCTACAACAGGCAAACGTTTATTTGATACCTACCATCCACTGTTGGAGGGTGAGACCCAGATTCAGCCCCTAGGGAGGTCACTGGAAATAAACTTCAAGTGACTTGTGTCACTGACCAAGTGACTTAGATGTAACATGAATGGCAACATTCAGCCCTGTGACTTCCACAGGCCCCAATGGGCTCCCAGCCCCCATCTCGCCGGAGCTCCGTGATTTCTGTGTCTCTGCCTGTTGGGGACAGACCTCCAGACTCACTCTCCCTTGGGCCCAGTGATGACGATGGGGGGGCTCCCAATTCCAAACAGCCCAGCGGACCCCAGGCTGGATCCCATGGCCACAGGTATGGTCAAGGGTCTGGTGGGATGTTGTAAGGGAAGGCAGGGTCTAGCCGTGACATGGGGGAAATTCAGGGGCAAGGGGGCCTTTGAATGGAAATTTGGGAAGGATGGAAGGGACCCAAGGGCTCAGATGGGAACAGAGGGTAAGAAGGGATTCATATGAGAAAGGCAATGCAAAGGCTAATACAAAAAGCACATAACACGGAACTAAATGAGTTTCAGTTCAAATCCTGGCTCTGCCATTTGCTAGGTGACCTTGGGCTAGTCACTCAGTTTCCATGGTCCTCAATTTTGTCACCTGTAAAAGGGGGATGATAACAGCACTCACCTCATGGGGATAATGAAAGAAGGAAGTGAAGTCACACCTAGTGTTTACAGCCTCCTCCTCACCTCCCCCCAATATACCCCCAGTTTCTGTGTTGACGGTGTCTCTTCAATAGGCCAACTTTGATTTTTTGGAAATGCTGAGTCCTTCCCATGAGAAACATCTACTAAAAGAAAGCCCATGTTCATTTTAAAATGATGACAGGTTGGGGCGCCTGGGTGGCTCAGTCAGTTAAGCATCCGACTCTTGATTTCAGTTCAGATCATGATCTCAGGGTCATGAGATGCAGCCCTGAGTCAGGCTCTGCACTCAGCGCAGAGTCTGCTTGGGATTCTCTCTCTCATTCTCCCCCTGCTCCTCCCCCAGTCTCTCTCTCAAATAAATAAATATATAAATAAATAAAATATTAAAAAATGATGACAGGTTAATTTTATATTATGTGAGTTTTCCCAATTGAAAAAAAAAACCCAAAAGCCCAGTGTTTCTGTAGGGGATGGGGCATGGAACAAGAAGGAACCAGGAGCACAGGGCCACATATTAGGGAGACCTGTGGGGGGATCTGGTCTAACTTGCTTCACTTTCCCCAGGAGAAGCTCTGGGGGTTTCATTTTCACCATTCCAGAAGAAGGAAGTTCTCAGCCCAAGGGAACCGAAGAGCAGGAGAATCAGGACGAGGAAGAGGAAGTCCCCACCAAGGACTCTGGCCATGACATGTAGGATGACCCCATGAGCCACGTGCAGGAGGGCAGGACTAATGGGACCCCATCGCCTATGCCCAGGCCTGAGCTCAACCCCAGCCCTCTCTCCCGCACAGCCTCTCCTACCTAGACGAGCGGGCAGGGACTCCCCCGCGCCCCATCCTTTTGCCACCCCACAGACCCCAGAGATACCTGGATGGGCACAGCGTACCACGCCGCCGTCTGCTGCCCCCCACACCTGCAGGTAAGAGTGGGGATGGATCCTGGGGCCCCCCCAAGAGCAAGCAAGGCAGAGGGCTGGGGTGCCATTGACATTCTTCTTTGCCCTCCCATGCCTCCCCCCGCCCCCAGGTCGGAAGCCTTCCTTCACTATCCAGTGTCTGCGGCGCCAGGGCAGTTGTGAAGATTTACCCATCCCAGGCACCTACCATCGTGGGCGCAACTCAGGGCCCAGCAGGGCGCAGGTGAGGTGGGGAATGGGGTGCTGAGGTCTGGAGCGGTGGAGTTAGCCTAGGCTGAATTTATCAAACATACCACATGTCTTCTGAAGAATGGGGCATGTATGAATTCACAAAAGCAAAAAAAAGGGGGGGCAACCCTCTCGGGTCCCCTCCCTCTTTGGGAGCTCAATAAACTTTGCTTTGCTGCCCACCCCCCCAAAAAAATGAATTCATAAAAGCCTCACTGTACCTGTGAGATAGGTACTGCTGTTAGTCCCAATTTACAGATGAGGAAACTGAGGCCCAGAGAGGCTTACCCAAGATCATACAGCCAGTAAGTGGCAGAGCTCAGATTTAAAGCTAGGTCTTCTATGCTCTTGAATAAACTCAAGTCTGATATATAGGCATTCAGTTTGATTCCAGTTGTGTTTGGAGGGTAGGCGGTGGTAAGAGGTAGGCACAGGGGTGAGTCCTAGATCCTCATATCCCACCCATCAGTCCTGATCCCCCTGATGTTTATTCCGGTTCAGGGTTCCTGGGCAACCCCTCCTCAACGGGGTCGGCTCCTCTATGCCCCACTGTTATTGGTGGAGGAGGGTGCAGCGGGGGAGGGATACCTCGGCAAATCCAGTGGTCGGCTGCGCACCTTCACCTGTCTGCACGTGCCTGGAACCCACCCGGACTCCAGCCATGGCAAGAGGGGCAGTGCTGACAGCCTGGTGGAAGCTGTGAGTCTAGAAGGGACATGGGCAAGAGGGTTGGGGGAGAAGGGGAGGAAGTGGGAGCTTGGGAAGGAGGGAAAAGCCCCCCCCCCAACCCTCCGGTCTCTGCATTGTGCATGTGATTATCTATCCCTTTGCTCTGCGACTTCTGCTCAGCATGCTGTGTGTGCACCAGTGTCCCCAGTGACTTCCCTGCACGCCTTCACGGATGATGCATCATCTATGTACACTGAGCCCTCTGTGCCCACTGCTTTGATTCCATGCTGTGCCCTCTCCAACTCTGATGCCATCTGTACCCCCAGGTGCTCATCTCCGAGGGCCTGGGCCTCTTCGCCCGAGACCCACGCTTTGTGGCCCTGGCCAAGCAGGAGATTGCAGATGCGTGTCGCCTGACACTGGACGAGATGGACAGTGCCGCCAGTGACCTGCTGGCACAAGGGACCAGCTCCCTGTATAGTGATGAGGAATCGATCCTCTCTCGCTTCGATGAGGAGGACCTGGGAGACGAAATGGCCTGTGTCCATGCCCTCTGAATTCCCACCCCTCCTCCAATGCTCAATAAACCTCCTGCTCTCCCTTCCCCAGGGGGAGACAGGCATGGACCACAGCCCTGGATTTCGGTGTCTTTGTCCTGGGGGCCTGGGGCTGCCCAGCGCCCCCCAGGCATCCATCCCCTGCTTCAGCCCTGAGCCACTGCCCACACACGAATATTTCCAGAAACCAGGACAGCCAGGCCTGATTATTCAGCGTCAGGGAAGGAGGGAGGAGGAGGAGGAAGAGACAGCAGCCAAAAAAAGCTGGAGACAGAGTGGAGGTGGTGGGGGAGGGGGAGGGGACCGGACAGAGATGGAGGAAGGAGGAGAGAGAGGATGTGTGGGGGCTTGGGTGAGGAGTGGGGGGAAAGTCAGAGATTCCACAAGGGGTCAGTCAGGTCAGCCTGAGGAAGGACAGATGGGATGGAAAGGATAAGAATACTCAAGAGTAGAGTCCTGCCAATAGAAAGGCCCGGAGGTTGGATTTAGCCTGGTATATAATATGTCAGGCAGAGGGGTCCTCTGACAGCATCAGGAATTTCCGGGAAACTAAATTGGGATTACCCTGTCTCCCGCTTCCTACCTTCTGCCTAAGAAAAAGAAAATCTAAGTCCATTGACAGAAGACATGGGTGACAGCAAAGGACGAGGCCCTCAGCCTGTGGGAACCCACTCAGGGCCCACCTGGTTTTCCTGAGACCACCTAAGAGTACCCCACTCTCCTCCCGCACAGAACCCACAGCTCCTTTCTGGTTCTTGCCCTGCCTATAGTCATCGCCCAGCCTCTGGGGTCTCATTAACTAAGTGAAGGTTTACTGGGCATTTGCTTTGTGCCAGGCACTGTTCTGGGCTTCCCTCAGACCAAACTGAGTGGGCTCAGACGTGCCACAGGACTTGTCCAAGGTGGCAGTCAGCCCCACTCCAAAAGAATTGGCAGCGGTGCTGGGAAAGGTCCCAGATGGGGCCACTGCTGGGGAGGTTCTGACCTAGGGTTTCATCCCGGCTCCCAGAGCAAGAATTTCTCATTTTTATAATTTGTGTCAATCCAGCCAGGACTGAAATTTGAAGGAAGCAGGAATTGGAGACTGGGACTCAGAATATAGGATTGCACTGGGCCTTGAAAACAAAGGCTTGTGGTGGCTAGGCTGGTGCGTTGTGGGCACAGCAAGTCATGGGCAGAACACAGAGAGTGAAGGGAGACTGTTGAGAGATGAGGTGGGAGAGGCCACCTGGGGCCAGGTGACACACACCCTTCAATGCCAAGTCTCTAAACCCTGCGACTTTTCCTAAAAGCAGTGGGGAGCCATGGGAGAGATTTGAGCAGGGTGGTGACATAGTTAACTGCATTTTAAATGGATCCTCTGACGGCTGTGCTGAAAACAGAAGGGAGGGGGAAGAGACTGGAGATGCTAAAATTGGCAGGAACCATGGTTGCCTTAGCCAGGGGAGGTGGCAGAGGAGATGGTGAGAAATTAGTGGATTCCAGAGATGTGTAGGAAGTAGAATGAACCATTTATTTGGCTCTGTGCTAAGTGCATAACAGTGATTATCTTGTTTAATCAGTACGGCAACCCTGTAGGTACCATGTTAAACTATTTTACATGTCCAAAGTCATACAGGAATAAATATTAAAGGTGGGATTCAAAATCAAGCGATTGAATGTCGAAACCCAAGCTCTTTTGCCAAAAAGGCACTAACTGGGAGGTATCCATTACATATTTGTGCGAATTCGAGTGTGTGTGTGTATGGGGATGTTTAAAAAATAGGTATACATCCAGATGGTTCAAAATTCAAAAGGTACATGTGGCACCGGGCTGGCTCAGTTGGATGAGCATGTGACTCTTGATCTCAGGGTCATGAGTTTGAGCCCCATGTGGGGTATAGAGATTAAATAAACAAATATACTTTTAAGAAAATTCAAAAGGGGAAGCCTGGGTGGCTCAGTCACTTGGGCATCTGCTTTTGGCTCGGGTCATGATCCCAGGGTCCTGGGCTCCTTGCTCAGTGGGGAGCCTGCTTCTCCCTCTGTCTGCTGCTCCCCCTGCTTGTGCTCTGTCTCTCTCTCTCTCTCTCTGATAAATAAATAAAGAAAATCTTTTTTAAAAAATTCAAAAGGCAAAGAGGGGTATAAAGCAGAAATTCTCCCTTCCTTCTAGAGGCAACCAGTGTTATCAGATGTATTTTATACATGTATAGGATGCTGTACTGATAAGTTAGCACAGTGGTTAAGAATAACAGGTGCTGGGGCGCCTGCGTGGCTCAGTTGGTTAAGTGACTGCCTTCGGCTCAGATCATGAACCTGGAGTCCTGGGATTGAGTCCTGCATGGGGCTCCCTGCTCAGCAGGGAGTCTGCTTCTCCCTCTGACCCTCCCCCCTCTCATGTGCTCTCTCTCTCTCTCATTCTCACTCTCTCAAATAAATAAATAAATAAAATCTTAAAAAAAAAAAGAATAACAGGTGCTGGGGCGCCTGGGTGGCTCAGTTGTTAAGCGTCTGCCTTTGGTTCGGGTCATGATCCCAGGGTCCTGGGATCGAGCCCTGCATCGGGGTCCCTGCTCAGTGGGAAGCCTGCTTCTCCCTCTCCCACTCCCTCTGCTTGTGTTCCCTCTCTCTCTGTCAAATAAATAAATAAAACCTTAAAAAAAAAAAAAAAGAATAACAGGTGCTGGGTGCCTGGGTGGCTCAGTTGGTTGAGCAACTGCCTTTGGCTCAGGTCATGATCCCAGGGTTCTGGGATCGAGCTCCACATTGGGATCCCTGCTCTGTGGGGAGTCTGCTTCTCCCTCTCCCTCTGCCTGCCTTTCCCCCTGCTTGTGCTCGCTCTCTCTCTCTGTCAAATAAATAAAATCTTTTAAAAAAAGATGTAAGATGAGGATGGTAGTAGTACCTGCTTTATAGGGTTGCTGTGAGGATTTAAATGAGTGATACATTGAGCTCTCCCAACAGTGCTTGACATGGAACAGCGACAATTTAAAATGTTAGCCATTCTCTATATAACTAGGATATAATCCTTTCCTTTTCTTTCCACACAATTCCCACACAGTTTGGCATCTTGCATGTCTTACTTAACTATCTTGGTGATCATTCCAAGGCTCCATATTAGTATTTTTTTAAAGATTTTATTTATTTATTTATTTGACAGAGAGAGCGCACGTGGGCACGCACGCACGCACAAGCAGGGGGAGCGGTAGGCAGAGGGAGAGGGAGAAGCAAGCTCTCTGAGCAGGGATCCCGATGTGGAGCTGGATCCCAGGACCCTGAGATCATGACCTGAGCTGAAGGCAGATGCTTAACCGACTGAGCCACCCAGGTGCCCCTCCATATTAGTATTAATGACAGCTGCATAGTACTCCATTTTGTGGCTCTATCGGATTTTACTTAAATGGGCCACTAGTAATGAGCACTTAGGGAGTGTCCACTCTTTCATATTATAAACAGCACTGCAGTGAATCATCTTATACATACATCTTTTAGCACATGTATGAATCTGTCAGATAAGTTCCTAGAAGTATAAATGCTGAGCTGAACAGTATATGGATTTGTTAGTTTGCTGGATTTTGCCAAATTGCCCTCTACATAGGTTATTCCAATCTAACTTCCACTGGTAATTTATGGGAATGCCTGTTTCTGGCCAACCTGCCAATATTGAACTTAAGCAAACTTTTATATTCACCACCCTCAAAGATGAAAAACAGTATCTTAGTAGTTTTTATAGGCATTTCTTTTAGCATAAATGAGGTTGACCATCTTAAACTCCAATTGTATTTATCCACTGGATTTTGCAACACGGCACTCGCCATTGACCTTGTGGGCCTAGTTTCAGTGGCATGAAGGAGGGAAAGTCCAATTAAAAGAAGGCTGAGGAATAAACAGGACGTAAAGGGTAGAGTTGGAGCAGGCAAAAATTTGACTAAAAGGAAAGAGAGAAATAGGGGAGATGGTTGGAGGGGGAGGGAGGGGTTTTTAAGACCTTGAACTACGTTTAAATCGCTGAGACTTTGGGCACTGCCAATTACTAGCGGGGCGACCTTGTGCAAGCAGCTTCACCTCTCTGGGGATTCATTTTCCTCATCCGTAAAAACGGGGCTAATAGTCCCTACCACATAGGGCTGTTGTAAGGAACACAGTCAACAAACTCCGTAAAGCGGCAAAAACGCCGTACCGTGGGACCGAACGGTCCTCCTCTCCCCAGACCTCTAGATGTGTTTTCCGAGACACCGATCTTCCCAGAGCGCTCTCGCGGCTCCAGCTTTAGGGCTGGAATGGCGGCCGGCGAGATTTCGGGTCGGCCCGCCGTGTGCAGGCGCGCGCCGCGAGTGGGGCGGGGGCGCGAGGGGCGGAGCCGCGGCCGCCTGGGCTGTTCCGACGATCGCGCGCCGCCCCCGCCGCGCCCCGCGCCCGCCCTTGTTAGCAGGCGCCTCCCGCCCCCCGCATTGCTGATGCAGCTGCTGGCAGACATGGACGTGGTGAATCAGGTACGCGTTCCAGCACCGAGGACAGAGCCCGCCGCTGCCCGGCCTCCCCGCCCGGATCGCCGCGGATCAGGCGACTCTGAGCGGTGGTGGCCAGGGTCCTGGCAGCGGACACTCGGTCCCCGGCACTGGGGCTGGGGTCTGCGGCAGGCGAGGGAGGAAGGGGGAGGTGGAGCAAAGAAGAAGCGCGCCCTTTGCCGCAGCGAGGGCCGTCCTCACTGCCGCAGCGGGGTCCGCCAGAAGCCCGGTTCCTTACCGGCGATCATGAGGAGAGGAAGAGGGGTCTTGGGGCTAGAGTAGGGGCAACGGGGAGGGGGAGAGGAGGAAGAGTGGAAGGAAGATGGGGGTTGCTGGTAGATGAGCTAGGAAATAGCGCGACAGAAGGCGTGGGGGAGGGGGAGGGGGAGGGCTGGCACCTGCCCCTCCCAGGAAAGGTACCCCAGTAGATGACCACCCCTTCCCCCAGAGCAGACCAAGGGAGACGATCCGACTTTGCCTCTCCAAAACCCCTAGTCTCCCCTCCCCCAATGCATATCCAGTGAAGCCATGTCCCAGCCCTCCTCCACCTTAATCAGCCCATACCCTCTCTGCCATCTCACTCTTCTTCACCACCTCAGAACCTCACCCTCTCTCTAACCAGTACAAACCCCTCCCCATCCTCATCACTTCAGACCCCCCACCACCACCATCCGACTCACCTTTACCGCTGCAGACCCCTCCCCCACCCTAGCCAAACTGACCCTCCTGTTATGACTCACCTTCACCACCCAAGACCCCTCCCCCACCCTGATGAACCCCGACTCCTTCCTCACTCTCTCCACCTGATCCCCTTCGCCATCTGACTCACCTTTACTGTTTCAGACCTTCTCCCCTTCCCTAATTAGTCCGAACCCCATCCCCATCTTCCTCACCCCAACAACCCTCTGCCATCAACCTCACCATCTCCCCAGACCTCCCCTTCAGTCCTGAACCCTGAGGGTCTTCTCTCAGAGACTCTGTGCTCACACCTTCCCTGAAGTGTCACTTTCTCCTTCCCACCCCTTCTCTCCCAACATCACTCACTCCCGGAGGTCACATGCCCTAGTCCCAGGGGACATCACCTGGTGGCCTTGTCCCTCACCTCCCTTTCCATCCCCAACAATCCCACCCCCTCCCCACCGTTTCTCTCCTCAGCTGGTGGCCGGGGGTCAGTTCCGGGTGGTCAAGGAGCCCCTTGGCTTCGTGAAGGTGCTACAATGGGTGAGTGTGGTCTGGGCCATGGGGAAAGAGAAGGAGGTGGTGGGGTCTGGAAGAGTAGGGGTGGGGAGCAAGGAATGGAAGGATGGGTGGGTGGGTGGGGGTGGAAGGGGATGGAAGAATTGGGCTCCAAGGTGAGGTCCCAAGGGGCCGGGGCCAGAGAATAGAGGGGCTGTGATGTGACGTCATGTAAGACCAAGGGTACCCCCGTTGTGAGGTGGAAGAATGTGACGTCCTATCTCCTCCCTTGAGGTGAGAGAGGGGCAGGGGAGGTGGAGCCTGAAGCTGGTTGCTGCGGAAAAGATGCAAAGCCAGAGAAATCCAGAAACAGTGAAAGAGACTGAGAGAATGAGAGACAGGGAATGATGGAGACAGAGATGGAAATACCGAGAAGAAAAGACAGAGAGATGAAAGAGAGTGGAGACAAGCAGAAAGAGACAAAGAAAAAGGGAGACAGAGATGCACAGAGAACAGAGATGCGAAGAGAAATAGACACAGGAAGAGTGGCAGGAAAAAAAAATGGGATGGGGGAGAGACAGAAACAGAGAAAGAGAGATACTCAGAGGAGAGAGGAAAGGAGAAACTGATACACAGAGAAAAAGAGATGCACAAGGGAGACAGAGAGAGCATGATACAGAGACCAAGTCAGAGACAGAGCAGGGAGATAGATACAAACAGACCAAGGACAGAAACACACAGAGGGAGAGACATACATTTACACAGATGGAGCCAGAGAAAAAAGAGACAGACAGAGACCTATATCTATACTAGAGAGTCAGAGGCGGAGAGCGAAACAGAGATACAGAGACAAAGAGACATCTGAGAAAGACAGAGAAACAAATACCAAGAGAAATAGAGACACAGAGAACAACAGAAGACAGGCAGAAATACACAGAGAGACAGAGAAATAAAGAGACTGAGATAGAAGAGAGAAGGAGGGGGGTCAGAGCACTGAGAGGTAGAGACTGAGAGAGACATTGAGAGAAAGACTGGAAGAGACAGCCACACCCCTGTAATCAGCTTGTCCTTGGAGCCGAGGAGCCCTGATTAGGGGGTGGGGGTGGGGGCTGGTCCATCTGCTGCTGCTTGTGCTGGGCCCCGGTCTGTCCAGGGGAGGGCAGCCCAGCCCACATGTGCACAGGCTCACCGTGACCGCCCCCGTCCCCGCTGCCCAAGGTCTTTGCAATCTTCGCCTTTGCCACGTGCGGCAGCTACTCCGGGGAGCTCCGGCTGAGTGTGGAGTGTGCCAACAAGTCCGAGAGCGACCTCAGCATCGAGGTTGAATTCGAGTACCCCTTCAGGTGCGCCCCCCCACCCCAGCCCACCCGGGGGGGGATCCCCAGAGAGAGGGTAGGGGTGGGGTAAGACTGGCCAACACTGCCTCCCTGGTGGCTCCTGTTCAGCCCCCACCTCAGGAGACCACACTGGCTCAGGTCACTGCGCATGCACTGAGCACCTACCTTGTGCCTGGCACTGCTCTGGACATCTAGGACATCTGGTGAGCAAGACAGGCATAGGCTGTTGCCCTCTGGCTGTGTTCTAGTGAATGGGGAGGGGCAGGAGACCAGCAATAAACAAGATTCAAAAGTAGAAGTATATACGGATAAATAGCCTTAGAGCACTACTTGCTCAATTATGTCGGCCAATATTATTTAATTCCCATTCATTCATTCCGTATACATTTTTTTGGAGAACCTACTCTGTGCCAGTTTCTGCTCAAAGTGCTGGGGACGTAACAGGGGAAAAAAAAAAACAACAGACCAAGCTCCCTAGCATCATGGAGCCAACATTTTAACAAATAAATTAATAAAAAGGATGATTGCATACTGGGAGAAATTCAAAGAGGGGGTCCTCGTGCAGGGTTTTATCCCAGAGAATAAGGAAGGGGTCTGATTAGCTATAGGGAATGATTAAACCCAGCTAAGCAATTCTGATATTTACTGGGCTCATACTGTGTGCCAGGTGCTAGGAACATGAGGACGAGCACAAACAGGCAAGGTCACTGCCCTCGCAATGATGCTTCCCTCCTGGGGAGTGGGGAGACAGAGACCCACAGACACAATTTCAGTAGAGGCTTCTGAGGTTCCTCCACTCCTAGGACAAATCACGTAACTGCTCCAGGTCTCAATTTCCTCGTCGGTAAAAGGGGATAATTATACCCCTTACAAGGTTATGAAGCATAGCAACTGAGTTAATACTTGTAAAGTGCTTAGCACAGTGCAGGGCACACGGTAAGCGCTCCACGAGGGCTTGTCACAATAAAGAAAATAAACAAGTTTAAGGGACTCAGGAAAGAGGTCAGGGATTGAGTTGGAAATTGGGCACTTCCGAGCACTAAGGATAAATGTAGGCTCAGGGGATCACCCGGGGGGAGAGGGAAGAGTGGAGAGAGGAAAATCCAGGACAGACCCTGAGCAATGGTTGAAAGAAAAAGCGGCACCAGGGAGGTGTGGCGTGAGGGGCAGTGGGGAGCAGGGATCCACTGGTTCACAGAAGCCAGGGAACAGAGTTTCGGGGAGGAGGGGAGCTGGCAGCATGGGATACTGCTGGGAGTCCTTTGGGAATCCAGAAGGCCACAAAAACCCGTGGACTCCTCAGGAGCTCCCATACCTAGGACCTCCAGTCGTGAAGATCTGCCTTTTACCCACAAGTCTCCTGGGGGAAAAAGTCTTTGCCCTGGTCCCCCTGACCGACCCCCCACTGCCCTGATAACCCCCAAGGGCCCCCCATTTCCCATCAGACACCCCCTCTCCCAACCCAGCCTACTAGGAACCCAGAAACTTACCCAGATTAAACTCTTCACTCTGTCATTTAGCAGCTGTACAACCTTGGGCAATTTAACACAACCCTGCTGAGCCTCTGCTCATCTGTAAAATGGATATACTAATGCCTGCTTTAGAGAAGTGGGGGGGGAGGGTCATTAAACGAGGCAATTAGCTAAAGTGCCTTGTAGGTGATCAGTAAGTGTAAGCCCCTTCCCTCAGGACCTTTGCCACACAAGGGGACTAGCGCCATTTGCTCAGTCTCAGGATCCTGCCCCCCAGTCTGAGGCCAGAGGTCTAGGGACCCCACCCCAGACCTTCTCCCTACACGCATTTTCTCCCTATGACCTCCATTACACCGCAGGAAAGGCCTTAGTCCTAGGACACCTTCCCAACCTGCGCCTCCCCACCTCACATACGTACATCCATTCTGTGTGCTCCTGGATCCCTCCTACCCTCCTGTCTGTCTGTCTGTCTGTCTTCTGTTCTGTAGTCTCTGTGCTCTCCTCTGCTATGCATACGTTTCTTTTTTCTTGGGGACCTGAAGTGGGGTAGGGAGAAGAGTCAACACAATGTAGGGGAAGACGCAGTGTTCAGAGCCCAACTGTGCCATTCTCTCCCCAGCTGTGTGACTTTAGGCAAGTTAATGCACTTCTCTGAGCCTCTGTACATTTCATTTGATGAACATCTATTGAGCACCTACTATGTGGCAGCACTGTTCCAGGTCCTAGGGATACAGCAGTGAACGCAACAAATGAAAAAGCCCAGCCCTCTTTTAATTACAGGAAAAATCCAGGAAAAAAGTAAAACACATGATATGTCAGAGGCATGGGGTATCGCTGCTACAGAGAAAAACAGAGCTAGGAAGGGGGCTAAGGAGCACTGGGAGGGAATGGTTCCATTTGATTTTAATACTGAGATCAGGAAAGGCCTCACTGAGGTGACAGTTGAGCAAAACTTGAAGGACATGAAGGGAGTAATGTCTAGGAGAAGGGCATCCCAGTGCAAAGATCCTGGGGTGAGAGGGTGCCTGGTACATTCTACAAATAACCAAGAGGTCAAAGTGCCTGGGTTGGAGTAAGGGTTGAATGAGACCTATTTCACCAGGATGCTGTGAACAATCAGTAAAATGTGGCTGGTATACACAGGTGCTCTGTGAATGGTTATTTGCTCCTCTTTCTTCCTGGGACCTTGTCAGCATCTGGGGAACCCATGACTGGGCAGGGGGGATGGTGGGTGTTCTCAGGGTCTGGCCCACACCTGCCATGTCTCTCCACAGGCTGCACCAAGTGTACTTTGATGCACCCACCTGCCGAGGGGACACTGAGAAAATCTTCCTGGTGGGGGACTACTCCTCATCGGCCGAATTCTTTGTCACCATAGCTGTGTTTGCCTTTCTGTACTCCATGGGGGCTCTGGCCACCTACATCTTCCTGCAGAATAAGTACCGAGAGAACAACAAAGGACCCATGATGGTGAGCCCCCCACAGCCACTCAAGTGCAGGGCCCGGGGGGGGGGGGGGACATGGAGCCTCAGGGACACGGCCATGTTCATAAGCCACTCCCAAACCCTAGACAGCCCCACATGCCGGCAGTCAGCATAAGAGCCACAGATGTTACTGCTGTCGCTGCTGTGAGCATCAAAGAAACCGAACCATAGAATGACAGGGACACACTCAGAGCCCACACAGAATCCCAGACAGGCCTACCTCTGGAAACCTGCCACCTCGCACACCACCACACAGTCTAGATCAGAGGAAGGTGCACAGAGGTTCACTGTGACAGTCACGCTTGTCATCATGCCCACCCAGACACATTGATTCCTACACAGCTGTACTCATACACCCTCATCCCAGACACAAAATGACATAAATTCCTACATTCAGATGAAAGTAGAAAGACGCTATTTTCACAGATTCAGAAACCATCCCACAAAATCCCCCCCACACACACAATTACACTCCCACATCCTCTGTGTCACAGACACACACGTGCGCGCACACATTCACACACTCACTCTCTCACACACACACACACACACACACGCCCAAGCTAGGAATGCTCACCTTCAAGTGAGTATTGGGGGCTTCAGAGCTGAAAAGGCAGGGGAGAGACAGGGCTTTTCTGCAGGGCCTCCCTCTCCCAAGAAAGCCTGTGATCTGAGGAGGCCCTGCAGCATGACATGAAGCAGCCCACTCACAGTGCCATCTGCCTCTCCCCTGCCTGTCCTAGGACTTCCTGGCCACGGCAGTGTTCGCCTTCATGTGGCTGGTTAGCTCATCAGCGTGGGCCAAGGGGCTGTCAGACGTGAAGATGGCCACTGACCCAGAGAACATTATCAAAGGGATGTCTGTCTGCCACCAGGCGGGGAATACATGCAAGGAGCTGAGGGACCCTGTGACCTCTGGCCTCAACACTTCAGTGGTAAGCCCTGGGAAGGTGGCTGGGCCGCTGGGCCAGCTGGGGAGGGAGGCTGGGAAACTCACAGTCTGGCCTGGGGATTGGTGGAGAGAATAGAATGAGGGGAGAATTCAAAGGAGATCCAAGAGGGCTCCCTGGAGGAGGCATGCCAACAACAGGGCCTTGAAGGATAAGATAGCAATTAAAACAAATAGTCCCCGGGAGGGGAATATGAGACTGTCTGTCCGATTAGGTTTGGGAGATCTGGATCCCAGGCCCAGCCTAGTCGTGGAGAACCTCTGGCAACTCAGTACCGTCTTGGGACCTCAGTGTCCTTATACAGTATGCAAAATGAAGAATAACTTGAAATGTTTCCCACTTGGACTCCCCCTACTGGCCAGAGTCAGACTGTCTGAGCTTCAATCCCAGCTCGGCCACCTGCAACTCTGGGACCTCAAACTAGTTACTCAACCTCTCCACCTCAGTCTGAGCATGTAAATTGAAAACTGCTAAGAGGTCCTGCTCCAAAGTTGAGTATTCAGTGAACTAGTAACATACAAAGTGCTTAGAAAAGGGCCTGGCATGTGGTAAGTTGTATACAAGTGTTACAGATACTAAGATACCAACTTTTTTTCTGTCACTTGCTGGGTGTGAGACATTGAGCACATTAGCCTCTCTGGGCCTCAGTTTCCTCAACTGTAAAGAGGAGATATTACTTCCTGTCCCAAAATTGAATTATATTGTATATATTTAAGCTCCATATATTTGTTTCAATATAAAAGCATATATTTATATACTTTGTATATGCGTATATACATGTGTATATGTGCATCTGTTAGTGGTATATCTACATACATAATGAAAATTTATGCTTAACATTTTACTCTATTACAAATTTATATTATATTTTATACATGTATAAATGTGTGTATGTCATAGTGATAGATGTCAACATCCTCGAGAGTCTGAATTCTAACAGGGCCCATGCCCCCTACCCCAGGTGAATTTTCTGCACATTTGCGTTCATGCGCCAGGACTCTAGAGGGTCCGGGTTTTATTACCACCACCCTTCGGGAGGCCACGGATCTATGCTCGACGCAGGCGGCCTCGACGTCCCCCGGGGCCAACTCAATGGGCGCAGGACGACAGCCAGGCTTTGTCTCCCCGCAGGTGTTCGGTTTCCTGAACCTGGTGCTCTGGGTCGGCAACCTGTGGTTCGTGTTCAAGGAGACAGGCTGGGCTGCCCCATTCATGCGGGCACCCCCCGGCGCCCCCGAGAAGCAACCAGCGCCCGGGGACGCCTATGGCGAGGCGGGCTACGGGCAGGGCCCCGGCGGGTACGGGCCCCAGGACTCCTACGGGCCCCAGGGCGGCTACCAGCCCGACTACGGGCAGCCCGCCGGCGGCGGCGGCGGCGGCTACGGGCCTCAGGGAGACTACGGGCAGCAAGGCTATGGCCCTCAGGGTGCGCCCACCTCCTTCTCCAATCAGATGTAGTCTGGTGAGTGACGGGCGGGCGGCGCGGCCAAGGAGGGTACAGGAAGGGAGACGGGCGGGTCAGTGAGCCAATAAGAGTCAAGAGTAAATGGTACGTGGGCACGGGGTGGAGGTTTGAAGGCGCCAATAGAGAGGCGGAGCTACATGCGAAGGACGAAAAACTAGCCAACAAATGGAGAGCAAGAGAGTGGTGCTTGAAGATGGGCAGAATGAAAAGCCAATGGGAGAGAAGTTGTAGCGCCTCCCTGAGGGAAGGGAGGGGAGAGAAAAGCGGGCAGAGCAACCAATGAAAGAAGGGAATGGCAGGGGGACTTGCGTAGTGCAGGAATCCACGAGGGGAAGAGGAGGTGGGCCTTAGAAGTGATTGGTAAGCCAGTATGTTCCAATAAGGCCAATAGATGGTGAGGGTAAAGGGGCTTGGGTCATGAAGGTCAGACAAGCTCACCAATCCCGGAGGAGGTGATCGATCTGCCATCTCTCCCCAACCCGTGTGGTGAGAGAGGTGGTGTGGAATTTCACGGAAGGAAGGGGGCGGGCGGAAGCAATGGAAAGCCTTGCAGGCCTTCTTGCTGGGCCTCAAAAGAGAAGTGTGATTTCCTCACCTATGAGGGAGGGAAATGGGAAGAGGCAGGGGGATGGCAACACGTGGGTGGAGGTAGCTTCTGGCACTTGGCCAGGGTGGAAAGGGCAGGGAGGAGTTTATTAGGTATCTCACGTCTAATTAATCAAAAACTCCTGTTGACTCTTACCTTCAAAATATATCCATAATCTTCCACGTCTCACTGTCCTCTCCGCTGGACATCTTCACAGCTTTCTACCCGCATCCCCATTCTGTTCTACTCACAGCATTGGGAAGGATCCTGTTAAATCCTAAATCTGGACACGGCCCTCCTGTGCTCACAGCCTTGCCTGGGCACCCATCTCACTCACCTTAAAAGCCAAAGCCCTCACCAGGCATGACGCCAAGCGTCACCTGTCCCTTCTCTGACCTCCCACCTCCTCCCACTCCCCACCCGCAACTGCATTCCAGGCACAAGCCAAATTCAGGGCCTTGGTACTTGCTTTCCCCCTGGAGTTTTCCACCCACACACACCGATAACCTTACCTGGCCAGCTTCTTAAAGTCCCCTTTCTTATCTCTCTTATAGTACCCCGTGTTTTTCTTACCACAGTCTGTAATTATTAGTTTATATGTTTATTGACTGTCTCTTCCACTAAACCACAGGACGTGACCATGACTTACTTATGCTGTACACACATCACTTAGAGCCCTACTAATGTTAAGAAACATTTATTGAGGAAATAATAGAAATGACATGAGACACTTTACTCTCATTTTATGTTTCTCTGCTCAAAATCTTCCCGTGACTTACACCTCATCCAGAGTCCAAGCTGATGTCCTCACAACCTAGTCCACACGGCCCTTTATGACCCCATTACCGACCTCTCTGACATCACCTCCTACCACTGTCCCTTGCTCACTCCACTGGAGCCCCACTGACCTTCTTGCTGTTCCTCAAACACACTAGACATGGCTCTACCCCAGGGCCTTTGCACTGGCTGTTCCCCTGCCTGGAATGTTCTTCATCCCAGTTATCTGCATGTCTCATTCCCTCACCTCCTTAACTCTATTCCAATATCGCTTCTTAAATGAGGTCTTCTCTGACAACCCTACTTACCACAGCTACATTTCTTCCTCTACTGGCACTCCTAATCCCCCTCACCCTGGTCTACCTTTTGTTTTTACATTGCACTTACTATCACCTGATGTCCGACCTTGTAAGGCTATTGTGAGGATAGATAACTCACTTACATATTTTTGTTATTGTTTGAAGTCTGTCTTCTCTGTCACAAGGCAAGCACCACAAAGATAAGGAGCTTTGTTTTGCCCAATACAGTGTATCACCAAAGGCTAGAACAGTACATGTTAATGGACATTTTTGGGTTGGGGGAGGGGGGACCATAATGTCTTTCGTACTTAATCTAGTGGGCGAAAGGTCTGTCTTCGCGGTAGGGGCAGCTGGGATGGAGCTGACCCGAGGACTATGAATGAAGAAGGAAGGAAGAAAAGGCATGGCAGGCAGGGGGTAAAGCCAAGGTGGAAGCGTAGCAGCCCAGCCCCCCTCCCTAAGGGCGCAACCTATGTCTGGACCCCCTCTCCTTTCTGTGTCTTTTGTCTCCACAGGTCAGTGCGGCCCGGGAGGACCCCATGGGTGGGCAAGAGCTCGGAAGCCCTGCCCCCCTTTCCACCCCTATACCCCAGGTCTCCGCCCCTCAAGCCAGGAGACTCTAACTCTCTTTGCTGTTTATATATATATATATTATATATAAATATCTATTTATCTGTCTGAGCCCTGCCCCCACTCCACACCCCTCATGCATTAGGGGCCTGACCTTGAATGGGCCCCTCTCCTAACCCCACCCCTTCCCTTGCATCCCTTGGCCCCTCTCTGTTCCCTGGCCCTGTGCCCTGAGGTTGGGGCACTCTGAAAGGGGGACAGGGAAAAGACAGGTCTCAGCTGTGTGGGGAGGGTCAGTGTGACTTCAGACTCTCTCCCCTCTCTCCCTTCCCTTCTCCCAACTGGCCTTGACTCCTCCAGCAATGCCTGAACAGGGGCCATTAGGGGAAATTCAACCCTGAGAGGGGAGAAAGGCAAACTGGGGGACTTGACCCAAGGTGGACTTGTAGAGGAGCTCTGGGGTGGAGAGGACTAGTAAGCAAGGGGTTTGGGTTCCAGACATACTGGAACTAGAGTCTAAGGAAGAGGGGTGCCCTAGAGCATTCTGGAGCAGGGCTTGGAAGGAGGCTGAGGGCGTGGTTCTAGAATGGGTGGAGCTTTGAGTGAGGCAGGGGTCGGGGCCCAAAAGTGGGCAGGGTTTGGAATAGGACAAGGTTTTATGGAAGGGGTGTGACCTGGGACCTGGGGACTGGGTTCTAGAGGGGTGGGGCCTGAACCAGGCAGGGGGTGAGGCTCCAGAGTGGGCGGGTCTTGGATTGGGACCAGAGTGCACGGAAGGGGTGTAGCTAGGAATATTCAGGAGACTGAGTTTGATTCTAAGGGGGGGCAGATCTTGTGCAAGGCAAGAAGTGGGATTCAGGAATGGGCCAAGTTTGACATGAGGTCGTGGTCTGGGTTCTAGACAGGGCGGGGCATAGAGCGGGTGTTCATGGTGGTTTCAGAAGGGGCAGCTCACCCCAATGGAGCAGTGAAAAAAGTGTTTTAAAGTGGGCGGGTTTGGCAGTGGAGGGGGGAATATCCCTAGTCAAAGCTGAGGGCTGAGGTGGCCTGGGAGGAGCTGAGAGGTAAGGCTTGGAGGGTGAGGGGTGGGATCCAGAGAGAAGCACCCCCCACACCCTTGCCCACCCCCGCGTGATGGGACAGCTAGGTAGTCAGAGGACAGAGCCAACGGGTCTGTGGGGCCGGCCCACCCCTCCCCCCCCTTTCCTTGCCTCCTCCCTCCGTCCACGCCCGCGCCCGCCCCAGGGTGGCCGGAGGCCCGGTCTGGAGTCCCTCTCCTGCACCCTCCGCTGTGTCTGTGACGTCGGTAGTGCCTGTGATTGTGTATGCCATTTTGTCTGGCTGTGGTCCCTCCCCCTCTCCTCCAGACGCCCCCCCCCCCTTTTCCTAGCCCTTCGGTATTGTTTGAAGACCTCCCCGAGGAAGAACAAATAGGATTAATTCTCCTCCCCTAAATAAACTCCTCAACCACCTAGTCCACCCGGCTCTGATTTCTCAGTGTGTCTTTTTTCTTTGGACGGGGGAGGAAGAAGGAGAGGTGGGGGAGAGGCGGCGAGAGGAAGCTCCGCCCCTGACCTGCTGGATGGACCTGCCGTTCAAGTCACCCCATCACTTTAGGTCCCTCCAGCCGGATTATGCCAAGCTGCAGCCTCCGTGCAGCCTCCCCTGTCGATCATTCTAAGTCCCGCTCCGAGTAGCCCTGCCCACTGCCCCACTACTGGCTGGCGAAGGCCCGGTCTTTCTAGGGTTCGGTTCTAATTCTGGTCCACTAGCCACTCTCCTTCCCAGGCCCTTGTGGAGCCCTGTCCTCAAACCCCAAGGGGCGCGACTAGGACCCCTATACTTCACAGGGAGCCCTCCCCCTACCTACCCGCCTCGTATTCTTCAGACCCAGCTTTCTCGCCATTTCCTTTCCGCGCCCCAACTGGAGAACTGGGAGACCCGCTGGGCGGCAAGGCCAGGAGGCGGAGCACGGGGATGACTCGTTACCTCATTCATTCATTCCCTTTAACCCCTCCCTGGCTCCTCCCTGGGGCAGGGAGGGGCGGGAAGTGACTGGGACGTGCGTAATGGAACTGGGTACGGAGGAGGTACCCTGTGCCCACGCCGAAAGGCCGGTTGCTGCTGCCGCCACCTAGCCTAATTAGAAACCCCCGCCCGGCGCCCGAGTTCTGACGGCGGGCCGGGGACCCCTCCTCCCAGCCCTGAGGCACAGCGAAGCCTGACATGCGAAGGAGAGACTCCCAGCTATGGGACTGAGCTCAGGGAAAGGCATATCTAACTGGAGAGAGAAAAATAGGAGCCAGGAAAGGAAGGCTTTAAGATCTATTTCTCAGGACTTAGGGGGACAGGACAGCTGGGCCTGTAAGGAAAGGGAGGGAGCGGGGAGTGGGGCCTCGGAACCTGGCCAGTGACTTTAACCTCTTCCCGCCACAAGTCTCAAATAGTCCTGGCTCTGATAGGGTTTGGGAGTGGGGGCTGTGGGGGTGTTTAAGAGCTAGCTCTCTGATGGTGGCGAGGGAGCACCAGCTGGGACTGCGATGGGCTTGGAGATCATTCTTGCAGCATTCATCCGGGGAAAGAGACCCTCGGAACATCACCAGTGGGGCGGGGGGCGGGCAAGAGGTGGCTTTAACCCCTCCTCCAAATAAACGTCCAAGAGAAACGGACACGAAACGCCAACACAAATACCCTAGCGCACCACTTCCAAGTCCCCCCTCCTCCACTACAGAGCCCTCAAGCCCTGGAATAGTCCGTGAGAGGCCATGTGTTACCCTGGGGCTCTGGCGGCCGAGGCTTCCGAGGCCTGGCTCCGGCCCAGGGCAGGAAGGCTGGGGAGCTCTCCCGTGTGGCGCTCCTGGGCTGCCTGCCCCTCACCTCTAGGCAGGGGGCGCCTTGGCCCGGGAGTGAGTGCAGGGCCAGGGGCGGGCCGTGCGGGGCGCGCTCCTCCCACGCCGGTGTCAGATTTACGGAACAGAGCTCCCAGGCCGGACGCGCGGTGGCCTGACGGCCGCGAGGATTCCATCGGCCTGACCCTGCCCGGCTTGACCCTGCCCGGGCGCGCCATGTTCGCGCGTGGGTCCCGGAGGCGCCGCTCCGGGCGCGCGGTGAGCGAGGCTCGGGGCAGCGGTGGGAGTCAGGGGTAAACTGAGGCCCAGGAGAGGGGGCAGGGGATTGGGATAACGAGGAGGCGCTCCACCGAGGGTCTGGGAATCCCCATCCCCAGATTCCCAGAACGGAGGGGCTGGGGCTGCTGGAAGCGTGCGGATTGAGGAAGGTGGCACCTGCTCCCTAATCACCTCTCTGCACACTTCTATCAGCACCCCAGGGACCTGGTGGTCTCCCCTCTCGTGTGAATTCTGGGAGGGGATTCTGAGGGCCAAAAGACTGGATCCTGGGGTCCTGGACTGAGCGAGGACATCCTGAGCTTCGGAGGGAAGGGGGAAGGGACTTTCCCTGTACCTTGGCAGAAGGCGATCTTAGGGGTGAGGTCCCACACTCCTGGGGTGCCTGAATATTAAGGGTCCAGGGATTGGGATGTGGGGGAAGAGGGCTTCCAGGCTTCTACTTGAGCCAGGAGCTTTCTGAGTTCCTAGATAGCAGGGTTGCTCTACCTCTGGAAGGGGTCTTTAAGTGGGGTCTGGGTTTGGTGGTCCAGAGGAGTGAAAACCCTAGGATATGAAGGGTAAAGGCCAAGGCTTCTTGCGGTGGGGGTTATTGAATGGATCAGGGGCCTCCTGAGATCCTGAAGGAGGGTCTCCAGTTCCTTGGGTATGAAAGGGGGAAGCCAGGGTTTGGGGGAGGGGCTGTTGAGATTCAGAAAAGAGGGGCAGGGTTCATGTGGGGATCCCAGGTAAGGACGGGGCCTCAGACTCCTACCCTGTGGAACTGGACGCTGCTGGCCTCCTGGGTGGAGAAGGGGCCAAGATGAGGCCTGGGAGGAGACACCGAGATTAGGGACTCTGTGCTCCGGTGGGGAGAGTATTCTGAGTTCTGGGGGAGGTGTTTGAGGCCTGAAGGAGTCAGAGGCAGGTGGGAGGTATCCAAGGCTGGGTGAGGGGGAAGGGAATTCCCTGAAAAGGGGGTATATAGGGAGGTGGCCTCAGCTGCCCCGCCTCTACCTCAGTTGTGTCCTCCTCCCCCGCACTGCCGGCGCTGTCCCAGCCTGCCCAGCGCTGCCCTGGTGGGACAGGCCCCAGCGTGCGGTCGCGGGCCTTGGAGTGGAGAGGTGGGCGTTGACTTCTCTCTCCCCGCCCCCGCGCCTCGCCTGGTCCCGCGTCCGCCCCCACCCTCTTCAGCCTCCAGAGGCGGAGGACCCAGACCGCGGCCAGCCCTGCAACTCCTGCAGGGAGCAGTGCCCCGGCTTCCTACTGCATGGATGGAGGTAGGTGACCATCCCAGGGCCTCGCCTTTGTCAGGGCCCCGCCCTCAGGGGAAACCCCTAGAAGCTCCGGCCACACCCCTAGGCTTGAGCCCTGTCCGCCGGAGCAGCTCAGTTGGGGGAGGAGCCTCACGCTCAGATTCAGGGCCCCGCCCCCTGACTCGTTCCCAATTGTCCTGTTCCCAGGAAAGCTCCACCCGCCACATAGCCCCGCCCCCAGAAGTGTTGTCGCATGCCACTGAGTCCCATCCCTAGGGAAATCCTCAGTCCCAGGCGCTGAGCATTGTCCCCTGACATCCAGCGCCTCTCAGGCTCAGAACTCCTCTCCCGGACCCAGTGTCCTATCCTCCCACTGGAGCCCTGTACCCCAAACATCTCATAAAATACCACCAGGCGGCACACTCAGGCCCTACCCACAGGCTCAGAGCCCCCACCCGGCACAAGTTCACAGCCTCCGCACAAGCTAGAGCCCGCCTCTAGGGAAAGTTCCCCCACAACCTCCAAAGCCAGTCCTAAGGAGAAACCCCTAAATTTATAACTCCAATCTCAGACTCAGAGCCCCGCCCCTATTCAGGCCCACTGCCAGGAAAGTCTGGAGTCCCAGAGATAAAAGTCGGAGGATGGCCTGCAGACCCCACAGCCCCGCCCCCAGCTCACAGCCTCGCCCTCCACTCCTGTCTTACCCACAGCAGTCCCTCCCCCGGGGCCCACAGCCTTGTCCTGGCTCGGGAGTCCTTGGGTGGTGCTAATCTGCCTGTCCCTGCCCCTTAGTTGGACGTCCTTGGGCTGCCCAGGACTCCAAGTGAGCTACCCCTTAATCATTGACCCCCATCCCGGCCCCCTCAGAAAGATCTGTCAGCACTGCAAATGCCCAAGGGAGGAGCACGCTGTGCACACGGTGCCTGTGGACCTGGAGCGCATCATGTGTCGGCTAATCTCAGACTTCCAGCGCCACTCCATCTCCGATGATGACTCAGGCTGTGCCTCGGAGGAGTATGCCTGGGTGCCCCCTGGTCTCAAGCCAGAGCAGGTGACCGGAGGCTGCCACCCACTCTTGTTCTCCAGGAGATGCGCGCGCACACACACAGGCACACACATACACACACTCAGGTAGAAACCTATTTCTGGGACAACACTAGACTGCGTGCATCCTTCTGACCCCTCTGCAATCTCATGGTGGTCAGCCCCCCTCCCCAGTTCTTGGGGAATACTGAATGACCACTGAGTGGGCTGGTCGGGGCCTATTCACCCCACTCCTATTCTACCGCTTAACTCAGGTCTCATCCCAGCACTTCATTTGCCACATCCCCATTTACTGATTCGCTCAACAAATAATTATTGAGCACCTGCTGCATGTCAGACCCTGTTCTGGGCACTGAGGCCACAGCAGTGGACAAAACACAAACAAAATACATCTGCCCACGTGGAGGTTAGATTCCTAGAATGAGCACCAGCCAGTAAACAAACCTGGAAAAATATGTCAGATGGTGTAAGGGCTATGGAATTAAAAAAAAAAAAAAAAAGCAGGGAAGGAGTAGAGGAAGAGAAATGTTAGAATTGTAAATAGGGTGCCCAGGTCAGCCTCTGTGAAAATGACATTTGGGTTTCCTGAAGGAGGTAAAGAAGTGCCACGCAGATATCCATGGTTAGAGCTATCCAGGCAAAAGGGATAGCCGATGCAAAGGCCCTGAGGCAGGAGTGTGCTTGGCCCATGTGGGGAACAGTGAGACCAGTGCAGCTGGAGCAGAGTGAGTGACTGGGAGAGGGGGTGGAAGTGAGGCCAGGGGTAGGGAGGGGGGCATGGAGAAGACTTTGACCTCTACTCTGAATGAAGGAGAAGCCACAAAAGGGTTGTGAGCAGAGAAGGGATGTGGTTTGTTTGAGGATTTAACAGGCTCCCTCTGGCTGCTGTGAGGAAAATAGGCTGTAGGGGCAAGGGCGGAAGCAGGGGGACTGTGAGGGGGAGGCTAGTGCAGTGGTCCAGTGACTGATGACAATGGTGGCACAAGTAGTGAGTGGTGGTCAGATTCCGGATATGTTTTGAAAGCAGAGCTAAGAGGATTTGCTTGTGGGTTGTGTGAGAGAGAGGAGTCAAAGATGACCTCAGGGAGGGATGGATTAACTGATAGCGGACAGGCCAAGGCAGGAGCAAGTTGAAGAGTAAGAGCGTAAGTTTGGTTTTGGCCATCTGGAGTTCTGAGATGCCTGTTAGAGATCTGAGTGCAGTGGCCATGCCGCCTGGCACTCAAGGGAGGTGTCACAGGGCTGGAGGTATGGATTTGTGAGGCATTAGCCACAAAGTGGTATTTATAGCCATGAGGTTGGATGTGATTCCCAAGGGAGTGAATGTAGAGAGAGGCAAGAGAACCAAGGATGAGCCTGAGGGTCCTCCCGCATTTGGGGGTCAGCTAGTTGAAGAAGACCCAAAAGGGAGACAGAGAAGGAACAGCCAATAAGGTAGGAGGAAACTGAGGACAGTGTTCTGGAAGCCAAGGGAACAAAGCGTCTCCAGGAGAAGGGAGTGATCGACTGTGTCCAGTGCTACTGATGGGTCCAGCTGATGAGGACTGAGACCTGAAAAATGATTTTAAAGGTGCAGACATCGTCAATGACCGTGACAGGAACAGCTTTGGAGGAGGGGCAGGGACGGAAGGGGCGGTGGGGAAGCTTGACTGCAGTCAGATCTGGAGACAATGGGAGAGGAAGTGGAGGGGGCGAGTGCCCACAGCTCTGTTGAGGAACTCTGCTGTAAAAGAAAGAACGGTGGACAGCAGCTGGAGAGAAACGTGGGGTCAAGGCCTGAAGGAACTCACGGCATGTTTGGGAGGTGATGGAAATGATCCAGCCTGTAGGAAGGGGAGGTGGAGAGTGTCAGTAGATGGTCCCTTACGATGACTTTAATATTGTCCGACAAGTAGGGGCCCACCATCCCACTGCATCTCAACTCACCCCTAGTCTCAATTGTTCTCTCCGGTCCCCCACGTCCTCCCAGGTATACCAATTTTTCAGCTGCCTCCCAGAGGACAAGGTTCCCTACGTCAACAGTCCTGGGGAAAAATACAGGATCAAGCAGCTGCTGCACCAGCTACCCCCACACGACAGTGAGGTGAGGAGTGAGAAGACAGGAATGGCAGGCCAGGTAGTTGGGGGGGTGGGGGCACAGCCGGGGCAAATGCTAGGCAGCTGGAAAGAAATGCACAGGTTCAGAGGAAGAAAGGGAAGCCGATCTGACATGAAAGATGTGGACAGGCAGGGACAGTTGGGCCATTACTCGGCCAAACCACAGCTGAGCCCTGAGCCCTGGGAGAGGAGGTAAGGGGTGGGAATTTCGGGCAGGAAGCACCCCCTTATACCAAGGCCTAGAAGTAAACTCTCTAAGTGTGGATGAATTCTGGAAGGGGAGGGGGCAGGCATGGTGGGAGGAGCCTGGAAGACCCTCCTACCCCAGGCACAGTACTGCACGGCACTGGAAGAGGAGGAGAAGAAAGAGCTCAGAGCCTTCAGCCAGCAGCGGAAGCGGGAGAATCTGGGCCGTGGCACCGTGCGCATCTTCCCTGTGACCATCACTGGGGCCATCTGTGAGGAGGTGAGCCAGGGAGTGCCCCGGTGAGTGAGAGCAGTGCCTTTGCTCTAGGCCCTGGGAAGATGAGGCCTGCCACTTAAGCCCTAGGGGTCTGTCTCTCGTGTCCCCTCTGGTGGATGGGGTCAGTTTCCTTACATCCCACTGTTAGGCAGGGACCACGCCTTAAGGCCTCCCTGGCCAGCAAGATCTGTCTATAGGGCCCCCTGGTGGACAGGGCCTGTTCCTCAGAGCTCACCGTCCAATGTGGTCGGTCTCTAAGGAGGCCCTAGTGGACCTTCTCTTCGTTCCCTCTTCACAGTGGATGTGAGGCGTGGGCTGTCTCTCTGGTCCTCTTGTGGTTGAGACGTGTCCTTAAGAACTGACCCACAGGGGTGCCTGGGTAGCTTTGTTGGTTAAGTGACTGCCTTCAGCTTGGGTCATGATCCTGGAGTCCCAGGATCGAGTCCCGCATCAGGCTCCCTGCTCAGCGGCGAGTCTGCTTCTCCCTCCGACCCTCCCCCCTCTCGTGCTATCTCTCTTTCATTCTCTCTCTCTCAAATAAATAAATAAGGGGCGCCTGGGTGGCTCAGTCGGTTAAGCGCCTGCCTTCGGCTCAGGTCATGATCCCAAGGTCCTGGGATCGAGCCCCGTGTCGGGCTCCCTGCTCCCAGGGAGGCCTGCTTCTCTGTCTCCCTCTGCCTGCCGCTCTGCCTGCTTGTTCTCCCTCTCTCTCTCTCTCTCTCTCTGTCAAATAAATAAATAAATAATCATTTAAAAATAAATAAATAAAATCTTTAAAAAATAAAAAGAACTGACCCACAGTGGCAGGGCCTGTCTGTAGGGCCCAGTGGTGGGTGGAATTTGTCTTCAAGGCCCCTCCGGGTAGGTGGAGCCCAACCCTAGATCCTACTGTTGGGGTCTAAGGTGAGGTTTGTCACTAAGGTTCCCCTACTGGGCCTGGCCTGTCTCTTTGATTTCCCCAGTGCCCTGAGGACACGACTTGCCTTTTAGGCCACCCATGATTAGAAGGGCCTGTCTCTGTGGTTTCCCACCCCCAGGAGTCCGGTCGGCCTCTAGAGGACCCTCCCGCGTAGGCAGGGCCCGCCTAAAAGTTGCCCCACAGGTGGAGCCAGTCACAAAGGTCAGCCAGGGGAAGGCCCACGTGCGACAGGCCTTGGCTGACCCCCGTCCATCTGACCATGTCGGCGGCAGCGTCTCTCTGTCATTTGGCAGTGCGGGAAGCAGATCGGAGGCGGGGACATCGCCGTATTCGCCAGCCGAGCAGGCCTGGGTGCCTGTTGGCACCCGCAGTGCTTCGTGTGCTCCACGTGCCGCGAGCTGCTGGTGGACCTCATCTACTTCTACCATGCTGGCAAAGTCTACTGTGGCCGCCACCACGCCGAACGCCTGCGCCCGCGCTGCCAAGCCTGCGACGAGGTTCGCGCCTCTCTGCCCCCTCCCCGGGGTGGGAGTGGAGGGTGAGCAGGGCCAGGGGCAGGCCCTTCTGATGGCCGAAGTGGCCCGTGTGTGTCCCCCCCTCCTCCCCCCTGCAGATCATCTTCTCCCCTGAGTGCACCGAGGCCGAGGGCCGGCACTGGCACATGGGTCACTTCTGCTGCTTCGAGTGCGAAGTCTCGCTGGGAGGGCAGCGCTACGTCATGCGTCAGAGCCGCCCCCACTGCTGTGCCTGCTACGAGGCCCGCCACGCGGAGTACTGTGACGGCTGTGGGGAGCACATTGGTGGGTGAACAGGCGACTGGACCGGAGGACAGATGGACGGCTGGGCCGGAGCGCCGCCGCACCAGGATCCTCCGTTATAGTCCATACTTGGAGTCGGGCGCCGGCAGCATAGCCCTCCACCCCTCTCCGCAAGTCCCTCACCAGTATCCCCCATCATGCTGGACTCTCTAAACCACCCCCTGCACGACCTAGGCACCACTGCGTATCTAGGCCCACTTCCAGGGTTCCCTCTAATTCCCAGCCCCCTGGGGCTACCCTCTTACTCCTTCAGCCAAGGCCCAACTCCCCCAGACTCTAAATAGACTCCTGCATCAGCCTAGGTAAGGTCCTACCTCCTAAGGCGCACCCTACCCTCTAAGACCCACTCCTTTCCCACCAAGGCCCCGCCCTACCTTCTAAGCCCTGCCCCTCACCCACCCACCCAGGCCTTTCCTTCCGTCCACCTTCTACACTCCATCCACCTGAAGCCACCTCTTAATGTCTAAGCCTGACCCACATCTTAGAGTCCAATGCCCACCCCCAATCTGGGAGGGGGCACCCTGGGAAAGAAAGAAAGGGAGAAGAGGAGACATCAGCCGGTTTCCAGGAGAGAAAGGATGAGGAACCTTAGGGTGAAGCCCAAACCTCGGTTTCCCTGCTTTCTCCAGAGAAGGGCCCCATTCTGGAGAGTTGGGAGGGAGGGCGTCTTGAGGTACCCTGCCTCAGATTCCCTGCCTCTTCCCAAGAAGGGCGCCATTCAGGACGGGCAGGGGATATGCCTGCCGGCTCTGCCTCAGTTTCCCCCCCTCTCTTCGGTCCCCGCAGGCCTGGACCAGGGTCAGATGGCTTATGAGGGCCAGCACTGGCACGCCTCAGACCGCTGCTTCTGCTGTAGTCGCTGCGGGCGAGCCCTGCTGGGCCGCCCCTTCCTGCCCCGCCGCGGCCTAATCTTCTGCTCGAGAGCCTGCAGCCTGGGGTCTGAGCCCACGGCTTCGGCGACCGGCCGCCGGAGCTGGAGCGCCGGCACGGTCTCCGCACCTCTCGCGGCATCCACGGCCTCTTTCTCCGCCACGGAGGAAGCGGCGGAGACCGCCACCAAAGGGACCAGCACGGAGCCGGAACCTGGTAAACTAACCCTCGAGCCACGCCCAGCCTCTCGGAGCCCCGCCCCATCTCAAGCCCCGCCCCTCCCCTTGACTCGCCCTGGCCCTTCACCTGCGGCATCCCTGGCCCCGCCCCCACCTCAGCCCCGGCTGCATCCCCCAAACCGTGCTAGGCCTAGTCTCCAGCCCACACTACACCCCCTCGTGAACCCTGGCTCCGCCCCCCTCTGTTACAAGGCCCGTCCCCTAGCCTCAGCTTGTTCCTTCTTGACCCAAGTTCTTCCTCCTTTCCTCCAAACCCCAGACCTTCCACCCTCCGCGCCCAGGCCCCGCCCCCACTCTATGGCTAACTTGGTCGGCTTTAGTCGATGTCACCCCCTCCTTCCATCAGAAGCCACGTTCCTATTCCCTCCACCCAGAGCCTGCCCCAGCCCTCACATTTCCCAAACTCCCCCCACCTCGCTGCCCCCCTCCGACCGCTGCTCCCACTTTCCCAGTCCTGATGGGGGGAAGTGGAGAGAAGGCCCTTCCACGGGCCTCCCCTCGGGGGCCAGATAACAGGGAGTTGCTCCATCTCTCTTTCCAGTTGCAGGCCCTGAGGAGCCCGCCCACTTTCTGAGAGGGGCGCCCCACCGCCACTCCATGCCAGAGCTGGGGCTCCGCGGCCCCCCAGAGCCGCCCCCGGGACTCCCCAGCCAGCCCGACCCAAGCCCGGAAGATAGTGCCTTTGGTCGCCAGAGCACCCCTCGCGTCAGCTTCCGTGACCCGCTGGTGTCTGACGGAGGCCCGCGGCGGACCCTGAGTGCACCCCCAGCCCAGCGTCGCAGGCCACGCAGTCCCCCACCCAGGGCCCCCACCCGTCGCCACCGCCGCCACCACCACCACCATCACCGCCACCACTCGGGCAGACATCGCCACCGCCAGTGTGACTTGGGATCGGGCTCGGACTCAGGATCTTGCTCCAGCTCATCTTCTAGCCCCAGTTCCGAGTCCTCAGAGGAGGATGGCTTCTTCCTAGGGGAACGCATCCCGCTGCCCCCACATCTGTGCAGGCCCGGGCCTGCTCAGGACAATGCAGCGGGAACCCCCAAATCCCCATCTCCACAGCTCCCCAGGAGCTCACGCCCAGGGATGCCCCGCCAGGCCAGAGACAAGAACTGCATTGTGGCTTGAAGGCAGTGTAGTCCTGGAGGGCTCCGTTCTCCGGTCAGTGTAGATGATCCCATCCCCCAACCGAAGTCATAAATCCCCTTCCTCCTTCATCCGTTTGTGTTAATGAAGTAATTTAATATTTGTCAGAAAACAGGCCTGGCTTCTTCACCTCCTTGCTCCAGCCGTCCCCCTCCCCAATTTTCCCCCTCCTGATGCTTGAGATTTATCCACATTTGACCAAAGGATTAATTTATTCATTATCATATGTTCTAACCATCTGTTTATTTATCCCTCCACAGAACCACCCCCCACACTGAGGAGTTTACTTGGTGTGGGTCACAACCTGGGGCCTAGAATCTGAAATCTGAGGTTCCCTCCTCCTCTCATTTTGTGGCTTAAGTGGGTGCATAGTCCGGGCAGAACAGGTGTCTCCTTTTGGGTACTGCAGAAGGAAGGGAGACAGAGGCACACCCATTAAAGATGGCCACACCCAGGAGGGACTGGCAGGTAGGAAGACAGATTCTCCCAATAAAGGCACTTGTACTTCAATAAGAGGCTGGGAGTTGGCTGGGAGTGTTGTAAGGGCAGGGAGGAGTTATTCCGAAGGAAGTGTTATTTGCAGGCTTTGGAGAGAAATGAAGGGAGTTCACCTACACCGGGCCATCTGCAGGGTCTGCAAGTGAGGAAAAGAGAGGAAAGCATTGGTAGGATCCATTTCCAGACAAGTAATACTGAAGCTTATGGTACTTATTGGCACTAAAGCCATCAGTACCAATAAGGGGGCCTTTGGGAGACCCCTTTCCTACTCTCCTCAGCACCCTCAGCAACAGTCCCCCCCACCCCCAACACACACACTTACCAGTAGGGGCTGCTGTATGTCTTTGCTGCCTCAAGGGGAAGGTGATGTAGGCATCATAGCCAAAGAGGCTTGTAGCAAGTAGGCCCAGTACCTGAGGGTGGGGGTGGGAGTGAGGGAGGTTGGATTACGTGGTCAGCCTACTCAGCCTCTTGTTTCCTTGTATCTACCACCTCCAATGACTGCCCCCATGCAGGGATGGTGACTAAAAACCCAGATCAGGAAGCCAGAGAGCCCCAGGGACAGGCCAGGAGACTGGAATCGACCCCACCCTCCCTCCTCCTAGAACCTCTCAACACAGGGTAACCACATGGTGGCCCCACATGTCAGTGGCACCATTCACACTGTACATTTGAGACAAAGTTCTAGCAGATGGTAGTCTCACGTGTTGACAAAGAGGCCGCCTCTTTGTGCTTTCCACAAAGGTCCCTGTGTTGCACAAGGCACGGCCTTTTACAGCAAATGATGATCTTGGGAGGAGAACCAGAGCCTGGGCCAGACTTTCCCGCAGGCTCTGAAGACAAGCGTGGCCTGCTACGGGCCACATACTTTCCTGCCAAAAGCAGAGGCAGAACTGGCCCCTGGATTCTCAAACCCCTCTGTCTTTGCCTTGGAGCTGCCTCTGTGGCTTTTACCCCTGCGATGATTTTGGAGTGGTTTCCTCCCTCAACAAGGACAACAATGGAGGTGATCAGGTAGAGGATGGCCGCTATGAGGGTTCGGAAGAAATCCTGTGAGGCGTGGGGAGAACAGAGGAAGTCAGCATCCAGAGTTACCAGGATCATCCCCACTGCCCAGGCCCCTTCCTAGCCTCGCCCCTTTCTCACACTCCAAGGCCAGTTGATGATCTGTATCTTGGTGTGCAGGTCGCACATGTAGATGACAAAGAAGATAGCAGCAAGGATCATCTCGACCACCGACAGGGAGGAGTATCCTGGTGTGGAGGCACTGAAGCAGATCAGAATCACCAGGCACAATATCTGGAAGGATGACAGGGGAAAGGGCCCCCCCCCCCCCGAATCAGCTCCCAGGCCTGAGGGGATTGGTTTAAATTGGAGGTCTCAAACACTCCGATGATGCCTATCAGTACTGGAAAGATGACAAATACTAATAGCTAAACGTTTACTGTGTGCTCATTGTGTCCCAAAAGCTGTTCTAGGGGCTGTACAAGTATTAATTTACTTAATCATCACGACAACCCAATGAGCTGGGTACTGTTATTAGTATCTTTATTTTACAGATGAGAAAAGTGAGGCACAGAGAGGCTAAGTGACTTGTCCAGGGGCACCTAGTAAGGGGTAGAGCTGGGTGCCTCCGCTTCCCTCCCCTTTCCCCTTCCAGCATAGGGGCGGGCTGCAGGGAGTGGTGCCGCCAGGTGTTTGGTGAGCACTGCTGCGGCCAGCTTCAGGGCCTCGACAGGGGCGGGACCTGCGGTTCCCTCGGCAACCCCTTTGGGAAGCGGTGAGAGTGACACCGGAGGGGCAGGGCTCTGTTAAAGGCGTCGCACCCCTTTTACAAGTGAATCAAAGGCGGCGCCCACTTTCAGGGGGATGGGAAACCCAGGCTCCCCGAGCGGCCCGAATAGCTTAGGGACCTCCTGCCCCACCACAGAAGGGCGAGGAAGAACTGGTAAAAGGGCGGACCGCCCAACCCCGTAGGACCAGGGCTCAGGGCCCCACCCCAGTAGGCCCCGCCCCTGGGCGCGCAGCCAGCCCGCCCGCCTGTGCCCAGGCCGCGCCACTCCCTGCCACGGGAGGCCCCCCGCCTCCTAGCCCCCTGGGATCCCTCCGAAGGAGCCCACTGATGTGTCCACGCAGTCTCCCTCCACAGGGCCCCCCATATGCGCTATGGGCCCCTCGCGTCACTCCGTAGCTCAAGCGGCTCCTGACCACCTTCTCCAAACCCCCCTGGCTCGCCCCGAGCCCCTGGTTTCGGGCCTCCACCACTAACCCACCCACCCGCGCCCCACTGCGGAGCGCCTCCAGGCCCGCGCCTGCCTCACCCGGGGCCTCTGGGCTCCGCGTGGTCCAGCCACTCCACCCTGCCTTTGCCCACCCGCCTGTCCCGGGACGCTCACAATCTCAGCAAACAGGAGAATTCCCTTTCGGGTGCGCGAAAAGCTGGTGCAGGCGGCCCAGCAGCCGGGGGCCGAGAGGCGCTCGGAATCCGCCATGGGGTGGGCCGGGGTCCCTAGGGGCGCGGAGTATCTACTCGCTTGCTCGCGGATTCCGAGACGCTGCACACCCTGCCGTCTTGCCCGCCGTCTGGCCGGGAAGGGGGCCCCCGGGGCGAAGGAGGGAGTGAATCACCTCGCGGAGCAGAAGCGGGCGGGGCCGGAGGGGGCCGGGCCAGGTGGCTGCCGCCCCGGAAGCCCCTTTGCCCCGCCCGCCAAGGATACTCCCCGCCGGGCGCGTAGCCCCCAGGGCACCCCACCTCCGGGGGCGCCAGCCTTTGAGGCTTGGCAGTTCGGGGTACCATGTGCGGTAACGGAGAGGTCTTTTGCGCTTTCGGAATAGGAATGCTTTCGGTGCTGCCTCAATTCAGAACCTCGGGGATCTGGTTTGGGGCAAGCACATGACTCAGTTTCCTTAGCTGTAAAAATGGCTGAGGCCGTGGTTAAACCCAGGTATGTTTCCAGAATTCTGAATATTTCGGATCTTAGAAAGTTGTGTATTTCTTAACACTCTCAGCGAGGTCTGAGGCAGCCCCGTTTTTAAAAAATTTTTTAAAAAATAGGGGCGCCTGGTGGCTCAGTCGTTGAGCGTCTGCCTTCGGCTCAGGTCGTGATCCCAGGGTCCTGGGATCGAGCCCCACATCGGGCTCCCTGCTCAGCGGGAAGCCTGCTTCTCCCTCTCCCACTCCCCCTGCTTGTGTTCCCTCTCTCGCTGTGTCTCTCTCTGTCAAATAAATAAATAAAATCTTTAAAAAAATTTTTTAAATAAACACCTTAATATTTATTCAAGAAAAAGGGTGGAAGTCGTTCACAATAAGTGGGATAAGCCAGAACTGAAAATTGTCCCTCATTAAGTCATGTTAGGTTTTGTAACCAAATGGTGCCCAACACGTGGGAAAGCTATTTCCAGAGCTTTGTGGACTTCAAATTTCGGATAAAGGATCATAGTGGGTAGAATAAACCTCTTAGCAGTGATCGAAATGAGACTGCACTAGCGCACAGGCTAAGAGAGAATAGGGCTTGGTGAGCATCAAGCTGCTCAGTAAATGGGGACAGACATTATTAACGGTGTCACAACCCAGGGGCTGACTCTCTGTTCTGCAATCCTAGGGAGGCCCTGGCCCCAAGCGCTGGGCCTGTTTCCTGGTTCTAAGGAAAGGGGCCACCAGCACCGCCCTAGATGAATGAAGATGGGAAGGAGCCCAGGTTTTTTTACTGCTGGAAGCTTGGCAAGATGAGAGGTAGGCTCTTGGGGTGCCGGTCTGGGGGACAAGGCTGATGACATTTGAAGTGTGTTATCCTAAGCGAACAATTTCCCCTGACTCAGCCTTGATTTCCGCACCTGAGACAGGCACCTGGTCACAGGAATCAGGATCTCCCTGGAGATAATGCTGAGGATCACACTCTCCAGACTGGACGTTGGTTTTACTCTCATCCCATTTGAGGGAAGAGTTGTGGCTGGAAGGCCAACACAGTTAAACCCAAGGGCCTGCCTGCACCACCACCCCCCTCAACCTGGGGCCCCTCAAAACCAAGGAAAGGGGCACCCTTCTATCAGTCCAGGTTGCTGAGAGTGGTTGGGTGGTGGAAGGAATGAAGCACACTTTTCCCAGCTTGTGCTTTCCAACTCTGTGAGGACATGTCTGAGTTTTTAGAACAAAACAAACTCTGCTCCACCTCGGGGCCTTTGCACTTGCTGCTCTCAGGGCTGTCAATGCCCTTCCCCAAGCTCTTCATACATTCCGCTTCTGGTCATTCAGGTCCCAGCTCAAATGTTGTCTTCAAAGAAACCAGCAGCCCACCATCATTACTTCCTCCAACGTAACCTCCTTTTGCTATCTTTATAACTCTGATCTCTCTCTGAAGTTACCTTTTATTTATTTTCTTTTCTTTCCTTTTCTTTTCTTTTCCAACATAGGTCTACACAAGGTTAGAAATCTTTTATGTTTTGTTTCACCAGCATCTCCCCAGTGCCTATCACAGTGCAAGGTAAACAATTGGGGCTCAATTATTACTTGTCAAATGCAGATGAGATTAAAAGGACCGGCTCGGGAATCCGGCCTTCATTAAATCTTGCTTCAACCCCCCCCCCCCTCGAGCCATTTATACTGTCTGGACCTCACTTCCCTCCCCCCGTGAAATAGACATGTCAGGATTGTTGAGCAGATGTGTAAGTAGATGAAAATAGATACTGCAAGTAAAGCCAGTAGCTGGAATAAGGCTAAGTAAATGGTGGCTGGGGTTACTATTATTAGTCTCCTGGGTGTGACTGTGTTTATAGGACTGGAGCGCCTTACTTCCCTAGAGCCACACCTCCACCAGGCTCTGAGTCAAGGGTAGCTGGAAGCCCCAGCGCACTCCCCATAATGTCCACAGTGATGACCATTCAAGCATTCACCTCTTCACCTCTTTATACCCCAGCTCCCAGTCTGGCTTTGAGGTCCCTCTCTCCTCCCAGCGTCAGCCTGGAAATTCACACTTGGGTCTTTTAATTTGTCTCCCCTCTCCGGTGGGAGTTGCCCATTCCCGCCTGACCACAACTTCCTTCACTGGGAGGGGGGGTGGGGGTGGGGGTGGGTGGGAGGGTGGGGCCAAGTATTCAGGTTGTGGTGACAAGCGGAGGTGACTGGACATTTCTGGCCTGGGCCAGCGCTGGCTTCGGGGCTATCCCGGTTGGAGTCCCGCTGGCCATATAAGCCCTGCCTTTAGGGCTCTGCTCCCAGGATGGAGGAAACTCTGGCCTCTCCCAGGACCAGGAACGCCCAGCATGTGGCGTGTGCACACAAGCCTGGCTGCAGTTCGTCACCATCTATGGAAGAGGGGGCGCGGCTCAAGGGTTCTAACAGCCTTTTTTAGCCCAGCCCGCTGACTCACACCTTGCCGGCTCCGCCCCAAAGGGGGCTCCAGGGCCCCAGCCCATGCACTAAGGGTGTCAGTCTACGTGCCCGCGAAAGCTGGCCGACCAAGGCCGGAAGTGAGAGACCACAGGCTCCTGGTGAAGGAAGCCACCCTGGTTCTAACCTTGCTATCGGGCCATCAGCTGAGGTTCTGGACGATTCCTGCCTGGGGCTGTGGGTATTCAGGTGCACTCCCGCTACAATGGCCCACCTCTGCATTCCCCACGCCGGGAGCAAAGATTATCCGTGAGCCCCTCACACCTCCCCAAAAGTGAAATGAATGAACGCGGAGAGAAGCAGGAGTTGGAGAAGAAAAACGGGGTGGGAGAAAGCACGCCAGGCTGAGGATCGGCACAAGCGGACCCCGCTAGAGGCCCACAGCACGAAGTAAACTTGTCAATGGTTACAAGAAGAGGCCCTCCTTGAAACCAGATCGACCCACCCCGTCCTTTGCGGGGTGAACTCAGGAGCCCCACCCGGCCTAGAGCACCTGGCAAGTCAAGACTGGGTCAAACCATTTTATTACCTCCCCCGCTCAAAACCAGAAGCGCAGGGCTGGCCCGTCCGGAGGGCTGTACCACTGACACTGCGTGGGGAGCGCGGGCTGGTCCGCGGCACAGCAGGAGTGGGGGTGGGGCAGGACCAAGTGGAAGCTCTCCCAGCGATGCTAGTGTGCGGTCGGCGGAGCACACCAGATCCAGGCTGGGCAGTACCAAGTGAGCATCGGACCGTCCCATACCTGCTCAGTGCCTCCGCCTCCCAGCTGCCATCTCGAGAGCAAGCTGCGCGGCCCCTGGGATCCCTAGGGCCCGCGAAAGCTGTTCCTCACTCGGCACCAGCCAGGGTCCCGGGGAACCCGGGGTTCGGTCGTCAGGGTCCTCTGTGCGGCGCTCAGGAGGAGAAACCACGGGGCAGTCGGCCAGCGGCTCTGGGCTAGGCTCTGGGCTGCCCGGGGTTTGGGCCGCTGTACCGGATGGAGGGTGCTGAATTGGGGAAGCACTGACGCTGCGAGACCTCATCACCTCTGGTCCACCAGGATCTGGGCTGCGATCTGGGGATGGCAGACCTGCGGGTTAGATTGGGCGAGAGGGTGGGGAATGGAAAGCCGAGCCCCCGGGGCTGAGGGCAGCGGGGAGACTCCAGGGGCTACGGGAGACAGAGACCCCACTCCTTAGAGAAATCTCCCTTGGAGGCCTGGACAAACCATTCAGGAACCGTTACCACCCCTCAAGACTCCCCCCCCAACACACACAAACACACACGCTTTTCCTGAGACCCCCCCCACATCTGGATCCAGGACATGCCCCCCCAAATAATTTACCACAATCCCAAAGGAAATCAAACCCTGACCTTGACCTCCAGATGCTAAACCCCTCCCATCTAGGACCCCGGACTATCTGCCTCGACTCCCAACCGTTTTCGTATGGACCCCTCAGCTTTGGAACTAGATCCCCACCCCCACCCCACCCCCGGCACCCTCTGGATCCCCATCCCATCCTCTCTCTGCTGAGACCCACTCTGCCTTCTCATGAGAGGACCACAGCTCTTCCTTCTAAACACCTGCTTTTACCCCAGACCCCTTCCCCCTTCTCTTCTCCCAGTACCTCAAAAGCCTCCCCTCTAAAACCTACTTTTATTCCTATCCTGGGACCCTGCCCTTCCCGATCCTGCTTTTGAGAATACCATGACCCCTCAAAGACGCTAAACTCTGACCTCCCCACTGAGACCACCAACCCCTCCCACCCTGGACCCCAGCCTCTCCACTTTGCAACCCTCTCCTTCCCCTCACGGCTCTCTGAACCCTCTCCCTCGGGAAACCCACCATCTCCTTTCTGGGGCCCTCCCACCCCTTCAGGCTTGCCGGGGTGGGTTTCAAGGGGCCTGCTTAGTACGAGGCGGAGACGGGGGCCGCCTGCGCGAATGCGCTCCACCACCTGGGCATGGGTGAGGCCCTGAGTTGACTCTCCATTGATGTGGAGCACGAGGTCCC
Source organism: Halichoerus grypus (assembly GCF_964656455.1). Lineage (NCBI taxonomy): Eukaryota > Metazoa > Chordata > Mammalia > Carnivora > Phocidae > Halichoerus > Halichoerus grypus. Next base: position 90,300,182 of record NC_135727.1, read on the forward strand.
CAGCCTACAAGAGTGCAAAGAGAGGGGTATTGTAGAAAGCAGATAGAGAGCACCCCCACAAAGGGCGAGGATTGGGCTAGCACTGTTGAATGGACAGCGTCTTACACCTCACCTGCAAGCGACCAGAGCGCTGTGCTGGCCCGTTTTCCAGCAGCCCACGCACTGCCAGAGGAGCATCCCCTGCTGAATCTCGGCCTCCGCTTAATGTAAAGCCAAAGCCCGTGGAACCGCGAACCAGTTCCACGCAGAACCGTCCAGAGGTCTGGAGCGGCTTCGAAGCAGAACGTGCCTTAGCCTGGGTCACTTGGGGCGGCGCGGGACCTGTACCCAATGTCTCTGACCGATGATGCTGGAGTAAAAACACAAGCGTACATACATTGCCAGTCTCAAAGCAGGTGGCATCCAATAAAAGGGCGAGGTGGTACCTGCGGCCGGTGTTCCACGAAAGTAGGATTAGGCAGGCGACTGTCTGTAACCTCTATGTCGGCAGAATCCAGCACACTAACGGCTGGAAGATGAAAAAGACAGTCAGAGGGGTACTCTATGGAAACCACCTAGGACCTGCCCCCTGATTTAACATTCTAGCCTCACCTCACTTCCTTGACTCTAGAATGCAGACTGACACATCCACCCATTTAACTGGGCTCAGCCCACATGAATAACTGACCTGAGCCCGACTTTTAAGTAATAATCCTGGGCCCAGCTATTTGAATACACCTCCAGACCACCCTATAGTCCTCTAAGAACGCGAAGATCCCGCTCCTCATATTACATCCTTAGGCCCCCACTGCGGGGGGGGGGTGCAAATCCATGATTGGGCTCCTAAACTTTTCAGGCTCCGCCCTCTAACTGGCCTCTAAACTTCAACCCATATCTGACATTTCGATCCCGCCCCCTGGCGTTTGTAGGCTCCACCCCCTAGAGTGGATTTTTTTTTTCCCAGGCCCGCCCCTCAGCCAACTGCCCGCCCCCAACACTCTCCAGGCCCCACCTCCTCAGAAACGCCTTGCGAAGCCCCAGTGACAGGGATAACCATCCAGCCCTGCACCCACAACTAGCCATGCAACATTCACCCAACGCAATAACTTTCCCAGGGTCACCTCCTGGAGGAATAGTCTAGGATAACGCCAAGGCTCCGCCCCCTCGAAGCTCCCTCCAAGCCCCGCCCCGCCGCCAGTCACACCCATTAGCCCCACCCAAGGGAGTAACTAACAATCCCGGGTCCGCCACTTCGGAATCCGGCTCCACTCAGACCGCGCCCCCCGGGAGGCCCCGCTCCGCCCCCGACACGCACCCGCGTTGGGGCGCAGGCGCAATGTGGCGCCCGTCCTGCGTACCAGCGCCGCCACGTCGGCCGCAGCTCGGGCCGCCAGGGGGCGCGCGTCCAGCCGCGCCAGGAGCTGCCGGGCTCTGGGGCCCGCCCGCAGGGGAAGGCCCCGGCCTGCGCGGGTGGAAAGAACAGGTCAGCACCCGCCCGAGCCTCGGCGAACCCCCACGCTCCCCGACGTCCGAAACCTAGAATGCCCCTCAAGATCTTCGGAGCTCCCCCGGCCACTCTCTCCATAGTTCCGGAGGTCTCCCACTGCCCCTCCCAACTCCCGCGACCCCCGACCATCGCGGGTATGCCCGTGGACCCCCGCCTGCGCCCACGATATCCCTGGAGAGAGCTATCTGACCGAAGTATTCCTGGACACTTCCCAGCACCCTGGGACTATCTCTGGAGGTCTCCGACTGCCCCTTCATAACCCCAGATTCCAAACTCTTCCCGCACAGTAGCGAGAGGGACCCCGATTCCCCCAGATGTCCCGACAGAGGACGGTCTGCCCCCGCTGTGGCGCCGGCAACCCCGATTCCCCTTCCAGATATCCTAGGCAACCTTGATGGCCCACGGAGCTCCAGTTGCCCCTCCATTTATACCCAGAGGCCCCCCCGCCTAACCGCCACCCCCCCCCGCAATTCACTACAGACCCTGAGTGCCCACAGGTGTCCCCAGTGACCCCAAGGCAGAGCCCTGTGGCACATCTCCCCGGAGACTCCTGAGAGCCCCCGGGTCTGGTGCGCAGCCCCGCGGTGCGGGTGCGGGTGCGGGTGCAGGTGAGGGTCGGGGACCTCGAGCCCAACGCCGGCCGCCCGGCGCCCGCCCGCCACTTGGGCGCCAGGGCTGCTTTGTTTACCACCTGTCGGAAGGAAAAGGTGAGGAGCAGATAGACGGGGCGAGGGGTGGCAGGGACGCGCCCAGTCACCCCCTCCCCCGTACCTCCTCTGCTCCCCCTAGGGTCCGTGGCGCCCCCCGCGCGCGGCTCCATGACCCGAAGTCCGCCGGGTGGACGCAAGGCCGCCAGCGACGCGTTTGGAGCTCCTGGGCGCGCTCACCTGGCGACCCGCCTGGGCCTGGATGCGGCTGCGGCCGGCCGGTCCCGTGCCCCGAGCCCCGACCCGCGCGCTGACCTACCTGGCCGCCGGCAGGGAGGCCTGGCTGTGGGAGCCAGCGCGAGCGCTTGGCCTCGCTCTGCCTCAGGCGCCGCCTCTGTTCGCCCCGGAGCCTGGGCTGGGCTCCTTTTTCCACCCAGGAGGGGTTGTTAGTCCACGAGCGAGAAGGGGAAGTCGAGGCCCAGAGAAGTTAAGGGCCCCGCCCGAGCTCTGACAACTAAGAACGGGGGTGCAGAAGTGGAGCCCACGTTTACCAGGGAATTCTGCAGCCTGTAACGAGCTTTGCTCATAGTAGGGCGGGCACTCAGTAAACTTGCAGTGAATGTTTTCTACTTGGGAAATGGAAGAGTCTGTCGGGCTGGGCGGCTGTGGGCGGGGTGGGGGGTGCTTGGAGCCTTGGGGGCCATGGGAAGGTTTGGGGCCCTGAGCATGATAGGGCTGGGGGACTCCAAAAGCCGGGAAGGGCAGGTGCCCTGGAGAGTGGAGGGGCGGTAGGGGCCTGCACTCCAGGAGGCTTTCAAGGCCCCTGGGTGGGAGGGGTCGCCAGCCAATGAGAGGGGAGAAATGAGGCCCCTCTTAGGTATTGAAAGTGGGGGGTGGCCTGGAGACAGAGGTCCCGAGGGGGGGAGCCCTTGGGCACAATGCTACTGTAGTGGAAGGGGGAATGGGGTGCAGTGAGAGACAGCCTGTGACCACCACTTTGTAGAGGAAGAAACTGGGGCCACAGGGGCTCAGACACTTACCTGTCCGGGACCCCACAGCCAGCCAACGACAGCACGGGCCTCAGGCGGCTTACCCCCAACAATCACTGGGGCTGTGACTGTTTCACTATGGACACTGTGGACACTTTCACTGTGGACACACTGTGTCCTGACGTCCATTCTGGGGGGCCGGGCAGCCTCTCTCATCCACCTTTCAGGGGCTGGGTGTTGTCCTAAGTGAGAGGGGGTGAATGGTCCCTGCTTCCCTTCCTCCTGGGATCTCTTGGCCCTCCCACCTCTGACCTGACCTTGTCTTGGGGGGGGTGGGGGGCGGAATACACTGGACCTCATTCACTGCCTTTCCCTGTTCTAGATTGAGCCTTCTAGCCCTGAAGATGGATAGTATAGTTTCCAATCTGGGGCTCATGGCTCTGGGAACTGGTGATTGGGATACAGGGGTACTTACATTCTGGGGAAAGGGAGCTTGAGCCTCTGTAGATTGGTGGATGGAAGGTTTTGCAGGCTCTGTGCACTGTTGAAAGGTCAGGATGGGGGTTGGTGAGAGGAGGCTTCCAGACATTGGTAGCCTCAATGCTTTGGAAATGGGTCAGGGAACTTGCCAAGAGGATGAGGGTTCCAGGGTCTAGAAATGGGGAATAGCTTCCAAACTGAGAGATGCTCAGTCTTGGTGGACTATGGAAAGAATGGGGTGTCCAAGGAGGCCTCAGGGATGAATTGTAGTGGGGACCCTGGATGGTGGGTGGAGGTTCACTGAGAGCTGAAGCCAGCAGGTCCACAAATCTGGGGACAGGGGCAAGGATTGGGTTGAAGTAACAGTTCTTAGGTCACTAAGGCTGTTGGCAGGGTTGGGGGGTGGGGGGGTCCAGACAGAAGCCCAACCCTCGTTACAGGAGGTGGAACCCTAGCCACCACTTTATCTGGAGCCTCAGTGTACCCCTCTAGGAAGTGATGGTAATGGGGTGTGCATTGTAAAATAGTCAAGAATTTAGAAATAAAGCTTCCAAATCACCTGCATTGGGGCCAGCCAAGCTATGTGGTTAGCAGCCCTGGTGTTTATCTTTAATCTATATTGATTACTACCAGAGTGGACGGAACCAAACCCTCTCTCAGTCCCACTCCATAGTGGGTTTAAACCAATGCCTTAGCCTTGTCCATTCATGAATATAAACCTCTTGCCCCTTTTCACCTCACCTCATTCATGGATTTAAGTCAATTCTTCTCATAGCCCTACCCAATTTTTTTTTTTTAAAGATTTTATTTATTTATTTGACAGAGAGAGAGAACACGAGAAAGGGAACACAAGCAGGGGGAGTGGGAGAGGGAGAGGCAGGCTTCCCGCGGAGGAGGGAGCCCAATGCGGGGCTCGATCCTAGGACCCTGGGATCATGACCTGAGCCGAAGGCAGACACTTAACGACTGAGCCACCCAGGCGCCCCTAGCCCTATCCAATTCTTAAAAATTTAATCAAGCCTTTTTTTTTTTTTTTTTAGCGGATTGAGGTTTGACAAAATCTGATGCGTTTTTAACTGTGTTTATATCTGTGAGACTATCATTACAATCAGGATAGGAAACATAATCCTCCTGCCAAAAGTTATCTTCCTGCTGCGTAATTCCTCTTTCCTGTGTCGTGCTCTCGCCAGCCACTGATTTATTCTATCACATTAGTTTGCATTTTTCTAGATGTTTAAAATTGAAGTTGAGGGGCGCCTGGGTGGCTCCGAGGATTAAGCGTCTGCCTTTGGCTCAAGTCATGATCCCAGGGTCCTGGGATCGAGTCCTACATAGGGCTCCCTGCTCAGCGGGGAGTCTACTTTTTTCTCTCCCTCTGCTGCTCCCCCTGCTTGTGCTCTCTCTCCCTCTCTCTCTCTCTCTCTGTCAAATACATAAATAAAATCTTTTAAATAAATAAATAAAATTGAATTTGACACACAATGTTACATTAGTTTCAGGCACACAACATAGTGATTCCTCACCACAAGTATAGCTACCATCCGTCACCATACAACATATTACAGTACCACTGACTATATTCCCTATGCTATACCTTTCACGCCATGACTTTGTTCCATAACTGGAAGCCTATACCTCCCACTTCCCTTCACCCATTTGCCTATCCCCCCACCCCTTCCCCTCAGGCAACCACCAGTTTGTTCTCTGTATTTATGGTTCTGTTTCTGCTTTTTACGTTTGTCCATTTGTTTTGGTTTTTAGATCCCACATATAAGTGAAATCTAGATTTCTATATAAATGGAATCATACAGTATGTACTCTTTTTGGGGAGCAGGTCTGGCTTCTTTCACTAAGCATGGTTATTTTGAGATCTGCCAAAAGTTCAGAAATAACAGAAGTAAAACCAATCAATCAACAGAGTAGCAATTAGTAAATTTTATTGTGCACACAACAAGAAAATAGTTTGCAAACTAGGAGCACTCAAACCAAAACATGGGATGAAGCTCAGGGGTATATTGTTATAAAGCAGTTTATACAGTGAGAAAGCGGTGACTGTTTATTCTTCACAGTGATTGGTTATAATATTAGAATTTTCTTCAATGATAGAGAATTGGTCAGTGGTAACTTCATATCTACCTTGGGAAACAGTTTAAGTTTTGTTTATGATTTCCAGAAACCTAAGCAAGAAATGACCCAGGTCAAGTTAGCCTTGCAAAATAAGCTAAATTGAATTCTCTTTAGGGGCGCCTGGGTGGCTTAGTTGGTTAAGTGACTGCCTTCGGCTCAGGTCATGATCCTGGAGTCTCAGGATCGAGTCCTGCATCAGGCTCCCTGCTCAGCAGGGAGTCTGCTTCTCCCTCTGACCCTCTCCCTCTAACCCTCTCCCCTCTGACCCTCTCCCCTCTCGTGCTCTCTCTCAAATAAATAAATAAAACCTTTAAAAAAAGCACTTTGTTTATATGTCCAAACTGGTTTTGTTTCCTCAGGAAATTTTTTAGGTTGGTCTCCATCTGTTTTTGATTTTAACAGATCCATCCAAATTTTTCATTCCATTTTATTGCAGAGTAGTATTCCACTGCATGAGTATTTCACAGTTTGTTGATCCACTCACCTGTTGATGGGTATTTGGGTTGTTTTCAGTTTTGGGCTATTAATGAATACTATGGGCTGAATTGTATTGCCCCAAAATTCATATGTTGAAGCCTTAACCCCCAATAGATAGTCTTTAGGAGGTAATTAAGGTTAAATGATATCATAACAGTGAGATTCTAAACCCATAGGATTGAGGCCTTATAAAAAGACAGAGAGGGACGCCTGGGTGGCTCAGTCGGTTAAGCGGCTGCCTTCGGCCCAGGTCATGATCCCAGGGTCCTGGGATCGAGTCCCACATCAGGCTCCTTGCTCAGCAGGGAACCTGCTTCTCCCTCTCTCTCCATCTGCTTGTGCTCTCTCTGTCAAATAAATAAAATCTTTAAAAAAAAAAAAAAAAGACAGAGAGAGCCTCTCTCTCTTTCCCTCCCTCCATGTGAAGATACACATAGAAGGTGGACATTTACAAGCCAGGAAGAGAGCTTTTACCAGGAACTAAATTGGCTAGTACCTTGATCTTGGACTTCACAGCCTCCAGAACTTTGAGAAATAAATGTCCGTTGTTTAAGCCACCTTCTATAGTATTATGTTATGGCAGCCTGAAATGACTAAGACAACAAATAAAGCTGCTATGAACATTCATATACAAGTCTTTGTGTAGATACATTCTTTCATTTCTTTTAGGTAAATACCCAGGAGTGGAATGGCTGGATCATATATCCGTTCAATTTAAGATACTGCCAAACTGTTTTCTAAAGATGCTGTATCATTCTACATTTCTATCATCAGTCTCTGAGAATTCCATTTCCTCCAAATCTTCTCCAAGAGTTGGTATTGTCAGACTTTTTTACTTTTAGCCATTCTGATATGTATACAGTGGTTCTTCATCATGATTTTCACTGGCTTACCCAAAAGACTAATAATAATTGAACATTGTCAACACAATTATTTGCCATCTATATATGTTCTTTGATAAAGCATGTGTTCAAATATTTTGCCTATTTATATGGGGTTGTATTATTAAATTTGGGGCATTATGTGTATATTATGGATACAATTCTTAAGAAGAGTGATTTGCATTGTCTTTTGAAAAGCAGAAGTTTGGGGCACCTGGGTGACTCAGTCAGTTAAGTATCTGCCTTCAGCTCAGTTCATGATAACCAGGGTCTTAGGATCGAGCCCCACATCGGGCTCCTGCTCACTGGGGAGCCTGCTTCTCCCTCTCCCTCTCCCTCTGCCTGCCACTCTCCCTGCTTGTAATCTCTCTCTCTCTCAATCTCTCTGTCTGTCAAATACATAAATAAAATCTTTAAAAAAAGAAAAGCAGAAGTTTTGAATTTTGGTGAAGTCCAATTAATCCATTGGTTCCTTTATGGATTTTCCTTTTGATATCCTGTCTACACAATCTTTCCCTAACCCAAGGTCACAAAGTTTTTCTCTTATTCTTACTTCTAGAAATTGTATAGGTTTAGGTTTTACACTTAGGTCTATGATCTATTTTGAATGAAACCATTTTGTTTTTTAAGATTTTATTTGAGAGAGAGAGAGCACGTGCATGAGCATAAGTCAGGGGGAGGGGCAGAGGGAGAGGGAGAAGCAGATTCCCCACTGAGCAGGGAGCCCAGACACAGGGCTCAACCCCAGGACCCTGGGACCATGACCTGAGCTCAAGGCAGACACTTAAACAACTGAGCCACCCAGGTGCCCTTGAATGAAACCATTTTTTAAAAACCATTTTATGTAAAGAAGTATGTTTCAAAATTATTTTTGTGTGTATAAAATTTATATCCAATGTAAGGGTGCCTGAGTATTTAAAGTTGTTTTATTCTTTGCATTTCTTTTTCTAAATTTTATTTATTTATTAATATTGTAATATTAAATATTCCAAACATTTTATAATTTTCAGTGTACATGTCTTGCACTTTTTTGTCATCTTCATCCCTAAATACTTTACATATATGATGGTATTGTAAATGGTATTTTCTTATTTCAACTTCCAACAGATTATTGCCTATATAGAAATACAAATGATTTTTTTAAAAGATTTTATTCACTTATTTGAGAGAGAGAGAGCATGAGAGGGGGGAGGGTCAGAGGGAGAAGCAGACTCCCCGCTGAGCAGGGAGCCCAATGCGGACTCAATCCCAGGATCCTGGGGTCATGACCTGAGCCGAAGGCAGTTGCTTAACCAACTGAGCCACCGAGACGCCCCAGAAATACAAATGATTTTTGGTTATTGATCTTGTATTCCGCAACCTTGCTAAACTAATTTATTAGTACTGGAAGATTTTTGGAGATCCCACCTGATTTTCTACATAAATAATCATGTCTGAAATAAAGATAGTTTTACTTCTTTCCATCTGTATGTTCTTTATTTCTTCTTGTCTTACTGCATTGCCCATAACCTCCAATTCAATGTTGGATAAAAGATCCTTTTCTTGTTCTTCATCTTACAGGAAAGGGATCAATCTTTTATTATTATCATTCCTCTCATAGCCACACCCAATTCATGAATCTAAACCAATCCCCTCTTAATCCCACTCCAGCATAATTAATGTTGATTACTACAAGATGTGGTGGGCCAATCCCATTTTAGACATCCCCTTTATGAATTTATGCCAAAATCCTTTTAAGCCCTGTCCCATTCATAGATTTAAGCCAATTACCCTCTCTTAGGTTCACTCCATTCATGGATTTAAGCCAATCCCTGTTTTTTTTTTTTTTTTTTTAAAGATTTTATTTATTCATTTGACAGAGAGAGACACAGCGAGAGCAGGAACACAAGCAGGGGGAGTGGGAGAGGGAGAAGCAGGCCTCCCGCCGAGCAGGGAGCCCGATGCGGGACTCGATCCCAGGACCCTGGGATCATGACCTGAGCCGAAGGCAGACGCTTAACGACTGAGCCACCCAGGCGCCCAAGCCAATCCCTGTTTTAGCACTGCATTCCTGGATTTGAGTAGAACTCCCTCATAGCCACACCCCATAAAATTATTTAAATCAATGTCCTGGGGCACCTGGGTGGCTCGGTTGGTTAAGCAACTGCCTTCGGCTCAGGTCATGATCCTGGAGTCCCTGGATCGAGTCGCGCATGGGGCTCCCTGCTCGGCAGGGAGTCTGCTTCTCCCTCTGACCCTCCCCCCTCTCATGTGCTCGCTCTCTCTCATTCTCTCTCAAATAAATAAAATCTTTAAAAAAAATAAATCAATCACTGTCCTTCTTGACCCTGTCACATTGTGAGATTTAAGACCATCTCCACATTAATGTATTCTTTTTTAAATGTATTCTTATTATCTCCATTTTGGCCCCACACTCTTTGATTTAGGCTAATCTACCTCATAAATCCTACCTATTCACTGATTTGAGCCTCACTCCTTCTTTGCCAACTTCCTGGATCTAAGCTTTAAATAAAAGCCCCCCCTCCTTTATTTATTTATTTTTTTAAAAGATTTTATTTATTTATTTGACAGAGAGAGACACAGCGAGAGAGGGAACACAAGCAGGGGGAGTGGGAGGGGGAAAAGCAGGCTTCCCGCAGAGCGGGGAGCCCGATGCGGGGCTGGTTCCCAGGACCCTGGGATCATGACCTGAGCCAAAGGCAGACGCTTAACGACTGAGCCACCCAGGCGCCCCCCCTCCTTTAAATATTTCTGTCCTGGCGTGCCTGAGTGGCTCAGGTGGTTAAGTGTCCAACTCTTGATTTTTGGCTCAGGTCATGATCTCAGGGTCATGGGATTAAGCCCCGAGTTGGGATCCATGCTCAGAGCAGAGTCTGCTTGAGATTCTTTCTCTCCTTCTCCCTCTGCTCCTCCCTCTGCTCACAAGTGCTCTCTCAGATAAATAAATGAATCTTAAAAAAAAAATATTTCAGTCCTGCTTCATCCATGGATACAGAAACTCTCTACCCATTGAACAATAACACCCTATTCCCCTTCCCCCCAACTACTAGTAATCTCTATTCTACTTTCAGTTTCTATAAATTGGCCTACATCACGAAAGTGGAATCAAACACTATTTGCCTTTTTGTGATTGACTTATTTCACTCGACATAGTGTCCGCAAGGTTCATTCATGTTGTAGCATGTGCCAGAATTTCATTCCTTTTTAAGGCTGAATAATATTCTATTGTATGTTTATACTAGATTTTGCTTATCCATTCATCCCTTGATGTACATTTGGATTATTTCCATCTTTTGGCTATTGGGAATAGTACTGCTATGAACATTCGCATACAAGTATCTGTTTGATTCTCTGCTTTCAATTCTCTTGGGTATATATCTAGGCACGGAATTGCTGGATGGTATGGTAAGACTACATTTAACTTTTTGAGGAACCCCAAACAGTTTTCCACAGTGGCTGCACCATGTTACCTTCCCACTGCAATGCGCAAGAGTTCTAACTTGTCCCAATCCTAACCAGAACTTGTTCTTTACCATTTTCCTGATAGTAGCCACTCTAGTGGGTGGGAGGTGGTATCCTATTGAGGTTAGAGGGAGCTGATTCTCCCACCGTATACCAAAGATTCCATCCTTTCCATTTGATTCGTAGTGCCACCTCTACATTATGTCTCAGGTTCCTATATATACCTATCTAAAACCCCAAGTTCTCATTAATTAGTCTATAAGCCATGCCCAGTCCAACACTCTTTTTATTACTGTGTCTTTGTAGCATGTCAAATTTTGAAATCTGTGTGCTCCCTCTTTGTTTCTGAGGTTGACCGGGCCTATCCCACAACATTTGTGAGTCCCAGGGTGAGAACACAAATGGAGGCCCACATATTATAAGGCTGAAAGTCTAAAAGTAATAAATTGAGGTAACTATTAAACAAAATTGGATGTACCCTCCTACTTTGAGAAATACATTTCCAATACAAACCTATAAGAAAGGCACTCCCAGCCCTGACCACATTGTGTTGTCTATGTCTGTGTAGGAATCCAGTAGAGCCTCTTCCTCCAGAGAGGGTGCCTACTAATAGCAGAGCCCGGGGCTGTTTCAGCCCCATGGACCCAGCTGCCCCTGCATGGGGCTGAGCTCTGACTAGGTGTTAGAGAATGTCCACAGAATACATAAAGGAATGAGAATTCTACGGAGAACTGTGCTATAGAGGGTCTCAATTTTCCCCTACCCAACACCAAACTCAGGTTGGGACAGATGTGGGCAGCCAGACAAAGATCCCAGTACAGCCAGACAGAGGCTGAGAAAGGCCAGTGACCCCAGTGACCAGCACTACCCTGCAGGATTGGGGAAGTCCTCAAGGGAAGTTCAAGGGGACTGGACCCTGGAGGAGACAATGGGGAGGCTTCCCACTGAAGAAGAGGACATGGGAGCCTAGGGATCAGCCTTGGTTTTTCTCCTCAATTCAGTTCTCCTGAGAAGACTCAGGAAAATAAATCAGCCTAGACTCTTCCTCACAGACAGAAGCACGTTGGTTTACAATTCTACATAGCCCATCATCCATCTTCTGCATTTCTTTTCAGAAATAGATGAATGGAATATTGAAGCCTTAAAACTGGGTCTTGGTAACATGAAGTCCTGTTTCAGGTGGACAAAAGCCTGGGAAGGGCTCCTATACAGAGGACACAGCACAGGCAAAGGAAGGATGGTGGGAAAAACAGTGCACAAAATTTGGGGAACTATGACATCCCCAGGTGGTTGGCATAAGAACAGGGCAGAGCAGTGAATGAGGTCCAGTGTATTCCGCCCCCCACCCCCCCAAGACAAGGTCAGGTCAGAGGTGGGAGGGCCAAGAGATCCCAGGAGGAAGGGAAGCAGGGACCATTCACCCCCTCTCACTTAGGACAACACCCAGCCCCTGAAAGGTGGATGAGAGAGGCTGCCCGGCCCCCCAGAATGGACGTCAGGACACAGTGTGTCCACAGTGAAAGTGTCCACAGTGTCCATAGTGAAACAGTCACAGCCCCAGTGATTGTTGGGGGTAAGCCGCCTGAGGCCCGTGCTGTCGTTGGCTGGCTGTGGGGTCCCGGACAGGTAAGTGTCTGAGCCCCTGTGGCCCCAGTTTCTTCCTCTACAAAGTGGTGGTCACAGGCTGTCTCTCACTGCACCCCATTCCCCCTTCCACTACAGTAGCATTGTGCCCAAGGGCTCCCCCCCTCGGGACCTCTGTCTCCAGGCCACCCCCCACTTTCAATACCTAAGAGGGGCCTCATTTCTCCCCTCTCATTGGCTGGCGACCCCTCCCACCCAGGGGCCTTGAAAGCCTCCTGGAGTGCAGGCCCCTACCGCCCCTCCACTCTCCAGGGCACCTGCCCTTCCCGGCTTTTGGAGTCCCCCAGCCCTATCATGCTCAGGGCCCCAAACCTTCCCATGGCCCCCAAGGCTCCAAGCACCCCCCACCCCGCCCACAGCCGCCCAGCCCGACAGACTCTTCCATTTCCCAAGTAGAAAACATTCACTGCAAGTTTACTGAGTGCCCGCCCTACTATGAGCAAAGCTCGTTACAGGCTGCAGAATTCCCTGGTAAACGTGGGCTCCACTTCTGCACCCCCGTTCTTAGTTGTCAGAGCTCGGGCGGGGCCCTTAACTTCTCTGGGCCTCGACTTCCCCTTCTCGCTCGTGGACTAACAACCCCTCCTGGGTGGAAAAAGGAGCCCAGCCCAGGCTCCGGGGCGAACAGAGGCGGCGCCTGAGGCAGAGCGAGGCCAAGCGCTCGCGCTGGCTCCCACAGCCAGGCCTCCCTGCCGGCGGCCAGGTAGGTCAGCGCGCGGGTCGGGGCTCGGGGCACGGGACCGGCCGGCCGCAGCCGCATCCAGGCCCAGGCGGGTCGCCAGGTGAGCGCGCCCAGGAGCTCCAAACGCGTCGCTGGCGGCCTTGCGTCCACCCGGCGGACTTCGGGTCATGGAGCCGCGCGCGGGGGGCGCCACGGACCCTAGGGGGAGCAGAGGAGGTACGGGGGAGGGGGTGACTGGGCGCGTCCCTGCCACCCCTCGCCCCGTCTATCTGCTCCTCACCTTTTCCTTCCGACAGGTGGTAAACAAAGCAGCCCTGGCGCCCAAGTGGCGGGCGGGCGCCGGGCGGCCGGCGTTGGGCTCGAGGTCCCCGACCCTCACCTGCACCCGCACCCGCACCCGCACCGCGGGGCTGCGCACCAGACCCGGGGGCTCTCAGGAGTCTCCGGGGAGATGTGCCACAGGGCTCTGCCTTGGGGTCACTGGGGACACCTGTGGGCACTCAGGGTCTGTAGTGAATTGCGGGGGGGGGTGGCGGTTAGGCGGGGGGGCCTCTGGGTATAAATGGAGGGGCAACTGGAGCTCCGTGGGCCATCAAGGTTGCCTAGGATATCTGGAAGGGGAATCGGGGTTGCCGGCGCCACAGCGGGGGCAGACCGTCCTCTGTCGGGACATCTGGGGGAATCGGGGTCCCTCTCGCTACTGTGCGGGAAGAGTTTGGAATCTGGGGTTATGAAGGGGCAGTCGGAGACCTCCAGAGATAGTCCCAGGGTGCTGGGAAGTGTCCAGGAATACTTCGGTCAGATAGCTCTCTCCAGGGATATCGTGGGCGCAGGCGGGGGTCCACGGGCATACCCGCGATGGTCGGGGGTCGCGGGAGTTGGGAGGGGCAGTGGGAGACCTCCGGAACTATGGAGAGAGTGGCCGGGGGAGCTCCGAAGATCTTGAGGGGCATTCTAGGTTTCGGACGTCGGGGAGCGTGGGGGTTCGCCGAGGCTCGGGCGGGTGCTGACCTGTTCTTTCCACCCGCGCAGGCCGGGGCCTTCCCCTGCGGGCGGGCCCCAGAGCCCGGCAGCTCCTGGCGCGGCTGGACGCGCGCCCCCTGGCGGCCCGAGCTGCGGCCGACGTGGCGGCGCTGGTACGCAGGACGGGCGCCACATTGCGCCTGCGCCCCAACGCGGGTGCGTGTCGGGGGCGGAGCGGGGCCTCCCGGGGGGCGCGGTCTGAGTGGAGCCGGATTCCGAAGTGGCGGACCCGGGATTGTTAGTTACTCCCCTGGGTGGGGCTAATGGGTGTGACTGGCGGCGGGGCGGGGCTTGGAGGGAGCTTCGAGGGGGCGGAGCCTTGGCGTTATCCTAGACTATTCCTCCAGGAGGTGACCCTGGGAAAGTTATTGCGTTGGGTGAATGTTGCATGGCTAGTTGTGGGTGCAGGGCTGGATGGTTATCCCTGTCACTGGGGCTTCGCAAGGCATTTCTGAGGAGGTGGGGCCTGGAGAGTGTTGGGGGCGGGCAGTTGGCTGAGGGGCGGGCCTGGAAAAAAAAAAATCCACTCTAGGGGGTGGAGCCTACAAACGCCAGGGGGCGGGATCGAAATGTCAGATATGGGTTGAAGTTTAGAGGCCAGTTAGAGGGCGGAGCCTGAAAAGTTTAGGAGCCCAATCATGAATTTGCACACCACCACCCCCCCGCAGTGGGGGCCTAAGGATGTAATATGAGGAGCGAGATCTTCGCGTTCTTAGAGGACTATAGGATGGTCTGGAGGTGTATTCGAATAGCCGGGACTAGGATTAGTTAAGAAGGGGGCTTTGCAATTAATTCTTGGTTGGCTGTCCTGAGGACAAAAGACTCCACCTTGGGCCTATGGCTTTCTTTTTAACACTCCCAAGAATTCCAAAGGAATTATACCAAAATTCTGATGTGCTCCCAATAATAAAACAAAGGAGTACTCACCAAACAAACTAGTACTCACTAAGAGGAGTATGACCAAAAAAAAAAGTCTTAAACAGATCCTGAATTAAGTTGGAAAGCTGAACCGAAGGGAGGGAGTTCAGAATCCTAAAAGAGACTCACCAAACCGGGAAGTAGACCGTGACTCACAGAAGTGATTAGTGCAGGGGGCTCCGTGTGGGTACGTCACTTGATTCCCTGGATCATCATTCTTCGGGGGTCATCTCCTTTGGATCCCACTTCTGACTCCAAGGAATATTAACCTAAATAAAGAGGTAAACTTGGGGCACCTGGGTGGCTCAGTCAGTTAAGCGTCTGTCTTCCCCTCGGGTCATGATCCCAGAGTCCTGGGATCCAGCCCCGCATTGGGCTCACTGCTCAGCGGGAGTCAGCTTCTCCCTCTCCCTCTTCCTCTGTGTTCTCCCTCTCTCTCTCTCAAATAAATAAAATCTTTAAAAAAAAGAGGTAAACTGAGGCAAGCTCACAATGATGAGTTTATTTGGAAATAGAGGAATTGGAATTTGGGACTCATCTGTAGCTTGCTACAGTTTGGGTGTAAGAATGGCAATTTCTCTGATATTCCCAAATAAACTCATCTTTTTGAGCTTGCCTCAGTTTGGCCTCTTTATTTAGATTGACATTTATAAAAGCTGCTTTGTAGTCTTTATCTGCTGGGTATCTTTAAGGATGCCCAGGGCCTCTAAGCCTGGAAACATGGCCACGAGTTTGATTATTGTGCTTCCTGTTTTCAAGATCGCTCTCTGACCCATCATATTATTCTACTTTCCAAACATTTTGACTATGTCCCACTTTCATTTAAGTATATTTATAGCTTCACATTTAAAGTTTCTAGTATATGTGTTCCATCCAAGGAATGTGCTATAATTTATTCATCCCGTCCCCTTCTGTTGTTCATTTAAGTGGTCTTCAATGTTTTGCTACAATAAATAATACTATGATGAATCTCATATAAAAATCTTTTTGGGGGCACCTGGGTGGCTCAGTAGGTTAAGCAGCTGACTCGATTTCAGTTCAGGTCACGATCTGGGGTTCGGGGGATTGAGCCTAAAGTCGGACTCCCCAATTGTTGGGGAGTCTGCTTGAGATTCTATCTCTCCCTCTCCCTCTGCCCTTCCCCCGCCTCTCTAAAATAAATAAATCTTTTTTTTTTAATTTTATTTATTTGTCAGAGAGAGAGAGAGAGAGAGAGCACAAGCAGGGGGAGCGGCAGGCAGAGGGAGAAGCAGACTCAATCCCAGGACCCTGGGATCATGACCCGAGCCAAAGGCAGACACTTAACCGACTGAGCCACCCAGGCATCCCATAAATAAATAAATCTTAAAAAAAAAATCTTTTTGTGGGGCACCTGGCTGGCTCAGTCAGAGGAGCATGTGACTCCTCATCTCAGGGTGATGAGTTCGAGCCTCACATTGGGTGTAGAGATTTCTCTTTTTTTTAAGATTTTATTTTTTTATTTTTTAAAAAGATTTTATTTATCTGTTTGTTTGTTTAGAGAGTGCACAAGCTGGGGGAGGGGCTGAGGGAGAGGGAGAGAGAGAATCCCAAGCAGACTGCGCACTGGAGCGTGCAACCCATGCAGAGCTCGATCTCACAACCCTGAGATCACAACCTAAGCGAAAATCAAGAGCCAGATGCTCAACCAACTGAACCATTCAGGCGCCCCTAAAGATTTTATTTTTTTGAGTAATCTCTACACCCAACATGGGGCTCGAACTCACCACTCTGAGATCTAAGAGTCGCGTGCTCCACCAACTGAGCCAGCCAGGCGCCCCGAGTATAGAAATTTCTTAAATAAACTTAAAAAAAATCTTTTCACACATCTTTAATGATTTCCTTGGGATGAATTGTTTGCAGATATCTAATATTCTTTCTGGTGACTATTTAAGTATCAGTCTTCTGATTTACAAGCTCTTAATGATGTAGGCAGGCTGGGTCTGAGGACCCAGAGGGGGTCCCGCAGGACCAGCCAAGAGAGTCCTTGGCTTCATACAGGATAGAAATCAAATGTGAGCCAAGAGGAAGTAAGAGCAGAGTTTACTGAAGATATAGAGAGAGTGCAGATACAGTGTCTGGGAGACTCAGAAAGGAAAGGAAAGTGTCTTGTTTTTGCTTGGGTCTGGGGCTTTTATTGAGGATTGTGGTCTGATATAAGTGTCCTCTCAGGCACCCAGAAACTGGTCAGAACTAAAAGGGTCCAGGTGTCCTCCATAAGTCACTAATTCCTTGGAGTTAGGGAGTCTTGGCATCAAGATGTCTAGCTCTGGTGGTCTGGAATATACACATGATGGCCTCACCTAGTCATTTCTTAGAAGTTATCTATTGTAGGCTACCTGGGTGGCTCAGTCGTTAAGTGTCTGCCTTCGGCTCAGGTCATGATCCCAGGGTCCTGGGATCGAGTCCCGCGTCGGGCTCTCTGCTCAGCGGGAAGCCTGCTTCTCCCTCTCCCATTCTCCCTGCTTGTGTTTCCTCTCTCGTTGTGTCTCTCTCTGTCAAATAAATAAATAAAATCTTTTACAAAATAAAAAGTTATCTATTGTGCTGGAAGACTCCAAAGAAATCGTTAACTCCTTGATCCTTACAAAGAGAACATACATTATTTGTATTACAAGGAATATGTAAGGCAGGTGTGCTGGTCCTAGCAAGAATAGAAGCAGGAAAATGGGCAAAAAAGCAGCCCTTCATGGGGCCCCTTCATTTTCCCTATCTCTTTATGGTCCTACACAAGAGGAATCTGTCCCATTAATCTTTCAAAGCCTTAGAACCTCGCTCTCACAATATATTTAATGTTGGTAGTATAAGCAGAAATAGTTAGGGATCCCTGGGAAAAAAAAGATGAGGCATAGCTTTCATGACATGAGAAAAGTCACTTTAGGCCCCTGATCATCTTGTAATCTATGCCTGACCAGCACTACTTACCCAAAGCACATTTCTTGCAGAACTTCCTGAGATGCGTTGAAATTGCAGAATAGACCTCAGTAGATAATGATTTGAAGGAAACAAAAGAATGTGAGAACAAACAGACATTATCAGGCCAGGAGATAGCCTAAGCATATCAGGGACAATAAATCATGGTAAAACTCCCAGTGCTGATTCAAAAGTAAAGATTGACACTTGAGTCATCTTTGCAGGATTTAAGCCCCTTTGAGCATTCAAATACTGGACCATCTGGAGCCAGAGAATTGATGATGCTGACCCTTGCCAGCTCTTGTGTCTTCAATTAACTTAAGACCTGGGTTCAGTCCCCTTAAGATGACTTTTGCCCCAATTCCATGCTGAATTCCCTATTTTGCAAGCCCTTCCATGAATATATATGCACCTTTAGTTTAAAACTCACCCACTTTTTGTTGCTGAAGGAGACACTGCTTTGGGAAATATCTCCAGTATTCTCTTTCACTCGTGGCAGGTAAAACCTTATCTTTTCCTATTCTTTGCTTGGATGTGTCTTTTGGCTCCATATCCATCAAGAGGCGAACCCAGTTTTGGGTAACAGTAGGAACTACAGTTTACCCTTGAACAACATGGGTTTGAACTGCATGGGTCCATTTATACCAGGATTTTTCCCAATAAATACAGTATAGTACTATAAATGTATTTTCTCTTCCTCGTAATTTTCTTTTATTTATTTATTTGAGAGAGAGAGAGAACATGACAGGTTTGGGGGGCGAGGGAGAGGGAGAAGCAGACTCCCCGTTGAGCAGGGAGCCCAATGTGGGACTTGATCCCAGGACCCTGGGATCATGGCCTGAGCTGAAGGCAGACGCTCAACGAACTGAGCACCCAGGCACCCTCAGCTCATGTCTTGATCTCAGGGTTGTGAGTTCAGGCCCTACATTGGGCTCCACGCTGGGCGTGGAGCCTACTTAAAAACAAAACAACAGGGGCGCCTGGGTGGCTCAGATGGTTGGGCGTCTGCCTTCGGCTCAGGTCATGATTCCAGGGTCCTGGAATCGAGCCCCGCATTGGGCTCCTGGCTCAGCGGGGAGCCTGCTTCTCCCTCTCCCTCTGCCTCTCCACCTGCTCATGCTCTCTCTCTCTCTCTCTGTATCTCTGTGTCTCAAATGAATAAATAAAAAAAATCTTAAAAAAAAAACACAAACCAAAACAACAACAAAAAACCCCCCAAAACAAAAATAATACTACATGTAAGAAACAAAATATGTGTTAATCTGTTTATGTTATCATTAAAGTTTCCGGTCAATGGTAGGGTGTTAGTAGTTAAGTTTTGGGGAAGTCAAAAGTTACACGCAAATTTTCAACTGTGGGGGCAGTGGATTGGCCCCCCAACCCCTGCATTGTTCAAGGGTCAACTATATATATATATATATATATATATAAAATATCTGTTTAAGTGTTATTGTTCCCCACTGGACTATCAGCCTCTAGAAAGGAGGATGTCTATTTTAATAATATTTGAATCCAGAGCTTGTTGTGTATTAAATCTGGCATCGGTAGGCACCATTTAAATGTCTATTTGTTATTGTACACAACTGGCACTCACAGATTTTTTTCTTAATGATGTATTTTATCTACATTTCCCATACCAGTAGGGCACAGTAACGTGCACACAGTAGGTAATTAATAAATACTTGTTGACCTCCTATAGGAAGGAAGAACGAATCCACCTCTGCCACACCTACCTCACCCAAGAACTACATTTCCCTTTATGCTTGGCGCAACGCACTCCTATGAAGTGAAAAGAGCGACAATTACTTCCTAAGGCCCCTTTTTTCACCTTCGCCCGCCGATGCCGCAGTGTTCTATGGGAAAGGTAGTTCTAGCGCTCGTTGTCTGGCCCCGCTCAAACTGAACCCAAACTAAACTTCCCAGCAAGCAGCGCACTCGCCTGGGAAAGAGGGGCAAGATGGCGGATGCTGAAGAGGGTGCTTTGCGGCCGGTAGGAGCCTCCGCTGCCCCAATTTCGTTCAGCTTCAATCGCACATCTGCCCGGAGACGGCTCGCGGACGACGCGGGTGCGGCTCCAGAGGAGAAGGATTTCTTAAAGACCGTGGAAGGGAGGGAGCTGCAAAGGTGAAGCGCCGGGTCTTTCATCCCTTAGAATTCGGTTCGGTGGGTGCAAGCGGGAGGGTGGAATCTGAGTTGATTGTCTTGGTGGCGGTGGTCTGGAACGCCTGAAGCACAGCCTGGGAAAACTCGTGGAGGCGAGAAGGCGGGAGTGTGGAACAGGAGAGGTGGGGAAATTGGGCCTGACAGCCGTGGCGTTTGAGAAAAGAGGATGTATTCCTGAGAGGGTGTGTCTTTAGGACTTGAGGACCCTGACGTGTGTGCGTTCTGAGAGAAGGGAAGGAGTGATGACAGGACCCCTAGTGTCTCAGCTGAAGCGGTGGAGCTTCACTAGTATGGGGAACGGGGTGGAGTGGCAGATTCGGGTTGGGGGAGACCATCATCAGCTTAGTTCAGAAAGGAGAGTCAGAGGGAGAGGCTTCCAGAAGAAAATCAACCATCCAGGAGATTGATGTGAACCCTGGATCTGGGGAGAGTCTGGGCTGAAGATGGTGATTTGAGTCATTGTGAAGGCCATGGATGTGGGTCTTGGGATGAGCAGAGGGTCCAGGACTGAAGGCTGATTCCTCAAAGGCACTGACATTTAAGAGTTGGGGGTGAGGGAGAGAATCCAAAGAAAGCACCATTAGGGGCGCCTGGGTGGCTCAGTTGGTTAGACGTCTGCTTTCTGCTCAGGTCATGGTTCCAGGGTCCGGGGATCGAGCTCCACATCGGGCTCCCTGCTCGGCGGGAAGCCTGCTTCTCCCTCTCCCACTCCTCCTACTTGTGTTCCCTCTCTCACTGTCTCTCTCTCAATTAAATAAATAAATAAAATCTTTAAAAACAAACAAACAAACAAAGCACCATTAGAGACCTGACAGGAGAGCAAAGGGTGTGGTCCATCTGGGGTGGGGGGTGAGTTTGGCCCTTTCGTTTTCGCTGAAGGGAGGAGTGTGGCTCAGAACCCACTGACCATGCTACTCTCCCAACTTCATGCCGCTGTGTCCACATCAGTGTGAAGCCCTCAGAAACCCCCAAGGAACTCGTCATCCCTTTGATCAAGAATGGCCATCGCAGGCAGCCACCGACCCAGGCCCCTGGGCCATCCACAAATATTGAGGCCTTGGTGGATGGGGTGCTGTCCCAGGCTGTGAAGGAGCTCATTGAGGGTGAGTGATCCCCTCTTCGCCTTGCCCCAGTGAAGGAAGAGGGGGAGGAAAATGGAAGGATAGGGTGGGACCTCATTGCTCCCTCCCATTCTTCCTTAGACTCCAAGAAGTCCCTGGAGGAGAGAGAGAATTCGGGTGTCGACCCCACGCTTGCTATCCCCATGATCCAGAAAGGATGCATCCCTAACGGGGAAGGGGCAGACAGCGAACCCCGGGCTGAGACAGTGAGCTGGCCCCTAACTCCTCCTACCCCAGCCTCCCTTTGCCCTGTCTGCTAGGCTTGCCTCTCTGCACACAGCAGGGAAAGTCTGTGTGTGTATTAGAGGCCTGCTGCCTATCCCTTTCTCCCTCTGTCCTTTTTTGGAAGCATTAACAAATGAATCCAGATGCTGAGGTGTGGAAAACACTTGCATTCTGGGATTATCTGAGTAAGATGAGGAGCTAAGGGAACAGGAAATGCAAAGATCCTGAGGGTAGACTCAGCCTGGAGTGTTTGAGGAACACCAAGGAGACCAGTGTAACTAGAGTGGAATGAGTGAAGAGGAGGAGGGGGAGACGAAGTCAGAAGTGGCAGGGGCTAAACTAAGCAGGGCCTTGTGGACCAGATGAGAGCCATGAGAGGGTTCTGAGCGGAGAGGGGTCAAGCCTTAAGATTTGACAGGATCTCTCTGGCTACTGTGAGCAGAACAGAGTAGTCAGCAAAGGCGGAAGCAAGGAGACCAGTAGCACAGGCTGGAAATGATGGCCACTCAGACCAGAGTGGTAGGAGTGAGGCCTGGAAGGACAGGTCGGGTTTAGTGAGTGAGGGAAGATCAGGGTGAGTACTAATGGCAGCAACAACCGGAGCAGTGGCACGGTGGCAGGGAGTCAGTGTGGTGTGGGTCCATCAGTGAAGCAACCTGCAGTGTGTCTAAAGTGAGTATAAAGAATTGAGGGGGGGATAAAAAGGAATCAAGGGAGTGAGGATGGGAAGTGATAGATAACAGGGGAAGTGAGGGATGTGTCTACAGAAGCAACCAAGTCTGTCTTTCATACCCACGGACCCCACTTTTCACCGCTTTATTCACAAATTTTTTAGCAATGCTTCTTTGGGGCCTAGTTCTCCTACCGCCCCAAGACCGTCTTCTCTTTCGACTGAACTGTTCTCGTTGGCCTTCAGCTGTCTTCTGGTTTCTTTCATCTTAAAAAAAGACCTTCACTTCACTTTCCATCCTGTTCCCACTTTGGCCTCATTTCTCTCATTTCCTCTCCTTCCCCAGCCTTCAGCATCTCAGTGGGTCACAGTTGCATCCATCCTTCCTCTCACTCAGCCTAAAAACCTTAGAGTCACTCTTGACTCCCCTCTTTGTTTCATACCCCTTATGCAGGCTTTCAGCAAAATCCTGTCATCTCCCTTTGCAGAATACATCCAGAATCTGACCACTTTTCACCAGTACCTACCTACCACTCTGGTCTGAGCCACCAGCATCTCTCATCTGGACTGTTGCAGGAACTTCCTCATGGGCCCCCTTTTGGTGGCCACCCTCCTGCAGCTCCAGCCCAGACCTCCTGATTCATCTCTCACTGCCCCTCTCTGCCTCCACATCTCTTTTTCAGTCAGGTTGACTTTCATGATGCTCTTCCCACATACCAAACTTGTCCTGCCTCAGGGCCTTTGCTCTTACTGTTCTCTCTGCTTGGACTACCCGTCCTTCTCACATCCTTATGGCTCCCTCTGTCATCTCTTTCTGGTCTCTGCTCAGATATCAACTCAGTGATATTCCCTTCTCCATCCCTCTGCATCCCCTCAATCTGCTTTATTTTTCTTCATATAACTTACCACTACCTGACATACCCTGTTTTATGTATTTTTTTTATTCTGTGTCTCTACAACTAGAATGTCAGCCCCACAGGGCAGGATCGGGGGGTTTTGTCTGTTTTGGTCACTGCTTTACCCTCATCAGCTAGGTCAGTACCTGGCACAGAATAGGTGCTTTATAATTATTTGTTGAAGGACAATGTGGAGGACTAAAGTGAGGGACAGCAAGAGGAAATCAAAACTAACCTTGAGCTTACTGGAAAAGAAGCACTGAGGGTCATCCGCTGGGTGTTAGTAAACGTGCTTCTGAGGGCCCACCATGGGCCCAGCCTGACCATCCTTTCTCTGCTGAACCTGTAGGTGCCAGAGGAAGCTGATTACGAGGCAGTCCCCGTAGAGGCCTATGGGCTGGCCATGTTACGAGGCATGGGCTGGAAACCTGGCGAGGGCATTGGCCGCACCTTCAATCAGTGAGTTCTGGGGTAGGGGCAGGGGGCAGCAGACAGGGCAGTGAACAAGACCCCCATGAGTTACCGCCCGTCCAGAACCATCCAGGCGGGGAGAAGGCATGTCACCACCCTAAGTAACTCAGTAAGCCTTCCACTACTGTTTCAGTTTCCTGTTTGCCCTTTGAAACTCTGTAACGGGATCCCGTTTATGTATAGGTTACCTTTCTGAGCATCACCTTCCTCATCTGCAAAATGGGGATGGTGATAATACTGATTTCCCAGGTCTGTTGCAGAATTACATGAAATTATGCACATAAAGCACTTATAGCAGGCCCTGGTCCCAAATAAACATAGACGAGACATTTGCTGTTATCACCCAGACTTAGGATCCCTTCTCCGTTTTCAACTCCAAAGAATTCTGAAAACCATTTTTTTCATAAACCACTTAGTAGCCAAACATGACCTGAATTGATGGAGAGCATATTATAGTTGATTTCTCCTGCTTGGTGTGAATATTTGTACGATTTCCCCTGTAGAAATATTAGGGTATTTGATTATAGGGATCTGCCTCAGATGCCACTGTAGATAATATGTAAAAGATGGTATATCCAGTGTGTTATTAGGTTGGACCAAATGAAATTGCTATTTCTATAGATCAAAAACAGTCCTAATGTGAGATCAGGAAGGATATTCTTGACATGTTGACAGGGTGGGATTTGGGTGGTGGTAGTGGGGACACTGAAGACTTGCACACACGCACACACACACACACACACACACACACACACACCCTCCCCGTATCCCTGGCCCAACAAGCTCGTATACTGTGCTCCCTGCAGAGTGGTGAAGCCCCGTGTCAACTTACTGAGGCCGAAGGGGTTAGGGCTGGGTGCCAACCTGAATGAGGTCCAGGCCCTGGTCTCCACTGGCCCCCACCACCAACCAAAGCCAGATGAGGAGCAAGAGAAGGATAAGGAAGACCAGCCTCGAGGACTGGTGCCTGGAGGGGCTGTGGTGGTTCTTTCCGGCCCTCACCGAGGCCTCTACGGGAAGGTAAGGAACCACCCTAGGCCTAGAGCCCAAGACAGGCAGCAGAGAAGATTGATGTGAGGGGTCAGAGGGAGGAGGAATTGATGGAAAGGCTGGATGGGAGTCCTTGTCTTTCAGGCCTGCCTGGCTTGCTGCCTCACTCAGTAACTCAGAACCACTTGCTGGGCCTTTCTGGGCCTCAGTTTCCAACTGAGAGAGAGAGAATGCCATATGCCACATGTTCCTGAGACTTAAATTCTTTAAAATATATCCAAGGCACACAGTCTGGTAGGGGAGACACATGGACCAGGCCCAGTCCCAGACCTTGGGCCAGTCTGGTGGGGGAGACACAGGGGTCAGGCCTATTGGAGGTAAGAGTGGATAGCTTGGTCCTAGGAATGTGGGTTTAGTCCTCTCAACCCCTGCCTAACTTCTTCCCCCCAACACTTCAGGTAGAAGGCCTCGATCCTGACAATGTTCGGGCCGTGGTTCGCCTGGCCGTGGGGAACCGCATGGTGACTGTTAGTGAGTACTGCCTGCGGCCTGTTTCCCAGCAGGAGTTTGACAAGAACTGCTTGGATCTCAGTGAGTGAGCCTCCTACCTTGCTGGGAGAGTTGGAGAAGCATTCCAGGGGGGGCAGTAGAGCCTGTCTCGGGGGGCGAGGCTGGGGGGAGGGCGGGTGTCAGATCCGCAGAGGGGAGGGGCCGCGGTCTGCCTGGCAGGTGTGTCATCTGGTCAGAGGTCAGGGGGTGAGAGCGAAGATAAATGGTTTATTCAGTCTGAAGAAAAATTGATCTAGTTACCCTGGGGCTTTAGCCTCTTTCTGAGAGAGAAAAAACAGGTATAGAAACCTATGCCTATCCTCAGGAGGTCTGTCTGTTCAAGGTGATGAGCCTCTCTTCTTCTAGAGTGTGAGGGCACCTGGGACTAGGCCATGACCAAGGAGGAAGGCAATCCAGGCATGGCAGCAGGATGGGGGCAGTTTGGCAGATGGGAGATAGGTGCTGACAGAGCTCTCGGATTTCCCTAGCCCACACTAGGTGGTTGCCTCAGATCAGTACCATCAGCACATGCTGGAGTGGCTAAGGAAGGCATCCTGAAGGAAGCCGCAGCAGTTGAGGGGAAGGGGAGAGCATTCTAATGGCACCAGCAAAGTTGTGATGGTGGGAGGGGACACTGAGGCAGGTGGGAGGTGGCCCGAGGCCGAGGTGTAGCCTGCCGGGTCAGAGAATGGCACACTGAGGCTCCTTCCTGGTTCTCCACACACTCTTGCACAGGCCAGATGAGCAAAACTTCCCCAGGGCAACAGAACGGAACAGCCTCATCATGGAAGGCCCTCCCGGATCAGGACCTTCCCGGCCGGCAGGAGGACCCAGAGAGGAAGCGGAAACACCTTCCTGACCGGTGGGACCCTGGGCATCTGGGATAGGGGGAGAAAGCAAGGCTGTGGAAGCGTTCTAGCAGTCAGAGAAGGCTTCCGGGGCAAGGCAGGCACATAGAAGGAACTGGGGATGGCTTTCTGGGTGCGTGTCACAGCCGCAGAGGTGGGGGGACCGGAACGTGCGTCTGAGCAGCTAAGCCTCGCATTGGCCCCTTTCCACAGACAGGAGCCTGCAGCCAAGAGTGAGAAGGCCGGCCCCCGGAGCCAGCAGTGGTTGCACAGGGACCTGCGCGTGCGCTTTGTGGACAGGCAGCATAAGGGCGGCCAGTATTACAACACCAAGGTGGGAACCCTGCAACCTGGTGCCCCCTCCGCCCCCAGGGACTAGGCCCCCGTAACTCTAACATTCTCACACCCCCTGGCCCTCTACCCAGATGACGATTGAAGATGTCCTCAGCCCAGATACCTGTGTGTGTAGGACAGACGAAGGCCGGATCCTGGAAGGTGAGTGTGAGGGATGACCACTGGGTCGTCACCATCCCGGAGGCCGAGTGGGAAGGCTGTCTTCGACCAAGAGGCTGGCGTGGGCAAAGGCTGGGAGGTTGGGCAGAGTTCAGGTATTTTGCAAGGCCCAGAATCTTCTGACAGAACCTGAGGCGCTTCTGTGATGGTGATTATCTGAGCCCCTCTTTCCCCATGAGCGAGTACTGGCATAAAAATGAGCTCTTTCTCCCTCTGAGGACCGGGCCTCGTACGGATGTGTACGGAACTCCCCATGCAGGGCAGGCAGGTGACACGCCCATAGTAAACGGGATCAGTTGCCATCACCCACCATCTTTGTGCATAAGTGCTCCCTTTCTTATCGTTATTTCTAGGAACTGCTCCTTAGTTGTCCTTGCCTGTGAAGTGGGGTGCTGGGACCCCTACCTGTCAACAGGGTGCAGGGTGGCTCTGGGCAATACAGGAAAGGCCTTCTGACAGGACCCTGGGTGGGCTGGCCCTGGCCGAGGGCCTCACTCACTCCCCTTTCCTCATCTGCAGGCATAAAGGAAGGCATGCTGGAGACCCTGGTCCCCAAGGTCGAGGACCGGGTGATGGTGGTGCTGGGGCCACAGGCTGGAAGGGTGAGTCTCAGACCTGGGTGTGGGTGGGCAGGGGCCATGCAGGGGCCATGCAGGGGCTGTCCCAGCGTCCAGGTTGGCCTTGCTGACTCTACCCGCCACTGCTCCAGGTGGGCCACCTGCTGGGCCGGGACAGAGAACGGAGCCGGGCTCTGGTGCAGCTGCGGAGAGAGAATCAGCTGGTGGAGCTTCACTATGATGCTGTCTGCCAGTACGTGGGCCCCAGGGACTCTGATGAAGACTGACCCGCGGCCCCACTCCCACCCCCACCCCACCATCCCCGGCCTGCTGCCGGCTCTGTACAGTGTGAAAAGCCTGTCTTCGCAGAGGTGGGGAGGTCACCGTTCCGCCGTCTGCTTGCACTGCAGCTCCAGGACAAGGACAGGGACAGGGCACGAGATAGACGGACCAGAAGGGAGGCTCGAAACAAACTGAGTATTTTCCAGAAGTTAGTGTGTAATAAAAATCATTTCCCAAACTTAGTAGAATGATGAGATCATAAATGTGTGCTGAGCTGAGTGGAAGTGGGAACTGGGCTGACTGAGGTGGGAGCCACTCCGGGCTTCAGCCCCACGGCCCTGTAGGGGCTGACAGACAAGTCAAAGGATGCACCTGCTCACGAGCTCATTCTTGGAACACCGAAGCTATGAAGTGTGTCCCTTGAGCAGATACTACGGAGCCTGGAATGCCGCATCTCTGCACAACTTTCTGAGTGAGAATCCCAGCAGTGGCTCTGCTTTTACTCTTGGCCCAGATCAGATATCTTGCGCCAGTGACGAGAGTCCAGAGGAAAGGGAGGCTTCTACCCACAAATAGGATATGTTTGTGCTACCTCCCAGAGCGGCCAGTTAATTTCGGGGCCCCCATTTTAGGCCCCAAACTTTGGCTTGACGGTAAAAAAGTTTTGTGTGTCCCGGGTAGAATTTCTCTGATTCCTCCAGGTAACTGGACTCTCAGAAAGGTTATTGTCAGACAGTCCTTAAACTTTTTCCTATTTAACGGGCTGAGATAGAAAAGCAGCAAGGGAAGCCAGAGCTTTAGGCACAATTGCTTCTAAATTATCCCCAGTCACTAAGTTGTTGATGTAATAAATGATGTATGAGCTAGATCTGTACCCCCCAGTATAAACTCATGACGTGTCAGAACATGGCACAGCACTGGAGAATTTTTTTTTAAATAACTGAATTATCGCATTGAAATTCTTACAACTCTTTTTTTCTGATTAAATCTTTAAAAAAATGTTTTTAATTGTTGAAGTATAATTGATATACAATGTTATCTTAGTTTCAGGTGTACAGTATAGTGATTTGACAATTCTGTACGTGACGCCATGCCCACCATGCGAAGTGTACTCACCAGACAATGTTATTACGACGTTATTGACTCTCTTCTCTATGGTGTACCTTTCATCTCCCTGACTTACTTACTTAGTTTCTTATTTGTTTGTTTGTTTGTTTATTTATTTATTTGATAACTGGGAGTTTATACCTCTTAATCCCCTTCACCTATTTTGCCCATCCCCGTCCTCTTTGGCAAACATCCCCTGGAGCAGAATAATAAAGCTAAGCTGCTGTCCCTGCCAAGTAGAGGCAGACTGCTGTTTTGAGCCAAAATTGAGCCAATACAGAAAAACAGTGAGTTGGCCAATTCAGTGGCCATATGCCGAGTAAGGTAAGGGATGATCAGAAAACCTTCCAGTCTCATACCCCATTGTGAAGTACACTTGCAAAGACCAATTTTATGGATTTCCTGGTTTGTCATCCCTAATTAATTCCAGAACTCATCTGTTTTCAAGATTGGCCTAGCAGGGTGGTTAAGGCAGACAGCAAAGGACAAACCCCCACCCCCAGTTGCTCCAGTTCCTGAGTCGTAATGGTGATTGTCCACACTGCCCCCGGACTCCCTGGCTGGGTTATATTTTTCATGTTGTGGGGAAGGAATGTCACGCCTTCTCAAGGTTCCCAATCTAGCATGTCCAGTAGTCTAGTTCCCATGTTGTATGTGCTACATTCAGTCAAGAAGGCCTCCTCCTTTCTCCAAATCGTAGTAAATTCATCTTGGTAACACCCTTGAGAAGAGCTTAAAGCTTCCTGCAGGATGGCACCGGTCCCCTGTCTCTGCCCTGCAGTGTGGCATAACCTGGCAGTTTCAGACAATCCCTCTCCTCCCTGCGCCATGATACTTAAGATAGATCTTTCATCAGATTTCAGTTTCCTGGAGTTGACTGTCTTCTCCCGAGCCTGTCTTCAGAAACGGGGCCTGAAGTTCTTGAATACACCCCCGTGTCCAGAACGCATAGCCCTAGCAGAGCACCTGGTCCCCCAACAGACCATCGCGGCTTTTTGTGCTTCCCTGAGTGGATCCCTCCTGATCCCTCAGTTCCAGGACAGGCTTCTTACATCCCAGGAAGTGTGGACAGTATCAGGAGGCTTTCCCAGTCTGTCCCTTGTTCTTGCGCACAAGGAAAATTCTGTCTCGGCTCTCTGCCTGCTGCTTGCTGGCTGCCAAGATTGCCCCTTTGGCCACAGTTGCTGTGGCAACAGCTGCGAGCCTGTGAATTCTCTTCCCGCCACCCGCAAGCCAGGGACCGTGACACGTACAATTTGTTCAGGCTGGCTTCCTCCACGTCACGGGGAATGAACAAGATGTGGGTGAGAAAGCATCTGCCTCCCCTGCTAAGTCTCCAGAAATCTCCCTGGCAGGTTGCTGCCTCTGTTAGACGCTGTCCAGACACAGTCGTGAATTCGTGGCAGCAGACTCAAGAAGCAGCTTCTTTGCCTTTCAGAGAGGAGCCAATTATTTGGGCCCTTAGGACTTTTGCCTGGGGCTGAGCTTGGTGGCAGATAACGTGCAGTTAGATTCTCCTCTGATATTCTTTCCTCAGCCAGGGGCTCCTCTCCTCCGCTCCCAGGTTGGGGCCTCTTAACCTCCATGTTCTGGCACCATGCAGAATGATGAAGGACCCAATAAGGGTCCTTGGAAAGCTGCACAAGGAGCTGTGGGTCCTCACCAAGTGCCACTATTGCCCCAACCCATTCAACAGGCGTCTCTTGAGCCTTCACTGTATTCCAGGTACCATTCCGCATGCTAGGGATACAGAAGAGAGTAAATCATTCAACAAATGAGTCCCTACTATATGCCAGACATGATTCTAAATACTGGGGATACAGCCATGAACAAAACAGATGAAGATCATTGCCCTTGTGGAGCTGATGTTCCAGTGGGGCTGAGAGACAATAAGCAGTAAGTATAAGAGGTAAATGATTTAGTATGCTAGAAGGCGAGAGGAGCCATGGTGGAAAAAAGAACAGCAGGGTCAAAGGGATCCGGGGTGGGCAGAAGGCAGTACTTTTTTTTTTTTTAAGATTTTATATATTTGAGAGAGAGCGTGTGCGCACAAGCTGGGGGGAGGGGCAGAGGGAGAGGGAGAAGCAGGCTCTCCACTGAGCAGAGACTCGATGCGGGGCTCGATCCCAGGACCCTGGGATCATGACCTGAGCTGAAGGCAGACGCTTAAGCGACTGAACCACCCAGGCACCCCAAGCCTATTCTCTTTTAAAAACTGCTTGAAGAATATGAAATTTAAGGATACAACACCCCCTTTGTCTTTGCCATATCCTATTTATAGGTTGTTTTCAGAAAGCACTAATATGAAGATTCAGAATATCAACAGAAATGAATAAAACAAAATAACTTTTCATATTTGGGGCCTAAGAGATGACTTTTTATGCTCTGTCAGAAATATCACAAAGAGACATGCACACAGAAAGAGATGGTGGTGGCCCAGGAAGGCAGAAGAGGGGTTGTATTATTTCTAAAATAACATGTATACACCCATGAAAACATCATCACAATCATGATGGTGAGTATATTGTCACTCCCAAAAGTTTCCTCTGCCCCTTTATAATCCCTTCTTCCTGCCCCACCCCCATCCCCATGCACCCACTGATTTGCTTTCTGTCACTGTAATTTAGTTTGCATTTTCTAGAGTTTTCTATAAATGAATCATTGAGTATGTACTCTTTTCTGTCTGATAGACTCTGCAGAATTTTTGGAGATTCATCCATGTAGTTCCATGTATCAATAGGTCATTCCTGGGTTTTTTGGTAAGATAAAATCCACATACCATAGAATCCACCCCTTTCAAGTATACAATTCAATGGTTTTAGTATATTCACAAGGTTGTGCAACCATCACCACTATCTCATTCCAGAACATTTCATCACCCCTAAAAGAAACCCTGTACGGGGGGGGTGGGGGGGTGGAGGATGGGGTAACTGGGTGATGGGCACTGGGGAGGAGGGTGTGTGTTGTAATGAGCACTGGGTATTATATAAGACTGATGAATCACAGACCTGTACCCCAGAAACAAATAATACATTATATGTTAATAAAAAAATAAAAGAAACCCCGTACCAATTAATACTCACTCTCCATTTTTCCCTCCCCCCAGCCCCTGGCAACTACTAATCTATTTTCTGTCTCTATAGATTTGTCTCTTCTGGATATTTTATATAAATGAACCATACAATACGTGACCTTTTGTGTCTGGCTTCCTTCGCTCAACATAATGTTTTCAAGGTTGACACGTTATAGTAGGTATCAGTACTTCATTCCTTTTCATGGTATAATATTTCATTGTATTGATATACCACCTTTTGTTTATCTACTTATGTGTTGATGGAGATTAGCATACAAGTTTTTGAATGGACATATGTTTCGTTTTCTTGTGGGTCGACTTCTAGGGATGGAATGACTGGATCATATAATAAGTATATGTTTAATATTTTAAGAAACTGTCAATATCCCAGTGTCCAGCAGAGTATGTAGTATATAGTATGCTTTCATTGAGTAATTGTTGTATAAAGAATAACTGACTTTATGACCAAAAAATAGCCCTGTCAAACTGTCTCCCAAAGTGCTTGTACCATTTTACATTCCTGCCAGTAGTGTACGAGAGTTCCATTCCTCCACATCCTCATCAGTTTTTGGTATGGTTAGTCATCCAGATTCTATCCATTCCAATATTTGTTTTTGGTATTCATTGTGGTTCTAATTTTCATAACCCTAATAAGCAGTGATATTGAGCATCTTTTCATGTGTTTAATTGCCACCTGTGTATCTTCTTTGATGAAGAGTCTGGTAAAATTCTTTGCCTCTTTTTTAAAAATGGGCTATTTGTTTTATTGAGTTTTTAGAGTTCTTTATATATTGTGGATAGAGATACTTTATCAGACAGATGCTTTGCAAGTATTTTCTCCCAGTGTGTGACTTGTCTTTTCATTCCCTCAACAGTGTCTTTTGAAAAGCAGAAACGTTGGGGTGTGTGGGTGGCTCAGTCGGTTAAGTATCTGCCTTCAGCTCAGGTCGTGATCCCAGGGTCCTGGGATCGAGCCCCACGTTGGGGCTCCCTGCTCAGGGGGAGTCTGCTTCTCCCTCTCCCTCTGCCCCTTCCCCCGTCATGCTTGCTCTCTCTCTCTCTCTCTCTCAAATAAATAAATAAATATCTTTTTTTTTTTAATTTATTTTTTTAAAAGATTTTATTTATTTATTTGAGAGAGAGAGAATGGAAGAGAGAGAACGAGATGGGGGAGGGTCAGAGGGAGAAGCAGACTCCCTGCTGAGCAGGGAGCCTGATGCGGGACTCAATCCTGCAACTCCAGGATCATGACCTGAGCCGAAGGCAGTTGCTTAACCAACTGAGCCACCCAGGCGCCCAATAAATATCTTTTTAAAAAAGAAAAGCAGAAATGTTAAATTTTGATGAAGTCAAACATATTGATTTGTTCTTTTTGGATTGTCCTTTTGATGTCATATCAAAGAGATCTTGGCCTAATCCAAGGTCACAAAGGATTTCTAGAAGTCTCATGGTTTTAGATTATACATTTAGGACTATAGTTAATTTTGAATTAATTTTTGGGCATGGTGGGAGGTACAGATCCAGGCTCGTTCTTTTGCATATGGATATCAAACTGTTCTAGTACCATTTGTTGAAAAGACTATCCTTCCTCCACTGCATTGCTATAAACCTTTGTCAAAAATCAGTTATCCAGGGCGCCTGGGTGGCTCAGTCATTAAGCGTCTGCCTTCGGCTCAGGTCATGATCCCAGGGTCCTGGGATCGAGTCCCACATCAGACTCCCCACTCGGCGGGGAGTCTGCTTCTCCCTCTCCGTCTGCCTGCCACTCTGCCTACTTGTGCTCTCTCTATCTCTCTGTCAAATAAATAAAATCTTTAAAAAAAAAATGAGTTATCCAGGGTGCCTGGGTGGCTCAGTTGTTTAGGCGACTGCCTTTGACTCAGGTCATGATCCTGGAGTCCCAGGATCGAGCCCTGCATCGGGCTCCCTGCTCAGTGGGGAGTCTGCTTCTCCCTCTGACTCTCCCCCCCTCATGCTCTCTCTCTATCATTATCTCTCTCAATAAATAAATAAAAATCTTTAAAAATAAAATCAGTTATCCACCACAATGAAAAGAAAAAAATTAGTTGTCCATATATGTATCGATTTGTTTCTGTACTCTATAATGTTCTATTGATATATTTGTCTATCTGTATGTCAATCTTTTTTTTTTAAGATTTTATTTTTTTTTGTTTTTGTTTTAAAGATTTTATTTATTTATTTGACAGAGACACAGTGAGAGAGGGAACACAAGCAGGGGGAGTGGGAGAGGGAGAAGCAGGCTTCCCGCGGAGCAGGGAGCCCGATGTGGGGCTCGATCCCAGGACCCTGGGATCATGACCTGAGCCAAAGGCAGATGCTTAACGACTGAGCCACCCAGGCACCCCTCTGTATGTCAATCTTATACTGTATTGATTACTGTAGCTTTATAATGATTCTTGAGATCAGGTAGTGTTAGCCCTTCAACTTTGTTATTCTTTTGCAAAGTTGTTTTGGATATTTTATATTTCCATATGAATTTTAGGAACTATTTGTCAATTTCTACAACAAAAGAGCCTACTGGATTTGGATCAAATCTACAGGTCAATTTGGGAAGAATCAACATGTTAATAATATTTAGCCTTCTGACTCATGAACAAGGGTCATTTATATATGCCTTCTTTAATTTCTCTCAGCAGTTTTTGTAGTCTTCGATATATATGTCTAGCATATCTTTTGTCAGATTTATCCCTAAGTATTTCATATTTCTTTTTTTATATAAGTTAGTCTCTATGCCCAATGTGGGGCTTGAACTCACAACCCTGAGGTCAAGAGTCACATGCTCTACTGACTGAGCCAGCCTGGTGCTCCAGTATTTCATATTTCTTGATATTGTATGTATTATTTTTTATTTCAATTTACAGTTTATTGCTAATGTATAGAAATACAGTTGCTTTTTGTACATTGGTCTTATATCTTGTAACCTTGCTAAACATTAATTTTATTAGCTTTTTTATAGATTCCACTGGGTTTTCTACCAGATAATCATATTGTCTTCAAGTAAAGACACTTTTACTTCTTCCTTACCAATCTGGTTGCCTTGTTGTTTTTTCTTGCCTTGATGCACTCACTAGAATCTTTAGTACAATGTGAAATAGCAATAGTGAGAATAGATATCTGTTCCTGGTTTTAGGAAAAAAGCATTCAATCTTTCGCCATTAAGTATAATGTTAACTGTGGATTTTTTTTTTTCCTCTCCAACATACCTATCCTATTATAGGTATGTTATTTTATCCTACCTATAGGATAGGTATATTATCCTACCTATAGAATAGGTACATTATCCTACCTATCTCCAACATACCTATTATTTATAGGTAACCATAGGTTACCTATTAAACAACCATTTATTACCAAGCAGGCTCAACACATCTTAATCATAAGCTATAAACTTGGCAAAGTCCCAGCTTCCTGTCCTTCTAGGGACTCTTGTCATACCTTGAATCAAAGAGTTCCCTTGTGGCAAGTAAGACAATACTCCAGGGGCAGAGTTTATTATTATTTTTTTAAAGATTTTATTTATTCATTTGACACACAGAGAGAGTGCGCACCAGCAGGGGGAGCAGGAGGAGAGGGAGAAGCAGGCTCCCCGCTGAGCAGGGAGTCCAATGTGGGACTCGATGTAGGACTCGATCCCAGGACCCTGGGCTCATGACCTGAGCTGGAGGCAGACGCCTAACCAAGTGAGCCATCCAAGCGCCCCAGAGTTGTATTATTTTGTAGTATCAGACAACCAGTGATTCTCGAAATGTGGACCCCAAACCAGCAGCATCAGCATCATCTTGAAACAGTATAGAAATGCAAATTCTCAGGCAACCTTCTGGATATGAATTTGACATTCTGGGGGTAGAGACCAGCACTCTATTAAAATAAGCCCTTCAGAGAATTATAATATGAGCTCCAGTTAAGAAGTACTCTTCCGGGGGGCGCCTGGGTGGCTCAGTCATTAAGCGTCTGCCTTCGGCTCAGGTCATGATCCCAGGGTCCTGGGATCGAGCCCCCATTGGGCTGCCTGCTCATCGGGAACCCTGCTTCTCCCTCTCTCACTCCCCCTGCTTGTGTTCCCTCTCTCACTGTCTCTCTCTGTCAAATAAATAAATAAAATCTTTAAAAAAAAAAAGAAGAAGAAGAAGAAGTACTCTTCCAGGATGCCTGGGTGGCTCAGTTGGTTAAGCGTCTGCCTTCAGCTTGGGTCGTGATCCCAGGGTCCTAGGATCAAATCCCACGTTGGGCGCCCTGCTCAGCAGGGAGCCTGCTTCTCCCTCTGCCTGCTGTTCTCCCTGCTTGTGCTCTCTCTCTCTCTGACAAATAAATAAAATCTTGAAAAAAAAAAAGAAGTGCTCTCTAAAAACAAAACAAAAAATGGCAGAGGTAGGTCTGTTTCAGGGTCAAGGTTTGGGCAACACATCTGAGGCCAAAGTCCACAGTCACAACTAGATTCTCACGTCTATTAATGCAAGATAGAGAGGGCTTCAAAAATACTTTAGCCAGGGATGCCTGGGTGGCTCAGTCAGTTAAGCATCTGACTCTTGATTTCTGCTCAGGTCATGATCTCAGGGTCGTGAGATAGAGCTCCTCGTCAGGCCCCACATCAGAGTCTGCTTGAGATTCTCTTTTTCCCTCTCCCTCTGCCCTTAGCCCTGCTCGCGCATGCATGCACTCTCTCTCTCTAAAATAAATAAATAGGGTGCCTGGGTGGCTCAGTCAGTTGAGCGTCTGCCTTTGGCTCAGGTCATGGTCCTGGGGTCATGGGATCGAGCCCCGCATCGGGCTCCCTGCTCAGCGGAGCGTCTGCTTCTGCCTCTGCTCCTGCCTCTGCTCCTGCCTCTCCCTCTGCCACTCCCCCTGCTCACGCTCACTTGCGCTCTCTCTCTCAAATCAATAAAATCTTTAAATAAATAAATAAATAAATAAATAAATACAATCTTTTAAAAGAAATGTTAGGGGTGCCTGGGTGGCTCAGTTGGTTAAGCGTAGGACTCTTGGTTTCAGCTGGGGTCATGATCTCAGGGCTGTGAGAATGGCCCACTCAGTGGGGTGTCTTCTTGAGATTCTCTTTCCCCCCAAAATAAATAAAAATTTTAAAAAACTTTAGCCAATCCACATCTTTTTTTCTTTCAAGGAGCTTTTATTTTGTAAATTTTATTGTGGTAAGAATACAACTTGAGATCTACCCACTTTAAGTGTACAATACATAATTGTTGACTATAGGTACAATGTTGCATAGCAGATCTCTAGAACTTATTCATCTTAATCTAACTGAAATTCTATACCTGTTGATTAGTAACTCCCCATTTTCCCCTCCCTCTAACCTCTGGTAACCACCATTCCAGTCTTTGATTTTATGAATTTGACTATTTTACATACCTCATATAAGTGGAATCAGCATCTTTCCATGTCTGGCTTATTTCACTTAGCAAAATGTCTTCAAGTCCATACACATGGTTGTATATTGCAGTATTTCCTTCTTTTTAAAGGCTAAATAGGATTCCATTGTACATACATGCTGCATTTTCTTTATCCATTCATCTGTCTACCCAGATTTAGGTTGTTTCCACATGTTAGCTACTGTAAATAATGCTGCAAGAAACACGAGAGTGCTAATATCTCTTCAAGATCCTAATTTCAATTTCTTTGGATAAATACCCAGTAGCGCAATTGCTGGATCATATGGTAGTTCTACTGTTAATTTTTTGAGGAACCTCCATATTGTTTTGCAGAGTGGCTGCACCAGCTTGCATTCCCACCAACAGTGCACGAGGGTTCCCCTTTTTCCACATCCTCGCCAACACCTGTTGTTTCTTGTGTTGTTGATTTTAGCCATTCTGACCAGTGTGAGGTGATACCTCAGTGTGGTTTTGATTTGCATTTCCTTGAAGATGAGTGGCAATGAGTACTTTTTCATACACCTGTTGCATAGATGCTCTCCATCAGGTTGAGGAAGTTCTTTTCTATTCCTACTTTCCTTAGTGTTTTATCAGGAAATCATGTTTAATTTTATCAACTTCTTTTTCTTTTTTTTTTTTTAAAGATTTTATTTATTTATTTGACAGAGAGAGACACAGCAAGAGAGGGAACACAAGCAGGGGGAGTGGGAGAGGGAGAAGCAGGCTTCCTGTGGAGCAGGGAGCCCAATGTGGGGCTCGATCCCAGGACCCCGGGATCATGACCTGAGCCGAAGGCAGATGCTTAATGACTGAGCCACCCAGGCACCCCTCAACTTCTTTTTCTGCATCTATTGAGATGATCATATGTTTTTTTTTTCTTTTGTTGTTTGTTAGTATGGGAAGTTACATTGATTTTTGAATGTTAAAGCAGCCCTGCATTGCTGGAATAAACTCCACTTGATTGTGATATATTATCTTTTTAATATATTGTTGGAATAAATTTGCTAAAATAATGTTTAGAATTTTTGCATCTGTGTTCATAAGGGATATTTGTCTTTAGTGTTCCTTTTCTGTAATGTCTTTATCTGGTTTTCGTATTGGAGTAATGCTGGTCCCATTGAATGGCTGGGAAGTATTCAAATTTTTGCAAGAGTTTGTGTAGAGTTGATATTATTTCTTCCCTAAAATGCTTGACAGAATTCACCAGTGACACCTTCTAGGCCTGGAGTTTTCTTTGTAGGAAGGATTTTAACTGTAAAGTCCATTTCTTTAATAGATATAGGGTTATTCAGGATATCTATTTCTTTTGTTTAATTGTGGCAAAATACACATAGCATAACATTTCCCATCTTGGCCATTTTTAAGTGTACAGTTCAGTGGCATTAAGTCCATTTACATTGTTGAGCAGCCATCATCACCATCCATCTCCAGAACTCTTTTCATCTTGCAAAATCGAAATTCTGTACCCATTAAACAGTTACTCCTCATTCTTTCCTCTTCCATCCCAATTATCTACGAGTTCTTGAGGGAGCTTTGGTAATTTGTATCTTTCAAGGAATTTGTATATTTTGATTAAGTTGTGGGATTTATTGGCATAAATTTTAAAAATATTCTATTTCTTTTCAGTAGGTAGCTGAGCGTGGGGCTTGAACTCACAACCCTGAGATCAAGATCTGAGCTGAGAACAAGAGTCTGACACTTAAATGACTGAGCCACCCAGGCGCCCCTAAAAATATTCTTTTATCCTCTTCAGTTTCTGTAGAACTTATAGTGATGTCACCTCTCATTCCTGTTACTGATAAGTGGTGTCTTCTCTCTTTTTTTTTCTTATAAGTCTTCATGTTTATCAATTTTATTGACCTCAACTAACCAGCTTTTGGTTTCATTAATTTTCTCGATTGTTTTCCTGTTTTCTACTTCCATTCATTT
The DNA here is from genome assembly GCF_964656455.1 of Halichoerus grypus. Taxonomy (NCBI): domain Eukaryota; kingdom Metazoa; phylum Chordata; class Mammalia; order Carnivora; family Phocidae; genus Halichoerus; species Halichoerus grypus. The sequence goes on from NC_135727.1 coordinate 90,338,728, forward strand.
CCACTTTGATCTTTATTATTTCCTTTCTTTTTTTTTAAGATTTTATTTATTTATTTGACAGAGAGAGACACAGCGAGAGAGGGAACACAAGCAGGGGGAGTGGCAGAGAGAGAAGCAGACTCCCCGCCGAGCAGGGAGCCCGACGCGGGACTGGATCCCAGGACCCTGGGATCATGACCTGAGCAGAAGCAGACGCCCAATGACTGAGCCACCCAGGTGCCCCTACTTCCTTTCTTCTGCTTACCTTACGTTTACTTTATTCTACTTTTCCTGGTTTCTTTTTTTTTTTTCTTTTCCTAGTTTCTTATGGTGGAAGCTGAGGTAATTGATTTTAGACCTTTCTTACTTAGTCCTTTCTTCTTTTCTAATATTGGCATTTAATACTATAAATTCACCTGCAAGTACTGCTTTAGCAGTATCCCACAAATACTAATATGTTGACTTTTCTGTTTCATTCAGTTCAAAATGTTTTTTTTTTTTTTGAGAGTGCGCGAGAGAGTACAGGAGCAGAGGCAGAGGGAGAAGAAGGGGGAGAAACAGACTCCCCTGCTGAGCAGAGAGCCCGACGTGGGGCTCAATCCCAGGACCCTGGGATCATGACCCGAGCCAAAGGCAGACGCTTAACAACTGAGCCACCCAGGCGCCCCTAAAAATGTTTTCTGATACCAATTTTGATTTCTTCTTTGATCCATGAATTATTTTGAAGTGTGTTATTTAATTTCCAAATATTTAGCAATTTTCCAGGCAGCTTCCTGTTATGGATTTCTAATTCATTTCCACTGTGGTCAGAGAAAATACTTTGTATAACCTGAATCCTTTTGCAACTATTGAGACTAATTTTGGGGCCCCGGATAAAGTCTTTTTTTTTTTTTTAAGATTTTATTTATGTATTTGACAGAGAGAGACACAGCGAGAGAGGGAACACAAGCAGGGGGAGTGGGAGAGGGAGAAGCAGGCTTCCCGCCGAGCAGGGAGCCCAACGTGGGGCTCAATCCCAGGACCTTGGGATCATGACCTGAGCCGAAGGCAGACGCTTAACGACTGAGCCACCCAGGCGCCCCTAAAGTCTTTCTTGATAATGGAGGGGAACTGCTTCATGCTGGTGCCCTGACAGCTTTGCATATATCTGCATAGTTCATGTAGGCAAGGCTTAACCACAGCTGATCTGTCTAGGTCTTGGCAGAAGATGTGATTTCCCAGAATATTACAACATGGGAAACTTTTGAGGCGCTCCTACAAGGTCATTTCCCACCCATTTTTCTATCTTTGAGGGAAGCTGTCAGGAGGGTTTTTCATTGCCTTAAAAGTTTTGATGAGATGGAAGGCTTTCTGTCTCACCCTGACCCCTTAGAGTACAGCTGCAGGCTATGAAAGTGCTTAGCTGCAGCATGAAACCAGCTCCTCAGGTGCAGGGTGTTCCAATACTTGCATTGCAAATCATCTGGCCCCTTTTGTTTTGATGTCCTATGGGGCAAAAGATATGGGGAGCTGACATCTTTGCTACTCTCGTTTTTTGCTATCTATGTAAGTAATAAGCTGTCTGAATCTAGCAAAGGTTTGTTGTTTCTTGACTAGCCAAATATTTCAGCCTTGCTTGACCTATAAATGTTCTGTGTGCATTTGAAATGACTGTTTTCTGCTGTTGTTGGATGAATGTTTTATAAATATCAGGTCAAGTTGGTTGCTACTGTTGTTTTAAGTCTACTACATTCCTGCTGATTTCCTGCCTACGTTTTCTATGAATAACGTAGATAGGAATCAGGAAAACTGCAACTATAATTGTGAATTTGTCCATTTCTCTTTGCAGTTCTATCAATTATTGCTTCATGTATTTTGAAGCTCTGTTCTTATGTGTATAAATGTTTAAGATAAATGTTTATCCCTAGTAATAACCATTGCTCTGAAACCTACTTTGTCTGATACCAGTATAGCAGTCCCACCTTTTTAAAAAAAAACTAGTGTTAGGGGGCGCCTGGGTGGCTCAGTCGTTGGGCGTCTGCCTTCAGCTTGGGTCGTGATCCTGGGGTCCTGGGATCGAGCCCCACATCAGGCTCCCTGCTCGGCGGGAAGCCTGCTTCTCCCTCTCCCACTCCCCCTGCTTGTCTTCCCTCTCTCTCACTGTGTCTCTCTCTGTCAAATAAATAAAATCTTAAAAAAAACCCAAAAAACTAGTGTTAGCATGGTATATCTTTTTCCATCCTCTTTTTTTAAACCTATTTGTGCCTTTATATTTCAAGTGTGTTTCTTATAGGCAGCATTTAGTTGATTTTTATCCAATCTGACAATCTTTGTCTTTAACTGGGATATTTAGGTCATTTACCTTAATGTGATTAACGGAATAAGGTGATAATAAAGTTAGAGTGTATTATCTTGCTATTTTCTATTTGTTCCATTTCTTCTTTGTTCCTTTTTCTTACTTCTTTGCCTTACTTCTTCGCCTTCTTTTGGATTAATAAAAAAAATTTTTTTAAGATTATTTATTTATTTGACAGAGACACAGTGAGAGAGGGAACACAAGCAGGGGAAGTGGGAGAGGGAGAAGCAGGCCTCCTGCCGAGCAGGGAGCCCGATGCGGGGCTCCATCCCAGGACCCTGGGATCATGACCTGAGCTGAAGGCAGACGCTTAACGACTGAGCCACTCAGGCGCTCCTGGATTAATCAAATTTTTTAAATGATTTCTTTTTCTCTCCTGTGTTAGTTTGTTATCTATAACTCTTGGATTTGTTATTTTATTGGTTAATTTAGCATTTATAGTATACATCTTTAACTTAGAGTATACCTCTTTAACTGATATTATACTACTTCATGGATCATATAAGGACCTTCTAGTAATAAGGTTCCATTTGTTCCTTCCTGACCTTTATGCTGTTGATTTCTTTTTTAAAAAAAGATTTATCTATTCATTCAAGAGAGACAGAGAGCACAAGCAGGGGGAGGGGCAGAAGGAGAGGGAGAAGGAGAGAAGCAGACTCTGTGCTGAGGGCAGAGCCAGACACTGGGCTCGATGCCACAACCCATGAGATCACAACCTGAGCTGAAATCAAGAGTCAGACGCTCAACTGACTGAGCCGCCCGGGTGCCTCTATGCTGTTGTCTTCATGCATTTTACTTCTACATACGCTATAAATGCCACAAAACGTTGTTTTTTATTAGATCGTCAATTATCTTTTATTTATTTATTTATTTATTAAAGATTTTATTTATTTATTTGACACAGAGAGAGAGAGAGAGAACACGAGAGAGGGAACACAAGCAGGGGGAGTGGGAGAGGGAGAAGCAGGCTTCCCGCTGAGCAGGGAGTCCGATGCGGGGCTCGATCCCAGGACCCTGGGATCGTGACCTGAGCTGAAGGCAGACGCTTAACGACTGAGCCACCCAGGCGCCCCTAGATCGTCAATTATCTTTTAAAGAGATGTAAATAATAAGAAAAATATCTTATATATTTATCTATGTAGTTATCATGCCCAGTGCTCTTCATTTCATTGTGTAGATCCAAATTTCTACCAGTTATCATTTTCCTTCTGCCTGAAGGATGTTCTTTTACATTTCTTGTTTTGCTGTTCTAATGATGTTGAATTCTTTCAGTTTTTTCATGGCTAAAAATATCTTTATTTTTCCCATGTTTTTGCAAGACATTCTTGCTAGGTGTGGAATTCTAGGTTAACAATTTTTTTTAAAGATTTTATTTATTTATTTGAGAGAGAGAGAGCACGAGAAGGGGGGAGGGTCAGAGGGAGAAGCAGACTCCCTGCTGAGTGGGGAGCCTGATGCAGGACGGGACTCCAGGATTATGACCTGAGCGGAAGGCAGTCGCTTAACCAACTGAGCCACCCAGGCGCCCAACAATTTTTTTTTAATTTTAAGTAGACTCCACACCCAACATGGGGCTTGAACTCACAACCCTGAGATCAAGAATCACATGCTCCCCCGAATGAGCCAGCCAGCTACCCCAACAATTTCTTTTTCAGTATTTTAATATATCATCCCATGGTCTTCTGGCCTCCCTGGTTTCTGGTGACATCTCTTTAAATGTCTTGCAAAAACATGGGAAAAATAAAGATATTTTTAGCCATGACAAGCCTGAAAGAACTCAACATCATTAGAACAGCAAAACAAGAAATGTAAAAGAACATCCTTCAGGCAGAAGGAAAATGATACCTGGTAGAAATTTGGATCTACACAATGAAATGAAGAGCACTGGGCATGATAACTACATAGATAAATATATAAGATATTTTTCTTATTATTTACATTTCTTTAAAAGATAATTGATGATCTAGGGGCATCTGGGTGGCTCAGTCGTTAAGCATCTGCCTTCAGCTCAGGTCATGATCCCAGGGTCCTGGGATTGAGCCCCACATAGGGCTCAACAGTAAATCTTACTGAAGATCACTTGTATGTCCTGCTTTTAAGATTCTCTTCCTTGATGCTTTCAAAATCCTTTTTCTTTGTGTTTTGAAAGTTTGCTTATGATGTGTCTGGGTATGGATCTCTTTAAATTTATCCTACTTGGAGTTCTTTTTTTTTTTTTTTTAAAGATTTTATTTATTTATTTGAGAGAGAGAGAATGAGAGACAGAGAGCACGAGAGGGAAGAGGGTCAGAGGGAGAAGCAGACCCCCCGCTGAGCAGGGAGCCCGACGTGGGACTCGATCCCAGGACTCCAGGATCATGACCTGAGCCGAAGGCAGTTGCTTAACCAACTGAGCCACCCAGGCGCCCTACTTGGAGTTCTTTAGTTTCTTGGATGTATAGATTGTTTTTCATCAATTTGGAAAGTTTTTGGCCATTATTTCTTCTTCCCCTTTCTCTCTTCTCTTCTTCTGGGACTCCCATTATGCATTCATAGGTACATTTGATGGTGTCCCGCAGGCCTGTGAGGCACTATTAATTTTTCTTCATTCTTTTCTTTCTGTGTCTCAGACTGTATAGTCTCAGTTGATCGATGTCAAGTTCAATTATTCTTTCTTCTGCCAGCTCAAATCTTCCATTGAGCCATTCTAATGAATTTCCATTTCAGTTATTTCATATTTTCTTTTTCATGTGTATTATTTTAATATTCAGTTATTTTAACTCCTGAATTTCTGTCTCATTTTATTTTTTAAGATTTTGTTTCTTTATTTGACACAGAGAGAGAGAGAGAAAGAGAGAGAGAGAGAGCAACAGAGGAAGAGGGAGAAGCAGACTCCCCACTGAGCAGGGAGCCCGATGTGGGGCTCGATCCTAGGACCCTGGGATCATGACCTGAGCCGAAGACAGACACTTAACTGACTGAACCACCCAGGAGCCCCTCATTCTTTTTTATAATTTCTATCTCTTTACCAGTATTCTCTATTTGGTAAGACACTGTGTTAAACTTCCCTTTAGTTCTTTAGACATGGTTTCCTTTAGTTCCTTGAGCATATTTATACTAGTGATTAAAAATCTTTGTCTAGTACAATCCAATATCTGGGCTTCCTCGGGGACACTTTCTTTTACTGCTTTTTCCCCCCTATGTGTGGTCCATACTTTCTAGTTTCTTTGCAATTTTTAAATCTGGGCATTTAAAATAATGTGGCACTCTGGAATTCCGATTCTTTCCTCCTTAGGCTTTGTTGTGGCTGCCATTTGTTGGTTTTGTTTCTGCTGTTCATTTAGTGACTTTTATGAAGGACTTCTGTAAAGTCTCTATTCTTTGTTGTATGTGGTCATCAAAGTCTCTGCTTCATTAGCTTAGTGGTCAGTTAATGGTTAGACAGAGAGTTCCTTAAATGCCTTGAGCCAATCAGTCTTCAACCTTTCCCTAGGGTTTCTCTGTGTGTGTGTGTGTGTGTGTGTGTGTGTGTGTGTGTTGGAACATGCCTTGAACACTCCAGCAGGTAGTTTACAACTCTACCTTGCACAGAGCATAAAGGTCACCTAGAGTTGAGAGCTTAGGGCCTTCTCTGTTCTTGTCTGGACATGCACACAGCCCTGTGCATCCACATGTATGTGGCCTTCCAGATTCCCAAGAATATGTTGGGGCTTTTCAAAACCCCCTGTGGACATCTCATTACCCAGCTTTTCCTTTCATGTTTTTTGATCAACTATGTTTTTGTTCCAACTGTTATCACCACCTCAAGCATCTATGATGTTAAACAATTGCCACCAATTGTTTTTGAAAAGGCTATTTGAACTGAGAAAGTTCTGAGTCAGATCAAATACAGACAAGCCCTGTAAGTGGGAGTTTCCAGGGAACTGCCATAAAAGTAAAAAATGACAATTCTCTGGGCCTCACACCCATTGGAATGGCTACTATTTAAGAAAAAATAACAAGTGTTTGTGCAGATGTGGAGAAATTAGAACAATTGAGCACTATTGGTAGGAATATTAAGTGGTATGCTGCTATGGAAAACAGTATGGTAGCTCCCCAAGTAACGAAAAACAGAATTACTATATGATCCAGCTATCCCACTTCTGGATATATATCCAAAAGAATTTGAAAGCATGGTATTGAAGAGATTTTGCACAGCCATGTTTATAGCGCTGTTATTCATGTAAGCCAAAAGATGGAAGCAATCCAAGTGTCCACTGATCAATGAATTGATAAGCAAAATGTGGTACACACACACACACACACACACACACACTGGAATATTATTTAGCCTTAAAAAGGAAGGAAGTTGGGGCGCCTGGGTGGCTCAGTCGTTAAGTGTCTGCCTTCGGCTCAGGTCATGATCCCAAGGTCCTGGGATCGAGCCCCGCATCGGGCTCCCTGCTCCGTGGGAAGCCTGCTTCTCCCTCTCCCACTCCCCCTGCTTGTGTTCCGTCTCTCGCTCTCTCTCTGTCAAATAAATAAATAAAATCTTAAAAAAAAAAAAAAGGAAGGAAGTTCTGGCATATGCTACGGCATAGATGAACCTTGAAGACACGATGCTAACCGAAATAAGTCAATCATGAAAAGACAAATATTGTGTGATTCCACTTATATGAGAGTAGTTAAATTCATAGAAACAGAAAGTCAAATGGTTTCCGGGGGCTGGGAGGAGGGGGGAATGGGGACTTGTTGTTTAATGGGTATAGAGTTTCAGTTTTGCAAAATGAAAAAGTTCTGGAGATCTGTTTCCTAACAACGAGAAAATACTAAACACTACTGAAGTGTACACTTAAAAATGCTTAAGATGGTAAATTTACATTATGTGTATTTTACAATTAAAAGTACATGAACACTTACTATGTGCCTGGCATCTGCGTATAGTGGGTGCTCCTCATCTTTCCCTCTCGGCAACATTTGGCAGCTGATATGTCGTCAGCTTCTTTAAGTGCTTTTTCACTTGACTTCCAGGAATCCCTTCTTGGTTCTGTTCCTGTCTCACGGGCTGCTCCTACTCAGTCTTTTGTGGGCTCCTCCTCACTCTCCTGATTTCTGTACCTTGGGAATGCGTCAGGGCTTAGGACTCTGACCTCATCTGCCCTTACTTCCTAGGAATGAACAGTGATATTCTGGCGGCTCCTAAATGTGTACCTCCAGCCTGTACCTCTGTCCTGATCTTCAGTCATCTCTAACCACCTCCACAACATCTCTACATGATATCTCATAAGCGTTTCAGACTCCAGAAAAACAAAAACAAACTCCTAATTTCCCTTCTCAAATCCGCTTCTCCAGCTGACTCCCAGGTGAATGAAAACCTTTTGAATCATTCTTAACTCCTATCTTTCTCACACCCTATATCCAGTCCATCAACATGTCCCTTCAGCTCTACCTTCAAAATAATTCCAGAATGCATCTTATCTCTTCCCCTGCCCAGTGTCCACGCCACCAAAAACTACTGTCTGATTTACTGCAATAGCCTCCTAACTGCCCTCCTTGCTTCCCTTCTCCCTGCTCCCCCTTAGTCTTCACATAACAGCCAGTGCTCTTTTGAAAAGGCAAGTGGGGTCATGTCTCTGTCCTCTCCTCCAAACTCCCCAGTGGCTCCTTATCTCACTCAGAACAGGAGTCAAAGCCTTTATTTTTTTAAAATATTTTATTTATTTATTTGACAGAGACACAGCGAGAGAGGGAACACAAGCAGGGGGAGTGGGAGAGGGAGAAGCAGGCTTCCTGCAGGGCAGGGAGCCTGATGTGGGGCTCGATCCCAGGACCCTGAGATCCTGACCTGAGCCGAAGGCAGACGCTCAACGGCTGAGCCACCCAGGTGCCCCTATTTTTTTTTTTTAAGATTTTATTTATTTGACAGAGAGAGACACAGCGAGAGAGGGAACACAAGCAGGGGGAGCGGGAGAGGGAGAAGCAGGCTTCCCACTGAGCAGGGAGCCCGATGCGGGGCTCGATCCCAGGACCCCAGGATCATGACCTGAGCCGAAGGCAGACGCTTAACGACTGAGCCACCCAGGCACCACGAAGCCTTTATTTTATTTTTTTTTAAATTTTGACCTACAAGGTCCTGCATGATCTGCTTCTGACCCGGTAACTCTGTGACCTCACCTCTCAAGCCCAATCCTTGCTGTTCCTTTTGCCTGCACTGGTCTTCCCCCAAATTTCCATATGACTCATTCCCTCTCTACCTTCAGGTCTCTGCTCAGAAGTCTCCTTATCACAAAAACCTATCTGACCATGCCAAATAAACTAGCACGCCGACCTCTACTCCAGCTCTTCCTATCTCCTAATCCTTTTTCCCTCTAGAGTGCAGTTACGTATATGTTCATCAGCTTTCTCCTTAGAGGACAAAGATACTGTTCTTTTTTTTTTTTTTTTAAGAGTTTATTTATTTTTTGACAGAGAGAGACACAGCGAGAGAGGGAACACAAGCAGGGAGAGTGGGAGAGGGAGAAGCAGGCTCCCGGCCGAGCAGGGAGCCCGATGCGGGGCTCGATCCCAGGACCCTGGGACCATGACCTGAGCCGAAGGCAGACACTTAATGACTGAGCCACCCAGGCGCCCCAAACTTCAAGATCCATGCTTTGAAAAAGATTTTGACTGAGATGTAAATACTTATAACTCATTCCCACAAATCTGGAATGCCTAAACATTCATCCAAGTTTGGATTTCTTCAACAGGTTACTCGGTCATTGAAACTTGGTCCGTTTGATCGTGAAACCCTTCCTCATAACAACTTTGTATGACAGGAATGTGCATCATTCTTCATTCTCTGGTGACTGTCTTATTAACATTCAGCATTAAGTAAACAAACAGACCACTGGTTTGAAAAGCAAACTGAAGAGGATTTAAACACTTAGGAACCCATCTTCATTCAAATAAGATGTAAAGCCCTATTTGCTCCAGTATAAAGGTGAGGTAAAACATTCATTGTGGAGGTGAGGATGGGTTGTTACCTCTATAACCAGAAGTTTTAACAGCTTTGATTAATAGTTCTGTGGTCTGGGATCTCTGGTGGAGGTCTTTGAGAATCTTTCAAGGTGCCTGGAGGTCAGAAGTATTTTCATGATACTAAGACATTATTTTTCACACTCATTCTCTCACAAATGCGTAGTAGAGTTTTCCAGAGGACATCAAATATGTTGGTATCACAAGCGATTGAACTCAGGAGCATATATGAGAATCTAGCTGTTTTCTATTAAACCAAACATTAAAGAGATTTGCAGAAATATAAAACAATGCCACTCTTCTCACTAAATATTTTTTTTTTGTTTTAGAAAAATGCTATTTATGTTAACATGTGATTTTTAAAAAGGATGACAATTCGGGGCGCCTGGGTGGCTCAGTCGGTTAAGCCTCTGCCTTCAGCTCAGGTCATGATTCTGGGGTCCTGGGATCAAGGCCAGCAGTGTCAGGCTCCCTGCTCAGTGGGGAGTCTGCTTCTCCCTCTCCCTCTGCCTGCCACTCCCCCTGCTTGTGCTCTCTGTCAAATAAATAAAATCTTAAAAAATAAAGGGATGACAGTTCTTTTGGAATGTAGCTTTTGGGGGAGCTCCAAGCCCATTTTCCTCCCTCCATCCTGTTAGGCTGCTGGTTTTCATTGGTATGATGGAGCTGGGTAGAGGGGGACAGGAATGAAGCCATTAAAATGCCACAAAGCTCATTCTTACCAAGATTCAGGCACTTTTCTTGAATAAATGCTCCTCAGATTGTTTCAAGCATTTGGCTAATGTCTACAACTCCCAGAAAGTTAATTTGGACCTTTTTTTTGCTATTGTTGTTGGCCAGTGTTTTCATTACTTTTACAGAGGAATGGATTTGGGGGTTCCTTACTCTATCATTCAGAAAGTGCTATCCTCTTTTAAACATGTTGCCCTACTGTCTTGTTTGCATTGTTGCTAATGAGAAATCTGATGTCATTCTTCTCTTTTTCTCCCTTATGTAACACGTCTTATTTCTCTGGCTGCTTTTAGGATTTTCTCTGTTATCATTGGTTTGGAGTAATTTCATTACAATGTGCCTTTGTGTAGTATTTTCCATGTTTCTTGTAGTGGAGTTCATTGAACTTCTTGGATCTGTGGGTTTATGTTTTTCATTAAGTTTGGAAAGTTTTAGGACATTATTTCTTCACATATTTTTTGTCCCCCCACCTCACCTTTGGGGATTCTATTTCCCTGCATATAAGGCCATTTGAAATTGTCCCATAGCTCATTTATGCCCTCTTTATTTATTTATTTTGGATTCTTTATTTTTTTAAAGCTTTCATTTATTTATTTGAGAGAGAGCACAAGCAGGGGGAGCAGCAGGCAGAGGGAGAGGGAGAAGCAGGTTCCCCGCTGAGCAGGACCCCAGGATCATGACTCGAGCCAAAGGCAGACATGTAACCAACTGAGCCACCCAGGCACCCCTGGATTCTTTATTTTTCTTTTTCATTTTGTTAGTTTCTATTGCTATGACTTCAAGTCACCAATGGTTTTCTTCTGTGATGTCTAGTCATTAATCCTATTCAGTGTATTTTTCTGTAATTCACATACCACATATTTAATTTAAAGTGTACAATTCTTTCAGTATACTGTTGTGCAACCATTACCATAATCAGTTTTAGAACATTTTCATCACCCCAAAAAGAAACCCCATACCCCTTAGCAATCACTGCCCTTTTCATCCCAATCAATGCCCCACCCCCACCCCCATGCCCCCTTCTCTGCTTCCATCAGCCCTAGGCAACCACTGATCTACTTTCTGTCTGTGGACTTGCCTATTCTGGATATTTCGTAAATGGAATCATACAATATATGGTCCTTTGTTCACTGGCTTCTTTCACTTAGCAAACTATTTTCAAGGTTCTTCCATGTTGCGGTATGTACCTCCTGCTTCTTTTTAGGCCTGGTCATGTCTGTTTGGAAAACAGACATTGTAAATTTTACTTTTTTAGGTGTTGGATTATTATTTTTTTTAAAGATTTCACTTATTTGAGTGAGAGAGAGCAGAGAGCACAAGCAAGGAGGGGGGACGGGCAGAGGGAGAGGGAGAGGCAGACTCCCCGATGAGCAGGGAGCTTGACCCCAGGACCCCGGGATCATGACCTGAGCCTAAGGCAGTCACTCAACCAACTGAGCCACCCAGGCGCCCCGAGAGATTTGTTTGGATGTGTTAAGTCTGAGATACTTTATGAGACATCCACAGGAAGATGTCAAACAGACCATAATGTATATAAGTCAGGTGTTCAGGAAGGAGGTCTAGGCTAGATGCCTAAATTAGTGGGTCTCCCAAATATTTGCAATAATTAAGGCTACGAGACAAGATGAAGTCACTTAGGGAGAGCATATTGCCTACAAAAGCAAGGGGGGCAGAGTCATACCCAAGGATACTCTAATATTTGGGAATCGGCTAAAGGTGGAAGAGTAGCCAGAAATGTAGGAGAAAACCAAGTGAGAGTAAGAAACCGTGGAATGCTTTGGGCAGTCACAGGAGAGGGTGATTGCCGGTAGGGAAGGGACTGCTGGTTTGGCAAGATTCTTATTCCCGGGTGATCTGGGTAAGAGCAGTCTCAGAGACATGGGAGTGGCAGAAACCAAACTGAATTAAGTTAAATATCGTCTGGGACATGAGGAAGTAGGACTGAACAAAGGCAGAAAATTGGCTTTGCCAAGGACCACAGCAATGGAGTCACGCCTGGGGCAGGATATGGAGTCCAAATTCACAATATGTTGACAACATCGTACATGAAACCACCTAGATGGCCACCAGTAAGAGAACAGTTGAACAGTGCTATATTTATTCCACGGAATGCCATGAATCAGTTAAAAAGTCGTTATTAAAACAGATATCCAGGGCGCCTGGGTGGCTTGGTTGGTTAAGCAACTGCCTTCGGCTCAGGTCATGATCTCGGGGTCCTGGGATCGAGTCCCACATTGGGCTCCCCCTGCTCTGTGGGGAACCTGCTTCTCCCTCTCCCTCTGCCTGCCACTCCCCCTGCTTGTGCTCTATCAAATAAAATCTTTAAAAAAATGATATCCATTATATATTCATAGAAATTTTAAAAAGCATCAGAGCAATACTTGAGAAAAAGTAAAGCATGGGTAGACGGTATCAATGTCAATACCCTGACTGTAATATTTTACTATCATTTTACATGTTACCTTTGGGGGAAACCCTTAAAAGTACATCTGATTTCTCTGTATTATTTGTCAAAACTGCGTGGGAATCCAGTTACCTCAAAAGTTAAAAATTGAATTAAAAAACTATTTCCAGTATGCACATCATTGGGCTTTTTTCCCACAGGAAGCATTGATACGTCTCAGCATTAAAACCTCTCATTTTTCATTTTGTAAACAAAACCAAGCAAGGAGGGGGAGGGGCTGGCTTCCCTTGGGCAAGGGGAGTTTCAGCTTTCAAGGTCTCCGGGTCCGCGCCCGCCTCCGCCCCGCCCCCCCTCGCCCCTAGAAATCTGGGAGGACTAGTATTTCCAACAAGAAAGGCCACTCTAGCCCACCTCGGAGGCCCAAGTCTTGTTAGCCCAGAAAGTCAACGCCTCTCGTTCTCCGAGCAGGAGCGAGCTGGGGAATGCTCGGCCCTCTTCCGCTCAGCGACGGCAAATCTCTCTCGCCCACCCCCCTCGGCTCCCTCAGACAGTCAGGGCCTCGCACAGCCTCTTCTGGGGATGCACCTATGGCTCGCGTTGCTCCAAAGACCTGGAAGCTGGGTGAGCACAGCTGCGGCCGCGTTTTCCGGCCGGGATGAGTCACTTCCGGTCACAGACTCCCTCCCCCCGGAAGTGAGACCTGATGTAAACACCGGAGCCGGGCATCAGGGCCCGAGAGGTCAGAAAACCGGGCCGCGGGCGGCGCCGACAGCAGGGGTAGGGATCGGGAACGCGAGGCGGTCAGGTCAGTGCAGGCAGCGGGGAACTGGGGCATGATACCAGAGTTGGTTGGAGTCTGGGGGAAGGGAGGGATAGGGGGTCCCTTGAACAGAGGTCTTGGTGGATGGGGGCGCGTCTCGGACAGGGAGCTTAAGTGGGTCCCGCGGTCGGAAGGAGTATGAGGGCGGTCTTGGACATGAGGAAGTGGAGCGCGGTGAAGCATTCGGGGGCAGGATTTTTGGGTGGCAGGGGTCTTTGGAATGGGGGTCCAAAAAGGGGTCTTGGAAGGTGGGGCTGTCCAAAGAATGAGTCTTTGGGGACTGAGGCGGTCCAGTGGAGGTGGTACAAAGGGGGTAAGGTAGGTTTGAGCTCTTGGAGGATGGGGAGGGGGTGTGCTTCGGCAAAGGTCTTGGGGAGATGGGGGTTTGAAGGGAGTATGGTGCTCTAGGACAGGAATCTGAGAGGGTCAGGCGTCTTGGTGGGGTTGAGTTGTTCCAGGTAGGGGTTTCGGGAGGTGTGTCCTGGGCAGGTCTTGATGGGGAAGGGGTGTCCTGGGGCAGGGTGTTTGGGGGAGAGGATAGAGAATCTGGAGGAGGAATGTAAAGGGGATGGGATTCCTGGGAGTAGGTTCAAGCCAGTCTATGTTGGAGTCAGAGACAGAAAAGCACATGGAAGGGGATGTCCCAGGGGTGGGCGATTTGGAGAGAGAGGGGAATCTGATGTAGGGTCTTTAGGGCATAAGAGGGTCTGGGGGAACATCCAGGCTGGCCCTGGTTGGGCAGAAGTTAGCATGGCATGAGGGGAGGGGTCCTCTGGAGCTAGGCATGGGATCCCCAAGGGGTTTGGAGAAGCCTGGGAGGAGGGAAGGTGTGAGAAGGCTCTGAGATGGTGGAATAAGTTGGGAGCCTCAGAAGGCTCATGAGGAGGGAAAGTCCTGTGGGTGGTGGACCAACCATGGCAGGTCTCAGGGCCAGGGTTAGGGAGGTGTGGGGTCCTAGCCCCTTTCCCTGTTTATTGACAGGTGGAGTTGGATGCTAGATCCAGGTGTGAAGATGAGAAGCGAGTGGGGGGGGGGGTGGTTCCAGGCCATGTGCGGCATTAGGGCCAGGATTGGCTGGGGGTGGGGAATAGATGTCACTAGGGTCCCCTCTATCCCATTACTTCCTGACATGCAGTGAGGGCCAGGGAGTAAGAAGGAGATGGGGAGTCCAACCAAGTCAGGGTAGGCCTGGAGCTGGGGTCAACCAAGTGTGGGAAGATGGAGAAGTTCCTGGCCATGCTCTTTGGGATCTTGGGAGCTTAGAGTGGAGATCCCAGAACTATCCCTCTTTTTTGTTGTCTTTGTAGTCCTGCTGGGGGCAGTAGGTAGCAGAGGAGGAGGAAGAAAAAACCAGTTGGGGACAGGAGTTCTAGGACTTGGAGGGCAAACCCCAGACTCTTCCCAACTCTACCCCCATTTGTGTCCAGGGAAGCAATCCTGGACCATGACTCAGCAGCCACTTCGAGGAGTGACCAGTCTGCGTTTCAACCAAGACCAAAGTGAGAGAGGCTTGCACCCTTGTGGATGGGAGAGAGGGAGGGAAAGAATGGCCAGAGGTGGGTGTTAAGCCCCTAGCTTCCAACTGGGCATCGTTTGAGGCAGCCCGAATTTCCCGCATCCCCCAGGCTGCTTCTGCTGCGCCATGGAGACTGGTGTGCGCATCTACAACGTGGAGCCGTTGATGGAGAAGGGGCATCTGGGTGAGCCATTGGCGGGGGAGGGGCAGTGGGCAGAAGGGACGGGCTGGGCATTGGCTCCCACCCCTACTGACACCCTGGTCCTTGTCCAGACCATGAGCAGGTGGGCAGCATGGGCCTGGTGGAAATGCTGCACCGCTCCAACCTGCTGGCCCTGGTGGGTGGTGGTAGCAGCCCCAAGTTCTCAGAGATCTCAGGTAAGTGCCCTCATCCCATCCCGCCCTCGGCCCAGAGTCCCCGGAATCCTGGCTTCCTCCAGGCACCCCAAGGCACTGGCCGATGAAGATGGTAGAGCCCCTCAGAGTCACACAGTGAGGCCTCCAGCTTGGAAGGCATGGATCTTACTGCTTGAGAAGCTGGGCGTTTTGCCTTTGCTTAACACTTACTGAGTTCCTCCTCTGTGCCTTGTCCTTACCGATGGAGCGCTTGCTGTGAGCCGCTACTGTTCTAAGCACTCTGCACATACTAACTCATTTAATCCTCATGGTGATACTACGTGGCAGGAAGTATTGTTATCCCCATTTTTACAGATGAAGAAACTGAGGTCCAGAGAGGTTAAGGGACTTTTCCAAATTCACACAACCAACGGGTTATACAATCTCGGAGTCATCTCCCGCAGTGTCCTCTTGCTTTGGGCCTAGGAGCCATCTTGTTCTGAGGCTGTTTGTTGATCCCCCTGGGACATGGCAAGAGAGGCCCTAGGCGAGTCACAGAGGTCTAGGACTCAGAAGCCTCCTAGGGGTACGGACCGGGAGCCTGGAGGCAGAGGTAGTTCCCGATGGGAAGTTACAGGCCTGGGTATGAGTCCCTGTCTGGTTGCTGATGGGCAGTGAAGTCCTCGGCCCAACACTCAACCCCCTCGAGCCTCGGTTTCTTCATCTGTAACTGAGTATAACAGTCTGAGAAACCTATTCTCTCAGGCATCACACCCACAAGTGCTCGTGCCGGATGAAGCTCACATTGGTGTTAGCAAAAGGTTAAGCAAGTGGGTTGAGGTCCCATGGGGAGTAGGGGTGGGTCTTGTATCACCAGGGCTGCCCCTCACCCTAAACCTTGGCCCCGACAACGCACCCACCTGCCCAGCAGTGCTGATCTGGGACGATGCCCGGGAGGGCAAGGACTCCAAGGACAAGCTGGTGCTGGAGTTCACCTTCACCAAGCCAGTGCTGGCTGTGCGCATGCGCCATGACAAGTGAGCCTGAGGAGGACGGGGGTGGGGGAGGTAGGAGGTCCCCACAGCAGGCAAGAGGGTTAGTCCTGGACTGGCATCCTGCCCTCCCCTCATGGACATCTTGCGTTGTATGATGCCCACAGAATTGTGATCGTGCTGAGGAACCGCATCTACGTGTACTCCTTCCCCGACAATCCCCGAAAGCTGTTCGAGTTTGACACTCGGGACAACCCCAAGGGTGAGAGGACCCAGATATGCAGGTGTGAGGGCAGGAGGCAGTGGACGGGGCAGAGGGGCAGAAGTGAGGGGAGGCAAGGGGCGCCCGGAGAAGCTGGGCAAGGGGCAGGCAGACAGTCCTTGTGCAGAGAGGCTCCTATTCCCAGCCTGTCCACCTTTCCGTGCCTTAGCCAGTTCTCTCTCCCCACCCCTGGGTGCCCCCAGAGAGCAGGGCAGAAACAGCCAGTAAGGACACGGGTGGCTGTGCCAGGGATCCTTGGGTCCTCCTGGGGCTGCCACAGCTGTGTTGGGAGGTGGAGAACCTGCCTCGCTGCTGGGGGGGGGGGGGGGCGCAGCGGACGGGAAGCCCCCTGAGGGTTCCGTGGGGGCCATACATCACGGAAGGTCAAAGTCGGGCCCTTACCCAGCTTCCGTCCTTGGGAGGCCCTGCCCGTCCCACTGCCTGGCCCCTGCCTCCCCTTCACCAGCCTCCCCCCTCCCCCGGCACTTTGTCCTCACACCCTAGGGCTTTGTGACCTCTGCCCCAGCCTGGAGAAACAGCTGCTGGTGTTCCCGGGACACAAGTGTGGGAGCCTGCAGCTTGTGGTGAGCTGTCCCGTGAGCAAGGGTGGGCGGGCGGGCTGCCTTTGCGGGCCCTTGGCCTCTGCCTGCCCAAACTGCCCCTTCAACTGCAGGACCTGGCGAGCACCAAGCCTGGCACCTCATCCGCCCCATTCACCATCAACGCCCATCAGAGCGACGTGGCCTGTGTGTCCCTGAACCAGCCGGGCACGGTGGTGGCCTCCGCCTCCCAGAAAGGCACCCTGATTCGCCTTTTTGACACACAGTCCAAGGAGAAACTGGTGGAGTTGCGCCGAGGCACTGACCCTGCCACCCTGTACTGGTGAGCGGAGGAGGGCGTGTGCGGTGGGCTGGTGACCCCCTGCCACCTGGCCTGTGGGCGTCACTGCCGCTGTGTCTTCCAGCATCAACTTCAGCCACGACTCCTCGTTCCTCTGCGCTTCCAGTGATAAGGGCACGGTCCATATCTTCGCTCTAAAGGACACCCGTCTCAACCGCCGCTCCGCGTGAGTACCCCCTGCCCGGCCCGGCCCTGCCCCCACCCCTGCCCGTGTCCCCCACCTGGGCTCAGCCAGTGCTGCCTGCAGGCTGGCTCGCGTGGGCAAGGTGGGGCCTATGATTGGGCAGTACGTGGACTCTCAGTGGAGCCTGGCGAGCTTCACCGTGCCTGCCGAGTCAGCCTGCATCTGCGCCTTCGGTCGCAATACGTCCAAGAACGTCAACTCCGTCATTGGTGAGTGGGAGTAGCTCTTGCCTGGGGGTGCTGCGTGGGAAAGTCCGCAGTTTGGACCTGCCGGAACTGTAGGGCCTGGGAAGCCTGAGAGAGAGAGTGGGCGGCTCAACTCCATCGCCGGAGGGAAGGCCTGGGGACAAAGGCCTAGACGTAGACCCTAGGCCATGGGACACCGGCGAGGAGAGGATTGGAGTGGCTGGCTTCGGCAGCTTTTTTTTTTTTTTTTTTTTTAAGATTTTATTTATTTATTTGAGACAGAATGAGAGAGAGAGAGAGCACATGAGAGGGGGGAGGGTCAGAGGGAGAAGCAGGCTCCCTGCCGAGCAGGGAGCCCGATGCGGGACTCGATCCCGGGACTCCAGGATCATGACCTGAGCCGAAGGCAGTCGCTTAACCAACTGAGCCACCCAGGGCCCCTGGCTTCGGCAGCTTTTAACCTTTTACCTGCCCTCCCCCTTCTTGCAGCCATCTGTGTAGATGGGACCTTCCACAAATACGTCTTCACTCCTGATGGAAACTGCAACAGAGAGGCTTTCGATGTGTACCTTGATATCTGTGACGACGATGACTTTTAAGGACACTGCGGGTTGTGCGAGGGACCTGCAGCGGTAGACGGCAAAGCCTTCCGGGGGTCAGGAGTGCGGTGGGAGCTACCAGGCAGCGAGCATTAATGGGGCCGGTGCCCACCTGGCCTGCAGCAGCGCAGTGCCGCAGCAGCTCACTTGTCCCCAAACACTTCTTGGTGACTGTGTGCCTGCAGGGCCAGGCCAGGAACCCAGGGAGGGAGGAGACCCCCTGGGACTCCCAGCCTGAAGACTGCTAGCGACCTAGAGGGAGTGCCCTAATTCAGCCTGTGGGGATTAAAAAACCTTCCCAGGAAGAGACCTCTCTAATGTGAATATGAATAAAAGGCCCTTGATAGTGTTTCTGGAGCTGGACCTGGGGGGGCACGGGTGGGGCCCGGAGGAGATGCCGCTGAAAAGGCCCTGCGGGAGTTTCCGAGTAGGTGTGGCCCTCTTGGACCCTGACTTGGAAGGAAGTGGGATCCTGCCCGAGTCCTTCTGACAGTCCCTATCTGTATGTCCCAGAATGTGTGTGTGTGCGTGTCCTAGGATGTCGGACCACTGTGTACTTGAGCCACCAGCACGGCTCAGAACAGCCCCTTGGGCGCCCCCAGCTGGGGATGGGTGGGAGCGCCTCGCCCGGCGGCGGCGACTTGATTTCCCGGCAGCCCCTGCTGCCTTACAGTTCCGGCGTGTTGCTGGCATTTCCGGTCACGTGCATTGCTACTGCGTAGTCCGCCTGGGTGGTTGAGATAGCAGCCGTTGGACCTAGACTCCATTTCCCGGTGTCCCTCGCGGTGGCGCGGGGTACAACGGGGGTTGTAGTCCGGCCGCTCTTCTGGCTGGTCCAGCTACAACGACCGGCAGGATGTCGGAGGTGCGGCTGCCACCGCTACGCGCCCTGGATGACTTCGTTCTGGGGTCGGCGCGTCTGGCGGCTCCGGATCCGTGCGACCCGCAGCGATGGTGCCACCGCGTCATCAACAACCTCCTCTACTACCAAACCAACTACCTTCTGTGCTTCGGCTTCAGTCTCGCTCTGGCTGGGTGAGGGAGGGAGGGAGACGCCGGTTGGCCAGGGACGCCTGCGGGGCAGGGAGGGTGGACCCGTGGGGTTTTGAGGAACGGGAGGGGGATGCAAGGCTGCAAGGGGGCGAGTTCATTAGAGATGGAAAACCTCCAGGGCATGGGAGGGGAGACTTGAAGGAAGTCGAACACGGTTATAAGGAGTGCCTTGGGTGGGATACGGCCTGAGGATGGAGAATGTGGGGCTGGAGGGGAAGCTGGGTAAGGAGGTGGACCTGAAGATAAGGAGGGCCTGAAAGTGAAAGTGGGGGTGGAGGGGGAGGACGTGAGTGACGGGGCCCGATTAAGGCGGCCTTGGAGGACTTCGGGCAGAGACAGGGACAGGCATGTGGTGAAGTTGAAGGGTTGGGAGGGTGGGCTCGCGGAGGCTCTGGGCGTGGAGGGGAGCCTGGCTGTGATTGGAACGTTCCAGGAGCAAGTACCTCTTGGGGAACTTGAACCAAGAGGGAGGACCCAGAGGTGGAAGGCCTGAGACCAGAGAAGGATGGAGAACCTGGAGGGACTTGGGCAGGGCTGGAAGTTAAGAGTGGTACTGAAAACGTGGAAGGGGTTCTAGCAATGATGGAGGGAGAGATCTATAGGGAGTGGGAACCTGGCTGGGGGACTTGAAGGGGAGGAAGCCTGGAAGGGGTCTTGTAAAGACTCTGGGCCCGCGGAGAGGGAAATGTCTGGAGACAGAAGGCCTGGAAGAGGAATCTACAGGGTTGGGCTCAAAGGGTGGATTTGGGGGCGGGGTCGGTGGAGTCTAGGGGGGTTTGGAGAGGGGTTAGAGAGGGGCCCCGCGGGGGATAGGGCTGGAAGAAAAGAGCTGGCAAGGGCTGGGAGCCTGGAGGCTTAGGCCTAGCGGGATGAGAGGGCCTGAAACGGGAGAGCTAAGGAAGATGGGACTGTAGGATCGACGAAAAGGAAATGAGGGCCCCCAGGGCTCCTGGGAGTCGGGAGCCCTGGAGGGTGGACCCGTGGGGCGAGAGGACTGGCAGGAGTTTTTTGCCGCGCTGGGGGGCCCTGAGAGGGGGGAGCCAGGGCTCTTGGAGCCCGGGACTGGGTGGACGGGGAGGCTTGGAGGCTGGGCAGCCTTCTCGCCGTCGGCCGGGCTAGCTCAGTTCCGTTGTCCTCGCAGGTACGTGCGCCCGCTGCACACCCTCCTAAGCGCGCTGGTGGTGACGGTGGCCCTTGGCGCGCTGGTGTGGGCGGCTGAGACTCAAGCAGCCGTGCGCCGCTGCCGCCGCAGCCACCCCGCCGCCTGCCTGGCCGCAGTGCTCGCCGTCGGCCTGCTGGTTCTCTGGGCCGTGGGCGGCGCTTGCACCTTCCTGCTGAGCGTCGCCGGGCCCGTGCTTCGTGAGTACCCGCTACCCGGCCATAGCCCGAGCAACGGCCGGCGCCTGCGCACAGCGGCAGGCCGGCCCTGCCCTAAGAGGGGGCTGGGACGCGTCGCCTTCCCCGAGCGCCTTCCCGCGCGTTGCCTCCCCTCTTCTGGGAACGCCCCTCTTACTAGCGCCCTTTCAGGCCGCGCTCCTGGTGCTCAGTGTCTTCCGCCGGCCACGTCCCTGTTACCCTGCGCCCTCCCTGCCCCGCCCCTGTCGCAAGGCTCCTTACTCGGCCACGCTTTCAGATCGCAGGCATCCTGACCACTGACCACTCTGCCGGCCTGCCCGTGCTCCAGTTCCCCTCTGTGGGCCCCCATTGGCTAAACACTGAGGTCTCAGCCCACTGACCCCACTCCTCTCGGCACTGCCCACAGTGATTCTGGTGCACGCCTCGCTGCGCCTGCGAAACCTCAAGAACAAGATCGAGAACAAGATTGAGAGTATTGGTCTCAAGCGGACGCCAATGGGGCTGCTACTGGAAGCGCTGGGACAAGAGCAGGAGGCTGGATCCTAGGGGTCTGGGATCTGTATCCAAGACCTGGAGAATGCCACCCCCACCCTGGCCCTGTATACCGGGATCCAGAGCCCTTTCCCAGCCCTTGAAATAGAGGGCCCCGTCCAGTTCAAAAACCAGAGGACATCTGCGACCCTCCCCACCCCAGGTCCAAAATTGGGATATCCCTCCTACCCAGCCCCCCGTTACCTAGGGGACCACTCTTCCCCAGCCCTGAACTTGGGGCTTGGAGCCCAGGGCATCTGTGGCCAACCTCAAACTCTGGACCCAGAGATACTCCCCCACCCCCAATCTGGGACCCACCCATCTCCCATGCTCAGCCCCAAAGCTGGGATCTGGGACCAAGGCATTCTCTTGAACCTGGGACTAATAAGGCTTTTCCAGACCCTACCCCAGCTTTGAAACCAAGTCAGGGCATTGCCAAATCTTGAACCCGGGTCCCAATGTTCCCAGCCCCCATCAGGACAGAGGATTCAGGCATCCTGACCCTGTTGAACGCGTGGTTCCGGGTGACCCAAACACCAGTCCCACTTGCCTCTCTCCAGCTCTGCTTAGGGATTCTGCCCCCTCTCCAAAGTTCCACAGTGATGAGGACCAAGGGGTGGGATGGGGTGGGGGTAGCCCTGACCCGGAATGGGGCATGTGTAATCAGTGTTACCGCAACAATAAAGGCTGTTGCATCGCTCAAGCCGACGTGGGCTTCGGGGTCAGGTCCGTGCATTTCAGTGGCCAGAAGTGGCCTTCTGCTTTTCAGTTCTGCTGGACTCTCTCTGCCTAGGTCGCTGTCAAGTATGTTGCCTGAAGGGCGGGGGGAGCTCTCGGTCCCGTCCTCGAAGCAGGGGGTTCCCCTGGAGCAGCGCGAACACGAGGCCATAAAGCGCGGAGCGTTGGCCATCGCTTTTATCACCGAGGGCTCCCGTTCGGGGCCAGGAGGGATCTGAGCGCAGACAGCGGAACTGTCGCCCCGCATGCCAGCAAGTAAAGCCCAAGCGGACGCCATTATCACACGCTGTTTCCAGTGTGTGTTTTCTATAATCTGGCATCATGAAAATCTGTTACCTGGTCCTAACTGCAGGTGTGGGCCCCCAAGGCCAGGCAGACAAGAGGAGTGACACGTGGGTTCGGTTTACACATTTATTATAGAAATCCCCTTCCAGTGTGGGTAGTGTCTTGGGCCCAGATCCATTGGTAGAAAAAGAAAAGTTTAACACCAGGTAAAGGAGGTAGGGGGACCCCCAGCTCCAGAAAGTCACAGATAGGTATCATAGAAAACACAGCTTGTGTAGATTTGTTTTAAAAAGTGGTGGGTGGAAAGCAAGCCAAGGAAGACGTGACGCAGCTTTTGGCCAGCGGTCACCTGAGGATTTTACTGGCATCGAGCGGATGCCAGGCTTCACCACCGCAGCATCCCAGGACGTGACACACCCAGCCGCTCTGCCCCCGGGCCCCCCCCCGCACGGCCGGCTGCCTGACCGGGCTAGATAGCGCGGGGGCTGGGCCATCTCATCCTGCGGGTACAGGCAGCGGGCACAGACAGGCGGACAAGGACTGGGGCTCCCTCGGGCGCCCCTGGGGGTAGGAAAATGAACCGAAGCCCCCTACCCAGACTTCAGTCCTTCCAAATGTGGGCAGAGAGCCCACCTCCTCAAAAACTGGCCTGGTGGGGGGTGGCGGGGGGTCCTGTTCACACCAGAGTCTCCTGGCTGCCCCGAAAAGGGCCCTGAGACCCTATATGGTCCATTTATTTTGGGGGGTGGGGTTTCCTGAATGGAACAGGCTGGGCGTGGGGACAGGAATGAACCCAACCAGGACGAGATCACAGTTTCCCTTTTATAAAACGTCTAGTGTTGGGGGAAGACAGTGAAGACCTAAATCACAAGTGTAAACAGAAATGGAGAAAGGGGCCCGGAGTCCCCGTTACACCATCGCCCCTCTTAAGCTGGCTGAGGGCCCCAGTTCCCAGCACAGTGTGAGAGGGGAAGCAGGGTGTCAGACACCTTTGTGGGTCCACGAGGAGCCAGGGGCCTTGGAAGATCAGGTCGGCACCCCCCAGAACTGACAGCAACCACACCCCAGGGTTCAGCGAGGTCAGCTGTGCGCTCCCCCAGACTAAAGTCGTGCCCAGGCCAACAAGGGGCGTATCAGAAGGGGTCAGACCAGCGTCCCCGGGGTCTGGGGGTCAGAACTGGAGGGCTGCTCCCCCTCTAGCGTCAGGTCACTTAAACGAGCGCTCAGCTCCGGGGGGTACAGGAAGTCCGCGTAGTATCTTTAGGAGGGGGAGCAGGAATCCGGACAGGGCAGCAAGACAGAGAAGAGAGGAAAAGACGGACAAGACACAGAAAGAGAGGAAAAGAGGCTCGTTAAAGAGGCGGAGGCAGGCACAGGACAGCACCTGTAGGCTCGCAAGCGTGGGGGCACGGCCAAAGGAAGAAGAGAAAGGCGAGGGCCCCGGGAGGCCCTTCCTCCCAGCACCCTGCTTTCAAGGCTCATTTTCAGCTGACATGCACTGTTTTGTTCAAATATTGGAATTCTTCTACAGCTTGGTAGACAACTGCCGCCGCTGCCAGGGCCCAAGACACCCCTCCACGAGACCCCATGGACTCATGCAGGTCAGGCAGGGCCCAGGACCCGGGCCGAGGCGGCGGCTAGTTCTCTCGCGGTCTGAGTCTTTAGCTACCGTGACTGGCTTGCCATCTGCCTCAAGAGACCCCTACCCGTCAGTAAAAGCCCCCCCCATACCTGCCGGAGACAGGGGGTGCCGTGAAACTCCTCGAGTGCGGGAGCGGCGCCTGGCTGGGGGCCCCGTACAGGGCCTGGCCCACCTCATAGCAGCGGGCATGGAGGAAGGGCGGGTGCTGCGGGCCCACGTGGGGGACCACAGGCCGCCGCTGCGGCCCGGCGGCCAGTCCCGAGTTGCGGATGTACCAGTCCCGCAGCCCCTCCAGGGCAAGGTTCTTGTGGCCGATGCGCTCCCCAGCCGGGGGGATACGGGTGGGCGGGGGCATCCACAGCAGAGGGTTCGGATGCACGTCCGGCCCCTCGGCGGCCTCCAGGGGCAGGCCGCACGGCTTGGTGCGGGTGGCACGGGCGTGGGGGTCCTTGCTGCGGAGGAGGGGGCTGCTGCCGTCAGCTGCATACACGGGTGGTGGGCCTGGGAGCACGGTGAGGAGCCCATCCCGGCGGGAGAGGGGTCCTGGGACCTCAGCTGCAGGCAGCAGCTCCCCCCAGCCTGGCCCACCGCCACCGCCGCTGCGGGGCAGGCCCCGGTCCAGGGAATAGTCCAAGAGGAAGTCCCCGCACACGGGCGGGAGCCGGGGGGCCCCACGGGAGGCAGGGGCAGCTGAGCTAGGCCGGGCAGCCCGGGGAGGGTCTGGGGGGCCAGCTGTGCGGGAGGAGAAGGCAGGGGTTGGCTGGGGGCGCTCGTACAGCACCTCGCTGCTCTTGCAGACCGGGGGGCCAGCGGCAGGGGGAGCCAGAGGCGCAGGCGGGGAGCCAGCTCCCCCACCGGCCGCCCGGTCCACGAGCAGGGCCTCAGAGCTGTTGCTGCGACGGGTGCGGGCCG
Organism: Halichoerus grypus; assembly: GCF_964656455.1. Classification (NCBI taxonomy): domain Eukaryota; kingdom Metazoa; phylum Chordata; class Mammalia; order Carnivora; family Phocidae; genus Halichoerus; species Halichoerus grypus. The sequence continues at coordinate 90,363,461 of NC_135727.1, forward strand.
CGAAGAGGGAGGCGCGGTCGGAGGCAGGCTCTGCCCGGGGGAAGCCCATCTGGGAGTCCTGGCTGCCGGACCACTGGCGGGAGTGCAGGCCTTCGGGTCTGGGGACGCAGAGGTGGGGCTGACGGGAGTGGCCGGGCGCCCGCCGGACCCCACCTCTTCCTGAGCTCTCACTTGCGCATCTCCGGAAGGGCCCCAGGGTTAGAGACCTGGTGTATCAAGGGGTTAGGCGGGGCACACGGACAAGGCAGCGGAGGTTCTGTCCCACGCTCGGGGCAGAGGGACGGAAAACGAGGGGGGGGGGTTGTTAGTGCCAAGGGAGATGTAAGCGTGTGCAGGGTTGGAGAGGAAGGACTGACAGAGGAGGGCCGGCAGAGGGCTCTTCCCAACGCCTGGGGCCCCCTGCCCTGCGGGGGTGTGTCTCACAGCTCCCCGCCCCCTCCACAGTGGGGTCCTAATCCCTGGGCCTGGAATCCAACTTCCTGAACTCTCTGTCCTCCCCCCACATCCCCCCGTGTGTGTGAACCACCCCGAACTATCAGCCACCGTTCACAGGATTTGAGTGCCAGAAGGAGAGGGACTTTGTTCTGCTCACAGCCTGGGAAAAGCAGGCGCTTAGCAAGTATTTGTTCAAGAAGTAGGAGGAGGGTGCAGCGGTTCAAAGCACGGACTCTAGAAGCAAACCAGCCTGGGTTCAAACACCAGGTCTTCGGTCTACTACCAAGTCACTTAACCGCTCTGTGCCTCAGGCTCCTCATCCATAAAATGGGAATAACGACAGCACCTACCTGGCGGGGATCTTAGGACAATTACAGGGGTCGATACCGTGCAGAACACGGCTTCCCAGCAGATGTTAGGCGCTCAGTACATGTTAACCAGAACTTACTATGCCCACAGCGTCCTTCAGAGGCAGATATTACGCCCATCTCACAGATGAGGAGCCAATATTCAGAGAAAGGAAGTGACTTGTGCCAAATATACCTTTCAAAGCCCAGCCTCTCACATCCCAACCCTTTGCTAATGCTCTCCTAGTCAGAACTAACAGTTCTTCTTCCAGTCCTCAAACCCACCCTCAGAGTCCCCTTACTTGCAAAGCTGGGGGCCAGCGCCCCGGGTGAGGACAGGGGTGGCAGGCACGCTTCGCCCCTCAAAACTGGAGGCACTCCTGGGCAGCGAGCGCGTCGGGCTAGACAGAGACGGGCAGGCCCAAGTTAGAGACCATACCCACCAGCAGGCCCTCCTGCCCGCCCAGGCTCAGGATCCCCCTCCCGGCTCCCGGGGAGGGGGGCGGTGGGGAGGGAAGGGGCTCAGCCTCACCTGGTGGGGCTGGCCACAGAGTTCCGCCGGCTCTTCAGATCCCCGTAAAGATCTGACGGGGGTGGTTTCCATGGGGTTCGCCGCTCAGGGCTGCCCCCAGATACGGCCCGCAGCTGATCCCAGGCCTTGGGTGGTGAGGGGCGCTCGGCCAGAGGGAAGCAGCCACGTGGCTCCTCTGGGAGGAAGGCGGAAAGTGGGGGAAAAGCCAATGAGGGGGGGCCAGATGGGCTGCGGGCAGGGCTGTGGGCAGGGACGGGGGGGCCAGGCAGCGGCAGAGGGCGGGGCAGGAGCTAAGGCTCGAGGCTGGAACTGGGCATCATGAGCTGGGCAGCGAGAAGCAAGAAAGATGGGGGCCCCATGCGAGGACGGGGCATGGCTCAGGAGGGGTTACAGAGGGAGTGGCGGGGCTGAGCATCAAAGGATGGGTGGGTTTGGGGGACAGGAGTCCTCACCATTATCATGGCTGGCCCCAGACTCCGAGAGGGAGCTGCTCTCCGAGTGCAGAACTACGTCCTCTACAGGCGAGAAGGGGGAGACCCGGGCCTTTCAAGGCAAGGCCTGGGTGCCGTCCCCTTCCGCCCCCCCGACGGTCTCCTCCCAGGCCCGTTCCTTCCCAAGAACCCACCTTTACCTGAATCCAAGACCACCCGTGGCTTGGCTCCTCGTTTTCCTGGGGCCACCTGGTCAAGTTCCCAGGGGCCCCACCCTTGCCACAGAGCCAGTTTGTCACGACCGCCCTTACGGTCGGGGCCCTCCAGTCCCGCCGGGCTCCCACTCGGCCCGGCCGTCTCCCCGCCCCGCCCCCGCCCCTCGGCCCACGCCCACGCTCCCCCTCCGCCGGGGCCGCGGCGGGGCGGGCGGCTCACCTTGGCTGAGCTGAGCGAGGCGCGTGCCCAGGCACATTCCCTGGGCGGCGACGACGGCCCCCGCGGCCAGGGCCAGGGGCTGTGGCGGGGGGAGCCCCGGGAGGCCGAGGCGGGCCCGGAGGTCCCCCAGCTGTTCTTCCAGCTCGTGCAGCCTCCGCAGCGCATCTGCCTGCACCTGGCGCCGGCGCCGGCGCTGCTCGCCGCTCAGCTCGGGGGCCAAGGCCAGGCGGCGGGCGGCGGCCGCGATCTGCTGCTGCACGGACACCTCGCGCTCCAGGGCCTCGAGAGCCAGCTCCTGCGGGGCGCGCCCGACGGGGCAGGACGGGACCACATGTGCGAGCCGGCCGGGCACAGGGACCCGGGGGCGGGGCCTGGCCTGGGGCGGAGCTCATTTGTTCCGCAGGTGGGGCCTGCCTCGGGTAGGGACTAGACACGTCCCTCTGCCTGAGGGTGAGAGGCTTAGGACGGGGCCCAGCACCCTCCCCCAGAGCCGGATCCCACCTCCCTCCAGCCGCTTCCTTGTCACCTTGGCCTCTCCCTGCCCTGGCCGCAACCCCAGCGCCGCCTCTGTACCTGTCCCTCCCCCACCTTGCTCCCCAAGCCCGTCTGTTCACCTCAGCAGGGCACAAGGAGCGGTGTGCTGGGTTGGGGTGCGATGCAGGGTAGGCTCGGGCTGCAGGGGGCCGCCGGCGGACCAGCTGGGGCCGTTCCCCAGGCTCCAGCGGGCACTCGGGGGGCAGCTGGCCGGTCAGCTCCTGGTGGGGGCCGGGGGCAGAGACTACCGAGGGTTAGCTGGGGGAATGGCGCAAAGCAGGAATGACGGCGGAAGCTCCGCAAGTCCTACTAGCAGCTCAGTAATGCCCAGCACCCCACGCCTGCCGCTTCTCCTCCTCCCTCCCCGGTCGCCCCCCCACCCCCCGACAGGTGGCCCAAATCCCTGGGGCCGTGGGTGTGGGAGGTCGGGAGACCTGCTTTGGAACCTGGAATTTCTTATTTCTCGTAAAGGCGACGCGGTCTATATGCTGCGTATCCTGTCACCCTCCCCTCAGGACCCGGGGCTGCATGCTGTGAACTGCGTTAGCGTTCCTGGCCGACTGTGTAGACGTTCACACCAAGAGGGGTAAGTCAAAACCGTAACTCACCCCTTGTCAGTTCAGGTCAGGTTTTACTGCCAGATTTTGGAAATAACTATTGTTGGAGGGTTTGGGGATTTCAAATTGCTGACAGGGAATTGGGGGCCTGCCCTGCCAGATTTTCCTGACTCTAAGACGTCGAAGTTGAGCTTTGAGGAGCTAGAGGGTGACAGGGAATGTACAGCTCAGACAGGTGGCTCAGCACTCGCCGCCCCCACCTGCCTGCCTAGGGGCCCTGGCTCCTCACCCCCGCCCACCAGACACTTAGGACCAGGCCCTCACCGCCTCCTGGAGACACACTTTGCGGAGCTCCTGAAGTTTCAGGCTCAGGGCCTCCTGCAGGGCTCGCTGCCGGTCGAGCAGTCCCCGCAAACGCTCTGACTTCACCTGGGGGGCAGCCTCTCCGAACAGGGCAGCTGGACACAGAGGGAGCAAAGTTCTGAGCAAAGATCAGCCAGGGCATCCTGGCGCAGCGTGGGGCCAAGGACCAACCCTTTCCAAGTAGGCAGGTGGTGACTCAGAGCAGGGGAAGAGGCAGAGCGGGGAACCAGCCACCCACCTGAGGCACTGAAGGTGGGAGAGCTGATCAGCTGACCTTTGACTTCCATCCTGGTGCCGTCGAGAGGCCGTGGCTGATCGCTGGACAAGGCCTGGCAGGGACGCACAGGAGCCATTAAGGAAGCACGTCCTGCGCCCCCCCAACCCCTGCCCCAACCCAACGTCCCGCAGCCTAGCTGGGAGTAAGGGGTCCCCTGACCCCGCCCTCCTGATTGGCCTGCCCTCTCAGCCTCTGTGGCAGCGTCTGGCCCCACTGGGCCCTGGTACCTCGGCTCCCTTCCCATTGAGTGGAAGCACAGCACGTGGGGGAGCTGGGCGGACTTACGACGCCTCCTCAGAGGCCCATGGGCCGCAGTCAGGAGTCTTGCCTAGGGAGGGAGAATTAACGGTATAGATTGAACCAGCTCTAACAACGGGGGGCCCTGATGAAGCACCTGGGTCTTGAACAGTCACCTTCCATGCCACACTGAATCTTCCAACCACCCTTTGACGGCAGTTCTGTGATTATTGCCCCCATTTCCGAGATGAGGACAGTAAGGCACAGAAGGCCTGACCCTCCCCTGTGGAGCTGTTCCAACCTCACCAATTCCTCATAAGCTCCCGGCCCGGCAGGCCTCAGGGCCTTTGCCCAGGCTGCGGCTGCTGTCTGGAGTGCTCTTGCCATGCCTCACCTCTCCAGCCCCTGGTTCTCACTTACATGCTGGGGCTTACGTGTCACTTCCAGCGGTGGGCCCCCACCCGGGTCCCCTCACAACTGCTGTCCAGCAAGAGACTGTGCTTCCCTTGCACATTCTCGAGGACAAGAAACATACCTGTCCTGTTTTCATGGGATCTCTGGCACTCAGAACACTTCTGAGCGAGCAGTGAGCACTCAATGAATGGCTGTCGCATAAGTGAGAGAGCCAGGCTAGGGATCTAGCCCAGATCTGTGGGTCTCTACCTGTCCCGACTCCATCCTGCGGCCCCGGTGCCATAGGGAGAGTGTTCACTCGGCCCCAGGACCCCTCCAGCCCCTCTGCCCACCCCAGTCGGTCCCGGTCCCGTCCCGGGCAGAGGGGAGTCACCCCTGCTGGGATGGTGAGCAGCAAAGTCCACAGCTGCAGATAACAAGCCTCCTGCCTCCTACTTCCTTCTCTGCCCCCAGACACCCTGGCTGACCACAGAGCCTGCCTTGGCTGGCTGCCAGCCCTGCCCTTGTCCCCTCCTCTGGAGTTTGCTCCTTCCCTCCCACATCCTGCTTGGTCCCCAGCTGGGGAGCCAGGTGACATCACCTCCCACCACCTGGCCTGACCTGGGGCGGGCAGCAGGCAACTGGGAGGGCCTCATGAGGCCACAGAGGCCCCTGCCCCTCCTAATCCCCAGCTTGCCGTGGCAGCCAGGTGTGGAGAAGACCCAGGCAGCCAAGGAGGTGTGGGTTCGAGCCCCTTCCCCATCAACCCGTTGCGGGATGCGGCCAAGCTGCCAATATGGTGCCACCAGTCCTGCTACCGGCTCCCAGAAAACAGGGGTTCCCTGTCCTCAACCTCAGTGGCAGGGGTCAGTCCCCAAAGCCTTTTTGCACACCCAGGCAGCAACATGTGCTCTGCAGATGCCCACCCTCCAAGGCCTGACATTGCCCAGCACAGCAGGGTTTCCTTGAGGTCCCAGCTCAGCCTCCTGGGCCCCGAAGCTCCTGGAGCTCCTTCTTCTCCAGCCCCCCATTAAGCTTGAGGAACTCTCCCAGGGCTCCACCCCAACAGGAACTTCAACGCCTCGCTGATGGGCCCATTCACCAGGATTGGTCCCACATCCCACGCTGGGCTGCCTTGAGCCTTCCTTCCCTGGGAGCTCACGGCATCCTGGAAGTCAACACGGGGTCTAGACAGGAACCCCGACTCCACCCTGTCAGCCTGACCTCGGGGACATAGCTAGGGCCTGAGTCATGGGGTCACCGGGTAGGCTAGACACAGGGTCAACGCCCCACACCCTCACACCCAGCTCCCAAACCCCTGCCTCCGCTTGCCTGCCCTCTGCACCTTCGCCTTAGGGTCCAGAACTGCCCCATCCCCACCTGGAGATGGAGAGAAGGGGGATCCCAGCAGTCCCCTTCCCTAACTACCTCCCCCAGCCCCTGAGTCCTGTCGCGGGACGGGCCGCAGCAGGAGAGCTGCAGAGGGGACCCCCCCACACACCCAGAGGCGGGCCCAGCAGGTTTTTCAGGTCTGCCTTTCTGACAGCACAACTGAGAAAGAAATTCCTGGCTGTAATGACTGTTTACAACCTAGACGCCTCACCTGGGTGGCGCCCTACCACCCTCAGTGGGACCCCCCATTCCCCGATCTTGCCGCTATTGGGGCAAATACAAACTCCCAGTGCCCGGGACTGCCCCCCACTCTGGGCGAACAGATGGAGGCAGGCTGGTGTCGGCAAGCAGTTTCTCAACAGCCAGGTCCAGGCTTTCCCCAGGGGCGAGGCCCCAGGCTGCAGGAAGGCAGAGGCTACTCCCCAGGGGGAGGAAGGGGGGACCGTGGAGAAGGGGGACTCTGGCTTCTCTTCTACCCCATCCCTTCTTCTCGTTCATATCTGGCAAGGAATCGGCTTCATGCCAGGAGAGGAAATTGGACATTTTGGGCTTCGCTCCTCTGCTCAGGCCCTCCTCCTTCACTGCGCCCCTCGCACAGACCTGGCTTTCTCCCATGGGAAGCCGTAGTACACCCTACACCCTTCTCCCCCCACCCTGCCCCTGGGCCCCCTGTTCCCAGGTGCTCACCAACGCCAGAGAGGTGCTGTGGGGTGGCCTCAGGTACCTCAAAAAACAGCTGTCCCAGCCAGGCCCTGTTCCAGCTGGTGGTGGCAGCGAGCAGCGAGCACAGGGGCGGACGCCTAGGCCGCCTCCCACTAGGCAATAGCCCAGCCTACCTGGCCAGGGACTGGGCCGGCCCATACCTCTTAACCCTTGCCTGCCTGTCACCAGGGCTCAGGACACCCTTAGGGACAATCTCAGGGCCGGGACCCTTCAGGGTGTCCAGCATGGCCAAGAAAAGAGCCCAGACGTCCCCGCTCACCCCAGTCACCTAGTAGAGAACTAAGGAAGAAGGGCTAAGGGTTGTGGGAGTGGGGCTGCCTCCGGTCCTACCCGGGTGCCCACGAGACCCTGCCCACCCAAGGGTATTACCTGGGAGCTGGGGATGGAGTTCTGGGGACGAGTTAGGCACGCGGGTGTAAATCGGGTGTGTGTCTTTTGGCAGCAAGCATCACATGCCTGAGGCCCCTACCCTTCCCTCCCAGGACAAGGCACGGGTGGGAGAAGGTCTTGGGAGGACTGCCACCCTCACTGAGGTAACAGTTTCCCAAACTGGGGACAGAGGAGGTCAGCTTCTCCAAGGCAAGACCGGGGCTTCCAGACCCTACTACCTTCTGCACCTCCAGAGGAAATCATCCCAGCAAACTGACAAAACACGCATGTTTTCACCCCTCCTGGTCCCTACAAACCTGGGAGGATGACGCAGACCCAGCTCTTCATAGCCAGCTCATAGATGTGGAAGCTGGGGCTTGGAGAGGTGAAGAGGCCTGATTCTGATCACAGAGGCCTAAGAGCAGGTGGACTCAGAACTCGGGGGGCCGGGTCCTGGGCTGGAGGCGGACAGAGGCTACTCCTGCAAGGGAGGAGGAGCGGGGAGGGGGCTCATGCTTCTTCACTCCAGGCTGGCTCTGCCCCACTCCTCCCCCTTGGGCACTCCTGGCCAGAGTCAAGGAAATTGAGGGCTCTGGCCTGCCCCGGCACATACCACACATCCTGTGCTCCATTTGGGACCATCTGCTCTGTGACCTCAGGGCCCAAGCCCAACCCGGGCCCCCGCAGCAGCCCAAGCTGTGACGTGAAAGAGCAGAGTGAGGAAAGCTCCCTCCCCACTCAGCGGGGGGGCCAAGCGTGGAGGGGAGCCCTGTATCAGCAGTGCCCTGCCCCATATATGTCTATGCGTGCCACCAAGGCCTCCCACCACCCTGCCCACCTCTCTTCCCGGGGGTGAGATTTCTGGCATGGGACACAAAGGCTCTTTTCACCCACCGCCTTCTCCCCCCTTCACTGCCTAGGGCTGGTGAAGGCAGCGGCCATAAGGTGGGTGGCTGGGTGTCAATGGGGAGTGTCCCCTCAGCCGTGGCCTCTCCCGCCTCTTGTGGGACAGCAAGAATGCTGGGAAGAGGAACACTTATGAAACCAGAGCTGAGAGGGCCGAGGGCATCTCTGGCTGGCAATGCAGACTGAGTATCAAGGCTTGGCTTTCCTCATCTGTAAAATGGGTAAACAGCGGTTACAGGGCCGACAGAGGCCACAGTCGCTTTGGAAGGCATTTCAAAGTACAAGGAAACTCACACCACGTCATTAATGACGGGCAATAACAACAATAGTAAGCCCGTGCAGAGGTGGGCTGGGGCAGGAGTAAGGAGGGGAGAGCAGGGCCAAGCAGACAGGTGGGGCAGAATCACCCGCACACGTCGTCGGCCTGCAAGATGGCCAACCTCTAGGCCCCACCCCAGCTGGGCCCTGAGCCCCACACGGCCTCCTGTAGGGGTAGCCAGCCGCGGCTCTGGGATCCAACCCCGCCCTGCCACTGACGGCTGCCCCGACAAGTCACTTATCCTCTCTTTGCCTCAGCGTCTTCATCTGTAAAATGGGGGTGATGACAACAGGATGTACTTCACAGGACTGTTGCGAGCATGACGTGAGTTATGACACTCACAGCGTGCCTAGCACGGTCACTGGCCCTTGGTAACTGCTGGATAGGTATTGGCTGTCATAATGACAACATTCCTCCCAATCCAAACTCAGGAATCAAGTGTGTGTGTGTATTTTTTTTTTTTTTTTTGAGACAGAGCTGGTATCCTTCAGCTTCACCTGATAAATCTGAAACAGAGCTGTTTTCCAGCCAATAAACTTGTCCCAACTCTCACTATTCAAAATCAGGAACTAAATGTGTTCAGATGCACTGCTGAGACAGAGCTGGTGTCCTTCAGCCTCCGAAGCCTCCCTCCTCGCCACAGACACCGAACCCTCCCTAACTATCAAACCAGACGTATTCGAAACAGAGCTGTTTTCCATAATTATCAGACCTCTCGCTACTCAACATCAAAAATGCAGGAACCAAACCTATTCAGATAAATTCTCCAAACACTCACTATCCACATACAGGAACTGAATGGATCTGGATACACCTTTGAGATAGAACTGGTGTCCCGTACTCTCTGAGCTTCCCTTACTCACCAGGCAAAATGCAGGAACCAAATACATTCACACAACACAGTCCTCTTACTATCCCAACTCCTGCCGCTGGAGCTCAGGGAAATGAATTGATTTGAATATATTTTTTAGCTGGAGCAGTTATCCCTCATTATCTGAACCCTCCCCACTCACTATGTAAAACGCAAAAGCAAAAAACCCTTCAGATAACTTGGTATCTTTCACTGCCTGAATTATCCGAGCTCTCCCTCTCAGAAGTCAGGTGCCAAACAGACATTGGGACAAGGAAGAACGCTTGTGTTGTTATTAATAGGTTTGGATAGTGGCACCTGGGTGGCTCAGTCGGTTAAGCATCTGACTCTGATCTCAGCTCAGGTCTTGATCTCAGGGTCATGAGTTCAAGCCCTGAGTTGGGCTCCACGCTGGGCGTGGAGCCTACTTAAAAAAAAAAAAAGGTTTGGATAAATGTTTCAGATAAGAGATGGGTCTAGTGGGGCGCCTGGGCGGCTCAGTCGTTAAGCGTCTGCCTTCGGCTCGGGTCCTGATCCCAGGGTCCTGGAATCGAGCCCCGCATCGGGCTCCCTGCTCCGCGGAGAGCCCGCTTCTCCCTCTCCCACTCCCCCTGCTTGTGTTCCCTCTCTCGCTGTCTCTCTCTCTCTGTCAAATAAATAAATAAAATCTTAAAAAATAAATTAAATAAAAAAAAGAGATGGGTCTAGTATCTCGTTATTTGAGCTCTCATTACTCTCTATGACAAATGCAGGAACAAAACACAACTGAATAACACGTTACCTTCTCGCTATCCAAATTCTCCCTGCCTGTCCTCAGAATCAAGGAGATTCAGTGACAGAACCCTGTATTGTTCTTGCTGTTATTGTCACTACTGGATAGGACTGATTCTAACACCCAGTGACACACACACACCCCCTCCACACACACACAAACACAAACACACCTGCCCCCCAGAGGTGGGATGGACTTAGCACCGAAATTTGTACTGCTTACAGCTGAGAGAAGGGGGATAGAACCCCCCCCACCCCCATCCCACCCCTACCAAGCCCTGAAGCCTCTGGCCTGGAATGGACTTTTTCAGGCCAGGAAAGCAGAAATCATGCACACCCAGGATCAGGACTAGGAGATGGGGGTAACATGACACGGAAGAGTCACACATACTCCTGAGTCCCCCACCCCTACATGTTTGCTCACCACACCCCCCACCTCGACATGGGGCAGCCCCCAACCTAGCCAGGCTGGAAACATGATCCAGACCTCACAGACTCCCAGAGATTCACTGAATAATTTAGGGTGTTCTTTCACACTTGGGGAGGGTGGGGGATGTAGGAACAGTTCCATGCCCTCCTGGGGCAGGGAGACAAATGCAAGCTCTGCGCGAGATCACTGGGTGGAGGTGAAGGACGTCACATACGAAAACCCCTTTAGCCATATAGGGCCCACAAGGCTGTTTGCTCTTGTTCGTGCTAAGAGAAGCATTTGGGATGAACTTGAGATCATGGGAACAGTGGAACCTCCAAGTTCAGGGGCAGGGTATAACAGGACCCCAGTTCTTCTGGGCTGAGAGGAGACGGAAAGTGGGTGTTAGGAAAAGGGAGATCTGAACAGGGTGGAGGGGCGTGGTAAGGAGTAGAACGAGGGCCTGAGGTTGGGAAGGGATGAAGGAAGATAACAAGAAGGAGTGTAGGGGGCAAGACAGAATCAGTGTGATCACAGGATGGAGGCAAGGACACCAGCCAGGGGATGGGATAGAGTGAGGTTCCGGACAAGGGTCAGAGAAAAGTAGGGCGCAGCAAGGAACAAAAGAGCAGGGCAGGGTCAGTATAGAACAGTAGTCAGAAGACATGATGAGGGACAGGCCAAGACGGTGGTCAAGGAAGGGGAGAGGGAAAAGGGCAGGTTCAGGATGGAGGTAAGGAACAGGAAAAGACTGGGACAGAATAAGGATATGAATGAGGACAGTGATGGGACAAGAGAAGACGGGAAAACAGCACAGGGCTAGGGGCAGGGACAGGGCAGGAAACAGAGGGATGGTCTAAAGGGGGTGGGCCAGGATGGAGATGGGGAGTCAGGAGGGGACCAGGAGGATAGCACAGGATGGGGAGAAAGTTTAGAAATCAGAGGTCAGGAATCAGGACAGACCTGGATCAGACTGCAGTCAGGGGGACAGGACATGACTGGAAGGGGTTCAGGGGCTGGACAAGAGTTTAGGGAACAGACAGGTCAAGCATCAGGCCAGAAACTGGGATGATCAGGACAAGGCAAGATGAGCCTCAGAGATGGAACAGGGTCAGGCCAAGGATCCCAAGAACAGAACTGGGTGGGGTTTGGGGTCAGGACTGGGTTTAAGGGAACAAAACAGGGATTGAGGATCACGCTAGGCCAGAATCTGGTTAGGTCGGGGGTCAGATCGGAGGTCCTGGGGCCAAGACTGGCCAGAGCTCGAGGTTAAAAAAAGATGTAGTCAGGTCAGGTAGGGGTCGGGAGCGAGACCACAGGGTCAGAGGTCGCGGGTGCGCGCGCAGGTACATCCCCTGTTGGCGTTTCCGGGCCCTCACCCCGCCCTGTCTCCTCCCTTCTTCTCCCGGCGGGCGTTACTCACCGAGGGTCCTCGTCCCGCGACGTAGGCGGGGTCGCTGCGGGCCAGGAGGGGTGGTGGGTGCGCCCCTCCCTCGCCGCCCCCCGCTCGTCCCCGGCCTCGCGCCTACTCCCCTTCCGCGCCCTGCCCGTGGGCCGCGTTCGGCCGCGCGACTGTTAGCTGTGGGGGCCAGACGGGGCGGGGGGCGCGGGGAGGGTGGGAGAGGCGCGCCGGCTCGGCCGCGGCCGGTGGACCCCGGCCCCCCCACCCTCACCTTGGGTCCGTCCGCTCCCGGCGGCACCGACACAGCCGCCGCTGAGCGCGAGCCTGGGGGGAGGTGGGGGGACGGGGGGCGGGGCGCGAGACCACAGCAGCGGCGGAGACCTAGTGCGCAGGCGCCGGTTTGGATCTTCGATTTTCCTGCCCTCGGAGCGCCAGGAGCTAACCAGCTGGGAGCGCGTGCGCACACGCTTTCTCGAGGGCGGCGGAGCTCTCCCCTACCGAGGCCACGCCCCTTCAGCGGTCAGGCTGGCGCCCCTCACCCCGAGTCACCCCCCAACGGACCCCCAAGCAGTACCCCAAACTGCCTTCTATCAGCGACCACCACACCTCTGAACTCTACTCTAAACTTCTGTATCTCCAAAGCACCCTCCATCATCCCCCCAACTACATTCCCAAACTATTGTCCATTGATCCCAAGCAATACCCCCAATCCACCCTCCGTGGGCTCCCAAACTGCAGCAGGAAACTACCCTTCATACCCCCAAACTCGTTCCCCTAAACCATCTGCAATCAGCCCTGAAACCATCAATCTCCAAAGAACACTTCCAAGTCACTCTCCCATCTACCCCAGTATGCACCGAAAACACCCCCACGGACCACAAATCGCTCTCCATGTACCCTCCTAACCATACTCTGCAGCCCAAAACTATGCCTCCAAAGCACTCTTCAATGACCACTATACCCAACCTTGTCTTTTTTTTTTTTTAAGATTTTATTTATTTATTTGACAGAGAGAAACACAGCAAGAGAGGGAACACAAGCAGGGGGAGTGGGAGAGGGAGAGGGAGAAGCAGGCTCCCCGCTGAGCAGAGAGCCCGACTCACGACTGGATCCCAGGGCCCTGGGATCTTGACCCGAGCAGAAGGCAGATGCTTAAGGACTGAGCCACCCAGGCGCCCCTATACCCAACCTTGTCTTAAATTACATGCAACTATACCCACAAAACATCTTCCAATTTTTTCCATACCACCCAAACCAGCCCCCAAAAACTCCCAACTGCACCCTAAACTGCCCTATAATAGTCCCCAATGTTATCTGTAAGCATTCCCCATTTACATTCCCAGTCTCCCAACTACACCTACAAACCACCCTCCAGTGACCCACCAGACCCCTTCAAGTCTTCCCTTTGATGGTTCCAACAGTACCCAAGCACTTTCCCATGGCTCCTAATTATACCCTCAAACTGTCTTTTTTTAAAAGATTTTATTTAGGGCGCCTGGGTGGCTCCGTCCTTAAGCATCTGCCTTCGGCTCAGGTCAGGATCCCAGGGTCCTGGGATCGAGCCCCACATCGGGCTCCCTGCTCAGCGGGAAGCCTGCTTCTCCCTCTCCCACTCCTGCTGCTTGTGTTCCCTCTCTCACCGTCTCTCTCTCTGTCAAAAAAATATATTTTATTTATTTATTTGAGAGAGAGAGAGAACACAAGCAGGGGCAGAGGCAGAGGGAGAGAGAAGCAGGCTCCCCGCTGAGCGCCCCCCCCCCCAGTGCAGGGCTCTATCCCCGGACCCGGCCAAGATCACGACCTGAGCCGAAGGCAGATGCTTAACCGACTGAGCCACCCAGGCACCCCTCAAACTGCCTCTGATAACCTCCGAGCATCATCCCTCCAACAATCACCAAATCTACCCCAAGCCATCTTCATTAGCTTCCTGTGGGGGCTGTGATGAATTTCCACAAACTTGGTGGCTTATTACATAAGAAATGTATTGTCTCACAGTTCTGGGGGCCAGAAGACCACAATCAAGGCGCCAGCAGGGCCATACTCCCTCCAGAGGCTCTAGGGGAGAATGTTTGTCACCTCTTCCTACACTGGCGACTGTCAGCATTCCTTGGCTTGTAGCCACATCACTACAGTCTCTGCTTTGGTCACAATTGCCCATCCTGTCTGTGAAACCTGCCTCTGCTTCCCTCTTATAAGGACATTTGTTATTACAATTAGGGTCCCCGTGATAATGCAGGATAATCTCCCCATCTCAAAATCCTTACCTGAATCACAACAGCAAACTGCAAAGTCCTTTTTCTTTTTCTTTTCTTTCTTTCTTTTTTTTTTTTGCCATCTAAGGTACACTCACGTGTTCCAGGAATTAGGATGTGCATATCTTTTGGGGGGCATCATTCACCCTACAACAGTATACCATTTGGCCCCCAAAGATACACATCTACCCCACATGCAAAATACATGTACCTCATCCCAATACCCCCAAAAAGTTTTATCCATTACAGCATCAACTCAACTTCAAAATCTCATGTTAGTATCATCAGCTCAAAGGTTCCAAATTTCATCATCTAAGTCAGGTATACGTGAAACTCTGGGTATGATCCAACCTGAGGCAAAATTCCTCTCCATCGCCCAACCTGTGAAACTCGAAAACAAATTATCTGTTCCCAAAACACAGTGGTGGGACAGACATAAGATAGGAGTTATAGGCATTCCTATTCCAAAAGGGAAAAAATGGAAGGAAAAAAGGTGTCACTAGTCCCAAGTAATTTTGAAATCCAGCAGAACATGTTCCATTAGGTTTCAAGGGCTGGGAATAATCCTGGTGGCTTGAGGCTCCACCTCTGGGCCCACAGCTCTGCCCTCAGAATCATTAATCCTTTCTTTTGAAGGGTAGCACATGTTTGCTGCTGAGTAGTTTTAGCCCTGTATCCTTCCAGTAGAATGTTGGGAGTCCAACATCCTTCCTTCATTTCATCCTATCTCCATTTCTTGCAAGCCAACTGGGCAGTGTTTCTGGCAGCATAACATTCATTCTCAAAATATTTGTGGGTCTTCCATGGAAGTCACAAGGATCCGCACCATTAGACAAGAGGGTCCTCCACAGATCTTTCATGGATGATTCCATCCCCGTTCCTGACTTCTGCTGAAATGGTTGAGAGGATCCATGAATCACATATCTAATCTCTTTAGTACTAGCAAAAGGCTGTCCAGCCACACCTTTGGCTCTCTTTCCAGAGCATACTTTCCTGACAGTAAATCTAAATTCTGTGTCTTCTGCAATCTGGACAGCTGGAGAATTTTCCAGATCCCCAAATCCTGGATCCATTTTGCTTAGCAGTTCTTCTCTCAATTTATCTCTTTCCTTCCACATGTTACTAAAAGCAACAGGAAGAATCCAAGCAGTACCTCCAACACATTCCTTGGAAATCTCCTCAGCTAAATATCCAAGTCCATCACTTACAAGCTCTGCTTTTCACACAACTGTAGGACACAATTCAACTAAGTTTTCTGCTTCTATATACATAGTAAGGATTGGGGTGCCTGGATGGCTCAGTCAGTTGGACATCTGACTCTTAATTTTGGTTCAGGTCATGATCTCGGGGTCATGAGATCGAGCCCCGCATCAGGCTCTGCACTCAGTGCAGAGTCGGCTTAAGATTCTCTCTCTCCTTCTCCCTCTGCCCCTCCCCTCCACGTGCACACACTCTCTATCTTTAAAATAAAGATATTTTATTATCTTTATTTATATATTTATATATACATATATAAATTATATATTTATTATTCTTATAAATCAATCTTTAAAAAAAGAGGAAGAGACACCAGGAGTGTATGTGAACAAAGGAAAGGCCATGTGAGGACACAACAAGAAGCAACTATCTGCAAGTGAGGCAGATAGTCCTCATCAGAAATGAATCCAGGGGCGCCTGGGTGGCTCAGTCATTGAGCGTCTGCCTTCGGCTCAGGTCATGATCCCAGGGTCCTGAGACCAAGCCCCGCATCGGGCTCCCTGCTCAGCGGGAAGCCTGCCTCTCCCTCTCCCACTCCCCCTGCTTGTGTTCCCTCTCTCGCTGTCTCTCTCTCTCAGTCAAAATAAATAAGTGAAATCTTAAAAAAGAAAGGAAGGAAGGAAGGAAGGAAGGAAGGAAGAAAAGAAAGAAAGAAAGAAAGAAAGAAAGAAAGAAAGAAAGGAAGGAAGGAAGGAAGAAATGAATCCAGATGACACCTTGGTCTTGGACTTCTGGCCTCCTGAACATTGAGAAAATAAATTTCTGTTGTTTAATGTGCCCAGTCTGTGGTATTCTGACAGCCCAAGTAGACTAGGACAAAGCAGCAATCCTGCATCCAAGTACCAAAATCTGTATTCGTTTCCTGTGGTTGCTGTAACTAATGACAACACACTTGATGGCTTAAAATATAAGAAATGTATTCTTTCACAGTTCTGGGGGCCCAAAGCCCAAAATCAGTTTCACTAGGCCCAAATCAAGGTGTCAGAAGAGCTGTCAGAAGAGTCTCTCTGCAGACTCTAGAGGGGAATCTTTTTGTTGCCTCTTCCTGCTTCTGGTGGCTGCCTGCATTCCGTGGCTTGTGGCCACATCACTACGATCTCTGCCTCAGTGGTTGCATTGCCTTCTCCTTTTCTTTTTCTTTTATTTTTTTAAAAGATTTTATTTATTTATTCAACAGATAGATAGAGAGCACAAGTAGGCAGAGGCAGGCAGAGGGAGAGGGAGAAGCAGGTTCTCCACTGAGCAGGGAGCCGGACGTGGGGCTCAATCCCAGGACCCAGGGATCATGACCTGAGTCGAAGGCAGCCGCTTAACTGATTGAGCCACCCAGGTGCTCCTTCTTTTTCTTTTAAGATTTTATTTATTTATTTGAGAGAGAGCATAAGCGGGTGTTGGGGGGAAAGGGACAGAGGGAGAGGGAGAAGCAGGCTTCCCACTGAGCAAGGAGCCCGATGCGAGGCTCGATCCCAGAACCCTGGGATCATGACCTAAGCCGAAGGCAAACGCTTCACCAACTGAGCCACCCAGGTGCCCCTGCCTTCTCCTTTTCTGTCAAAGCTGCCTCTGCCTTCCTCTTATAAGGACACTTGAGATTACAATCAGGTTCCATTCAGATAATCCAGGATAATCTCCCCATCTCAAAATCTGTAATTAAATCACATCTGCAACGCATTCTTGGCCACATCAGGTAACATTCACAGGTACCAGGGATTAGGACATGGACATCTTTTGGGGGGCCATTAGTCAGCTGACCACACCATCCTATGACAGTGAACAGCTCTGTCTTTAATAACTTTACAGAAGACCAGACTCTGTCTCTAATCACTCATTATCTTCCCATGGTCCCTTCCAACCCCCCCAATGGTATTCGCCATTTACCCTCCGGTGGCTCCTGCCTGCACGCTTAAACTGCTTCTAGCGGCCCCATTCCTCCTGAAGACCTTCACGTGATCCTCCAGCTGTGTGCAAACTGTCCTGTAATAGATCCCAACCTCGTCCCAAGCCGCCTTTGATCTCCACTCACATCTATCTCTAAACATCCCTAACTTCACCATCTGATTGCCCTCTCTTCGCCCTCCATATTTCCTGTTAATCCCACTCCACAGTTGCCTTGCAATGAGACCCCAGATGCACCAGAGACAGAGAGAGAGAGAGAGAACAGTGTTGAAAAAGTTGTGAAGATGTGAGCAAGAGATTAAGAGAGAGACGGAGAGGGATGAAGAATGGGTTTATTGTGCAGGGTATGTGATGGGGAAGCTCTTGTCATGGACATATATGGGATGTGTGTATGAAGCTGGTGTTTGCAGAACTGGAGTGTGTGACAGGATAATTAACCTGTGGGTCTAATGCTGTAGATTTTTACAGACTATGGTTTTATATTTCCATGTAGTCAAGCTGGAGAGACAGTGCAGCAGGGTGGTAAAGAATGATGCCTGGGTTCTAATTCCAGGTTTTATAAACTGGGGTGACCTAGGGCAAATGACTTAACCTAGCTGTACCCTGGTTTCCTGATCTAGAAGTTGGGATAATAAATGGAACCCTACTGCTGTGAGGTTCTGTTGTAAGGATTAAAACGAATTAATGCAGATAAAGTACCAAGAACGACCACTTAATGTTGCTTATTGCTACTTTTTAAATATCTTTTGCCTTGGGGTGCCTGGGTGGCTCAGTCGGTTAAGTTTCTGCCTTCGGCTCAGGTTACGAGCCCAGGGTCCTGGGATCCAGCCCCGCCTGGGGAGCCTGCTTCTCCCTCTCCCTCTGCTGCTCCCCCTGATCTCTCTCTCTCTCTCAAATTAATTAATAAATAAAATCTTAAAAAATATATCTTTTGGGGGCGCCTGGGTGGCTCAGATGGTTAAGCGTCTGCCTTCGGCTCAGGTCATGATCCCAGGGTCCTGGGATCGAGCCCCACATCGGGCTCCTGGCTCAGCGGGGAGCCTGCTTCTCCCTCTCCCTCTGCCTCTCTCCCGGCTCATGCTCTCTTTCTCTCTCTCTCTCTCTATCTCTGTGTCTCAAACAAATAAATAAAATCTTTAAAAAAAATATCTTTTGCCTTTTGTATCTTGTTTAAGAAGGCCTTCTTTTTTGCCAAATTTTTAAACACATTCTCCAAAAATATTTTGTTCTGGGCACCTGGGTGGCTCAGTCGTTGAGCGTCTGGCTTCAGCTCAGGTCGTGATCCCAGGGTCCTGGGACCGAGTCCCACATCGGGCTCCCTGCTCAGCGGGAAGCCTGCTTCTCCCTCTCCCACTCCCCCTGCTTGTATTCCCTCTCTCTCTGTCAAATAAATAAATAAAACCTTTAAAAAAAAATTTTGTTCTGATGGGTTTTTTTTTTAAGATTTTATTTATTTATTTGAGAGAGAGAGAAAAAAAAACACGATCGGGGGAGGGGCAGAGGCAGAGAGGGAAGCAGACTCCCCGATGAGCGGGGAGCCCAACGTGGGACTGGATCCCAGGACCCCGGGATTATGACCTGAGCCAAAGGCAGACGCTTAACTGACTGAGCCACCCAGGTGCCCCTGTTCTGATGTTTCTCATAGCTTTTTTTTTTTTATGTTTAGGTCTTTAACTAATCTGAAATTCTTTTTTCTTTTTTTAAAAGATTTTAGTTTTAAGTAATCTCTACACCCAGCATGGGGCTCGAACTCACAACCCTGAGATCAAAAGTCGCATGCTCCACCAACTGAGCTAGCCAGGTGCCCCATGGAATTATTTTTTTCCTAATTGTGTAAAATCGAAGCCTGATTCCTCCTCCAAAAGATAGTCATTTCTCCCCAAACCATTTTGGTATATTAGTCCATCTCCCTCCCAGTTACTTGGAATATCATTCTTAAAATATCACTTATTAATTCTCACAAGTACCTAGGTCGATTTTTGGACTTTTTCTGTACCATAGATCTAATTTCCTATTCCTCCTCCCATATCATAATGTTTTAATTACTAGTGCTTTGTGATATACTTTGAATCTGTTAAGATAATGCCTCCCCCCTTTCTTCCTCTTTTATACAATTAGATATTCTTACATATTTAAGGCACCATAGGAATTTAAACATCAGGTCTACAAGTTCCATTTTGGAATTTTTATTGGTAATGTGTTGATTTTTTAAAAAAGATTAATGAAGGGGGCGTGCCTGAGTGGCTTAAGCACTGGACTCTTGGTCTGGGCTCAGGTCATGATCTCAGGGTCCTGAGATCAAGCCCCAGGACCAGCTGAGACTCTCTCTCCCTCTCCCTCTGCCCCTGCCCCCTGGCGCGTGCTCTTTCTCTCTGTCTCTCCCAGAAATCAATCAATCAATCTTTTAAAAAAAGATTAATTTGGGAACGAATTGTCATCTTTATTATGTGGATAATGGGGTTGTGCATGTGGGGATGTGCATGTTTACCAAGCCAACTTCCTGTGACAATACAGGAACGTGCAAGACAGATGAGAACTCAGTGAAGTTCCCTGAGGTCCAACTGCTGGGCAGGGTCTTGGAATTTTGGGAAGGAAGAAGGGAAGGTTGCAGGTCCAGGTGTTCTGTGAGCTGACTGTGCCCCTGAAAGTAGGGCTGGGGGACCCTCTGCTGTGTGCAAGCCAACTTGCCTGTATCCGGAATACAGAGGAACTCAATAAATGTTTGTTCAGTCAGTGCACAAATGAGTGAATCAAGTTTTGGAGAACTTATTGTATGCCAAACAACCTGCTAGCACTTTCCATAAATTATCTCTAATCCTCATAACAACCTTGCCAGACAGGTATTATGACCCCCATCTGACAGGCCGGGAAAGCTGAGGCTCGGCGAGGGGCAATCCCTTGCTCAAATCCAAACCCGGATCTTTATGATTCTAGAAGTCATTCACCAAAGGGACCAGATCTAATTTCCCTCCTTCCACTCATTCATCTACCTGCGAAGGATTTATTAAGCACTTACTATGTAGCACAACGACCTAGTACAACAACTGCTCTAGGTGACCCAGAGTAGGCGGAGTGCTCCCGGGAAGATCAGCTGGGCGGCTAGTTTGCGGGTCCCGAAAGGGCGGGGTTTCTGGTGCGCACCTCCAGGGAATGCAGCTGCCTCGGCCTCCTAGTTAAGGCTTCAGCTGAGGAGGCACGGCTAGATGGAGGCTGCAGCGCGATCTAGGGAGCTGATATTACGAACACTGGCCAAAAGGGGGCGCGGTCCTGCTGCTAGAAGCCTGGCCTAGAGACCCTCTGCGCGCTGACAGGCCATCGGTGCGCAGGCGCAGGGGACTCAAGGAGCGGCTTAAAAATCCTGCGGAGGGATCGTTTGCGAGGAGGGGGCGTGGCGTAATCAAAGTACCTCTCGCTGATTTGCCTCTGTCTCTGAGGGCGTGGCCTAGCTGCGTCCTTCTCGGAATGAGGGCCGGCCGAATCTAGTTTTCCCTCCGCGTCGGAGGCGTAGCTTAGGGCGGGCCCTCGAGCCACCCCTCGATGATTGGCCGCCTCACTCAGAGGGGGTGGCCCGGCGAGCCGTCCATCCTCAGTGCGGTCACTTCCTGTGGAGTTTCCCCAGCCCAGGGAGGAGGGGGAAGAGGACGAGGGGGAGGAGGGCGGTCGTCCGGGGTTAGGTTGAGGGGGGGGTGTTGGTCCGTTCAGGGCGGGGGATGACTCACGGCCCATCCCATCGCCCCGACGCCGCCCGCCCGCGCAGAGCTCGCTCCATGGCTTAGCGGAGGAGGCGGTGGCGAGCGGGGGGAGGGGGACTCTTATTTTGTTAGGGGGACCGGGCCGAGGCCCGACCGGCCTGGAAGGGCTCGCCCGGGGCCGGGCGTCATGTCTCATGCGGCCGAGCCAGCTCGGGACGGCGTAGAGGCCAGCGCGGAAGGCCCTCGTGCCGTGTTCGTGCTGTTGGAGGAGCACAGGCCAGCCGACTCGGCCCAGCTGCTCAGGTGCGGGGCCGCCTGGGGCCGGTGGTGCCGACTGGGGTCCCTGGGGGGGACCACGGGAGCCCTGGACTGGGATTGGAGGCCCTCGGCCTAGGCTTGGAGGACGTCGGGGCGCCGGTCTTGGGGGGGTACCTAAGGAATCTGGCGGTGGCCTGCTTGGACTGAGGCTTAAAGAAGTCATGGAAGTGCCTTAAGGGAGGCCTGCTGCCGATTTGGGGGGCTCTTGACTGGGTTTAGAGGGGGAAGATTCTGTTGTGTCCAGAGCCTGGTCTAGGGTAACTGAACTTGGGGGACTGATGCTGAATTTGGGCTCCTTGAGTCAGGCGTGAGGGGAATGAATTTGAGGGGGAACTCTGTAGGTGAGGCACTGATCTGAAGGGACTTTTCCCCTCAGTGTCAGAGAAAGGGTCCTGGGAGACACTGGGAGACAGAAGTGCTGTCTTGGAAGCTGGATTGCTTGAGGCTCTGTTTGGGGATAACAGGACTCTGGAGGGATTTGGGGGTATCTCAGATATGCTACACGGGACCAGCTTTGTGTGTGTGAGTGAGCAAGAGAAGCAACATTCAAGACTTGACCCGAATAATCACTTCACCCTTGCCCACCCACCCAGCTGGGTCAGATCCCAGGGATAGTGGAAAAGCCCTCTTCCCACACCCCCCTAGGGGCTTGAATGGGAGACAGCGAGGCAGACAGAGGCAACAGAGATGGTGCTACTTCTTAGGTCAGGGAAGAAGGCCTCAGACCTTATTTGGGAACCCAGACGAGGGTCTTGTTCCTGCTGCCACCCATCCTAGCCTCTCAGCCAGCCTGGCTCACCCCCTGTGCGCGGGCGCACATACATGTGCACACGCACACGCGCGCGCATACATTCTTTTTCTCCCCCTCCCAGTCTGTCTGTCAGACCCTGGAAATCATCTCGAATCTGTCCCTAGAGCTGGAATGAGCACCAATTGCACCATCCCTGCCTGGGTGGGCCCTCTGTGGCCTCTTTGCATCCTCAGTTCCACCAGCAGGCTTGTAAGCCCCTCTCTGTCCACACCCTGCCCACCCCAGGGCCCATCTCTTTGAACTTCTGGGCAATGGGTGTGTGAGCAGGAGATGGGGCTTTGCTTTCTTCCTGGGATTGTGCTGAGCTCAGCGGCTCCCCGAGCTTCCTCTTCCCGACTTCCTGGGTGGTTTTAGGTCCCCATCTGAGGGTGAGGAAAGGAAGGAAGAAGACAGATCCTTGGGGAGGGGAGAGAGTTCTCGTCAAGCGAAGTCACCCACAGTGTCTCAGGATTCTAAGTCTTTGACTTAATTCAGGATGCATATCCATTCACGTGCATGTGAATGCCCCCTACACACTAGGGTCTTCCCCCCCCCCCCCCCCCGGCCTGGAAGGCTGATCCGGAGCCTTTGCACCTAATGCTTCCCCATCTCCTGATGCCTTCATAACAACCTGGCTCATCACAGTAGTGGGAATAGTTGAAAGGGGGGGGTGTACATGGCTTTTTAGTTTGTGTCAGTGGGTGTTGGTATTAGAGGTGTGTGTGTGTGTGTGTGTGTGTGTGTGTGTGTGTGTCTATCCAAAAAAACAGGAGAGCCCTGGATAGGCTCCTCCCGCCAAGAAAAGAATGCTCGTCTAAGCGGATCATCCATCCCAATTCTCCC
This sequence comes from Halichoerus grypus, assembly GCF_964656455.1. Classification (NCBI taxonomy): domain Eukaryota; kingdom Metazoa; phylum Chordata; class Mammalia; order Carnivora; family Phocidae; genus Halichoerus; species Halichoerus grypus. The sequence goes on from NC_135727.1 coordinate 90,386,191, forward strand.
TCTTTTAAATCCAAATTGCTGGAATGAGGAGAGCCCTTGATATTTCTGTTTCGTATTTGTGTGTGTCTTGGCATACCCTGAACTCAGCCTGGGGGGGTACTCATTTGCAAAGTCGTAGATCCTTCCATCAAGTGAATCATCGACCCCAGTTCTTTGTGATGCATTCAGTTTGTGTTACAATGGACTGTTGGGCGAAGGATGCTCCTACCGTGCTGTTAAGCGTATAGACCCACGTGGGCTCACCTTCAGCTGCCAGGACCCCAGTAGGGGGTGTGGGGACTGGAAGAACTCTGAATGCAAAGTCAGGACTCCTGCAAAGTGAATTGTCATTCCTAAATTCTTCGCTTCTCTTTTCCCTCAAACCCAGGTTGTTACGCTTGATTGTGTTAGAGTGAGGAGTTGGGATCCAGGCAATCTTACTATTTTTAATCCTAAGGGACTATGGGTAACAGAGCAAAAGAGAGTGGGGAGGGAAGAGGGGTGTGGGGAGGGAGGAAGACCTGGGAATTCCCGCTGGTGGTACCCAGAGGAGTGGCCTCCTCTGAGGGATGCACTCTGTTCCCCTCTCCCCTGGTGTCTCTCTCCTCCCACTGCCCACTCTTTCTTTCTCTCTTGGAGGGGAGTGAGGTCTCCATACACTCACTGACCATCACCCTTCCCTCCCTTTCACCCTCAGCCTCAACTCTTTGCTTCCGGAATCTGGGATTGTTGCTGACATCGAATTAGAAAGTGTCCTCGATCCGGACAGCTACTACGAGCTCAAAAGCCAGCCCCCACCGCTACGCTCAAGGTCTGTCTCCTCTGACTCCCCTCCCAAGTCCTCAGGCCCCTCCATCCCCTCTGGGGCAGAGGCCCTCAGTGCCAGGCCAACCCTTTGGGCAGCCTGCATTTTCCTGATCGGAAAATTGGGGGCCTGAAAGAGTATGTCACACAGGAAAGCAGGTGGCCAAGCTGGGATTCCATTAGCTTGAACCAGACCTCCCCTGCCCACCCCCCACCCCCGCCCCCCAACTCGCATACCCATTCATACACAAATATTGCAGGGAGCCTGGGATGGCCTGTGTGTGCCCAGCCGCCCCGCAGAGCCCTACCCACAACCCCTGCTCACCCCTTCCCCCACTCAACAGACTCACCCACCCCCAACCCTTGAGGAACCCCTGCTGGTCTCTTCTTTCCCCCAGCTTGGAAGTCTAAATGTGCTGAGTCATCGGCCTGGGCTCTAAGAGAGGGGAGGGGACCTGGAAGAGGGGCAGGAAGAGAGGATTGTGAAATCTCTGAGATTTTCAAGACTGACTAGCTCCTGGGACTAGAGGCCCAGGCAGGGGCAGACGAAGGGCCTGCACTTGCCCCTGTAGCCAGATGCCCACGATCAGGAGCTCAGGGAGCATCCTCAGCCCCAAATTGAGCTTAAGAGCCCTCTGTATCCTAATCTACTGCCACGGCCCCCGTTTGGCATCCTTCTGCTCTCCTTTAAATAGGATGAACCGCTCTCCCAGAGCCTAGCAATGGCATCTCTCCTCAGTGTTTGAACAGGCCCCAATCCAGCCCTCACCATAAGGACCAAGGGCTGAAACTCCCCCCCCACACCCCCAGACTGACCTCGAAGGGCTGGGACTCGGCCTGGCTCCACTGTCTCCCCCATCAGACAGTGACCCCTGAGGGCTGGGCGCGGGCTCGGTCCCTGTGCCTCCCCCGTCAGACTGTGACCCCTGAGGGCTGGGCGCGGGCTCGGTCCCTGTGCCTCCCCCGTCAGACAGTGACCCCTGAGGGCTGGGCGCGGGCTCGGTCCCTGTGCCTCCCCTGTCAGACTGTGACCCCTGAGGGCTGGGCGCGGGCTCGGTCCCTGTGCCTCCCCCGTCAGACTGTGACCCCTGAGAGCCGTGACCAGGCCTGGTTCCTCCACACTGTGGCCCCTGAAGGCGGACACCAGGCCGAAGCCCAGCATCTGCTGTATCCCACGATGACTCCTTAGGCTTGGGATGAGACTTTTAGCTTACCTGTGGCCCCATATTTCCCATTCCACAGCCTCCCAATATCACTGCAAGCCACCCCAGCTCCACTCTCTGCATCATCTTCTGCAGGGGGCTCCAGGACCCCTGCCATGTCGGCCTCTTCTTCATCGCGGGTCTTGCTGCGGCAGCAGCTAATGCGGGCCCAGGCCCAGGAGCAGGAGAGGCGTGAGCGACGGGAACAGGCCGCAGCCTCTTCTTTCCCCAGCCCTGCCCCTGCCTCTCCCGCCATCTCCGTCGTTGGCGTCTCTGCGGGGGGCCACACTTTGGGCCGTCCTCCCCCTGCTCAGGTGCCCAGGGAGGTGCTCAAGGTAAGGTGACATCCGGAGGCCCTGGGAGGGGTCTCAGTGACTGAGGAGTGGTCGTGGTGGCTTTTGGGCCGAGGTCCTAGGGGTTCTAAGGAAGGTCCCAGTTACTGTTCAGATAGGCTGTGTTAGTGTCCCATTGCGTTTGGGGCTTCCGAGGCGTTCTTGTACAGGGGTGAGGGGTTCTTGGGAGCCACAGGATGTCTGGGTGGACCGTGGAAGGTCGTGAGCGCCTCGGGTGGGCGCTGGGGCCTCCTGTGAAGTAACCCCAGGAAGAACTTCGCAGGAAGAGCCTCCTGTGCATGTGATACATTGAGAGTTTGGCCACTGGGGTGACTTGGGAAGCCATGTGTGGTTCTCAGGTCTCCTAGGTGATGTCAGAGACGGGGGGGCGGGGACTCTTGGGAACTGTGACAGGGTGCTCCAGAAACTGAGGGTTCCTGTCAGCCATGGGTGGCTCTTGGGGGGGGCTGTGAGGGATTTCGGAGAAAGCGACTTTGGGTCCTGGGGGAGACTTCCCAGGATTTGGGGAGGTAGGGGCGTCTCAGATTCTGGGCCTAGTTTGCTGGCCTGCGCCTAGAAACAGATGACCTCTGAGGGTCAGCCTGGGGCTCAGAGTCACCCCATCCTCCCGTGTCCCCTTCCGTCCTTCCTCGCGCTCGTCCCCCAGGTGCAGACCCATCTGGAGAACCCGACACGCTACCACCTACAGCAGGCACGCCGGCAACAGGTGAAACAGTACCTGTCCACCACGCTCGGCCCCAAGCTGGCTTCCCAGGCCCTCACCCCACCACCGGGGGCCGCTGGTGCCCAGCCGCTCCCTGCGCCCGAGGCTGCCCATGCCGCCGGCCCCGCAGGCAGCGCTCCCAACAGCCCCATGGCACTACTCACCATTGGGTCCAGCTCAGAGAAGGAGGTAAGCGGCTGCAGACGACCTTCCCGTGCTCTCCCTCGTGCAGCTTCTTCTAAGCCTCGTCCGTATTGCCTTCTTCCCCTAGATTGACGATGTCATTGATGAGATCATCAGCCTGGAATCCAGCTACAACGATGAGATGCTCAGCTATCTGCCCGGAGGCACTGCAGGGCTGCAGCTCCCCAGCACGGTGAGGCCCTGGGATGGGAGGCTGGCTGACCATCAGTCGCATCCCTCTATCCCTGAGACGACACCCAGGCTGGCTGTGTATATAAGACCCTTACTTTGGCTCGTACTAAGATAGAGAAGGAGGCTGTGGGATGAGAAGAGAGCATACCAGGGCCCTGGTCCCTTGTGTTGGGCTGTGTGGAGAGGTAGACCTTGTAGATGCTGATAGATACAAGGGTGGGGACTCCATGGAAATAATCAGGGCATACCCAGGCACTCAAGCTGCCGTGTGGGAGGGACCAAGGAATGGGACTCTTGTAGCAATTTGAATGTACCAAGAGATTCAGGTCATTGGGACATACCCAGACCATGTAGTGATTGGAACATAGCAAAAGTCTTAAAACCCAGTGTGGTTGAACCTTGGGGTGATTGGAACGTACAACATCTCTTTCAGTGAACCATGCCAAGAGGCTGGGTCCTTGTAGAGAGTGGATAAAACTCTAGAGCAAGGGATGTGCCACTAAATTATACCATTCTGGTTCTGGAACATTCCAGGAGTCCCATAACTTGCTTTGGGACATACCAAGGGGCTGTGGCTTTGTTTCTTTCTGACACCCCGAAAGGACAGAAGCGTGTATAAATTTGGCACCAGCTTATCAGAACTTTTTATTGATTTGGACATAGCTAGAGACTGGGGCGTTATATCACATGGATCCAGCAGACTAGCAGGAGTTTCAAGAGATGATAACTCATCAAGAGGTGGGACTAATTACTTAGGGATTAGTGTGTTGCCCTAGAGTATATCCGGGAGAGGGCAAAGGAGAGAGAAAAAAAATCAAGGCTGGCATAAAAGCAGCACTCATTGAGTAGTTGGACAAGAAATCCTGAGAGATCAGAAGGCGTAGGAAGATACTAGAAGTCAGGGGCTTGGTGCATGACCATGTGCGACACAGTCACGGCAGAAGACTAGAGATCGTGCTGGAACTCTCCGGAAGGCCAGCTTTTGGATGGAACGTTACCATGACAATTTCCCAAGGTCTGAGAAGATTGAGCTGGAGTGTTCCAAGAATGCCGACTTGGAATGTTGTGCTAGGAGGGGCTGACGGGCTGGAATGTTGCATCGTAGCCGACAAAGACCTGCGAACGGGTGGTTTTCCAGCATTGCTTCTCAGAGCCACCCCCAGAGTTGGGGAGAGGGGCTTCAGAGGTCGCTGAGGTATTTGAGGGCGTGCAGGGGCACGATGGACAGGTCCAGCAGACTCGGGTCCCCCGGTGAAGCGGGGTGGGTCTGCGTGAGCCTGTCCCCCACTATTGCGTCCCGCGCAAAGTTCCCCTGAATGAGAAGGAAGGGTCCCCGCGTTGAGCCAGCCACTCCTTGCATTAGGTTATCTGTGGAGCGTGTGGAGGGGTGGGGCCGGGTTCTGAGAAAGGGCCAGGCCTGGGACTGGTCCTAGCTGTCGTCTCTCTGCCCTCCCTGTCCCCAGCTGCCCGTGTCAGGGAATCTGCTTGATGTGTACAGTAGTCAGGGCGTGGCCACGCCAGCCATCACTGTCAGCAACTCCTGCCCGGCCGAGCTGCCCAACATCAAACGGGAGATCTCTGGTAAGGGCCAGGCTCTTGGCCCCCCTCCGGGGTGAGCCCCATGTCAACCAGGTGGGCCTGATGCCGGGGGAAGGGGTTTAAGCGGACAGAAAGGGGCTGTTTGCCGTCTTCTTCCACACGGCCCATGGGCTTGCTTTTACCCTATTTCCTCTCGTCTCGCGTTTAACAAATGACCTGTTACCAGGGCTTCTTAAAAAAAAAAAAAGTCATAGGGGCACCTGGGTGGCTCAGTCGCTAAGCGTCTGCCTTCGGCTCAGGTCATGATCCCAGGGTCCTGGGATCGAGCCCCACATCGGGCTCCCTGCTCCGCGGGAGGCCTGCTTCTCCCTCTTCCACTCCCCCTGCTTGTGTTCCCTCTCTCGCTGTCTCTCTCTCTGTCAAATAAATAAATAAAATCTTTAAAAAAAAATCATAAAAGTGGCACTTAAAAAAAAAAAGTCACTTCCCTGCCTGCACCCACCAGATCCTATCCCCGGCAGCCGTACGTGCTGCCCTCTGTCTCTCCCATGTCCAGAGGCCCTGACCGCCCCCCCCCTCTCTTCCAGAGACCGAGGCCAAGGCCCTTTTGAAGGAACGACAGAAGAAAGACAATCACAACCTAAGTGAGTGAGCTTCCGCGCCCTTGCCAGCATGCTGTGTAGCCCTGCCTCAGTCCATGCTGGCCTTCCTTGGGGGCGGGAGGGGGGGCTGTCCCTTCAACAGCCTCCCCACCCCCCAGCTCCTCTTCCCTCCTCAGCCTGTTGACAACTTTCCCACTCTTCTCCCCGCCCCCCCAAAGTTGAGCGTCGCCGGCGATTCAACATTAACGACAGGATCAAGGAGCTGGGCACCCTCATCCCCAAGTCCAGTGACCCGTGAGTCTGGGCCGGGGAGCCTTGGGCTGGCGGAAAGTGGGACGAGGGCCCCATTCTCCCAAAGCTGTTCCTGGGTGGGAAGCGACCGGCGTTTTCTGCTCCTGGCCCTGGCCCATCCAGCCTTCGTCACCCCGAGCAGGGGCACAGCCCCCCATTGTCCCCAACCTACAATTTTAGGTGCATGACATTGCAGTCTGTGTGCCTCATCTGGTCCCCATATGACACAGGCACTTTGCTTTTGGTTCATTTAGTACTTCCTAATTATTCATTCAAGAGACGCATTGAGCTGCTTTGTGTCAGGGACCACGCTAGGCCCGGAGGATACCAGAGGGACAAAACAGGCAAAAATGCCTGAGCTCCTGGAACTGATACTTTAGTGGAGGCAGACAGACCACAAACAAGATAAATAAGTAAAATCTGGGCAGTTATGAGGAGTGTTGTGGAGAAAAATAAAGAAGAGAAGATGGGGGGGGGTACCTGGCAGGCTCAGTTGGTAGAGTGTGCTACTCTTTTTTTTTTTTTAAGATTTTATTTATTCATTTGAGAGAGAGAGAAAGAGAGCACAAGCAGGGGGAGAGGGAGAGGGAGAAGTAGACTCCCCAGTGAGCTGGGAGCCCGATGCGGGGCTCGATCCCAGGACCTGGAGATCATGACCCGAGCCCAAGGCAGACGCTTAACCATCTGAGCCACCCAGGCGCCTCAGCGTGGGACTCTTGACCTCAGGGTCGTGAGTTCAAGCCCCACGTTGGGCGTAGAGCTGACTTTAAAAAAAGAATAGAAGATGGGGGAATGTTGGCGAGGGTTACAACTCGGGGTGAGGAGGGCGGGCACAGGGCAGGCCTGGACTGAGGAGGCAACGTTTGCGGTGAGGCAGGAACCATCTCTCTGGGTGTCTGGGGAAGAGTGTCCGAGGCAGAGGGCACAGCTGGCCTGGAGGCCCTGAGGCGGGAGCCTGAATCTGCTCTTCCCCCGGAACGACTGGGCAGGGCATTCCATCCCCTTGATGTACCCCGCAGCCCCCGAACTGTGGGTCTAGGCCCGCGGCGGGCTGCTCTGCCGCGTAGGGTTGCCCCCTCAGCTCCCGCGGCCCCCGGCGACGCAGCGCTCCCTCCTGTCCCCCGTCGGGCCCTGCAGGGAGATGCGCTGGAACAAGGGCACCATCCTGAAGGCCTCTGTGGATTACATCCGCAAGTTGCAGAAGGAGCAGCAACGCTCCAAAGACCTGGAGAGCCGGCAGCGCTCCCTGGAGCAAACGAACCGCAGCCTGCAGCTCCGGATCCAGGTTTGCGACGAGGAGGCCGGGGCACAGGTGACAGGGGGCTTCCGACAGGCAGAGGCAGAGCAGGCCAGCATTTTCCTGGCACACTTGGGGGATCCCTGGGCTGCCCCGACGGGCGCACTGGTGACGACATGTAGCCCCCAGAACCTTAACGGGAATAGCGCCGAGCATTGGCTCGCGCGTATGGTGTAGGTCCCGTGCGGCGCGCTGTGCCGGGAGCCCGGCTCCGTTTGCTCAGGTGGCCCCGGCTCGGATGCTCTGAGGCCGGGACCCGCGGCGTACTTGTTGTACAGAGCGCGACTCGGAGGCCCCGCGAGCTTACGCAAAACCTGCCTCGAGTCGCGCCACTAGTGAGCAGGCAGCAGAGGTGGGTTTGGCACCCAGGCGGCCCGCCCTTGGAACCGTCAGACTTCTCTGCCCCTGAGGAACTGTGAACCCCATCTGATCCCGCCCCCCCACCCCCTACTTTCCGCAGGAGCTAGAATTGCAGGCACAGATCCATGGTCTGCCGGTACCTCCCAGCCCCGGGCTGCTCTCCCTGGCCACAACCTCCGCCTCGGACGGCCTCAAGCCAGAGCAGCTGGACGTTGAGGAGGAGGGCAGGCCGGGCACAGCACCATTTCCCACAGCGGGGGGGTCTGCCCAGAGTGCTCCCCATCAGCAGCCCCCGGCGCCACCCTCGGATGCCCTTCTGGACCTGCACTTTCCCAGCGACCACCTGGGGGATCTGGGGGACCCCTTCCACCTGGGGCTGGAGGACATTCTGATGGAGGAGGAGGAAGGGGGGGTGGGGGGACTGTCGGGCGCCCTGTCCCCACTGCGGGCTGCCTCTGACCCCCTGCTCTCGTCGGTATCCCCCGCTGTCTCCAAGGCCAGCAGTCGCCGCAGCAGCTTCAGCATGGAGGAGGAGTCCTGATCAGGCCTCACCCCTCCCCTGGGACTTACCCACCCAGGAAAGGAGGACGTGTCAGGATGAGGCCCCGCCTTTCCCCCCCCCCACCCTCCCGTGAGACTGCCCTGCCCAGGTGTTCTGGGGGACGAGCAGATGTGATGAGGTCCCACCCCCGTAACCAGGCGAGGTGGAGGAGTCAGATGAGGCCCCGCCCCCTCCCCACAATACCAACCAGTGAGGTGTTTCAGCCGTGGAGAAGGCGGTAACCTCCGGGCCTGTCCCCTGGAGATCACAGCCTCGCCCCTGCCCGGTGGGACCTGCCCTTGCCCAGGTGTGGGAAGGAGGCGGGATGAGCTAGGCCCCTGTCGCTTAGGGACTTTCCTAGCCAGGTCTCCTGGGATAAGGAGGTAGTAGGATACCGGTCCACCCCCTCTCTTGGAACCACTAGTCTAGTCCATCCTGGCAAGGAAGAGGAGTCACAATAACAGAGGTCTCACCCTGGGGGTTTAAGCCCTGCCCCTTTCCCCTGATCCCCGCCTTGTCCAGCTGAGGAACAGAAGTGAGGAGGAGAGCGAGCCCTTCACCTGGGAGCTCAGTCCTGGCCTTCCAGCAAGGCAGGAGCTAGGCCCCGCCCCTTCCCTATAGGCACAGCCACTCGCAGGTATTTCAGGCACGGAGGAGTCCGTGAGATCAGGCCACGAGGAGATCACAGACCTTGTCCCTTAGCAACATCCCATCCAAGCATTCCACGCTGCAGGGGGGAGTGGTACTTCAGCTCCCCAGCCTTAGCCTGGGACCAATGGGACCTAACCCAGGAGGGCTCTGAGCCAACCTCGCCCTTGGAGAAGGGGGCAGATCTTGAAATCTTGTGGGTCGACATTCCAGACCTCCATCAGGAGTGAGAGCTAGACCCTCACCCTTGGGTAGAGTCCCGCCTCCTACCTTGAAGGGCAGTTTGGGGAGGTGATAGGAATTAGGGGTCCTGAGTCCAGGTTCCCAGAGCCAGCACCCCAGCACTCTTACAGTCTGTAGAGGAACAAGATGAAGGAAGGGGCCTTTCTGGGGAGTTCCCAAGCCCAGGAAAAAAGTGGAAGCCTACCCCACCAAAGCAGAGGGTTGGAGGGAGGGTTGCAAAAGCATATGTACCCCTCTTTGGTTTATCTGATTTTTTTATTGACCCCCCCCTTCTCAGAAGCTAGGTCACCTCCAACCTCTGGCCTCCACCCAGTTCTCCATTTGGAGGAATCCTCCCCATTTCAGAGCTATTAAGACACACTCCCTGCCCATCCTCACCCTTCCTACCACATACACCCAAGGTTGTCAGCTTCGGATCCTTAGGGTCAAGCCCCAAGGAGGGTGTACTAAGGGGTCTGTAGGTTTGTGATTAAAATAATAAATGCTAGGCGTGTTTGATGCGCTTTTAACTTTGGCAAAGAGTCTCCTATCCTTGCATTTAACTACAATGAGCACGGTCGGGGCTGGCCGGGAGGAGGAAAGGGTTTTGGAAGAAATAGATTTAAGTGGGATGGATAAAAGAACTTAGAGGGGCTGGAGGAAAACAACCTGTAAGCAAAGGCAGTCAGTCCTTAACTACCTGCCAGACACCCTCCTGTTCCGAGTGTTTCACCGAATTGTTGAATCTAAGGAATACTTATCAAGAAAGTGCCGCTTCTTATTCCCATTTCATGTTGGGAGAAACTGAGAACTAGAGTTTAACCCCCTGAAGATACACAGCTGGTAGACGGACGAAGAGCTAAAGGGTAAAATTAGGAGAGCGAGAGATCTGGTTTGAAGCATGTCACCACCCAGGGCAGAGGGGGCAAAGATTTTCTCGCACGCTCACTTTGGAAACCGATAAGGAAGCATATGAGGATATCTCCTGGCAGGCAGTAGAGGTCTACCAGATGGTCCAAAGGGCACAAACAAAAACCATAAAGGTGGAGGGACAGGCAAGCAGTTCCATTTTGGGACAAATGTTGACATTTGGGGGGAATTTAAATGGAGGTAAACAAACACAAATAATCTTGAAGGCTGGAAAAAATATATTATTTTTGGAACTCCTCCACCAGACTCTGACTCCCAGGATGGGGATCGGGCCTGGCCCTGCGTCTGCCCCAGCAGATTGGAACCACCACCCTTCCTACCCCTTTCTGGCCTGTCACACTGACCCCTAAGGCCTGGTTGCTGAGCCTCTAACACCAGACTGGCAGCTCCCTGATAACCTTTTCTGGACTTTTTTCTCCTCGAATCTGCCATGTTCTCTTTTTCATTTTGTGAACATAACATGTAATGCCCAGAAGTGTTTTTCTCAAAGTTTGTATTCTGAAGTAAGTTTAGCTTTACAGAAGAGCTGCAAAGACATTGACGTTCCCATACCCATCAACCAGCTCCCTCTAATGTAAATATCTTACAGAACCATGGCATATTTATTGATGCTAAGAAAATAACATTGGCACAGTACCAGGAACTCAACCTTCAGACTTTATTTGGATTTGACTGTTTTTTCCATGAAAAAATTTTTTTTCTGTTCTAGGATCCAAGTAAGGAAACTCTGTTATCTCTTCCTGTGTAGCAAATTACCACAATCTCGGTGGCTAAAAACAACACACGTTCATTTCCCAGATTTTGTGGGTCATGAATCCAGGCTGGCTTAGCTGGGTCTTCTACTTCTGTGGCTTTCCCAAGGATACCATCACGGAAGGTGTTGGGCGGGATTCAGGACTCCTCTGGAAGTGGGACTAGGGAAGGATCTGGTCTGAGCTCCCGTGAGTTCGGGCAGGACTCAGTTCTCTGTAGCCTGTTGAACCGAGGGCCCCAGTTCCTTGCTGGCTGTCAGCTGGGGTGCCCTCAGTCCTTGACATGTGTTCCTTTCCTTCCATGAGGCAGCTCACAGCATGGTAGTTTTGCTTTGTCAAAGCCAGCAAGAGGGGTGCCTGGGTGGCTCAGTCGTTAAGCGTCTGCCTTCGGCTCAGGTCACGATCCCAGGGTCCCGGGATCGAGCCCCACATCGGGCTTCCTGCTCGGTGGGAAGTTTGCTTCTCTCTCTCCCAGTCCCCCTGCTTGTGTTCGCTCTCTCACTGTGTCTCTCTCTGTCAAATAAAATCTTTAAAAAAAAAAAAAGCCAGCAAGAGAGAGTCAACTAGGGATACAGAAGTTGCAGTCTCTTGTAATCTAATCGTGGGAAGTGACATCTCAAAGGCGAGGCATTTTCTTGGTTAGAGTCAAGTTACTCCAGGGGAGGGGATTACAAGAGACCATGAATATCAGTAAGCAGGGACCAATGAGGGGCCATCTGAGCAGCTCCCTACCACGTTGCATTTAGCTGCCATATCTTGGTTTCTTCTGATGGTTTTGCGGTCTGTCCACTGAGAAGGGCTAGATGCTGCTCTTCTAAAAACAATGAGCATCTTTAGTACCCAGATCTTGGTTTCTAAATGACACTCTCCAGTAAAAGGAACCAGGGATCCTTGGAGAAATGGCTGGTCGTAAGGCCAGGGTAGGGAACTACAAGATGGGCCTGGAGCGACCCATAGTCCGAGAAAGTAAGGAAGTACCAGAAAAAAAAAAAAAGGAACATGTCATAAGGATATAAGAGCCATCCTGAAAGCTCCCAATGGCCAAAGCTGGAACAGCTTGAGCAACAAAAAAATAATGATAGTATTGGTTTATAGTCCACAAAATGAAATATCTGTGATCCATACTTATATAAATCAATGATATGATTGAATAAACAAATGCTGGCTACCGGACAACTCCGTGCATAAAATTCCAAATAATAATAAATATAGAAGGAATGAGGGAAATAAAAAATTATTGTTAAAATACCACAGTAATAACTGCTGCAGACCTGATCCACTAAATGCAAATATTAGTGGGCAAAACTTTAAGGTGAACATGATAGTTGCGCAGCCTTAAAGTATTGCCTCCAAAATTTTTATTACATACTTGATCCCCGCTGACCCGAGAGAGTTGGAGCTTAATTCCCCTCCTCTTGAATCCGAGCTGGGCTCAGTCACTTGCATCAAATGACAAGAGTATGGAAAGTGAAAAACAGTAACTTTGCAGTGGAAAAATCTGACAGACACCACCTTAACCAAGAGATGAGTTAACATCACCAGTTCTAAGACACATTGCTGTCATGTACCCCCTGAAGTGATACAATGAGAAGGCATTTCACTTTCATAGAATTCTTCCTCAAAACCCCATAACCCCTGTGTAATGATGAGAAAATAGCAGAGAAAACCGAGTCAGGACAGGGACATCCTACAAAATATTTTACCCGCATTCCTCAAGTGTCAAGATCACATAAGACAAGGAAAGACTGGCTGTATGTTTAAGCAAACACAATCATGTTTGTCTCCATCTGTCAATTCTGGCTTTTTTTGGAGGGAGGCACTGAGACCCAAAAGCTGGTGTCATTCTACGGATAAGTTTATCAAGGTTATCTGGTGTCCTATGCTCCACTGGATGGAACGTGATGACTGAGATAAGAGAAACATGCAGTGAGCCTGGACTGTACCTTCTTTCCACCTGGGTCATTTTCAGGACCTCCCTGTAGGGCAGTAGAGCCTAAGCAGAGGATAACAATATAGCTGAGCTGGGAGTGACAGATCAGATTGCAGCGCTGCTGGGATTTCATTCTACTGGAGAAAAAGCAGCTTTTTAGAGGTGGACTTCCAGAAATCACCATAGGCATTCCTGTAGGTTTTTGGCGAAATACTAGGCTGTGCAGTCTTACAAAAAAACACTGGGAGGCCAAGGAGAGATCAGTCCTGGGATTCTGTGAACTAAATGGATGCTTGCACAGTTCTGGGAGACATAGGTCTTTTGACCAGCCTGAGTAGAGAGTCCTCATCCAATACCCTAATGAGAAACAAACATGCTTTAAGAGTAGGCCACTTCAGCTCTAGCTAGAGTAAGGGTTACTGTAGATCCTCTCTAACATAACCTTTCTTTTTTTAAAGATTTTATTTATTCTTTGACAGAGAGAGAGATAGCGAGAGAGGGAACACAAGCAGGGGGAGTGGGAGAGGGACTAGTAGGCCTCCCGCTGAGCAGGGACCCCGAGGTAGGGCTCCATCCAAAGACCCTGGGATGATGACCTGAGCCAAAGGCAGACGCTTAACGACTGAGCCACCCAGGCACCCCTAGAGTTTACTTTAAAAAAAAAAAAAAAAAGAGGATCAAGCCAAATTGTGGGATTTACAATGTCTGTAGATACAATATACATAACAATTACAAAAAGGACAGGTTTTGGGAAACTATACTGTTGCAAGGCTTTTGCAGCTCATGTGAAATGGTATAATATTAACTTTCAGTTCACTGTGATAAGTTAAGGCTCTGTAATTAACAGAGCCACCTTTAAAGAAAATAATGAAAAGAGGGACAGATGAAAAGCCAATAGAAAAATAACAATTGAATATTAAAATATATTTGGTTAACGCAAAAGAAGGTGGGAAAGGAGGAACAGAGGATCAAAAACCAGAAGGAACAAATAGAAAGCATATAACAGTATGACAGAGCTTAATCTGACCATATCAGTAACTCCAAAAAGTGTAAATGGACTAAAAACCCTCTTTAAAGGCAAGGATTTTAAGACCAGAAAAATAAAAAATAATACCCAAACAGAGCTGGGTGCAAAATTTAAAGGGATGTCAAAAAAGTCAGTAGGGGCACCTGGTGGCTCAGTCATTTATGTGTCTGACTCAATCTCAGCTCAGGTCTTGATCTCAAGGTCATGAGTTGAAGCCTTGTGTAGGGCTCCATGCTGGGCAGGGAGCCTACTCAAAAAAAAAAAAAAAGAAAAAAGGAAACTACTAAAAAAAGTCAGTAACCAAGATAAATAACATCTTGGTTTTTTATTTTAATTCCAGTATAGTTACCATACAGATAACTAACATTTCACTGCAATTTTGACAATAAAGTGAAAATTAATGCAAAGCAATCCATGATGCACACAATATCAAAATTTGACGTCAAGACAGAATTCCAAGCTGCACTTGTACTACCCCAGGAATCATGCAACTTATGGGGGGTGGGTAGGCTTAATGACATACAAAAAAAATCTCTCATGAACTGGTGGTTGCCAGTGGGGACAGGTTCCAGGGAACGGACAAAATAGGTGAAGGGGATTAAGAAGTAGAAACCTACAGTTATAAAATCAATCACAGAGATGAAAAGTATAGCATAGGAAATATAAACAATAATATTTTTTTTAAAGATTTTATTTATTTATTTGAGAGAGAGGATGAGAGAGAGAGAGCATGGGGGGGGAGGGTCAGAGGGAGAAGCAGACTCCCTGCCGAGCAGGGAGCCCGATGCGGGACTTGATCCTGTGACTCCAGGATCATGACCTGAGCTGAAGGCAGTCGCTTAACCAACTGAGCCACCCAGGCGCCCTATAAACAATAATATTATAGTAACATATGATGACGGAGGGTGACTACGCTTATCATGATGAGCCTTGCATAAAGTATAGGATTGTTGAATCACTATATTATACACAAAACAAATATAACATTGTATGTCAACTATACTTTTATTAAAAAAAAAACTCTCACTTGCAATTTGTTTTGAAGGTCATAGTTCATCCTGAGGGAAGTTGACAAGTTTTTTCCATTGTTTATAGCTCCCATCTATAGTATTTCAAGGTAAAAGGGAACGTTTTATTTTATTACAAACACATGTTTGTGTGATGTTTTAAATATTGAGAGCACTTAGGTAAGTATTACAAATTTGATTTATTGATATATTTGACTTTTCACAAATTAAATTTGATCAAATATCAAACATTTTCTGAACAAACAATATTTTTTACCAGGAAAAAAAATTGACCAGGAAACATTTATACTTTATTCACTTAAAACAGTGATAGTTTGCTATTATTAGATTCTTTTATAAAAAAATTATTTTTCTTTGTTTTTTAATATTTTATTTATTTATTTGAGAGTGAGAACACGAGCACAGGGAGGGGCAGAGGGAGAAGCAGATTTCCCACTGAGCAGGGAGCCAGATGTGGGGCTTGATCCCAGGGCCCTGGGATCATGACCTGAGCTGAAGGCAGATGCTTAACTGACTGAGCCACCAGGCATCCCAAAAAATTATTTTTCAATACTTGTTTTTCACTAACTTTTTTTTCTTTTAAAGATTTTATTTATTTATTTGACAGAGAGAGAGAGACACAGCGAGAGAGGGAACACAAGCAGGGGAGTGGGAGAGGGAGAAGCAGGCTTCCCTCTGAGCGGGGAGCCCGATGCGGGGCTGGATCCCAGGGTCCTGGGATCATGACCTGAGCCCAAGGCAGACGCTTAATGACTGAGCCACCCAGGCGCCCCCAGATGGGATATTCTTATGTCTGCCCTAAAAACAACATTAAAAACAGGTACGGATATTTAATGGGCACCAAGATCAAATATAATCAAGGCATTTTGCTCACAAATAAAAAACGTTTATCATATATTAAGATACACACTATGAAATGACAAAATACATTATTCTGAAAACAAAAGCATCTTGGTGAAAATCAATTATAAATTTGTATGGGACTTATCTGTGTGGGGTGATATTTTGAATCAAGTGGGAAAAGTTAGTAAGGCCCTGTAATTAAGAAAAAAAAAATGACTGGGGTACCTGGGTGGCTCAGTCCATTAAGCATCTGCCTTCGGCTCAGGTCAGGGTCCTGGGATCGAGTCCCACATCTGGCTTCCTGCTCAGCGGGGAGTCTGCTTCTCCTTCTCTCTGCTCATGCTCTCCTTCTCTGTCTCTCTCAAATAAATAAATAAAATCTTAAAAAAACCCATAACTATATAAAAAGCTGCATGCTTAATAGATGGCCCATTCCTCTGCTTACAACAAATTAGAGAATGTAACTTTGAAAGAAATTTTGCTGGGGTGCCTGGGTGGCTCAGTCGGTTAAGCGTCTGCCTTCGGCTCAGGTCACGATCCCAGGGTCCTGGGATCGAGCCCCACATCGGGCTCCCTGCTCCGCGGGAAAAGCCTGCTTCTCCCTCCCCCACTCCCCCTGCTTGTGTTCCCTCTCTCGCTGTGTCTTCCTCTGTCAAATAAATAAATAAAATCTTAAAAGAAAGAAAGAAAGAAATTTTGCTGAATGTACAATGGTAGCACAAAATATGAATATACTTATCAAATTTCTTTTAATTTATTTTTTTAAATAAGCTCTATACGCAGAGTGGGGCTCAAACTCACAATCCCAAGATCCAGAGTCCTACACTCCATCAACCGAGCCAGCCAGGAACCCTGTAATTAACAAATTTTAAAATAAACTAAAAATGATAGTACAAAATTTGAAAGTGTAAAAAAAAAAAGAAATTGCAAATGTATGAATCACTGTTTGAGAACATCACTTATAATGGGAAAAGTGCATATCCAACAGAAATTAACGAAATCATAGATACTCTAATTTCACATTTCATATGGTGATAAGAAAAATTAGTGGCTTCAGATTTTGGATTTTACCCAGAGATAAGTTATTTTCTACAAACACATCTGATTTACAAAAGGCAGCCATTGACTTTGTTCATAATATTTTGATCTAAGTCCTGCAGAAATTTATCCAAAATAGTTTGAAGCAGCATGGAATATCAATAATTTGTAATATAAATTCAGCCTTATGTTTAGATCTTCTAAAACTGATTTACCAATTTTGCTTAGTGCAATCTTTTATTTTTACTTTTTTTAAAGATTTTATTTATTTGAGAGAGAGGGAGAGAAAGAATGAGCAGGGGAAAGGGTAGAGGAAAAGGGACAAGCAAACTCCATGCTCAGCATGAGCTGGACATGGGGCTTGATCCCAGGACCCTGAGCCGAAGGCAGACTCTTAACTGACTGAGCCACTCAGGCACCCCTGCTTAGTGCAATCTTATCCAAATTTGGAAATGGCCTTGAGAATTTTTTTACATTTAATGGTCTTTGATTTTTTTTATTGAAGTATAATTAACATACAGTGTTATATTAGTTTCTTTTTTTAAAGATTTTATTTATTTGACAGAGAGAGACACAGCGAGAGAGGGAACACAAGCAGGGGGAGTGGGAGAGGGAGAAGCAGGCTTCCCAATGAGCAGGGAGCCCGACGCGGGGCTCGATCCCAGGACCTTGGGATCATGACCTGAGCCGAAGGCAGATGCTTAACCGACTGAGCCACCCAGGCGCCCCAATTTTTTATTTTTATTTAAAAAAAAATTTTTTTTTAAAGATTTTATTTATCCATTTGACAGAGAAAGACACAGTGAGAGAGGGAACACAAGCAGGGGGAGTGGGAGAGGGAGAAGCAGGCTTTTCCCGCTCAGCAGGGAGCCCGACGCAGGGCTCGATCCCAGGACCCTGGGATCATGACCTGAGCCGATGACAGACGCCCAACGACTGAGCCACCCAGGTGCCCCTAAAAAAATTTTATTAATGAAACTTTATGCCCAACATGGGGCTTGAACTCACAACCCTGAGATCAAGAGTCACATGCTACACTAATTGAGCCAGCCAGGCGCCCCATATACCACATCTTCTTTATCCATTCATCTATCAGTGAACACTTGGGTTGTTTCCGTACGTTGGCTGTAGTAAATAATGCTACAATAATCATAGGGGCGGGGCGCCTGGGTGGCTCAGTCGTTAAGTGTCTGCCTTCGGCTCAGGTCATGATCCCAGGGTCCTTGGATCGAGTCCCACATCAGGCTCCCTACTCCGTGGGAAGCCTGCTTCTCCCTCTCCCACTCCCCCTGCTTGTGTTCCCTCTCTCGCTGTGTCTCTTTCTGTCAAATAAATAAATAAAATCTTTAAAAAAAATAAGCATGGGGTGCATATATCTTTTTTAATTAGTATTTCCATTTTCTTTGGGTAAATACACAGTAGTGGAATTTGTTTTTAAAGATTTTACTTATTTACTTGACAGAGAGAGAGAGAGTACAAGCAGGGGGAGCATCAGAGGGAGAGGGAGAAGCTGACTCCCTGCTGAGCAGGCAGCCCAATGTGGGGCTCCGTCCCAGGACCCTGGGATTGTGACCTGAGCCGAAGGCAGACGCTTCACCGACTGAGCCACCCAGGCGCCCCAGTGGAATTACTGAATCATATGGTAATTCTATTTTTAACTTTTTGAGGAACTTCCATACTGTTTTCCACAGTGGCTGCACCACTTTGCATTCCCACCAACAGTGCACAAGGGTTCCTTTTTCTCCACATTCTTGTCAACACTTGTTATTTCTTGTCTTTTTGATAACAGCCATTTTTTCTGGTGTGAGGTGATAGCTCATTGTGGTTTTGATTTGCATTTCCCTGATGATTAGTGATGCTGAGCATCTTTTCATGTTTCTGTTGGCCATCTGTGTATCTTCTTTGGAAAAATGTCTACTCAGGTCTTCTGCTCGTTTTTAATTGGATTATTTGTTTTTTGGGGTGTTAAGTTGTATAAGTTATTTATATATTTTGAATATTAACCCCTTATTGTGTATATCATTTACAAACATCTTCTCCCATTCAGTAGGTTGCCTTTTTGTTTTGTTAATGGTTTCCTTCGCTGCTCAAAAGCTTTTTATTTTGGTGTGGTTCCAATAGTTTAATTTTGCTTTTGTTTCCTTTGCCAAAGGACACGTACCTAGAAAAATGTTTCTATGGCTGATGTCAAAGGAATCACTGCTTATGTTTTCTTCCAGAATTTTCATGGTTTCAGGTCTCACGTTTAGGTTTATCATCCATTTTGAGTTTATTTTTGTGTATGGTGCAAGAAAGTGGTCCAGTTTCATTCTTTCACATGTAGCTGTCCAGTTTTCCCAACACCATTTCTTTTTTTAAAGATTTTATTTACTTTATTTGAGAGAGAGACAGTGAGTGAGAGACAGAGAGAAGGAGCAGGGAGGAGGGGCAGAGGGAGAAGAAGCAGACTCCCCGCCGAGCAGGGAGCCCGATGTGGGACTCGATCCCAGGACCCTGGGACCATGACCTGAGCGGAAGGCAGACACTTAACCAACTGAGCCGCCCAGGTGCCCCCAGCATTTCTTTTTTTTTTTTTTAAGATTTATTTTTAAGTAATCTCTACACACAACATGGGGCTCAAACTCACAACCCTAAGATCAAGAGTCGCACGCTGTAGTGACTGAGCCAGCCAGGCACCCCAATACCATTTTTTTTTAAGATTTTATTTATTTATTTGAGAGAGAGAGTGAGAGAGAGAGAGAGCACAAGAGGGGGTAGCGGGAGAGGGAGAAGCAGACTCCCCGCTGAGCAGGGAGCCCGATGCGGGACTCGATCCAGGGACTCCAGGATCATGACCTGAGCTGAAGGCAGTCGCTTAACGAACTGAGCCACCCAGGCGCCCTCCCAATACCATTTCTTGAAGAGACTGTCTTTTCCCCATTGTTCGTTCTTGCCTCTTTTGTCATAGATTGACTATATAAGTGTGGGTTTATTCCAGGAGTCTCTATTCTGTTCTATTGATCTATGTGTCTATTTTTGTGTCAGTACCATACTGTTTTGATTACTACAGCTTTGTAGTGTATCTTAAAATCTGAGATTGTGATGCCTCCAGCTTTGTTCTTCTTTCTCAAGATTGCTTTGTCTATCCGGGTCTTTTGTGAGTTCATACATGGCCTTGAGAATATTTTAACAGTACCAGTCACAGTGGTGTCCTGCAAAAGAAGTTTCTGTAAGTTGAAGTTGATTAAAAATTATTTTAGATTGTTACTTGGTCAGGGGCGCCTGGATGGCTCAGTCGTTAGGTGTCTGCCTTCGGCTCAGGTCATGATCCCAGGATCCTGGGATCGAGCCCCGCATCGGGCTCCCTGCTCAGCGGGGAGCCTGCTTCTCCCTCTTTTGCTCCCCCTGCTTGTGCTCTTTCTCTCTGTCAAATAAATAAATAAAATCTTTTTTTAAAAAAAGATTTTTACTTGGTCAGGAGAAATTGTCAAACATGGCAATTCTCTCAACTGAAAACAAGATAAGCAAGAAGCAGTGTTTTGAAAATATTATTGGTGAGCTTGCTTCTATTAAAGCAAGGAATGCAAAATTATAATAAATTCTATTTTTGGTATAAATAAAATATTCAAACTTAAAATAGGGTGCATTTTAATGCATCTACTTCTCCATTTGTCAGTTTTTCCCCACAAATTTAATGTTCTAGAACAAATTAAATTAAATTAATTAAAAATAAATAGGGGCACACAGTTTTCCTTGTTTCAGGCTCCAATGTGGCTTGGCATGGGACTACACCCAACTATATGCTGTCTTTGGGAGAAACACATTAGATAAGAAGACACAAATAGTTTGAAATTTAATGCATGGGGTGTGCCTGGGTGGCTCTGTCGTTAAGTGGCTGCTTCGACTCAGGTTATGATCTCGGGGTCCGGGGATCAAGCCCCAAGCTGGGCTTCCTACTCAGTGGGCAGTCTGCTTCTCCCTCTCCCTCTGCCCCTCCCCTGCTTGTGCTCTGTCTCTCTCTCTTTCAAATAAATAAAATCTTTAAAAACACAATGATTTATTTAAAAAACAAAAAAAAGAAATTTAATGCATAGAAAAACATATATCATGCAAACATTAAACTTAAGAAAGCTGGAATGGTTGTATCAATAAATTAATAAAATACACTTTAAGACTATGTGTATTACCAGAGATAGAGACATTTCATAATGATAAAAGGGGAATTCATCAGGAAGACATAACATCATAAATATGTAAGACACCTAATAGCAGAATTTCAAAATACATGATACAACACAAACGTAAAGAGAGAAATACACGAATCTACAATCATGATCGGAGATTTTAATACCCCTGCTTTAGTAGTAAGTAGAACTACAAGATTAACAAAAATATAAAGAGATTTCCATTTCCAACCAAGATATAGTAACGGGGACAAAATTTACCTTCCTGCCTGAAACAAATAAAAATCTAGACAAAATATATGCAACAACAAATCTCAAGATATTGGACATCAGGCAATGAAGGAAAGTGATCCCCGAGAGATGGGGAATAAACAAGGTGAGCCTTATGATTGCCCAGCTTACTGCCTAAGACAGAGAGGGCCAACTCGGGCAAAACCTATAAGCCTAGAGGCGCCTGGCTGGTTCAGTTGGTAGAGCATGCGATCTTGATCTCAGGGTGGTGAGTTTGAGCCCCACAATGGGGGTAGAGTTTACTTAATAAGAAAGCATTTCTTAAAAAAAAAAACAACAACTTAGAAGTCTGTCTGTGTTGAGGAGACAAATCTTGAGAGTCTAGTGGAAGCCAAGGCAGTTAAAGTTAGCAGGGAAGAGTATCAGAGCATAGAGGGATTCACAGAGAGGCAATTCCAGAGACCTCCAGGGGATTTCCACTGGTATTCAGTTGAGTGTTAATCAACACAGGCTTGTGAGGAAACTACCCAAGGGCAGGGAAAAATACACGAAAAGATTAAAAAGAACAATACCTGGAATTCACACTGAGCAGGAAATAATACCTTTTCCCAAAAGCCAGAGAGGGAAAAACTCACTGGGTTCTACTGAGTACTGAGAAGGGTCTTGCCTTAGTAGTGGGGACACTTAACCCAAGTCTCAACACTGCGGTGATCCTGCCTAACAAAGCTTAAAAGCTGTACCTGAAAGTAACAAAGTGTTTCCAAGTAACTTAATCACATCCCCAAACAAAACTCAAGAATAGTTAGAGGAATACAGAAATATCCAGTACCCAAGAAAGTAAGAGTCACAATGTCTGGCATTCAATACAAAATTATTAGGTATGCAAAGAAACAGGAAAATACAACCCATAATGAAGAGAAAAATCAATAGAAACAGACCCAGAAATGACACAGATGAGGGAATTAGTAGACAAGGACATTAAAAGAGTTATTGTGACTGTATTTCATATGTTCAAGAAGCTAGAAGAAAGACTAGACATGTTAAGTAGAAATGTGGAACATATATAAAAAACCCAAATTGAACTTCTAGAACTGAAAACATCTGTTTTTATTAATATTTTATTTATTTATTTGAGAGAGAGAGAGAGAGTGCACGCAAGTAGGGAGGAGAGGGAGAAGCAGGCTCCTGAGAGCAGGGAGCTTGACATGGGACTCGACCCCAGGACCCTGGGATCATGAAAAGAAAGAAAAGATAGATTATTAGATTATTTACAAATGAATGACAGCCTAATGGATAACGTCTCAATGGCTGTAATGGAGACCAGAATATAGAGGAGTAATATCTTTGTCATGCTGAGGGAAAAGAAATTTTCAACCTAAATTTCCATAAACAGCAAAAACTATGTTTCCTTTTTTAAAATTTTAAAATTTTTATTTTTTTAAAAGATATTATTTATTTATTCATGAGAGAGAGAGAGAGAGAGGCAGAGGCAGAGGGAGAAGCAGGCTCCCCGCGGAGCAGGGAGCCCGATGTGGGACTCGATCCCAGGACCCTGGGATCATGACCTGAGTCGAAGGCAGATGCTAAATTGTCTGAGCCACCCAGGTGCCCCATTTTTTAAAAAGACTTTATTTATTTGAGAGAGAGAGACAGAGTGAGCATGAGCAGGGAGGAGGGGCAGAGGGAGAGGGAGAAGCAGACTCCCCACTGATCAGGGAGCCCGATATGAGACTCGATCCCAGAACCTTGCGATCATGACCTGAGCTGAAGGCAGACACTTAACCGACTGAGCCACCCAGGTGCTCAAAACTATGTTTCATATCTACAGGCAAGAATAAATATTTTTGGAAAACAAAAATAGAGTTTATGGAGCTAAGGGAAAATCTTAAATTGTCTCCTTTGTGTACATGAAAAATGATTCCAGATGGAAACCTGATATGCAAATAGGATCAGTGAACATAATGATAATGGTAAATATATCTGCAGAGGTACCCAAGGAATGATAATATAAAACCATGATACCAGACATTTTTTGGCAGGGGGAGGATACAGAACAAAATACTGGACAACAATTCAATAAAAGTATTGAAAGTTGACAGAAAAAAAAAAGAATAACATTTAAAAATTAAAACAAAAAGGGGCACCTGGCAGGCTCAGTTGGAAGAGCATGCGAATCTTAATCTCTGGGTTGAGAGTTCAAGCCCCAGCTGGGTATAGAGATTACTTAAATAAATAAATAAACTAAAAAATATTAAAAGAGGGGCACCTGGGTGGCTCAGTCGGTTAAGTGTCTGCCCTCGGCTCAGGTCATGATCCCAGGGTCCTGGGATTGAGCCCCACATCGGGCTCCCTGCTCCGCGGGAATCTTGCTTCTCCTTCTCCCACTCCCTCTGCTTGTGTTCCCTCTCTCGCTGTGTCTCCCTCTGTCAAATAAATGAATAAAATCTTTTAAAAATATATTAAAACAAAACCTAAAAAGATGTTAACATATAATTCTGATGATAAAGAGTTCAAAATAAAAGCATCCAAATATGGAAGACAAAAAGAAAAACCTGAGGGAATTCATCACCAGAAGACCTGCAGTACAAGAAATGTTAAAGGAAGTCCTTCAGGCAGAAAGGAAATGATACCATATAGAAGCCTAGATCTACACAAAGGAATGAGCACCAGAATTGATAATTACATGGCTAAACATAAAGACTTTTTTCTTACTATTTATATATCTTTAAAAGGCAACATAACTTTAAAGCAGGAGAGAGAGGCAGAGGAAGAACACCATATTGTGAGAAACACATGTAGAAATAAACATGTAGAAATAAAACATATGGCCATCAATAGCACAAATGTTGGGATGGGAGAAATGGAAATATACAGTTTTAACTTTCTTATACTATAGGGGCGCCCGGGTGGCTCAGTTGGTTAAGCTCTGCCTTCGGCTCAGGTCATGAGCTCAGGATCCTGGGATCGAGCCCCGCATCGGGCTCTCTGCTCCGCGGGGAGCCTGCTTCTCTGGCTCCCTCTGCTGTTTCCCCAGCTTGGGCTCCCTGGCTCGCTCTCTCTCTCTCTGCCAAATATATAAATAAAATCCTCAAAAAAAGAGTATATGTTAAGTTTCTTATACTATACATGAAATAGTACACTACCATTGGATGGTAAACTGTAATAAAGTAAAGCTTAATAATAAGTTAAAGATAAATGCTAAAGCAACTACTAAAATAAGACCAAGAGTTATAACTAATAAATCAACAAAGGAGATAAGAAAGTATCATTAAAAAAATACTCAGTAAATTCAAAAGAGGGTGGGAGAGAAAGAGAAAGAGAGAGGAAACAAAGAACTATTTGGAAACAAATACATCTTTAAATAACCTATGGGTCAAAGAGGAAATCAAAGGGCAAATTATAAATTGAATTATAAAGGAAAATTATAAAATGAACGAAATAAATGAAAACAATATATCACAGAACATATGGGATGCAACTAAAGCAATACTTACAAATTTATAGTACAAAAATGCCTATATTAAAGGAAGGTTTAAGGCGCCTGGGTGGCTCAGACGGATAAGCGTCTGCCTTTGGCTCAGGTCATGATCCCAGGGTCCTGGGATGGAGCCCCGATATCCGGCTCCCTGCTCGGCAGGGAGTCTGCTTCTCCCTCTGCCTCTTCCCCACCCCAACCCGCTTGTGCTCTCTCTCTCTCTCTGTCTCAAATAAATAAACAAAATCTTAAAAAAAAGAAACTAGAAAAATAAGAGAAAAATAAGCAGAAGAAACAAAATAATAAAGGTCAGAGTGGAAATCAGTGACGTGGCAGACAGAAAAACAATAAAGGAAATCAATGAAACCAGTATTACTGAGAAGATTGGTAAAACGAGATAAACTTCTAGCCAGATTAATCAGGAAAAAAAAAAAAGAGAGAAGACATAAATGATCAATATCAAGAACAAGAGTGGACAACACCACAGTTTCTATAGGTATTAAAAGGATAATAGGGGATTCTTGTACACTAACATTATTTTTTTTAAGATTTTATTTATTTATCTGAGAGAGAGAATGGGAGACAGCATGAGAGGGGGAGGGTCAGAGGGAGAAGCAGACTCCCTGCTGAGCAGGGAGCCCGATGTGGGACTCGATCCCGGGACTCCAGAATCATGACCTGAGCCGAAGGCAGTTGCTTAACCAACTGAGCCACCCAGGTGCCCCACTAACATTTTTTTTTTTTTAAAGATTTTATTTATTTATTTGACAGACAGAGACACAGCGAGAGAGGGAACACAAGCAGGAGGAGTGGGAGAGGGAGAAGCAGGCTTCCCGCGGAGCAGGGAGCCTGATGCGGGGCTCCATCCCAGGATGCTGGGATCGTGACCTGAGCCGAAGGCAGACGCTTAACGACTGAGCCACCCAGGCGCCCCCCCCACTAACATTATTTTTTAAAAAAAAGATTTTTATTGGGGCACCTGGGTGGCTCAGTCTGTTGAGTGTTTGCCTTCCACTCGGGTCATGATCCCAGGGTCCTGGGATGGAGCCCCATATCGGGCTCCCTGCTCAGCAGGGAGCCTGCTTCTCCCTCTGCCCCTCCCCCCGACTCCTCTGTTCTCTCTCACAAAAATAAATAAATAAAATCTTTAAAAAATTTTTTTTTATTTATTTAAGATAGAGTGAGAGCGAGTGAGAGAGCACGAGTGGGGGGAGAGGCAGAGGGAGAGGAAGAAGCAGGCTCCCATTGAGCAGGGAGCCCGACATGGGGCTCGATCGCAGGACTCTGGGATCATGACCTGAGCGGAAGACAGATGCTTAAGGTACTGAGCCACCCAGGAGCCGGATACACCAACATTCTTAGCATTATTCACAACAGCCAATAGGTGGAAACAACCCAAGTGTCCATCAACAGATGCATGGATAAACAAAATGTGGTAGATATATATAGTAGAATATTATTTGACTATAAAAAGAAATAAAATTATGACACATGCTATAACATGGATGAACCTTGAGGACACTATGCTAAGTAAAATAAACCAGACACAAAAGGATTGTATGGTATTGTGTAATTCCACTTTTATGAGATGTCTAGGGTAGGCAAATTCCCAGAGACAGAAATTAGAATAGAGGTTAAAAGGGGTTGGGGGTTGGAGGTTGGAGGAGAATGGGGAGTTATTGCTTAATGGGTGCATAGTTTCTGTTTGGGATGATGAAAAAGTTCTGCAAATACACAGTGGTGATGGTTACACAACACTGAATTTATTTAGTGCTACTGAACTGTACACTTAAAAATAGTTAAATTGTACACTTAAAATAGTTTTATGTTATGCATATTTTACCACAATTTTTAAAAAGAATAATAAATAGGGGAATATTATGACCATCTTTATGACAGTAATTCTGGCAACAAATTCCTTGAAAGACACAAAATACCAAGGCTCACTCAGGAAGAAATAGATAACTTGAAAAACCCTGTATCTATTAAAGAAATTGAATTTGTAATAAGACATCTGCCCACAAAGGAAATTCCAGGCCCAGATGGCTTTTTTTGGAAATTCTACCAAATAGTTAAGGAAGAAATAATATCAATTTTACACAAACTTTTCCAGAAGATTTAAGAGGAGGGAATACTCCCCATCTCATTCTATGAGACTAGCATTACTCTGATACTAAACCAGAGAATGTCATTATAAGAAAACTACAGTTGGGGCGCCTCGTTTGAACGTCTGACTCTTGGTTTCAGGTTGGGGTTGTGATCTCAGGGTCGTGATTCAGGGACGTGGGATCGAGTGCCACGTTGTGCTCTGCGCTCAGCACAGAGTCCGCTGAAGATTCTCTCTCCCTCTGCCCCTCCCCGCTGTGCTGTCTGTCTGTCCCTCTCTCTCTCAATTAAGTAAATAAATCTTTTAAAAAAATAAGAAAAGTACAGTTGACCCTTGACCAACATTTGTTAGAACTGCACCAGTCCACTTATATGTGGATTTTTTTTTATAAATACAGTACTGTACTGTATATGTATTTTCTCTTCCTTATGAATTTCCTAATAACATTTTCTTTTCTCTAGCTTACTTTGTTGTAAAAATATGATATATAATACATAATATGTGTTAACTGACTGTACATATTATCGGTAAGGCCTCAGGTCAACAGTAGGCTATTAGAAGTTAAGGTTTTGGCGAGTCAAAATTCATATGCGGAGTTTCAACTGTGCAGAGGGTCAGTTCCCCAAACCCGCATTGTCCAAAAGCCCATTGTAGGGGTGCCTGGCTGGCTCAGTTGGTGGAGAATGTGACTCTTAATCTCCAGGTTGTAAGTTCAAGCTCCACGTTGGGCATAGAGCTTGCTTAAAAAAAATAAAAAGTTTTTGGTTTTTTTTTTTAAAGATTTATTTATTTATTTATTTATTTGACAGAGAGAGAGACAGCGAGAGAGGGAACACAAGCAGGGGGAGTGTGTGAGAGAGAAGCAGGCTTCCCACTGAGTTGGGAGCCCAATGCAGGGCTCCATCCCAGGACCCTGGGATCATGACCTGAGCCGAAGGCAGACACTTAATGATTGAGCCATTCAGGCACCCTTAAATAAAAAGTTTTTTAAAAAAGAGTCAGCTGTATACATGAGTATCCTTCACAGAGATGCAAAAGTTTTTTTAAATTTTATTTATTTATTTGTCAGAGAGAGAGAGATAAAGAGTACAAGCACGGGGGAGCAGCAGGCTCCCCGCTGAGCAAGGAGCCCGATGCGGGACTTGATCCCAGGACCCTAAGATCATAACCTGAGCTGAAGGCAGATGCTCAACCGACTGAGCCACCCAAGCATCCCAGAGATGCAAAAGTTTTTACCAACATTTTAGTAAATCAAATCCAACAATATATACAAAAGAGAATACATCAAGAGAAAGTTGAATTTACTCCATGAATGCAAGCAAAACCATATGATCATCTCAACAAATGCAGAAAAAGCATTTGACAAAATCCACCATCCATTTCTGATTTAAAAAAAAAAAGCTTTTAGAAAACTAGAAATAAAAGGTAGTATCTCCTCATTATGATAAAGAGCATTTAAGGGGCGCCTGGGAGGCTCAGTCAGTTAAGCATCTGCCTTCGGCTCAGGTCATGATCCCAGCGTCCTGGGATCGAGCCCCGCATCAGGCTCCCTGCTCAGCGGGAAGCCTGCTTCTCCCTCTCTTACTCCCCCTGCTGTGTTCCCTCTCTCGCTGTCAAATAAATAAAATCTTTATTAAAAAAAAAGAGCATTTAAAAAGTCTATAGTAACATCAAACTTTTTTTTTTTTTAAGTTTTAATTTTGATTCCATTTAGTCAACATACAACATAATAGCAGTTTCAGGTGTACAACAGAGTGAGTCAACATTTCCATACAACACCTGGTGTTCCTTACAAGAGCACTCCTTAATCCTAGTCGTTTATTTAACTTGTTCCCCCACCACCTCCCTTCTGGTAACCACCAGTTTGTTCTCTATAGTTAAGAATCTGTTTCAAAAAAAAAGAGATGCAAAGAGAGTCTGTTTCTTGGATTGCTTCTCTCTCTCTCTTTTTCACCTTTGCCCATTTGTTTTGCTTCTTTTTTTAAGATTTTATTTATTTAAGAATGAGAGTGAGTGAGAGAGAGAGCACAAGCAGGGGGAGTGGCAGAGGGAGAGGGAAAAGCAGACTCCCCACTGAGCAGGGAGCCTGACCCGGAACTCTATCCCAGGATCATGACCTGAGCCGAAGGCAGACGCTTAACTGACTGAGCCACCCAGGCGCCCCATTTGTTTTGTTTCTCAAACTCCACATAAAAGTGAAATCATATGGTATGTGTCTTTCTCTGACTGACTTATTTTGCCTAGCATCATACTCTCTAGCTCCATCCATGTTGTTGCAAATGGTAGTAATATCAAACTTAATGGTGTATGGCTGAATGCCTTTCTCCCTAGATCAGGAACAAAGCAAGGATGTCCACTCTCATCACTTTATTTATTTATTTTTTTAAGATTTTATTTATTTATTTGACAGAGAGAGAGACAGCGAGAGCAGGAACACAAGCAGGGGGAGTGGGAGAGGGAGAAGCAGGCTTCCCGCCGAGCAGGGAGCCCGACGCGGGACTCGATCCCAGGACCCTGGGATCATGACCTGAGCCGAAGGCAGACGCTTAACGACTGAGCCACCCAGGCGCCCCACTCTCATCACTTTAATTCAACATTGTTTTGGAGGGTTAGTCAGTGCAATAAGGCAAGAAAGGAAAAAAAAGATACAGAGTGGAAAGGAAGAAACAAAGATGTCTTTATTTGGAAGTGACATGTATGTATGTATTCATCTATGTAGAAAATCATGTGGAATCTACAAAAAACCACTAGAACTAATAAGTGACTTTAGCACGATTGTATGATACAAGATCAATATACTACACTTAACTGTATTTCTATATACCAGAAGTGACCCATAAGGAATTGAAATTTTTTTAAAAGATTTTATTTATTTATTTGAGATAGAGAGAGTGAGCGAGACAACGTGAGCAGGGGGTGGGGCAGAGGGAGAGGGAGAAGCAGACTCCTTGCTGAGCAGGGAGCCCAATGTGGGGTTCGATCCCAGGACTTCAGGATCATGAACGGAGCCGAAAGCAGACACTTAACTGACTGAGCCACCCAGGTGCCCTGGGAATTGAAATTTTAAAATCACATTCATTGTAGCATCAAAAATATGGAAGTACAAGACCTGTACATTGAGTACAAAGCTTTGCTGAGAGAAATTAAAGATTTAATAAGTGGAGACATAACCAGGTTCATGGATCAGAAGACTCAGTATAGTAAGATGTAAATTCTTTCAAGATTCATCTATAGATTCAATGCAATCTCAGTCAAAATCTTAGCATGTTTTGTTTTGTAGACTTGACAAGCAGATTCTAAAATTCATATGTAATGAAAAGGACCAAAACAGCTTAGAGGGGAGCCTGGCTGGCTTAGTTGGAAGAGCATGCAACTCTTGATCTTGGGGTCATGAGTTCAAGCCCCATGATGGGTGTAGAGATTAATTACAAAAAAAAAAAAAAAACTTAGAAAAACAACTTAGAAAGGCAAGAACAAATTTGGCGGACTTCCTGACTTCAAGATTTATTGTAAAGCTCTATCAGTCAAGACATTGTGGTATTGGTGTCCAGACAGCAACATATATCAATGAAAGAAAATAGAAACTCCAGAAATAGATCCACACATGTATGGTTAATTGACTATTTTTAAGATTTATTTATTTATTTGAGAGAGAGAGAGGGAGGAGGGGCAGAGGTAGAAGGAAAGAGAGAATCTCAAGTAGACTCCATGCTGAGTGCAGAGCCTGGCGCGGGGCTCTATCCCAGGACCCTTAGATCATGACCTGAGCTGAAATCAAGAGCTGGCTGCTCAACCATCTGAGGCATCCAGGTACCTCGGTCAATTGACTTGAAAAAGGTACAAAGGTAGTGCAGAATGGATAATACCTTCTTTCTTTCTTTCTTTTGCGAGAGAGAGAGCACAAATGGGGGTGGGGGGCAAGGGCAGGGAGAGAGGGAATTTCAAGCAGGCTCCAGGCCCAGCACGGAGCCGACCTGGGGCTCAATCCCACGACCCCATGACCCCAAGACCACAACCTGAGCTGAAATCAGGAGTCAGATACTCAACCGATTGAGCCACCCAGGCACCCCTTGAATGGATAATATTTTCTTTTTTTTTTTCTTTTCTTTAAAGATTTTATTTATTTGACACAGAGAGAGAGAGCACAAGCAGGGGGATCCACAGAGGGAAGAAGAGAAGCAGGATCTCCGCTGAACAAGGAACCTGATGCAGGACTCGATCCCAGGATCCTGGGATCATGACCTGAGCTGAAGGCAGATGCTTAACTGAATGAGCCACCCAGGCATCCCTCTCAATTTCTCTTTAAAAAAATAAAAATAGGGGGCGCCTGGGTGGCTCAGTTGGTTGAGCGACTGCCTTCGGCTCAGGTCATGATCCTGGAGTCCCTGGATCGAGTCCCGCATCGGGCTCCCTGCTCGGCAGGGAGTCTGCTTCTCCCTCTGACCCTCCTCCCTCTCATGCTGTCTCTCATTCTCTCTCTCTCAAATAAATAAATAAAATCTTAAAAAAATAAAAAATAAAAAAAAATAAAAAATAAAAAAAAATAAAAATAGGGGTGCCTGAGTGACTCAATGGTTTAAGCGGCTGCCTTTGGCTCAGGTCATGATCTCAGGGTCCTGGGATCAAGCCCCACATCAGGCTCCCTGCTCCACGGGGAACCTAGTTCTCCCTCTCCCTCTGCCTGCCACTCCTCCTGCTTGTGCGCTTGTTCTCTTACTCTCTCAAATAAATAAATAAAATCTTTAATAAATAAATAAATAAAATTAAAATGCCTATAAATAAATATTGATCTCTAATAAATAGATTTGCTTTTTGTAAAGGTATGGGTTAACAATTCCAAAAATCCCTTCTGTGTAATGTAGGCTTCAGGAAACATGTAAATATATTAGAAATAATGGGAGCTAGGTTACTTACTAATGGAGTTACAAATATAAGAAGGAAGTTATAAATATGGATGGAGGAAGAGAAGAATGTACCCTGAAGTATTGAATTGGAATTGGAGGTAACAAGATGATCTCAAGATTTTAGATAAGATAGAGAAAGAAAACTCTGTGTGTGTGTGTGTGTGTGTGTGTGTGTGTGTGTATTTCCCATGTTTGTTCACGGAGAGAGCCTGAAAGTAGATATACCTCTAGCAATAAGCAATGTACCCACTTAAGATACAGATTTGGTTTCATTTTCCATTTTAAAGTTTTTGTTTTGAAATAATTTCAGATTTACAGGGGCGCCTGGGTGGCTCAGTAGGTTAAGTGATTGCCTTCGGCTCAGGTCATGATCCCAGGGTCCTGGGATCGAGCCCCACATCTGGCTCCCTGCTCAGCGGGGAGCCTGCTTCTCCCTCTCCCACTCCCCTTGCTTTTGCTCATTCTCTCTCTCTGTCAAATAAATAAATAAAATCTTTTAAAAAAAGAAATAATTTAAGATTTACAGAAAAGTTGCAAAATAACAATCCCTGTATACCTTTTATTGGGATGCTCCTATGTTAACTTTTTGCCACTTTCCTTTATCAGTCTTTCTTTCTGTGTATGTGAGTATATTTGTGTCAGGGGTCCCCAAGACCATCCCCCAGTTTGGTGATTCAGTGGGAGGACTTAGAAAATTCAGCATATAGTCGTACTCCTAGCTAAGTTGTAGTGCCATGAAAGGCTAGATACATGACAGGATCAACAAGAAAAAAGGACACAGGTGGAATCTGGAGAAATCCCTGCACAGACTTCCTTAGGCCACCCACCTGTCTTGAGCAAAGGGAAAAGTGACAGGGGCTGAAGTGCAGAGGAAACCAGGCACAAGCTTGTAAGAGTCCTCGCCCAGGGCAGTCACACAGGATGCATTTAATTTCTCCAGCACTGAATTTGTGACAACACATGTGATGTGTTGTCTACCAGGGAAGCTCATTAGTGACTCAGTGCCTAAGGTTTTCACTGGGGGATGGTTACTGGCCACCCTCTACCTAGCATGTACCAAAATTCCAGACTCCCTAAAGGAATGCAGGTGCTCAGCCTAAATCACATTTTTTGTACAAATGGTTTGGCAAAGTGAACCATTCTTATCCTTTAGAAAAACTTTTATATCGGGGTGCCTGGGTGGCTCAGTCGTTGGGCGTCTGCCTTCGGCTCAGGTCATGATCTCAGGGTCCTGGGATCGAGCCCCGCATCGGGCTCCCTGCTCAGCGGGAAGCCTGCTTCTCCCTCTCCCACTCCCCCTGCTTGTGTTCCTGCTCTCACTATCTCTCTCTCTCTGTCAAAAAATAAATAAATAAAATCTTAAAAAAAAAGAAAAAGAAAAACTTTTATATCAGTCTAGGGAACTGTTTATCAGCCAAGTTACCAGATGCCAGTCAAGGGCTAACCTTGCAATCAAGTCTTTGTAAGGATAGCCAGTCTTGGGCCACTGTGTTAACTCTTTCCTGTACAAAGATATATAAGAGAAAGACATTCCCTTATATAACCACAGTATCATTATTGAAATCAGGAAATTAATACTGATGTATTCCTGTTATCTATTTTATAGACATTATTCAAAGTTTGCCAATTGTCCCACTGACACCTTGTTTTTATACACATTTTATTTATTTATTTATTTGAGGGAGAGAGAGAGAGCGAGAGAGGGGAGGAGAGGGAGAAGCAGACTCCCCGCCAAGCGGGGAGCCCGATGCGGGGCTCTGTCCCAGGACCCTGGGATCATGACCCGAGCAGAAGGCAGACGCTTAACCAACTGAGCCACCCAGGTGCCCCTGACATCCCTTGTAGTAAAATAAAAACCTTTTTTCTAGTACAGGATTCAATCTAGAATCACATGTTGCATTCAGTTGTTAGTTCCTTTAATCTCCTTAAATCTGGATCACTTCCTCAGTTTTTCTTTGTTTTTCTTTTTATGACCTTGATATTTGTAGAATGCCCCTCAGTTGGGGTTTGCTTGATATTTTCTCATGATTAGATTAGGTTTGAATTTCTGGCAGCAACACCACAGAGGTGAAGCATCTTTCTCAGTGCATTATATCTGGAGGCAGGAAATACCAGTTTGTCCCCATATTGATGATGTGAATGTTGTCCTCGTGGTGAAGGTGGTGTCCACCAGGTTTCTCCACTATAAAGTTACCCTTTTCCTCATTATAATTAAGAAGTAATTTGTTGGGGGGCGCCTGGGTGGCTCAGTCAGTGAAGCATCTGCCTTTGGCTCAGGTTATGATCCCAGGGTCCTGGGATCAAGTCCTACATCGAGTCCCACATCGGACTCCCTGCTCAGTGGAGAGTCTGCTTCTCCCTCTGCCTGCCGCTCCCCCTGCTTGTGCTCTCTCTCTCTCCCTCAACCTCTCTCTCTCTCTGACAAATAAAGAAATAAAATCTTTTAAAAATTTTTTAAAAAGAAGTAATTTGTGGGGAGATCCTTTAATACTATGTAAATGCAGTGTTTCACAGTATAATTTTACCCACTAGTTTTAGCACCCATTGATGATTCTTGCCTGAAATAATTACTGCAGTGGTGTTTGCCATATAGTTATTTTCTAATTCCATCATTTTTTCTACATTTAGTAGTTGGTAATCCACTGTAAGGGAGTTTTCCCTTGTCCTCCATTCATTTATTTAGATTAGTTGGGATTCATGGATTCTTTTTTTTTTTTTAAGATTTTATTTATTTATTTGAGAGAGAGACAGAGATGGCGACGGAGACAGGGAGAGAGAACACAAGTGGGGAGGATGGAGAAGCAGGCTCCCTGCTCTCAGCAGGGAGCCCGAAGCAGGGATCAATCCCAGTACCCTGGAATCATGACCTGAGCCAAAGGCAGACGCTTAACCGGACTCATAGATTCTTTTTATTTTTCTTTAAAGATTTTTTATTTATTTACTTTTGTGAGAGAGAGAGAGAGATTGAAAGAGAGAGCACAAGCAGGGGGAGCGGCAGGCAGAGGGAGAAGCAGACTCCCCGCTGAGCAGGGAGCCTGATGTGGGACTCAATCCCAGGACCCTGGGAACATGACCTGAGCGGAAGGCAGACGCTTAACTGACTGAGCCACCCAGGCGCCCCTCATGGATTCTTTTTAAATTCAAATTCATTCAATGGGTGGTAAAACAAGATGCTCCAGATTCACCTTGTACTTTCCTTGCCCCAGCCCTGCGATCAACCATTTCATCAAGGAGCTCTGGTTCCTGTTAGAGGAAAATGGTAATTAGACGAGAGAAATCAATTGGAGGTACACTAACTGGAAAAGAGGAAATAAAGATATCTTTATTTTCAGATGATATTATTTTATACCTGGCAAACCCTAGAGAATTAATGATAAAACTATAACAATAAAAGTATTCAGCAAAGTGGAGGGACATAAAATTAACATAAAGAAGTCAGTGGCCTTCATGGGACACCTGGTGGGCTCAGTTGGTGAAGAGTGCCACTCTTGATCTCAGGGTTTTGAGTTTGAGCCCCATGTTGGGTGTAGAGATTACTAAAAATAAATAAACCTTAAAAAATAAATAAAATAAAGTCTTAAAAAAAGACATCAATGGCCTTCATATATACAAATAATAATCAGTTAGAGGATCTAATGATAGAGAAAACCCCACTTACAATAGCAGCAATGAAGATAATATACCTTGGGGCTGCTGGGTGGCTCAGTCGTTAAGCGTCTGCCTTCGGCTCAGGTCATGATCCCAGGGTCCTGGGATCGAGCCCCACATCGGGCTCCCTGCTCAGCGGGAAGCCTGCTTCTCCTTCTCCCACTCCCCCTGCTTGTGTTCCCTCTTTCACTGTGTCTCTCTCTGTCAAATAAATAAATAAAATCTTTAAAAAAAAAAAAAAGATAATATACCTTAAGAAGGAACCTAGCAAGAAATGTAAAAAAAAAAAATCTATGTGAAGAAAACTTTAAAATGTGTTTGTCAAAACTCATAGATCTTTACAGCACAAAAAATGAATCTTAATGTATGAAAATTAAAAAAAAATCAACCAGGAGGTCAGGGAATCCCTGGATGGAATGCAGACCGTGACAACATAATCTAACTGTATTACTAAGAAATGACATGACCTCACTGAAGGGGGCAGGAGAAGACATGCTGACCTATGTAACCTTGGAAAATGGTACTTTGACTGAAAACTCCAATTTAAAGACAAAAGAACCATAGAAAAGCATTTAGCTCAATTTTGGTCAAGTTATTTCCCACAGAGGTACAAATTAACAATTCTGATATTGCTATACATGTTTACTGCAACTGAATAATTAAGTAAATGGGTGAGGGATGGTTGGAGCCCGGTTTCTCATGGTTGGACTGGGAGGACATTGATAAGAAAGAAGAGATAGAATGAACCATGTGGTACTGGAATATCAGTATGAATTCACGTTTGTCTTAAAATATATACAGCTGGATAGATACAGAAACCATTATAGATATGTGTGTATACATGGGTTAGTATACATACTTCTATTTCCGAGATCTTATGATCATAAACAGGTCAAAAGACAATTGACAATCTGGGAGAAAATGCATACAACATCTATCACAGTAAAGCGTTCGTATCCTCAATACACAAAGAACTCTTGAAAATTGAGGGAGAAAGGTCAAAAAAGCCAATAGAAAAATGAGCAAAAGATGTGAACAGACAATTCACACATTTAAAAAGGATATTAACATGGCCCTTTAATATATGAAAAGTGTAATCTCACTCGTAGTTGGAGAAACACAAATTAAAACTACCCTGAGAGGATGGATAAACAGATTGTGAAATATTCTGGAAATACCATTTCCAGAATATGGAATTCTATTCGTCAATAAAAAGGGAAAAAGTACTGATACACACAGCAAGTTGGATGAATCTCAAAAGCATTATGCTGAGTGAAAGGAGCCAGATACAAGAGTACATACTGTCTCATTCCATTTGTATGAAACTCTAAAAAAGACAAATATAATCTACAGTGACAGAAAACAAATTAGTGGTTGTGTGAGGTGTTTGGGGGGGTGTTGGAAAGGGGTGCAAAGGAACCTCTAGAGGGTGGTGAAAATGGTCTATATATCGATTGTGGTAGTGGTTATAAGGTTAAATACATTTGTCAAAACTCACTGAACTGTACCCTTAAGTATATGTATTGTTAAACAAACAAACAAGACAACATGTCCAAAATGAAGTTGCTTATGCTAAGCCCCACATCACCAAACCAAGACTTAATTACAGTTTTGGCTCTCCCAGATATGGATTCTTACACCAGTCGATCAAGAATCACCTGCTCAGCACTAGTTTGGTAGTCTTTCTGACAAACTTCTGTCATGCCTTAAAAGAAAGTAACCTTGCAATAACCATCCTGGGTTTTCTGCCTAGAAAATTTCCTTATTCCTGCTCCCTTCTGGCCATAAATGTCATTTTGTACAACTTCTCGGGGCTCTTTTCCATCTGCTAGATTAGATACTGCCTAATTCAAATAGGTTTTTGCTCAAATAAACTCTTAAAGTTTTTAATATGCCTCAGTTTATCTTTTAACTATATATATGGGGAGGGAGGGAGAGCATCTCAATAAGGTTCATGAAATTACAAAAGGTATAAAGGAGTTCTGGCTGAAAACACTTCCCCACAGCAGGCAAATTATTTACCCCTATGAAAATGAGGGCTAAGAAAACCTTCAATGAGATACCATTTCTTACCTCTCAGATCGGAGAAAAAAAATTTTTTTTACGATTTTACTTGTTTATTTGACAGAGAGAGAACGTGCAAGCACGGGGAGTGGGAGAAGAAGAAGCAGGCTCCCCTGAGTTGCTCAGGGAGCACGACGAGGACGACGCGGGGCTCAATCCCGGGACGCTGGGATCATGACTTGAGCCGAAGGCAGACGCTTAACCTACTGAGCCACCCAGGTGCCCCTGGATCAGAGAAAATTTTAAAATATGACAACACAGTCTGTTGGAAAGGCTGTGGGGGAAACAGGCTGTCAAATGCATTGCTAGTGGGAATGAAATTGGAACAGCCCTTTGGGAAGGAAATTTGGAGATACCTAACAAAACTACATCTGCACTTTTTTTTTTTTTAAAGATTTTTATTTATTTATTTGAGAGAGAGAGAATGAGAGAGAGCGAGTACATGAGAGGGGGGAGGGTCAGAGGGAGAAGCAGACTCCCTGCCGAGCAGGGAGTCTGACGCGGGACTCGATCCAGGGACTCCAGGATCATGACCCGAGCCGAAGGCAGTCGCTTAACCAACTGAGTCACCCAGGCGCCCTACATCTGCACTTTTTGATGCAGCAATCCTAGTTCTGTGTATTTACCCTAAAGATACACCTCAGATAATACAAAATTACATACATGTACAAGGGCATTCTTTTTGGCATTGTTTATAATTGCAAAATATCGGAAACAACCTACATTGGCAAACACAGGAGAGTGGTTAAATTATGATACACCTACAAAATGGGGTACTGTGTAGCTGCAAGAGAGACAAGATATAGTATCAAATGACAAATGCAAAGCATGCTACCCTTCATATATGATAAATAAGATAATATACATATATCTGTTCATTTGAGCAAAAAGAAACACAGAAAGGCTAAACCAGAAAGTAAGTAGACTGGTTACCTCAACAACGGTGGGGAGGGGCAAAATGGAATTCTAACAGAAACAAAGGAATCTGACTATATTTCAAATGAATCACACAGCCTAATTGAAGGGGGCGAGGAGGAGGAGAACTAATCCAAGTAGCTCTTGAACACAGTATTTTGACTCTCATCAGATTAAAGACAAAAGGAACTGCATCAAATATTGAAGCTTGTTAAACCCAGTATTTTGACTATAGACTGCCATGAGCCTAAAGACAAGAGACTGTAAAACAACCATATTGACCTCTAGTTGGTAGGTTTGTTTTTTTGCAATCTTATGGTTTAGCAATTCTGGTTACCTAATGGGTATTATATGATTGCACAAATAAGCAAATTTATTGTGGATAATGACAGCCAGGTTTCTTTCCATTGAAGAAGGGATTTACAAATATGGAAAGTGAGACAACTAGAATGAACCTTGCGTTGGTGGGTTGAAATGTAAGGTATTAGTAATGAATTTATGTTTTCAAAATATAGATACCTATAGCAAAATATATAAATAGATATGTATGGCTAGATGGATTAGAATACATACATATATTTCCTACGTGAAATAAGTCAATCAGAGGAAGACAATTATCATTTGATTTCACCCATATGCGGAATTTAAGAAACAAACCAGAGGATCATAGGGGAAGGGAGGGAAAAACAAAATAAGACAAAATCAGAGAGGGAGACAAACCATAAGAGACTCTTAACTCTAGGAAACAAATTGAGGGTTGCGGGGGGGGGGGGGGATGGGGTAACTGGGTGATGGGCATTAAGGAGGGCACTTGATGTAATGAGAATTGGGTGTTATATGCAACTGATGAATCACTAAACTCTACCTCTGAAACTAATAATACACTATATGTTAATTAATTGAATTTAAATTTTAAAAAAAGGAATAAGGTGAGTCTGGAGCATCTTATAGTGCCAACAAGAAAGTGCAAAAAAAACCCCAAAAAACCCAACCCAAAACGATGCGGACATGTCAAAGGGACTCCAAAGTCAACTTGAAGGAGCTCCCACTGGCCAAATCTGGGATAGTTTGAGCACCAAATGAAATAATGATAGTGATTATAATTCATTGAATAAAATAAGTCTGTACAGATATACATACATAAATGGGGGAGAAGAGAAAACTCTTCCTTACAGTAGAATAGCAACTAATAAATACCAAAGGAATGTTGGTGTTAGAAAATCATCACTGAATACTGAAGCCAATGGTTCAGAAATTTTATATATAGAGAAAGAATGATAAAACAAAGGTGGTAAAATGTAAACAATGGATGAATCTGGGTAAAGGGTACCTGGAATTTCCTTGTACCATTCTTGCTTTGGGGTACATTTAAAATGATATAAAAATTAAGTTACCGCTCCCCACCAAAGAAAGATAAAGAAAATAGAGTATGCTAGTATTGATAATGTCTCTAAACATGCTTTCTAATGTTTTTCTTTCCCAGATAAAAACTACTGCTTGGGTGGTGGGGTTTGTATAGGGAGCCAGAAAGTACAAGAGAGGCGGGCGCCTGGTTGGCTCAGATGGTTAAGCGTCTGCCTTTGGCTCAGGTCATGATCTCAGGGTCCTGGGATCGAGTCCCGGATCGGGCTTCCCGCTCCTTGGGAGCCTGCTTCTCCTTCTGCCTCTCTCTCTCTCTCATGAATAAATAAGTAAAATCTTAAAAAAAAAAAAAGTACAAGAGAGGCTTATAATGCATTTTACTACTTATTTGGATGTTCCTGGGGTTTCGCCATCCTGTTTTTGCTTTGTTTTTTTAAACGAAGCTTTTTCGTTTGATTCACTGCCATTCTTTCCTCTTGGGTATTTTACATTTATTTGTGGCTAGGTCCTTTACCTAACAGGATGTACGGCTTCATGTTAAGAAAATCAGCGTCAAATTTTGCCCCCCCCCCCAAAAAGCCAAGGGCTTCACCAGAGGCGGGGTTTCCCTCCGGGAATCACTCGGAGGGGGGCGGGAACTAGACAAGCGCAAAGCTTCCGCTTTCATTTCTAGGGTTGTAAGTCAACCATTCTGATTAAAGGAGTACGGCGGAAGGGTGATTTTCTGTCGGCAAACACTTCCCTAGAGACAAGTCCACCTATGACATAGGGATGCCACAGTGTCGCATCATAATGGGTGGTCTGTGAGAGCTCAAAGGCCAGATCAGATGACCTAGTTTGCGGTAAAACATTAAATTGCAAT
This sequence comes from Halichoerus grypus, assembly GCF_964656455.1. NCBI lineage: Eukaryota > Metazoa > Chordata > Mammalia > Carnivora > Phocidae > Halichoerus > Halichoerus grypus. The sequence continues at coordinate 90,426,386 of NC_135727.1, forward strand.
TCACCTGACCTGTCAGTTTTACTCTCTTCTCTCCGTTTCCAAAATACTGAACTTCCGGGGTAGACTCCTCCACCTCCATTCCTGGCCAGTGGTTTGATCCGACCCTAATACTGACAGGAGGGACGAGCTGCGTCTGCGCAGAAGGCTGTTGGGGGGGGTGGGGGGGAGGAACATGGCGCAAGCTCTGTCTGAGGAGGAGTTTCAGCGGATGCAGGTGCCCCTCGCTGGGAAAAGACCACCGCGTTAGGCGACGGGGGGCGGGGTAGAGAGAGGTCGTGCCACCGGCTCTGAGAAGGGGTTGGTTGGGGTGGACCTTGAGTCTAAGGGATTGGTCTGGAGAAGGGAAACTGAGGCTCTATGGGATGAGACTCTTGGATTCTGAGATACTGTTGGGATCAGAGGGGTTGGAGTCTGTTAGCTTTGTGGGCGGAGGAGAGAGTCCTAGAGTGGGCGATACCTTACTCAGACCTGGAGGGGACGAGACCTTTGGGCCCGTGCGGAGGACACCATGGGTCGGTGATGATAGCATTGGGTTTTGAGAGAAGGAGATCCTGAGAGGGCGAAACCATTTTGTCTGGAGAGGAAGGAAGCAGGCGTTAGGCCATTTGCGTCATGGTGGGGGGAGCCCTTGAGAGGGCAGTACCATTACCCGGTGGAAGGTGGAAATGTTTGCGGGAGATACCACTGTGCCAGGGAATTGGGGAAAGACCCCACATGTTGTCATTGTTCCTGGGAGGTGGAGATCCTGTGTGAGTGCTGGTAGTGTATCCTAAGAGGGAGCGGTACCTTTGGATCTAGATTAGGGGTGATCCATTAGGCGTGGGGTGAAGAGGACCCCGAATGGATAATACCATGAATTCCTGTTGGAGAGAGGACCAGAAGAGGTTAAAGAGTGATACCTTGGACCACACGGAGGGGAAATCACTGGACTTTGGGGAGGTACCCCAACTGGGTACCCAGACCACTCGATTCTTTTGGGGATGCCTCTGAGTTGGGATGAAAGGCCAGAGTAGGCCCTTGTTGAGAGAGTTCCTTACTGGGGAAGACCATTGGATTTTGTGTTTGGGGAGACTCTGAAAGGGGGGAAGCCCTGAGTAGGATCCTGTGGGAGAAGAGGAGGAACTCCGAGTGAGGATAGGTGATCCATTGATCCTTGAATGAGAGAAACCAGTTGTAACTGTGCGAGGGATGCTTAGGGTGAAAGGGTGAGATCACTGGACTGTGAAAGGGGAAATTACAACCTGTAACTTGTGAGGGGAGATTCTAAGTGAGTAAGAGTAATCCAGTTGGCCCATCCAAGGTTTTGCAGAGGAGAGACCCTGAAGGATGTAGGGCCATCCCATTGGATCATGACTGGGGAATTCCTGAGGGACGTGGGGGACCCTTGAGTGAGGAAGATTGATTTCACGGGGCCATGAGTGAGGGAAAAACCATTTGGCTCTGATGGATAGGGCTTCTAGAGGTGCCAAGGGTGTACAAATTGGATCAAGACAGGGGGAGACAGATCATTGGATCTGGTAGACTAATAGGGGCAGGAAAGATTCTGTAGGGGCCAAGCCTTTTGACCTTAAGTAGACCACCAGGGGGTGAAGGCTGGTGCCATGGGAGGAGGGAAAGATCCTTATGGGGTAAGGGACAGTAGGTCTGGGAAGAACTGGCCTCAGTGCCCTACAGGGCTGTTAGGAAGGGGTATGCTGTTTGGAGTGGCCCATACTTCACTTTCTCTTAATTCTTGAAAGGGGTTAATTCTCTCGAGCTTTGGAGGTGAGGATCCCAGGCAGTCCCCAACTTAGTGTAAGTTGGACAGGAAAATACCAGGCCCTCTTCCCTTGAAAAGAGGGAGGAATACAGGCCCCTGCCCCCTATACTCAGGGTCCTCCAAGTCTGGCCAAGAGGATAGACAAGACTCTACTATGACAGAAAGATAGAACAGTGTTTAGTGTCTGATGAGGTGAGCCAGGATGAGGAGGGAGAACTTTATCCTGTGGGTGTGGGGAGCCATGGAACATGCATGAGCAAGAACTTGACTGCATCAGTGCTCTGTCTATGGCCTGAGTGCAGAGGGATGGAAGAGGGGGAGGGATGGAAGGGGAGGGATGGAAGAGTGAGGCTGACTGTGATTATAAGTAGAGCTGGAGAAGGTGGGACAGGGGCTGAGGGGCTGGAGGCTCGTTTAGGACCTAGCGTGCATAGGTCTTAAGGAGTGGCTACAGGGAGGGTAGCAGGGTGTGTGGGGCTCAAGGGATTGGTTCCCTCATGGTGAAAATAAGGGCACATTCCTAACCAAGTCATTTCCCTTCTCTGCTTCCCCCAAGGCTCAGCTCCTGGAACTCCGGACAAATAATTACCAGCTTTCAGATGAATTACGCAAGAATGGCGTTGGTGAGCCAAGAGGGTCTCATTAGATGGGGGTGGCTTTGGGGGACACAGGCCAAGGGAAAAAACCTCAGAGGCCTGGCAGGAAGACCTTTCAGCTTCCTGCCACTGAGGCTGAGACAACCTGCTTTCCCCACACCAGAGCTCACCAGTCTTCGACAGAAGGTCGCCTACCTGGATAAGGAGTTCAGCAAAGCTCAGAAGGTACCTTCCTCCACCCACTCACCCACCCATGCTTCCCTGTAACCATCTGACTCATTCATCTATCCAGGGAGCACCTACAGAGAACCAGGCCTAATGTTACATGCTGTCATCAGTCATTCAAAAAACTCTCATGGAAGTCTCTTTAGTTTGCTAATTTTATCTAATCCTGCTTAGTTATTGATTAATTTTAATTTACTCTTAATGCATTTTCAATTTCAATTACTCAGTCTCATTCACTAACTTCTAACTAAATAGTCGCATCCATAGGTGAATCTGCCTTGAATCTGCCTTCTGTCCTCCACTCAAACTCCTGCCTGTGCTCCCACTTCCCATCCCTGTCCTGGTCCTGTTGGTAACATGAGACTAGACCTACCTCTCAGATCATCTGAAGATGAAATAGTGTATAACCTCTTATGGCCCCTCAAGGCATTCAAGGCCCTCTTTTGTCTCCTTCTTCACTGCTCTGTCCCTACGCATAGCTCAATGTTATGCACTCCATAAATATTTGTTAGATGAAAGCATACAGAATGCAGAAAACCTGGCAGTCAGGAAGGTGGGTTTCTCTTCGGTAGGGTGCTGACTGCAGAATGTGGCAATGCCCTCAGCTGCTCAGCAAGGGAGCAGCAGTTTTCACGGTGCGTGGGAGGGATCCACATAGACGTGTTTGGACTGATGTAGCAATGCAGTCACAGTTTCTGAGCCTGGAAACCCAGCCCATGAAGGGTTAAATACTAAGACTCATGAACACTCTCAAGAGCTAAGAGGAAAGCATGTAAGCAGGATGCCCTTCACTCACTCACTTATTCACTCCATCATTTCCGTGGACTACAAATTTCATGCAAGTTCTGTGGTTGAAGATGCTCCCATCCCCCAACCCGTCATCATTGTCCCCCCTTGACACTTGCCACAATGTCTCCATACCCTAGTGAGGGAGTCCATCTCCATTCACCTTATCTCTCTTCCCACCCCCCCCTCACCTTTAGGCACTGAGCAAGAGCAAGAAAGCTCAGGTAAGGGGACCCATGGTGGGTGAATGTGTCTGGGAGACCAAGGGTCGATATTTCTGTATGCTGGGATCTCCTGGTACTGGCCTTTCTTTCTCTGTGTGTGCACTTGCATCTGTGACTACCTCACTGTCATGTGTTTGTAAGTCTGTCTTTATTTTCCCGTGTTTGTCTCACTCCGGGCCTCTCCATCGTTCCTTTTCCCTTTCCGGCTGGGCTTCTCTCTGAATCTCTCTCTGCCTGTCTTCCTGTTCCTCTCTGACTGTTGCTTCTCTCCCCAACCTTCCCTTTTTCTCTCCCTCACCTGTTCCTATCTGCCATCATTTATCTTTTCTTCTTTCCCTTTCTTTCTCTCTCTGACTCCTTGTTTCTTTCTCTCCCACCCTTTCCTTTGTTGCTTCCTGACTCATTTCTTTCCCTGACCCCCTCTCTCTTCCCTCTGTTCTGTTCTCCCTCCCATTGATCTCTCTTTTCCTATCTCTCTTTCTTCCTGCTTTTTCTTTTTTCTCTCTCCCTCTCCATCCCTTTCTCCTTCCCTATCTATCTCCCTTTCCCCATCTCTCTGTACCTCCTCTCTCACCTATTTCTATCTACCACTCTCTTTCCTCCCACTCTCTCCCCTCATGTCCCTCTCTCCCCCCATTTCCATCTTCCCTTCTCTCTACCCTTCCATGTCTGTCTCTCTCCTTCCCTGTATCTCCTGATTCACCCATCTCATTCTCTGTGCCCTACGATCCCCTCCCCCCCGTCATTTTCTCCATCTCTGTTTCTTTGCCCTATCTCTCTGTCCTTTTCTACCCTTGTTCGAGACCTGGCCCATGTCTGCCACTGCAGGAAGTCGAGGGGCTGCTGAGTGAAAATGAGATGCTGCAGGCAAAGCTGCACAGCCAGGAGGAGGACTTTCGTTTGCAGAACAGCACGCTTATGGCCGAGTTCAGCAAGGTACTGGTGCCTGGGACAGCCGAGCGGGATCGGAGGGGTAGGGGCCCCCTGGGCTGAAGCTGGAGGGCTGCTGAAGGTGGTTGGACAGAGGCTGGCCCTGGATAACTGTCCATGGTGCTGAAACAGATCCTGGATTTGTGCTGGGGGGCAATGATTCGACAAATGGGGCCGCTTGCTGTGCTGGGATTAGAAGGCTGCAAGCCCTGAGGACAGCTGGTTCCAGACCAAAGCACTCCTTTTCTTTAAGCTTCAAGTCCCTTTCTATATATTTGGTAGCTGATGCTAGGGAGCTCCTGGTTATTGGAGGGTCTTAGGTAAAGTTCTTATGCTTAGCATGAAATAGAAAAATGTTCTAGCTGCTTCCCTTTTCTCTTCCTTCCCCTTCATCTGACCTGACCCTGGAGTTCTAGTTCTTCTAGATAATTCATCCCAGATTGGATAATTCTGTCTTCTCACTGATTTTAGTGTCCTGGCTGTTCCTAAACCTACTAGGGAGTTAGAGATACTATCTTTTCTTTCCTTATCTATCTTCTCTGTCCATGGTCAAGAAGTCTCTAAGGGGGATGCCTGGGTGGCTCAGTTGGTTAAGCATCTGCCTTCAGCTCAGGTCATGATCCCAGGGTCCTGGGATTGAGTCCCACATGTGGCTCCTAGCTCAGCAGGGAGCCTGCTTCTCCCTCTGACTGCCGCTCCCCCCTGCTTGTGCTCTCTTTCTCTCTCTCTGACAAATAAATACATAATCTTAAAAAAAAAAAAAAGAAGTCTCTAAGGTTTTAGTGTGTTTTAAGGAAAAAATTCTCATGGCAACAAAAACGGTATTTCCAGGACTCCATGTGAGAACTTGAGACCTTAAAAAACAAAATACGAAAACAACCTTTAAACAGGTACAATGTCAGGAGAGGTGATTTGACAACTAATAGTTAAGAGCTATAAGGCCTAGATTAAACTCTTGGCTCTACTTTTTACTAAGTGTAACCTTGAGCAAGTCACTTGACCTGCCTGCTTCTTGGTTCCCAGATGTTTAAATTGGGAATGATAATGACGGTACCTGCCTTGCTGGGATTTTTGTGAGGATTGAATGGGTTAATGTCTGTAAACGCCTTGTACATAGTATTGGTTATGTAGGTGTTAGCTACTTTTAAAAAATTTTTTTATTTATTTGAGAGAGAGAGAGATTGAGAGAACGAGTGGGAGGAGGGGCAGAGGGAGAAGCAGGCTCCCCACGGAGCAAGGAGCCCAATGCAAGACTTGATCCCAGGACCCCAGGATCATGACCTGAGCCAAAGGCAGACACTTAACCGACTGAGCCACCCAGGTGCCCTAGGTGTTGGCTACTAATGGAATCCTTTTATTATTACTGATTCATTTTCCCGCTAAAATGTTTTTTGACTATTTAAAAGTCTTAGATCCATCCTGTGGCCCTGCTCTGCCTCAGCCCTTACTACCTCTTATCTGCTCTATTCCCATAGCCTTCTTGCTGGTGTCTCCACGTCTAGTTTCTCCTACCAGCCCATGCCCTAGAGTTTGTCCTGACCTGCAGGCCTTCTCACATCACTCCTCTAAGCAACAGCTCCGAGTGGGTCCTTGACCCTGACTGTGCAGAGCCCCTGGTGCTCACATAACAGCTGACCTCACTGCCTCACTTCTCACTGCTTCCTGCCTCCAGCCTCAATGGTATCGTGGTTCTTTTAGGATGAGGCAGGGGCAAGCATTCCTCCATCTGTCCAACTTGTGTTTCTCAGCACCTGCCCTGGGCCAGGCACTGGACCAGGTATAGAACCTCCTTCCCACTCCCCCTCTTCCTCCTGGGAACTGGTAATGCTCACGGAGAGACCTGGGTTCAAGGCCTGCCTCCACCACTTACTTGCCAAGATATTTCAGCTCCATTTTTCCTTCGACAAATAGTAATTGAACACCCCCGGCATGCTCTGCATTCTGGAGATAGTTGCAAGCAGCACAACCTGGCCCCCACTCTTGGGTAGCCTACATTCTGGTTGTGGGATGGGGAGAAAGATAATGTATTAAAAAATGATAATGGGACACCTGGCTGGCTCAGTTGGAAGAGCGTGTGATTCTTGATCTCAGGGTTGTGAGTTCGAGCCCCACATTGGGTATACAGATTACTTAAAAATGAAATCTGAAATAAAATAAAAATTAAAAATAGTAATAGTACAGATAACTGACAGTTATGTAGTGCTTACCGCGTGCCAGGTCCTGTTCGGTGTGCTTTACGTTATCCACTCATTTATTCTTAAAACAGGCCAACAAGATATTATTAAGATCCTTACCAAGCAGATGAGGAAAACCGAGCCCCAGAGAGATGAAGTCATTTGTCTCAAGGTCACATGGCTAATAAACAGCAGAGTAGAAGTTCACATCCAAGTAGGCTAGTTTCAGAATCTGTGCTTGTGACCCTACATTACAAAACAAAGTGTAATTGTCAATCACGGTTTAGAATCCAAACATTTGCAGAGCTTTATCTGTAAGACAAAGGGGAATGGATGTTGTCTGGATGATTTTTTATGGTTTTCTTTATTTTCTACATTTTAAAATTTAGCATGTATTGCTTTTAAATAAAAAATCCTGTTAAAATATATATTAAATTAAAAAAAAGAAATTAAGAACATAGTAGGGCAATTTAAGAGTTTGGAGTTTTGAAGGAGCCAGTCGTGTGAAGAACTGGATGAAAGGAATAGTGTTCTGGGTAGAAAATAACCCAGGCAAGAGAATAAAAATTCTCTGTGAGCCTCGGTATTCTCATCTGAAAATGGGGACAAAGGACCTTTTTTTGAAGAAAAAGATTTTATTTATTTATTTGACAGAGAGAGAAAGCACAAGCAGGGAGAGCGGCAGGCAGAGGGGGAGGGAGAAGCAGGCTCCCCGCTGAGCAGAGAGTCCGATTTCAGGCTTGATCCCAGGACCCTTAGATCATGACCTGAGCCAAAGGCAGACGCTTAACCAACTGAGCCACCCAGGTGCCCCGGGGACAAAGGATCTTGTCAGGACCCACTGTGAGAACTCTTACAGCCAGGAGTTGAGCAAGGGGCTGGCCTAGTTTTATTTGCATTGTACATTTCTCCAAGGCTGAGGGCTGACGATGAGGGGCTGTGGGTAGTGCTGGCTTTGGAAATGCCCCGAAAGCTTTCTGTGGTGCCTAGGCTCCCAGACACAGACCTTGCCCTCACAGAAGAGTGAGGTCTGGCAGTGGGGCTAATTTGTGATGCTGACATCCTGGACCAACAACTTCCAGTAGGAGCCTGCCTGAGGTCTTTGATTACGACTGTGAGGTTGCGATTGGGCAAGCAGAAAATTGCCCTCAGTGGCCTCCGTCCTCTGTGACTCGGCCTCTTAACAGATGGGTGAATTCGAAGTCATTTGACATTTGTGCCTCAGTGTCCTTATCTGTGAAGTCGGGATAATGAGTGACGACGGCACCCTACATAATGCGGGAGCATTATGGGAATTACATCAACTGTAAAGTGCATCAGCCAAGTGCTGTGTATATTGCAGCCAACATTGTTCTGATTCTCTGCTTGTCTGCTCTCTCACTCCTCCCCTGTTCAGCTCTGCAGCCAGATGGAGCAGCTGGAGCGGGAGAACCAGCAATTGAAGGATGGGGCTGCCAGGGCAGGCCCTGCCCAAGCTGGGAGTCTTGTGGATGGCGAGCTGCTGAGACTGCAGGCGGAGAACACGGCCTTGCAGAAAAATGTGGCAGGTGCAAGCAGGCCCTCCTTGGGGATGTGGGGATCTTGGGGATTGAGTAGGGTGTTTTCCCCCCTGGGGGAAGGGGAAAGGCTTCAGAATGAGGCTCAGCCCTGCCATGAACCAGTGTATAACTTTGGACAAGCCATTTCACCTCTGAGTCAAAGCTTCCTCATCTACAAGGTGCTCGTGGGGATGTCCACCACGTGGAAGATTGCAGTAGAGTTGAGATAAGAGGTGGTATCTTTCTGAGTTGAGTTCAGTGCCTGGTACCTAGCAAATGTTACCGATTAGCAGATTGAACATCGGAAAGGAGCTCTTTGCTAAATGGAGAGAGTGAATGAAGGAGCTTTCGGAAGACTCTGAGTCCAGATTGTCAGTGGGGTCTGGGAGGAAGGCTCAAAGAAGGCTTGGTAGAGTGTGGGAAGGTCCCAACATGGGGATGTTTGGAGAGCAGCTGGGGCTTGTGGTGTGGTGGGTGCTAGTTTGGTGATCAGGAGGGAGGCTTTGTAGATTTGGTTGAGGATTAGGAGGTTAGAGGATTCAGCTGTAAGGGGGGGGTTAGAGGATGGTGGGCAGCACCTTGGAGGGCTATGGGCGGGGCCTGGGGATAGAAGGTGGAGCTTGGGGAAACTAGCTTGGGCTGGTTTGATTGTAGACAGGATTTCAGTGGATGGGAGAGCTTAAAAGATTTGTGAGGAGTGTGGATGTGGCTGAGCCTTTGTTTTGTAGGCTTTTGGTCACTTGGGACAGGGTCTCTTCTACCTGAGGGATCCAAGGCCAACTCTTCCATCTACTTGAGGCATGGCAGGGGTCTTCAGAGACCACCTCATCCATCACATATTTTTGTTCTACCCACCAGCCCTGCAGGAGCGCTATGGGAAAGAGGCCAGGAGATCCCAAGCTGCCAATGAGGGCCAAGGGGACCCCCCGGGGGGGCCAGCCCCCACTGTCCCGGCCCCCATGCCACTGGCGGAAGTAGAGTTGAAATGGGAAATGGAGAAGGAAGAAAAGAGATTGCTCTGGGAGCAACTGCAAGGCTTGGAGGTGAATCTGGGTCTGTTGGGGTTGTGGTGTCAGGAGGCAGGCAGATGCCCTAGCTCTGCCTATAGTCCCACGGAGATGTCTGTGACATCACCAACTCGTGGGCTGACAGACTGGGGAGGCAGGAGGGCAGGGGAAGGCACAGGCCTTACCTGCCCCTTTGCTGATATTAACCCCCTCCCTCATCCTTCCCTGCAGAGCTCAAAGCAGGCTGAAACCTCCAGGCTGCAGGAGGAGCTTGCTAAGGTAGGGCTGCTGAGCTTTCCCGGGACTTTGCCCCACTCCACTTCCCACCTGCTGTGCTTCTCCTGCAGGGGAGACGGACCAGAGTACCCCGCTCAAAGCCTGAGTTTCGTCATCTGTGAAATGGACAGACTCACATTTACGGCCCATAGTTGCTTTCAATATGGTATAGGCTAATGTGGTTCCTCTGTCTTGTGGATGGCAAGCCCCATCCCTCCCTTCTGTGTCCTCCCAGCTCTCCTTGTTCATCCAGCCAGCCAGCCAGCCAAGCATTTATAGACTGCTGGCTCTTCTCTTAGGTCCTGGCAACCCAGTGATGAGGCAGACAGTCATGATCCTGCTTTCCAGGCCTCCTGCCCTAGCCATTCTATGATGTGGCTGTCAGTCCACATGTTGGGGATGTAAATACCAGCCTTTGGAGCCTATGGCAGCTGGGTGGATGGAGATCATGTTGTTGCTACTGACCACCTTGGCAACCAAATTACTTAACCCTCCTGAGACTCAGTTTCCCCATTTATAAAACCAGTAGTCCTCGCCTCTCAGGACTGTTTCGAGGATTCCACGAGATAACATAAGTAACTTCCAGCTTCCAAAAAGGACTCAGTGAGAAGTGTCTATAAATACTAAATTTATTTTTGCCTTTACTAATATGTTATTACTTGTCTGCACCCCTGTCCCCCACCACCAGCTCTCTGAGAAACTGAAAAAGAAACAAGAAAGGTAAATTTCTTTTCTTCCCGAGGCGGGGGGAGGGGTTTGGAGGGACCAGCGGCGGGGGCGGGGGGGAACCGACTTGTGGAACTGACCCATTTATGTCTATCTTTCTGTGCCCAGTTTCTGCCGTCTGCAGACAGAAAAGGAGACGCTGTTCAACGACAGCCGGTAACTAGCAGGGGTGGGCGTATGGGCAGACAATGGGGACAGTGCCCAGCAGAATTGCCTGAAGACCACAGGGGCAGAGCTGGGGGATAGGGTCTCAGGCCATGGTCAGCACTCCCCCCATCACCCCCAGGAATAAGATTGAGGAGTTACAACAGAGGAAAGAAGCGGATCTCAAAGCCCAGTTGGCTCGTACTCAGAAGCTGCAACAGGAACTCGAGGCTGCCAATCAGGTGAGTGGCTGGATTCTGGGATTGCTGGGGTAGAGGCCAGGGCTGGGAGTCCAGGGAACCCTGAGGTCTGCGGAGACTAGTTGGGGAAGCCAATAGTTCCTGTGTTGGAAATATAGGGACTGGATGGGTCCCGGACCCCCCAGGAGCTATGAAAATGGGAACTAGGGAGCCCCGAGAGCCTTAGGAGTTGGCCTATGGGTCTGCATGAATCAAAGATCTCAGGGGGGCTGAAGACTTGGGGGCTGTGTGCCAAAGTTCAGATGAATCTGAAACTGTGGGGGATTGGAGACAGGAATCTGGAGAAATCTATGGTCACTGGGGACTGGGACGAGGAGCTGGAATGAGCCTGAACTCCCTGGAGGTTGGGGGACTTTGAGACCTGTGGGAGCTGGATAGGTACAAGACTTTCAAGGGTGGACAGGTGGGCCTGGAGGCTGACTCTGTTTGAGGCCCTCAGGGTATGGGGGCTGGTTTGGAGGGCTGAAACAACTAATAAGTTGGATCACTTGGGCTGAATGGTCCTGAGACCTCTGGAGGCTGTGAATAAGAAAAAAAAAATTGGTGAGTCTAAGACATCCAGAGACTGAAGCAAAAGTCTAGATGGGTCTCAGGCTCCCGAGGGTTAGGGGCTAGGGGACTTTTAAGCTTCTAGGCTTCCCCCTAGAGCAGGTGAATCTGAGATCCCTTGGATTAAGGGATATAGTGGTTTGTGGGTCTAAGGTCCCTAAGAGCTGGGGACAGAAGTCTGGGTAAGGCTGGGTCTTCAGTTACCTGGGTCTGAAGATCCCCAGAGACTGGGGACAGAAGTAGCAGGTGGGTGGGTGGGGGGGCGGTGTGGTCAATCAGACCTCACCAGGAGCTGGAAACTAGGAGACTGTATGAGTTTGAGACTGCTAGGTTTTGGGGCTATGAGTTTGGGCAGACCCTGAGACTCTTGGGAGCTAGAGACACAGGGATGGAGTGTGTCTGAAACCCGTGGGTGTTGGGGTCAGGAGTCTGGGTGAAGCTGTAGTCCCTGGGGGCTAAGTGTGTCTGAGAATCCTGGGGCCTCCAAGCTAGAATCTGGGTGAGTGTGAGCCCTCTTATGGATGGGGGTGGGTGAGTTTGAAATCCCCAAAAGCCTAGGTGTTTTTCTAAGATTCTTAGACCCGGGATATAGGATCCGAGGCCAAAATCAAGAGTTGGATGCTTAACCCACTGAGCCACCCAGGCGCCCCTCTCGGCTTCCCTTTCCGATGGCTTCCACTCTTCTCTCTGGCCACCCACCCCTGCTTCTCTTGCATTTTCTAGTTTCTCTCCAGTAAAGTACAAGAAGTGTACTAATCTTAAATTCTAATGACTTAGAATTTGGGTGAGCCTGAGTCTGATGGCTGGGTAGTCTGGGACCCTCAAGTGCTGGGGACATGCTGTCAGGTGGTCAGAGAGGGGGGTCTGTACGGTTATGTGTACCTCAGGGGAGGCTGAGGTCTGGAATGGGCTCCCCTGACCTGATCCCTACAGAGCTTGGCGGAACTGAGAGATCAGCGGCAGGGGGAGCGCCTGGAGCATGCAGCAGCTCTGCGAGCCCTACAGGATCAGGTACGTGGTACTGGGCAGCTTCTGGGAGGTGGAGGGTGACATGGTGGGGGGGCAGCCTCGGCAGGTATTACACAGGCAGGGAAGGCCCCAGGAGTCCTGTTTCCCCCTGGTTGTGGTGCGAGTGCACATGTGTTTTCTTTCTTGGCTGTGGGTGGGTCCTGTCCCCTGTTCTGGACCCACTCTCACCTGGTGTGGGGGTGGGGCCAGGTGTCCATCCAGAGTGCAGATGCACAGGAACAAGTGGAAGGACTTTTGGCTGAGAACAATGCCTTGAGGACCAGCCTGGCTGCCCTGGAGCAGGTACAAGATACCAGGGAGCCCTCACTGATCCCTCTCCGGTTTCCCGTCTCCTCCTGCTTTTGATCCACATTAGGGCACAGCCTTCTGGACCTCATGCCGTTCTCCTGCCTCTGTTTCTATTTGATCCTCTGCTTTCTTTCTTTCTTTTTTTCTTTCTTTCTTTCTAGAGAGAGCAGCAGTGGGGGAGCAGGGTGGAGGGCAGAGGGAAAGAGAGACAGAGACGGAGAATCTTAAGCAGGGTCCACACCCAGCCCCGGAGCCTGACTCAGGGCTCGAACTCACGACCCAGAGATCGAGCCTGACTCAGGGCTCGAACTCATGACCCTGAGATCGAGCTTGACTCAGGGCTCAATCTCACGACCCTGAGATCATGACCTGAGCCAAAATCAAGAGTCAAATGCTTAACCCACTGAGCCACCCAGGCGCCCCTCTCAGCTTCCCTTTCCGATGGCTTCCACTCCTCTTCTCTCCGGCCACCCACCCCTGCTTCTCTTGCATTTTCTAGTTTCTCTCCAGTAAAGTACAAGAAGTGTACCAATCTTAAGTGTACATTCAGTGAATCCTATCTGTCTGGCAGTCTGTCTGTCTGTCTCCATGTGGCTACCACCCAGATCAAGATGTAGAGCGTTTTCAGCACCCCCAGAAAGCCCCTTTTACCCCTTCCCAATCAATACTTCCCCAGAAATAACCACTCCTCTGACCTCTAGCGACACTAATTAGTTTTACTTGTTCTTTAACTTCACGTAGAGGAATCAGACACCCATTTTCGTGCCTGGCTTCTTTCCGGTGAGGCTCATCCATATGTAGCATTGGTCTGTTCTTTCTTCTCTGTTTACTATTCCACTGTATGACTCGACTACTTTATCCATTCCCCCGTTGATCTCTTTTTCTCATTCCTTTTCCCTTTGAAATTCTTTCTCTTTCCTCCTGGCTCTCTTCCCGCCTCCCTCCTTGTCTCCCAGAACCGGGAGGCTCAAACCCTGTGGCTAGCCCCTGGGGGGCCCTTTTCACTCCGCTTCCCATCACCCCCATTCATCCCAGATCCAAACAGCAAAGACCCAAGAACTCAATACGCTCCGTGACGAGAATGCCGGGCTGACAGCTGATTTGCAGCAGCGGCAGACTGAGTATGAGGACCTCATGGGACAGAAAGATGACCTCAACTCCCAACTGCAGGTGACATCTCTGGCTCTGACCTGGCTTCTCCCAGTTCCCTCGTGCGGGCTCAGGGGAGCCCTCCTCGAGGTGCGGTGGAGTGGGGGGAGACTGTGGGATCGGGAGGATCTGGGTTCCAGTCTGGTCTCCTAACTTACTAGCACCTCGTGTCCTAGACCATGTTGCTCTCCTTCGCTGACACTGAGCCTCTTAAGTTAGACAGGATAGCCATTCTGAGTCCATGGTAGCGACCGGAATCATAGTGGCTGAAATAAGATAGAAGGCTAGTTCTCTCTCATGGAACAGTCCAGGTGGGCTGTCTAGGGATGGCTGCGCCACGACCAGTGACCCAGGTTCCTTCTACATTGCCACTTTCAATGCAAGACTTCTATCTTGGTAGCCGAGATGCTTCCCAGGCCCCCCCTTCATCATGTTTGTTTTCCATCTGGAAAGAGGGAAGGAAGAGGGATGGGCCCAGCATGCCCCTTTCCTTTATGAGTATAACCTACCTCATGCTCACCCCTTCTGCATATGGAAATTAGTCACGTGGCCACACCTCACTGCGAGGGAGGCAAGGAAAAGTCAACTTGACAGCCGTGTGTCCAAGTACGAAATCTATTGCTAGGGACAGAGGGGGGAATGCACGGAACACTGGGGAGCCGCTAGCAACGTCTGCCATGTTTCTCATCTAGGAACGGAGAGAACAATACCAACTTTACTGGGGTTAAGGGAGACCTATCCACCAGAGGTGTCCTGGGCGACGATCGCCTCCTGAAGGCTCTTTCTCAAACTCCTCTCCTTTGTCCCCTCATTAGGAGTCATTACGTGCCAATAGTCGGCTCCTGGAACAACTTCAAGAAATCGGGCAGGAGAAAGAGCAATTGACCCAGGAACTACAGGAGGCTCGGAAGGTGGGCAGCTCTGCAAGGTGGATAGCGTGGGTGGGGAGGGATCGGCCCCGGTCCGTGGGGAGGGCGCAGATGATATAGGCCGACACACGGGACCAGCAGAGGGTAGAAAGTGACCAGTGCCATGAGGCTAGGTGAGTGACTTAGCTAGTTCTGTGGGAATGGGGAGGAGGCAGAATTGGGCTCATTCCCTGAGCCTGGGGAGAGGTGGGAGGCCCTGTCTAACGCTGAGGGAGGAGGCTGACTGGCATCCTCCTGCCCCCAGAGTGCCGAAAAGCGGAAGGCCATGCTGGATGAGCTGGCCATGGAGACGCTGCAAGAGAAGTCCCAGCACAAGGAAGAGCTGGGAGCCGTCCGACTCAGGCACGAGAAGGAGGTGCTGGGGGTGCGGGCGCGCTATGAGCGTGAGCTCCGAGAGCTGCACGAAGATAAGAAGCGGCAGGAGGAGGAGCTCCGTGGGCAGATCCGCGAGGAGAAGGTGGCTGGGTGGATGGCGATGTCCTTCTCTCAAAGTAGGGGGAGCACAGCATCGCTGATGGGTTCGGGGATGGTGCGGGGTCGGGGCCCGCTCGTCCGCCTGCCTCGCCCTGACGGTCTCCCCTCTCCCAGGCCCGGACACGAGAGCTGGAGAATCTCCAGCAGACGGTGGAGGAACTTCAAGCTCAGGTACATTCTATGGATGGAGCCAAGGGCTGGTTTGAGCGGCGCTTGAAGGAGGCTGAGGTGAGTTGGTGCCTGATGAGGCACGGACGGCTGGTGGGGGGACACCCATGCCACGCCGGGGGACCGGGAGTGGTCAGGCCCTGGAACTTTCTGCAACACTCTGGACTAGGGTAGCCCCACCGCCCCGCCAGCTCCACGGCAGCCCTCCAGAGGGGATCGGGGCCGGCCATCAGTGAGGCAGAATGCCACATGAGCAGATTTGAAAAGGCATCCCTTCCTTCCGGAACCGCTTCCGTCAGGAAATCATTATAATATCCTGATTTTATTCGGACGAGGACTTTCACTGCCATTGTGGGGGAAAACTCATCATAATACCTAAGAGGAAGTGTCACGCGGTAGTGAAGAGCGCAGGTGCCGGAGGCGGCCGTTTGTGTGGGTTCGAGTCCTGGCTGGGCCGCTTGCTCACTGTGGGCACCTCACCTGGCCTGCGGCCTGTGTTCTTCACCAGTAAAAACAAAAGGAATGATCATAGTACCTGCCATGTGGGTGGTATGGGAAGATTATGTAAACCGAGTCAGTGCACGTAAAATCCCTATGACGTTCTCGGCATGCAGTGAGTGCCGTGTTATGTTTTGTGAAATCAAATCAGATGCACGCGTCGCTCCGTGGCGCAGACAGCGCAGCCCTAGATGTGCTGCCTCCGTGTCCTGCCTAAGGGCACACGGTGTCCCCTGCAGGAGCGGCCCTTGCTGCCATGACTGCCCTCACGGGCCGTGGCGTCCTGTGTGTGTGTGCGGGGGGCGCGGGGGGTTGTGCATGGCCGGACCCGACGCTTGTCCCGTAGGAATCTCTGCAGCAGCAGCAGCAAGAGCAAGAGGAAACCCTCCAGCAGTGCCGGGAGCAGCATGCCGGCGAGCTGAAGGTGCCCGCCGCCCGCCGCCATTCCTCTCTCCCGGGAGGGCCGGGCCCTGGCGGGAGGACGGAGGTTCCCCAGGCAGAGGCCTGAGCTGCCCCCTGGTTTGCAGAGCAAGGAGGAGGAGCTACAGGGCGTGCGGGACCAGCTCCAGCAGGCCCAGGAGGAGCGGGACTGCCACCTGAAGACCATCAGCAACCTGAAACAGGTCCCTTGTCCCCCACCCCGACCCCCGCACCGGCCCGGACACATCCCGGGCCCCAGCGCAGAGTCCTGGGGCGGGGAGGGAAGGCCCCGCCCGCCAGCCATGCTTTCTCTGCCGCACAGGAGGTGAAGGACACGGTGGACGGGCAGCGGATCCTGGAGAAGAAGGGTAGTGCTGCGGTATGACGCGGGGATGGCCAAGCACAGCCCCCCTCTGCCCGTGGGACCCCTGGGCCTCAGCCCGCCTCTTTCCCCCCTGTCCCCCACAGCTCAAGGACCTCAAGCGGCAGCTGCACCTGGAGCGGAAAAGGGCCGATAAGCTGCAGGAGCGGCTGCAGGACATCCTTACCAACAGCAAGAGCCGCTCTGGTGAGGGAGCGGGAGGGCAGGGGGTGCCGGGGTGCAGGGGTGCAGGGGTGGCTGGGCTGGGGCCCGAGGGCCAGAGCTGCTTTTTGCACCTTTATCCACCGGCTCTCCTGCGCTTTCTGTCTGTCTTCGACTTGGTCGGTCGGTCGGTCGGTCGGTCTCCTCTGTTTTTCTTGCTCTCTGCGTTACCTCTTTCTGTGTCTCCTCTTGGTCTCTCTGTGACGCCTTGTGCTATTCTCTGTCTCTGTCTTTCTCTCTCCCTGCTTTCTTTCTCTCTCCTTTTCTCCTGCTGCTTTTTTCTTCTCTGTCTCTTTAACTCTCTTTCTTCTCTGTCTCTGGATCCCCACAACCCTCTCATGCACATCCCCACACCTCACCTGGTGTCTAAATCTCCTGTATCCATTCTCTCATTCTGTAAATGTGGACTGAGCCCCCATGCTCACATCCAGGGTCCTTGATAGGAAACCCCCCAAAACTGTCCTCCAGGGGCCCCAGGTTGAGCTAGGGAGACAGACTTACATTCAGACAGCCGCACTGCAGCATTCTCCCTATGCAGCTAAAATCCATGTTCTTTCTGCCACTTCGGGCAGAAGATGCAACAAAAAACCTTGAGTTTCTTTGGACCTTTTTTTTTTTTAGAAGGAAATGGCCTATAAATATGTTTAAATAAATAGATATGATGCAGCGGTGAGGGCACTGTGCATCTCCCATATCACAGGCTCAGAGAATACTTGCTCCCTTGTCCCCCTGCGGCCATCGGCTCTTGCTGGAGATCCTTGGGGTGGGATGTCAGCCCCCCCGATACCCAGAAGCAGCTGCAGGAGCAGAGGCCCAAGCTCAGTGGGCCTGCTTTAAGTGACATGGCAAAAATGGATCTATCTCTCACCCAATCTATGTCTCCCCGAGGCATTCTGTCTATCCTGAAGTAACCTCTCTTTATTTTTTTAAAGATTTTATTTATTTATTTGAGAGAGAGAGAGAACATAAGCAGTGGGGAGGGGTAGAGGGAGAAGCAGACTCCCTGCTGAGCAGGGAGCCCGATGTGGGGCTCGATCCCAGGATCCTGGGATCATGACCTGAGCCGAAGGCAGACGCTTAACGACTGAGCCGCCCAGGTGCCCGTAACCTCTCTTTATCAGAGGGGTTTGGTGTCTGTTTTGCTACAGATTAAGGTACGAATCAACAAGCAGATTCCAATGGTGGTGCCATACATTGTCCTTGTCCGTTAGATGAAATGAGGATTTAGGGTCACGGTTACATGTCTCTCTCCATCTTTTTTCCCTCTTCTCGTCTCTGCTGACTCGTGTCCTTATGCCCGGTCTCTGTTGGCCTACCCCGTCTGCTGTGGCTCGCTGCCCATCGGGTTTTCTCTCTGCATGTAGGCGTCACCCCGTGCTCTCCCCAGCTGTCAGTCCTCTTTCTGCGTACCCCAAGTCCAAGCGCAGACGTCCCTTAATGCCCGTAGGTGTCCACACTGCCCACTCTCTCCCAGCCTCTTCACCTTTGTTTCTCTTCTGGCGTGTGTGTTTGCCCGGAGAAGCAGCTCCTTTTTCTGTTTCTGCCTGTCCCTGTCATGCTGTCTGCCTCCACCTTCCCCACGCCAAGTGTCACTTCGCCTCTTTCCATCTCTGTCCAGTCTATTTCTGCCTCTTCCTGCCAGTCGCTGCCCTGGGACCCTGGGGGATTGGGGCTCAGGTTTCTCTTCCCTCTCTGCCCAAGGCCTCGAGGAGCTGGTTCTCTCAGAGATGAACTCACCAAGCCGGACCCAGACTGGGGACAGCAGTAGCGTCTCCTCTTTCAGCTACCGGGAGATCTTGCGGGAGAAGGAAAGCTCGACTGTTCCAGCCAGGGTAAGGGGCAAGGAGGAGCCGACAGTCCAGCTTCTCCTGCCCCAGTTCTGGGGCCCACCTTTTGCCCTCCCCTGCAGCCATCTACCTCTCTGGGCCCAGCACACACATTTTCTTACCAACTTTTCTTTAAGCTCGCCAACTGGGACTCAGATTGCCAAATGGGGGATGGGCAAATTATTCTCCCTGACCCTCTGTTCCCTCATCTGTGAGCTAATTCCACCTTTCCCGGTGTCATAAAATATGTAACTCATAGCAGGTGTACCACCCAGGTAGGAGGTCCTTTTTTCCAACTTGTAATTATCACTCGTTACTGTCGTCTGTTGTGTCAGCTTCCTGGCCGGCCACTTTTATTTGGAAATCAATTGTGATTATTCCATAAGTAGTATGTGTGCCGTGTAGAAAAATTTAAAAAACACACACAAGTGAAGATTTTTTTTTTTTAAATCCAAAGAAACCACATCTTCACCATCCAGAGATCACCACTATAAACCCTGGGTTCACACCTTTCTAGATCTTGCTCTTTAAAAAAAAAAAAAAAAAAAAAAGATTTTATTTATTTATTTTAGAGAAAGAGAGAGATCAAACAAGTTGGGGGGAGGGGCAGAGGAAGAGGGAGAGAGAGAATCTCAAGGAGACTCCATGCTAAGTTCCAAGCCCGACGCGGGGCTCCATCTCACGACCCTGAGATCATGACCTGAGCTGAAACCAAGAATTGGATGCTTAACCAACCGTGCCACTCAGGTGCCCCTCTCTTTCTTAAACCTAAATGAGATTGTAAGTAACCTGTTTTTGTTCAGCTGATCTTTTTTTTTTTTTTTAAGATTTTATTTATTTGACAGAGAGACAGTGAGAGAGGGAACACAAGCAGGGGGAGTGGGAGAGGGAGAAGCAGGCTTCCCGCCGAGCAGGGAGCCCGATGTGGGGCTCGATCCCAGGACCCCGGGACCATGACCTGAGCCGAAGGCAGACGCTTAACGACTGAACCACCCAGGCGCCCCTGTTCAGCTGATCTTTATCCTCCCGATTTCATAAATTTTCATCTTCTCTAGTACTCTGATCTTAATCAGATTTCCCTGGTTGGCCCCAAAATGTCCTCGAAAACCAGCATTCAGTTTCAGAGCACATGTCGCATCTGGTTGCTTTATGCCCTTTAAGTCTCTTGAGTCTAGTGTGGTCCTTTTTTTTTTTTTTTTTTTTTTTTATTTCCATGACACCAACCCATAGAAGAAACCAGCCAGTTGACCTGAAGAAAACGTCCCACCTTTTGGGTTCTCCTGCTGGCTTCTTAGTGGTATCATTTAGCTTGTTGCTCTGTCCTCTAGTTTTCCTGTCGACTGGAAACGAGATCTCATTTGCTAGAGGCTCTCCCTTCACCCTCTCAATGAGGAAATGATGTGGCGGTTCCTGTGTCCCTCTTTAGGCAAAGGGAGACCCAGAGTCCCCGTGGGTGCTGAGACTTGGTCTCCAGCCCCTGTCACAGAGCCCACCCCCACCCAGCCCTGGCTCCCTTTCAGCCCCTGATCCTAACTGGGGGCGGGCGACAGCACTGACCCTGGGCTGGCCTCTCCCCTCTTCTTCCCCGCAGTCCTTATCCAGCAGCCCTCAGGCCCAGCCCCCTCGGCCAGCAGAGCTGTCAGATGAGGAAGTGGCTGAGCTCTTTCAGCGCCTGGCAGAGACGCAGCAAGAGAAATGGATGCTGGAGGAGAAGGTGCTGTCTGCCTGCTTGTCCTCACTTGGCACACCCTTGGAGGGGAGGCTGGAGCGTGGAGGGGGGATGTGTGGCTGGGCCCCTTGTTACATGTGAACATGCCCTGCAGGTGAAGCACCTGGAGGTGAGCAGCGCCTCCATGGCGGAGGACCTTTGCCGGAAGAGCGCCATCATCGAGACCTACGTCATGGATAGCCGGATCGGTCAGTGCCTCCTCCCCAGCCTCACCCCCCCCATCCGGCCGCTGACCTGCCTCCTCCCCCCCCACTGTCTCCTCTCCTCTTGCGACTCAGCAAAGGTACTGACAAGACCACAGCTGCTGGAGGGGAGAGCAGGCCCGGCCCGTCCATCCCGTGTGTCTGTCTCTTACCTTGGCTCTTCCCTTCTGTCTGGGTCTCTGTCCTCACTCCACTCTCCTTTCTCTGGTGTGGCTCTCTGTCCCCTCTCTCTTCCCATCTCTTCTTTCTGCTGCACCCCATCATCTCGTCTCACTGCTCCTACTGCTTGTCTGTATCATGTCTCCTCCGGAAGTTCTTGTCCTCTGCACGTGTACCCCTTTGGGGGGTCCTTATCTCTTCCTCTCCCACTTTCTCTCCTCTTTTTCCTCCGCCCCCCATCTTTGTTTCTTTTGCTCCTTTCTTTCATGCTTTCTCCTACCCCTGTTTTTCCTTTATGAGTCAGAATAACACGGACTGATGCATGCTGAGAGCTGGGTGCTCTGTGCTTTGCATGCGGTCGGAGACCTTTTTCCAGCCCCACGAGTTGGCTATTATCCCCATTTCTAGTAAGTGACGGCTGGGTTTCACATGGCAGAGCCTTGGCCCCGACATCACATGGCTTCTCCCCCTGCTTTTTGCCCCCACTCTCTGCTTCCCTCTTCTCTGCCCCATCTCTGTCGTCTGTCCTCCGGCCCTGCCGAAGGGCTGGTCCTCAGCCTGGGCCCTTGCAGATGTGTCTGTGGCAGCCGGCCACACGGACCGCAGTGGACTGGGCAGCGTCCTGAGAGACCTCGTGAAGCCAGGTGACGAGAATCTTCGGGAGATGAACAAGAAGCTCCAGAACATGCTGGAGGAGCAACTCACCAAGAATATGCACTTGCACAAGGCGAGTGTGGCCTACCAGCCTACCCATCTGTCCGTCTCGCCACCTGCTTCCCATGCCACACAGCCCCCGGGTCATCTGCCAGCACCCAGAACCCCCCACCCATTCACTGACCACGCCTCCAGCCCCACCTCCCCATCCTCCAGTCAACTCACCTGCTCTCCCTTGTACATTTCACTCTTCGCTCTGTCCTTGCACCCACCCGCTCATCTGTTCATGCACATTTCACCCAGCTCGCCCATCAACCTGCCCTACTTGCCCATCTAATCATCTGCCCCGTGTCTTTCCACCCATTTCCTGACATACCTCTCTCTCTCTCACACCACCTCATCAGTTACCCACCTGCCCAGTGACCTGCCTGCCTAGCTGTTGTCCTCTATCCGTCCTCTGAACCGTTCCTTTGCTCACCTGTTTACCTACCATGGATCACCCCATATATCTGCTTGCCCATCCTGACCCCCCAGATATTTCCCCCATTTCTGGGGGAGTCAGAAAGGTTACAGACCCAGCCCTGCCTCTGAGAAGTGAGCTCACCATTTAGTAGAAAAGCTGGTGGCAAGGGGAGGGTTGTATCCTCTGGCCGCACCACATGCAGTGGGTGATCTGCTCCCATATCCGTATCCTTAGGTCCCCCTCCCCTGGGAGGCTCCCGCCCCCCCCATCTTTTCCAAGCCCAACCCACTGCTGGGGTTCTGTGAGCCTCTCCAAATACCTTCCTGTGCCAGGCTAGACATAGCTGGGCATTGATTAATGAGGTGAGAAGGATGACACCCTGGGTTTGGTGAGGGAGCGTCCCCTGCTCTTTTCCCTGGCCCCTGATGGCTCGTTTGTTTCTTAGGACATCGAAGTTCTCTCCCAGGAAATTGTGCGGCTCAGCAAGGAGTGCGTGGGGTCCCCTGACCCAGACCTAGAACCGGGAGAAGCCAGCTAAAGACCTGAAGGCTGCACCTACTCCCTCCCCTCCCCACCCCCCCCTCCAGGACACCATCCCCTTGGGCTGTGGTGGGAAAATGGGGCCAAAATCAAATAGGTTGGGAGACTGGACATTAAAGGGGTTACAGGCCTGTTGGCTGGTGTTAGTGACCCTGTTTGAGGGCAGAAGCCCTCGGGGAGTGGGGATCCTGAGGGGAGGGGCAGGGATTTCTCGTCTTTCTCTGCCCTGGCTCCCAGAGGCCTTTGCCTTCATCTCTGCATGAGCTCTCCCTCCCCAGAGACCAACTCTTTTTTATTTTATTTTATATTTTAATTTATGTCTGGAAGCCTGGCTACTCTGCATTTGGGATTGGGGATGTTTGGGTGGGGCGTGGTCCATGTTCAGTGTTCTAGCAATTGTGTGTGTGTGTGTGTGTGTGTGTGTGTAAAGGCTGCAGCCAAAATACCATCTGGCCAGATGGGCCCACCCACTGACTGTCTACTCTCATTCTTTCCAACCCGGAGGGGTGTGATGGGGATGGGGAGGTCACACCATTGGAACGGGGAGGGAGGTCTGTGGCTGCAATTTCACTCTCCTTCCCCCACCCTCCCCCAGCTGTCTGCAGTTACCGTGGGCCCGCCCCTCTAACTGAGTGGCACAGAAATACCTACAGATATGTATGTGGGTGGATGTGTGTGGGGTATGGGTGTGGATAAGAGTGGGCAGGTGAGAGGATAGATAAGTGGTTAGATGGACTGATGGATAAATAAGTGGAAGGTTGCACAGATCAATGATGGGGGAGGTTGAGAAATACACAGGCAGATGGATGGATAGGCAATTGGATGAATAAATGGATAGATGGATAGGTCGGAGATGTAAGTAGACGGATGGCCAGGGGAATGGATGGATGGATGGATGGATGAGGAAGAGTGAAGAGTAGGTAAGTAAGTGATGGGCACGGCTATGGATGGACAGATAGATGGGTGCTGGGGGTACATAAGGATAGGGTGGCAAATAGGTGGATGGGGTGAACATACAAATGGATGAGCGAGTGGGTGCATGGAGGGATAGGTAGAGCACTGGGTTGTGGGTGGGAGAATGGATTGATAGGTGCGTGGTGGGTGGATGGAGGGATGGAGAAACAGACAAATCAGGAGTGTGATGAGTGAGCAAACAGGATTACGCAGGTGGGTAGATTGATTGAAAGGGGAAAATTGGTCCCCCCCTTAGTGCTCCCCCCCTCACCACACTTTTAATTACCAAAAAATGAGGCTTCCCCTGTGCGCCATGCCCTGTGCCATCCCCTCTCACATGACTCCATTTAATGCCTCCCACGATACTATCAAGTTGGGGTAACTCTCCATCTGACAGCTGAGGATACAACGCAAGTCACTTGCTCAAGGACACAGCAAGTCAGTAGCAAAGCTGGGGTTCGAACCCATCCGTGGTCTGAGGCACTCGGTACCCAGTACTCTATGCCACCCGGGAGCAGAGTCCTCTAGCGGAGGCGGCGTGAATTAAGGCTCCTGGACGCAGAGGGATGAGGCAGACTGCCCCTCAGAGTGGGGCCCGCCTGCCTGGGAGAGACCCTGGCATGGGGGTGGGACCTGGCTTGTTCCCATCCTGGCTTGCCCCCATCCACACTCCCCTTACCCCCTATTTTGGGCTGGTGCTCCAGTCCCATAGCAACCATCTTGGTCAGAGCTGGGCTCTAACGCATGCACCCCCCCACCCAGGGAGCAGCTTTGGGGGCCTGGCCATCTAGAGAAATGCCCCCCACCAGTCCCCCCATCCACCCCCTTCTCCAGCCCTTCTCCAGCATGGGGGCAGGGAGGGGACACAGCGCTGCATCATTCCCCATGGCACTCCGCTCTGGGGCCATTAACAGACGCCTCCCCATCGATCAGATCTGCTAAGTGCTGCTGATTCAGACGGGTGGGGGTGGGGGCCCCCGGGGGCAGAGGGGGTAGGAGCTGGGCAGGAAGAGGGGGGAGTCCAGGAAGGAGGTGGGGAGAACTGGCAGAGCTCCCTGCCACCCCCATTTTCCAGATGACGCGACTGAGGCCCAACCAGCTTTGTAGGAGGCGGAGTCTCCCCAGGGTCCCTCTGAGGCTGTCCTAGGGGAGGGGGCTCCGGGAGCCACGAGGCCCCTCCCTGCCTCTCTCTCCAGCTCCCGGCAAGCTCGGAGGGGCGGGGAGAGAGAAGCAGAGGAGGAGGAGAACTCGGGCAGCTCTGCAGAGGGGGGCAGGAGCTCCGGTGTTTGGTACCCCCAGCCCCACCGCTGTGGCCACCGCTGCAGCGGGGACACAGGTGAGGACGGCCCTTGGGGGAGGGGGAGGGGGCCACCAACAGCGCTGTCCTTGTCCCTTCCCTGGTCCGGCCCCCACGCTCTAGCCCATCCTGGGATAGTCCCCAGGGCTTCTGCTGGCCCTTGTCCTTCCAGGGCCCCGGCCCCCTCCCCCTGCCTGTGCCGCCTTCTCCTCTCCCGGGCCCGACTGTGGCTGCTTCCCCTCTTCTGCCGCCGCCGCTTCTACCGCCGGCCCCTCGGGGTGTGGCTTCCCCAGACCAGCCCCTAACGGTGGGACGCAGCTTCTCCCCGGCCTCCCCCATCCGCCCCCCGCAAGGCCCGCCAGCCCCCCTCCCTGGAGACACACCCAACTCCTTTTAACACCCCACTCGCTCTCCAACCCATTTTGCGGGGGGAGGGGGGACCCCTCCTCTTGTCTTAGTCTTTATCCATCCTCTGGGTGCTCTGGGGCTGTGCCCAACTTCCAGTTGAGCCCCAGGGGGCTTCCTCAGGCCCTTTCCTCCCCCCTGGAACTCTTGAGAGGGTGGACCAGACTTTCTCAGCACTCCCTCCTCGCTCCCAGACACCTCTCGGTCTCTGAAAAATAACCTAGCCCCATATCTACCCCTTTAGATGCCCCACTCCCTTCTCCAGCCCCTCTAGGGGGCCCCACCTCGCCTTCCTTCCCCAGAACTCCTGTAGAGTGTAGATACCCCCCCCCCAGGCTATTCTTGGCAGCTCCAGGCACTCCCAAGACACCTCGCAGCCTCTTTACAACCTCCTGGTTCTATAGCCACCTCTTCATGCACGAACCCCTTTCCTGGATCCACGAGGGAGCTCCAGTCCCCTAATCTTTTCCCCAGAAGTCTTGAGGGTGTGGATGAGCCACCTCACTTTTCTCGGCCCCTCTAGAACGCCCCCTCTAGAACGCCCCCTCTAGACACTCTCGGCCTCTTTGAAACACCTCTGGTCCCATTTCCACCACTCTGGACGCCCCGGTCCCTTCTCCAAGCCCACTAAGGGGTCCCAGCCCCATCTTCCCTCAGAACTCTTGAGAGTGTGGACAACTCCCCAGTGTTTCTTGCCCCCCTAGACACCCCAGACATCTTGCAGGCACATGCTGACCCCTCTAGAGCCATCTCTGTCTCTCTAAACACTCCCTCAGATCCTTCTCGGCCCCTCCAGGCGCCCCTTTGCTGTTCCTCTCCATGTGCCCTAGCCCCTCCTCCGTAGGTCCCTCAAGACAACCCCCAAGTCCCCCCCAGACCCTCTAAATGCCCCCCAAGCCCCTGCCCGTCTCTCTAGTTCCTCCTAGTTCCTCTTGGCCTCTGTAGACACCCCCAGTTTGCTTGTGCGAGTGGCCCAGGGCCTCTCCAAGCCCCCACCATCCTGGAGACAGCCACACTCTCCTAAAGGCCACCCCCCCCCAAGTCTCCGTGGGCCTGGGGCGCGGCAGGATGGCGGCAGGCGTGGCCACGTGGCTGCCTTTCGCGCGGGCGGCCGCGGTGGGCTGGCTGCCCCTGGCCCAGCAACCTCTGCCCCCCGCGCCGGGGGTGAAGGCGTCCCGAGGGGACGAGGTTCTGGTGGTTAACGTGAGCGGCCGGCGCTTCGAGACCTGGAAGAACACGCTGGACCGTTACCCAGACACCCTGCTAGGCAGCTCCGAGAAGGAATTCTTCTATGACGCGGACTCCGGCGAGTACTTCTTCGATCGCGACCCAGACATGTTCCGGCACGTGCTGAACTTCTACCGCACGGGCCGCCTGCACTGCCCGCGGCAGGAGTGCATCCAGGCCTTCGACGAAGAGCTGGCTTTCTACGGCCTGGTGCCCGAGCTCGTGGGCGACTGCTGCCTCGAAGAGTACCGGGACCGCAAGAAGGAGAACGCCGAGCGCCTGGCGGAGGACGAGGAGGCCGAGCAGGCCGGCGATGGCCCGGCCCTGCCGGCCGGCAGCTCCTTGCGGCAGCGGCTCTGGCGGGCCTTCGAGAACCCGCACACGAGCACCGCGGCCCTCGTTTTCTACTACGTAACGGGCTTTTTCATCGCCGTCTCGGTCATCGCCAACGTGGTGGAGACCATCCCGTGCCGCGGCCCCGCGCGGCGGCCCCCGAGGGAGCAGCCCTGCGGCGACCGCTTCCCCCTGGCCTTTTTCTGCATGGACACGGCCTGTGTGCTCATATTCACGGGCGAGTACCTCCTGCGGCTGTTCGCTGCCCCCAGCCGGTGCCGCTTCCTGCGGAGTGTAATGAGCCTTATCGACGTCGTGGCCATCCTGCCCTACTACATCGGGCTTTTCGTGCCCAAGAACGAGGATGTCTCGGGCGCCTTCGTCACCCTGCGTGTGTTCCGGGTGTTCCGCATCTTCAAGTTCTCCAGGCACTCACAGGGCTTGCGGATTCTGGGCTACACCCTCAAGAGCTGTGCCTCTGAGCTCGGCTTTCTCCTCTTTTCCCTCACCATGGCCATCATCATCTTCGCCACTGTCATGTTTTATGCCGAGAAGGGCACAAACAAGACCAACTTTACTAGCATCCCTGCGGCCTTCTGGTATACCATTGTCACCATGACCACACTTGGGTGAGTGCAGACCCTGTGTTGGGAGCTGCCCGACCAGTTACACTCACCGTTTTCTGTAAGAGTAAGAAGGGTAGATAAACGATCTCTTTTTTCTCGATTTGCGCTTCTGTTTGCTCTTCTCTAAAAAAAACAGAGGGAGTTGGACCAATCTCCAAATCCCTCGCAGGTCTGACGATGCCTTCACTGTCCGGGTCAGGAGACTTGGGTTCCAAGGATTGTCTTAGGTGCACTCTTTCTGTTGACCTTGTTCTCTCTGGGCCTGTTTCCCCCACTGTGTCAAATGAGAAATGGTGATCCCTTCATCATTTAGAGGGGATTCCGTGACGTCACGGTTGTGAAAGTTCTCTGAAAGTTTCTGGTGTAGGATACCTAGGTACTGGCTTTCCATCACCTCCTTTTCCCACCTTGAGGACCCATGTCTCCCAAACCTCCAGAATCATCTGCCGTATGGAGTACTACCTCTGTGGCTTTGTGATTCCTTGATGTTCTCCAGGTCAAGGTATTTTCGGCATTATGTTTTTAGTGTCAGTCCTTGAGAGGGAACAGTTGGGATAAAGGCATCAAATGGGATCACCAAACTCATGTTATTCTTAAAGACACTGTCTAGGGCAGATACTGCGCTCCTTCTCTAAATTTCCATCGCTGGGAATAGGTGTGCAGTTGCTGCTCAGGATCTGTCGAATGGGTGAATTGGGCTTGCTCGGGGCTTTCATAGAGGTACAGAAAAGTGGCTTTCAGGTTGCTAAGGAGTAGAAATTAATTCTGGTTGGAGGTTCAGAATTGGATCGACATACAAATACTGAGCCCTGAGAGTGGGTTGGAACTGGGTCTTTGGGTGCCTTTTACCCTAGCGAGTCCTCACAGCAACCCCGGGAGGGTGGACAGCTGCCTGCGTCTCATAGTTGAGGACACAGTCTGAGATGACACATCACAGACCAGAAATGGCCAAGTTGGAGAGACTTTTAAATGAGTCAAAACAAAGAAATAAGGAACAGCCATCCTTGGGGGGAGGGGGAGTGGGACATGGACTGAGCGAAGGCCTAGAGGCTGGGACTGCAGAGGCTGGGACTGCAGAGGGGAGGGGATCTAATTGCTCCTGTGGTCAGAACAAAAAAGTATACTGTGCGATCTTGAGCAAGTCAGCTACGGAACCTCCCTGAGCTTTGGTCCCCCCACCCCGGCCCCGTGAAACAAGTTGGTAAGATCAGCACTGCTCCATCTCCTTGGGAGAAGAGGTGGCATGAAGAAGAGGAGGGAGTTACAAGGCTCCCCCCTATTTTTTCATAGGAGCACAGTTTCAAGGCTTCCTCTGGGGTAATAAGAAGGGGTCCTACCTAGAAAAGGTAAGACAGATGTAAGCAAAACTAACAGAGCACTGCTCCCGGGACTCAGAGCCCCTCAGCTGGCTTGGGGTGCTGGGACTCTCTCCCCAGGAGACTATATTTACTGCCTATGACTTCCTCCTTCTCCCCTCTGTTTGGTATTAATAGATTTCCAGCTGACTCAGATGCTCGGTGTGCAACTCAGATGGGGGGGCAGCACATGGTAGGGGCCGAGGGCCAATTTCTCATTTGACCCCCACTGGTGGCCAGAGAGGTCTTTCCCCACATTTTGCAGAGCAGGAAACTGAGGCTCAGAAGGTTTCAGTGCCTGGCCAGGGTTGCAGAGCGTGTCGGGTTGGATGGGACGGAGTGGGAGACTGAGGGGTGGGTGCGCACTTTTCTTGACCTCGGCTCCCCCCCCGGCCCAGCTATGGAGACATGGTGCCCAGCACCATTGCTGGCAAGATTTTCGGATCCATCTGCTCCCTCAGCGGTGTCCTGGTCATTGCGCTGCCTGTGCCGGTCATCGTGTCCAACTTTAGCCGCATCTACCACCAGAACCAGCGTGCTGACAAGCGCCGAGCACAGCAGGTACCTGCCTCTTCCGTCTGAGTACCTCCTGCTGCCCACACCCCGAGCCAGTCTAGTCTTGTGTCGACCCACCTGACTCTTTGTCTCCTCCTTTCTCTGTAGAAGGTGCGCTTGGCAAGGATCCGGTTGGCAAAGAGCGGTACTACCAATGCCTTCCTGCGGTACAAGCAGAACGGGGGCCTTGAGGTGGGGAGGGGCCTGCCTTGGGGTTGGGGGGAGGGCAGCAGTGACGGGAGGAAGAAGGTTCTGACCTCAGTGCTTTGCTCCGTGTCCCCCCCAACCCAGGACAGCGGCAGTGGGGAGGAACAGGCGCTGTGTGTCCGGAACCGGTCTGCTTTCGAGCAACAACATCACCACCTCCTGCACTGTCTAGAGAAGACAACGGTGAGGCCTAAGGAGAGGTGGCAGCGTGGCAGAAGGAGGGGCGTTCCTCTGCGGCCAGGCCAGCTCCCCCCACCCCCCCAGGATGGGAGGCTCACTACTAATTGTGGAAATCCCAGAGGGCTTCCTGGAAGAGGCCCCAGTACAGCTGAGCCTTGAAGGGTGGGCAAGGGAAGGGAAGCGAGAGAGACTTCTGGAAAGGAAGGAGCGGCCTAAGCAAAGGCCCGGGGGTGGGGTCAGTTCCCGTGTGCTGCCTGGTGACCGTGCCTCTCTTCTGCCCCCAGTGCCATGAGTTCACGGATGAGCTGACTTTCAGCGAGGCTCTGGGCGCTGTCTCACTGGGGGGCCGCACCAGCCGCAGCACCTCTGTGTCCTCTCAGGCAGTGGGGCCCGGCGGCCTGCTGTCCGCCTGCTGCCCCCGCAGGGCCAAGCGCCGTGCCATTCGCCTCGCCAACTCCACGGCCTCGGTCAGTCGCGGCAGCATGCAGGAGCTGGACACACTGGCAGGGCTGCGCAGGAGCCCTGCCCCTCAGAGGTAAGCACCCCCACCTGCTGGCTACCCCCCGGGGGAGCTCAGAGCTTGGCCCCAGGGGCGGGGGTTCTGAGATGTCATGACTTCGCGCCCAGCAAGCCAATATTGAGCCCAAACTCCTCTATGCTGGGAGCTTGGGCTTCTCTTGTCTGGAGCTTGTTCTTCGTCGGTTCTTTCAGCAAACATTTATTGAGCACCTATTATATGCCAGGCACACTTTTAGGCACTTTGGAGTTCCCTGTAGGAGTTTAGGAGTTGAGTTCACTTCAGGCAGCGAAGAGAACAGAGAGAGATCCTTGACCTTCTGGAATTTATATTCTAGTGCAATGAGACAGTTAATAAACAAACAAAGACAGATGATGAGGTGTGTTAAGTGCCAAGAAGAAAAATAAATTGGGGGTGGGGGACAGAGAGTATAGAACAGGGTATGACGCAGTTTAAATAGTGTGGTCAGGGGAGGCTTTGCTGAGGTGACATCTGAAGAAGGTGAGGGAGGGAGCAAACAGCCTGTGCAAAGGCCCTGAGGCAGGAGTGGGTCTGCATGTCAGAGACACAGCCAGGAAGCTCCTGTGAGCAGAGTGGAGTGAGTGAGGGGGAGAGTGGTAGGAAGCCAAATCAGAAAGGAACAGGGACCAGGTTGTGCAGCTCTCACAATGGATCGTTGTGAGGATTTTGGCATTGTAAGGAGTGACCGTAATGGAGAACATTTTTGCATGTGTTCTCATTATGTTCCAGGCACTATTCCGAACACTTGGTAGCACCTCTTATCTCATTGAATCTCCACAGTGACCCTATGAGGGAAGAAATATTGTTATTTCCCTGTGTGCTCATTATGCTAATCTAATCTCCGCAACGACCCTATGAGGTAGGAAATATTGTTATTCCCATGCTGGAGATGAAAGAGAGAAGAGAGGTTCAGAGTGGCCAAAGTGAGACCAGGATTTCAACCCAGGACCACCTGACCCCAGGGCCCTCACTGGGCACCGCCATAATGGAGGATGCAGGCGAAGCATTTAGCACAGTGCCAGGGACCCAGCAGGCGCTCAATAAATGTCACGATTGCTGGGGCAAGTATTAAGAGGACCTTTTAAGAAGCTTCCATCTCCCCACCCTTATCCACAGCCGCTCAAGCCTCAATGCCAAGCCCCATGACAGCCTCGACCTGAACTGCGACAGCCGGGACTTTGTGGCTGCCATCATCAGTATCCCTACCCCTCCTGCCAACACGCCGGACGAGAGCCAACCTTCCTCCCCTGGTGGTGGTGGTGGGGCCAGCAGCACCCTCAGGAACTCCAGCCTGGGCACCCCTTGCCTCCTCCCGGAGACTGTCAAGATCTCTTCCCTGTGAGCGGTGGGTCCGCCCGTCCAGAGGGCCCTCTCGATTCTTGGGGACTCCTTTCCAAAGCCATATTTTGGGGAGGCTGGGAGGGGCAGGCCTGGGGACCCCTTCTGCCCCCCACTGAGAACTATGCAATGGAGTTTGATGGAACGGCTCACCTGGTGGGGAAGCAGCCAGGGAAGGGGAAACTTTCCCCACCCCTGACAGTTTTTCCAGGGGGCGCTGAAGTGCTGGGCTTCCTCAGGCCCCCTCCCCGCCCCCTCCACCCCCCTCCCCCAGCCTCCTTGCCCCAGCACGCTGGGGCTGGCCTCTCTCCCCTAGCTGGCCTCCTGCATGCTCCTCCTGTTGGGCCCCCGGGGCCCCCACCTGACATCTGAGCTCTGGCCTGAGAAGGAGAGATGAGATTCCCTCTTCTCTCTGGCTGGGCTGTGGAGGTTTGGGGGTTCAGAGATGAGAACCTTCGCCTCTGATCTGGCCTCTAAGAGATGTCCCCGCCCTCCACCGAGCCCCACAACTCCCCAGTTCTGAAGCTTGGAATGCAACCACAGGCTTCATGGGCCGTGGCCTCAGTAGTGACTTGCCAGCCCCCGGCCTTGGCTCAGGGGTCAGGCTGCCTCTCCCGATCCACACAGATAGCACAAACACCACTCCCCTTTCCTGGCTGCTGGAAACGGGTCCCTGCAACCCCGTCCTCCGCTGGGCCCCCAGCAAACTCTAGCAATAGCAGCTGCTGCCATGACAATTATGCAAAGCCTCTCTGCCCCAGTCTGCTGCAGCATTTACATCTGCCCTAATCAGAGGGGCCGCCTCTACCTACTCCTCTCTTCTCCTCTGGTTTGCTTCCTTCCTGGGTTCGGCTGGGGTCTGGACTGGCTGAGATAAGAGCCTAGCAGCCAGCGAGAGCTGGGCTGTGTTTGGAGATCATAGCTGATTCCAAGTTCTTGGGCAGGAGTCCAGAAGCATCAGGGGCTGAGGCCTGGGTTGTTCCTGAACTCTGGGAGTTGTTGGGAGCAGGAGGAACTTCTTGATCTCCTCTTCCTCCCTCCCCCCACAAAGCCTTTTCACATATTCCTCTCTCTTTTCCCTCTTGGGTCACCTTCCAGAACTCTGTGTCTGCTCTCAGGCTGAAATCTGGCATCATCTCAGGTTCCCTGTCCCCAGCACTGTCCCCGTGGAGCTGGTGGCTGACAAAGATGTAGCTTCCATCAGTCAATAAAACCTGAGAGGAGAGATGAGGATGAGCACCTCCTGGCTCTGTGGGTTTGGAGGCTGGGTTGGGCTGGTGGTTGAAAGTACTCTGGTTTCAATTCCTTTCAACCAGGAGAAGGGCAGGTGTGGGTACAGGTATTGGGAGGTCAATGGTTGGTGACATGTTCTGGAAGATGGGGATCTAGGAGGAATTAAAGAGGGTGGTTTGAAGAGCTGAGACCCACAGCAGCACACGCTTGGTTAGAGGAGACTTAAACCCGGGCTTCCTGGCAGCAAATGACTCTGAACTGAACCCTAATTACAAGCATCTCTCAGGGGCGCCTGGCTGGCTCAGTCAGTAGAGCATGCGGCTCTTGATCTCGGGATCGTGAGTTCAAGCCACACATTGGGCCTAGAGCTAGCTTTTTAAAAAAGAAAGAAGGAAAGAAAGAACTCAAGATTTAAAAAGAAGAAGAAAGAAAGCATCTCTCAAATTTGGCAAATTCCCCGTCCTTGTGGACATCCCCTGCATTCTCTCTGCTGGGCTACTGGGTACACTAGGCTAGTGTGTGACTGAGCCCTGTGGAGCACCGAGAAGACAGACCTTGGATTTGAGTTGACCTGGGTTCCAATCCCCAGGTGAGAGAGTCACTTAAACCTTCTCTTGCCTCAGGTTGCTAATTTGTAAAATAATAATCATTTATTCACCAAATATTTATTAACCGCGTATCATGTGCTAGCCCTAGGGATACAAAGATGGGCAAAGAAGACATTGTCTCTGATCTACAGAGGTGAGCACGGAGGGCAGACAATTAAGCAATTACAGTGTAGTGTTGTAGAACTAAAATCGATGGGATTGCAGAAGCATGCAGATGACAGGAGGACCTAACCTGGCCAACACCCAAAGAATGAGGCGGAGTTAGCCAGGCAAAAGGATAAAAATGTTTCAGGCAGATGGAACAGCATGTGCAATGACCTAGAGGTTAGGAGGCAAGCTCAGAGCCTTTGGGGAACTGAAATTAGTTCAGTTCAGCTGGGGAGGAGAGTGTGAGGCTGCGATGAGAGTAAGGATGTGGAGATAGGCCGGATCACAAAAACCCTTTGAAGCTATGATACAGATTTTGGACTTTATCCTAAGGATAATGGGGACCTCTGAAGGCTTGTAAACGGGAAAGTCATCACGAGGTTTGCACTTCAGAAGGATCACTCTGGCTGTAGACAGTGGATTCTAGAGAAACAGTCCTGGCGGGAGGAAGGGTGGTGAGGAGGCTTTTGCAGTAGTCCAGTTGGCGGGTGATGCTGGCTTGGAAGTGTAGTGGTGGTAAGAGTTGGAGAATCAAGAGATTTGAGAGGTAGAATTGGCAGGACTTGGGATTGAAAGGCATGTGGGAGTTGAGGAAGAGGGAGCAGACGAGGTTGACTCCCAGGTTCTGGCTTGGGCAAAGCCTGAGTGGGGGGTGGCACTCACTGTCAAAAGGAACATCAAACCCATTAGCACACAGTGCCAGGCACATAGAAAGTACTTGGTGAAGATTAGCTACAACGATTACCCTAGATTCAATTTTAGACACGTAGTGCTGGACAAATAAATACCTAGTAGGAAACATAGGTCAAGTGAGAGGATCATGAGAGGATTCAATATGATAACGTGCATAGGCATTTGGCATAGTGCCCTGAACACAATAGGCCCAGGAAACGTGAGTCCTCTCCCACTAAGTCTTCAGAGCAGAAAACACAACATGCCATTTGTAACTGACACCCTTCGGGGAAGAACTTCAACCAAGGTCAGCATCTGAAGGAAGAAGGTTAGATGGCACTCAGAAGAGCTTTCTGATCATCTTTCGGTCAACATGTATGGCTTGACTCCCAAGACTGACAGCAAGCCCTCACCTCTCGAAACAACTTCTTGGTTCATAAGCCCATCTGAACCTCATAACTACTCCCTGAGGTAGTCTGGGCAGGCATTATCATTCCCGTTTTGCATGGGTAACCTCAAATTTGAGACACAATGACTCGCTCGAGGTCATACAGTTGGTAACGGTCCATCAGGTTCTGGAACTGAGGTCTTCCTGACTCCAAAGCCTGGGATCCTTTTCCTTGCACTGCCATTCAGACTAATTTATTGAGCACTTACTATGTGTCAGACACAGCACTAGGCCCTTTACAAGCATTAACCTCTGATCCTTAAATCATAATTATCATTGCCATGTTACAGAGAAGTGGAAATTGCAGATAGGGGCGCCTGGCTGGCTTAGTCCTAAGAGCATGCGACTCTTGATCTCGGGGGTTGTGAGTTCAAGCTCCACTCTGGGTACAGCGATTACTAAAAAAATAAATAAAATTTCTTGAAAAATTGCGGATGGGATGGATGTTAAATGACTTGCCAAAGATCACTCAGACAGGAGGGGCAGAGCTCCGATTAGCTTGTAGCTCTCCAACCGCTCAATACCAGGGATTTTACCAACCCCCTTGCTAAGCACTGGCTGGTGACAGCGCTGGTTCATAAACTTTTGCTCAACCCAGGTAAACTCAGTGGCAGGGGGCGGGGGGCGGGGGAGGGCGGTGGAAAGGCTGTGCTGCGCTTGCGCACTAGCCACAGGGGCGGGGAGGTCAACGCGAGGGCGAGAGTGCTGCGGAGCCAAAGAAGGCGTGTGTGCTTCCCAAACACCCAAGGTCCCCACGGTGCACGTCTGTCCCAGGGTTGGCCGGCCCAACGTGAGTGACGGCTGCTCTTAACCAATCACCGCAGAACTCGGTCTGTTGCCAGGGTGAAGCGGCACCCGCCTCCCCGCCGGCCAAGGATTTGCAGGTGGGTGGGACCGGAACTGACGCTTCAGGGGAGTGCTATATTCTGGGAGTGTTGATATTTTCCAGTCAGTCCGGCTGACTGCGGCCAAGTTGGAACCCTGGCAGGGAGGCGCTTTCAAAATTGTCGTGCGCGGGGCCGGCCACGCTGTCCTGTCGTAGTACCCCCGCGTGCGAGTCACAACCTAGAGGAGAGAAGAGCGCGACGGGGCGGACGAGAAGAAAGGCAAGGAACTAGGGTGCCGACTTTGCCTGAAATCTGAGACGGAGGGCACGGGAGGGCGATCGCTCGCATCTGATTGGCCCGTGGGCGTCATCGAGCACCCACGCAGCTGCCCCGATTGGTTGGTGCCCGCGATTGTTGTGGCGGCGGCGAAGATTTTGCCCACGTACTTCCGAACGAGAGGCGGGGCCGTGCCCTGGCGCGCTTGCGCAGCGCCCCGGGGCCCCACCCGGTAGTTCAAGAACCTGCGAGGGGGCGGGGCGAAGAGGTGCTTGTTTTGGTTCTGTTTCCTTTGAAGCAGCAGGCCGGAACGACCGAGTGTAGCAATAAACTTGTTGGACTGGAGAGAAGGCTGCGACAAACCCGCCGCGGTGCCTTCATCTAGGACTTCACATCCGGGTTCTCCTGCCGCGTGACCCGCGCGCCACCGACGGTTCTCGAACCGGTGCATCAATCTCTTTATCCGGGTCCCGCCGATCCCGTCGTGCTTCGCGCACCACAGTAGCCCCCTCATCCGGGTTCTCTCCCGGCGTGCCCCGCGCCGGGTTTGCTGGGGGGTACTTGGCGGTGCCGCCATGACTATTCTCCCCAAAAAGAAGCCGCCGCCTCCCGACGCCGACCCCGCCAACGAACCGCCGCCGCCCGGGCCGCTGCCCCCGGCGCCGCGTCGCGGCGGGGGTGTGGGCGTGGGCGGCGGCGGCACGGGTGTGGGCGGTGGCGACCGCGACCGTGACTCGGGCGTCGTGGGGGCCCGCCGGGCCTCGCCACCGCCTCAGGGCCCGCTACCGGGGCCACCGGGAGCGCTTCACCGCTGGGCGCTGGCCGTGCCGCCTGGCGCCGTGGCGGGTCCGCGGCCACAGCAGGCTTCACCTCCTCCTTGCGGGGGCCCTGTTGGTCCCGGCGGCGGTCCCGGCGACGCGCTGGGTGCAGCGGCGGCGGGTGTGGGCGCGGCGGGCGTGGTGGTGGGCGTGGGCGGAGCCGTAGGCGTTGGCGGTTGCTGTTCAGGGCCGGGCCACAGCAAGCGCCGGCGTCAGGCCCCCGGGGTCGGAGCGGTTGGAGGGGGCAGTCCAGAGCGTGAGGAGGTCGGCGCGGGTTATAACAGTGAAGACGAGTATGAAGCGGCTGCAGCTCGCATCGAGGCTATGGACCCCGCAACCGTTGAGCAGGTATGGGCTGGGGGTAACAGGTGAGTGGGTATGGTGGGTGGGATCCCCAGACCGGGTAGGGACCCAAAGAAGGCTGTTTGAGATCGTCCCGAGGGACCTATGTCTCCTCCCGGAGCCTGGCATTCTTCTCTGGTGGTGGGGGCCTGAGGCGCTCTCTTCCCCACCCCCCACCAAGGACTTGGGGGTTAGAGGCCCCAGATAAGATGGCGGACTTAAGGATGGAGTCTGTGGTCTCTTCTGGGACCCAGAGCCATTATTCCGGGCCCTGGGACCTCATCAAGTAGGGCCATTAGATGGGATTGCCTCCTGAGAGGGGAGTCTCATGACTGCAAGGGACCTTGGTTTGTGTTCGGTGCCTTGAGATTTCCTTTCCTCTGGGATAAGGGTCTAAGACTCCTCCTTCAGGGAACACAAGTAAGGTGGAGACCTCAGGGGAATTTTGAGCGTCCCCAAGATACATAAACCCTTTTCAGGACTCTATACAGGACAATCCCCTTTCCTTTTCCTTCTCAGGAGTCTATACAGGACAGTCCCCCTTCCTTTTCCTTCTCAGGGGGACACAGCTTAGGACCACCCTGCAGTGGAGTTTGAGACTTCCTTAAGGGTCCTAAGCCTGCCTTCGAGTGCCTGAGACTCCCTTTTCTAGAATCAAGAGCCTGAGACATACGTGTATATATATTCTCTTTAGAGAAGGGGGATCTGAATTTTTCTCCAGGGAGACAAGATTCTCTTCCCTTTGGGGACAAGAGCCAAAACTAACACTCAGGGACCAGAAACTACTAAGGTACATGAGATTCGTCCCTTTTCTAAGTGACAAGGGTCTATGCTTCCTTTCAGTGGTCTGAGACTTTCTTGGGGCCAAGAGTCTGAATTTGAATTTCTCTCTAGGAGCTTAAGCTTCTTTTAAGTGATAGGCTTTCAGCTCTTCTCTCCCCCAACCTCACCAGCCTGAACCTTTCTTCAAGAAAATAAGCCTCACTGATTTGGGTACTTGAGCCCAAGATCCCCCTGTTTATGGATGGGGGCTTACAGAGACAGGGTCTGAAGCCTCTTCAGGAGATGGATACCCCCCACACACAGAGGTCCCAGGCAAGGTGAGGTCTTTAGAGGTCCTTTCTCATCAGGGATTGGTATCTGAGTGTTCTCCTGGGGTGGTCTGAGACACCCCCTTCCAACACACAGAAACACAGGGATATGAGATCCTTCTAATTATGAAGGACCGGAACACGCCTTGGGTACATAACAGCCCATTCTCTCCCTGCAACAGGGATCGGAGCACCCCCTACCCCAAGGGCCTGAGCTGCTGCTTTTTTTTAAGATTTTATTTATTTATTTGAGAGAGAGAGAGCACAAGCAGGGGTTGGGGGGGTGGGGGAGGAGCAGAGGGACAGAAGCAGACTCCCCGCTGAGCAGGGAGCCTGAGGTGGGGCTCATCCCTGGACTCCAGGATAACGACCTGAGCCTAAGGCAGATGCTTAACTGAGCCACCCAGGCGCCTTGGGCCTCAGCTTCTTGTCAGTGATGTAAGATCCCTGCTTTGGGAACTGTAGCCTCATACCACTCTTCAGGGAACATGGGCAGCATGGAGTCCCAGAGATGGAGCTTGAGGCCCCCCCATGGATCTGAGTCTGCCTTCAGGGCCTGAGACCCGTTGCTCCAAGGACACTTGAGCTTGCCCTCAAGGACAAGAGACCCATACATACCTCA
Organism: Halichoerus grypus; assembly: GCF_964656455.1. NCBI lineage: Eukaryota > Metazoa > Chordata > Mammalia > Carnivora > Phocidae > Halichoerus > Halichoerus grypus. The sequence continues at coordinate 90,464,791 of NC_135727.1, forward strand.
GTGACTGGTGTGTCTCTAGAGATGATGTCTGGGCTTCCCCCTCAAGGAATTTAAGGTATTCCTCAGGAACAGAAAGACTCCTTCCACCTTGGGCCCTAAGTCCCTAGGGAGTAGGGTCTTGGGTCTCCCCCTAAGAGTTTAAACTTTGTCTTTGGTGTGTGAGACAACTCAACCCACTTTAGGACCTGAGACCTGAGTCTTCCCTGAGAGTAATTGTCATCTCACTTCAGATAGCATATGTATACCCCAGTCATAGGGACCTTTTAGGGACATAAGATATTTTGCCTTGGGGACTTGAGCCTCAGACCACTTGTGAACTAAATCCTGAGAACTACCTACTCCCCTTGGGACATGCATAGGATGGGATTCTGAGGAAAAGTTGAGCCTCTTCCCAGGGGCCTAAGCTTCTCAGGGACAAGAGATCCTTCACCTTAGGGAGGGGCCTGAGCTCCCCCCTTGAGTATGAGGCTCTCTCCACCATCCTGCAACCAGCAGTCCTTTCTCACCAGTGAGAGGGACATGAGGTCTCCAGTGTGGCCTGCGGCCTCCCCCATTAAACAGAAAGACGTGGGTGCTCTTCATAGTCCTAAGAACCCCTTACCAGGAAGATCTCCCTGCTGTCTATGAGAAGGTTGCCAGGTACTGGGGATGTGGTGGCTGAGGCCTCCCCTGAGTTTCTCCCTGACCGAGCTGTTTGCCTCTCATTTCCAGGATCAGGGAAATGTTTTGAGCTTCCTGAATTGCTTTCAACAAGCTTTGTTCTCGCCAGAGATAGCCCCACTCCAGGGAAATTCTCTACCCATATCTCTCTTCCCCTTGGTTCAGATAAATCTTTCTTTACTTCACAGGGGCCAGGGCCTTGTCTTGAGCACCCTGTCCTTGCTCCCTTTCTACCCTTGACTACTGCAGGTAGAATCAGTTGTCGGAGCCCATAGGGTCAGGACCAGGAATTGTTTCTCTTCCTGGTTGGGGGAGTCTGCCTTTTCTCCACAGAAATAAGCACAAGGACATAAAGGAAGAAAGTTGTGTGCTGCCATGGTGACTAGAAAGACCTCTCCTTACACCCCCTGTGCATCTCCTAGGCTCCCTCCCTCATACTTGTTCCCATCAGAACATGGAAGTAAAGCTCTGTGGCTGCATGTCTTCCTGATGACAGAGGAAAGGCTTTTCCTGTCCTCACACTTCTTGGGACAAGAGGAGAATAAGATGCTTCTCCCTGCCTCGCCTCATCCAACTTGGGACTTTTTGGGGATGAGAAGAGGGAAGATGCTTCCTGCTGTTCCAGTCTTGGTCCTGAATGGTCCCCTGGGGCGTTTGTAGCCTTGGAGGCCCATTAGATCTCCTGGGAAAGAGAGGAGTTGTTGAGAGGAGGCCCAGATGGTGAATCCTTGTTCTGACTACTCAGATTTCCTGTTTGTTCGGATGCTGTGACTACTGTAGGACTTGAGCCCTTTTGGCACCCTGGGGTCCTGGTGCAGGGTTGGTGGTAATGTCAGGGGTTTCCTTTTCCAGGCATGGCTGCCTTACTGAGTCTACCCTGTGAAAAGAGTGGCTTATAAGTCTCCTGGGCTTGAGGACCCCACAGAGCATTTTCAGAGGGGGAGATGCATGCTCCAGTGGTGGGAGAAGCTGGACCTGGCACTGTAGTCAGGATACCTAGGTTCCCACTCTGGCTCTGCTGGAGCTTTGCTGGATGGACCAGAATAGCTAGGTCTGTGTTCTCTGGGTCTCCCGTTTCCTCATTGGTCAGGGAAGGAGCTGGGGAGGTGTCGTTTAGCTTTGGGATTTTAGGGAACTCACGCCAAAGCCCTCTGGAGTTGGAGGTGACAGAATGGTGGGTGTCTTTGGAGGAAAATCTGGGTTTCCCCCCCCCCCCCGCCCCTTTCTTCCCTCCCCACCATCCAAGCTTGGTGGGCAGGACAGGTGTCTGTTCAGTGTGAGGCTTGAGGTTGGCAGACAGTGAATTTTATGTCCAGTGAATTTTATGGTGAATAATAAGCTTGGGGGTTGCCTGTCAGGGGGCCTACTGGATGGTGTGGGGGTAGTGTGGAAAAAGTTTGGGCTTTGGAGCTGGGCAGGTCTGAGTTCAAACCCCAGGATCTCCTGCTTGGCTGTTTTATGGCTTTAGGCAAACTCTCAGCTTTTTTTTTTTTCCCCTCCCCAAAAGACCACCCATGCCTGGGGTTATTGAGTGTATGAATACCTGACCTGGCCCACCTCAATTTGGCTGATTCTTCTCTTGCAGTTTTCCCAGGATCATCTGGTTCTTCCTGGAATCCTTTGTAATAGCCGAGCTTTGGCATCTAGGAAACCTGCTGATACCTTTGGCGGGGAGACAGAGTCTTATAGCAGGAAGTAGTCCCTTCCCGGGCTGTTTGGGTTTGAGTCCTCTGTCTTCAGGCACTTCCCCTATCTGGGCCTCAGTTTCTCCAGCCTTAAAATGGTAACAGTGAGGAGGGAGGTTGGACTCATTTCTCGGAAGCTAGTTGTGATCTCTTCTTTAATTCCCTGCTCCCCACTCCTCCTACCCATTCTGAAAGTTTTGGGTGAGGCCCATTGGCTTGTGGGGATATGCTGCAAAGTTTCAAGCAGTGTTTGGCTTTCTTCTCCCCTGCTAGTGCTATAGGCCTTTGGGCTTGTTTAATTTTAATGGCTTTATTGAGATATCATTCACACACCATAGAATTCACCAATTTAAAATGTACAATTCAGTATCTTTTAGCGTATTCACAGTTGTGCACCTACTGCCATGATCACTTTTAGAACATTTTTATCACTTGCAAAGAAACCCCGTACCATCACCATCCTCTAGTCCCCTCATCCCCTCCCAGCAACTACTAATCTACTTTTTGTCTTGATTGATTTGTCTGTTCTGAATGGTTCATATAAATGGAATCATACAATGTGCAGTTCTTTGTATCTGGCTTCACTTAGCATATTCTTTTCAAGCCTCATCCATGTTGTAGCATGCGTCAGTACTTCATTTCTTGTTGTTGCAGAATAATAGAATCTTCGTTTTTTAACCCACCTCCTCTCCCCTCTCCCCATCAGTGGCCCGGCAGTAGGTTCGGGGGCCTTGGTCTTTTCCCATTCCTTCACCCTGGAGAAGCTTGTGTTGCTCCTTAGAGAGCAGTGCGCCTGTTTTTCATTGGATGGGTTGCCTGTGTTTTGCCCATGGAGCTGAGCCAGTGTTCCTGGGTGTTTTGGGGGGAGAGAAGGGTGGTCTTGGCATCAGGCTTGCTGGGACAGAGCTGTGAAGGCCAGAATATTAAACACCTCTTGGCCTTGGGCTCTGAGAATACATCTGCCCGAGAGCAGCTATTCCTGCTGCCATCTTCCCCTGCCCCCTCCCCTTTCGGTGGCAGCTCATTCATTGATAGGCAGGGTCAGTAGCTTCCCAGACTCGGAGGGGGAATTCCAGGCCCCTGCTGCCTTCATTCTAATCCTCTCCCTGGGGGGATGCTACAGAGGTGGATCCTGTGGGAGTGGAACCATGCCATATTGCCCCATGGCTCCCACCAGCAAGTGCTTCAAGGGAGTTGTATTCGTTTCCTGTGGCTGCTGTGACAAATTACCACAAACTGAGTGGTCTAGAACAACAGAAATTTATTCTCTCACGGTGCTGGAAGCCAGAAGTCCAAAATCAGTTTCACTGGGCCAAAATCAAGGTGTTGCCAGGGCTGCAGTCGCTGCAGAGGCTTTAGGGAGAATCCAGTACTCTTCCAGCTTCTGGTGGCTGCCGGCTTTCCTTGGTTTGTGGCTGCATCACTCCATCCTCTCCCTGTTTTCACACCGTCTTCGCTGTTTATGTGCAGTATCCTCTTCTGTGTCAGGTCTTCTATGCTGTTCTAAGGACACTTGTGATTGCATTTAGGTCCTACCCAGATACTTCAAGATAATCTCTCCATCTCAAGATCCTTAACTTAATCACACTGCTAAAGACCCTTGTTCCTTACTAAGTAGCATTTACAGGTTCCAGGGATTAGGGCCTGATATCTTTGGGTGGTCATCATTAGGCCTCCTACAGGAGTGTTCTTGTTTCCCTTCCAGGGAGGAGAACAGAACCCATTAAGTGCTTTCCTACTGGGCAAAGTCATGTAACATTTGAGTCTTTCCAGTTACCCCATTACTGGGAAGCTTGTTATCCCATTTCACAGATTGGAAAACTGTGGAGTGTTCAGAGTGGTTCATCACATGGCTGATAATTGGTGGAGCTGCACTGGAACCCAAGTCAGTTGGGTCCGACAGTCTGCTTCAACTTCTCTTGGGCCTTTGGACCAGTAGGTTGCAGAGTCTTGCACCTGGGATCCCCTGATGTCAGAGAGCTTTGCCCAGCCCCCTTGTGGAGGCTCAGGGATGTGGAGGGACTTGCCCACAGGCTCAGCACTGGGCTTGTGAGATTCACTGTCTGGACTTGACTTTTTCAGGCCAGAGCATTGATGTAGCTTAAACTTATCAGTGGCAGGGTTAGCCTCCATCCCTCTCTCCCACCAGCGTTTCCTTCCTGGGCCACTTTCCTAAACAACTCCCAAGTTGGCACCTTTCTCAGAGGCTCCTGTCCAGCCAGGGGAAGGAGGAGACTAAGCTAGGGGCTTCTGGGACTCTAAACTCTTCTGGAGCCCAGGACCATGGCCTCCCTGTTTTCTCTCCCCAAAAGGAGAGGCAGGGTTTCAGCCAGACCCAAAGCCCTTAAGGCTGCTGGTGCCAAAGCCAGTGGGAGGGTCGTGGTTTGGCCTCCAGATCCAGGCCCAGATCGCCCCAGGACCAAAGCCCTACTTGTGCAAAGGGTATGCTCAGGCCTCCTTCATTTTTAGGGACAAACCAGGACTTTCCCAAGATGGGCTGCCAGGTATGTCTCCATGTTGTGGCTCATGAGGCCTCCCCTTTGGCCTCTATACTAGGCTTTGCTGGTGCCCAAATCCCAGCTCTTTTTGCTTTTGTCAAATGAGGATAAAGCTCACTGCCACCTGGGCTGTGCTAAGAACAATTAAATGAAGTCACCTTTTGCATCAGGCACCTGGCATGGGGCAGGCATTTGGCTAATATGAGTTCATCTTTCTTCCTGGCCCCACCCTGTTTACTTGCCTAGTCCCACCCAGAACTTTAGTTGTGCTGGACTCACTGCTGGGCCTCTTGGCATCCCTGGTGCTTTGTGGTAGAAGTGATTTAATTTATTTAGGTAATCTCTACACCCAACGTGGGGCTTGAACTCACCACCCCAAGATCAAGAATTGCGTGCTCCTCCGACTGAGCCAGCCAGGCGCCCCCTGAAGTGATTTCTTACCCAGTTAACAAGCATTTCTGGAGGTCTTCGTGTTTTAATCCTTCCATCAGGTGGCACCTCTTCTCAGGTGCCAACCTTAATGATTGGTTAGGTCCCTTCCTGTGTGTTTCATAGCACTGTGTTCAACTCTTCACTGCCCTGCTCACACTTGTGAGGGTAGAGACCGAGTCCGCTTATGGAGGGTAGAGACCGAGTGCGATTCATTGCGCTGTCCTTGTTGCCCGGCTTACTACAGTAGGGGTCTGATTTGGCAGCTGCCTGGTAGACCCTTGTTGGAGGAATAAGTAGGAGCCCTTCTCCTCCTCTTTGATCCCCTTTCCCCTCAATCTCTTCCCTGCACTAGAGGGCAGGAGGTTACTATGTGCCCTTCTTTAGAACCTTTCTTTCTGCCCAATGTGGGCCTGTAGTCATAGTTGCAGCTTCCCTGCTGGTGACCCCTGGCCTGGGGCAGGTACCATGGTGTTGGGAGATGGCTATCCCTGCAGGGCAGGGATGGACTGGGGGAAACTGGCTGAAGTGTGCTAGTCCACAGCCTCTGGGGCGGGCGAGGCACGTGCTGGACTGTTGTGCACAAACAAGAGTCTCTGTGCTGTCCATGGAAGCCCATTAAGGGCTTCCAGGTGCCTTTGTCATCTCTGGCAAGCCAGCCACACCTTCCTGGGGTGTGGGCCCTCATGGTGGGGCTGCTGGGCGTTCCCTCATCACCCCCCTCTGCATCCCCTACTCTCCAGCTACTCCAGTGGGACTTGTTGAGAGCCTCTCAGTTGTACGTGGTCTCTGTCTGTGCCAGTCTTGCCCCTTCTGTGGCCGAGGACCTGTTACTTACGAAGCCTTTTTAGGCCCTGAAGCTCCTCTGAGCTTCTTCACAGCTCTGTGAGGTAGATCACATATTCCTTGTTTGATAGGAAACTGAGGCTTGGAGAGTTCAGGTAGTTTACCTGAAATCACAGAGTGAGTGAGTGACAGGGGTGGGGTTGAAATGCAGAGCCTCCGAATCTTGTATTTCCTACTCTGCTGGGATTTTCGCTCACCTGAGCTGGGGAAAAGTGGACTGCAGAGAAGTGATCCCCTCTGTCTAGTCAGAGTTAGCCCGGATCCTCTAAATCCCTGGGCAGGGTGGTGTCCCAAAGGAGCGGGTTTGGGATTCCTGGTCCCTAGCCCATATGCTGGATAAGGCTGGCTTCTTCTGGTGGCCAGCAGAGGGCGTGAGGGGCCTGGGAAAGGTCTGCTGCTTCTGGTTTTGTTTTGAAATGGAAAATATGTTTTCAGTGACACATGGACGTTATATTTTTAATCGACTTAATTAATTAATTATTTTTATAAAGTTTTATTTATTTGACAGACAGAGACAGCAAGAGAGGGAACATAAGTAGGGGGAGTGGGAGAGGGAGAAGCAGGCTTCCCACTGAGCATGGAGCCCGATGCGGTGCTCGATCCCAGGATGCCGGGATCATGACCCGAGCCGAAGGCAGACGCTTAATGACTGAGCCACCCAGGCGCCCCTCGACTTAAATTTTTAGAGCAGTTTTAGGTTCACAGCAAAACTGAACAAGAGTTCCCATATTGAACAGGGAGTTCCCACATACCACCCTGCCCTCACACATGCATAGTCTCCCCCATTATTAACACCCCCCCCAGCTGAGTGGTGCGTTTGTTACAGTCAGTGTCCATGTAGGACACATCATAATCACCCAGATTCCACAGTTCACATTAGGGTTCACTCTTGGTGTTATACATTCTATAGGTTTGGACAAATGTATAATGACATGTAACCACCGTTAAGGTACCATACAGAGTAGTTTCACTGCTCTAAACATCCTCTTTTCTGCCTATTCATCTCTCCATTATTTTTTTTTAAGTCTGAAGATAAACATTTGTACAGGCTCACTGAACCTGAACCTTTGGGGTCAGATGTGCTTTGGAATTTAGGGAAATTTCAGAATTTAGAAAAATCCCCTGGTGTGTGTACTGTGTGTCATGTAACACCTCTGGTGGAGTCTGTGGTAGGACCTCATAACCATACACCTGAGTGTTTCTGCATAGAAATGTTTGCATATTCACCTCCAAGTGGGATAAATAGGTTCTTGCCAGCTCAGGTCAGGTTATGATGGCAAATGAGTTAGAGGAAGACTTTGGTTTTCAAAGCTTTTTGAGTTTTGGAATTTTGGACAAGGGATTGCATACCTCTCATGAAGAAGGTCAAAATCCTCTGTAATACCAACTTTTAGGGATATTTTGTTGTATGGTCTTTGCAACTTTTATGTGTGTGTATGCACATACATATATACGTTACATGGGTTCAGCAAAGTGAGATCATACAGTGTATGCATTTTACCTTTTACGATATATCTTGACAGTCTCTAGCTATACGTGTAGGGCTTGGGATCTAGGCTCTAGCGAGTTACTTCCTCCTCAACATCTTCCCTACCTTAAGTGGCTAGAAGGTCCCCAGGTGAACTGGTGAACTCCTTGAGATAGAGCCAGGTCCATCCCCACCCCCGGGTACTTGCCGGGTCCGGGCCTCTGGCTGCCTGTGGGAGCCCAGTATTGGATTCCCAATATGGTCAGCAGGGCCGGTCAGAAAACAGATGAGACCCTTCTGGGAGCAAGTATTCTGCTCACACAATGACTGATGCCCTAAAAGAAAGGGTCTCCTCCTTCTCCATGTGCATGGAGTGTCAAGCAGGGCTGGGAATTTGACCCCACCCAGTGTCCTCTCAGCCAGTTAGCTGGGCCCTTCGGGAACCTGGAGGGCAGGGCCCTGGGGAGGGGGTACAGGCTTTTCCTGTTGCTGACCCCCACCTCTTCCCTTCAGCAGGAGCACTGGTTTGAAAAGGCCCTGAGAGACAAGAAGGGCTTCATCATCAAGCAGATGAAGGAGGACGGCGCCTGTCTCTTCCGGGCTGTAGGTGAGTCTGTGCCTTAGCTTTCAAGAGCCTAGGGCTGCCCCTGAGCTGTTTCTGGTGTTTAGGAATAACCCCTGAGATGGGGTTGAGGGTAGAGTTTACTGGTGTTTCAGGGGCTCCAGACCCCAGCTTCAAGTTAGTATCTGGCCTCTATCCTTTGGTCATGAGGCAGTGCGGTGGTGTAAAAGTAATAACAATAGTGATAAAAAACATTACTTAGGGACAGATTGCACTGTCAGACACTAAAGGAAACCCTTTTTCATTCCCCTCCAAGCTAGGTTAAGTGTAGGAACTATTGTGGTTTCCATTTGTCAGAAGAGAAAAGCAGCTTAGAGCAGGGAAGTGACTTGCCCAGGGTCAGATAGTAGAGTTGGGAGTCTCTGGGTTGGGTTAGTCTGAGGCCCATGTTCTTTTTTTTTTTATTATTTATTTGACAGAGAGAGACCGCGAGAGAGGGAACACAAGCAGGGGAAGTGGGAGAGGGAGAAGCAGGCTTCCCACTGAGCAGGGAGCCCGACATGGGGCTCAATCCCAGGACCCTGGGATCATGACCTGAGCCGAAGGCAGCCGCTTAACGACTGAGCCACCAGGCGCCCCTGAGGCCCATGTTCTTAACCACAGCACATTGCTGTCACCCTGGGATCATAGAATTTTTTTAAACTTACACAAAAGTAGAATAGTGAATTCTCATGTACCCATCATTCATCTTCAAAATAGTCGTCAACACTTGGCCAGCCTTGTTTCATCACTACCCTGCCCACTCTTTCTCATTCTCCTGAAACGAGTATTTTTAAAGCAAAACCCCAACATCAGATCATTTCATTTGTAAATATTTATGTATGTTTCTCTAACAGATAAGGATTCTTTCTTTCCTAATGTAACCAAAGTGTTATTATCCTCCTTAACAACATTCATAATTCCTTAATAACATCTATTATCCAGTCTGAGTGACGTCTTCGAGGCCGCTCTGGCTCTGAATCTGTGACCCAACAGGCAGTTTGAAGGCCTTGTGCTAGTGTCCAGGGGAATTTGGGAATGTGATCTGACCCTTCCATGGGGGCTCTGCTATCTACCAGGGAAAAGGGCCCTCTGATAGGAGCCTTGAAGTAGGAGTCAGAAGCCCTGTCTTCCAGTTCTGGCCGTGATTCAAAAACTTCCATTTTCCCGTCTGTGAAATGGTGTTGATTGTGAAGGGCTCCTTGAATCCTTATAAGGTCTGCTATTCTCTCACTGTGTGGCTAGCCCCATGTCTCCCGGTAGCCTGGACTGACTCCACTTCTGACTGTGCCACTGATTCTTGGTGTGAACTTGGGCAAGCAGCTCTGTTTTCCTGATCCTGTTTCCGAGGCTGTAACAGGAGGCAGAAGACCCAGAGTGGTAATGGTTACATGAGATCACTTCAGTAAATCCCTTTGGTGCCTGACACCTGGTAGACCCTCAGGGAACAGTAGCATTGGTGAAGGCTGAACGCTGTTTTCAGTGGGGTCTCAGAGCCACAAATGTTTGTTGAATGAGTAGAAGAAGTTTAGGTGGGTTGAGTGCTTGCCTCCCCATTCTACCAAGCGGAAGACGCTCAGGCAGTGGACTCTGCTGGGCTAGGAAAATCCCACCCTTTCTACCCCTGTGGCTCAATCCTGTGTTCTCCCTGGGATGTTTCCTAGAAAGAGAGCTGGGTTTAGGGGCATCTTGGACAAAAGGAAGGCAAAGAAAGAATAGGTCAGGGCCTGTTAGGTGCTAGGCCCTGTGCTGAAGCCTCAGGCTAGATGTGGGGCAAACGGGGCTGCTGGTGGAGTGAGTGTAAGAGAATGCAGCTGGGCACCTTGGTCTCAGGCCGCCTTTGAGGCAGATGTTGGAGCTAGTAAGGACCTGGCTTGTGCAGTAATCCATATCAACAGGGATATATTTTTTTTTAATTTCATTTTATTATGTTACGTTAGTCACCATACATCACATCATTAGTTTTTGATGTAGTGTTCCATGATTCATTGTTTGCGTATAACACCCAGTGCTCCATTCAATACATGCTCTCCTTAATACCCATCACCGGGCTAACCCATCCTCCCACCCCCCTCCCCTCTAGAACCCTCAGTTTGTTTCTCAGAGTCCATTGTCTCTCATGGTTCGTCTCCCCCCTCCGATTTCCCCCCCTTCATTTCAACAGCAATATTTTCATGTGTGTCCATCCAGTTGACCTCCCCAAACACCCTCTGACACCCCCCTCAAGGGCCTTCCAGTAAAGGGCCTGAGCTTACAGGAAGAGCTGACCGCGGCAGGTTGAAGGCCTTTCCCTATCAGCACTATGGCTACCCATTTCCCCCAACTGGACTGCCCTTGGCTTTTCTCTGTAAAACCTCAGAAGCCCCATGGCCACTCCCTGGAAGTATGTGGCTCCTGGGTCTCTAGGCCTCATCTGGAGGTTTCCCTGGGCCAGAGTGCACAGGACATGTGCCTGGGAAGGGGACTTTGTCCTCGGGCTTTCTGATGCGCCTCTGCTTCCAGCCTAGCTTTTGCAGGGACAGGCAGTAGGGAGAGAGCACCTGAGCTCTGATGAGAAGGCCTACAGGTTCTAGCTTCCTGCCACGCATTGTATAGTGGAAGGAGCACATAACCAAAGGCTGGAGTTAGAGAGGGGATTGCACACACAGAGGCCACAGTGTTGTTCTTTGACCCTGACTGTTTGCTGGCATTCAGCTGGGTGCTTCAGATTCACCTGCAAAATTGGGATTGTTATCCCATGAGACAGGTGAGAAGATTGAGGCTCAGGAAAGGGAAATGACATGCTTGGGGTCGTTAGTGGCGGAGCCGGCATGGGAACCCAGACGTGTCCAAAGGACATGTTCTTTCTATGACCCTGGGAAAGCCCTAGCGTCTCGGCTTAGCTGTCAACTGGCTGGGTGACCTCAGGTATATTCCTTGACCTCTCTGGGCCTTACTTCCTCTAACTAGGAGCCTGTGGTCCTCTACTGTTGGGAATCCTGAGGATGTTGGCTTTCTACCCTCTGTTTTGCCTCTGAGGTCTGGGTGTCCCTCGTGTGAACCAGTACTCAACTGCTCTCTCCCACAACCCCCTGCTGGGGACTTGTGAGCATCAGTGAAGGCTTGGGTGGAAGGAGGAGCCCAAGTTCCTGAGGTACCCTGTGGCCCACCCTGCCCCTGCTAGGCTCAGATAACCTCCTCCTGGAAACGTGGGTCTGCATCTCTCTGGCCCTCTCCCCATAGGACTTTGACTCAGCGAAAACCTCTGGCCCTGGCCCTGGCCTCTGTGGGCAAAGTGGAAGCCACATGTGCGTCTGTCTGCACGGGCCACGAGGAAGCAGCTGGAGCTGTACATGTTAGAACGATGGGGCCCAGAAACATTAGCCTGGACCATCAGTGTCGCGGGGGTGGATCTTCGATTAATTTTGACTGTTTTATAAATGGGGAAACCGAGGCCTTGCGAGAAAGCCAGCACCCTATTACCTAGATCACATATGCAGCCTCAGAACATAGGTGTCTGAGGTTGAACTAGGCCAGAAGGAGAAGATTCCCATGGACACCCATGGCCATTGGGCTCTTTCTGCCTTGCTTCCCCAGTTTCCCCAACTTGGCCATGGGCATCCTTGAGTAGAAGAGCGGGCATCTCGGAGACCAGGCCATCAAGAGGACGGGGTTCTGTCTCCCCTCACCTAGGGTGTCTCCCCCATTGAGGGTGTGCCATTTGGGGCCACGGGCCAGGTGCACACCACAGCCGCTTGACAGGCAGGGGAGGCCTTTTTCCTGGCTCATCTCCTCAGTGGGGCCAGGAGGCAAGTGGGGAAACAGATCAGGTTCCTGTCTCCCCCTGCTGCTGTGTGTACACACATTTGTGTGGTTTGTTTTTAGATTGCCTACAGACACCAGGCTTCCTTTTCTGTCCTCAGCAGAACTTGCTGCGGCTCTTCTAGCAGGCGGGCAGGCAGCCTGGCGGGGAGACAGTTCCCAGGTGCCTCTCAAACAAATGGTAGGGCCCTGTGCTTAATTAAACTCCTGTAGGTAGTCCAGGCTTTCCTGTCCTGCTTCTCCACGTAACTCTTAGGCAAATAGTGACTATTTTAGAGAGCCTGAGGAGGAGGGATTACAGAGGTTTGAGGGACCTTCCCCCAGGCAGCAGGGGAAGGAGGTTGAGGCAAGCCTGTAAGAACTATTGGCTCTTCCTCCCTCCCATTAACCCCTGGCGAAGGGTAGGAAGGAGGTGAGGGTCCTCACTTTATACAGCTTTGCCTCTCATCCAACCTTTAATCTTGGTTAGCGGTAAGGACAGCTACTTGCTGAATGCGATAGGTCTCTGTAGTTGTGAGGGTGGTATGGATATTTGGCCTCAGGGAACATCTTTTTTTTTTTTTTTAAGATTTTATTTACTTGTCAGAGCGAGAGAGAGAGTGCACACACGAGGTGGAGGAGCGGCAGGCAGAGGGAGAAGTAAGTAGTCTCCCTGCTGAGCAGGGAGCCCCATGTGGGACTCGATCCCAGGACCCTGGGATCATGACCTGAGCCAAAGGCAGGCGCTTAACCGACTGAGCCACCCAGGTGTCCCCTCAGGGAACATCTTTGGCAGGATCTGCTGGCTTTGTGTGTGTGTGTGCACATGTGCGTTTCTCTGCTCATGTCTCAGCGTGCTCAGAGAAAGGACAGACGTAGGCTGTGGGGAGGTAAGGTTTATGCTGATCTCTATGTAATTCCTGCCCACTCCTAGGCCTTTCCAGGGTTCCAGCTGATTCCTGCTTGTGCTGGTGGGGAAACTGAGGCAGACAGAATCAGGCCTTGCCCTCAGCGGGCAGGCGGCTAAGGTTATAGCTGGATTGGGGGTAGTGGTAACATCACCTGGAGCATCAGCGTTTGAAGTTACCAGGTACTCCTTGAGAGCCTGGCGTTTACCCTCCCCGATGTGTGACCTCAGGCCAGCTCTGCCACATTTCTGTACCTCAGTTATTCCTCCTGTGTAAAGTAGGGCTTTTTGGGGTGAAGATGAAATAAGTTGGAATGTGAAAAGGCCTTGGTGGAATCAATTGTGGTATTGTCCTGAGGATTTCCGAGCCCTCTTTGGGTTGGGGACAGAGGTGAGGTAGTGGGGGACCCCCTTCAGCTGGACTCTGGGAGGGGAGAGCAGGTGCAGATTGCCCACAAGTGCAGCGTCAGCAAGAGGAGTTTCAGTTTCTATCAAAACAAGTTCTCTGAATTCCCCTACCTCTGCAGGTCCATTGGGCCCTTTCCCCCACCTTGGCCCCCACAGGGAAGTCCAGCCCAGCCCCTAGTCCCATATGCCAACCCTCTGGGAGGAGGGGGCTTTCTGGAGGACAGAGGTGGGGCTAGCAAAGTCAGAGAAGCACTGCCTTGATGAGGACTTCCTGTGTTTTAGCCCTGCCTTGGATGGTTATCCCACTTTAATATCATTGAAAAGATCCTTCTCACCCCCATTGGGGAGGTATTTTTGCTCGGTTTCCTTGGTGTTCAGATACGCACGTTTTCTTCCGCGTCAATGATCCCAAAACTAGCTTGTATTTTATAATCAGTGAGGTGGGTCGTGCCGCCCACCCCCAACAAAAGCTGTGATTTAAATGCATGTACAGTACCACCTATCAGTACATCTTAGGATTGAGGAGAGAAGGGGAAACTTTACAGGTAGGTAGGTAGAGAAAGTCATTTAAGGACCCTGTTTCGTGAAGCCTGTATTTTCAATTTGATGTTAATTTGGTTGCTAAAGATTTGAACTACGGACACAGGAGGTAGGCCTGTGGACCTTTGGATTCAGGAAAGGTAGAGAGCCCGCCCTGCCTGTGTGAGGCAGGACAGCCTAGACTCCTTGCTCGGGGCTTTCCTCTGGCTGAGGGAGTACGACAGAAATGAGGAAGGGCTTAATGAGTGGTTCCGGCGACATTCTGACTGACTCGGGGATGGTTAGCTATTTGAGAGAGTCATCGTCCACTCATGACAAGCGGAGCCCCCAGGTTCATTTCTTGAACACCCAGGACATCGTAGGCATTCAGCAAACCCTACCCCTCGTCTTGACAGCCCCCTGTGAAAGGAAGAGTAGTACTTTCCCCACTTCACGGATGAAGACATTGCAGCCCAGAGAGCTTGAAGGCCTTGTCCAGTGCCACCCAGCTAGGAGGCAGCAGGGCCTTTCTGCTAGGCAAGGGGGCCAATGGCAGGGGAATGGGGGGGGCCTTCACGAGCTTCCCTCAGCTCCCTTCCCTGTTGCAGTCTCCCCTTTCCTCCATTTTCTTGCATCCGGCATCCAGCTCAGGTAGATCCATCTCCCAGGAAATGCCTGTCGATCCTTCCCGAGGAGCATCTCAGCCCCCTCCTGGAGCTTGGCAGGCCGGCCCGTTTAACCCCCTTGCCGCCGTCGCAGTCCCTGTTTACTGCAGCTGCTGGCAGCACTGCCTCCGCAGCCCCCCAGGCTCCTTCTACATAAATAGCTCTCGCAGCCACAGTGGCCTCTGTGGTCCCTGTTTCTAAGAAAGGCGGCAGCAGGGGGCCCCCAGCCTCTGCGCAGGGCACGTGACTTGCTGGAAATGCTGCTGGGGGGGCGGGGGAGAGTGTGGCCGCAGAACCCACATCCTTGTTTACATCAGTGAAGGGGCTACCCCTTCCCGCCTTCACAGCTCCCCCCCCCCTCAGGTCTCCGCACCTCTAAGAGGACGTGAGACAGGCATGGCCCCCTTTTCTGTCTCAGAGCAGCCTTTTTCTCCTCTCACAGAATCCTCCAGGGAGGGAAGGGGAGGGCAGCAAAGGCGATTCTTCAGAGGTAGACTGGCTGTCCTGGAAGACCTCTGCGGTGTTCCCTGCAACAGCAGGACCTGCCCCTGCCCCAGTGCCCCAGGGAGACCCCATCAGAGCAACGGTCCTTCGGGGAGACAAAGGGAAATTCCCTCTTCATCTTAGCCAGCGGACATCAGGCGTGCCCCATCTTCAAGCCCACTTTAATTTCCCCAGGAGAAGACTCCCTGGCTCCCCCGGCCTGTCCATCCACTCAGCAAGCTGGTCCCGATTTCCTGTACTGTATCGGGCCCTGAGCTGGGGTGGACTTGGATGTGACTTGCTCTCAGCCCTCAGTGGGAGTCAGAGTGGTCAGGCAGAGGAAGTCTGCACACACCTTTGATAAATGTAATGATAGAAGTGCTCTGGAGGGTGGGAGGGCTGGGCAACTGTATAAAGAATACATGGGTGTGTGACAAGTAGGCAGCCGAGGAGGATGGAAAGAATGCCCTGAAAAGAGGAAATGGCATGTGTGAAGATCCTCAAGTAAGGTAGGGGAAGCCTGGTTCTTATTTTGACCGAAACCCTGTGACACCTAGATCATTTGGGCCGTAGGCAGGCTGCCTTTCCCGAATTAAGCTTAAGTTATGTTTGTATGTGTCTTTTTCTCTTGCTAGAATATGTGCTTCTTGCAGACAGGGGCAGGATTTTACTCACATCTATCACCTACACAGTACCCCACATTCAGGCCCCACTCCGGGTAGGGGACTCTGCTTTAATGAGTGACTGCTGTGTCCCAAACCCCGTACTAATCACCTTATACCCATGATTTCGTTGATCCTCTAAGAGGCCTGCCAGGGAGTTACCTGCTTGTTCCTGTTTTACACGTGAAGCCTATGAGGCTCAGGACACTTGGGTTGCTTGCCTCTGGTCGTTTAGCTCACTGGTACCTGGCAGAACTGGGCTTGAAGCCCAGTTTTTACAGTTTCTTCTTTTTATTTATTTATTTATTTGTAACCTGCGAAGGCCATGCTGGCTCCCAGGAGTCAGGAAAACTGTATTCTAGAGTTGACTCTCTCAGACTGACTTGCCGTGTGACCTTGGTGAAGCCACAAACTCTCCCTCAGCCTCAGCTTCCTCATGTGAAGCGTGAAGGGGGAGTGTGGAATTGCTGGTGCTCGAGGCCACTTAGGGGACTTAAAATGTTTGTTGATTTGTCTGAGTGGCCGGGCAAGCCCCAGACAGACTGATCTGCCTGGGTTGTGTTCCTCTCGCCTGTACTCTCCCATTCTTAAAGACTGTCCCTGCCTGCCTCTTTTTTCCGTGACCCCATTCCAGCCCACAAAGCCAAGCACGCTCCAGGCAGTAGTGTAGGAAAAGGAGTTTCCCTGGCCCCCAGCCCTCCACCCCCAAGGATGTTCCAGGACGTGGAACTCTTCTCCGTTGGCAGCTCTTGATCCCCGCCTCTCCTTCTGTCCCCACAGCTGACCAGGTGTACGGAGACCAGGACATGCATGAGGTGGTGCGAAAGCATTGCATGGACTATCTGGTGAGACCTTGCAGAGGCCTCGGGGCGGGGGGGGGGGGGGCGGGCAGAGTGGGCGCATCCCTTCCCCACACGGACCTGACCCTCCGATCTGTTCCGCAGATGAAGAATGCGGACTACTTCTCCAACTATGTCACCGAGGACTTCACCACCTACATCAACAGGAAGCGGAAAAACAACTGCCACGGCAACCACATTGAGATGCAGGCCATGGCAGAGATGTACAACCGGCCCGTGGAGGTGTACCAGTACAGCACAGGTACTTGGGCGGGCAGCTGAGCAGCCGCCTGCGCCCGGCCCAGGCCTGCCCTGCCCGCCGCGGGTGCTCCTTCCTTCTCTTTCTCTGCAGAACCCATCAACACATTCCATGGGATCCATCAAAACGAGGATGAGCCCATCCGCGTCAGCTACCATCGGAATATCCACTACAATTCAGTGGTGAATCCCAACAAGGCCACCATTGGTGTGGGACTAGGCCTGCCATCATTCAAACCCGGGGTAAGTAGGTCCCCATGCCCAGGATGGCTGCTGGATAGAGAGGCCGGAAACCTCTTTTGACATCTCAGTTCTGCCCTAGCCCACAAAAATGACATGTCCCCCGAGTTGCCTCTGAGCTCTCACCTCTGTAAAACTAGGGAGTTACCCAAGGTGATCTCTCAGGGCTCATTCGGTGCTCTCCGTTTGCGCGTCTGAGCTGGCTTACCCATCTTTCATGCCTGTTGAGGGTTGGCATTTTGGGATATGGAGGAGGCACATCTGGGAACTGTGAACCCGGGCTTGGTCTGGGTATCTCGGTACCTGCATGGATCCTCCGAAACTCAGCAGTTCTAGACAGCCGTGGTCACAGAGACTTAGAAGTGCAGGCCTGGCCCGACCACTACTGGCTGTGGGACCTAGGGCAGATTATACAAGTAATGTGGGCTGGCCACTTGGCCGGTACAGAACATGCCGAACACTGGGCCTGTTGCCTAGTAGGTGCTCAGAAGGTGGCAGTACGTTTTTCCAGCACATGCTGACAGGTTCTTGTTCTCTCTCATAAACAGTCATCTTCTGGGGATTTTGCTGTCTTCTATTGGGGTTTCACTTCCTACAAACAGAAAGTGCCCCTGCCTCATTTTAGGAAACGCACACCCTAACACGACACACCCTCCAATATAGGGTTTTTTTTTTATTTTGTTTTTTAAGTAAACTTTTAATTTTAGAACAGTTTTAGATTTACAAAATTACCAAGATTAGATAATTTCCATATTCCCCACTATGATGAACATATCTGCATAGAACATTTGTTACAATTAATAAACCAGTATTGATATATTGACTAAAGAGACCATACTTTATTTAAATGACCTCAGTCTTTCCCTAACGATCTTATCTGTTCCAGAATCCCATCCAGGAGACCTTCCTACATTTAGTTGTCATGTCTCTTTTGGCTCTGACAGTTTCTCTGAATTTCCTTGTTTTTATCTTTGATCTGTTTACAGAGTCTAGTTTTGCCTTTTCTAGAATGTAATGGGATTGGAATTATAACAGTATGTAGTTTTTTTCCGAGTGTCTTTCACATAACGCCATGTATTTAAATTTAAGATTCATCCATGACTTTCTGTGGTCTGATCACTCGTTTCTTTTATCTTTTTTTTTTTTTTTAAGATTTAAGTTTTTTTTTTTTACTTATTTTTAAAGATATTATTTATTTATTTTACAGAGAGGGACACAGCGAGAGAGGGAACACAAGCAGGGGGAGCGAGAGAGGAAGAAGCAGGCTTCCCGCTGAGCAGGAAGCCCGATGTGGGGCTCGATCCCAGGACCCCGGGATCATGACCTGAGCCGAAGGCAGACACTTAATGACTTCGCCACCCAGGCACCTCTAAGATTTAAGATTTTAAGATTTATTTATTTTAGAGAGAAAGAGAGAGCATGAGTGGGAGGGGGAGAGGGAGAGAGAATCTCAAGCTGACTCCATGCTGAGCGCACAGCCCAACCTGGGGCTCGATCTCCCAACCCTGAGATCATGACCTGAGCCGAAATCAAGAGTTGGGAAGCTTAACCAACTGTGCCACCCAGGTGCCCCACTCATTTCTTTCTTTCTTTTTTTTAAGATTTTATTTATTCATTTGACAGAAAGCAAGCACAAAGAGGGGGTGGGGGGGCAGAGGGAGAGGGTGAAGCAGGCCCCCACTGAGCACGGAGCCCGATGTGGGGCTCGATCCCTGGACCCTGGGATCATGACCTGAGCTGAAGGCAGACCGCTTAACTGACTGAGCCACCCAGGCTCCCCAGCCCCACTCGTTTTTTTTTTTTTAATTAAAAAAAATTTGAATGCCCTAAGTATTTTTGTTTGTTTGTAGATTTAATTTTTTAGAATGATTTTAAATTTACAAAAAAAAAAATTGAGAAGGTAGAGTTCCCATGTATCCTCCTCCCCCCTACACAATTTCACTTTTATTAACATATTGGATGACTGTGATACATTTGTTACAATATATGAATCAATAGCAATACATTATTATTAACTAAAGTCATCCTGTGTCTTTAGATTCCCTTGTTCTGTGACGGTTTCTCACATTTTTATGTTTTTGATGACCTTGACAGTATTGAGGAGTACTGGTCCGGTATATTATAGGATGTTTCTCTTTTGAAATTTGTCTGATGTTTTTCTCATTAGATTAGGGTTATGGGTTTTAGGGAGGAAGATCACAGTGGTAAAATACCATTCTCGTCACATCTTATCAATGGTATATACTGGGAACATGATTTATGACTGTTGATGTTGATCTTGACCCCTGGGAGAAGTATTGTTTGTCAGATTTTCTCCACTGTAAAATTATTCTCTCCCCCCATTCCTTTTTCCTTACTGTCCTGTTTGGAAGGAAGTCATTATGTACAGCCCACACTGAAGTGGAGGTTATGCTCCATCTTCTTTTTTTTTTTTTTTTTTTTTTTAAGATTTTATATTTATTTGACAGCACAAGTAGGCAGAGTGGCAGGCAGAGGGAGAGGGAGAAGCAGGCTCTCCGCTGAGCAGGGAGCCGGACGTGGGGCTCGATCCCAGGACCCCAGGATCATGACCTGAGCCGAAGGCAGCTGCTTAACCGACTGAGCCACCCAGGCGCCCCTATGCTCCATCTTCTTGAGGACAGAGTATCTACGTAAATTATGTAGAATTCTTCTGCAAGGGAGATTTGTCTCTTGTCCCCCATTTATTGATATCACTGTGGACTCAAGGGTATTTTTTTTATACTTCTATATTTTAAGTTATAATCCAGTACTATTTTTATTTATTTTGATGCTCACATTGTTCCAGTTTTGGCTATTGGGAGCGCTCTCAGTTGGTTCCCAGCTGCATCGCTTTGACATACCCCCATCATTGTGGTGGTGGATTGATTTTTTTGTTGGGTTTGTTTTTTTGTTTTTTGGGTTTTTTTTGTTTTTTTTTTGTTTTGGTTTGTTTATTGTGTTTCATTTTGTAGCACTTTCTTACTTTCTGGCACCATGAGGTGCTCCAGGTTCATCTTGTATATATCTTGCTCCAGTCCTAGAACCAGCCATTTGTCCAAGGAGCCCTGGTTCCTTTTATTGCAATATGTTATTAGAAACCAAGATCTGGGTGCTGAGTGTGCTTCTTACTACTGGGATGTCCTTGCTTCTAGACCCTTTCAGCTGACAGAGCAAGGAGACCTATCTGTGTATACTAACCCGTGTGTATACATTTATCTAGAAATACTTCTTATGTAACCATCCATATCTCTATGAAGCTACAGTTCTTAACTGGTATCTCCAACTGATAAGGTACCTCATCAGTTGTAATTTGCAATTCCCTGATGACAAATGGTGTTGAGCATCTTTTACGTGCTTATTTGCCATCTGTGTATCTTCTTTGAGGAAATTGTGTTTAGAGTTTTTTGCCCTTTTTAAAAAAATATTTATTTGAGAGAGAGAGAGCACAAGCAGGGGGAGTGGCAGAGGCAGAGGGAGAAGCAGCCTCCCCGATGAGCAGGGAGCCCGATGTGGGGCTTGATCCCAGGACTCTGGGATCGTGACCTTAGCGGAAGGCAGACGCTTAACCGACTGAGCCACCCAGGTGCCCATTTTTGCCCATTTTTAAATTGGCTTGTTCTAACATAGAGCTTTATGTACTTTTTGGATTATTCTACATAGGTAAAAAAATTACATTTTACATCATAACTTAATGCACACATATTGGTGTGTAGTGTGTGTATTTGCATTAAAATAATTTTTCGAATTTCACAGAGCAATACTTAAACTTAATGCCTAGAATATGCTCTCATATTTTTTTATTACTTCATTTTTTTAGATGCTGTTGTGTCTCATAGCCTGGCAAAAGCAGTCTCCTACAGTGTCCCACAATTTGTGACAGCGCTTCCCGTGATGATACCATCCCCTTGTCCCCTTAAATGTCCAAATACTCCCTTCACCCTGTGCACACTCAGCTAACTTCTCAGGTGATCTTTTCTCCTTGTCCCATCTGGGCATAGGTGAGGAAGGTCTCGGTATTGTGAAACTGAGCCATCGCTGGGTGAGGCATCTTTAAATTCCAGCACCTGGTTGCCCCAGACCTAGTACTTCATTCAAGGTGTCTTAGGATTGGGAGCAGGGCTTCTGAGTATAGGAGTTTGGAATGACAAGTCCCACTACCAAAGCCTGCCTCCCCCCAGTTCTTGATGAATAGGCAGCCTGCTCAAGGGGGTGCTTAGTAAGAGTACCTGACTTCCTATCTCCTCTCTTCTGGGCCTGTAGGCCCACAATCCTGAGCTGGTTCTGGTTCCTGGCCAGAGTTCAGAGTGTCACCCCACATCCCTGTTCCTCCCTGCCTTGCAGTTCGCAGAGCAGTCCCTGATGAAGAATGCCATAAAAACATCAGAGGAGTCATGGATTGAGCAGCAAATGCTGGAAGACAAGAAGCGGGCCACAGACTGGGAGGCCACAAATGAGGCCATTGAGGAGCAGGTAGCTCGAGAATCCTACCTGCAGTGGCTGCGGGATCAGGAGAAACAGGCCCGCCAGGTCCGCGGCCCAAGCCAGGTGAGTCCTGGGCTCTGTCACTGGCCTGGCCAAGAACCCCTTATTTCACATGCTCTGCCCCCCCATACAGGAAGAAGAAATTAAGCGGTTTTGACATCTGGGAGAGAAGGAAGCTCTCAGCCCATTCTGTACCACATCTTGGCCTTAATCTTGGCATTGTGCCTTAGAACTGTCAACACCTTTGCAGAACGAGCTCTTAAGGATTGAGGGAGGCCAGCCACTGGCGGTAACGTGTGGGATTGATGAATAGTTCCAGAGGGACAAGCTTTTGTTGAATGTGCTTGTGTGTCAGGCTCTGTGCTGAGGATTTAGAATTAGGTCTGGCCTGTTCCACTCTCAGTGATCCTCTGTCTACTGAGGGAGACAGATACATCAGTGAGGCCCTTGACCCTGGCTGGGAGACCAGTGGACATGGGGGCTCTGGTCAGTCTTCACACAGGAAGGTTGGATTTTTAGGGCAGGGATGGGGCAGAGCAGGCAGGCATTTGAGGAATCACAAGGAGTTTAGAGTGACTGTAGGTGTTGGCAGGAGTCGAGTAATTTCTACAATAAATATTTATTGCAGGTCTGTGCCAGGCACTGTTCTCAGTGTATGGGGGTACATTGGTGAGCTGGGCAGGCCCAGATCCCTGTCCTTGCGATGCTTATATTTTTGCAGAGTGGAACAAAAGAAACAGTAAACATAATGAATAGATGATTGAGAGGTGGGACAGATGAAACACATAGAGGGTGCTGACGGGGAGATGAAGATAGTATGGTCAAGGTAGGCCTCAGAGCAGGTGAGATGTGAGCAAAAGCTTGCAGAAGGTGAGGCAGTTAGCTAAGTGCATGTGCCAAGCCAGGCAGAAGGCCAGCAAGAGCAAAGCCCTGAGGGGAGTGCACTCCTGGTGTGATTTGGGAGCGGCCCGGGGCCAGTGTGGCAGAGCAGAATGCAGTAGTCAGAGAGGTGGTGGGGCCGGATTGAGAAGGGGCTCGTGGGCTCTGCTGAGGACTTTGGCTTTTACTGTGAGTGAGGCAGAAGCCTTTGGGAGGGTTGTGAGCAGAGGAGGGACAGGATACCCCTGATTGCCGAGTGCAGCACGGAGTCTAGGGGGTTAGGCGGAGAAGCAGGGGACCGGTGAGGTGGAAGCTACTAGAGAAGTCCCAGTGGTGGCAGATGGCGGTGCTGGCTAGGGAGGAGTGAGGAAAGGGGATGGAGTCTGAATGTGTTTTGAAAGTGGGAGATACAGGTTTCCTGCCCGGTTGGCTGTAAGGATGTGAGGGGGGATTAAGGAGCTGGCCTTCGTCCTGCGGTCTGCCGTGTGACTAGGAATGATGGTGGCCTATGTAGAAACTGTATCACAGCCAGGATGCCGGGAGCGAGCCAGCCTTCAGGGACGGAGCAGAGGAGGCTCACGCCTGGCGGCGGTCCTTACCTCCTCCTCCTTCCTCCGCACTGCAGCCGCGGAAGGCCAGTGCCACATGCAGTTCTGCCACAGCAGCAGCCTCCAGTGGCCTGGAGGAGTGGACCAGCCGGTCCCCGCGGCAGCGGAGTTCAGCCTCTTCACCTGAGCACCCGGAGCTGCACGCCGAGCTGGGCATCAAGCCCCCTTCCCCAGGCACTGTCTTAGCTCTTGCCAAACCTCCTTCGCCCTGTGCACCAGGTCAGTGACTTGGTGACAGGGAAGCATGCCGGGGTGAGGAGGTGCCGCCTAGGTCCTGCCCCCCCCCCCCGCCCCCGCCTCCCCCCCCCCCCCCCCCGCCTCTGACTGTCCGTCTGCCCCAGGTACAAGCAGCCAGTTCTCGGCAGGGGCCGACCGGGCTACTTCCCCCCTTGTGTCCCTCTACCCTGCTCTGGAGTGCCGGGCCCTCATTCAGCAGATGTCCCCCTCCGCCTTTGGTAAGCTTCCTCTGTGTAGGGGCCAGGGACCAGCTGGGAGTTGGGGAGAGATGGAAGAAGCAGCCAGTCCTGAGAGGGGGTTTCTAGAGCCTCGGGCCACCTCCCCAGGAAAAGGGAGGTTTTCAAGCCCAAGGGATGTGTCCAGAGGGGATTTGTGTGGGATTTCATAGGCCCGGAGGAGCCTTCTCTATAGAGAAAGAAGTGTAGAGGGGCCTGGATGGGATCTCTCCCGAGCCAGGGATCAGCCAAGGGTGAGGAAAAGATGCACTGGGAGTGCTCCATCATCCTTTTGCCCTTCCTCTTGCCCAGCAGGTCTGAACGACTGGGATGATGACGAGATCCTAGCGTCGGTGCTGGCAGTGTCCCAACAGGAATACCTAGACAGTATGAAGAAAAACAAAGTGCACAGAGATCCACCCCCGGACAAGAGTTGATGGAGACCCAGAGACTGGAGACCATCTCCCAACCCCCACCACTCCTGCCCTCCAGTGCCGCCCCACCTTCTTCGGCTTTCTTCCCTCTTGCCTTCTTCCCTCTCTCCCCTCCTTTCGCTCCTCCCCACTTCCCTCTGGCTGGCCCATCCCCGAGCCCCCTCTCATCGCTGCCGCCACCACCACCATCACCCGTCTCTTCGCCAGCTGACGTGCCCTGTTGCCCCCTGCACAGCATCATCCCTGCATTCCACAGGGGACTTGGGCAAGGGTGCCGAAGGTAGGCGAGAGGCACACAGAGACAGAACAACTGGCAGCCAGGCAGCCCCCGAGGAGAGACATTCAGACAGAGGAAAGTTTCCCTGCCCCCCATTCCTTCCAAGATCAGAAATACTTGTCACCCCACCTCCACAATGATGTTGGGGAGGTGGGAGGAAGAAGTGGGAATCCCCCTTTCCAGTACCCCAAGAATGTCTGAGCCTTCAATGTTGAATTTTTTCTTTATTAAAATGTACTTTTATCTTACAAAGTCAACCAATCCAAAATGATGTAGACAACAGCATTGGCTCTGTGAAGGCGGCATCTCTCTGGTTTGGGAGCAGGCAGGCCACGGGGCACAGAGGGGGCACAAAGACGTGGTTGCCGTCTCTAGCCTCCAGCTCCGCGGAGGTGGGCAGGGTCTAGAGTACAAGCGGGGGCAGGGGGTAGGTGTCCTGTGGGCTCTGGACAATGAGACTCTGACCTCGCTGCATTCCTACTGCTTCCACGCCACCGCCACCGGTCTCTTTGGAGTCTTGGGGTGGGGGGCACCTTTGAGGATCGTGACTGCTGCCACCCAGGATTTGAGTGTGGGGAGTGGGAGCAGCCTCAGCAGATGGGGCACCCGGGCCCTGCAGGTGTTGACAAGATCCACCATCTGTAATGTCCTTGGCACAATAAAACCAAATGTCAGTTTCCCCTGAGCGCTTCTGTTCTGTGTGGGGCACGGGGTGGGTGGGCCTCCGGGCAGAGGCGGTGATGGCATAGGCCTTGGCTTGACCTCTGAGTGCTGCATGCTCTCCAGTAGGGTCTGTGTGTGGGCCCAGAGTTTGTTCATCTTTGAATCACTGCTTACTAAATCAACTTCTGGACCTGTTCCCACCAAGTAAGCTCCATCTTACTGGCACATGTAGCCTGCCCACCCTGTGTCCTGGGGTGTGGTGGGAGCGGAGGACTAAGCTTCAGGGCTGGAACTGAACTTGCAACTTTTCTGCCTGCCTCCTTCCCTATATCCGTTTGCTCTTTCCTTGTGATTTTTGATGCAGAAATGCTTTGGAAAGGCACAACAGATGCTTCGTATCAACGTAAGTTTAGTGGAATCGACTGGAGGGGCCTCCCTGGTTTAACTACGGAATGGTTAAACCCTTTCTTTTTCATGTTCTCAGTCGTCTGACACCCATGCCCCTGCCTTTCCTTGGGGTAAAGCCACAGCAGAGAAGGATGGCAGGCCCCCAGGTCTTGTCAAGAGTGTGTTTTGCTGTGCCTCACCAATGGGGCCCCTGTGGAAGGATGCATGCCCAGCGCTGCTGGTGAAGGCATGGCTGGTTGAGTGGCCATCTTGTGGGGTGTCTGTGGAATCCACTGGTCAAGCGTGCACATGTTAGAGAGTTGGTTTGGAACCCACTCTGGCTTTTTCTAGCTTTGTGACCTCGGTCAAATCACAGGCTGAGTTTCAGGGGTCCCACCATGTGTACGACAGGAGTGATTAATGTCTACTACCTCACGCTCTCTCTGGTTGTGAGCATTGAGAGAGAATGCACGTGGTCAAATAATGTCTGATGGCCTGGTGCCTGGCATGTTCTGAGAGCCCAAATATTAGCAGATAGTATTTATTTACCTTATGTTGAGTTTTTTACACTGTTTGGCCCCTGCCTACCTCTTCTTGCTGCCCTGTCCAATTTCACTGGCCTCTGCCTGGAATTTGCCCTTCCCCCGTCCTGAGCCCCCAACCTTGTCCTTCAAGATGGGTAGAGTGTCACCTTCCGAGAAGCCCTGTGTGACCCCATCCATATTCTCACCTCTATCCACAGATAATGTCTTTACTCCTTCCCCAGTAACTCTGTGATTCACTTCCCGGGCAAGGGCTGTGATGCCTGACTTAATCTGTGTACCTCTAATATCTGCACCCCTGCTGGGGCCTGGCAGGCTTACAGTAGACCCCTAATAAATATTGGATGAATAAGGGAGCGTACATGTGTGTATTTGCTTTTTGGGTGTTGTGTGTGTGTGCGTATGTGTGTGTGCGTTTGACTTTGGTGAGTTCAAATCTTCACGTGCACCTTGCAGTGTCTAGTGTGTGTGATGAGGGCTTGTTTCCAGGTGTGTCAGATGGTGACTGAGTGTGGGACTCTCTCTCTGACAGTTTATGTCTGTTTCTGAGACAAGTGCATGTCTGCGTGGGTCTGTCTGTGACAGCGCATCTGTGGTTTCTTTCTGATGGGGTGGATGTCCGTTTGTATTCCTGTGACAGATTCTGGGTAGCTATTTCTGGACAGTTTCAGTGACAACGCTGCATGTTTGCTGGTGTGTGTGTGTGGGGGGGGTCTATCCACATCTGTTTTGTGACACTGCCTATCTATGTGGCTCTGTCGCATAAGTATGTCTGCCTTTGGAGCAGTACTTGTGTGTGTCTGGAGCATCTGTGTGTCTTCCTGTGACAGACTCAAGGTCTCTCATTTCTGGGACAGTACAAGTCTTCCTCTGACAGTGCATGTCTGATGGTGCCAGTGTCTTTGTGACAAGTTCTGGTGGTGCGTCTGACAAGACATTTCTGTGTCATTGTCACATGGCAACGTCGGTCCATGTGAATCTCTCTGGAGTGCCTGTCTTTCTGTAACAGTGTTTCTCTGGGTGTCATTCCGGGACATAACTGGCAGCATGCCTGCCTGCCTGTGGATGTCAGTCTGTGACAGTAGATGTCTGCATGTGTGTCTAGGACAAGTTTACATGAATGTGTCTGACTATAGGTTTTGCGTATATCACATGGTACTTCTGTGTCGAGTGCATCTCTGTCTTCCTGCGGCGTGAGGATCGACTATTTTTCCCAAATTTGTGATGGAGGGTGTTTTACCACCTGTCTGAGCCCTTTCCATCCCTGTCTCTCATTGGGGAAGCATACCCCCAAGCCACCATCACTCTGGCTCGCTAGCACCCCCACCACCACCGGAGATCCACTACCCTCTGCCATTCCAGATTCTAGATGTGCTGACTAGGCTCGCGGCCAGACCTAGCCAGGTCTGTCCAGGTTAAGGGCTCCAAAACACCCCACAGGCCTCTGCCTCAGGGCGTCGGAACGCTGTCTCCCGCAGTGGTAGGGGGGTTATCCATCCCTGGAAGCTGGAAAGGTTCTTCCAGGATCCCCGGCTTCAGTTTTGGGGCAGAGGCCGCTGGTCGCCTAGAGGGCTCTGGTCCTGGGTGAGGAGCACTCATTGGAGACAGGGTCCTGGGTAGCCACAGGCCCCGATTCTTAGAAGCCCGGCCTGGCATTATCTCCGCGCTAATCTCGAAGCAGCGGCTGCAAACCAACTTCCTAGGAAAGGAGGCGGTGCGGTTATTTTTTTAAGTTTATATATATATATACACATACACACACATATATAAAAACAACCCCGCGCAACAACCAAAACAAATGCGGTTGCTGCAAAGGGATTCCCAGAACCGGTTTCCTCTTCGCGCGCGCGCCCCCCACATTTGCATGCGGGCCCGGCCCCCGCGGAAGATCCGGGCATGTATTTGCATGAGGGGGTACTTGAAGCGTTGAGGGTGGTATGCAAATAAGGATTGGCTCCGATTGGCTGGGGTACAGCAGGTGCCGCGTCCGGATTGATCAAAGCCAAGTGGGCGGGGCTGTCGCCCGGGGCGACTCTCTCGGGAGGCGCGTGCCCCGGCTCAGTAGCGTTGGGGCTGGCGCGCGCGTCGAATCTTAACGTTGCGCTGTTTTGCGGGCGCTTTGGGGCCATCAGCTTCTTTGCCTTCCACCCTGGCGCCCCCAAGTCCTGGCTCCCCAGCCTCGCTACCCCGGGCATCCACGCCCTGCGGGCTCAGCGGGCTCAATCTGCGCAGCACCACCTCCATGTTGACTAAGCCTCTGCAAGGGCTCCCTGTGGCCCCCGTGACCCCCACGCCGCCGCCAGGTGAGCGAGGCTCCCCTACCGCGACTAGGCCGGGCGGGTTGAAGTGGTTGAGGGCGCTGTGGGGGGAGGGGGGAAGGGGTCGCGGCCGGGCTCAGCACGCAGCCACCCTGACTTCCTCGCCTCCGCCTGCGTAGGAGGCAAAGATCGCGAAGCGTTCGAGGCCGAGTACCGACTCGGCCCCCTCCTTGGTAAGGGGGGCTTTGGTACCGTCTTCGCAGGACATCGCGTCACAGACCGACTCCAGGTATCAACCACGAGGGTCTTGGGTGGGTCAGGGGTGGTGTGTGTGTGTGCGTGTGTGTGTGCGTGCGCGCGCGTGTGTGCGTGTGTGTTGTGTGTGCGTGTGGCGGGGGCGGGAGTCCCGAGGCTGGGATGCTGATTGACCAGGGGATGAGCCGACAATGTGTGCGTGGTAGGGTCATGAGGACCAGGATCCGGGTTGGTGGGGGAGCCGGAGCGCGCGCACGTGCGCGCGCTTGTTTGTGTGTGTGGCGATCCAGGTGGGTATGTGGGGGGGGGAGGGGGTTTCAGGGCAGGGATGCTGAAGGTCCAGGGAGTGAGACTGAGGAGTGGGGGTCGTAAGGACTCTAGACCCTGGGATCCAGGGGATGTGTATCTGTGTGGGAAGGTAGAGACCCAGAGCTGAGATTTGGGGGATTTCGAGGGCAGATGTCCAGCGTGGAGTCCTTAGGACCAGGACCCCAGTACAGAGTTGGGGTGTCTTGGAGCTGGATGGGAAGATTGAGGGCTTCGGGTATTAGGAAATTCAGAGCCCAGGATCTGGAGTGAGGGGTCCTGAAGCCTGGGAAGAGAGAACCCAGGGCCAAGGATGATGGGAGAGGTGAACTTGGTTCTGGGGACTTGGAGGGCAGGGGAGAAGCTCCAGCTCATTTTGGGTTGTGGTGTAGCGAGGTTGGCACCAGAAAGACTAGGGTGAGGGTCAAGACTGGGAGGGGTGTGGGGGTCGTCTGCTGGCCCCCTCACCTCAGCTCTCTTCTCCAGGTGGCCATCAAAGTGATCCCCCGGAATCGTGTGCTGGGCTGGTCCCCCTTGGTGAGTATCTTTGGAGTCCCTGACCTGGCGACGCCATCTCTGAAAGATGGACTCTACCCCCTTGCCTTTCTCGGGCTTGTATGATTCCCTGGGCCCTGTAACGGTGAGGAGAACACTCCTACCAGCCTGTGTTTACTCCCCTGTGGTGACATCCACACCTCCATACAGTTCTGACTCACCCCAGCTCCCCTAGGGCCCTGGATTCTCCCCCTCCAACCCTCCTTTCTCCTCCTCCCTCCAAACACTGCCTCAGGGGCTGCCCGCAGGGCATGCTGGTGGGGAAAGAGGGGCATAGGTCACTGGTTGCCATGGTGACGGTGGCTGCTTCTCTTCGGCCGTTAGAACGCTAACGGACAACAGGGCGGGTCTGGGCAAGTTGTAGGTGTGGGAGCGCCCCCTGGAGGACTCTGGGGGAGACTGCGCCTGCGCAGGCTGTGGGACCCGGAGGGAGAAGTTGCGCCTGCGCAGTAGCGAAATTTTCATCACCGTGAGAAAACCTGTCTGCGGCTGTGCTAGTCAGCGGACTGGCCGGGAGAGGGCCCCACCTCAGGCAGGAAGGCGGATTCTGGCTGTCCATGAGCCCGCACCGGGCGTCTAGCGTGGGGCGGCTTCTGTGGCCAAGCATTTATGCCTTTTATTGAGCACTGTGTGTCTCAGGCTTTGCTTCATCATCAAAGTTTACTGTGTTCCAAGTCCCACTGAGTACTTGAGTTCAACACAGTTCTAGATGTTTAGTGACAGACAAAACATCACATAATATTATTGAGTTCTTACTTTGTTCCTTTGCAATTAATCACTTTCAGCTACTTAACAAATGTATATTGAGCACCTACTGTGTGCCAGGCATAATTTTAGGCATTTGGCAAAATATCACATTTATTGAGAGCTCATTTTGTGCCAGGTCCTTTTCTACTAATTGCTTTTACCTATTTAATAAATATGTATTAAGCCCTACCCTGTTACCAGGCACTGTTATAGTCAGTGAACAAAACAGACAAACCATTATACAATAACAGTATTTATTGCGTGCTAACTCTGTGCCAGACTGTGCTATAAAGTGCTTTCAACTATTTAACACACATTTATTGAGCACCCACTGTATGTAAGGCACTGTTCTAATCTGTTCTGAGATGCCAGTGAACAAAAGATACACTATTACATAATAGTGTTCATCAATTGCTTCTTCAGCAGAAGGTCTTTTTTAAAAAAGATTTTATTTATTCATTTCAGAGACAGCATGAATGCATGCGCACGCGAGAGTGGGGGGGAGGGGCAGAGGGAGAGAGAGAGAACATCTCAAGCAGACTCCTTCCGGGCTGAGCATGGAGCCCGACGTGGGGCTTGATCCCACGACCCATGAGATCAGGACCTGAGCTGAAACCCAGAGTCGGATGCTCAACCGACTGAGTCACCTAGGTGCCTCAAGAAGGCCTTTTTTTTTTTTTTCCTTAGACGGACTTTCATTTACTGAAATATTCACTGAGCTCCTATAATATGCCAGATGTGTATAGGCTTTTGGCTCAAACCACTGTTCCAGTGGCTGTGTTTGAGCCCTCAAGATGAGGAAACTGAGGCTCAGGGACGGAAGTGGGTTGCTGAAGGCCACACAGTCAGGAGGCTGAGGGGCTATGATTTAAGTTCAGGCGAGAAGTCAGCCTCAGAGCTGCTGGCCTGACGTCTTTGTTCTCTTTTCTCTCCCCCTCCCCCCACAGTCAGACTCAGCCACATGCCCACTGGAAGTCGCATTGCTATGGAAGGTGGGTGCAGGCGGTGGGCACCCTGGTGTGATCCGCCTGCTTGACTGGTTTGAGACACCAGAAGGCTTCATGCTGGTCCTCGAACGGCCGTTGCCTGCCCAGGATCTCTTTGACTACATCACAGAGCAGGGCCCATTAGGCGAGGGCCGGAGCCGCTGCCT
This sequence comes from Halichoerus grypus, assembly GCF_964656455.1. Lineage (NCBI taxonomy): Eukaryota > Metazoa > Chordata > Mammalia > Carnivora > Phocidae > Halichoerus > Halichoerus grypus. Next base: position 90,495,737 of record NC_135727.1, read on the forward strand.
GTTTGCCCAGGTAGTGGCAGCTGTTCGGCACTGCCACGCTCGTGGAGTTGTCCATCGTGACATCAAGGATGAGAACATCCTGATGGATCTCCGCCGGGGCTGTGCCAAACTCATTGATTTTGGTTCCGGTGCCCTGCTTCATGATGAACCCTATACTGATTTTGATGGTAAGTCTTCGCTAAATCTCAATGGGGGTGGGTTACCTTTTATCGTTATAGTCCCCTGATCTTTGACCTCTAGGCTGGGGTGGTCTGTGCTCCTTGATCTATATTGCACCTTTATAAGGTTCTTGAGTTTTAATATTGGGGACTCTCAAGCCTTGTCGTCTGCTAAAGTCCATCTTCTGACAGTGCCCAGACCTGGTGAGGGGATTGTGTTATTATCCTGAGTATTCCTTTTCTGTCTGGTAAAGGGATCCTACTGTTACTTTTAAGTGCTTTTATTCTGTTGAGGCCACTCTGCTGTTACCTTAACTGTTCTTTTTCTGATGATGAGACTCTGCTGTTATATTTAAAGAACTCTTCTGGTTAGGGGACCCTACTGAGGTAGTGTGTTCTCTTAATTCTGGTGAGGGGACCATACTTCCTGGGGAGGGGATGTGGGAGAACAGCATTATCCGGGAGTGGTCTAATCTCTGGCTTATGTGCAGGGACAAGGGTGTACAGCCCCCCAGAGTGGATCTCTCGTCACCAGTACCACGCACTCCCAGCCACTGTCTGGTCACTGGGTATCCTCCTCTATGACATGGTGTGTGGGGACATTCCCTTCGAGAGGGACCAGGAGATTCTGGAGGCTGAGCTCCACTTCCCTGCCCATGTGTCCCCAGGTGAGGCCTTCACCAGTCCTAGCTCAGTGGACTCCATCCTACCCAGGGACTAGTGTCCGCAATTGACTGCTAATCTTCTGTGTGCTTCTGATCTGCAGACTGCTGTGCCCTAATCCGCCGGTGCCTGGCCCCCAAACCCTCTGCCCGACCCTCACTGGAGGAGATACTGCTGGACCCCTGGATGCAGACACCAGCTGAGGATGCACCCCTGAATGCCCCCAAGGGGGGTCCTACCCCTTTGGCCTGGTCCCTGCTGCCCTAGTCCTAGCCAGGCCCCCGCTAGTTGGAATAGCCGTCCCATGGCATGCCACAGGGATAGATGGACATCTGTTGACCTGGTTATACAGGTCATTAAAAATCCAGTGTTACTAGGGTCAGAGATTGGGGATCAGGGGTCAAGAGACATAAGCCAAGTCTGCCCACTCCCCATCCCAATCCTGCTAAGGAGCCTTCCTCCCAGAACTTATGGTCTCTTATTCTGGAGGGCGGGGGGAACTTCCTTATTTCTCATTTTGCTAAGGGTGTTTATTTGGTTGAAGTTCCTTCTATTCTGAGCCCCAGGACTCTTATTCTGATGAGTTGTAACCCCTACACTGGCACCTCCTGCTACCACCACACACACTTAGTTCAAATGCTCTCACTTGGGCAAGGGTGCTTTCCTTCCAATGCCCCAGCAGCTCTTATTTTAGCAAAAGGACCCTTTTTCCTAGCCCAGGGTCCTATATTGTCAAGCTGCTTGCCTACCTCAGCCCAGGGTTGCTTATTCTGGGGGAGGTAATGCCCTATTGTTATCCCAAGACTTTTTTTTTTAATTATTTTTTATTATTATTATTATTTTATTTTTATTTTTTATTTTTATTTTTTGGTGAGGGGACCCTACTCTGTTATCCCAAGTGCTCTTATTCTGGTGAGGAGAACCCTACTTCCATGATTTGGGAAGGAATGGGAGATGGACACCACCAGAGTCCGCTAGGATGGGGTGGATGGTTTTTTGGGGGATGGGGTGGGGGAAATCATTCTTGTTGTTTGTTCTCCTGGGGCCCCCCCCTCCATCTTTTTCGGATTCTTGCTGCCTCCTTCTGAGCCAGGATTGTCCAGTTGCTGAAATGTAAATACTTATGTATTGGTGGGAGGGGAGCTCCAACTGTGTCCTCCTCTTCCTTCTCCCCCTGCCTGGATTATTTAAAAAAGCCATGTGTGGAAACCCACTATTTAATAAATGTTATAGAATCAGAAGCGACTGGCCATTTGTAGATGAAGCAAGGAAACACACTATTTGATAAATATAATAGAATCAGAAGCAACTGGCCATTTGTAGATGCAGTGAGGCAATAATGGAGCATCTACTGTATGCTGAGCCAAGAGGGAGGTGGACTGGATCGCTCCTCTGCTCTCGGAAAGCTTTAGCCCTGTGATACTGTCCTAAAGCTCTTTTATGGGTTCGTCTATGCAGGATCACAAAGAAAAACTTGATTTCCCTCATTCCAGCTCTTATGTAGCTCCCAGGATGTGCAGAAGGGCTCCGTTGGAGATACTGTAGACACTGAAGATGTTTGGGACATATCCCCAGTCAGAGGGCTTGCTCGGCCAGAGAAAACTGCCTCCCCCAACCCCGTTGGAGGAAATAAAGCTCTTCTCCCATGGGAGAAAAGGCCTTTCAGGGCACGGGGTGAGGGAGGGGCCGGGGTTGGGCACTGACGGAAACCTTCCCAGCCCTTCCATGTTTCCTAATAACATCCAGGGTGTAAGTCACGCCTACTTACCTTTGGCCCCTACCTTTTTTCACCTCTCCCTTGCTCTCTTGCTCATCCCTCTCATCTCTCATTCCTCACCTCCTGACGTACCCGCCCTAACCTCAGCTGTACCCTCTCTTGCCCCGCTTTCACAAAGCTAACCTGAAAGCCTCTCATCTGGTGGCTTACCTGGCCCCTTCGTACTCCTTTCCCTCCTCAATAGGGACTCGCTTAACCTCCCTACTCTCAGTCTCACCTCTCCAGCACCTTCTCACTCGTGTGGGCTAACTGCTCCGCTTTTAACAGCTAGGTTACCAGCCTGACCCTCCCCTGCCCCGCCCCCCCAGTCTCCTTTACCTCCCAGACGCCTGCTGGCTCTCCAGGGGGCGGGGCCTCGCCGGGAGGTGGGGTAAAGAGGAACTTCAGTCCAATCACGAAGGTACCCAGGAGTTTGGGTGCGGAAAGGGCGGGATCATCTGTAGAAGGTGCCAATGAAGAGCCGAGATAGAAGAGGATCAGCTGAACCAATGAGACAAGGACACACGATGGGCGGGTGATCTGGAAAGCGGGATCAATGAAGACGAGGGCGGGTCTAGTAACGGGAATGAACCAATGAGGCTCTGTGGAGACAGCAAGAGGCTGAGTCGGCCGCGTGTTGGGTCTCCCCATCCCGACCGAATCTGGAAATCCCAAGGCTGCGGTCTTAGGTTCACTGTCCGGGAGCAGACCGGGAAAGCCGCGGCTCTGGCCAGCCCCTCACTCGCTCCACCCCCACCCCGGAGGCCCGGAAGCGGAAGTGACGGACACGGAAGTGCCCTGCTGTTGCCGAGGGGACGGACCAGGCAGATGCCAACATGGCAGCGGTTGGGTCTGGTGGTTCCACCGCGGCGGCTGGGCCAGGGGCGGTCTCCGCGGGGGCGCTGGAGCCTGGAACCGCGAATGCGGGTGAGACAGGCCGTGGCTGAGCAGACGGCGGCCGGGCGAGGGTCGGGATCGCTGGGGGGGGGGGGTCAGGAAGGTTCCTCCCTTAAGCGAGAGGGAGCATCCCGTATGGACCAACCTATGTGTGTGTGGCGGGGGGTGGGGGAGGGAGGACGGAATGGCCCACTGTGAGTGTGTTGGAAGGCGGGGAAGAGACCATTCTGAGGGTGATGGGGGTCCCCTTCCGCATATGGAGAGTGGAGATCATTCTGAGTCTGGGGGGTTATTGCCTCTGGGGGAGGCTAAGACCATTCTGAGTGTGTGGGGGGTCCGTCCTTAGAGAAGGGAGAGAGCATTCTGAGGGTGGGAAAGTTCTTCCTTATAGAAGAGAGAGGCTGTTCTGAGGGTGGTGGTTTCTTCCTTATAAAGGAATAGGGGGGTATTGTGAATTAGGGTGGGGCGGGTCCTTCCTTACCCGACTTAGAGGGTCCATTTTGAGGATTAGGATGTCCGTTATAAGGAGATAAGACCGTCCTGGGGGTCCCTTCCTAATGGTGGTAGAGTTCATTGTATGTTGGAGTGGGAGGGTCCTTCCTTACATGGCAGAGAAAAGACGTTCTAAGGGTGCAGGGCCCTTCTTTATAGCGGGGAGAGTTCGTTGTGAGTGTGAGTAGAACAAGGAATGATTCCTTGGCTGGAGGTAGGGAAGGTGCGGTGGTGGGAGGATGACTGGACCATGTGAAGTATAGGGAAATATTTCCTTATGTCCTCGAGGGAAGCAGACCATTCTTGGTGCAGTAACCATTTATTATACGGGGTTCAATCCTAGGGACTGTGGAGGAGTTATTTCTTAAGTTTGTGAAACCATTCTGTGTCAGAGGGACTCTGGTGGTCACAGAAGGTAGGAGTTGGAGAGACCATTCTTAGTGTGAGGGGATGGAATAATACCTTAGATGGGAGAGAGTCCGTTCTTTAGGGGGTGGACATGCCTTATATAGTGGTTTCATTCCCTGTATTGAGGTATCATTCTTTATGTAGGACAACCCCTCATTAAATAGAAGCATCATTTCATATAAATCTTCGGTTTGCTCACCCACATAATGGAATCCTTGTAGCTCACTCAGAGATCAGAGCAACATAGGGGTCTGCTGACGTAATCCACATAAATCCTTTACCCCAGTGATAGGTAGATGGTTAGCACTCAATAAATGTTGAGAATGTGGTTGGTATTCTGTCTTGGGGTGAGTTGCTTCACACACACAGGAGGGAGAGAGGGGGCCGAGTGTGTCCCGGCACCTGCTCCAGCCATTTCCTGATACCTCAGCAAGGATTCCGGGTATGGGCTGGACAGAGTGAGGCCCACTTCCTCCTTTGTGGCTCTTCCTGCCTGCTGAGGCAGTAGAAGTAGCTGGGAGTCAGACCCTCCTTGGAGTCAGGACAGGGAGGCAGAGGGAGGAAGTGGCAGTGGCTAGGAGGGTCCTGGTTGAGAAAGGAGTGAGGGGGAAGGTGGTGGTGTGGCTGTGCCCCAGCAGCTTCTGACCCCTTCTTCTGCCTTGCTCATTCCATTTCCCACAGCTCACCGGCGCCTCAAATACATATCCCTAGCCGTGCTGGTGGTCCAGAATGCCTCCCTCATCCTCAGCATCCGCTACGCCCGCACACTGCCTGGGGACCGCTTCTTTGCCACCACTGCTGTGGTCATGGCCGAAGTGCTCAAAGGTCTCACCTGCCTGCTGCTGCTCTTCGCACAGAAGAGGGGTATGAGCCAGCAAGGGGCATGCACTGGGGGCAGTGACGGGACTGGGCATGGGCGCGCGCGGGCGTGTACACCCAGGCCCACATGGAGGGTTTGCTGGGGGAATAGCACTGTATCACTGTGTCTGCAACCACCTGGGGAGTGTGTAAGTGCAGCTAATCTGCCTGGTCCCTCCAGCTATGAGTAGCCGCAGCCACACTCTTAAACCCCTAATGCCTTGGAAGCTGGCATGTGTGGACTGTAGCAGTGAGATAGTCTGTGCCCATAAGGTAGCAGGTGACCCTTACAGGGTGGTTCATTTATTTCCCTTTAACTTTGCATTATGGATCATTTTAAGCATATACAAACCCGGAGAGAATAACAAAATAATAAAATGTTCATGTACCCATCACCCAGATTCATCAGTTGTCAACTCACGGCCCCTCTGCCATTAAACAGCATCAGTGATTATGCACTCACTGCCAATCTACATGTCTGCCTACCTACTCACCCCCTGCCTTATTATACTGCAGTGTGTCCCACATGAAGTAAGTAGTGTTTTGAAGTAACCCCGCCCCCCACCTTACTATCTGGAATAAATATTTTGGTACATTAAAAAAAATAATTGCAATATCTAAAAATCATACATCAAAAAATGAACCATAACTTTTTAAAGTTAATAAAATAATCGAATATCCAGTCAAGTGTTCACACTTATAATGGTTTCTCAAATATCATAAAAGTTTTTAAGAATTTGTTTCAATCAGGTTTATATAAGGTCAGTGCCTTGCAATTGGTTGATGTCTTCTAGGTCTGTTAACCTCAGGGTTCTCCTCCAGCTCTTTGTGATCTGCAGTTAATTTCTTGAAGAGAGCAGGTCGTTTGTCTTGGAGACTTTGGACAGCCTGGATTTTGCTGGCTGCCTCCTTGTGGTATCATTTAACATGTTCTACCCTCTGTATTTCCTAGAAGTTGGATTTATCTACTAATTTAAACACCTCCCTAAAGGCCTGCTTTAAAACGTTGCCGCCAGTTGTTTCTCTATAAAGGCCTTGCCGGGGCGCCCAGGTGGCTCAGTCAGTTAAGCATCTGACTCTTGATTTCAGCTCAGGTCATGAGATCGAGCCCCGCATTGGGCTCTGTGCTCAGCAGTGGGGAGTTGCCTTGAGATTTTCTCCCTTTCCCTCTGCCCCTCCCCCTGCTCGTGTGCACGCACACTCTAGTAAGTAAATAAAGCTTTAAAAAAATAAAGGCCTTGCCTGTGTAAAGGATACAGATGTATGTTCTAGCTCTGCTCTCAGTATTTACACTGAAGAAAACAGTCTTGCCCACTCATTAGCGCCAGGGCCCTGGGAGGCAGCAGTTTGGGAACCCACCTGTTCTGTTCTTTCTTTTTTTTTTTAAGTTGAAGTATAGTTGACATACACAGTTAGCCCTTGAACGACACGGGTTTGAGCTGTGCAGGCCCACTTAGATGCAGATTTCTTTTTTCTAACAAATATAGTATTGAAAATGTGTTTTCTTTATGATTTTCTTTTCTCTAGTTTACTTTAATGTAAGAATACAGTATATAATACATATAACATAGAAAATGTTCTATGTTCTCAGTAAGACTTCCAGCCAACAGTAGGCTATTAGGAGTTAAGTTTGGGAGTTCAGGGAATCAAAAATTCTATGCAGATTTTTAACTGTGTGGGGGGTTGGTGCCCCAACTCCTGTGCTGTTCACTGGTCAACTGTAATGTTATCTTAGTTTCAGGTGTACAACATACTGATTCAACAATTCTCTACATTACACAGTGCTCACCATGATAAGCGCAGTCACCATCTGTCACCATACAAAGTTATTACCATATTATTGGCTGTATTCCCTGTGCTGTACTTTTCATCCCTGTGACTTACTTATTTTTATAACTGGAACTTTGTACCTTGTAACCCCCTTCGCCTATTTCGCCCTTCTCCCACTCCCCTCCCCTCCAGCAACTACCAGTTCTCTAGGAGTCTATGAGTCTGTGTCTATTTTTGTTGTTTGTTTGTTTTGTTTTTAGATTCCAGGAGTCAGTGAAATCATTTGTCTTTCTTGGTCTAACTTCTTTCACTTAGCATAATGCCCTCAAGGTCCGTCATCTGCTCTGTCCTCCCCCCCCCCCCCATCTGCTCTGTTCTCAGTTGATTGTGAGACACTTCAGGTGCTCACTGTGGCAGCCCCTGCCCTGGCTATGGAGGTGACTGTGCTAGCTGGGCAGGCTGCATCCTGCCCTCATGGGGCTGATCCTGCCCTTGGGGGGCTGATATTTTAAATGGGGAGAAACAAAGAGCCACAGCCTTAACCGCAGGCCTTCGCCTCAGATCTACAATTTCAACCCCTCCCCCATGTTTTTTTTCCCTTAAATCAGTTTTGTGGTAAAACTTGGCCTGACGCGATGTAGGGCTATTTGTATATCTGTGGTTTTTTTTTTTAATTTTTCTCATTTGGTGTGAACATTTACACAAGTCGCCGCAGAGATATGAATATGTGTGGTTATGGTGCGCAGCCCCCTGTGTGTGGGCGTGTTATGTAAAGGATGTGCTCGATCTACCATGTTACTTTTCTGATGCCTGGAAAATGTCCAACACCCAAACCCCTGGGCCCAGAGAATTGGGGCTAGGGGTTCGAGATTGGTAATTACTCCCGGGATTGAGGCCGTGAAGGGCCAGGACGGGGTTTTGCGAACGAGCCCTCAGCACGAGGTCCCTGTGATAACCTTGTGCAGAGTTGTGTTCTCACAGAGAAGGTGAACTGCAAAAAAGTGCGGTGAGCTTTGCAGAGGCCTTAACTCTCCAGGAAGGTGTTCTCGTGTATTGGTGGGAGCAGGTCCCAACCAGACTTGGCTGCTGACTAGTCCAGCTTCCACTCTTCCCTGTGGCGAGGGTGGCCACATCAGTGTGTCACTGTGTCATTGTTTGTCTGGCGGACAGAGTGGGAGATGGCCCCTGCCCTCAGGCAGCTCGAGGGCCAGTAAGGAGCTAGGAGGAGTGTCAAAGTCGAGTCTCAAACGTCCCCTCTGGTCAGCAGCCTTGCATTCATACTCCTAAGGCCTCTACTTCACAAGCTAGTTCATGCTGACGATTTCATTGGATAGACGGGTATTGAGTGCTTGCCCTGAATGTAAGCTGAGTGAATACGGTCTGTGAGCCTCAGCCGCAGAGCTAAGGACGATTTTTTTGTGTCCATGAAACTGCTAGCCAAGAGGCCTGCTGGAGATGTGGGGAAACTGAGAGCACAGGCCTCATTCGAGCCCTCAGGAAGTCAGAGCGTGGTGGGGAGACACAGGACCGGGCCCAGTCCTGGCCCTCAGAGGATCTTCAGTGCTAAAGAGGGCTGTCCTCCACCCCACCCCCCAATACACCCCAGGTAACGTGAAACACCTGGCGCTCTTCCTCCACGAGGCTGTCCTGGTGCAGTATGTGGACACACTCAAGCTCGCGGTGCCCTCTCTCATCTACACCTTGCAGAATAACCTCCAGTATGTTGCCATCTCCAACCTGCCGGCTGCCACTTTCCAGGTGAGCCCCATGCCCAGCGTGGCCTCAGAGGGATCCGCTGGGGTCGGGGAGGTAGGAGGCTGACGAGGGAGGGCTGCAGAGAGCTGGGGCTGTGTGTCGCCTTCGAAATGTCCTTGGCTCTCCCTCGACCTCACTTTCTTCATCTGTGAGAATTGGGAATGGGATTGCCTCCTCACCAGGATGCTGGGACGGCTGAAAGAAATAATACCCGGGAAGAGCCCTTGGTTGGCAATAGGTGGGCCTTTGGCTGTTTGCAGGCGGCCTTGGAAAACGGTTAAAGAGCCTGGATTCTGGGGCCAGGCTCCCTGGGTCCAAATCCCACCTCTGCTACTTCCCAGCTGGGTGATCTCCGGCAAGTCAGTTCACCTCTCTGTGCCTTAGTTTCCCCATCTTCCCATCGGACGTTACAATAGCGCCCACTTCATCTGCGCGAGCCCTGAACGAATAGATTCGTGTGCTGTGCTCAGAGCCACCCTAGCACACAGCGGACACTGTGTCAATGTTTGCCGACGGTATCATCGTGGCTGATTTGCTTGCATCAGCACCTATTTATCAAGGACCCCCCCCCCCCCCGCCCTCGTCAGAGAGCCTGTCACTCACCTGCTGCATGAGCTGGTTCACAGACAACAGCTATATTTACAGATGGTGATGTCTGGGCCGAGACGGGGCAGGTGCTTTGTTCCTCATCACACAGCCGGAAAATGGGGTTGGGACGCGGGCTTGGGTATGGCCCGGGACTTCCTTGCGGAGCTGTGGACTTTCTGGGAGGCACCGCAGGGCTGTTTGGCGGCCTGCCAGTCAGTGGCCAAGGGCTGGGTAGCTTTATGGTCACCTGCCCCGCCCTGTCCCTCCAACCAGGCGCATGGGGGAGGGCGGCGGGGAACAGCCCTTAGTGCCTCCCGCCTGCATGCCGCTCGCAGGTGACGTACCAGCTGAAGATCCTGACCACGGCGCTGTTCTCCGTGCTCATGCTGAACCGCAGCCTCTCCCGGCTGCAGTGGGCCTCCCTGCTGCTCCTCTTCACGGGCGTCGCCATCGTCCAGGCACAGCAAGCCGGCGGTGGGGGCCCTCGGCCACTGGATCAGAACCCCGGGGCAGGCCTAGCGGCCGTCGTGGCCTCATGTCTGTCCTCAGGCTTTGCGGGCGTCTACTTCGAGAAGATCCTCAAGGGCAGCTCGGGCTCCGTGTGGCTGCGCAACCTGCAGCTGGGCCTCTTCGGCACGGCGCTGGGCCTGGTGGGGCTCTGGTGGGCCGAGGGCACTGCCGTGGCCCGCCGCGGCTTCTTTTTCGGGTACACGCCGGCCGTCTGGGGCGTGGTGCTCAACCAGGCCTTTGGCGGGCTGCTGGTGGCTGTTGTCGTTAAGTACGCCGACAACATCCTCAAGGGCTTCGCCACCTCCCTGTCCATCGTGCTGTCCACTGTTGCCTCCGTCCGCCTCTTCGGCTTCCACGTGGACCCGTTGTTCGCCCTGGGCGCTGGGCTGGTCATCGGTGCCGTCTACCTCTACAGTCTGCCCCGAGGTGCCGCCAAAGCCCCTGCCTCCGCCTCCGCCTCGGGGCCCTGCCCTCACCAGCAGCCGCCGGGGCAGCCGCCGCCCCCGAAGCTGTCTTCCCATCGCGGAGACCTCAGCACGGAGCCCTTTCTGCCCAAGTCAGTGCTGGTGAAGTGAGGGCTGGTGGGGGGGGGAGCAACAGGGAGGGGGGCTGGGTGGAGGGTGTTGGGCATCTGCAGGGACCTAAATTGCCACTGCCTGGCTCCTCTGGGATTGGAAGAGTGTTTTCTCCCAGGTCGCAGAGACTTCTGGAGGGGCGTCACCCGAACCCCTCCTGGCAGACTGAGCCCCCCTCCCCTGGAGGGGGCTTTGAGAGCTGCCTCCTCTGCCGCAGTCAACCCCTCTGGGGGCTGGGCTGGCGGTATTGTCATTCAAGGCCTTTCTTTGCCTGCCTGCCTGCCCTCAGCTGGAGGTGTCCTGTCTTCCATGCCTGGGAGAGCCCCTCCCAGCAGTCCCTCCACCTTTGTAAGGACAAATTGGACAAAAATCCTACAGCTCTTTTAGTGACGGACGCCTGTGGGGTTCAGCTTCCTGTAGCTTGAGGCCTTCTGGCCTCCCTCACAACCACAATGGATCGCATTAGCAGCTCCGGTCTTTTTGTGTGTGTGGCCTTGGGGCAGCTTCCCTGACAGGAGACCCTTGGAAATGGGCCTCTTGTGGGCACCCCCTAGGAGAGAGGCTGGGGCGGGAGCTGAGATGTTGTGCATCAGCCCGTTCCAGAGGAGGGGTTGTGCATCAGCCCGTTCCAGGGGAGGGTGCAGTACGGGCCATCTATTTTTTAGTGGTTTGGGAATTTGTGGTATAATCAGATAATTAATGATCTGGGGTGCCGGGGGGGAGGGGGGGCAGGTGGGAGAGGTCCTTGGAGTGGCTTGAATCTCAGTGAATCTAAGACACTGTCAGATGCTGGATGCAGGGTTCTTTTCCGAGACATCCCGAGAGGGAAGATAAAGCTGCCAACCACTCTTGATCATGCACTGGCTGGATGAGGCACCCTTACTCTGTGATAGGGTGAGGGTGTCTTAAAATCGCTGAAATGTGGAACCTGCCCCCTGCACTCCCCAAAGCTTATTAACCCCTTAACTGTCTCCCAGAATGTGTGTGTGTGTGTGCACGCGCGCGTGTGCATGCATGCGTTTGTGAGTGTGCACACGCATGCGCGGGAGATGCCTGGGCTGTCTTTGCTCTATGTAAATAGGGTCGTTGGATCTTTATTTTTGATTAAGTTGTTCTGATTTTTTTGGTTTGTTTTCTAAGGAACTGTAATGAACAAATGTCAGGAGACCCAATGCCAAATAAAGATGTTGTATTTATTTAGTCCACGTGTAGCTTTCTGACCCAGGGGACTCACTGTCTGCGTGGGCTCTGTTACTAACCCCAGGACTACCAGCCTCACAACTGCCGCCCTCGCTTGCTCAGGACACCCGCCTGCCAGCCCCCCCCCCGCCCCCCCAGCTGTCTGTGTTTCTCTCTTCCTCCCCATTCCTACCACAGGTTGCTCACCAAGGTGAAGGGTTCGTAGCCGCTGGGATCGAAGACGCTGGCCTGGCCTCCTTCTCCCCTCTTGCCCTGGCCCAACCAGGACCAAACTCTGATCAGTATTAGGGGTGGGGGGAGGTAGACACTGAACCCCCAACCTGGCCCCCCACCCCCCACCCTGCTCCCACGCAGGGGGAACACAACCAAACTCTGGTAATGAGGGCATGGACAGGACCCATCTCGGTCTCCAGCCCCCGTCGCCCCCATATCCTTGCTACTCCCATACTTTCTTAGGTGAGTTTTTGCAAATAAAATGTGTTTCGCATCTTGCCGGCTTGGGTTGGGAAGCCTCAAAAGCGCATGGGAAGGAAGCACTCAGGCCTCATGGGCACGATCCATCGAAAAGCTTTTATTAAAAACCCCCGGGGGCGGCGGGGGTGGCATGGCGGGGAGGCTCAGTCTTGTTGCTTGGTTCGTGAGGCCTCAGCGTTGGCCCGGAGCACAGCCCCCGGGGACGGGTAGGGGCGCTGCTGGAAGAGGGGCCCCGCTGCTGTCGTGTCTGCGCCCGTCTTGGCCTCATTCCGCTTGGGGAGTCCTGTTGACCATGTGCCCCTGGGGGTGAGACGGAGGTTAGGAAATAGGGGTCAGGGCTTGAGAATATGGGATGTGGTAGGCACTCCCCACTCTCCCCCCTCCCCTCTACTACAACAACTGACACATCGGGGAAAGAGATGGGAGGAAAGGAATGGTCACCGGCACAAGGGAGTCACGAGCAAAGAGAAGGGCTTGTGAGGGGTTCTCATTTACCGGGGTGCATCCGAGTATGAGCTGGGGTCCATGGGGTCTAACTCTTCATCCTTCCGGCTTGCCACTGAGGAAGGAGGTGGCAGAGTGAGGTTTTCGGTAGAGGCACAAGGAGCCCCGATCACCAAGCTCCCCCATCCCAGGAAGAAATGGAGCGCATGTCTGTGTGGCCCGCGGCACCATGCCCCAGGCCGCGGATTCAGGCCATCGCAGGAGCAAAGTGAGGGTCTCCCCCACATGGCACGTGCCCATGGCGCCTCACCTGCCTGAGTCCTGGCCCTGCTGCCCAGCTTACCCTTCTTGCTCTTGGGGTAGGGGGCCAGCTCTTCCCGGCGGTGATGGCGCCGCTCCTTGCTCTCTTCCCGGTCCGACTTGTCGTACCCCCGGTCCCGGTCCCGATCCCTGTCCCGCTCTCTCTCTCTGTCCACTTTGTCATAACCACGCTCTCGGTCTCGGTCCGACTTCTCGTGGCCCCGGTCCGACTTCTCGTGGCCTCGGTCCGACTTCTCGTGGCCCCGGTCCGACTTCTCGTGGCCCCGGTCCGACTTCTCGTGGCCCCGGTCCGACTTCTCCTCAGCATCTGGGGACACAAAAGCCTTGAAGTGACCTTCCTCCTCCCATCTCAGGCCCCCAGCAGCCTCTGCCTTCAACAACCCCCCTTGCCTGGGGTTGGGCCTGCCTATCTCACCTGCCCCTTCCCCGACCCACTATCATTTATCTGACCCCTCTCTGAGAACTGCAGAACCACTTGAGGCGCCCTCCAATCTGCCGGCTCACCTGCATTACTGGTCCTGAGCTTCTTGGCCGATTTGGTAACGACGGAGTTGGGGTCGTGTGGGGAGAGCCAGGACACGAGGTCTGTGTCCACATTCCAGTAGTAAGGGAGCCCGCTGCGGGGCAGTGGGAGGGAAGGAGGGAGGGGGAGAGAGGAGGGGGGAAGGGGGGGAAGGAGGGAGGGAAGGAGTGTCAGCTAAGATGTCCTCTCCTTATAGCCTCAACTCCTGTCTCCCCAATCTCTACTATACCTGCCCCATGTCAGGAGCCCGGAGGGAGGACCCCCAGACCTCTTCCCTATGTTCCCCATTTACCCCAAGGCCAGGGACAGCACAGGAAAAGTGAAGTCAGACGTCAGCTCCCCCCCCAGTTCCCCAGGCTCACCAGGAAGGGTCAAACACCTTGTACCAGCTTGGTGGCAGGCCCTCCAACCGGGTGGCCTCATAGTCTACAGGGTCATCATCGTAGTCCTCAGCAATGATCTCTTCCTCTGGTTCTGGCAGAATAGCGGGGTGGAGAAAAGCAGTAAGGACCAGAGGGATTCTCATCCTATGGTCAGAGCCTGGAGAGACACTCAAATTCACATGGACCACGTGTGTGTGGGGGAGCGGGGGAGTGCATCAGGTCTCACCTGCTGTGGCAAATATCACATTCCAAATCCAAGTGTCTGAGCATCAGGGGATTTGCCAAAAAATGTACCTAAATCTCTTCTGTTTCTGGGTTTGGGTAAGATTTGAGCTTTGATACTATTACCCCGACCTGTCTGATTTCAGAATTTAGACAAGGATTCATCAAAACAAGTGTTGCCTCCAGTTCCTGCATTCAGGAAGCATGCAACACCATGCTATCCAAATCTATTTGGATAAAAGGAGTTTGAACAGTAAGGGGTTGTTCTGAAAATACATCCAAATCTATTCAGCTCCCAAGCTTGGCAAATCCGGGGTTTCTGATTCTGTCTATTGAGTAGCAAGTCTGGATGGCAAGGGATATATCCAAACACTGCTCTGAATCCATTCAGGTCCTAGGCCTGACACATAGCAGGCCTGCAGCAGCTGCCAGTGACTATCGGTAAAATAAAAGAGGCGTATGTTGTCAGCTTGGTACATGACCCTCAGTAGGCCTACCACAGATTTCAGCTGTGGATAGAAGTAACAATGAAACGTATATGTCAGCAACAGCATACTGCCTGTCACACAATAGGCCCAAAGTAGATGTGAGCTATAATCATCAGTATTGTTAGTAACATGTATATTCCATCAGCACAGGGCCCAGTACTCAATAGGCTTAAAATAAATTATCAGTGATCATTATCAGTATTATTAACCACCAGATCTATGCGTGGCACAGAGTAGCTTGTAACAGATGGCATTTATCAATGAGGTGAAAATAAGCTGTACTTTCCAGTGCCTCGCACACTGTAGCCCAAAAGAGATGCAAAAAAAAAAAAAAAAAAAAAGATGCCACTTACTGACAATGAGGTGTAAATATGAGCAGGAGCAGCCCAGTAGGCATAAATGACAGATCCTTTCATTATCTTCTACCGTTAGCCATGATGTGTATGCCAAGCACTCAGGCCCAAAATACATGTCAGCTACTGATACGGTGAACAATAAGGTATAGATCACTAGCATCATGCCTGGCACCACAGTCGGTCTAAAATAATGTAATCACGGGCACCTGGGTGGCTCAGTCATTAAGCGTCTGCCTTCGGCTCAGGTCATGATCCCAGGGTCCTGGGATTGAGCCCCACATCAGGCTCCCTGTTGGGCAGGAAGCCTGCTTCTCCCTCTCCCACTCCTCCTGCTTGTGTTCCTGCTCTCGCTATCTCTCTCTCTCTGTCAAATATATAAATAAAATTTTTTTTTAAAAATGTAATCACTAGGGTAAATAACAAAGTATCAGCATCCTACTACTGTCTAGGGAAGATATAAGCTGTCTTTACCGTAGGATACTTCGTAATCGCTTACACGGATTGTTAGATGGATTGCACGTGGCATACAATAGGCCCCCCAAAAAAGGCATTAGCTGTCAATATTAAGCACGAAATATGTATTCCCCACCCCCACCCCCGCCCGCAGTAGGAATGGATGTCAGGAAGCCATATTGCTAACAATGTCCGCCACCCCACTGATTGGTGCGCAATAGGCCCATGCTAGGTATCGAGTGGCGGTATCAACAACAAAGTGCCTGCCAAGGCTGGCACATGGTAGGCCCATCTGCTTTTAGCTCGCTCACCGGGCTCCAGATGTTTGAGGATGCCTCTCTTGGCCAAGCGGGTCTGCAGCGCAACAGGCAACGGCATAGTGGATAGCAGACAGACCTAGGGACGGACGGATTGACAGGCACACGCACACACAAAAAAAACAGCTCAAATGAGGATTCAAATCCCGATCCTAAAAATCAAGCGCCTCCTCCCAGCATATACTCATCTGGACCCCCACTTACCCACCTGCACCAACAGCTGGCTGGACGGAACCGACGCGCTAAAAGGTGGAAGATAGGTGCAATGCCACCCAAACTCCCACCAACCCCCGCCTCGAGGCTGGGTGTTCCAGGACCCAGTTCCCCTCCCGGGCCCAGGCTCCGCCCACCGCCGAAGGGGCCAAGCTCAGTTCCCCCGCGCCCAGGAATGGGCTCACCCTACGTCCCCCAAAGACTGCCGGGTGGGAGGAACCAAAGCGTTGGGACGGGGGGAGCAGAGTGCAGCACCTCCTCCAGCTGCAAAAAATGCACCCACCCCGACATTACCAATGCAATCACGCGAGTAGTGGAAGGCTGTCAGACCGGCCGCCCCTCTCTTGTCGCGGCTAGGATCACCAGCACCACACGACTGCCCTCTCCCAAAGCACAGAATGAGGTCCTCCCTCCCCGAGGCTTGAAGGAACTGGGCCGGCACTCAGGCTGCGGTACAGATGACGCAAACCTGGGGGGCCAATGAGAGCGTGGCCCTGGCCTGACGAGCGCCAAGCGACCCAATCGCAGGCCTGGAATGGGTGGAGCGCTCGGGCGCCTCTGTGCGTTTACGGCGGGGGCGTGGCCCGGCCGAGGTTTAGCCAGACTGCGCGGCCGGACGCCGGCGCCATGGAGGAGTACGCTCGGGAGCCTTGGTACGGCGATGGGCACAGGCCCCGGGACTGTTGCTGCGGCGCCACGGCCAGCTGTGGGAGGCGGGCGGGGGAGGCGCCGGCCACACCGCGCCACGTCCCAGACTCGGGAGACCCTTAAACATGTGGTCTCCTTCCGTTCCCCTCCGCTTCGTTCCTCCCACTCGGGCTCCGTTAAGAGGGGCCGCAGCCGTGTGCCTGGAGACGGTGCGGTGCCGGACCAACCGCTCCCAAGTGTCCCCGGACTCCGTTATCTCCTCAGTTCCTTTTTGATAACGAAAAGAGACACGCTGGTCGAATCCATTCCAGCCCGGGGGGGGGGTGGTGGCGGTTGTCGAACGGAAATCCCCACGCGTGGCTTTCCCGAGGTCGCTTTAGCGAATGGGGGCGGGGCCTGGGTGAGCCTATTGCGGACGAGCCGGATCCTCCCCCTCCGTCTGCTCTTGGTTTTTCCCAGTTGGGGCGGGTTGAAAAAGAGGGACGAGGGCGGGGTTTGGTCGGACGTGCTCATTGTCGGAGACGGGGGTGCGACGCCGTCCTGCTTTAATAACAGTACTAGCAAATTGACGCTTCCACAGCGCTGATCCAAACGTGCCCACTCCGCGTGTATCAGTTGACTGAATCTTTGGTAGTAGGAAAGCAGTTGGCTGATTCCTTGGTTGGCTGCGAGGGGAGGGGCGGACAGGGCCAAGACTAATGTTTTTCCCCTTTTGCACCATTTCTTGCTGAAATGAGGGGGGAAATAATATTATCTGAAGTGCTGCTTCCCATTCGAGTGACTTGCCTTCTCCCAGTTGGAAGGAGTCCATGCAACATGGGAGGGGGAAGAGGGGCTCACTTAACCCCGCCCTCCCCTTCCGGCTTGCAGCCCATGGCGAATTGTGGACGATTGCGGAGGAGCCTTCACTATGGGTGTCATCGGCGGTGGAGTCTTCCAGGCCATCAAGGGCTTCCGCAACGCCCCTGTCGTGAGTCGTGGTCGTCCCTGGGTGGTGCGGGGGTCCTGCCCTGCCCACACGGGATACTTCGCTGAAAACTGCTTGGAGCTGCCATGACTTACTCATTCTGGTGCCTGCTAGCCTACTATGTGCCAGGCCTGGCTCCAGGATCTGTGGTTTGGGAAGAACTGCAAATATGGCCCTGTGTCCCTCGCCCCCACCACCCAACTGGGGCTCCTCTGTGGAAATGCCGTGCTGTCAAAACGATCCCAAATCCTCAATGTATGTGCAAAGCCAGAGAGATTTTCCCCAGAGGCAGATTACCTGGATACAGGGAAGTGACAGGAGTTTAACTGGCAGAAGGAGGACAGCCTTAAAGTTAAGAAAATGCTTTTAATGTAACCTAATCAATTCTCTCTCTTTCTCTGCCCACCCTCTTCCAAGATCTTATCAAACATCATGGCTTTAAATGCCATCCATTTGCCAAAGTCTCTGCAATTTATATATCTAGTTCTGTCCCTCCCCTCAACTCCTGGAACTCATTCCTAGATCTTTGCCCAGATTTCCTGTTCCCATCCTCAAGGTCTCAGCACAACCCCCCCCCCTTTAGAGTCCTTTCCTGATCCCTCAGTCATTATCATGTCTCTTGATCCCATTTCCTCCAGGGTGTGTATTGCTGTGTGAAGCTATCTTGTAGATCTGTACCTCTGCTGGGGATCTGTCTCTCCCACTGTAACGTGAGCTCTGAGAGAGCGGGGGCTAGGTCTGTCTCAGTCACCATCCCTGCATTACAGCATGGTGCCTGGTGCTTAGGTGCTAGTGATCACTGAATGAATGAGAACTTCTCAACCCACGGCTGAGAACACCCATGTGAGGGTGCTCCCCAGCCTCCGAGTTCTCAGCCCCTGCTCCCCATCTCTACTCCTGATACCCCTGACCTGTCGTGTTCCCTCTCTTAAAAGCTAGAAACCCTGCGTGCCAGGGCCCTCATCCCTGTTCTGACTCCCTACCTCCTCACTTTTCCCAGGGAATTCGGCACCGGCTGAGAGGGAGTGCCAACGCTGTGAGGATCCGAGCCCCCCAGATTGGAGGTGAGAGGCTTGGAGAGACCTAGGAGCTGGGATGCAGAGTTGGGGGTGGTCGCTCCTGTGGTTCTAGACTGCAAATTGGGGTCCACATTCCAGCCCCAGCTCTGCCTGTGACTTCCAGGACAGTAATGTTTCCCAATAATTTAATATGGAGGGGCAGGAATGTGGATTCCGGAGCTTAAATCTAGGTCCCGGATCTTCCCTGATGCGTGACTTTGGGTTCGTGGCTTCACCTCTCCGAACCTCATCGGTAACGTGGGGATGGTGATAGCAAGAACCACCTAAATTGTTTTGTAAGTTATGTCATTTACATTTACGTCATTTACAGAGAACTTACTAAGTGCTGGTTGCTCTGCTAAGCACTTTAATAATAAGAACGAATTTAAGACTTCAGAATCAGTGCCTAGAACGGGTCCTGGCGCACAGCAAGGCCTCAAGAATCACTTTAACTATCCTAGTGTTAACTGGCTTTCATAGCCTGTTTTCATCTCCCTTAAACCAAGATTGGAATTCCAACTCGGTGTGATGGTTAGGAAGATCAAAGTTGCTCTGTTCAAAGCCACACCAAGATAAATCTGCTTGTAAACACTTGTCAAACCCCTACAAAGGTGGGGGAATGCCGGCGGCAATGAGAGATCGCTTGACAAAGGAGCAGCCTCGGGCAGACGGGGAATATCCCCTAGGAGTTTACTCTCTGCCTTTGTGTCCGGCTTTTTCTCCCCACTCATTGCCAGAGCATTCAGGCCTTGGAAGTCCGCAGACACTGAGCTGTGGATTTGGGGGGATTCCTCAGGAACACTGATTCGGCCTCGGTCTCCCTCCAGGTAGCTTCGCGGTGTGGGGGGGCCTGTTCTCCACCATCGACTGCGGCCTGGTGCGCGTGCGGGGCAAAGAAGATCCTTGGAACTCCATCACCAGCGGAGCATTGACCGGGGCCGTGCTGGCGGCCCGCAGTGAGTGCCCCAGCCCCTGGCCCCCAGCCCCAGCCCCTTCCGCCCTGTTCTGCCTGCCCTCACCTCTTTCTCCCTGCCTCTTCACTCTCCCAGGTGGCCCATTGGCCATGGTGGGCTCGGCAATGATGGGGGGTATCCTCCTGGCCCTCATAGAGGGTGTTGGCATCCTCCTTACTCGCTACACCGCCCAGCAGTTCCGCAATGGTGAGTATCTGGCAGACGCTGCTCAGGGAGAGGTGCAAAATGCGTTGCCCCTCACCCTTACCTGATTCTTTCCTCTCCAGCACCCCCGTTCCTGGAGGACCCCAGCCAGCTGCCCCCTAAGGAGGGTACCTCAGCCCCAGGCTATCCCAGCTATCAGCAGTACCACTGAGGAAGTGACTGCCTAGCATCACCACCGTGGGAGCTCCTCCTCCGTTCCCTCCCCGATGATCTACCTCGAAGGGAGGGCTGGCTCCCAGTTGGCCCTGGGACCCTCCAGAGAGGGCCTCTACTCTGCTCCCTTGTCCCAGGGTGGGGGGTGGGGCACCCCAGCTGCCCTGATGGATGGGTCCCCTTCTCAGGGCACCCCAACCCCAAGTTCATATGTAACAAGTTCTCACCCCAGCCCCTTTTCCTGGCGCCCTGATGAGTATTTAAAGCCAGTTTTGAAATGCCTGTGTTTGTACTCCTTGAGCCATGCGTGTTGGGAGCCCCTCCTTAGGACAAGGGGCAGAGCCCTCTTCAGGGACTCAGAAGCCCTAGAACTTGGAGTCCCATAGAGAGTGGGCTCTAGTAAATGTCTGTGGGATGAATGAGCAGGAGGGGGAATGAATCAAGATGTGAATAAGTACATGAATAAGGGTGTGTGGGGGCCAAGTGATGACTCGTAGGCAGACAGAAGAACAGGCTTGGGAAAGAAGTGAGTGAACAGAAGGATTACTGGGGTGGGGAAGGGGAGTAGTTCTGCACCTTGCATCCCTGAGCCCTCCCGCCCGTGCCCCCATTGCCAAGGCTGGGAAATCTGATCTCACAGTCAATTCTGGCTCTCTGGATCCCAGTCACCCCATTTGTGAATGTGATCTCCCTCTGTGCTTCCCCATGGACCTGGGATGGAAGTAGGGGTCAGAAGGATCCAGCTTGCTTTTTTTAAAGATTTTATTTATTTGACAGAGAGACAGCGAGAGAGGGAACACAAGCAGGGGGAGTGGGAGAGGGAGAAGCAGGTTTCCCGCAGAGCATTCCCCGATGCGGGGCTCGATCCCAGGACCCCGGGATCATGACCTGAACTGAGGGCAGACGCCTAACGACTGAGCCCCCCAGGCGCCCCGAAGGATCCGGCTTTCTTGAGGAAGCTGCCCTGTGTCAGTGTCCTGCACCACAGAGCTACTTCTCCACTGATGCTCGGTGTTGCAGTTGTTTAAGAGCAACCATAAAATAACCAGAAAAGAGTTTTCGTATTGGGGTGGGGGCATTATGAGAAAGAGATTTTTCTGGAGGGACATTGGCCGCAAACGCTGTCTCTTCCATGCAAACCCCTACATGCGTGGGGCCAACACTGTCACCACTGGGGTGCAGATGGCCTCACGGGGACCTAAGAACTGTCTCTTCTAGTGCAAGCCGTTACAAAGAGGTGATGTCCTTAGACAAAATTGCTTCCTGCGGGTAAAAATACAGAGCCCCTGACCTCCCAACGGCCTGGGTACCCCCGTAGTAGCAGGACTGCGACACGGCCCGCTTGTGCGCCTTGGTGCCAGGCGGTTGGCAGCCGCCAGACTGGAGATTCAGGGAAGCAAGGTGGGGGAGGCCTGCCAGCACTGTGAGCACAGCCCTCGCAGGGCCCGGGCGCCGGCCTCGAGCTCCGAGCTCCAGGGGCACATTGGTTTAGGACCCAGGGTCTTCCAGGCTGTGATCCTTTCTGGGCCGCTTCTGGGCAAGACCCCTTCTTCACCGCCAGGCCCCATTCCCCCAGCGCCCCCCGCGCCCCGCGTATCTTCAGACCCCATCCTGCCCCTATCAAACACTGCCCCGCTAGCTGCTCCCAGCCTTTCCCATCCGCCAGTCCGCAGGCCCCACTCACGCGGCTGTGGTGTCCACAGACTATCGGCAGGCCCCCTCCTGTCTTTCTTCCCTGTCCTCTAAGGATCCCGCAGGCCCCTACCTCCTTTACGTACCAACTGTGGCTCCTCTGAGGCCACATCCCTGCTGTAGCTCCCCGGTCCCCTCCAGAGGGGCTGGGCTCCTACAGGCCCCTTCCAGCTGCAGCTCTCCGGCCCTCCCCAGCCTCTAGCCCGAACCTCTGCCCGGCTTCAGGCCCCGCTCCCTCCCGCCCATGCAGGTGCACCCGAACACGCGGGCCCTCCGCCCTCCTCTCGCGCCCCCGGGACCCCGTTCACTGTCTCCGGTCCCGGGAGGCCGCGGGACGCGCGGGGGCCTCGGCGCCGTTCCTGGCAACCTTCAGGCCCTTCTGCTCTGGCTCCTCGGGCCGCTGGCTGGGGGAGCGGGGCGGGGGCCGGGGCCGGGGTGAATAGCGGGGGACCCGGCGCAGCAACCGACGCTCGGGTCTTCGGGAGAGAGGTGTCGGGCCTCCTTGGAGCGCCTGGCGTCCGCGGAGCCCCTGGGCTCCTAGCTGGGCCTGGGGAGCCCGGGTTGCCCAGGTCCTCGGAGCTGGAGCCCGGGCAACGGAGGAGTGGTCAGGTCGGGTCTGCGCCCGCAGGCAGCTTCTCTTTGCCCAAGAAGGAAATGCGGGGTCAGACCCCAGGCAGTTTCCATTGGGAGGGCCTGCGGAGACCGGGAGCAGGCGCGAGTGAGACAGAAACGGAGACGGAGACATAGAAGCCGAGGGACATACCAGAAAGGGGATGGAGACTAGGAAAACGGGAGGCAGAGAGAGACACACGAGAGATTTATGAAGAGACAGAAACAAGAAGCTGGGTGAGGGTCAGAGATGCAGGTGGGGGGGCGCCTGGGGGGCTCAGTCGTTAAGCGTCTGCCTTGGGCTCAGGTCATCACCTCAGGGTCCTGGGATCGAGCCCCACATCGGGTTCCCTGCTCAGCGGCGAGTTTGCTTCTCCCTCTCCCACTCCCCGTGCTTGTGTTCCCTCTCTCGCTGTCTCTCTCTGTCAAATACATAAATAAAATCTTTTTAAAAAGAGAGAGTTAGGGCGCCTGGGAGGCTCAGATGGTTAAGCATCTGCCTTCGGCACAGGTCATGATCCCAGGATCCTGGGATCCAGTCCCGCGTTGGGCTCCCTCCTCGGCGGGGAGCCTGCTTCTCCCTCTCCCGCTCCCCCTGCTCGTGCTATCTCTCTGTGTCAAATAAATAAATAAAATCTTAAAAAAGAGAGAGAGATAAAAATGCGGGTGGGACCTGGGAAGACCCTCAGCATCAGACGGAGGCAAACACAGGGAGGAAGGCCAGGCCCCATAGTAGTAGTGAGCTGGGCTGAAGGGCCAGGCTGACAGAGGCCTAGCAGGCTGCCCCTCCCTTACCTCTGGCTGAGGGGCCTCAGAGAAACGGAGAGGAGTCCAACCTGCATCCTTTCTCCCTCTGGCTCTCTCTCTCTCTCATCTCTGATTTAATCCCATCTGCTTCCCACAAGGATTTCATGCCTCTCCCTCGGGTTCTTCCTTCCCGTCTTCTTCCCCGCTTCGCCCACCCCCCACCCCCTGAGGCCCAAGTTGGCCTCCGTCTGTCTTGATCTGTCTCTCAGCCCTCCTTCCCCATTTCTCTACTTCAGTCTCCCTGGCTTGTGGCCATCCACCAGTGTGCGTGGGGCAGGTGGGTGGGGGAAGTAGCTGCTGAACAAGGTTAGTGAGATGGAAAGAATCAGGGAAGTACAACGGGGGCCAGCCCCGGCAGTGAGGTGGAGAATCACTGCCTCAGGCAGAGACCCTGAGAGGCTGGGGGGAGAGACATGGGGAAATTAGACACCGAGAGAGAATAGAAAGAATTGGGACAGAGCCCAAGAGAGGGACCAAGACAAAGCGAAGCCAGAGTTTATGGAGATATCAAAGGAGAGACAGAGATGCAGAGAAAGAGATAGCAAGAAAGAAAAAAAAAACAGTAGGAAAGTGAAAAAGATGGGAAAAGAGAAAATGTAAGAAGGGAGATAGACAAAGATTGGGAGAGTCAGACATCCAGTGGGGGTGAGGGAGAGAAAGGGGCAGAGAGAATCAGAACAAAACAAAGAAGTGAGAGGAAGAAAGAGAGCAGAGAGAGGGAGAGAGAAAGCAAGAGAGACATGAGAGCTGGACACATATACCCCCTTCCCCTGCGTCTGGGGGTTGCTGGTCTGAGTGTTCTTATTTCTTTTGTTTTCTTAGTGGCAGCTGGAGAACAGGGCCTGACCGGGTGGGCAGCTCCGCCAGCCCCAGCCCCAGCACCCCAGGTCATCGAAATGGGTGGGAGGAGGGCAGCCTCCCCTGGGGGTACGCTTTTTGAGAGCAATGCTCTGCTGTTGCGGAGGATGGCGTCAAGGAGCCCATTTGGGGCCAGCCTCTGCCGCCGGCCCACGGGAGCCATCCCTGGGGAACCTGCCGTGTCACCAGAAGGCCCACAAGCATGTGGAAGAGGAAGGATGTGCCAGTGATCCCTTCTGAGGGGACGAGGAACCTTCCTTTTGTTACCTTCCTCATACATAAGAGGAAACGGAAGGCACCAACAGGTAAAGCAGCCCGTCCACAGCTATGCTGCCCGAAAGTGGCAAAGCCGGCATCTCTACCCTTATTTATAGCGCGTGGGGTTGGACAGATGTGTCTTGCCCCATAATTTCCAATGTAATCAGCATTACAGGTGCCCCTTGAAGGTTTTAACAGGCCAAGGCAACAATTTCCGAGCCCCCTTTGTTAAAGTAATAACGAAGGACTCGAGGACTGACTTCATGGAGAGCAGGTTGGCAGCAATCTTGGGCATTCACACAGGCATCTTGTGAGAGGATCATGTGCATTCAGGTTAAGAACCTTCATCAGAGGGGCGCCTGGGTGGCTCAGTCGTTAAGCGTCTGCCTTCAGCTCGGGTCATGATCCCAGGGTCCTGGGATCGAGCCCTGCATCGGGCTCCCTGCTCTGTGGGGAGCCTGCTTCTCTCTCTCCCACTCCCCCTGCTTGTGTTCCTGCTCTCGCTGTGTCTCTCTCTGTCAAATAAATAAATAAAAATCTTTAAAAAAAAAAAAACCTTCATCAGATCAGACCCTTCTTTTTTTTTTTTTTTTTTAAAGATTTTATTTATTTGACAGAGAGAGATAGTGAGAGCAGGAACACAAGCAGGGGGAGTGGGAGAGGGAGAAGCAGGCTTCTTGCTGAGCAGGGAGCCCGATGTGGGACTCGATCCTGGGACCCCGGGATCATGACCTGAGCCGAAGGCAGACGCTTAACGACTGAGCCACTCAGGCGCCCAGATCGGACCCTTCTAACGTACGCTTTTTTGTATGTATATCTCACTGAAGAGTTAAATACGAACTAGAACCACATGTATCAACATCGATCATTCTTGAGCCTGCAGTATGGCACAGAAGAAGGATCGAGCCTGCAGTATGGCACAGAAGAAGGAAAGCCGAAGACTGCTGTGCAGAGTACCGTATTTGTAGTAAACACATGCAAACAATATACGCACCTCATGGATCCCTAATTACATAATGAAAGAATAAAAAGATGCAAGGGAATGGTCAATAATAATTTCAGTATTGCATTTCCGTCAGAGGACGAAGGGAGGATAGAATGGAGTAGAGGGGCGCCTGGGTGGCTCAGTCGGTTGAGTGTCTGCCTTTGGCTCGGGTCTTGATCCGGGGTTCCAGGATCGAGCCCCGTGGCCGGCTCCCTGCTCAGCGGGGAGTCTGCTTCTCCCTCTTCTGCTCCTACCCCCAGCTTGTGCTCTCTCTCGCACTCTGCTCTCTCTCTCAAATGAATAAATAAAAATTAAAAAAAAAAAAAAGAATGGAGTAGAGGAAGCTAACCTAGTAGGTTTCAGCTGGAGCTGAAATATTTTGTTTCTTTTTTTTAAAGATTTGATTTATTTATAAGAGAGTGAGCACATGCACACATGGGTGGGGGGGAGGGGCAGAGGGAGAGGGAGAAGCAGGCTCCCTGCTGAGCAAGGAGCCCAACGTGAGGCTCGATCCCAGGACCCCAGGATCATGACCTGAGCGGAAGGCAGACGCTTAACCGACTGAGCCACCATGGCGCCCTGAAATATTTCGTTTCTTTTTTTTTTTTTTAAGATTTTATTTATTTATTTAATTGACAGAGAGAGAGAGAGAGAGCATGAGAGGGAACACAAGCAGGGGGAGCGGGAGAGGGAGAAGCAGGCTTCCAGCCGAGCAGGGAGCCCGATGTGGGGCTCGATCCCAGGACCCCGGGATCATGACCCAAGCCGAAGGCAGACGCCCAACCAACTGAGCCACCCAGGCGCCCCTGAAATATTTCGTTTCTTAAAGGAAATACATTTGAGGCAAATGAGAAAATGTTGAGAGTTCACAGGTGTCCATTATATTACTATCTTTTGCAGATTGTTGTTCATTTGAAGATATGTCATAATTTAGGAGATGAAAAAAGAATCCTACTTGCCTTAAATTGAATATATAAATTAATTTGGGGACCCATTTCTCCAGTGTTGATTCTTCATGCCTGGAACACAACATCTCTTTCCATTCATTTGGGCCACGTTTTCTTTTCTTCTGTAAAAATGTGTTGAGCTCATATTTTTCTTGCTCAAGGTATTCACAGGAGGTTGATGGATTTTCCTACCATGACAAACAATGTCCTTTTCTATTACATTTTTTTAATTTTTAAGTGTCTGTAAAGGAAAGCCATTCAGTTTCACATTCGGTCTTGTTTCTGGCCACCTTGCTCACTTTTCTTATTAGGTCTAAAAGTGTTTTAGATGATTTTCTCAGATTTCTTAAATAAAGATTTATTTATTAATTTTAGAGACAGAGCATGAGCGGGAAGGGCGGAGGGAGAGGGAGAGAGAATCTCAAGCAGACTCTGCGCTGAGCGCTGAGCCCTAAGCCAACTCGGGGCTCGATCTCACAACCCCAAGATCATGACCTGAGCAGAAACCAAGAGTCAGACACTTAACCTACTGTGCCAGCCAGGCGCCCCGGTTCTCTTGGATTCTTTAAGTAAATAATGTCCTCGGACTTCAGCCAAAGACCACCAGGAACACACCAGTGATTCAACAAAGTTGGGTGTATTAGCTCATTGCAATGAGGGAGAATACACACCATGGAGAATGCTGGGGCATCTCAGTTAGGGAAAGACATTATGGGATTTGGGTTTGTGTTAGATGTGTTTGTGTCAAATTCCCTGACATGCCAAGGGCTGCGCCGTGGCTGTTTAAGACTCTGGACAGGGTACGTACACCAAATGTGCCACAGGTAGTTGCCAAAAACAAGATGATGATTAGTCTTCATAATAAGCCTCGGAGACCAGGGCCTAGATGACCACACTCAGGCCATGGGAACATGTCCCGCAGTCCAGCTGGTCTCTCGAGAGCCAGGCGGCTTTTTCTTTTAGCCTCATAAGAAAGTGCTCTAGCTGACCTGTAGTATTTCTTTTTTTTTTTTTTTAAGATTTTATTTATTTATTTGACAAAGAGAGACCAGTGAGAGAGGGAACACAAGCAGGGGGAGTGGGAGAGGGAGAAGCAGGCTTCCCGCTGAGCAGGGAGCCCGATGCAGGGCTCGATCCCAGGACCCTGGGATCACGACCTGAGCTGAAGACAGTTGCTTAACTGACTGAGCCACCCAGGCACCCCGAGATCTTTCTTTTTTATTTTATTTTTATTTATTTTTTTAAAGATTTTTTATTTATTTATTTGACAGAGAGAGACACAGCGAGAGAGGGAACAGAAGCAGGGGGAGTGGGAGAGGGAGAAGCAGGCTTCCCGCGGAGCACGGAGCCCGATGCGGGGCTCGATCCCAGGATCCTGGGACCATGACCCGAGCTGAAGGCAGACACTTAATGACTGAGCCACCCAGGCGCCCCTGACCTGTAGTATTTCTATAAGTGCCACAAGAAGTTTCCCCGAGCATCATTCCCCGCCCCCCCCCGCCCCGTTCCTTTCCCCTTCGCTAGTCCAAAAGAAATCCGAGGTGATGAGATGGCTCGTGACAGCTCTGGCTAACGAATTTACATTTAAGCTGGTTAGTTGGGCTTCTAGAATAGAAATCGTGTCCTGCGTGGCATCTGCTAAGGTCAGAGGTGAGTTGGGGACCACCTTTTCTGATTGTATTTTCCCTACCGCGGGAACAGCAGCTGCCGTGAAGGAGGAGCCAGGTGTTTCATTTTTCTTTTTGCTTTTTAAGATTTTATTTATTTGACAGAGAAAGAGAGAGAGAGAGAGAGAGAGAGAGAGAGAGCGAGCACAAGCAGGGGGAGCGGCAGGCAGAGGGAGAAGCAGGCTCCCCGCTGAGCAGAGAGCCCGACGCGGGGCTCGATCCCGGGACGCAGAGATCATGGGCTCCGAGGAGTTTCTGCTTGCCTCCTTGCTGGAGATCTCTGGATAGCCTCAGGGAAACATGGTCCACCGGAGGGTGGTAGTTTTAACTATCCGAATGTCTGGAGCAATTATCCTGAAGACACAGGATAAGGTAGTGTTGCAGCCGGCGGGGGTAAGCGGGTCCCCTGCTTCAGTACAGGTAAGCATCCTAGCGGAGCACAGACGGAACCGAGAGTGTATGTATTATTTATTACAGCAGGGGAAAGGCAATTTGTACCCCTCTAAAGGGGAGGATGTCTTGAGTGGAGTTAAACCGTAGCAGCAAAACAGGCTAGAATGTTTCTAAGAACAAAAATGCCCCAACCCCCATTCCTCATGGTTCTAGGGCTTTTGCTGATAGGGTTGTACTGACCTCCGCAGAAGCATTCTGTGAGGCCCGTGTCCAGTTCTTACAAGATGAAGGTTTGGGATTAATTTTTTTGAGGGAAATGTTAGGACCAGAAGGGACCTATAAAAAAGAAAGCTACCTTCAGAGGTATTTAGAGGAACAGCTATGAATTTTTTGTCAGGTGGATGAGTGTGTGTGCTTGAGAGAGAGAGAGAGAGAGAGAGAGAAATCAAATTCAGAATAGTAGCCATGGTCTGAGAAAACACCCAAGAGGGTTTTGTTTTTTCCTTAAGTGACAGAGGGAGACCGTAGGAGGTCAAAAGTAACAGGGTGAAAGTAATGGAGATCTGGGGAGGTGGGTGGGGGGGATGGGGTAACTGGGGGATGGGCATTAAGGGGGGCACTGGATGGAATGAGCACTGGGTGTTATATGCAAGTCATGAATCACTAAACTACCTCTGCAACTAATAATATGTTAATTGAATTGAATTTAAATTTTAAAAAGTAAGGGAGATCATACTGAAAGATATTTTAGTTGGTTACTAGAGGGTGTCAAGATACAATAATAATCAAGATTCATAGTGGGATCGGGGCACCTGGGATCGAGCCCCGCATTGGGCTCCCTGCTCGGCGGCGAGTCTGCTTCTCTCTCTCCCTCTGTGATCTCTCTCGCTCTCACTCTCTCTCAAATAAATAAATAAAAATCTTTAAAAAAAGATTCATAGTGCGATAAAAAGAAAAAAGGGGTGCTGTAGAATCAGAATTAATCTTGTCATCTTGGCGAGAAGCTCTGCACCTCTGTGGTCGTTAGCTTCCAGAGAATTCCTAAGAATCCTGTTTGATGCCTACTAATGTCTTTTTCAAGAAGTTCGAGGGCAGTTTTCCCTCTGATCATGCAGGCTTTGTTTAGGTGGATATTTTGAAATTTGTTTATTTTTCAAGTAATCTCCACACCTAATGTGGAGCTCGAACCCAGGAGATTAAGAGTTGCTCGCTCCTCCTACTGAGCCAGGCAGGCGCCCCTAGGTGGATATTTTGTAAATGCAACTCAAACCTATTAGGGAGACATCTGGAAGCATCATATGAGTCTCTAGTAGTATGAAGTCACATTGGCCTGTAATAGGGTAGAATCTAGTATTTAAAGTGAAATTACAAAAATATGGGGTGGTCTGTTATTAACTCAGAAGTAACTAGCCAGAGGTAGTCCACAGAGGGGTTAGATCTTATTGCCATCAAGGCTAATGATAATACTTTAGTCCCTGGAAGTTTGAGGGTTTCTCAGAAGTGTTGCGATTTTTAAAAAAGATTTTATTTATTTATTTATTTATTTATTTATTTATTTATTTGAGAGAGAGAGCACAAGTGGGGGGAGGGACAAAGGGAGAAGGACAAGCAGACTCCTTGCTGAGCTCAGAGCCAGACACTGGGCTCCATCCCAGGATCCCGAGATCATGATCTGAGCTGAGCCAAAGGCGGACCCTTAACCGATTGAGCCACCCAGGTGCCCTGATATTTTTTGTAATTCAAGTTTAGTTGACATACACTCTTACATTAGTTTCAGGTATACATAGTAATTCATAGTGATTCATCATCTCTATATGTAACGCTATGCTGACCACAAGTGTATCTACCCTGTGTCACCATACAAGACCATTACAACACCATTGACTATATTCCCTATGTTGTGCCTTTCATCCCCGTGACTGATTCATTCCATAACTGGAAGCCTGTATGCCCCACTCCCCCGCACCCCTTTGTGCCTATTCCCCCCACCCCTTCCCCTCTGGCAACCATCAGTTTGTTCTCTGTTGCTTTTATTTTTAGAATTCCGTTCAGTCTCTCTGCTTTTTCTGAAGTTTATGGATGATAGTGGCTGTAGAGTTTGTAAGTTAAAACTTTACAGAGTTTTCAGATAACAGTTATTTAAACGAGTGCCATGTGTGTCCCTATTACTGGAGAGAGAAGTTGAGATTCCCCAAGTCAAATACAAAAGCAAGCGCTTTCCCCTACCCTTACAGCAAAAGCTCTCTGACAATGAAAAGCTCAGTTCACCTGGAAAATAAACCACAGCCCGAACATGCTCATAACCCATTTGGAGGTGTTCAAAGGGGCCTCAAGTCTTGGGTTCCTATCCACGTCCTACCTTTATGGTCTTTGCCATGATTGTGTCATTGGAGGTATGACATTCAAGGGGACCATCTCAGCAAGAGCCTTAAAGTTACCCCATCAATGTTGGTTCAGTATCAAGGCCAATTTATCTCTGCTCTGGTGACTAATACCATGAAGCAGCTTTGCTACCTTCCATTCTTCTTATGGCTACCTCGAGTATGGCAAGCTATATACAATTGCCTTCATTTGTTGTCCATTTTGATAAGGGTTCCTGAAGTGGCTTCAGATGAACATGAAATTATCATGCCTGGGTGGCTCAGTCAGTTGGCCGCCTGCCTTTGGCTCTGGTCATGATCCTGGGGTCCTGGGATTGAGCACTGCGTCGGGCTCTCTGCTTGGCAGGGAGTCTGCTTCTCCCTCTTCCTCTGTCTGCCGCTCCCCCTGCTTGTGTGCTCTCTCTGTCTCAAATAAATAGATAAATAAAATCTTTTAAAAAAAGAGATTATCACTGTAAAAAGCTAGTTATGTTCCCTCCACAAGTAGAGGGGAGGAATTTTGGCTGCGCGAAAATACAATCTGACATAAACATACTCAAAAGAGAGTTATTACAGGGGCGCCTGGGTGGCTCAGTTGGTTAAAGAGTCTGACTCTTGATTTTGGCTCTGGTCATGATCCCATGGGTCATGGGATTGAGGGGATTCTCTCCCTCTGCCCCTCAACCCCCTCTTAAAAGAGCCAATAAAATAATAAAAAATAAAAAGAGATGGGACGCCTGGGTGGCTCAGTCAGTTAAGCGTCTGCCTTCGGCTCAGGTCATGATCCCGGGGTCCTGGGATCCAGCCCCGCATCAGGCTTGCTGCTCAGAGGGGAGCCTGCTTCTCCCTCTGCCTGCCGCTCCCCCTGCTTGTGCTCTCTCTCTCTCTCTCTCTGACAAATAAATAAATAAAATCTTTAAAAAAATAAAATAAAAAAAGAGATGGGGCGCTTGGGTGCCTCAGTCAGTTAGGTGGAAGGTGCTTGGTTGCAGTTGGGGTCATGGTCTTGGGGGTCCTGGGATATAGCCCTGCATCGGGCTCCGTGCACAGTGGGGAGTCTGCTTGAGGATTCTTTCTCTTTCTCCCTCTCCCTCTGCCCCTCCCCCCTCGTGTGCATGTTCTCTCTCTCTCAAATAAATAAATAAATCTTTAAAATATAAAAAAGAGAGTTATTACAGCTGATTTAAACAATAAATTAGGCCCTTGACAATTTTATCAAGGCATAGTATTAAAAAGTCAGCACTCTGGGGCGCCTGGGTGGCTCAGTTGGTTAAGCAACTGCCTTCGGCTCAGGTCATGATCCCAGGGTCCTGGGATGGAGCCCCTCATGGGGCTCCCTGCTCCTCGGGGAGGCTGCTTCTCCTTCTCCCACTGCCTGCCACTCCCCCTGCTTGTGCTCTCTCTCTCTGTCAAAGAAATAAATAAAATCTGGGCGCCTGGGTGGCTCAGTCGTTAAGCATCTGCCTTCGGCTCGGGTCATGATCCCAGGGTCCTGGAATCGAGCCCCACATCGGGCTCCCTGCTCGGCGGGAAGCCCGCTTCTCCCTCTCCCACTCCCCATGCTTGTGTTCCTGCTCTCGCTGTCTCTCTCTGTCAAATAAATAAATAAAATCTTTTAAAAAAATAAATAAATAAATAAAATCTTAAAAAAAAAAGTCAGCACTCCTTGGGGCACCTGGGTGGCTCAGTCAGTTAGGCAGCTGACTCTTGATTTCCACTCGGGTCATAGTCTCGGGGTTGTGGGATCAATCCCAAGTAGGGCTCCACACTCAGTGGGGAGTCTGCTTCTCTCCCTCTGCCTCTGCCCCTCCCCCAGCTGGAGCACATATATGATCTCTCTCTCTCAAATAAATAAATAAATCTTTAAAAAAAAGTCGGGTGGCTCAGTCAGTTAAGTGTCCAACTTGGTTTCGACTGGGGTGGTGATTTCAGGGTCATGGGATCGGACCTGCCCCCCCCCGCCCCCCGCCCCGCCACAGGCTCTGTGCTTGGCGAGGAGTCTGCTTGAGACTCTTTCTCCCCCCCCCGCTCCTCCCCCTGCTCGAGCTAGTGTGCTCTCTCTCTCTCTAAAATAAAACAAATAAACAAATAAATAAATAAAATCTTAATAGTCAGCACTCCTTAACCTCCAAATACAGAAATGAAGAGAAGGGTGTCTCCTTGGTTAAACAAAATGATCTCTCTCTTATATAGATGAAACAAGCCATCTCTTCATGTGAATTTCTGCCCTTTTTGCTCATTTTTATTTTATAAATTTTGTTTTTTAAGTAGGTGCCATGCCCAGTGTGGAGCCCACTGAGGGCCTTAAACTCCCGACCCTGAGATCAAGACCTGAGCTGAGATCAAGAGTCAGATGCTTAACCCATTGAGCCACCCAGGTGCCCCAGCTGCCCTTTTTGTTCTAAGGCAGCCCTCAAATGAACAATCTTGTTCATGGCAGAAGTTTCCCAAAGTAGTTACTACAATTTCGAAATTTCCCTGGTGAAATTATGTCAGTTCAGTTAGATAAACATATGTGTTGACTTTCCGGTGAAAAAACATGAAGGACAAAGGTGCTTGGCCTGAGAGGCACAGTTTTAGACTGAGAAGATACCATAAGAATTGCAGTGCTCCATAAGGGGTTGCTGGTGTAACTGATGTCTCCAGATTCTGGCTAAAGGCCAATCATCATGATCATGGGCCAGGAATAAAAACCCTCCTGACGCCTAGCAGATGAAATTAACAAAGCAATTCTCAGGGACACAAAGACAAGACTGAAGAAGAAATTCATGTAAGTTTTGTTTGTTTGTTTTATTGTGGTGAAATACACATAAAATTTACCATCTTTACCATTGTAAGTGTACATTTCAGTAGTATTAAATACATTCATAATATTGTGCAACTATCATCACCATCCATCTGCGTAACTCTTTTCATCTTATAAAACTGAAACTCCAGGGGCGCCTGGGTGGCTCAGTCTGTTCAGCGTCTGCCTTCGGCTCAGGTCATGATCCCAGGGTCCTGGGATTGAGCCCCGCTAACAGGCTCCCTGCTCAGCGGGGAGTCTGCTTCTCCCTCTGCCCCACCCCCACCCCCCACTCGTGCTCGATCGTGTTCTCTCTCTCTCAAATAAATAGATAAAATCTTTAAAAAACCCTGAAACTCTGCACTCATTAAACACTAACTCCTTATCCGCCCCCCCCCCCGCCCCTGGTAACCCACCATTCTACTTTCTGTCTCTATGATTTTGACTCTTCTAAGTATCTCATGTAAGTGGACTCCTTCAGTATTCCTCTTTTGGGGACTGGCTTATCTCACTTAGCATAATGTCCTCGGTGTTCATCCATGTTGTAGCATGTGTCAGAATTTCCTTCCTTGCTGAATAATATTCCATTGTAGGTATATATCACATTTTGCTTACCCATTCAACCACCAATGAACACTTGGGTGGCTTCCATGTTTACCTGTGTGAATAACGTTGCTATGAACACGTGTGTACAAATATCTATTTGAGACTGCTTCCACGTAAGATTTTCCAATGGTTTCTAATGGTTTCCTCAGACCCTCATCCTTTGGGCAAACAAGCCTTGGATACCAGGACTCTTCAGCCCCCAGGGTCAGCTTGAGAATAAATGTCAGGGTTATGCTCTTTCTCTTCCTATAGACTTTCCTTTTTTTGTGAAGTAACACTCAACCATGTAACTAAATATAACTCTTATATGTTTCACATATACAATTGGACAGACCACAGGAACAGGTCGTTGAAAGCTAGAAAATAATTTTACCAAGTAACAATGTGTATCTGATTAGATAACCAAAGTCTGGGGGATCCTTACTCCTAGGAAAACAAACAAAACAAATCCAATGCAGAGGACCTCATTGAAATGTCTATATTCAAGTCACTGTGAACTTACCCCCAAGCCAAGCATGGGCAGGGAGTTGACTCAATTAGCTGGAGACACAAGGGGTTTCAGATATGTGCATTATTACTGAGTTGAAGGTCACAGAGTAGGGCAGTGAGGGTTTCTGCCGAATCTCAGTGAAACCTCCTCCATTTGTGTTAATGCCCATCAGTCAAAGACCATCAGGAACCAAATTGGGTTTATTAGCTTGCTGCAATGAGGGAGACTATACATCATGGGGAACCATGGAGTATTTGAGAAGCGGATGTTGGAAGTAAGTGATTATGGATTTGAGCTTATGTTAGATGGTTTTTGTGGTTTTCAGGGTACAGTCTTGCACTTACTTTGTTAACTTTGTTTCTAAGTGTTTTTATTCTTTTTGATGGTAATGCAAATGGAATTGTTTTCTTTCATTTTTGGATTGTTCATTGCTTGTGTATAGAAACACAATTGAGTTTTATAATATTGATCTTATATCCTGTAACCTCACCTATTAACTCAAATGGTTTTGTTGTAGATTCCTTAAGATTATCCATGTATAAAGTCACGTCATTTGCAAATAGAAATAATTTCATTTCTGCCTTTCCACTGTGGATGTCTTTTTTTCTTGGCTAAGTGCCCTGGCTAGAACCTTCAGTACAATGTCAAATAGAAGTGAGAGAGGGGTGCCTGCCTGGGTGGTTCAGTCGGTTAAGCGTCTGCCTTCGGCTCGGGTCGTGATCCCAGGGTCCTGGGATCGAGCCCCGGATCAGGCTCCCTGCTCCACGCGAAGCCTGCTTCTCCCTCTCCCACTCCCTCTGCTTGGGTTCCCTCTCTCACTGTCTCTCTCTCTCTCTCTGTTAAATAAATAAATAAAATCTTTGGAAGAAAAAAAAAGAAATAGAAGTGAGAGGGAACATCCTTATCTTATTTTTTTTTTTTTTAAGTAAGCCCTACACCCGGGAATGTGGGGTTTGAACTCACCACCCCGAGATCAAGAGTCAGGTGCTCTACCGACTGAGCCAGCCAGGTGCCCCTGGAACATCCTTGTCTTGATCCTGATCCCTGGGGAGAAAGCTTTCAGTCTTTCACTGTTAAGTATGATGTTAGCTGTGGGGTTTTGTCCTTCATCAGGTTGAGGATATTCTCTTCTATTCCTAGTTTGTTGATGATATGTTACTTCTCAGCTTAAAACAACAGACTTACAACAACATTAACTCACAGTTTCTGTGGGTCAGGAGTCAGGACATGGCTTAACTAGGATCTCTGCTTAGGGTCTCACAAAGCTGAAATGAAGGTGTTGACAAGGGCTGCAGTCTCCTATGAGGCCTGACTGGGGAAAGATCCAAGCTCACTCTGGCCATTGGCAGAATTCAGTTCCTTGCAGGTGAAGGACTGGGGGCTTTGATTTCTTGCTGGCTGTCAGCTGGAGGCCACCTTCGGTTCCTCGAGGCTACCTCTCTTTCTTGCCACCTGAGGCTAGGGTAACCTAGAGCTTCATTATAATATATTTACATTATATATTACACCGCCAGGGTGGCCTGGGGTCCAGCCACCAGTCTGTGCCCAGTTTCAATGCCCCCCCCCCCACTGTAGGGAAAGATGGCCATAACAGTTCCAGCAAGAACCTTGTAGGGCCAAAAACTCCCACTCCCAACTGGTAGGAGGAGTCCCTTAGATGGTTGGAAACAACCTCAGTCAGAGACCGCCCTGCTATGACCCATAATCTATACAACCATAAAAAGAAAAGACACCCCTAACCTGGTGCAGTCGCCACCTCTGAGCCTGGCCTCTCTCCATTCTTGAGTATATATTGGCCTTAATAAACTGCTTCGTGCTTGCTACCTTCCTCCTGGCTGCCTTTGAGTGTGGATCCTCATGGAAATCTTTCATGGGGAATCCAAGAACCAACACCTCCATTCACCCAACGCAGACTCTCCCGCCCGTAACAGTCCAACCTCATTTCTTTTTTTTTTTTTAAGATTTTATTTATTTGACAGAGAAAGAGAGAGAGAGCACAAGCAGGGGGAGCGGCAGGCAGAGGGAGAAGGAGAACCAGGCTCCCCGAGGAGCAGGGAGCCCGATGTGGGGCTCGATCCCAGGACCCTGGGATCATGACCTGAGCCGAAGGCAGACGCTTAACTGACTGAGCCACCCAGGCGCCCCACCAACCTCATTTCTGATGTAATTATGGACATGTAATCACATATATCTGGTCACCTTTGGTCATGCACACTTTCAAAGGGGAGGGGATTACACAAGATTGTGGACACCAGAAGGCAAGGATCATGGGAACCACCTTAAACATGTGTCCATCACACCATCACTGGGTACATCATCTTCAGGTCCATAAAGGGATGTGTATAATGATTTTTATTATAAAGTTGTTTTTAATACTGAAGAGACGGAGACAGAATCAATGGATTAGATATACTCACAGCAGCATAAAGGGATCTTTCTTTTCTTCACTTTTAATTTGTGCCATGTTACCATACTTTGTTTTGTTTTTTTATTTCTTTAAAGATTTTATTTATTTATTTGACAGAGAGAGAGAGAGAGCACAAGCAGGGGGAGTGGGAGAGGGAGAAGCAGGCTCCCTGCCGAGCAGGGACCCCAATGCAATGCGATGTGGGGCTCGATCCCAGGACCCCGGGATCATGACCTGAGCCGAAGGCAGACGCTTCACTGACTGTGCCACCCAGGCGCCCCCATACTTTGTTTTAATTCCTAAATGAAAATATCTTTATTTGTTATCTGATTTTAATAGGAATACATATTGGTTGCAACATTTTTTCAGACAACAGAGAGAAGTGTAAAGGACAGAGTGACAAACCATTATTTATCTCCCCACCCAGAAATAACCACTAACATTCCCTTCCCAACATTTTTTGCCCAATGTATACTCAAATTTTACCAAAGTTTTAGTTCCTTTGATGTGTCATTTCAAGTCGCTTGAAACCCTTTCTGGAACAATATATGGGTGAAACCTTCTTATCTATGTATCTATCCTCACCCACAGTAGCGAGGAACTGTTTATCCAGTGAACAAAGTCATATGTGTCCTCCCCAGGGAGGGAGAGGTGGGGACCGGATCCCCATTCCACCCCACTGAGTCAATTTTGCCTGCCTGTCTGCTAAGGGACAGCAAGGTCTGTTGCCCCGGTAACTGCCCTCCGACTGCCATGGCAACCGCCATGGCAGGCTCCAGCTTACCACCTTGCCCCTTGGGCATCTCCATGGCGACGGGCAGGCTGGGGGGCCGCTGGAGCTCCCCGGCTGCGCCTGCGTAGAGTGGCCGGAGAGGGGGCGCGGGCAGGGGGAGGGCCGGGTTCCTTGGCGCGCGCAGCCGCAGAGCCGCGCAGCCTTGCCCGCTCGCCCCGGCGCTGCGCATTTGCCAGCCAGTCCGCCCGTCCGGAGCCCGGCTCGCTGGGGCAGCATGGCGTGGTCGCCGCTGCTCGGCGGGCCGCGGGCCGGGGGCGTCGGCCTTCTGGTGCTGCTGCTGTTGGGCTTACTTCGGCCGCCCCCCGCGTTCTGCGCACGGCCGGTAAAGGTGCGACACCGGTCGGGCACGGGGTGGGGGTGGCCGGGAGGATGCTGCGGGCGACGGTCTGTGCTCGGCTGCTCTCCCCTCGTCCTCGCGGGCCCCCCGCCTGCTCCCGGACGTGCGGGGGAGATCGGCCAGGGTGGGCCGGGTGCCCCCGCCAGTCCGCGCGCCCAGGCCATGCGGGACTCGGTGTCCGGGTGTGCGGGGCTCGGCTGGCCTCCACGCCCTGCCCACCCGTGGCACCTGGCGCGGGCCCGGCCTCGCCCCGCCGCTCGCCCGTGGCGCTGTCCCCGGGACTAGCGCGCATGAAGGAAGGGGGTGCGCGCACCGGTCTCTGCCCGAGAGGCGATGACTGGGGCGTGAGAATGTGCTGGCCCTGTAAGTGCGTGTCCTTTGATGTCAGCGCTGCCGAGCGTCCCTCCAGACGCGCCGTTGTGGGTCTGGGTGTGCAGTGTGCGTGATGCTGGGGGTGTTCCTGCACTTGACTCGTCTCAGGGACCCCGTGTGAGTGTTTGTGAATCCTATGGTGATGGCTCGCCTATGGGCGTGTCCGTGTCCGTGTCCGTGTGTGTGTGTGTGTGAGATTTCGTTTTTTAGGTGGGAGTGGTCTTTGCATCCTCATGCGCACATCCCATTTTGGTTCTGTTGGCCTAAGTGACCAGGATTTTGTATGGGTGTTCCCGAGGCTGCTTCTCCCTGCCCCTTTATGGAGCTGTGTCATTCTGGGGAGAGAAGCCATGATGTCTCCGTGCTGCATTGTGTCTTTAAGGGTGGCGCGTGTCCTTGCATCTGGGCAGCTTGGCCATCGTAACCGCATGGGCAGCCGCCTATGTGAACGTGTGCAGTTCCTCGCGTGGGGACGTGGCAGTGTCGGCTTGCACATGTGGCATCTCAAGGCCTGCTAGTGCATGCGAGTGTGTGTGAGGTTGTGATTGCTGGTGAGTGTGTGATTCCCCAGGAGCTAAGGCGTGGTGGGCGCCCAGGGCACCTGGAGCACATCATCCTCCAACTCGTCAGGGCTGTCTGCGTCAGAGATGGGGGACTTAAAAAATTAGTAAATATTTTATATATGACATACTATAGTTAACATACATGTATGATGTAAGGAATAATGATAAAATAACCCCTGTGTGTACCCACCACTCAGGTTAAGAAATAGAGCATGACAGCCCCGCACCGGGCTGCTTGCTCAGCAGGGAAGCCTGCTTCTCCCTCTCCCACTCCTCCTGCTTGTGTTCCCTCTCTCGCTATCTCTCTCTCTCTGTCAAATAAATAAATAAAAATCTTAAAAAAAAAAAAGGAAATAGAGCATGACCAATAGTTAGAGGCCCCTGGGGGCCCCTTGCGCACAGCAGCCCCCCTGCTCCATAATCATTATCCTGTATTTTCTGTTCACTGATTCCTTACTTTCGTTTGTAGCTTCTCACATATGTGTGTATGTCTAAACAGTATGTTGTTTAGCCTTTCCTCGTAGAAATGGAATCGTACCAGGCATCAGGCTCCTTGTAGTCACTAGGGGTCACTAGGAAGTCATCAGGGCGTCTGGTAATCTCAGGCAGCCTGCAGTGGAATTCGTTAACTTGCTTTTTTTTTTTTTTTTTTGGCTCTGCCTCGGTTGTGAGATGCGCTCGCCATCCACATTTGCACATTGAAGTGCGTGGCTATAATTCATTTATTTTTATTGCTGCCTAATATTTCATTTTCTGAGTATATCATCGGTATATGAGTATAGCATGGTTTATACATGCATTCTCAATATGTCAGTAGACATTTGGGTGGTTTCCAGGCTTTTTTCCCCCTCGGTCCACTTCTGTGATGTCACAAACAGTGCCCCATGTGCTTTTTCATGAACTCGGGTCCAGTAGTATATACACCAAAGCTACCCTGGGGTGTAGCACCCCAGGAGTGGGTCATAGGATTTGTGCGGCGTTTTAGACATAAGCCGAATTGTTTTTCAAAGTTATTTTGGCAATTGAATTCCTACCGGCAATGTATGAGAGTTTCTGTTTTTCCCACAGCCATGTCAACACTGGGCATCATTAGGCGGTTTGAGTTCTGGCGATCTTTGGGACATATTATGCTTAGTATCTCATTGGCACTTTAATTTGCATTTTCCTGATTGCTAATGAGGCTCACTATTTTCCATATATTTAGTAACTCGTTTTGTTTCCTTTTTTTGTGAAATACTTGATCATTAGTTTTCCCTATTTTTTAATCTAGTTTTTATTTATTTATTTTTAAAAGATTATATTTACTTATTTGACAGAGAGACCCAGCGAGAGAGGGAACACAAGCAGGCAAGCAGGGGGAGTGGGAGAGGGAGAAGCAGGCTTCCCGCCGAGCAGGGAGCCCGATGCGGGGCTCGATCCCAGGACCCTGGGATCATGACCTGAGCCGAAGGCAGCCGCTTAACGACTGAGCCACCCAGGCGCCCCTCTAGTTTTTATTTAAGTAATCTCTACACCCCACGTGGAGCTCAACTCACTACCCTGAGATCAAGAGTCCAAACCTCTTCCGACTGAGCCAGCCAGGAGCCTCTCCCTATTTTTATATTAGTTTGTTTTTCTCTTTGCTTTTCAGGCATTTTTTGGTATATTAGATGCTAACCCTTTATTGACTGTTTGTGTTGCGGGCATATTCTCCCGCTCCGGTTTGACTGTTCATTCTTTTTATGGTGTCTTGGGACAAAAAGAAATCCTTAATTGTAATGTAGTCAGATTTATTAATCTTGTCCTTTTTTTAGTATTTTATTTATTTGTCAGAGAGAGAGAGCACTCGATCCCAGGACCCTGGGATCATGACCTGAGCCGAAGGCAGACGCTTAACGACTGAGCCACCCAGGCGCCCCTATTTATCATTTCCTTTCCATTGCTCCCACATTTGGGTCATTTGTTGTTCCTGTATGGGTTTTTGAAGGAGTCGGTCCTGTCCCCACTGCTCTGAGTGTCCTTTCTGCCATGTAGCTAGTGCCAATATTTGTGGATCCGTTCTTAAGCTCTCTTCAATCCTATTAATTCCTTCTGCTGGAGTGAATCTACTGTTTAACTGGCCCACTTAATTTTTTTTGAAAGATTTCACTTTTAAGTAATCTCTACATCTAACATAGGGCTGGATCAGGGCTGAATCTCACAACCCAGAGATCCAGTCACAGGCTCCACCCACTGAGCCAGCCAGGAGCCCCTTGCCTTTTTCATTTTGAATTTCACTGAAAACATATTTGTAGATGTTCTAGGTGTTTCTTTTTCAAATCTTCATAGTCATTTTTATGGTCTTTTGTTCCTTACTCATACTTCTAATACCGTTTTTTTTTCTTTAAACTTTCTGAAATTGCTTTAAAAATGTCTGAATTGAAAATAATCATTGGGTAATTTATTCTACAGAAAGATTTACACACATGCCAAATGATATATGAACAAGATTATTCATCCCAACATTACAAGAATAGCAAAAGATTGCGGGAGGGGGGTGCCTGGCTGGCTCAGTCACTGGAGCGCCAGGTTCTTGATGGGCTTGTGAGTTCCAGCCCCACATTGGGTGTAGAGATTACTTAAAAAATAAAATCTTAAAAAAAAAAACAAACCAATAGCAAAAGATTGGAAACACCGTAAATGCCCATCAATCGAAGACTGGTTAAATAAAATGTGTACATCCATACAAAAGAGATTCAATGCAGAGGAAAGAAAGGAAAACAGAGAGAGAGAGAGAGAGAGAGAAGAGGGAGGGAGGGAGACACGGAGGGAGGGAGGAGAAAGAAAAGAGAGAGAGAAAGGATGTACTGAAAGAACTGATCTAGACATAGATTCCGAAATGCAAGGTGCGGAACAGTCTGCTACCTTTTGGGCAAAACAAGTGAATAGGAACCTGTAAAATGCAAATATGGTTCTTATAGTCCGCAACATCAACGTAGAAAAATCTATGGCTCTCATAAACGCCATCACCACTCCTATAAAGACACCTGTTCCCCGGCAGCCCTGGGGCAAATTCGGAATCACTAGGAAATCGTCGGGGGGGGGCTCTCCAGTGGCCTTAGGGGTGTCTGGGTATATTTGAGGGGCCGCGGTGCCTTTGGTGGCATCTGGGGGTGTTTGAGGTCCACGGGGCTCCCCTGGGTGAGGGGGGGGTCCCTGGCCTGACAGACGCTGACATCTCCCCCCTGCCACGTCTTCCGGCAGGAGCCCCGCGGCCTGGGCGCAGCCTCGTCGCCCCTGGCTGAGGCTGGCGGCCCCCGCCGCTTCCGGCGAGCAGTGCCCCGGGGCGAGGCGGCGGGGGCCGTGCAGGAGCTGGCGCGGGCGCTGGCGCACCTGCTGGAGGCCGAGAGGCAGGAGCGGGCGCGGGCCGAGGCGCAGGAGGCCGAGGATCAGCAGGCGCGCGTCCTGGCGCAGCTGCTGCGCGCCTGGAGCGCCCCCCGCACCAACGACCCCGCGCTCGGCCTGGAGGACGACCCCGACGCGCCCGCCGCGCAGCTGGCCCGCGCCCTGCTCCGCGCCCGCCTGGACCCCGCCGCCCTCGCGGCCCAGCTCGTCCCCGGCCCTGTCCCCGCCGCTGCGCTCAGACCCCGGCCCCCGGTCTACGACGACGGCCCCACCGGCCCAGAGGCCGAGGACGCCGGCGACGAGACGCCCGATGTGGACCCGGAGCTGCTGAGGTACCCCCGCAAGGGGTGGGCAGGGGGCGGCGCCTGCATCCCCGGGCTGTGGCGGGGTGGGGGGGTAGGAGGGCGAGGGGCGGCGGGGGGGCCTGCCTCACAGCGTGCTGCCAACACCTAGGCCCTGGGATCCTAGGAGGGAGTGGGGACCGCCACCCAAGGTGTTAGGGTCAGAGGTGCTTGGCTGCGGAGACAGTGGGGAACGGGACTGCCGGTCCCGGGCGCGGGGGGGTGGGGGGCTCCGATGTCCGGTTGCTGGGGGAGGAGTGGGAGGCAGGGAAACCACAGTGTGTGCGCTGGGAGGCAGGGACAACGGGAAAGCAGTGGGCTGGAGACGGCCGGGTCCCCGGGCGGTATGGGCTTGCAGGGCCGTCTGGGCCCTAGGGCAGCGGCGAGGACGCGCGGGCACAGCCTCACTGCCTTCCTCTCGGGCTCTCCGGCAGGTACTTGTTGGGGCGAATCCTCGCGGGGAGCGCCGACCCCGAGGCTGTGGCTGCCCCGCGCCGCCTCCGCCGTGCCGCCGACCAGGATCTGGGCCCCGAGGTGCCCCCTGAGGGGGTGCTGGGGGCCCTGCTGCGGGTGAAGCGCCTGGAGACCCCCTCGCCCCAGGCGCCGGTGCGCCGCCTCCTGCCCCCCTGAGCACCGCCCGGGTCCTGCGCACCCTCGGGCCCAGGACCACCCCACCCCCACACCCCGACTGCTCCCCGTCGGCACATCGAGAGCGGCTTACCCCGTCAGCCGCAGTTGCAGCCCTAGAACCCCGAGATCCCCGCCTTTGGCCCCACAATAAATGCGATCTGAAGCAGCTATATGCTTGTCCAGAGTGGCAGTTTCTGGGGGGGCTGGTGGGCTGAGTGGCGGTGGTGGCCCTTAGACAAAGGCAGAGGGGCCCCTGCCCTGGGTGGGCCCTTTAGAGCCCCCCTCCCCCACTCTGTGCCCCTCTTCTCACTGGGGGAGGCATGGGCCCCAACCCACAGGGCTCGGAGGACACTTTCAGGGCCCGCAGCAGCATTTTCCTGGGGTCCATCCTTCTGAGGACCAAGGGGTGGCTGTGAGGCCCGAGTGGTTCGAGCTGCGCCTCCGGCCCTGTCCACAGGCACCCATGAGCCTTCCTGCCCCGGGGCGGGGGGTGGTGGTGGTAAGGGCTACCAGTGGGAAGAGAGGGGGTGGGCTGCAGGCCAGGGGGCGGTTGGCCTTCCCAACACACCCCTCCTTGCATGGGGCATGGGGCTCTGCGTGTGAGCAATTCAAACCTGGGCCTCCAGGTCATGAAGAAAGCGTACCTGTCAAGGCATGGAGATAGGATGCACTGTTTGCGTTTGTTAGCTTCATCTGTAATGTTTAGATATTTAGTTATACGGTGTGGAGGGGTGCTCTCTGTACTCTCACCCCGACCTGAAGATACTGCGAGTTGTGGCGGGAGCTGGTTTATGCTCCGGCCTTCGCACGGGCCCTACTTCCCTGCACGGTTTTACTCAAACGTCACCTACTCAGTAAGGCTCTCCTTGACCTCCCTGTCACTCTATTCCTATGCTCGCTTTTAATACATAGCCTCATGTTACATCTGCGAG
This sequence comes from Halichoerus grypus, assembly GCF_964656455.1. NCBI lineage: Eukaryota > Metazoa > Chordata > Mammalia > Carnivora > Phocidae > Halichoerus > Halichoerus grypus. The sequence goes on from NC_135727.1 coordinate 90,539,760, forward strand.
GGCAGGGATTTCTAAGGGTCTTGTTTACCTCTACATCCTTTGCAGCCAAAGCAGGGCCTGGCACAGAGCGGGCTCCCCCCATTTCTTGAATGAAAGAATTCGCACAACTCAAGTAACATTCTCCCCAGTTTCACTCCCACCCACGTAACACTTGGCACAGAGGCAGCTTTGAAACCTGAGAACACCGTTTATTTAATTTGGCACACAATCTCTTCGCTCGCCAGTAACCAATATGATGCCCCATGTTACCAAATGCCCATCACCAAACGAAAATCTCCCCAGCAGAGGGATTCATCTATCCCCAGTACACCACCAGTGTCCCACACAGCTAGTTGCTGGGGGGGGGGGGGGGGAGGTGGTCTCCTGTCTAGGATCCACCACCCTGGCCTGGGGGCAGGCCACTCTTCTTGACTGAAATCTTCAGGCCACAGAACAGCCGCAGCGGCACATGGCCTTCTGGTGCCGGGCCTTATCCCCACCCGGCCCTGTCATGGCCTCCTTTGCCATGGCCTCACGGACCTTTTGGATCTCATGGATGAGCAGGGTAAAGGCCTCCTCTACACCTTGCCGTGTCTTGGCTGAGGTCTCCACGAAGGGGGCCCCCCAGCTCTTCGCAAGGGCTGCAGCAGCGGCCCGAGCATCTCCGGTGGTGCTCACAAGGTCACACTTGTTGCCCACAAGGACGAGGGGCTGGGTGTGGTGAGGGCCCCAGGTGGCCCGCATCTGCTGCAGCTGGGCTAGAGACGAGGGGTCATCCAGGGCGAAGACCCCCAGCACGCCATCCCCAATCGCCACGCACTGGTCACGCAGGGCCCTGTGAGTGGCCTGCCCTGCCGTGTCCAGCACGTTCAGAATGCAGCCCCCATGGCCCAGGGCCACCTCCTTCCAGTAGGAATCCTGGATCGTGGGGTCGTGGTCTTCCACGAAGCACTGGTGGTTCAGCTGGATGGTGAGCGCACTCTTGCCCACGCCACTCGCGCCCACCACGACCGCCTTGTACTCGGGCAGCTGCTTCCCGACACTCTTGGAGGGTGCCTGAGCCCCCTGGCTCTCCCCCTCGGAGCTAAGGCTCCACGTGCCCAGGCCCAGATCAAACATGTTGGCATTTCTCGGCAGCGCCATTCCCCCGGTGCACAGCTCAGGGAAGGGATGTGGACAGCAGGCCCTGCGAGGGAAAGAGAACAGAAGACAAGGGGGAGGGGCGGGGGGAGGTTAGGCAAGACCACTCGGGGGCAAGGGGTCAGCTGGGTGTCATTGAATCAACATTTACTAAGTGCCTAGGTGTGTGCAAAGCACCTTCTAGTAGGCCGAACACTTGATGTTGCTTAATCTCTGTCCGTCTCATTCCCTCTACGTGAAGGCGGGGATTTTAAGAGCAGCTTTATTTAGATGTAATTTATATACCACAGTTAATCTAGTTAAAAGTGCACAATTCAATGTTTTTGTTTTTGTTTTTCTTTTTAGCATTTTCCCACTGTTGTGCAACCATCGCCATAATCTAAGAACATTTTCATCACCCGGGAAAAAAAGCTCCTGCCCATTAGCAGCCCCTCCCCCTTCCCGAGGGAGGGCGGGGATTTGGGTCCGTGTTGATTTTGGTTTTGGATCGTATCACCGTTGAGCCCCAAGCCCCGCACCGCTCCGGTCGCAAATCATATGCCGAGCAACATTCCTGTCCCCAGGGAGTTTGTATTCTAAAAGGTGGAGACAATAAATCAAATAAATCGGCAAATTATGAGGTCGGTTAGCCATTAGCATTAGAATTTAGTCTTTCTTACGTATTCAGCATGTGGCTATTGAGAACCCACTGTGTGGCAAGGACAAACAACTGGGGAAAATAGTCAAAATAGTTAACAAGCCCCGGCCCCCAAGGAACGTGACAACAACAAAGATAAATCAGTAAAATATACTGCAACAATAGGTGATAAACAGGTGGGAGATGCTTGGTTAATGTTAGGCCTTTTTATTATTATTTAATTTTCATGCATTATTTCCAGCGTCTTCCGGCGAGCGGGGTATTGTGATGGGTGTGGGGAAGGAAGGTGGGAGGTGTGGGGGGTGGGGAGGTGGCAGCGAACAAAATAGACTAAAATCCCTGCCCTTGGGAGGATTAGATTCTGGAAGTGAGAAGGAGACCATCAACAAGATAAGCAAGTAAATTATCATGCAGTTAGGAGAGGATGGGCACACAGCAGGTGCTCAATTAGTGTTAGCTATTAATAGCAAATTACCATTAAACTTATTCAATACACATCCTGGCCTCGGTTCCGTGTGTGGCCTCAGGAAATGCATCATAATGGCTGCTACCCCGAGTCTCTCTGGAAACCCGGGGAGAATGGCAGTTTGGGGGCAGATGGTGGGTTCGAGGTCTCCGTGGGGGGTTCTGTTGAATTTGGGATCTGGAGGTCAGGGTTGGGGGGCGGGGAAGGTCCCAGGTGGGGATGCAGCTGTGAGGTCCTCGGCCCAAAGAGACTCCTGGCAATAATAATTAGATGCTCTGGCCCAGAAAGAAGGGGGGCCACGGTGAAGAGAGGTAAACTGAGGACAGATCTCTGGGGGGGTCCCCCGAACCCTTGGGGACAGAAAGAGGGAGAAGATGTAGCAGCGAGGACAGACCGAGAGGCAAGGGCGAGGGCGGAAGCAGCGAGGAGGCCGCTGCAGGGGCCCAAAGCCATCGTCGATGGAGACGTCAGATTCTAAGGTGGAACGAACTGCCAGGATTTGCTCTCAGAGCCAAAGGCGGTGCGTGGGGCGTGGGGAGGGGTGAAGGCTAACTCTCGAGTGTGGGGTCCGGGCAGCTGGGAATCTGAGGGTGCCCGCGCCCGAGGCCGGGGACACGCGAGACGGGCTCTCCCCGGTTGGCAAAGGGCTCCAGGAGCGGTAAAGAGCGGCAGGAATGATTTCCCGGGACGTGGGCCTGCGGCCGGGGAGCCGCCTGACGGCCCCGCGACTCTTCCCAGCGCCCCCGAGAGCCTGGGCCATCCGCAGCCAGGCCGCTGTGTCGGCGCGGAACAGCGCGGCCGCCGCAAGCAAGGTGGCGGTGGCGGTTTACCGGCCGGAGGCCAAACGGCCCCGCGGGGGACCGGACCGACGGCAGCGAGGGCCTCCCCCTCCGCGAGGGACACTGAGCCACTTGCTGGGGGCCGAGAGCTACGAGCGTCCCCAAAGGGCCCCTGAGACCCTGTCACCCCCGCTTGGAGCCACCTGGCCCACGGCGTGTGGATTCGCCCAGGATCCAGGGGTGCGCGTCGAGGGGAGGGAGGCACCGGAACCTGGGCCTCTACAAACGGATACCCGCGCCGGGCCACGCTTCCCTTGACTCAGCCCGGGGAGGTGCGGCTGGGGGACCCACAGGTTCTCCCCTAAAGCTGTCCCCCGTACTCCGGCCGGCCCAGCTCGTCCGGTTCTTTCTTGGGGGCCGGGGCGCCCCAATCCCGAGGCTCGGGCCCACAGCCCCCGCTTCCCGCGCGCGCGGACACCCGCACCCAGGTCTGTCTCCACTAAGGCGGCTGAGCGAGAACGGGAGGAGGTAGGGGAAGGGTCCCCCTCCAAGCCCACCTCCGTCGCGCCCCCACAGCCCACCGCGGAAAGGCCTCCCCGCTCGCGGCCGGGGGCTGGAGGCCCGGCGGCCCGGCTCACCTCGGTCCTGGGCAAGGCGGGAGTGCTCGGACCCGAACCCACCGCAGCTCTGACAGGACTGACAGAGGAGGAGATGTTCCCACCGCGCCCCAACGGTTAGGGGGGTGGGGAGGCGGGGGGCGGGAGGGGCAGAGGGAGAACGCATGCGCAACGGCGCTCCCAGGCCCCTCCGCCGGCACGCCCCCCTCCCCTCCCGAGGGGTGGGTGTGGGGTGGTGCCCCCGCCAGTAACCAACCGGCCGCAAAGGAGGTGGTCTTGGGGGTGCACCGAGCCAGCGGCGGGACCTCCCTGTGTCCCCCCTGCTGCACCTCTCCCTTACCTTGCCTCCCTCTGGGAGGTGATTTCATGTTTTTGGCTTACGGAGGGTGTCACATTTTTGACCTGAGTGGCCAGACTTTGGCGTAGGTCTCGTGAGGGCCTCAAGCAGAGCCTGGGCTGTCTCAAGCAGGCTTTTTGGAAAGCAGCTTGGGGGAGAGGGTTGTGCCTGTTGCTGGAGGGAAAGAGTTGCAGGGGAGGGTTATTGCGTCAGGGCCTTAGGAACCTGATTTGAAGTGGATGCGTGTCAAGCTCAAACATTTCCCAGACTCCCTTGCAGCTATGGCAGTCATGTGACACAGGTCTGACCAATGAGATGGAAGCCCACGTTGTTGAGGGGGGCATCCAGAATGTTCCTTAAAAGAGGGATCACTGAGTTGGCCACAGCCCCCTGCCCCTTCCTCTTGACTGGGTGGGGCTCCGGTGGCCCACCCAGTGGGTATCTTGGGTTCATAAGGTGGCCATGAAGAAAAGCCTAAGAAACCTCAGCTTGAACTGTTTTGAGTTGCAAAAGAAATTCTCATTATGTGGGAGAAATAAAACCCCCAAACTATCCTCTAGTTCCTCATCCCTGGTCAATGACAGGCACCCCTTCCCCTAGGAGGTTACCCATGACCACCAAATCTAAGTATGGGAAACCCGGACCACCCACACCCGAATCAGGACAAAAAGACAGATGGGGAGACTGAGGCCTGGTGAGGACACTTCCTGATGGTTGTCTTGCCTTCTCAGCCCGGGGTGTAGCTGGGACTGGCTGTGAGGCTATTTCTAAGGCAGGCACTCATTTGCTCTGGGATTCCGCCATTTAATCTACAGTCGAGCCAGTCAAGCTGCTTGCCCTATTTCCAGTCCGTTTTTTGGACACTGGATGGGCAGGGGGTTGACCTGGTAGAGACCCATGCCCTCATTGCTTCATTACTCAGCAGACCAGGGGTTGGCCAGGGGTGTGAGGTTCTTCACCCACTTAAGATTAAAAGGCTCTCTCCAGGTTTTGTAACAGCTTGTCCTTTATTACAAATGGAACTCTGCTATATATTGTCAGTTGATTCCCCTCTCTTCGTGATATCAGCCCCCTCTTGGGACCACTGAACCCCAACTTTCCTTCCAGGGCAGAAAAGATGGAGTCCCTCCAACAGACAGTGGGCAGAGGGAGATTTACAATTGATCATCACAGTACTCTTACAAGTATTTATGCTTAAATCGGCACCCTTGGGGAGGTGAAAAGAGTCTTCAGGATGGGATAGAGTGAGGCTGCCCCTCATCCAGGTCCTCAGAAGGTGGAGAAGAGGGGCACGTTCTGGGATTTAGTGTGAGTGGGGCATGTTCTCCCCAAACTTGTTCTGGTGAGCGATGTTCTTCACATCCAGGAGAGCCTGAGGGCGCAAGAGGGTAGGTGAGAGAGAGTGAGGACCCCTCTACCTCAGCCAGGGGGCTGCCCCACCCCAGCCCTCGACAACCCTTCTCCTGCACTCTCCGATCTCCCCTTATCCCAGCACAGAAGGCGTGTGTGTGCATGCATTCTCGGGGCTGCCCAGGACCCACCTGGTGGTGGACATAGGCCTCGCAGTTGTAACACCAGGTAGACAGGTCGACGTAGCTGAGGACCAGCGGGTGTCCTGAGACTTCGTGGTGTTGGAGCATATGGGCACTGATGTAACGGCCACAGTGGACCTGAGGTTGGGGAGGGAGCATCGGGTGGGGATCAGCAGCCACGTGCAGTCGGCTCCTTGGCCGACCTCCGCCCCCCCCAACCCCCAGCCCCCTCCGCTGCCGCGTACCTGATAGCAAGACAAACACACCCAGTTCTCCTGGAGTGTTCCACAGTCCTGACAAGGTTGGGTCACGTCCAGGCCCGATTCAGGTATGGGACGTACTGCCACCAAATGGGGACACCAGGGCAGCGGTGTCACGGCATAAAACATGACCTGGAGTTGGTGAAACGGAGTCAGCTAGGGACTCCATCTCCGTGTCACATGTTCTCACACCGCACGCGCCTACGTGGAGGCGCACATGGGCCAGAGAAGGACGCCAGTCTCCTCCCTGACCCGAGCTCACCTGGTCAGCGTTGGCATGGTCCCCAAAGCTCTGAATCAGCACGGAATCATCCCTGTCCTGACCTCTAGCTGCCTCTCCTAGCAGCCCCTCCTCTTCTGCGATCTGAGATTCTGGTGCCTCCTGGAAGCACAGAGGTAAGAGATGCACCCGAGAGGCCGGGTTCTGGCCCCTTCTCCCCCCGCCGACCTGGGTGTGGTGGGGCTTACCTGGGCCTTGCTGTTTAGGGCCGAGGTCCTGGGATTCTCAGTCAGCTTACTGGGGGCTATCTGGGTTGTGGCTCCTTGCGCACGTGAGGCTGGAGGAGTGTGGTTGTCAGTACATAAGGCCGGAGGGGTTAGGATCACGTCAGCACCCCCCACGGCTCCCTCTGAGATGGTCTGGCCTGGCGTGGCTCCAGCTGCGGCAGACTCCACGACGGGCTGGTTCAGCGTGGCCCCTCCTGTGGCAGCCTCTGAGGGCGTCCGGTCCGCCGGGGCTTCCCCGGTGGGAGCCTCCGGGGTTTGGTCCTGACTGAGCTCCACCACGGCAGTCTCTGACTTAGCTTGGTCTGGAGTGGCCACTTCCATGGATGATGCTGCGGTAGCCTTCCCTGCGTCCGCATCCAGAATGTTCCTGTCTGGTGCGGTCATCCGCACAGCTGACCCACGGTTGGCTGACCGGGTCACCTTCTTGGGGATCGACTTAGAACTGGAGGGTCGCTCCTTGTCTTCGACCTCTGGAACCGCAGGAGGGAGATCCTTGAGCGTGGGTGCTATCCCCTATCCTGCATCTGATCCCTGCCCTCTCCCGAGCCCCCCACAGCCCCCCGTTCCCCACGCCTGCTCACTCATGGCCCGCAAGCTGCGCCAGTATCTGCGATGGACTTGGATGGTCTCGGTGATGGAGGCCAGGGCCCCTGACAGCGGGGGCCGCGACAGGGTTAGCAGTGGTGGTGGGTCCCCAAGGAGGGAACGGGTGCAGGCAGCCATGGACTCCGAGATGGATGTCAGGTTGTAGCCACCCTTTGTTAAGAAAAAAGGGGAGAAAAAGGTATGATGGGGGGTCCTCATGGAATTTGGGAGGCAAGAGGTTCTGCCTCCCAATCCCCCTTCGGGGCCCTGAAAGTCTGGAGGGTGAGGACAAGTGAGGGGAAGTGTCATCTGTCAGATGGGCAGTACTCACCGTGTGAGGTGGTTGTTGAGGGGGATAAACTATGACGTCGAGTGCAAGAGAATAATTACCACAACGACAGTAACCCTGAGGGTCACATCAGTAACGGCGGGTACGCATGAAGTGCTTGCGCTGCACCAGACCCCATTTTGAGCATTTCGTGTGTGTCGACTCTCCTGATCCTTACAACCACATGTGCTCAATCTGCACGGGAACCCCCTTTCCTCACATCCTTTAGGCACCCCAGTCTCTGCTCTTTCTACAGATAAAGACACTGAGGCTCGGAGTGGTTAGATAATGTGTCTGAGGCCCTAACAACTGGTGGGAGGCAGCGCTGGGGTTGGGAGCGGGGCTACCGGATGGAAGAGTTCATGTCCTCGACCACTCCCCTGCCCTGCCACAAGCAGGCCTGGGCCCACCGTGGGACCTGAGAGCAGCCAATTAATCTCTGCCAGCAACTGGCCTTATCCTCTAAGCAGTGAAAGGTAGCACGTAAGGTGGCTGAGAGGGTTCAACCCGGTGCGATGACTCACGGCGATAAGAGACTACTCAGACAGTGCTTACCGCATGCCAGGCACTTTTCCACGAGTAGCCAGCCCCATCTTATAGATGAGGAAACTGAGGCACGGGGGGGGGCAGGGGCACTGAGTGACTTACAAAAGGTCAGTGGGTTTACTTTGTCTGGAGAGCTTGCTAGAGGCGGCTCAAGTAGTGGTAAAAAGCTTAGACGCTGGAGCCAGGCTGCTTGGCCCTGCCATTACTGAGCGTGGGACCTCGGGCTAATCACCACACCTCGCCGTGCCTCAGTTTCCCTGCTCTTGAGAGAGGAAAATGACGAGGCCAGCAGACTTGACCTCAACAGGCTGCTTTGTCAAGTAAGTGAATTAATAATATACACGGAGTGCCCAGAAGAGCGAATGGCACGTACTGAGCACTCAGTTAAGGCCGTTAAGCCGGTGTTGTGCTGAATGCCCAGTACGTGCCGACAGTCCCAGGCGGGGACACTCAAAGCCGATTTTAGGAAATTGCCCCAGTGTCTCAGCCAGCCAGCCGGAAGGGCAGGACTTCCAGCCTTCCAAACCGCCCTCCCACCTTAGGAAGAGGGACTGAGAGGGTTACCTCTAGGATCAGGATGATACGGCCATTGGCAAGGCCCATCAGCAGGTGGGTGAGGTGTGCATAGCCCTCGGGTGACACCTGGCAGCCCCCCAGCGGGTCCCCCCGTGCAGCATCAAAGCCAGCCGAGACCAGCACCAGTTCTGGATTAAACTGAAGCAGGGAGAGAAGAGACACATGGGCGTGAGTGTGGAGGCCTGGGTAGCCAGCAGGTGAGGGCGCCCCAGACACACACAGATGCAAGTCAGAGAGCTGGAGACGGGGAGACTGGGGGACACAAGACCAGGGCCCTGAAAACAGCAAGGGGAGGACGTGGAGACACAGGACAGACTCGGGGTTGGAGAGACACAGAGACACGGAGACAGATCAACAGAGACGTGGACGCACCAAACAGAGACTTAGAGATGTGACACAAAGAGACATGGAGACACTTCTAGAAACGGACAGATGGGGACATGAGGCCGAGACGTGCAATGTAGAGACTCAGATGTCAGGAGACGGTGACACGGGACATACGTGCACAACAACACAGGGCTTTGTATAAACGGCGCCAAAGGGAGGTGCGCGCACACTTCCATCGCAGAAGGTGACAAGGCAAGTGCTACACACAGAAAATGGTCGCATACCCGTATGTGGCCAGACGGCAGCATAAGGACTGAACTGACATCGTGCTAATCACACACACACACACACACACACACACACACACGCGTGCGCGCGGTGCCCACCAAGAAGGCAGTCGCCCGTAGCCCCTCACGCAGAGTCAGGCAAGCACAGACAGGCCCCCGCCAGTCAGAGACACACACAGCCGCGGCAGACAGGCAGACAGAGGCCTGTCCCACACACCCCCCCACACGCAGAAAGCCACACACCAGCTGTCGCTGAGAGCACACCCGAGAGAGGCACGGTAGTGGCCAAGACCCATCTGCGCAGCCTCACACACGCACTCACACCCCCCCCCCGCCTTGCACGCGCCGCCGCACAGAGCCGGCAGGCGCGCGGGGCCGCCTCACACGTGCCCACCGAAGACCCCCCGCGAGTACCCAGGGGTCCCTTACGGTCACGCGCACAGAGGCGGTCACGTAGAGCCACTCTGCGGAGGCAGGAATAGGCCCAGGCCTTCGCAGAGTCACCCCCCAACACAGCCCTCACTACGGCCGCCCATCGGGACAGGTGCGGGCCCGCGGTCCCCCACGCGGTCACTGCCACGTACATCCCGTACTGTACCTCGTAGGCAATAGGGAGCACCAGACGATGCCAGGCAGCCAGGTAGTCGGCGTCGCCCACGCGGGGCCCGTTCCAGGCCACGTTGACCGTGAAGCCGGTGCCTGCGGCCCGGCCTATCTGGCTGCTGGCGCCCTCATCCCCCATGGGAAAGAAGGTGCCGTGATCATATCGGTGCAGGGAAATGTACAGCACGCTGCCGGGGTGGGAAGGGGGACCACGGCTGGTTAGTGGGTCGCCCCTGCCCGCCCGGCCACCCCTGAGCATGCATGGCTGCCCCCCCGCCCCGGCCCCTCACCTGGGGTCTTGCTCAAACATGTGCTGAGTTCCATTACCGTGATGGATGTCCCAGTCCACTATGAGGATCCTGGGGAGGGAACTGCTCCTCAGTGACCTGGGACACTGGCCCACTCGGGGAGGGGGCAGGGGCTGGAGCCCTGGGGTCTGTCTGCAGGGGCATTTTATTGCTGGTGGCAAAACTCTGGGTCCCCGGGGAAAGCAGTGTGGGGCAGGCTGGCGGGTCCCATCAGAGGAAGGGTGCAAGCCAGAGCCTGGGTCCTGAGGTCTTCACTGTGGGCCCAAGCAAGTGCTCAGGGCCAGAGCCTCCTGCCCCCAGGATGGGTAAATGTGGGCAGCCGGATACTGGGTCTTCTTTAGTAAGCACTGGGGACCTGGACCCTGAATTCTGTCACAACAGCCCTCAGGGGCCAGAAATGAGGGAGCAGGGGGACTCTGGATCTTGTTTTATAACTACCTGGGTGCCACAGTCTGGGGGTCCTATCTGGGGAAGCGCGCTGCAAGGCTAGATCCTTGGTCCTTTTCTGGGGAAGTGCTGGGCGATTGTACTCTTGGGTGTTTCTGGGTAAGTCCTGGGGGCGCTGCACCAAGGGGCCTGCTGAGTAAGCCCTGGGCTGGGGCGGGGGGGGGGGGGGGGGGGGGGGAGGCGCAGGGAGCCCTCACCGCAGCGCATGCCCACTGACGGCTTGGGCATGGCGAGCAGCCACAGCCACAGAGTTGAAAAAGCAAAAACCACACGCGGCATCCCGCTCTGCATGGTGTCCTGGGGGACGCACCACAGCAGTGCCATTCAAAACCTGGGGGGAGGGGCAGGAAGCAAAGATCAGACCACCTGCCCTCACTGCTTTCTCTCCCCTTTCTTCTCCCCTTCCGGCCCGGCCACTACCCCCAGCTGCTAGGGGCCTCCAGCCTGCAGCCCCATCCCCCCGCTGCACTGGCCAGCAAGCAAGGCCTCCGGGGAGCAGGGGTCCCCCTCCGCAGGCCCCGCCCCGCCCTCCCAGGGCCCCCACCTCTCCCGAGCGGCGGCCCACCCCGCGGAGGAGGTACCTCCCCGGCCAGCACGGCCTCCACCAGGCGGCAGGCGGCGCCAGTGGCCAGCTGTGCGCAGGCGAAGGTGCTGGGGCAGATGTAGATGGAGTCGAAGCTGGAGCCCTCGCGGTGCAGCTCCCGGGTTTTCATCTTCGCTGTGGCCCGCAGACGACCCACGTACTCAGCACTGGAGGCACAGACGGGCCACAGGGGACAGTCAGGTGGCTACGGCCCCTCTGTGTCCCCCAGGGACGGGAGAGCCCTTACTCCAGCCCCCCCCCGCCGCCCCCTGGGGGTGGCATGTGTGCCCTGAGGCCCCATCCCACCCCAGGCACGGGGTGGGGGTGGGGGGTTCCTGACCTGTGGCAGGTGAGCAGTTCGGCATCCGTGGCGGGGCGTGCGGGCAACGTGAGGCAGCGCCCCGCAAGGCCCAGTTCTTCCAAACGGCGCATGATCCGAAAGACTCGCTGAGGCATCTCTGGGTGGTGGCTGGGGGGGGGAGGAGGTGGGCAGGAACCAGAGGCAGGGCTTAGTGCTTGAGGAAGGGGGAGGGATCTCCCTGTCCACTTAGCGGGTGGCCCTCCGACTGCATACCTGTCCCACAAGTTGTAGTGACCCATCATCCGCTGGTCATAGACCAGCCCTGTGCGAGCTTGTAGCACGGGCCACGTCAGGATTGGGAGCGCCGGGGGCTGCCACGGTCCCTCTTCTTCTTTCACGTTCTCCTCCTCCAGGAAGTCCTCCTCCAGGCTCTCAGCTGTAAGGGGAGGCCACATTCACCCTACTCCCCCACCCTGGATCCCTGGAATACTCTGGAACAACGTTTACCCAAACGTGAAAGGGGCAGGAGGCCTGAAACCAGGGTCTAGTGCAAGAGAGGGCCTGACCCGCCCCCACCAAGGGGGCCCAGGGAAGCCCGAGGAGGGTCTGGAAGAGAGTCTCTCCCAAGGGCTCATTCCATGCTTGACTCCCCACCTAGCGCCCTCCCTGCCTCCTACCTGATCTTACAAGGACCTCCCAGAAAGGCTCCAGGGCTTCCAGAGCGCAGGAGAGTGATGCCTGGGCACTAGAGGGCAAGGGAGGGGAAATGTGACCAAATATGCCCGTGGGTGGGCAGCGGGGGTCCCGCTTTTCTCCTCCTCCACCAGGGCTCACCTTGGGCAGGGGGCACCAGGAGACTCCAGTGTGGGGCAAGGGTCTCCCAGAAGGGTGTGGAGGGAGGCGCTGACGCCCTCGGCCAGGGAGCGGAGGTTGTAGCCACCCTGGGAAAGGAGTGTGAGGGGGGGTCAGGAGAGAACCAGGCGTTACCAGGGAAGAACAGGAATAATAATACTAGGGGTGCTGACTACATATCAGGCAACGAGGAATTTGAAGCGTGACTTCCGTTTCGTTCACTGAACAGTGCTATGAGGCGATGGCCACGATTACGGCGCCCGTTTCACGCAACGAAAGCAGGGGCATGAGGAAGTTCAGTGACCTGGGTGAGGTTGTCCAGCTGGTGAGTAGAAATGCTGGGACAGAAACTCCTGCCTGACCTGAAAGCTTTGTTCTAACGTCCTCCTCGATCCACGGGCTGAGACACGAAGTGAGTCACTCACCTCCAGAGACAGGATCAGTTTGCCTCCTGCCAGACCCATGAGCAGGTGGGTTAGCTGAGCGAACCCTGCCGGAGTGGCGGCCATCTCACCCTGGGGTGGGGGGGTGGACGTGGAGGATCAGCCTGGCTCCGTGCAAACCCCCTTCTGCCCACGTACCACCCCAGGGAGCCTGCCTTACCTTGGGGTCCCCTTGGAGGGCATCAAATCCAGCGGCCACCAGGACCAGCTGGGGCTGGAACTGAGAGGGAAAGGGACACTACATGAGGCCACTTGCCCTTGCGGCCCATCCCTCAACATCGCTCCTGTCCCAACACACCCCAGACCCCCAGGACCTCAAGGGCGACTGGCAGAAGGAGGTACAGGAAGGCAGCAATGTAGTCGGCGTCTCGCATCCCCACCTGCGGACAGAGAGGCACGATGGGGACGTTCTGCCCTCTGCCCCAAACTGGCTGAAGGGCAGGGGTGGGCCTAACTTCGGGGGCAAAGGGCAGGCAGACACTGACCTGGTTCCAAGGCACATTCATGGTATATCCCTGGCCTCGGCCAAAACCTATGGTGGACCAGTTAGAGGCCTTCAGGTGGGGCCAAAACCGGCCCTGCTCGTAGCGGTGGATGGAGAAATAGAGGACGCTGGAGGCAGAGGGAAGACAAAAGAGGTAGGGGGCGGTTGAGAGTGAATGCCCCCAGGCGCCCCAACCCACAGCTCCCAGTTTACTCAACTACTCATTCATTCTCTCATTAACTTCCCCATTAACTCTTTACCTCCTGCATCCATTCATTCTTCTATTTAGTCGCCAACTTATCCACCCGTCCCATTCATGAATTCTCCCATTGCTCCACTACTTCCCTCACTCGTTCACCTGCTCTCTCACTGGGATGCCTCCTTTGGCGAACGCTCCTGCCCTCCTCTTTGCTAGCTCTGAGACCCCGACAGCTATGGGGTCTGTCCATCCCAGTCCCCAAGGGCTCCTGACTCTGCGGGGGACTCAAAATCATACCGGCCTGCCTCCGCGACCAAGGTGGTGGTGGCAGGATGAATCCTGTGATGTTGGAGGCCCACAGTGGGGCACATAGCCCTTAGCTGGCAGGATCCGGCTAAGGTGGTAAAGAGCAGCAGGCCAGGCTGGGGAACCTGGTGCTTCCCATGAAGGACGTGGGGAGACTCAGGCGTGAGGGGTAAGGGGGCATGGAACTTGGTTCTGTGTGTGCAGCTGAGCTGAAGTGGGGACCAGTTCCTTCTCTCCGATACCGTACAGGGTACCTCTACTACTTCCTGTATTTTGTAGGTGAGAAACTGAGCACTCAGAGCCGTGCGGACAGATACACGGAACAGACACTGAAAAGACACGAAGGTCCATGTTCTGATAGAAGGCCCAGCAGGGGGACCCCTGGGTGGCTCAGTCGGTTAAGCGTCTGCCTTCGGCTCAGGTCATGATCCCAGGGTCCTGGGATGGAGTCCCACATCGGGCTCCTTGCTCAGGAGGGGAGCCTGTTTCTCCCTCTGCCTGCCACTCCCCCTGCTTGTGAACACACTCTCTCTCTGACAAATAAACAAATAAATCTTAAAAAAAAAAAAAAAAAAAGGAAGGCCCAGTAGGAGGCTGTGGGAGGGCTTTAATTCTGACGGGGGCAATCAAAATGAGTAATCTCTTATCCATCCATCCATCCACCCATCCATCTGTTCATCCACTCCCTGTCTTGTTCCAGAAAGAATTTAAGGCAGCAGTTTTATCTTTTTTTTTTTTTTAAGGGAAATGCAAGAAATAGTGGTAAGCAATAAATCTAGACCAACTTAGTGACATTTTAATAAATGCTGAAAACGTGGTTATGAAATTTGATGCAACTGATATAGAAAGATTCTTAAAATAGCAGAAAAGCGTCTTGGAACTGGGGGATGAAACCCACATGAAAGCTGTGGTCTTGAGTAGGTGGGATATGATGGGTTTACTTTTGATCTGATAAATATCAGTTCTAAACTTTTTTTTTTTTTTTAGTAAGTTAACCAGTAGAGGAAGAGAAATGCACAGTAGAACATAAAGATGATCATCGGGGGAAGAAAGGAATAAAGAAAATATCTGAAGAAAGCCTACCCCATGACAGCCTCCGGAGCCAGTGGAAGAACGAACACCCAAGGAAACTAAGTTTATAAAGCAAACAGTGGGAGGCATTTTTGTTTAAAGATTTATTTATTTTTATTTTAGAGAGAGAAGGGCAGAAGGAGAGGGAGAGAGAGAATCTCAAGCAGGCTCCACGCCCAGCACGGAGCCCGAGGAGCCTGACACGGGGCTCTATCTCACGACCCTGAGATCATGACCTGAGCTGAAATCAAGAGTCTGATGCTTAACTGACTGAGCCACCCAAGCGCCCCAGCAGGAAGTTTTAAAATAAGTTCCACTGATTTCCAATGAAAGAATGGTGGACTGACAGCACAGGTTCACCTCCTTGCTCTTCCACAGTCCCAGTCAAAAGATAGTAAGAGGAAGTTTAAACAAGTATCATCCCAGAAAGACGGAGAATGGAAGAAAGGATGTCAGACAATTAGAGACTTCAACAAATCTCTGGGAAATAGTCTTTGAGGCTCCAGGGGCCCCACGGGGCCCTCTCTCAATCTGAGCGGATCAGGGAGGGCCCCCAAGATGACCTGAGGTTTCCCTTCTGAGAAATCAAGGGCGGATCCAGGTCAATGCACACAAAATCAATTCTGAATAGCCAATTCACTGAACGACCCATTCACTAGATTTCCTTGTTTCTTTTAACCACTTAGCTTTGGTTTACCTGTTTTTTGTCATCTTTGTAGTAGTATTTTAAGGCCTGATCTATTTGTCTCCACCCAGGACCCTGCTGATGGAATTAAGAGCCCGAGGAATGGAGAGCTAGGAGATTGAAGGGCATGGATAAAGGCTTTTTTTCCCCCCAATTATACATTCTTATTCATGAGAAAGAATGCATTGAATATATTCACAATTCTTCATATCCGTGCACATTGTCAATACCATATCCACCAAAGAACACAGCGATAGCCTCCAATGCATTTATTAAAAGAAAAAGAATGATTCATGACATCAGGGAATTCTTGTTAATTTGCTTAGAGATAACACTATGGTTATGTTTCTTTCTTTTTTTTTAATTTAAAATATATCCTCTACGTTTTAGTGAGATGTTCAAGAATATTTACAGAAAAAAGTGATATGGTAATCTGGGATTAACTTCAAAATATTACAGAAGGATGGCAGTGAGAGCAGGTCCAGATGAAACTAGATTGGCCACCACTTGAGTTGATAAATGTTGAAGCATTCAAGAAGCCAGAAATGAACAAAATAACACAGGAGGAAGAGATTAATAAAGATAAAAACAGAAAAAATAATGAAGGATAAAAAAATAAACACTAGGGGCACCTGGGTGGCGCAGTCGTTTGAGCATCTGACTCCTGATTTCAGCTCAGGTCATGATCTCGGCTCAGGTCATGATCTCAGGGTCATGGGATCGAGCCCCACGTGGGACTCCGGGCTCAGCACGGAGTCTGCTTGAGTCTCTCTCCCCACTTCCCCGCTCACTCTCTCTCTCTCTCTCTCTCTCTCTCTCAAAATAAATAAATAAATCTTTTTTTTTTTAAAGATTTTATTTATTTGACAGAGAGAGATACAGCAAGAGAGGGAACACAAGCAGGGGGAGTGGGAGAGGGAGAAGCAGGCTTCCCGCGGAGCAGGGAGCCCGATGCGGGGCTCGATCCCAGGACCCCGGGATCATCACCTGAGCCAAAGGCAAACGCTTAACGACTGAGCCACCCAGGCGCCCCTCTCAAAATAAATAAATCAATCTAAAAAAAAAATAAATAAATAAACACCAGAACAGTGGAGATGGCCAAAAAAGCCAAAAGCTAGATTTGAAAAAATAAGTCAAACTGACCAATGTTTGCGGAGGTGGAGGGTAAAAAAAAAAAGAGATGCCATCTCAAGAAGAGACCCCCTTTTAGCTGGCGTTTGGCAGAACCCCATCTAATGCATGTCATCTCAACATGACAGGGTGAGACCTGTCAGTGGGTATTTCCTGCCCCCATCCCAGGGAAACACCTCTCAGGAAACACTCCCGTGCACCACACGGCAGGGTTGGCCCAAGAAAGCCATGTGCAACAGCACTGTACCCTTCCGTATGAATGCCAAACAAGAGCTGCTAGGGGGCGTAGAAACAGGGAGGAAGAAAGTGCTTTTGGAGATGAAAAGAATGGCTAAATACATAAATCAACAGAAGGGCTTCAAGGTATAGCTGAGGAAATCTCCCAGGACACAGAGCAAAAGGGAGAAGAAAACACGAGAGAATACAACCCAAGAGACCAGGCAGAATACAGTAGAATACAGTGGAAGAAAGCATCAAAGGCCATTAAGAAGAAAGCGTCCAAGGGCTTAAGAAAGGCCTGAGTCTTCAGAGGTAAAACATCTACCCACCGCTAAGCAGAATGAAGGGGCCAGGGTGAAAGTTCAGAACACCAGGGACAGAAAGAAGAAACTAAAACCTTTGGAGAGGGAAACGGATTACTCAGAAAGGAATACAAAGCAGACATCTGTCAGCAACGTTGAATGCTGGAAAAGAACAAAGCCATGTCTACAGAACAGCCAACCTAGATTAAATAATGGGCCGCGGGAACTCAGGATCTATGGCGGACAAGGGGATTCTATGCAGTTGGTTTGGCAGAAGACTGGATCAAACAACTACTTAGTGTCCCTACTGACAAGGACTTGCTCAATCACTTTCTTTTTTTTTTTTTTTTTTTTTTAAAGATTTTTTTTTTTTTTTAAAGATTTTATTTATTTATTTGAGAGAGAGAGAATGAGAGAGAGAGAACACATGAGAGGGAGGAGGGTCAGAGGACGAAGCAGACTCCCTGCCGAGCAGGGAGCCCGATGCGGGACTCGATCCCGGGACTCCAGGATCATGACCTGAGCCGAAGGCAGTCGCTTAACCAACTGAGCCACCCAGGCACCCGCTCAATCACTTTCTGCAGGAAGGGGAAGCTGGTACCACCTTTCTGGAGGGACATCTGGTATGTGCCACTAATGAATCATTGAACATTCTGTCAAAAACTACCGATGTACTGTATGTTGGCTAATTAAATTTAAATTAAAAAAAAAATAGGGACGCCTGGGTGGCTCAGTCGTTAGGTGTCTGCCTTCGGCTCAGGTGATGATCCCAGGGTCCTGGGATCGAGCCCCGCATCGGGCTCCCTGCTCTGCGGGGAAGCCTGCTTCTCCCTCTCCCACTCCCCCTGCTTGTGTTCCCTCTCTCGCTTTGTCTCTCTCTATCAAATAAATAAATAAAATCTTTAAAAAAAAATAAATAAAATCTTAAAAAAAATAAAAAATAAAGCACGCTGATCCTCTGACCCAGCAATCCACTATTGGAAATCCATCCTATACATACATATATTTTAAAACTACAGATTATAGAATATATAAAATTATATATTTTCACCGTAGAACTGTCTGTTCTAGCAAAAACTAGAAAGCACCATCAGTGTCCCAGGGCTAAATGACCAGAGGTACAGCCATATAGTGGGACACTGAACAGCCCTTACAAAGACCGGGGTGTCTTTTTTAGAGGCACTAACATGGAGAGGTGGCCACGACATGCTGTTAAATGCAAAAAGCAAGCTGCCAAAGAGCATAGAGAGGACTGTCCCATTAGGCAGTGTGTTAGTGTTAACACTGAATATTCATACACCTAAAGGAAAAACTCTGTCAGAATATAACCTAAACTATCAATAAGCTATTTGGAGGTGACAGGAATTAGAGGAGACTCACTGCTTTAGACATTTCCGTATTGTCCAATTTTTTTTTTAAACAAACACTTGGCAGTTGTACTAATCAGAAAAATAAAGTAGTAATTTGAAGTTCACTCCAGCTCCAAGGTCAACTGGTGAACAAGACCTCCAAGTACCTGTGGGCTCAAATCTCATCTCTCCCACTTCTCTGTGTGACCTTGTGTAAGCCTCGGTTCCCCCATCTCTAAAATGGGGAACCCAAGAGACCCTGCCTTGGAGTGAAATTAAGCGACAATGCAGACGAGCAGGGAACAGCACAGAACCAGGTTCCGAGGTGGGCCCAATGAATATGAATGCCTTCCCTTCCTTTCCGGGGCCCCTTCTGGCTGGGCCCGTAAGGGCGGGGGGTGGCAGCTGGGAGTCTAGCATCGAAGGCAGCCCTTGGAGCATACCTGGGGTCCTGGTCAAAGGTAAACTGTGTACCCTGACCATGGTGTATATCCCAGTCCACGATGAGCACCCTGTGAGGAGGACAGAGGGGGGTACTATAGAAGAGCGTCAAGGCGCATCTGGGGGGGAAGGACCCAGGCCAGGACACCCTACCCTGCGCCACCCGCATCACACCCCCCTGCAGGTTGCTGCTGACCTCTGAATGGCATGCTTCTTTTGAGCGTAGCGGGCAGCCACGGCCACGTGGTTGAACATGCAATATCCATCCATAAGACTGTGCTGGGCATGGTGTCCAGGAGGCCTGGGCAGGACAGGGGAGGCCACAGATTGGGGAGGGGGGTCCTCCTCTACAGAGGTAGACTCTCCCCTGCTCTCCAATTCTAGACCACCAACGCTCCCAGTGCCGATGTCTGCCAATCGGCCAGTAACTGAGTGACGGGGGCCCCTGGACCTCCACCCCCAGTCTACTGCTCTCTACCCAAAGGAAACCTGATAATGTTCATTAAAGTTATCAATGCATAGGGCTCACTTTGGCAGCACATATACTAAGATTGGAAACAGAGATTAGCATGGCCCCTGCAGAAGGGCGACACGCAAGTGAAGCCGTTCCATGTTTTTGTCACTATGTGGTCCACACGAAACCAACAGAATGCCATACGTTAACTATACTGGAACTGAAATTAAAAAAGCAAATAAATAAAGTAAAAATTATCAACGCATACACCCTCACCCTCACACCCATCCTGTTCCTGGAGACTTAGCCCACAGCCCATATAACAAAAAGGGTGAAATTACAATGTTTCTAAATGGATAACGGTATTTGCTGTGACAGGTTTTGGAAGCGGCCAACGACTGGGGGCAACCAGAACGCCCAGCGCAAGGGGGCCGGCTAACTTCCCGTGCATTCGCACAGCGGTGTTCCACGCGGGTCTATAGCATACACTGTTCGAGAAAAGCTTGCCAAGATGTAGAGGTGAAAAATGCACGTGTTCAGTGCTACCACCATTTGTGGCTACAAAAAAGGGGAGGGAGGAGAAAGGCCGTATCTTCCGCAGTTCACCAGTTCCGGGATGCCAACAATGCTAAGAGGTACGGTGAGTTCACATGCCAACGATGAAGCAGAGAATGCTGCTAAATGAATTCTAAGACGCCACTGTTTGTCAGATGAATCCGGATCTCAAGATGATCAAATACAGATCTTAGCATCGATGAAATACAGATCTTAGCATCGATGAAATACGGCATTTACTCCATGAATAGGCACAGAAGGTTTCAGGGAACACACGTACAGTGACTACCTCCAGGAGAGGAAGCAGGTCTCTGGGGGATGGGGTGGGAGACTTTTTTGGTACTCCCTTTTGTACTTTTTGACTCTTGAACCCTGTGAATATACCACCCATAGCAATACATTTTACATTTGAGGGGAGAAATCTTTTTAAATACAAAGAAAACAAATGCTGGTGGGTCCTACCTGATGATGGCCATGCCATTCCGGATCTCGTTCCCCAGGACCGCATCCACCAGCCTGAGGACAGAGCCCGAGGCCAGGCAGGCACAGGTATATGAGTTCTGAAGAGACAGTGGGGAGCCAGAGAGGGAGTAAGGGAGAGAGTAGCCTGCCCACTCCGCTACTCCTCCCCAGGATGTGGTGGGTGTGGGGATGGGAAACCCCGGGATTGCCACCACCCTCTGCTCTCACAGTTGTTATCCATACCGGATGCAGGTAAACTGAGTCATAGGTGTCTGCTAGGATGCGGAGCTCTCCTTCATTCATGTACTGGGTCGTCTCCATCAGATCAATGTATTCGAGGCTGGGGACACAGACAGGAGATTCAAGGGCCTGCCTCCCTCCTGGGCCTGAGTCAGGGCCCTGTCCCTTCCCCATCTGAACCCTGGTCAAGTCAGGCCCCCTCAACTGTCAATCTGGGGGGACAGCTGGGATATAGGACATGTTCCCTGCTTCTTCCCTAGCCAGCCTCATTTCCAGGAATGTCCCTTGTCCTGTGCTCTCGCCACAATCAATCCTACCCCCAGGCCGTTGGCTGCACTGCTGTGGCTGTCTGTACAGCTCTCCTCTTCATCTGACTCACTCACTCTCAGCTCAGATCACCCCTCTGCCAAGCTAGCTTTCCTTGAATCACATCACCCCGGGGCCCTCACTCTGGGTTCCTGCAGCCCCACGGCGGGGACCTCTGATCACTCTGTCCACACACCCACCGTCTGTTTACATACTAGATTGTCATAACAATAGTCTCTCGGGGGTTAAGACATGGTGGGCACCATTCTAAGCACCCACCGCATCTCCAACCCTCCCGAGGAACTTCTGTTTGTTTGCTAGCTCCCATGTGATAGGCAAGGACCCTCAGATTCGGAGAGGCTCAGCAACTTGCCCAAGGCCACAGGACCCATGATATCCCTTCCCAAAGAGTCTGGCCTGCCCTGGTTGGCCCGGGGCAGCCTCCTCCCCGCCTCTACAAGGCTCGGAAGCCTTCACCTGTGAACCAACATCAGCTCCTCCTTTTCAGCAAACCGAGCCTGGGGAGACACAAGGAATAAAGGGCTCAGGCACTGGCCGCACCCAGGCTCCACCAGCTCCTGCCCCCCACCCACCCAGGGTGTCAGCTGAAGGACTCACCTGGAAGGACACGCAGCGGTCCAGAAGGCCCTCCTGGATCAGCTGTTCCTTGATGGCATGGAGCCGCTCAGGGCCTTCAGGGAAGCTGGGTTGACAAGACATCCAGACACACACACACACACGGATACGGGTGAGCGGCTCCTCTGCTCTACACATCTTGCCCATCCCCCCTTCCACAGCGGCTCATGTCAGAGACTTTGGAGCCGACCCTGACGCCTGCTTGGCTCTGTTCTCGCAATACATCGAGAGCCTGCCCTCTCCTTGTCACCCCCCCTGCTGCCACCAGAACCTCCTGCCCGCGCTCCTGCCCTCAGCTCCTCACTGGCCTCCCTGCTTCCGCCCTTGCTCCCCCAACAGCCCCTTCCTCCACACAGCATTGGCTAAAATCCAAATCAGATCACGTCACTCCTCCACTTAGAACCGCCTTGTGGCTCCCCTGTCGCACAGAGGCAAAGCCCAAGTCCTCCGCCTGTTCTGGAAGGCCAGGAACCACCGGCCCCGCGGCTTCTCAGATGCCGCCTCCCAGTGCTCTCCCCTCTCACCCTGCTTCTCCCGCACTGGCCTCTCCTTGTTCCTTCATCCAACCGAGTACTTTTCAGCTAGCTCCTCTCCCTGCCTAGAACACTCTTCTCCCAGGTGTCTCCGTGGCTCACTCCCTCCCCTTCCTTCCGATCCCTGCTCAAAGATCGGCGAGGCCTTCCCTGACCATTTTCTGCCACTCTCCCTCCCGCGTCGGTGTCTCTCAATAGCACCTCTCTTGCTAAAGCACTCTATCATTTTACTTTTTGGCTCACTGGCTGTCTTCCCCCTCTAAAATGCAATCTCCGCAAAGGCAGGGGTTCTGTTTGTTTTGTCTATTGCAGTGGCCTTAGCTCCTCGGGAGATGGTAGACATGTATGCAATAATGAAGTCTTTTGCCATCACGAGCCTTCTGTTGGGATAGGAGACAGACACACGTAAGTGCGATCACGAACAAATGGTGACACGGACTAGGAATGTCTCAGAGAGCAGGTGTGGGGGAAGGGGAGTGGCCAGAGCCCTCTCTGAGAAAGTCTCCTTGAGATGTGAACATCAACTGCGAGGGGAGGAGGTGGAAACGAGTCTCTGGAAAAGGGGAGCGGCCAGGGTAAAGACCCGAGCTGGCCGAGCACCTGGCCTGGTGGAAGAACAGCAGGGGGACCCGTGTGGGTGAAATGACGTGAAGCGAGTGATTGGCCCATGAAGTCACCAAGGTGCCGGGCCACCAGATCACGTGGTACCTTAGAGGCCAGAATGAAGAATGTGGACTTTACCTTGAGGGCAATGGTGTGCCCTTGAAGGATTTTTAAGAAAGAGAACACGACCGTAACTAATGTAATGCTGTAGATCAACTATATTTCAGTTGAAAGCTAACTTAAGAAAAAGAAGAGACCGTCATCTCGTACCTATTTTTTTTTTGGCTGCCATGTGGAGGACAGACAGCGGGGTGAAGGTAGAGGCGGGGGGCCAGGGAGGAGGCCTCTGCAAGGCCAGGTGAGTGATGGTGGTGGCGGCAGCGGAGGCGGTGAGGGGAGGTCAGGTACTGAACACATCTCCAACATGGAGCCAAAAGAATTTGCTGATGGATTACAACATGTGTGAGCAAATGGGAGGTAGAATTCTTCCAGGTCTGCGTGAATGTCCTTCTTCAAGGAAGCCTTCTGCGAACCCCGGATGCTAGTCTAGGGTCCTCTATCAAACACTCTTGAATCCCCCAGTCTGAAGTCATCCTTCATTAACCACTTCCCACTGCTGTTGGCTGTTTAAAGATTTGCTCTCCTACTCGACTATCGGCTCCTTGAGAAGGGACCCTGTCTGTCCGGTCTGACATGTCTGTATCACCAACTCCCAGAACACAGTGCATACTCAGTAAGTGTTGGCCAAATGAAAAGAATCTTTTCAAGCCTAAGCCTCACCTCTCGAAATCATCTGCTTCCAGTCTCTAGGCTAGCAGAAGAATGGCTTCATTCTTGCTAATGGGCTCTAAGAGTGTTTATTTGTGCGGTCAGGGGGACAGCCTGGAGGACGCAGCCTCACCTGTCATCCCAGAGGCAGTGGAATTCATTTAGCTGCTCATCGAACACCAAGCCAGTGCCAGACAGTGTCTTGGCCTCAAGGTTCACATCCTGCAGGGGAAAAAAAAAAAAGGGGGAGACACCGATCCGGTTAGGGCCTGAGTCAGAAGGCACGCACCACACTGTCCAGGAGGGAGAACCACAGGGTTCTGATTGTCACAGAAGGCTAACCCCATTGAGGCCAGGCCACTCTCACCAGCTCTTGCAGGCCCACGACTAGGTCTTGCTCTGCTGCTTGGTTGAGCTTCTTCATTCTGCCTTTCTTCTTTACTTCTGCTAGACTAGGGCTGGAGTGGAGTAAGGCACCCTTCTTAACACCTCGCTTCTGCCAAACAGAGAGAAGGGTCAGATTCCAGCGCACGGCCCACTGCTCCTTTCCACCCCCCACCCCCATCAGGGCAGGTCTGGGGCCTCACCGAGGTGACGCTGGAGTCGTGGGGGGGCGAATGGGGGTTATGCCTACTCCTTCGCTGCCTGGTTGTGGTGGAATCCTGGCCGGTGGAGGTCATGGTCGGGGAGACTTCACCCCTGACGCGGTTCTGGGGGGTGGGGTGGAGGTGACTACGAACCGGCTGAAGTGCCCTGAGGACCCCACACCGCAGACCCTTCCCAGGCCCCGCCCCCTACACAGTCTCCATCCCTTCTGCTATCCTACTCCCCACCGCCTTCCAAACTCCGCCCCTTTCAAGGCCCTCTCCTTCCACTGGGGTGTCCATTCCACCTGGTCCCGCCCATCCCACTAGACTCCACCCCTTTAACACTATTCTTTCCCCTCGAAATGTCTTGCCCTTTCGCGGAGCAATAAACCCCCGGGCTCAGTCCGTCCTAGGGCCGGCCCTCTCTAGCTGATCACCGCCCTTTCCGCTTCCCCAAGTCCCATTCCTAGACTCTTTCATTCCTCCAAGCCTCGCCAAGACCCCACCCCTTCACAAATCTGCCCCCTCCAGCTAATCTCCCAGGATAATCACCCACCCGTTCACTCAGCCAGACCCAGACCCAGCTCCGGCCCCGACTCCACCCTTAACGATCCACTTAACTCCACCCCTTATCGGGCCGGCCCCGCACCTTCCACTTGGCCAGATCCCGCCCCTAACGTTTCAACGGGCCCCGCTCCTCGGGGGACTGCCCCCTTCCTTCCACCAGATCCCACCTCCTGCTCAAACCCTACCCTCAAGCTCCACCAAACCCCTTCAGTCAGTTTCGGGCCGCCTCCCGCCAGTCCCCTCCCCCTTCCCACCCCCGCAGTCGACGCCGACCAATCCCCTCAGCGCCACTCACTGGGCGCAGCCCTTTTCTCAAACTCCGCCCATGGCTCATGCCGCCACATTGCCGGCGACCTGCCGGACGGCGGGTCCTTGAGGTCCTCTTTTTCATTGGGCCGGTCTCTCTACTGCCCGCCCCGATCCCGCCCACACCGTGTGTTGTGGCACAGGGCCGCGCCCCTTGCGCAGGCCACACCTCCCGCGAGCTCACAAACGCCGTCAGCGCGTCAGCACGTCAGCGCGTCAGTGCGACGCTGGCCGTGCTGCGCCTGCGTGAAGTGCGCGCCGGCGGTTCGAGGCGGTGCTGAGGCTCAAGCTCGCCCCTCCCCCAACCACCGTCGCTGTTGTCCTGGCTGCCCTGTCCGCTGTCCCTCCGTCCTTGTCCAGTCACCTTGGGAGTCCTCCGGACCCGCGCCAGTTGTGTCGCACGAGGACTCAAGAGAGCAAGCGAGGGAATTAGGAAGGGGCGTCTCCTCTCCTCCCAGCGGCTTCCCGCGCGGCGCGCTGTGATGACGTAGCGCGGGCGGGCTGGCGACAGGGACCCGGAGCGAGGTTGACACTGGAGGTTGGCTGGTGGCGGCCAAAATGGGAGTGGTGATGATGTTAAATACTGCGAGGATTTTCTTTTTTTTTTTTTTTTAAGATTTTATTTATTTATTTGACAGAGAACACAAGCAGGGGGAGTGGGAGAGGGAGAAGCAGGCTTCCCGCTGAGCAGGGAGCCCGATGCCGGGGCTCGATCCCAGGACACTGGGATCATGACCTGAGCCGAAGGCAGATGCTTAACGACTGAGCCACTCAGGCGCCCCTACTGTGAGGATTTTTTGAGTTAATATGCACTAAGGTGGCCCACAGGAAGCACTCACTAAATGTAAGCGACTGATATTCTGCCGGGAAAATGGATGGTAGGATGGAAGGAGTGTTACTGGGGGCAAGTAATTGTGATGATAGCAAGTAATATGTGACAGGCATTGTTGTAAGCCACAGTTCTGTGAGGTAGTTCTTATTATTAAGGCTGCTTCTCAGATAAGGAAACTGAGGTTACGCGACTTAGCCATGTGACCTTGGGCAAGTTACTGAACATCTCTGTGCTTCGGTTTCCTCATCTGGCAAATTGTGATAATAGTCCCTAGGGCTGGAGTGGACTCAAGGAGGGGAGTTTTTCTTGGACAGCAGTTCTCCCTCCAACCCCCTTCCCTGGGTAACCTCTGCCCCCAAACTGTAATAGAAAGCATGTGCCTGGGAAGTAGGGGGAGTTGCACCCGTGTGCCCCTCCAACTCCCTCACTCGCCTTGTCTCGATGTCTAAATATCAGCCCCACAGGAGGCCGGTTTGCCCTCCTAATCTCCCTCGCTCATTCTTCACCATTTCCTACCGGGCTGTAGGCTGGGGCTGAAGAGATAAGCGGTCTGGGGTTCAGCATCGCTGACTAACAAACAGATTGACAGCCCCACTGCCCAGTAGCCTGGCCCTATGACCCTTTTGAAAACCCCAGTTCCACCCTTCTCTTTCCTTCCACTCTTTTCCTACCAGGACATTTTTTTTTTTCGGTCCCAGTGGAAGAGGATCAAGTCTTAAGACCTTTAAACCTCCATGTGCACCAAAGAAAATGTGATACAGACTGAGGAACATTCTGGGGTTGTGATGCCTGCAGAGTAATAGAGAAGGGAGCCCTTTAAGACCCATGGCCCATTTTTCTGTATAATCAGAAGACAGATTCCTGAAGAGCAGAGGTCAGTAAACTTGTCTATAAAGGGCCAGATAGTAAATATTTTAGGCTTTGCAGGCCACATAATGGTCTCTGTGGCATATTCTTTCTTTTCCTTTAAAAATGAAGAGCCGGCAGGGCAGCTGGGTGGCTCAGTCAGTTAAGCGTCTGCCTTCCGCTTGGGTGGTGATCCCAGGGTCCTGGGATTGAGCCCTGCATCGGGCTCCCTGCTCAGTGGAGAGCCTGCTTTTCCCTCTCCCTCTGCTGCTCCCCCTGCTTGTGCTCTTTCTCTCTGTCAAATAAATAAATAAAATCTTTTTTAAAAATGAAGAGACCAGGGGCGCCTGGGTGGCTCAGTTGGTTAAGTGACTGCCTTCGGCTCAGGTCATGATCCTGGGGTCCTGGGATCGAGTCCCACATCGGGCTTCCCTTGCTCTGCGGGGAGCCTGCTTCTCTCTCTGCCTCTGCCTGCCACTCCCCCTGCTTGTGCTCTCTCTCTCTGTCAAATAAAGAAATAAAAATCTTTAAAAAAAAAAAAATGAAGAGACCAGCTGAAGTCTGGCTTTGGCCTGAAGGCTGTAGCTTTCTGATCCTGCTGTAGAATGTCAGTCTTTGGTTTCCTTTATCTGGCTGGGATTCTTTTACAGGATGAGTGCAGAGTTTCTATGCTTCCTGAAGAGAGGTATTCCCTTTGTGTGAGGACTGGGATTCATGGACAGGGTCACGTCACTTCTGGTGTTTACAGGGTCAACCAGTGTTCCTGGACAGAGTGAGGACAGGGATTCCTGTAGTTTCTATAGTTTTATTCCTTTCCTGAACCAAACAGGGATTTCTATACAGGACAAGACGGTTGTTTCTGGAGAGCTCCAGACTAGGAGTTCCCATACAAGTTCAGGATGAGGCTCCTTAGACTGCATTAAGAGTTTCCTATGGAGGGGCGCCTGGGTGGCTCAGTCATTAGGCATCTGCCTTCGGCTCAGGTCATGATCCCAGGGTCCTGGGATCGAGCCCCGCATCGGGCTCCCTGCTCGGCGAGAAGCCTGCTTCTCCCTCTCCCACTCCCCCTGCTTGTGTTCCCTCTCTCGCTGTGTCTCTCTCTGTCAAATAAATAAATAAAATCTTTAAAAGAAAAAGAGAGAGTTTCCTATGAAGAGATCAGGTGGTCCAGTTCAGGGTCAGCACAGGTGTTTCTGTACAGGTTCAGAGCTATGTTAATGTAGACAGTAGGAACAGGTGTTCATGTCTAGATTCAATCAAATTGTTACTAATCGGGCTAAATTTTTTTAAAGATCTTATTTATTTATTTATTTGAAAGAGAGAGAGCAGGGGAAAGAGCAGAGGGAAAGGGACCAGCAGACTCCATGCGGAGTATGGAGCCTGATGTGGGGCTCGATCCCCAGACCCTGAGATCATGACCTGAGCAGAAATCAAGAGTCAGACGCTTAACGACTAAGCCACCCAGGTGCCCCTGGGCTAAATTTTTTTGAAGATTTTATTTCTTTGAGAGAGCACGAGCAGCGTGAGAGGCAGAGGGAGAAGCAGACTCCCCGCTGAGCAGGGAGCCCAACGTGGGGCTCGATCCTGGCATTCTGGGATTATGACCTGAGCCAAAGGCAGATGCTTAACCGACGGAGCCACCCAGGTGCCCCGGGCTAAATTTTTTTGAAGATTTTATTTATTTGAGAGAGAGAGCACGAGCAGCGTGAGAGGCAGAGGGAGAAGCAGACTCCCCGCTGAGCAGGGAGCCCGACGTGGGGCTCGATCCTGGCATTCTGGGATCATGACCTGAGCCAAAGGCAGATGCTTAACCAACTGAGCCACCCAAGCGTCCCAGTTGGGCTAAATTATGCTAGCTGCTGTAACAAACCCAGAATTTTAGAGGATTAACAAATAAGTGTTTATTTCTTACTCATATAA
The DNA here is from genome assembly GCF_964656455.1 of Halichoerus grypus. NCBI lineage: Eukaryota > Metazoa > Chordata > Mammalia > Carnivora > Phocidae > Halichoerus > Halichoerus grypus. The sequence continues at coordinate 90,568,002 of NC_135727.1, forward strand.
AGTCCAATGTGTATATTTATTACTGATCATTCAGGAACCCAGGCAACTTGCATTTCGTGGCTCTGCTCTCCTCTGAATCCTTGGAGTTCTCACTATTGAGCTGGTAGATGGGAAAAGAGAGAGAGTGAAGGATTCCTTGAGAGATTTTTATGGACCAGGCTTGGAAGTGGTGTATATCACTTTGCCCATACTCCATTGGTCAGAACTCTGTCACATGTCCACATCTCACTGTGAAGGAGGTCAGAAAAGTGAGTGAGCTTAGGAGAACACAGGTTTGAAGAGCCTGTAGCCCTGCCTGCTACAGGATTCTATAGACCCCACAGAGCTGTTCTGTCCAATGTGGCAGCCACTATCCACAGTCAGAATAATGGTTCCTGTACAGTGTGAGGGTGGGGCTTCTGGGACAAGGCTGGGGCCAGGGCTGTCAGACAGTTACATCAGGACATCCTGTTCAGGGTCAAGAGAATGTTTCCAGAAAGCAAGGTTAGGAGTTCCTATAAAGGATCAGGCCAGAAATTCCTGTGAGTGGAGTTAAGGATTTCTGTTGAGAGGAAAAGGTTTTCTATGGAGAGTCCAGTCAGAGGGTTCCAGTACAGTTGTAGGCAAGGCTTCCTGTAGGGGGTCAGGGCTGTGGAGCTAACACATGGTAAAGAGAGGAAGCCCTGTACAGTGTCTGCGTAGGGGGTCCTGTGCCAGGTGAGGCCGTAGGTACCTGTATAAGATGAGGTCTAGGCTTAAAGTAGAGGATCAGGACAGGCATCCCTGCCACAGGGTCAGGAAAGGTTTTTCTTTTTTCCTTCTTTTTTTTTTTTTTTTTTTAGGAAAGGGTTGTAAGTTCAAGACTGAGGTTGGTGTTAAGAGTTGGATTACAGGGGCGGCGGGGCGGGGGGGGGGGGGAGCGGCGTGCCTGGCTGGCGCAGTTGGTTAAGCGTCAGACTCTTGGTTTCGGCTTAGGTTGTGATCTCAGGGTCCTAGGATGGAGCCCTGCATTGGGCTTCGTGCTCAGCAGGGAGTCTGCTTAAGATTCTCTTCCTCTTCCCCTGCCCCCTCCACCCCACCCCCTGCACTCACTCGTGCTCTCTCCTCTCTCTCTCTCTCTCAAAATCTTTTTTTAAAAAAAGAGTTGGATCATGGGTTCTTGTGGACTCTACAGGTTAGGGTGTGAGATCAGGGATTGTTGTGCAGAGTGACATCAGGGGTCATTGTCAACAATGGAGGCAAGAGCTTCTATATTCAATTGGAGTTCCTGAAGAGGTTGAGGATGGAGTTTCTGTAGAGAGAGCTAGGTCAGTGGTTCAGAACTAGATTTTATTGTGACAGAAGTGTTTCTAAAATGCTATCTGGAGGGCTGAGCTCCAGTACAGTGTGAAGACAGAAGTGTCCTGTCCAAGGTCAAGGCAGGATTTCTATAGAGAGATTGAGACTAGTGAAGAGGCTCAGGATAGGTGTTTCTCTTTTTTTAAGATTTTATTTATTTATTTGAGAGAGAGAGAGAGCACAAGGTGTCCTTGAGGACATCTGCTTACCCCTACTATGTTCAGGATCTGAGGCAGAGGGGCAGAGGGAGAGGGAGAAGCAGACTCCCCGCTGAGCAGGGAGCCCAACGTGGGGTTCTATCCCAGGACCCTGGGATCATGACCTGAGCCAAAGGCAGCAGCTTAACCGACTGAGCCACCCAGATGCCCTAGAACAGGTGTTTCTAAAGAGGTGGCACAAGGGCTTCCTTACAGTGTGAGCTCACAGATTCCTAACTGGACTAAGTCCGAGGTTCCTGTGCCAGGGCTGGACAGGGCTTCTTCCGATGCAAGGTGAGGGCTGATACTCCTGTCCAGGGTCAGCATGGGTGTCCTGTTACTAATTAGAGAAAGGGTTCCCTTAGAGTGTCAGGCGAGGGCAGCTGTTCTGGGAGGCAAGGGCTGGGGCTCCTGAGCAAGGTAGGGCCAGGCACATGTCCAGCACAGGTTCTGAGAGGGGTTTCTGCTCATGATGCGGACAGGGGCTCCTATAGGGTGAGAGGGCTGGGGTTCTATGGGGTGGCCAGGCAGGCAGGAGGCTTTTACAAAGACCAGGGAAGTTCTGGACAATCCCTGTAATGAGCGTGGACTGCTGTGATTCTGCAGCGGGCCAGCATGGTGAGTAGCTGAAGGAGAGCTGTCCTTGAGGACATCTGCTTACCCCTACTATGTTCAGGATCTGAGGGCCCACGGTCCTCATCTCTGGGGCTCTGGGGGAAAGCCATAAAGAGAAACAGCCCAAAAGCAAATTCAGATGTGAATGGATTGAGTGAGTGATGAGAGCGAGAGAGAGAGCGAGAGAGAGGCAGCCCAGTTAAGTGTGAGCAAGACTCACGTGGGGGGAAGTGGCATCCAAAATCCACTCCTTAAACTCAGTGTGGTCAGGGCAAGTAATGCCAGTTCTGAGCCTTACTTTTTCATTAGTAAAATGAAAATGTAAAGTGCATAGTATACTTTCCTTTTCTTGGAGTGTTTTTTTTTTTCAGGTGTTCATGAACCAAAGCAACTGAAGCTTCCCAGCCATTGCCCAGCCCACAGTAAACACTCAGCAAATGGGGCTGTTTGCTATCAGGAGCTGCTGGGTAGTATGGACGCTAAGCCACAGAGCCTGGCTTTTCCCCCTGTCTCCTGCTGTGTGGCCTCCAGCGAGCCACTTAACCTCTCTGTCACCTGACTCCACACAGGCTCCTACGTAAGGGTTTTCCATTTTGGAAGAACAGATACCCCTCTGGGGCGGAGAAGTGGGCCCAGGTGAGTAGGTGCGTTGGTGAGGGAGTTGGCCTTATGGGGAGGAGCTCCCCCACCTACGGGGTCTAAATATCACCCCCAGAAGCTATTTTGTCCTCCTAATCTTCCCCTCTCCTCTACCATTTCCCACAGAGCTGCAGGCCGAGCTGGGCCAAGAGAGATAAGAGATGACTGACAGGGAAGGCCCCCCGGACAACCCCCGTGGTCCCGCACTGGCCATTCTGACCTTCTTGATGGCTCCCATTCCAGCCCACCCCCTTTCCTGTCCCGCACATGTCTTGTGTCCTCTGGAAGGGGTCCCTAATGGAGGCCCAACTGAAACTCTGCATGTTGATACTTTGCATGAACAAGTACACACAGAGCTGCTCATGGCTGTCAGCCACTCAGAGACACTGTGGCCTGGCACACACCACGTGATCTGCGCTCCCACATGCGTAGACTTGCAGAGAAATGCTGCCGTTACCCAACCCCCAGAGCTCCCCGGACGTGCAGACCCCCGCGGTCCCGCTGTTATAGCCTCCACACGCCCCTACACACAGCCTGCATTCAACATTCCAGAAGCGTCTGCTCCTGCTGTCGCCTGGTGTCACGCACCCTGTCTTGGAAAGCCTCACCCCCTCGGTCACACGCTGTATCTCACCCCGTGGTGTGTGGCGACCCACGCCGTCTCAGGCCACCCGGAGGCTGTCACATGCAGCTTCACGAACACTGTTCACAATCGCACGTCGCACCCCACAATCGTGAAGGGTCACATAGGCGGCCTCAGCTTCCCGTGGCCATACGCTGCAGCCAGACACCGTCCTCAGAGACGCCCAGACATGCAGCCTCCCTCCCGTTGTTCTTGATTCAGTCCCACACAGACTCACACCTCCGCTCTTAGGACTTTGGTGGTTTTATTTTACAAAAGCTTTGAAGGGCCAGGCCAGGGGATGGCTGGGGCCCAGAGGGTTGGGTTGTACTGACCGCGGGCTACATAGGAGAGGGACCCTACTGCTGCCCCGAGACCGTGCTCTGTGCTCTCAGGAACTCAGTGGAGCCACCACAGTGGTGGTGGTGGTGGGAGGAACGGGACCCGCGGGGAAGGAGCCTGCGGGGGAACCCAACAGGGGTCCCGGGAAAGGCATGAGGTGACTCACGGGCCCTGACAGCACCACGGGGCCCAGGCCTTGGTAGAGATGGGCAGCACTAGGTGGGCCCAACGTCAAGCCGGAGGCCACCTCCCCACAATTCCCACTCCCGCTGCCCCCGGCCACCACCATGAAGCCACCAGCCGGTCCTTCAGCTGCTCCTGTACCTCCCAGACTTGACCCTCGTTTCTTTTTCCCTTTTCCAGACGCTTTGCGGTTTCGAGTCTGGATACCATCCTTCCGCATAGTCAGTGGTCGGTTCACCTGCCAAAAGGGAGGCCGTGAGTGTTTCCCAACTCCAGATCTTTGCCTCTGTGTCTTGACCAGGGAGGCCATCTCCATCCCACCTCTTTAAGCATAGAGAATTGCTTCAGGGACTAGGGGAGCGTGACCCTGATATGGCGCGGGGATTGTCCTAAGGAATCCCAAGGTTGTGAGGCCCTGAGCTTGGGTAAGCCTCTGAGGCTGATGGAGCTGCCTCAGGTTTCGGGGCAGGGGGATGGAAGTTAGTGGATGGCTGGGAAGGAGGAGGAAGGAGATGGAGGAGGGAGGAGGGGCAGGAGGTCGTGGAAGGGTGTGAAGAGATGAAGGAAAAGGAGGAGGGAGGGATGAGGGCCAAGGAGGAGGGGAATAGAGAAGGAAGGAGGGGCAGAAAAGGTGGGGGAGAAAAGGGAGGGTTATGAGGGGAAGCAGAGGTGGGGGCAGAACAGGAGCAGGGGAGGAGGGCAGTGGGACGACAGGAGGAGGGGGGAGGCTGGCGGGGGAACGGGCCAGGACAGACCTGGTGTAGCTTGTAGTAGAGGCCACAGGCATTGCACACAGGGTCCCCACTGGCATTTCTCCGCCATAGCGTCGTGGTGGTTGTCTGGCAGTTGGTACACTGGGTACCCGCCCGTTTGCTGACAATCTGGGGGGAGAGAGAACGTGATGATCAGCCCACTGGGGGGTGGGTGGAGGACCCGAGAGGTCAGGGTCAGGTTGAAGGCAGGGCTTCCCGTGCAGGGTAAGAACAGATGTACTCACAGGACGATGACTGTGGGTTCTGTATGGGGCAGGGCCTCCTGGCCGGGATAGGGGATTTTGGTATTGGGGGTGGGGCTCCACCAGTGATTCCCAACTTTGACCATACATTGGAATCACTCAGGGAGTCGAAGACGATCCTGAGGCCCAGGCAGCACCCTAGGCCAATGAAATCTACACATCTAGGGGAGGGCGCCAGGCCCCGGTGGTTCAGGGTGTCCTAAGGTGAGTCCCGTGTGAAGCCAAGGAGGAAAACACTGCTGCGCAGGGACAGGACGGGGTTCCCGCATGTAGCCTATGAAGGTAGGTTGAGGATAGGCATTCCTATGCAAAGCTGGGTGCCCGCATGGCTGGGGAAGGGATGGGCGGGGGGCGTATGGGTTCTCGTGGAGCGGGAGACCGGGGTCCCTGTACGGGCCGAGAACAGCAGTTCCTGGGGCAGGGGAGGCGGGCCTGGGGTCTTACCAGGCGCTTCTTAGGCCGGATGAGGGGCCTGTTCTGGCCATTCATCTTGTGATAGAGGCCGCAGGCATTGCATAGGTAGTGGCCTGTCCTGTCCCGCCGCCACAGGGGAGTGGCTGTTGCTCCGCAGTTCACACACTCCCTGGCCTCTGATGGGGCGGACAGAGGGGATGGGGGAGCCCAGGCTCAGCCCAGCTTGGCCTTGGACGCCCCCCCACCTTCAGCCTCCCCGTTCCTTTTTGGGGACCTCACCACAGGGGGGCAAGGGCAGTGTCCCACGAAGCTTGGGGGAGGAATAGGCCGCTGGATTGAGGGGGCTCCCAGTGGGAGAAAAGAAGGTACTGGAAAAGTCAGGACCCCCGTAGGCACTGCTGGGGACAGGGATGGATGAAGGCAGCGCAGGCCCCAGCGTCAAGAGGTCTGGACTTAGCCTCTCTGTCTTTAAGGTCTCCAGGAAGCTGCTGCCGCCTTTCCCATCGGGGTCTTCCGGGGCCTGGGGAGGGGAGTCCTCGCGGGTGGGGCACACGGTCGAGGCAGGATAGAGCCCTGTCTTGCCGTAGGTCCAGCCGGCGTAGGGTGAGCCCCCTGGGATCCCCTCCATACAGTTGAGCAGTGGGTACACCTGAAAGACTTATTAGGGAGGGGGGTATGGGAAGGAAGGAGGGATCAGTCTAAAGCCATCCCACCTTCAGGGCGCAGTGCTGCCCCACAGCTCCAAGGGAGCAGCCAAGTCTCCAGTCTTCCCACAGGCTACCGGAACAGCTGCTGGCCGTCGGGTAACTCCTGGGTCCCGAGCCCCACCGGTCACTCTGGCAGCTGCGGTAACCTCCACCCGTTTCCAAAGGGGCTTTGAGGATGCCCGTTGGGGTTCGGAGCCCCATGGGTCCCTTGACAACTAGGGCCACCACCACCCACTTCCGATGTTGCTTTCCAATATGGCTACCCCAAGATGGCAGACGGGGAGCATTGGCATTCCCAGGTCTGGGCTCAACTGGGGGAAGTGGCCATGTTCAAGGTGACCTCTTGGTGGGATTCTGCCCTAGCTAAGGGTCACCATGGCAGCCCGTGCTAAGACAGCCACCGAAAGGGGTTACCTGGGGAGTGCCTGTAGGCCTCGGCATCCCTGTAGTAGGCCAGAGCCGCAGCTGCAGCCGTGGCGGTGCTGGGGGCCGTGGAGGAGGCTGCTGCATCCAAGCCCTCTGGCCCAGAGGGGAAGAAGACCCCCGACTCTGGTGGCGAGGATACCAAAGCCGGGTCCACAAACTGGGGCAGGGGCTCTGAGGTCCCCAGGGCCCCTAGGCCAGGGAACTCCATGGGGCCTCGGGTGGGACCTGTGAGGAAGGGAGAGGTCCTCAGACTCCAAACTCCTCCTCCCCTCCCACGCCACCCCTCCCCTCCTTTCTCCTTCTCCAACTCCATTCCCTCAGTCTTCATAGCCCTCTTTTCCTCCCCTGATTTCTCCCTGTCTTCCCCTCCATCATCCCCTCCTTCCTTCTATTCCCTCTTCTCTCCTTCTGCTTCCCTTTCTTCTCTCACCCTCCTCCCATCTCTTCTTTTCCCTCCTCCCACAACTCCCCTTCTTTCCCCTCTCCTCTTCCCCCCCTTGCTCCTCTTCCCACTCCTTCTTCTCCCTCCTCTCCGGCCCCTCATCCCCTCATTCTCTCTTCCCCCAGTCCTCCTTCTCTTCTCTACCTCCACCTATTCACCTCCTCCTCTCCCTCCTCTTTAAGTCAGCCACCTCTTCCTCCTTTCCCCTTTCTACATCTCCTCCCCTCCTCATTTTCTCTTTCCCTCCTGCCTGTCCCCCTTCCCCCTCTCCTCCCCTCCTTTTCCTTTATCCTTCTCCTCTCCCTCCCTTTCTGCTCATCACTTTCTCCTCTCCTCATTTTCTCCCCCTCTTCCTCCTCTTCTCTCCCTCTAGAGGAGCCTGGGTGGGATGGGCTGGGGTGCAGAGCTAGAGTCCCTTGAGCCACTTGTCACCCCTGGGACCTTGGGGTTTACCCTCTTGTGCTCCCCAACTTCATCCCTATCTGTTGCATATTTTAACTTTCTCAGAAACCCATGGTTTCCGGCTTGACTCCTCCCTCCCCCCACCTCCGTTGGGTCTGCAGACAGAGGGCCCCCTCAGTTCCTCCCTGCTCCATGGGGGGGGGTCAGTACCCCCCACGGCTTATCTCTGCCATCCCCGCCCAACTTTTGAAATCACCCCAAGGCTACTGGCTTCCTCTGAGGAGGGGGACAGGTCTGCCCTGGGGAGGCCTACCATAGTTCTGCTTTCAGGTTCCTTCAGTTCCAGCCAGCCCCAGGCCTCAGTTTCCCCATCTGCCAGATAGGAGGTGGTGACAGGGGCCCAGCTAAGACCTGTGAGGTGGCAGCTTCGTCTTTGCCTCTTTGTCTCTGGCTTTCCCTGTGTGTGTATCTATGTCCCCGCGTCTCTCTCCTCGTGACACTCTCTCCTGCCCAGCCTGGCCCTCGATATTTCTGTCCCATCTTTCTATGCTACCATGATATGTCTTGTCCTCTCTCTTTCTCTGCTTTTTTTTTTTTTTAACTTATTTGACAGAAAGATAGAGGGAGAGCACAAGTAGGCAGAGCGGCAGGCAGGAGAGGGGGAAGCAGGCTCCCCGCTGAGCAGGGAGCCCGATGCGGGGCTTAATCCCAGGACTCTGGGACCATGACCCGAGCCGAAGGCAGACACTTAACCGACTGAGCCACCCAGGTGCCCCTCTCTTTCTCTGCTTTAATGAGTGCCTAATTTTTCCCTTTCCTTTCTCCGGCTTTCCATGTCTCTGTCTCTGGTTGTCTCTCTCCATCTTTATCTCCGTGTCTTTCACCTCTTTCTGATTCACTTCTCCCTCCCTCTCCAGTCATGTCTCTGAATGTCTCTACATCTCTCCCACTCAGTCTCTTTCGGCTTGTTTGTCTCTTCTCTCTCTCTCTCCCTCTCTCTTTCTGCCCTCTGGCTTTATTTCCATGTCTGTCTTACTAGTCCCACATCCTTGCCCATACCCCACTACACACAGCCCGGGTGAGGAGCCAGAAAACCTACCCTTGCCCCTGACTTGCCCTATGAATCTGAAGGCCTCAGTTTCCCTGTCCTTGGGATGGAGTAACAGAGATAGAGTAGAAGGCCATCTTCACAGCCCCAGCCTACGTGACCCACTGTGTGAACACGCTGAAGGTTGGGCTCAGGGTTGGGGGTTGTGCGGGCAAAGAGAGGAGCCCATGGCTGTGTCTCTCACCAGCCTCATCCAGGCCCCAGGATCTCCTCTGACTCTCCCCGGAGTGGGTGTCTTGCCTCCTCCTCTATTTCCATCTCTTTTCCTCTGTGTCTCTCCACGATTCTTTCTATCTGTGAGGCTCTCTCTTTCTGTATTCATGTCTTGCTCTCTTTCTGTTCCTGGGTCTCTTTCACTTTCCTGCTATCTCTCTGTTTCTCCTTTCTTTTTTTTTTTAATATTTTATTTATTTATTTGACAGAGAGAGACAACAGCGAAAGAGGGAACGCAAAAAGGGGGAGTGGGAGAGGGAGAAGCAGGCTTCCCGCCGAGCAGGGAGCCCGACGCGGGGCTCGATCCCAGGACCCTGGGACCATGACCTGAGCCGAAGGCAGACACCTAACAACTGAGCCACCCAGGTGGCCCTCTGTTTCTCCTTTCTTTTTCTTCCTGTCTGTCCCTTGCTCTTTGTCTCTGTCTCTTTTTCTCCCCCTCTCTCTGTTTCTCTCTTCCTTCTCTGTCTCTTGTTCTTTTTGTCTCTGTCACCACTGTTCCTTTATCCCCCCTCATCCTCACCTCCCCCCTCCCCCCCAATGATCTCCCTTCAGTCCCACTGCCCCACATCCTTGCGCCTAGCACCTTGGCGGGTCCAGGGCTGCCCACCCCTCCTATGGCAGGGGCCCAGCCCCCCCAGCCCCAGTTATCACTCTCCGGACAGAGATAAAGTTTATCTCGAGGCTGGGGGATATGAAAGCTCCTTATCAGCTGCCCCACTAGAGTAAGTGCCGCCCTAACGGGCAGCAGCAGCAGGCCGGCACCCTCAACTCTCCCAAGGCCCAGCCCCTCACCCCAGGTAACATCCCTGTCCCAGCCCTCAAGGGAGGGTCTCTTGGGACTGAAGGGAGCAGAGATGGGGTCTGGGGGCAGATGAGTCTTGGGAGGCTTTGAGGTGGAATTTGAGGGTCAGATGGGGTGGAGGAGTCAGGGAGGGGTTGGGGGTATAGCTGTAGAGTTTGGGGAGAGCAGATACGGGGTTTGAGGAGCAGAGACAAATTTGAAAGGTCACGTTTTGGGATCAGAAATAGGTTGGAAAAGCAGAACACAAGATTGGGGATCTGAGGTGAAGTTTGGGAGCCAGAGAGAACGTGGAGAAGCTGGGGATGTAGTTCGGGGGTCAGAGATGGATTCTGAGGGTCGTGGACAAGTTTGAGGGTTCCGTGGGTTTTGCTGGAGCAGAGATGGGGTTTAGGGGTCAGAGATGGGTTTGGACAGGCAGGAATGTGTCTGATAAAGATGGATTATGGGAGCAGAAGAGGAGTTTGAGAACCGAGATGGAGTTGGGGTGGAGAAAGATTTGAGGCCAGAGGGGATCCGGGGGGCCAGAGACACATTTGGGGGCTGAGATGGGGTTTAGGGAAGGCAGGCGTGAGGAGGATTCATGTGGTAGACAGACTTGGGGTAGTAGACTTGGTGTTTAGAGTGACAGGCATTTTGGTGTGTGGGCAAGGGGCTGGGGGAGGTTTGGGGGGCTCAGAGAGAAGTCACAGAGAACAAATTGGGGCTTTGAGAGGCCCAGACGAAGATAAGAGGATGAAGCCAGGGTTTAGGGGACTGGAGAATTTGGAGCAGAAATCAGGATGGGGAGCAGGCAAGGGCTTGGGGAGCAGAAATAGACATAGGGGAGCAAAAGTGAGTTTTTGGGAGAACTCAGAGACAGAAGTAATTCCAGGTGAGTGAAAGCCAGATTCGGGGCAGAGCTAGGATTTGGGGGAGAAAGGCATGTTGTAGGGGGCAGGAATGGGGTATGGGGAGCGGAGTGAAGCCATCAGGGGAACAGATATCTTGGAAGGAGAGGATGGAAGTCAGGGCAGAAAGAGGTCGGTTTTGGGGGGTGGTTTTAGGGCAGAGATGGGGGTTGGAAAGACAGATGGTTTGGAGGAGTTGTGAAGGGCTTCAGGGGCAGTAGACACTTTGGGGACCAGCGGTGGGTTGGGGAGCCTGGAGCAGGCTGGAGGAGTAGCCTTGAGGTAAGGGACAGCAGGCCTGGGGTTTGCCTTGCTGGGGGCTCTTGGGGGGCTGAGACTGACCTGGGCTGGTTGGTGCAGAGGGTTCGGCCGCTTTGGGGATGTGGCGAGTTCAGTGTGATCCCAGGGGGTGTCCTAGCTGGCCTTGGCCTTTGAGGCTCCCTTCCTCCTTCCCTCCCTCCCTCCCTCCCCTCTCCCTCCTCCCTCCTCCCCAGGGAGTGGCTGGTGCCCCAGTGGGTGGGGCGGACCAGGGGAGGGGGCGGGCTCCCTGCTGGTGGGGCACCTCTTGGGCAGTGGGGGCCTTCCTCTGCCCCATCTGCCCACCCCACGGATTCTTGGACCCTGTTCAACGTGGGCTCCCGTGGACTTCAGTGTCCAGCCAAACAAAATGGGCTGAAGCCAAGATAACATAAAAATAGCAGATACGGTTTTATGACTCCACTAGGCTTTTTAGTGAGTGTTTCCAAAGTCCCTCCTGTGTGCTGCGTCAGGTTCGGGCTTGGGCACTTATGTACGTGAATCTTCCTGGCCAACAGGGAGAGGAGGGATGTTACTGTACCCATTTTGCAGACGAGAAGAATGAGGCTCACAGAGGTTCGGTGGGATTTGAACCAGAGCCCATGGTACATCTTGATGACCCAGGCCAAGCCGGGAGGCCGGGCCAGGCCAGGGCTGGCGGGAGGCAGGGGCACACTCACTCAGTGCCCCACTGGGGCTTACGCCAGCTCCGGCCTGCCCTGGGGCAGCAGATAAGTCTTATCAGATGGAGGAGACTGTGGCTGTTGGCTCCGCGGTAACAGGCTGTCTTGGGACGGGGGGCGGGGCTGGGGGGAGCACCCAGGGACAGCGGCTTCAACTTGTTGCCCGCCATGCTGCTTTGGAGGCGGGAAACAGGTGGGACCCAGGGTTGGTTTCTCTGTGGGTCCTTGAGGAGTGGGATAGGGTTGGGGAAGGGAAGAAGAACTGAAGGGGTAGAGAAGGGAGAGAGGCAGATAGCAAGAGACAGAAGCAGAGACAGAGAGACAGGAAGGGGGAGACTCGGGGAGAAAAAGGGACACAGCTAGAAGGAGGCAGAGAGAGGGTACGGAGAGGAGGGAGAGACGCCAAGAGAGCCAGCGACAGTTAAAGATCTACAGAGAGAGGCGAAGAGAATGGGACACAGGACAGAAGGCGAAAGGTAGAGCCTGAAAGTGACAGAGGCTAAGGACACAGGTGGAGAACCTGGGGAGACCGAGACAGAGAGATTCACGGACACAGTCTGGGAGGAAGTCTACGAGACCCCAGGCGTCAGTCTGGGGTAGGCCCTGGGCCGGTGGTGCTGGATTGGGTGGGACAGGGCCATGTGGGTCAGTGTGGACCCATGTAATCTGTGGCTCTGCCCTCAACCACTGAGAGGGACCTCCAGGACTCCTGCACCTCAGTCCCCACCTTTCTGCCCTGCCCCACCTCCCCCAGAGAGGAACAACAGTGACGGCAACCGGTGTTTCATGCTGACACAGACCCCAGGCCAAGCCTGTCCTGAGCACTTGGCTCTGTGTAAAATCAATGGACGCACGTGCCCACACGAGGCATCCAACTCGGGTCCCCACAGGGCAGGGGTAAGAGCACCCAGTGGTGGCCTCAGGACTCCACAGGACGGAGCACCCTCCTGACCACCCATTCTACAGATGGGGAGACTGAGACCTGCCAAGGGCACAGGGCACTGACGGAGCCCTGGGTCAGTGGGGCCTGCTCCCCCACCGGCCGCCCCAGAAGGAGCTTGCTATCCTCCTCTTGCCTCCATGGGCCTCGTTGTCCTCAGAAGCAAAATGGGAGGTTTGAGGAGGAAAGAGAGCATGGCTATGACTCTGCATTTATTGAGCTCCTGCTGTGTGCCACGTCCCGTGCTGAGCCCTCCTAAGTAACAAGGGGGTGAAGACCCCTATGACTTAAGGGCCGATGTTTTCAGGGCTTCTGCTCTGGAGCCAGCCCCCCCTCATTCATAGCCTGCCCTAACCACGGAGGGGCCGTGTGGCCTTGGGCAAGTTACCAGCCCCCTTGGACCTCAGTTCCTCATCTATAGAGATGGGGTAATAATAGTGGCTACTCCATAGGGTGATTGGGACAGCTAAATGAGATTTAATCCGTCAAGTGATTTTAACTCGCTTGAATCTGAGATCTCAATAAACGTTAAGTACTCGTATTGATTTACTGAGTGCTTACCATATACAAGGGATAGTACTTGACCCTTTTTTTACTAGCACTACTAATTCTAGTAGTAATGCTAATCAATGTGACACTCATACCAATTTTAATTCCTAATCCTAATTCGAATATTGATACTAATCTTTTTTTTTAAGATTTTATTTATTTATTTGACAGAGAGAGACATAGCGGGAGAGGGAACACAAGCAGGGGGAGCGGGAGAGGGAGAAGCAGGCTCCCCGCTGAGCAGGGAGCCCGATGCGGGGCTCGACCCCAGGACCCTGGGATCATGATCTGAGCCGAAGGCAGACTCTTAATGACTGAGCCACCCAGGCGTCCCGATACTAATCTTAATAGTGCTAGTAATACTGATATTAATTCTAAATCTAATCATTATTTTTCTAATTCTATCTACAACCGTACTAATACGAATGCTAATTCTGATACGAATACTTTTTTTTTTTTTTAGCACTAATATCATCATAACAACTGTTAACCGAGCCATCCCAGGCCCTGTGCTAAGTGCTCTCCATGCCTAATTTTATCCCATTCTCACCAGGTCTTTGTGGTGTAAGTGCATATAATTGCCCGTATCTTCCAGACTGGGAGCGGGCTCAGAGAAATGAAGATGTCTGTCCAAGGGCCTGTGCTCAGCTCTGACACTGATTTGCTGCGTGGTTCCCGAGCAGGCCACCCTCTGAGCCTCAGTTTCTTTGCCTGGATGATGGGTACAATCATAGAACTCACAGCGAATGTTGTTGAGAAGGCCACTTGACACGGGTCCTGCCTGGCACGCCGTAGAGGTTGAGCTCTGTAGTGGTAACTCTCTTCGTTGTTATTTTTTATTAGAAACAACAGTTGCAATATTGGGAGCAAGGTAGGGAAATCTGTCCTCCTCAGGAAGGTCAGGCTGGAGGCGTGTCTCAGACAAGAGTTTGGCCACTGGACTCAGCCTATTTCTTCATAACCGGAGCAGAGAAAGGCCTTAGGAAGGGAAGTAAAGGGTGGGGAGTGGGGGCCTCAGAACCCAGGCTCCATCAAGAGCCAGAAGCTCTGAGGCTCTGAGGCCAGGCTCACCCCATTCCCTCCCCCATCCCTGTGGAGGGGGCACAGGCCCAGAAGTCTGCGGCGACAGTTCAGCCAGCAGGGAGGCAGCTGGGAGTGGGCAGATAAGGGAATCAGCAGGGCCAGGCCAGGCTTTGGGAGAGACCCAGAGGGTGGGGGTGGGGGTGGGGTGTCCGGGCCAAGTGTCCCCTCTGTCAGGCCTCCATTTGAGGCTCAGCCCCAACATCCTCTCTTCCTGGAAGGCTTCCCTGACTGGTTCCCTTTTTCCTGGCATCTTCTGAGGTTCTAGAGCTTTGTCTAAGCCCATGGCATATGAACTGTGCTTCTTCCAGACGAGTCCACCAGGCCGGAGGCAGAACCTAACTCCCCTTGGTCTCAATCGCGCAGGGAGGAAACATCAACCAAAGCCTGGCTGAGGAGTCCCACGTTTTTCTCAGAACCGAGCTGTTTTATTTTTTTTTTTAAGAGAAAAGTATAGGGACGCCTGGGTGGCTCAGTCAGTTAAGCATCTGCCTTCGGCTCAGGTCATGATCCCAGGGTCCTGGGATCGAGTCCCACCTCGGGCTCCTTGCTGAGCAAGGAGCCTGCTTCTCCCTCTGCCTGCCTCTGTCTCTCTCTCTCTGATAAATAAATAAAATCTTAAAAAAAAAGAGAAAAGTATAAAAGATACTGTAACAAGCATTCACCTTGGTCAAATGTTAATATTTTGCCCTATTTGCTTCAGATACTTTTAAAAGAAATATATTCAGATCCAGCTGAAGTTCTTGTACAAAGTCCATTTTCCTCTCTCCTTCCACTACCTCGAGTTTGGTGTTTGTCTCCCTCGTGTTTTCATTCCATTACTACGTATGTATGTATCCATAAACAGCTTACGATACCAGCGGTTTTCAGCTTGCTTTTGAACTTCATATACATGGAATCATATCGTTTATGTTTCTTTTGTTCTGCATAATGTCTGTGACACTCACCCACATTGTCGTGTGTATTAATAGTTCTTTTTTATTGAGATGTCATTCACATACCACAGAATTCACCCTTTGAAGTGTACGTTTCAGTGGTTAGTATGTTCATAAGGTTTTACAGCTATCACCACTGTCTAATTCCAGGACATTTTCATCACTCCAAAAAGAAGCTTAGCAGACATTCCCTATACTATTATCCGTCTCCCCACAGTCCCTGGAAACCACCAATCTACTGTCTGTCTCATGGATTTGCCTATTCTGGACTTTTCATATGAACAGAATCAGAATATGCGGCATTTTGTGACTGGCTTCTTTCACTTTGCACAAAATTTCCAAGGTTCACTCACATTGTAGCATGGATCAAACTACTTCATTCCTTTCAATCGCTGAATAATATTTCACTGTATGAACATTCTACATTACGCTTGTCCATTCATCCAATGAACTGATGTTTTGGGGGTCATGAATAATACTGCTATGAACATTCATATTAAGGTTTTTATGTGGACATATGTTTTCAGTCCTCTTGGGTATACACCTAGGAACAGAATTGTGGGGCCGTTTGGCAAGTCTCTGTTTAACTTTTTGAGGAATTGCAGAAGTATTCTCCACAGCAGTTGCATGAGGATTTCGAGTTATCCACATTTTCTCCAACACTTGATATTGTTCCTCTTTTTGATTCTGGTCATCCCAGTGGGTGTGATGTAATGTCTCGTTGTGCTTTTGATTTGATTTCCCTAATGATTATTGACATTGAGCATCTTTTCATGTGCTTGTTGGCCATCTGTATCTCTTCCTTAGAGAAATGTCTATTCAAATCCTCTGCCTGTTTTTAACTGGGTTGTCTATACTGTTGAGTAATACGAGTTCTTTTTTTGTTTTTAAAGATTATATTTGTCAGACAGAGAGAGCACAAGCAGGGGGAGAGGCAGGCAGAGGGAGAAGCAGGCTCCCCGCCGAGCAGGGAGCCCAACGCGGGACTCGATCCCAGGACCCTGGCATCATGACCTGAGCTGAAGGCAGGTGCCCAACCGACTGAGCCACCCAGGCATCCCAGTACGAGTTCTTTATATATTCTGGATGCTAGTCCTTTATCAGATAATGTGATTTGAAAATAGTTGCTCCTCTTTTTGGGTTGTCCTTTCACTTTCTTGTGTCCCTTGAAGCACAAAAGGTTTTAGTTTTGATGAAGTGCAATTTGTTTTTGCTTTGGTTGTTTATGCATTACGTGTTGTCTAAGAAGCCATTGCCTAATCCAAAGTTACAAAGATTTATGCTTTTTTTTTCTAGACGTTTAATAGTTTTAGCTTACATTCCTGTCTTTGATTTTTTTTTTTAGTTAATTTTTGTATATGGTGTGCAGTAGGGGTCCAGTTTCATTCTTTTGCATGTGGCTATCCAGTTGTCCCAGCACCATTTGTTTTTTTTTTAAAGTGGATTTTTAAAAAATATTTTATTTATTTATTTATTTATCAGAGCGAGAAAGAGAGAGCACAAGCAGTAGGAGCCCAGACACCCCTATTTAATTTCTTTAAATAGCATTTTATAGTTTTAAGTGTACAAGTCTTACCCATCTTTTGTTAAATGCATTACTAAGTAGTTTATTCTTTTTTTTATGCTATCGTAAATGGAATTGTTTTCTTAAGTTCATTTTTGGATTACTCGTTGCTAGTGTATAGAAATATGATTAAGTCTTGTATGATCTAGTATCCTGCAGCCTTGCTGAGCTCATACACACACATATATATGAAGTGGTTTTGTTGTGGGTTCCTTAAGATTTTCTCTGTAAAAGATCATGTTATCTGCAAATACTGACAGTTTTACTTCTTTTTTCCAATCTGGATGCTTTTTCTTTTTCTTACCTAATTGCTCTGGCTAGAACCTCTAGTACATTGTTGAATAGAAGTGGTGAGAGGGGACATCCTTGTCTTGTTCCTAATCTTCAGGAGAAAGTTTTTAGTCTTTCATCATTAAGTATGATATTAGCTGTAGGTTTTTGGAGATTCACTTTATCAGGTTGAGGAAGTTCTTATCTGCTTCTAGTTTGCTGAGTGTTTTTATCATGAAAGGGTATTGAGTTTTGTCAAATGCTTTTTCTGCATCTGTTGAGAAGATCATGTGATTTTTGTCCTTTATTAATATGGTATATTACATTGATTTTCTTATGTTGAACAAATCTTGCATTCCTGGGATAAATCCCACTTGGTCGTGGTGTATAATCCTTCTTGTATATTGCTGAATTCTATTTACTAGTATTTTGTTGAAGATTTTTGCATCTATATTCGTAAGAGATATTGGTCTGTAGTTTTCTTGATATGTTTCTGTCTGGTTTTGGTATCAGGTTAGTGCTGGCTTTGTAAGTTTATTCCCTTTTATGACTGAGTAGTATTCCATGGAATGGCTATACCATAGTTTGTTTAACCATTCATCTGCTGTTGGACATTTGGATTGTTTCCAGTCTTTTCTGTATTATAGCAAACCTGCAATTTACAAACTCAGATTCCTCTCTCTATGCACACACAAGTGAAAGAGTTTCTCCAGGGCCAGAGGATATCAGTCCATCCATCCATCCACCCATCCACCCACCCATCCACACATCCACCCAACCACCCAACCACCCACCCATCCATCCACCCACCCATCTACGTACCCATTCATTCACCCATCTGCTGTCCACTCTTCCTCCCTTCCTCCCCCCTCTCTCCCCTCCTCCCTCCCTTCTTTCCTTCTTTCCTTCTTTCCTTCCTTCCTTCCTTCCTTCCTTCCTTCCCCCCTCCCTCCCTCCTTCTCTCCCTCCTTTCTACTTCCTTCTTCCTTTCATAAATCATCTATCTCCAAGCATATGACTCTGGGTCCAAGGCAAGCTGTCTTTTAAAAATAGGCAGGAAGTGTGCCCCAGGGGGCCCTGGGTGCCTGGCTGCTGGGTGGCCTCTGAGCCTGGGTGACCTCTGTGGCCTGGGGCAGCAGCACTGGGGGCAGGGACCAGGGGTGCCGGGGACCCTGCGCCCTTGCCAGGCACCACAGCAGTGGGAGGCCCACTGGGTTCTGTACCCACAGAGCAGCAACCATGCCCTGCCCTCCTATGACGGGCTCAACCAGCATGTATGGGTGCTGAATGAGCGAAAGGTGCTGATTCCCCTGCAAGAGGTTATTTGAATATATTTTGTTCTATAAGGATGGATTGATGTTTCAGATTGAACAAGCCACCAAGCAGTGCTCCAACATCACCCTGACAGACCCCTGGGGCCCTCTAGACATTCCTCAGAATGCCACCTCTGAGGACAAGTATTCCATAGGGGGCCCCAGGAGCAGATCACGGTCTAGGAGGGGCCTGACAGAAAGCCAGCTAGATCCTATGAAACCTGGATTGGCATTCATACAGTCAAAGAGGGTTATCTTGTCCAGGAAACCTTCACCCAAAGTTACAGCATAATATTGTCCACGCAGTTTTTCAATGTACTGCTGGGCATTAAAGACCCCTCAGTGTTTACCCCACCGAGCGCCTGCCAGATGGCCCGGCCAGAGAGGATGAGCCAGAACTGAACCTGGTAAGCCTGCGAATGCACAGGTGGCAGCATGGGATGTCATCCCCAGCTCGAAAGGGACTTGAGACTTGAGAAACGAGAAACTTGACCGGAGAGCAATATCATAATTGTAGGAAGAGAAACATTGATGTGGGTTTTTTGGTTTGGTTTGGTTTTTGTTTTTGTATACGTGATTTTGACAACTCAAGCTATGTTTGCCAAAGGGAATGGAATGGACTGGAGAACATGTGGTAATATGAACAGAAGAGATGGCCGAGGTGGAGATTTCAGACGTTTATATATAGCTCGTGGGGGTGCCGGGCCTTCTGCACGTGCAGGGATAGCTAAGTGCAGGGGCATAGATGGAGTGAGGGTCAGCAGGAGCCCTTTGCCTTGGCAGGGAGGACAATTGCTGGGTTGCTGCCACGTGGTGATGATAAAGTACAGAACAGTTTTAGTCAGCTTCAGTATTAATTTTTGAGTTCTCTACAGATAATGACTCCTTTATTGCCTGCTCTGCCTCTTGTTCCCTTGGCTACCAACAAAGTGATTCCTTAAAGTCCCTTCTGGACTTAGGGCATGACCTAATTCACGTAAATTTGGGGAGGAAATGAAAGGCTATAAGACAAAGCAATCATTCCTCAAGGAGACGTTTCAAATAAGAGGGTTTGAAAATCTTAATGTCTGGATGAATGGATAAAGATGTGATATATACACACACACACACAATGGAATACTACTCAGCCATCCAAAAAAATCTTACTGTCTCTACCTGGGTAAGCGTGAGCCATGTATGCTTCCTTTTTTCTATGCAAGAGTACTGATACTTGTGAATCATCACATACTTGTCAGGAGACCTAGAAAGACAGATGGTAGTCTAAAAATAGCGTTGACCTGGGAGCCAGGAGACTCTGGTCTCCAGAATCCGGGACTGGAATTCCTTTGTACTTGAACTCCTTTGAATAACCAAATGCACTATGCTTTCCCTCACCGGGGCCTTCCTGGGGCACTGTTTCACAAGCTCTTTGTCTATGTGACATCTGCTCATCCTGCCCAGGTCAGCTCTCACACTTGACCTTCGGAGAGCTGCTCCCAAGCCCGAATTGGGTGCACCTTGGAGCTTCAGCATACTGTTCTCACAATACTGATTAGGCTGTGTGCTAATTTCCTGCTTTCTGGGAACTGTCGCCCAAGAGCCTGGCTACGAGCTCTTTGAGTACATGAAACACGTTCTGTTTACTTTTATATGCCCAGCACCAAGCAAGTGCCTGGCACATGGTCAGTGCCCTAACCATTTCTAGAGTAGAGAATGCCAGCCTCTCTGGTCATTCATTTCGTCAGCTGTGAGTGGGTTGGGTTTGCTGACTTCGAGGGAGACTCCTAGTAATAAAATTTATTATTCTAGATCCTTCTACTATTGTGTTTCATCTGGCTATCATCTATTACTAGGAGAAATGGGTGATATCAGTATCATGCTGAAAACAATCTGTATTACTCACAGTTTATATTATTTTATTTTTTAAAAAAGATTTTATTTATTTAAGAGAGAGAGAACACAAGCAGGGGGAGTGGCAGGCAGAGGGAGAAGCAGGCTCTGCACTGAGCAAGGAGCCCAATGTGGGACTCGATCCCAGGACCCTGGGATCATGACCTAAGCTGAAGGCAGACGCTTAACTGACTGAGCCACCCAGGTGCCCCCAGGTTATATTATTTTAATAAACATTTAATTATAAAACTAAGCAAATAATAAAAAAAAATTAAAATAGGAGACCTGCTACAGCTTTTGGCAGAGCCTTTCACATGCTGAAACTCACATCCTGACACATCCTCTCTTCCCAGCCTTTTTGGGGCTCTTTGGGGATTCACTCATAGGGTCTGGCTGAACTACCAGCTGGGGACTGTTTCGAGACCAGAGCCCACAGGACTAGGGGCTTGCTCACCTCAAGAGACCGTCAGACATGCTCCTTCATCCATCACTCATTCCTTCAGGAAGCCGTACTCTTTTTTTTTTTTTTTTTTTTTAAAGATTTTATTTATTTATTTGACAGAGAGAGACATAGCGAGAGAGGGAACACAAGCAGGGGGAGTGGGAGAGGGAGAAGCAGGCTTCCCGCAGAGCAGGGAGCCCGATGTGGGACTCGATCCCAGGACCCTGGGATTATGACCTGAGCCGAAGGCAGTCGCTTAACCAACTGAGCCACCCAGGCGCCCAGGAAGCCGTACTCTTACCCTTCCTCTCTGCCTGCCTCGTTTCCTGGTTCATCCTTGTTTCAGAATTCTAAATGTCCTCGGACCTCTTCTCCCACTGACATTTTCTCTCTTGGCGAACTCGTCCAGTCTCTGTCTTCAGAATATCTCCATAATCTACCCACTTTTTATCACCTCCCCTGCCGGCATCGCTGGCCTGGACCTCTGCAGTAGCCTCCCCCTCACGGTCCCCCCTGCTTCTGCCCCTACAGCCTATTGTCCTCACAACAGCCAGAGGGAGCCTGTTAAATCCTAAGTCAGATCACGGCCCTCCTCCGCTCACGACCTCCTGCTCTCCAGTCACTCAGAGTAAAAGCCAGAGTTCTCTCCAAGGCCCACGAGACCCTACACAATCTCTCCCCCACACGCTGTCTGACCTCACCTCCTGCTACCCCCTCCCTGCCCACCCCCCCCCCGCCAACTCACTGCTGCCTCTGCACTGGCCTCCTCACTGTTCCTCAGGCACCAGGCATGGCCACACTTCAGGGCCTTTGCACTGGTTGTTCTCTCTGCCTGTTCTGCTCTTCCTCCAGCTATCGGGGCCAATCCCTCCCTCATCTCCTCAGATCCGTGCTCAAATAGCTCCCTCGGTGAAGATGGCCCCCTGACCATCCTCTTACACATCAGAAACCACCCCAGCAGGGCGCCTGGGTGGCTCAGTCATTAAGCATCTGCCTTTGGCTCAGGTCATGATCCCAGGGTCCTGGGATCGAGCCCCGCATCGGGCTCTCTGCTCGGCGGGAAGCCTGCTTCTCTCTCCCACTCCCCCTCCTTGTGTTCCCTCTCTCACTGTCTCTCTGTCAAATAAATAAATAAAATCTTAAAAAAAAAAAAGAAACTGCCCCAGCGATTTTTAGCTGCGTTCCCTCTTTTCCATGTTTTCTTTCTCTCCAAAAGCCTTTCTCATCCTCTAATATACTTTGTATTTTCCTTACTTATTTTTATTCATTCTCTGTATCTCCAAACTTAGATATGCTTATCTCTTCTGTTTAACACTGTCTCCCCAATGTCTGGAACAGGGCCAAGCACACGGTGGGTGCTCAATATATGTTTATTAGTTGATTGAAAGGATGGTATTGGTGGGGGGGGTGGGGGAGGACAGACACAAATGAGGTTTGTCCTTGTCCTGTCTACTCTGTCAGGAGCTAAGCCTCAATCGAGATGAGTCTGGACCTAACAGATCCAAAGGTAGAAAGTACCACATACCCTGGGGGTGTGGTCAGATAAGGCACTCCAGGAAGAGGTCGTATCATCTGGGGTGGTCCTTGAAGGTTCCATGGAACTCACAGAGATCTTGAGGTTCAGTGAGGCCTCTGGGGTGGAGGACACAGCAGACAGCACTTGGAAGGGGTGAGGTGAATTCCAAAAGGATGGGCTAACTAACAAGGAGAAATCTATCAGGGCCCTGAATCCCAAGGGGATGACCCTGGATTTGGTCCTCAGAGATGTCATACCCTGGTCACTGACCCCCAAACAGCTCAGAGACCTCACATCCTGGACAAACATCCATACATAACACTGGGACAATAATAATGAAGAGCTCGTATTCGTTGAGAGCTTATTCATTTATTAGGGGGGACCTTGGATGGGGGATATTCAGATAGGTAGTTTTGGTCCCAAACCCAAATCAGTCTCCCCCCCCCCCCCAGGAAGAATGAAGTGCCCAAGTCCTCAGTCCTTGGAGATTTCTGGGCTTGGGTAAGAGCTTGCAGGAAGGAAGGGAGAGGGAGACATGACAGGGAACAGAATGGAGGAGGGCCAGCCTCAATCATGAGGAGATATAGTTGGACACCTCAATCAGGTTTCCATCAGGATCTCGGAAGTAGATGGACATAATGAGTCCTTTCGCCCCTGTTCTGGGGACCAGACCCTCCTCAATAGGAACCTCACAAGCCTGAAATGGGAGGGAAAGACAAAAGTCATTCATCATAGTTCATGTGTGAGACCAAAATTTAATCCCCAGAAGGCCCCTGATATCTTTCTCACTTCATCTCCTGCCAGTCTCCCCTCCCTCACTCTGCTCCAGCCATGGACCAGCTGTATGGCCTTGGGCATAGTACCTAACTGCTCTGTGCCTCAGTTTCCTCATCTGTAAAGTGGGGATGATGATGGTACCTAATATTAGCTAGTAGGTGGCAGAGTCAGAATTGAAACCCAGGTAGCCTGGACCAAAGTCCATGCTCTTAACCCCCTATGCTTTCCCCACTTTACTTCCGAACCGGCCTTTTCCACTGATACTTTCCAAAGAAAGATTATATGCAAAACCTTAATCTGTGTTCCCCAAAAGGAGAAGCAATGCTTCCCTTACATGAAATCATTTTAAGTGTTAGAGGGACACCCCTTTAAATATTCCCTCTTCAATCCTATTTCAGTCCTTTTTTTTTCTCACTAAGTAATTTCTACACCCAATGTGGGGCTCGAACTCACAGCCCCGTGATCAAGAGTTGCATACTCTTCTGACCGAGCCAGCCAGGCGCCCCCTATTTCAATTCTTCTGATTATACCAAGAAGCAAGGCTCTGGTGGATGCTAACAAGTCCTTAGCACCTCCTCAACCATTTGCTAAATCTCCCCTTGTCATGTCAGGCCCAGAGGGTTCAGAGAAAGGAAATGGATAAGATTTTATTTATTTATTTGAGAGAGAGCCAGTGAGAGAGAGAGAGAGATAACACAAGCAGGGGGAGGGGCAGAGGGAGAGGGAGAAGCAGACTCCCCCCTGAGCAGGGAGCCCCCACGCCAGGCTCTATCCCAGGACCCTGGGATCATGACCTGAGCCGAAGGCAGACGCTTAACTGACTGAGCCACTCAGGCGCCCCCACGACTGGTATTTTTATAGCCGTTTGTTTTTTACAAGTTATCTTCCCTTTGTGTCAAGATATGATGGGCTTTTCACGTAACTGGTGAAACTTTGGCTTTTTACAGAAATGCGTTTCTGTAAAAAGAATTTAAGTTTGTAATTTTTTTACAAGAATGATGTAATGTGGGGGCGCCTGGGTGGCTCAGATGGATAAGCGTCTGCCTTCGGCTCAGGTCATGATCCCAGGGTCCTGGGATTGAGTCCCTGCATTGGGCTCCCTGCTCAGTGGGGAGCCTGCTTTTCCCTCTCCCTCTGTCCCTCCCCCTGCTCGTGCTCTCTCTCAAATGAATAAATAAAATCTTTAAAAAAAAGGACGTAATGTTTCCCTTTTTTTTTTTAAAAAGATTTTTTTATTTATTTTTTGACAGAAAGAGACAGCGAGAGAGGGAACACAAACAGGGGGAGTGGGAGAGGAAGAAGCAGGCTTCCGCTAAGCAGGGAGCCGGACGTGGGTCTTGATCCCAGGACCCCAGGATCATGACCTGAGCTGAAGGCAGATGCTTAACGACTGATCCATCCAGGCGCCCCTGTAATGGTCCCCTTTAAAATAGATTTGTTTACATGAAACAATGATGTCAGCAAAAATAATGAGCAAACAGTTGTGTACAAGCATTATCTGGAAGTGACAAAAGTTGTTATGTCTGAAATTTGAGGAAGACCTGACTGGGTCGTGCTCCTGTTTCCACTGTACCAGCCGCAGCTTTCTCGAAAAGAACCAACATCCCACTCACTTTGAGGTGCTGGACCACTTCCTCCAAAGGTGTCTCTGTGATCAGGCATATGTCCACGGAGCCAGGAACTGGGTGAGCAGCTTTGGGTTCAAATTCCTTTCCCACCTTGTGGAGGTTCAATTTCTGGTCTCCAAAACACAATGCTTTCCGGTCAGCCTATTTTTTTTTTAAGATTTATTTATTTATTTAACAGAGCGAGAGTGAGAACACAAGCAGGGGGAGCGGCGGGCAGAGGGAGAGGGAGAAGCAGGCTCCCCGCTGACAGGGAGCCCAATGTGGGGCTCGATCCCAGGACCCTGAGATCATGACCTGAGCTGAAGGCAGATGCTTAACTGTCAGGTCACCCTATTTGGGGAGGAAGAACTAAACCCCCAAGATGAGCATGAGACAAAGCCCCCTACCTACCCCAACAAGGTTAAAACAAAGTACAACGGGGCTTTTAATTAAAAATAACAGTCCCTCGCCCCACCCCAGCCTAGTCTCATTCCCTAGAGGCAACTGCTTTCAGCCTGTGTGTGTGTGTGTGTGTGTGTGTGTGTGTATTTCTTCTGGAAATTATTTGCATTATCTTCAAATAATATGTAAATACTACCCGTGGCAGAGACAGCAATTTGTCTTAATATACATTTACTTAGTATACAATATAATAGACATTTCTCCCTTTTTTCTTATAAACAACCCAAATTTCAATGGGGTCAATTGTGTGCCCGGCTTAAAAAGCCATTTCCCAGCATTCCTTGATGGGGGGGGGCATGTAAGATGGACTGGACAATGAGATGTCAGCAGAGGTTGCGGATGGAGCTTCCGGAAACCTCCTGGTCCCACTGAGCTGGCACCTCTGGCCCATTCACGTCCTCTTCCTTCCCAGACTTTGGCTGAGCCCCAACTTTCTACAGAGGTTGTTAAATGGGAGAAAAAGAAAACTCGATCTTCTTTCACCCACTGTTCGTTGAGTTTTCTCCTATGTACCCCCAGATACAGTCAGTGACTGATAATGGGCAACTTTAGCCATTTTCTTGATTTAGCAACTTGAGACATTTTCACTCCTCTCCCTGCTCGGATAAACAAGAATTTAGCTCATCCACATTACTCCCCCCTACCAATAGAATTCTATCATCATTTGTAGTTCCTCTTTTAGTTCCTTTATAATTTTTAAAAGACCCACTTTCATCTTTAGGTTTTGATAGATGAACTACAGCTAGTATCTCACTGGCCCTCCTGTCCTCTTCATGTCCCCACCCTCTCCACCTCTTTCCTTTCTTTTATCATTTTCCTATATCTTTCTCTTCTATCGCTGTGGCTGATACCACATCCATTCTACCAGAAAATGACTTTATTTCACTTTTTTCCTTTGGCTCTCTCTCTTTCTTGGGACCTTTTTTTCTCCTGTTCCAAACTGGACTGAGTGTTTTCTAGGTATCTTTCTGGGATCTTCCTCTTGGGAGCCAATGTGTCCTGACTTTGATGTCTTCCCTATTCCTGGTTTTTTTTTTTTTTTTTTTTTTTTTTTTTAAAGATTTTATTTATTTATCTGACAGAGAGAGAGACACAGCGAGAGAGAGAACACAAGCAGGGGGAGTGGGAGAGGGAGAAGCAGGCTTTCCACTGAGCAGGGAGCCCGATGCGGGGCTCGATCCCAGGACCCTGGGATCATGACCTGAGCCGAAGGCAGACGCTTAACGACTGAGCCACCCAGGCGCCCCCCCTATTCCTGGTTTAATCACTCATTTTGATGTAGATGCTCTCAAGTAATTTTCAAAGCAAGTGGGCAAGGTTTCTCTTTTTATACCTACGATTTTTTTTAAGGAAACTCTGTGCCAAATGTGGGGCTTGAACTCACAACCCTGAGATCAAGAGTCACATGCTCTACAGACTAAGCCAGGCAGGTGCCCCCATATATCTAAGAATGTTTTATTCTACACTCACCTTGATTAATAGTTTGGCTGGACATAGAATTTCCCCTCAGAATCTTGAAATTGTTCTATTGTCTTCTGGTCTCTGATGTGACTCTTGGGCAATCTGGTATCTGCATTATTTCTTTTCCCTTTGTAGTTGAATTACTTTTCTTTTTCTTTCTTTCTTTCTTTTTTTTTTTTAAAGTAGGCTCCATGCCCAACATGGCACTCAAACTCACGACCATGAAATCAAGAGTGGCATGCTCTACTGACTGAGCTACTTTTCTTTTTAACCTCTTTGAAAGATCGTAGGATATTCATTTCCACTTCGATGTTCTATAATTTCATGAGAACATATCTAAGTGTCAGATGTGGTATATATATATATATATATATATATATATATATATATATATATATATACACACACACACAATGGAATATTATGCAGCCATCAAAAAACCCAAAATCTTGCCATTTGCAATGCCATGGATGGAACTAGAGGGTATTATGCTAAGTGAAATAAGTCAATCAGAGAAAGACAAGTATCATATGATCTCACTGATATGAGGAATTTGAGAAACAAGACAGGATCATAGGGGAAGGGAGGGAAAAATGAA
Organism: Halichoerus grypus; assembly: GCF_964656455.1. NCBI lineage: Eukaryota > Metazoa > Chordata > Mammalia > Carnivora > Phocidae > Halichoerus > Halichoerus grypus. Next base: position 90,594,699 of record NC_135727.1, read on the forward strand.
ACAAGATGAAACCAGAGAGGGAGACAAACCATAAGAGACTCTTAATCTCAGGAAACAAACTGAGGGTTGCTGGAGTGGTGGGGGGTGGGAGGGATGGGGTGGCTGGGTGATGGACATTGGGGAGGGTATGTGCTATGGTGAGCGCTGTGAATTGTGTAAGACTGATGAATCACAGACCCGTACCCCTGAAACAAATAGTACATTATATGTTAAAAAAAAAGATAGTAGGAAGGGAAAAATGAAGGGGGAGAAATTGGAGGGCGAGATGAACCATGAGACTATGGACTCTGAGAAACAAACTGAGGGTTCTAGAGGGGACGGGGTTGGGAGGATGGGTGAGCCTGGTGATGGGTATTAAGGAGGGTACATATTGAATGGAGCACTGGGTGTTATACGCAAACAATGAATTATGGAACACGACATCAAAAACTAATGATGGTGACTAACATAACATAATAAAATAAAATAAAATAAATATGTCAATATTGTTTCTTGCTTCTTTTATTCACTCTTATATTTGTAAGATTCATTCTTATTATACTGTGTAGTGGTACTTCGTGCTGGATACTCAGTTAACCCTTTCTGGATAAAAACTGGAACATTCTCTTGCATTACTTTTATGGCAATTTCCTCCCCTCGTTTTTCTCTATTCTCTCTGGAAGTTCTACTTTTCAGAGTTTGGAATCTCCTACATTGATCCTTTTTTCTCACAGATTTCCTGTGGGGTGTTTTTAGGGGGAGGGATTAAGAGTATTATAACCAAATTCTACTTCACTTGCAGTTTGTACTTGAGAAAGTGATTACCTTGAAAGTTGTGACTTCCATGCCCAGGATCTTGGAATAAAACATGGTGGTGTCTTTGATACTCTTTACCGTCATCACAATACGGTCAAGCCTATGGATAAGGCATGGTGAAAGAGTCTGACTGCTGTTCCTCCACGACTTAAAGAAGAAAAAAATTTGAAAGAGATCACATTGCCTCTGGTCCACCCATGTTTCCTGTTTCCTTCTCTTCACCTCCCCTCATCTCCACAAGGACTATGCTTCCTCCTCAACCCCATTTCCAGGGGAAAGTCCTGAGAGGAAACTTGAGTAGAGTGGTTTTTTTTTTTTAAAAGATTTTATTTATTTGAGAGAGAGAGAGAGAGCACAAGCAGGGGGAGCAGCAGAGGGAGAGGGAGAAGCAGACTCCCTGCTGAACAGGGAGCCCAATGCGGGACTTGATCCCAGGACCCTGGGATCATGACCTGAGCCTAAGGCAGATGTTTGACTGAGCCACCCAGGTGCCCACTTGAGTCAAATCTTATCACCCATGTGCGGATTCATAAGAGTCCGCCATGACCACTCTCTACTGTTTTCTTTTTTTATTTAGGATTTTATTTATTTATTTGAGAGAGAGAGAGAGACAGTGAGAGAGGGAACATAAGCAGGGGGAGCGGAAGAGGGAGATGCTTCAACGACTGAGCCACCCATGTGCCCCTCTCTACTGTTTTCTTGTTCTATTTCTTTCCCCTTGTAGAGGGATAGAGATGAAGGTAAGGGATAAGATGAAGACCAAGACCAAATCATCTCTCGTTGTCCCCAAACTGGAATTCCTCTCTTTTGCAAGGAATGACAAGACACAGAGGAGGCCCAACCCTGTGAGTACAAGCCCTCTGTTGGCCAGTTAAACCCAGTCCCATTTTTCTCCTCAGCTATGCCAGGACAGGAAGGGAGCATCTCATATGACATAAATGTTTCTAGGCATGTGTGTTTACAGATCCACCTTGACGCCCAGTGGGAGGACACAACTCCCCCCTTCTTACTTCCTGCCCTCAGCACACTTTCCACCTGATCTTTCTCTTGATTTGCATTCTTTAGTAATTTGTATATTTACACAACATCTGCTACAAGGTTATAAGGTGCCTGTGGTCTGGCACAATAGCAGAGTATTGTGGTTAAAAGAACAGATTCTGGGAGCCAGACTGATGTTTAATTAATCTCTCTGTGCCTTGGTTTCCCCTTCTGTAAAATGTGCATGATTTTAGACGTATAAGATTATTGTGAACATTTAAAAAAAGAGTTGGATTTTTAAGGGCTTAGAACAATATCTGGCACTGTGCTGTAAGAGTTCACCGTGATGATGATGATGTTGTCGTGGTCATCTTGTTAAATTTCAGACTCCCTAGCATGGCCCCTAGTCTCTACAGCCTTATCCATCTCAAGCTACATTATCCTTTTGCCTGTTCCTCATAAGGGCCATCTTTGTATCCTTGGCCTCAGAGCTGTATGCATATCTAATGCATATGCTAATATCTGTCTCTCTGACTAGAATATAAGCTACATAAGGGCAGATATTTCTCTCTGTTTTGTTCCCCACTGTGTCCCAAACAACCAGCAGATATTCAATAATATTTGTTCAATTAGTGGATATCTACTACAACAATTAGGCCCAGTGCCTAGCACAAAGTCTGACTTCTACTCCTATTCTATTCTATTCTGTTCTATTCTATTCTATTCTATTCTATTCCATTGCATTCTGCTCTATACTATTTTATTCATTCCATTCGACTATGTTCAATTCCATTCAAACCATTACATTTTACACAATTGATTGCAGTGAGCCCCAGCTTAAAAAAATACTGTGCTGTTCTATGCTCATCAGTGAGGGGAAGCATTAGCAAAGTTGCTGAGCTCTGCTGTCCTCATGGATACAGAGGATCCGTGGGAACACACAAGCAGTAGAATGAGAAATTGACCTTTGGGCTCCATTGAAAATAAAGTTGTATGTTAAAAACCTTTTAATGTCTGTAGGATCTGTAACAGCACCCCCTTTTCATTCCTGATATTGGTAGTTTATATTTTTTCTCTTAATGGCTTGAGAGAAAACAGAAATTACTAATATTTTATTAATGTGTTCAAAGAGCCAAGTTATGACCTTGTTGACTGTATCCAATGGATGCTTGCTTTCTGTTTCACCCGTTTCTGCTTTTATCTTTATAATTCCTTCCTTCCTTCCACTTTCTCAGGGTTCAATTTGCTGTTCCTTTTCCAGCTTTTTGATATGGAAGCTCAGGTAATTGGTTTTGTTTTTTATTTAAAGGTTTTATTTTTATTTATTTGACAGAGAGAGAGCACAAGCACAAGCAGGGGGATGGGGCAGAGGGAGAAGCAGACTCCCCGCCGAGCAAGGAGCCTGATGCGGGGCTCAATCCCAGGATCCTGGGATCATGACCTGACCCAAAGGCAGACACTCTACCAAATGAGCCACCCGGGTGCCTTTTTTTTTTTTTTAAGGTTCAGGTCATTGGTTTTCGACTTTCCTGATTTATGCATTTAGAACTATAGATTTCCCCCTATGCACTGCTTTAGCCGCACCCCCTCCTTCAATTTTGGTAGTATATTGGAAATCAACTCAACCCATTTCTCCCATTTCTCAATGCCCTGCCAGCTCAGACTCACTCCTGCAGATCCTGTTTTGCAGACAAGGAGCTCCAACCTCACAAATTCAAGGATGAGCAGGGCTGGTTCTCTTAAAGAACCAGAAGAAGGCTAGTGTGGTTTAAAATCCAAGAGTGAGCGAGGCTGAACAGGCAGGGAAGGCAAGGGACAGATAGTTCAGGGTTGTTGAGGTGACATTAGGGAGGCTGGTTTATAAAAGGATCCTTGCTGGGGCACCTGGGTGGCTCAGTCGTTCAGCATCTGCCTTCGGCTCAGGTCCTGGGTCCAGCCCCGCATCGGGCTCCCTGCTCAGCAGGAAGCCTGCTTCTCCCTCTCCCACTCCCCCTGCTTGTGTTCCCTCTTTCGCTGTCTCTCTCTCTCTCTGTCAAAAAATAAATAAAATCTTAAAAAAAAAATGAAAGGATCCTCAGGACATAGTAATCATATAAGGCTTACTCTGTGCCAAGCCCTGATTCTAAGCACTACACGAAATACATTTTATTCCTCACAGTAACACTCTCTGATAGCGTGCCCAGAACATGATGCCCTCCTTCCTGCCTCCTATTTTTCTACAGAATCCTCTTCAAGGTTTCCTTCAGGATGAACCTCAAGGTCAGTGCCCGGTTTCCTGGTCCCTTCCCACACTGCCCCATCCTGACATTCCTGGAGCCACCCTGAGGGGGCGGAGCAGTCAGCCCTCAGCCCAGGCCCATTCTTGCAGGCATGTTGGTGTCTGACCACAGTGCAGCAACAGGGTCTTTCCGTGTCCCTCTGCTGCCCTCTGCTTGTCTTTGAAAGCGGAAGAGACAGGAGGACGGAAAAATGGATGTCAGCACCCCAGGATAGTCCACAAAGAAGGGAAGCAGGTTAGCAGGCCTGGGCTGGGGGATCCCCAACCTTGGTGTGAACACCCATGCCCCAGGCCCCTGGGACCACCCCACTCACCTGCTTCTGGGAAGTTCTGCCCCACATCCTGGCTGGCTGCCTGGAGGGCAGACGGCATAGCATGGCAGGCAAGGTGTCCTTGCCCTGGAGCCTCCAGACAACCCTCTGGCTCAGTGCCCTGAGATCAAGGGGCACGAATGGGAGGGCCACGGGCTGAGGAATGCTGGTGGTGACAGAGGTAGGCGGTGCGAGTGCAAGGACTCTGATAGAAAACTCAGGACCCCGAAAGTACAAGCTTGAGGTCTGACTTCGTCGGCTCAGGCCGCCATAACAAAGTACCACAGACCGGGGGGCTTAAACAACAGAAATTAATTCTCTCACCGTTCTGGGGGCCAGAAGTCTGAGATCGGGGTGCCAGCAGGGTGACGTGCTGGTGACGTCTCTCTTCCTGGCTTGAGGATGACCACCTTCTCTCTGTGTCCTCACATGGCGGAGAGAAAGAGAAGGCTCTCTGGTCTCTTCTTTTTTTTTTTATTTTAAAGATTTTATTTATTTGAGAGAGAGAGAATGAGAGAGAGAGCACATGAGAGGGGGGAGGGTCAGAGGGAGAAGCAGACTCCCTGCTGAGCAGGGAGCCCGATGCGGGACTCAATCCAGGGACTCCAGAATCATGACCTGAGCCGAAGGCAGTTGCTTAACCAACTGAGCCACCCAGGCGCCCTCTAGTCTCTTCTTGTAAGGGTACTAATCCCATATTGAAGACCCCACCCTCATGACCTCATCGAAACCCTAATCACCCCCACCCTGCAAAGGCTTCACCTCCTAATACCATCACACTGGGGGCTGGGACTTCAACATATGAATTTGGGGGGACACAAACTCTCAGTCCATTACAAGGTGTATGTGTAAGGGCTTACTTTGTAATAATAAAAAAAACGCCCATCCCAAGTACGGTGAGGGGATCTTTATTCTAGGGTTGAGGCCTCTGGTCTATGTAGGCTTGTGTCCCCAGAGTGTGAGAGTGCTGATCTGTTTGGGAGTCAGAGTTTGTGTCCAGGGTGTGAAGCTGAAAGCTGTCTGAGTTAGGGTATGACCACTGACTTGGGGGTCTGTTTCTGAGCCAAGATCTCTTAAGCTATTAAGTGTTCTGTGTCCCAGGGTGCAATGTTTCTGAGTTCTTTTGGTGTATGAGCTTTGAGGTTTTCCCCATCCCCATCCATCCCTTACCACGCCCTCTCCTTGCACTGCTGAGACGCAGGGACCATTCATCAGTCCCACTGCTGCTGACCTTACCCTGAACTGAGTTCCCTCTCTCTTGGGGGTTACTGGTCTAGCCCCTGGGGCATGTGAGTTTGAGATTCTTGTTCCTAGGCACACCCCAAGTACCCCCCCCACACACATACATACAAGTTCTCTATGCTATGCATATAGATTTTGGCATATGATTTTCCTTTATAACACATGAATATAGGTTTGAATAAAAGGTTTCAACAGTATATCCATATATGGACTACAAGGTCATTTCCACCTCCATACTCCAAAAATTACCACTGAGGTCAGTTTCTGGTGTTTCCTTACACACACACACACACACACACACACACACACACGTCACCATGACTAACTCCCACCTGCTTTTCCTTGTCAATGGCCTGTGCTGCAGAAGGCACCCCCACCCCCATAAGCACCCACATGTCCCACCCATCCTGCCTCATGTGCAGCGGGTGCCCTGTGGTAGAACACTAACCCCCAGCATTTCTTTCACTCTGCAATAGGCATCGGCTCTATGTGCAGATTTATAAGGTTGTCCCAACTGTTCGCTCCTACCAGCCTTGTGCACACAGCTCGGAGAATGTGTGTACGTGTTAGATGGAGTTAGAAGTGGAATTGCTGCGTCAGAGGGTTCATTCATGCGCCAAACACCTAAGGAGCGTGTTCTGTGTAGCGAGTGCTGTCCTAGGTGCTGAAGAGACATCAAAGAACTGGATGGGACAAATGTCCTTGCCCACGTGGAGCCTACATTCTAGTTGGGGAAGAAGAGGGTGTACAAAGTTGATTTCCCTAGATGTTTCACAAGATTCTGGAAGGTTTTATTCCCATCAGTGGTGCCTCTATTGGCTTTCTTTCCACTCCTCCCTGCGGGGCGGAGTCTGTGGCAGGAGGCTGGCCGCATTGGCCTTGGCTCTCTCTGAGATCCGCAGGGTCTGGGGCTCGGATGGTCTCTTTGGGGATGTGGACAGATGTGTGTGTGGTCGGGGAGGAGGATATGGCAATTCAATGGTCCCCTGGAGAGAGTGAGGGGAAATAGGATTAGAGAGGCCACTTAATGGAGTGGGCGGGAGCTAGGGACAATGGTCCACTGAATTAGGCATGAAGAGCCCCTCGCAAGTCACACCCACAGAGGGCGGGCCGGAGCAGCGGCACTGAGGAATCCAGTACTGTCTTGGAATATACCATTGTGAGACTGTTTTGCGGACACCCTGGGGGTGGTCACAGAGACAGGGATGTGGCCACCACACGAGGTAGCATGCACTGGGGAGTGGACAGCCTTGGGTTACTCCGACGGGGGTTTGGGCAATCCAGAAGTCACACACACTAGGGAGTGGATACTCCTTGAATCACACACACTGGAGACTGCACACTCTTGGGGTCACACAGAGTGGGTTGTAGACATTTCTGGAGTCAGATTGACTAGTGTGTTGACACTATTGTAGTCAGACAAACTGGGGTGTGGGCGGTCCTACAAACAGATTTGTGTGTGGAAGCTTCTAGAGTCACACATGCTAAGGAGGAGACACTCCTGAGTCACCCAGCCTGGCTAGTAGACATTCACAGGGTCACACATATCAGGGTGTGGCCATCCCAGGGGTCAGATAGCAGATTGGATTGTGGAGCTTTTGGGATCACTCAGACTGGGATGTGGGCCCTTCTGGGCTCAGACAGCCTAAGGTGTAGACAACTATGAGGTAAGAATGAGCAGGTGTGGACAGACATGGGGTCACCAAGATGGAGGTTTGGACATTCCTGGAGTCACTCACACTGGAGTGTGGACAGACACAGGGTCACACAGAGGTGTGAACACTCCAAGGTGTCCATCACACACACTGGAGAGTAGAAATCTCTGGGGTCACACAGAGGGAGCTTGGGACACTCTTGACATTAAACACACTGGGGAGTGGAGACTCCTGAAATCACACACACTGTGGATTGGGCACTCCTTGTGTTGCACAGATTGGGGTGTGAACATCTATGGTGTTATACAGACCGAGGAGGAGACACTCCTGGGATTGCCGTGACTGAGGTGGGGGGACAGTTCTTTAGTCCAATAAGTGATGCGTTGGCACCTCTCAGGCCAGAAACTGAGGTGTAGACACTCCTGTGGTCACACAGAGTAGTTGTGGGACAGTCCCTGGTATAGACTTGGGAGTGGACACTGCTGAGGTCACAGACTGTGGTGTGGATGGCCTTGGGGTCAAACAAACCAGGATGCGAATTCTCTTGGGTCACACAGACTGGGTGTGGACACCCCCGCAGTCACCCAAATGGGTATTTGGACACTACTGGGGTCACACACGCTGGTCACACACCTCTGGGGTCACTCACGTTGAACACTCACTATCATAGTCTAGGGTGTGGACACTGGGATGGGGACGCTTCTGGCATCTCACACAAGGGTGTGCCCGTTCATGATGTCACACAGGACGGGGATTGAATGATGCTAGAGGTGTCCATTTGGTGACACTGATTAAGAGGGCAAAGTTTGAATACCAGCTGTTAAAAGTACTTAGACAAGGGGAACCTGGGTGGCTCAGTCGTTAAGCATCTGCCTTCGGCTCAGGTCATGATCCTGGGGTCCTGGGATCGAGCCCCGCTTTGGGATCCCCTGCTCAGCGGGAAGCCTGCTTCTCCCTCTCCCACTCCCCCTGCTTGCGTTCCCTCTCTCGCTGTCTCTCTCTCTCTGTCAAATAAATAAATAAAATCTTTAAAAAAAAAGTACTTAGCCAAGGAGGCCGTGAGACCAAGGTGGTTCTGATACCTCAGTAGCCTCAGTAAGCAAACCGAAACCTAAGCCGGAGCAATGCACTTGTATCCAAGAAATCGAAATGTCAGAACAACCATCACAAACAGCCAACTAGGCTTTCCCGGTAAGGCCACCACTTCAGCTCTAGCCAATCAAATAATCTCCTCCCTTCGCTTCCCATCTGCCCTAGGAAAGACTTGCCCCCAGCTCCTGTCCGGAGCTCTCCTCACCACTTCCGGTTTGGCACTGCCCAGTTCCTGTTGCCTTAGGCTCCAAGAAACCGAAAATTTAAGCATGCCTCAGTTTATCAGTTTATCTTTTAACACACCTGTGCCACCCACAGGATAGGCTCTCAAATGCGGGCCTCACTTTTAGTATCTGTGCCACCAAAGTGAGCACTGGGCTTCACTTTTTTTTTTTTTATAAAGATTTTATTTATTTGAGAGAGAGAAAGCAGGAGAGGGGCAGAGGGAGAGGGAGAAGCAGGCTCCCCGCTGAGCAGGGAGCCCGATGCGGGGCTCGATCCCGGGACTCTGGGATCATGACCTGAGCCGAAGGCAGGCGCTTAACGACTGAGCCACCCAGGCACCCTGGGCTTCACTTCTAATTGCCACGTAAGACCCCATAGACTGATTCTTTTCATGGGGACCCGGGATGCTTGAGGGAGAGAATCGTCGAAGATCTATTGCTTGGAAGGTCTGCGGTGGATCATGACCTGAGCTGAAGGCAGACACTTAACCGACTGAGCCACCCGGGTACCCCGTCTTCTCTGCTTCTGTCTCAAATCCCCCTCGGCTACCCTCTTACAAAGACATTTGTGGTTACATTTAGGTCCTGCCTGGATAATCAAGATAATTTCCCCATCATGGACCCTTAACTTTTTGGGGGGAGCGGAGCAGAGGGAGAGGGAGAGAGAGAATCTTAAGCAGGCTCCACGCCCAGTGTGGAGCCTGATACCAGGCATGATCCCACAATTCTGAGATCATGACCTGAGCCGAAATAAAGAGTTGGTTGCTTAACCAACTGAACCACCCAGGCGCTCCTGGAACCTTAACTTAATCACACCTGGTAAGTCCTTTTTTTTTTTTTTTTTTTGCCACATAAGTGAACATTCACAGGTTCCAGGGATTAGGAGCTGGACACCTTCTGGAGGACCATTATTCAGCCCACCACAGTGGGGGGCGCCAGGAAGCAGTCCTCAGGGCGGTGACATCTCAGTCGACATCTGAGGGATAGGGAGTTAACTGAGCAGAAGAAAAAGAGACAAAATAAGCCAGCAGGAGGGAGGAACAGCATGTGTAGAGCACTTGGAGATGGGAACGCACAATAGCAATGTGGGAGCGACCGAGCCTTTTAGGATGGCGGGCGGGACATCGGTGGGCAGGTTGCTCAGGACGCTGAACTGAGGCCTGTGGGGGTACAAGCCTTCTCCTCCCAGCTCCTCTCTAGACCCTGGGCCTGGCGAGGTTCCAGGTGGAGCCTGCTCCATCCTCAGCACCACTCTGGCTTCCGGAGGCCCAGGCTAGCCCAGCCAGGCAGAGGGGAGAGAAGGCAAAAGGCAGCCTGGGGGCACCTGGGTGGCTCAGTCGTTAAGTGTCTGCCTTCGGCTCAGGTCATGATCCCAGAGTCCTGGGATCGAGCCCCACATCGGGCTCTCTGCTCGGCGGGAAGCCTGCTTCTCCCTCTCCCACTCCCCCTGCTTGTGTTCCCTATCTCGCTGTCTGTCTCTGCCAATAAATAAAAAATCTTTAAAAAAAAAAAAAAGGCAGCCTGACCACATGCCCGTGGTTGGTGGGCCATGCGGCTCCCTAGTCATGCAGAATGGACAGGCTAAAGGCCGGCCTGTGGCTGAGAAATGCAGCCCTTCACCAGGCCTGGAGACGTGGGCAGCCAGCTCCCACTCACTCCCTCAGGAAGGCAGGCCTCCGAGCCAGAGTGCCCCCACCAGCACACGTCAGTGTGGACTGACAATGGTTAAGAGCCTGGCGGGGCAATGGTTGGACAGCCTGGCCTGCAATCTCAACTCTGCCGCTCACTGGTGGGATGGCCTTGGGCCAGTGACTTGGCCTCCCTGGAACCAGCCCCCCATCCCACCTTTTCCTCCACTCGAGGTAGTAGGTTAGTTATTATAAGCACCGAGAAGTACTGCGAGCCTCAGGATGCTGCACTGGAAAGGGGTAGGAGGAATCTGGGGCTTCTGAGACGGCATTGAACCAACCTGAAACCACTTCCTCTTTTTGTGAGTTCATCTATTCTCTCTCTTTTAAATATTTAATTTATTTATCTGACAGAGAGAGAGAGAGAACACAAGCAGGGGGAGTGGCAGAGGGAGAGGGAGAAGCAGACTCCCGGCTGAGCAAGGAGCCCGATGCGGGACTTGACCCCAGGACCCTGGTATCGTGATCTGAGCGGAAGGCAGACGCTTAACGACTGAGCCACCCAGGCACGCCCCATCTATTCTCTTAATTGGTCAAGCTGGTTCAAGTTGATTTCCGTTACTTGCAGAAAAAAGCATCTTAACTGATAAAGGTTTCTCATAATCTTTTTTTTTTTTTTTGCTTAGAAAATTACAAAAAATTTAAATGTAGAGGATGTTGTGATGACAACTTTAGTGGAGGTTTGGCAGTTTTTTACATTTTGCACGTGTGGCCGGCAGAATAATGCCCCGACCCCCAAAGATGATCACGTCCTAATTCCTGAGACCTGTGAATGTTAGGTTACACTGCAAAAGAGAATTAAAGTTGCTAATCAGCTGACCTTAAAATAAGACAATTATCCTGGGTTATCTGGTGGAGCCAATATGCTCATAAGGGTCCTTAAAAGTGGAAGAAGAAGGCAGGAGTGATGTGATATGAGAAAAGCCCAACTAAGGTTGCTACCTTTGAAGATGGAGGAAGAAGGCCATGGGCCAAGGGATGCAGGGGCCTCTCGAAGCTGGAAGAGGCAAGAAAACAGTTTCCCCTGGAGCCTCTAGAAGGGAACCCCAGACCTGCTAACACCCTGATTGGAGCCACTGAGACCTGTGCCAGACTTCTGACTTCCAGAACTGGAAGGTAGTAAATTTGTGTTGTTTTGAGTCACTACATTTGCTATAATTTGTTATAGCGGCAAAAAGAAACTAATACAGCATCCATTTATTTTTCTTCTGTTAATTTTTTTAAAGATTTTCTTTATTTACTTGAGAGAGAGAGTGAGAAAGAGCATGAGAGAGAGAGAGAGAGAACAGGCAGGAGCGGCAGAGGCAGAGAGAGAGGGAGAAGCAGGCTCCCCACTGAGCAGGGAGCCCGACGTGGGGCTCGATCCCAGGACTCTGGGATCATGACCTCACCTGAAGGCAGGCGCTTAACCGACTCAGCCACCCAGGCGCCCTTTCTTCTGTTAATTTAATTGAAGAAAAGCTCAACACCTTTTACTTAAACTACCATGTATAGTGCCAGCCCCTTCGCAGAAACTGCTTTTCTTTCTTTCCCTCTTGCTGATTCTCTCCACCCGCCAGTCTGCCTCCTTGTGCATGTGCAGAGGAACATGGTAAGAAAAAATGGTTACTTGGTTATTTCTTGATGTTAGGATTTAGAGGAGCTTTTATTTTATTTTATTTTTTAAAATTTTATTTGAGAGGACAGGGGGAGGGGCAGAGGCAGAGGGAGAGAATCTGGAGCAGACTCCGCTCTGAGCGTGGAGCCCCACATGGGGCCCCAATCCCAAGCCCCTGGGATCATGACTTTAGCCGAAGGCAGATGTCTGACTGGGCCACCCAGGCGCCCCTAGAGGGATTTTTTTAAGTTTTCATCTATGGGGCGCCTGGGTGGCTCAGTCATTAAGCATCTAGCTTCGGTTCAGGTCATGATCTCAGGGTCCTGGGATAGAGCCCCGCATCGGGCTCCCTGCTCAGCGGGAAGCCTGCTTCTCCCTCTCCCGCTCCCCCTGCTTCTGTTCTCTCTCTCGCTGTGTCTTTCTCTGTCAAATAAATAAATAAAATCTTTTTTTCTTTTTTTAAAAAAGAAACTTCTATGTGATAATAATTTTAAAATGTGTTCTGTTCAGAGAGAGCTGAGTTAGTTCCTTAAAGATCCTTCATTTTCACGGTCTTGTGACCTCCCGACAAACCTGTGAAACCTGTGATGGATCAGAATGGTGCTTTTGACTCCTCATTTGACAGAAGGAAGAACGGAGGCTCATGGGGAGCACATGACTTGGCCAAGGTCACACAGTCAGAATGCAGATCTCCAGATTCCATTCCAGAACATGGCCCTAGAAGCACCGAGATCAGGAATATGTGGAAAGCATTCTGTCTTCCTATCTAGGATATAGTCCATCAAATCTGTTTTCTTCTGGAAGAATCACATTTGATTTTTGGCCCTCATCTCTATGATGGCCCCCTCCCTATCTTCAGAGAGCCTTTTATAAGTAACAAAAAAGCATTTAATCATTTGTTTAAAAGTTGCTAGTATTACTTTTACAGATACAAAACTAAGCCGAACCCTTCCTGGCTCTTCCCATTAACTGAGGTTTATGGAATTTTAATGGATTTTTTTTTTTAGACATTTCTATTAATGAGAATATGGCTCAATTAAAAAAAAAATTTTAAAGTAGGCTCCAGGGGCGCCTGGGTGGCTCAGTCAGTTAAGCGTCTGCCTTTGGCTCAGGTCATGATTCCAGGATCCTGGGATCGAGCCCCACGTCAGGCTCCCTGCTCAATGGAGATCCTGCTTCTCCCTCTCCTTCTGCCACTCCCCCTCTGTCCCTCTCCCTGCTTGTGCTCTCTCTCTCTCTTTCTCTCAAATAAATAAATAAAATCTTTTAAAAAATAAATAAATAAAGTAGGCTCCATGCCCAGCATGAAGCCCAATGCGCGGCTTGAACTCACAACCCTGAGATCAAGACCTGCGCTGAGATTAAGAGTCAGATGCTTAACTAAGCCACCCAGCCACCCCAATATGGCTCAATTTTATTTTTATTTTCATTTTTTAAAGATTTTATTTATTTGACAGAGAGAGAGACACAGTGAGAGAGGAACAGAAGCAGGGGGAGTGGGAGAGGGAGAAGCAGGCTCTCCGCGGAGCAGGGAGCCAGATGCGGGGCTCGATCCCAGGATCCTGGGATCATGACCTGAGCTGAAGGCAGACGCTTAACGACTGAGCCACCCCGGTGCCCCCCCGGCTCAATTTTTAAATGAGAATCTAAGCTGCCAATATTCCCATTAGGACTTTTATTTAAATTGAGAAAATACTTACCCATCACAGCCTGGCCATACAGCTGGGACTCCTTGTACAATGGTGAGGTCAGGGGCATGCAGGCCCTGGGGCATCGAGGGAGATATGAGTGTCTGGGTGGGAGCAGGCCACGTGGAGAGGCTCCAGGACCTGCTTGAGAGCCATTGCTTTATGCTGGGCATGAGGAATGTGGGAGTTAGTGCCAACCTCCTCTCTATCTGTCATCTGGGAAACACTTGCTTACATTTCTCCCTGACCTCTCTAGGTTTGTGGAGAGTCCAGTTGGCAGGGGAAGGAGTCCAGGGTGGCTTCCCCAGCATGTCCCAAACCGTTTCATGATCAAAGCCGTCCTGGCAGTGGGCACAGGGGACATTGGTGACCTCATGCCTTATCTAGAGGAGGAGACCCTACCATGCTCCCACCCATTGCTGTTGTATGGGTGGCCAGATCTTCCAATATCCTAGCAGTAGCCAGATACCGCAAATTAGTAGACAGTCTTTACTTTTTATTTTTTTAAAAAGATTTTATTTATTTATTTGAGAGAGAGAATGAGATAGAGAGAGAGAGCATGAGAGGGGGGAGGGTCAGAGGGAGAAGCAGAGTCCCTGCTGAGCAGGGAGCCCAACGCGGGATTCGATCTTGGGACTCCAGGATCATGACCTGAGCCGAAAGCAGTCGCTTAACCAACTGAGCCACCCAGGTGCCCGAGTCTTTACTTTTTAAAGTTGATCACTAGTTACGTGTTTGTTTTGTTTTGTTTTTGTTTTGTTTTAATCCTTTGCCGTTGGGGCCCCTGGGTGGCTCAGTCGTTTAAGCATCTGTCTTTGGCTCAGGTCATGATGTTGGGGTCCTGGGATTGAGCCCCACGTCAGGCTCCCTGCTCAGTGGGGAGTCTACTTCTCCCTCTGATTGCCCCCCCCGCTCGTACTCTCACTTGCTCTCCACTCTCTCTCTCCAACAAATAAATCAAATCTTAAAAAAAATCCTTTGCTGCCACTAGAAAAGGGGGCAAAGATTTGAAGTGGCACACTACAGAAAAGGATGCCCAAATGTCCAATAAACACGTGAAGGATGGTCAGCCTCATTATTCATCAAGGAAAAGAAAATTAAAACTATGAAGAGGAACCTTACAATGATATCGTATTAGTAAAACGATTTTTTCAGTGTAATACTTTATGCACGGTTGGTGGGAGTGTAAACGGATGCAACCACTTTGGAAAACCATTTGGAATTCTTTAGGAATGCATAAGGTATGTGTCTTCTGTGACCCACAAATTACACTCCTTGATGCACGCTAAGAGAATAGATAAACTGCTTGCGGGATATCTACCAATAGAGTACTACAAAGTGATGGGAATGAGCAGGTTACAGCTACGCACAACGTCCAGGTACTTCACAGACATAATGTTGAGGAAAAAAAGTAAGACACAAAACATACATAATGTATTTTAATTCCTTTATATACTGTTCAAAGCAGGCAAAACGAAACTCTGCTGTTTAGGTTCACAGTGTGGGTGGTAAAGAGCAAGAAAAGCAAGGAAATCATGACCATGAAAGTCAGGGGGGTGGTCCTCTCTGGGAAGAGAGAACGACATGCCAGGGAAGGGGCCCACCTCGGGCTTCTGTGGTTCTGGCCATGTTCTGTTTCAAGGCCAGCAAACCACAACCCATGGGCCAAATCTAGCCTGTTACCTGTTTCTGCATGGCCTTGAGCTAAGAAAGGTAAGAACTTTCTACCTTTTCTTTTAAGAGTTTATTTATTTAGAGAGAGACAGAGAGTGCAAGCAGGGGGAGGGGCAGAGGGAGAGGGAGAGAGAGAATCCTAAGCAGGCTCCATGCCCAGCGAGGAGCCCAATGTGGGGCTCCATCCCAGGACCCTGAGATCATGACCTGAGCCGAAGGCAGAAGCTTAATGACTGAGCCACCCAGGCGCCCACAAAAACTATTTTAAAGGCAATTCTTTATGCACTGCTGGTCAGAGTATAAGGTGATTCAACCACTTAGGGGTGCCTGGCTGGCTCAGTCAGTGGGGTCTGTGAGTTCGAGCCAAACATCGGGTGCAGAGATTACTTAAAAATATATATATTTTAAAAATGATTCAACCAATTTGGCAAAACATTTGGAATTATTTAAGAAAGTTTAAAGATATGCATCTTTTGTAATCCAAAAATTCCACTTCTCTAGGTACACTAGAGAATGAATAAACAAATTGTGGAGTACATCTAATTATCTCTGGGTGATAAATGCCTAGTCCTCAAAGCCAGCCAATCAATGATAAGCCCTCCTGAAAAGTCAGCCAATCAGTGACGACCCCATGTTTCTAGGCGATGTCTAAACAGAGCACGCTCACTCGAGCCACCTGTTCTGAAAGTCGGGGGTTGACAGCAGCCTTACTCCAGCAAGAGTAGGAACACCCTGAAAGTCCTTCAGTGTCTTTGCACTTCTACTTCTCTACATCCAACAATCCATGCAGGCCTGGGTCTCCAAAACCTTCCCAAAGCTCTGGCTTTGTTCTGGGAAAGTGCACCTTACAAGTACAGCTCACCCTTACAGGTAAATGTGAAGTTCACCTGATTTGCAGCAGATATTGAGCACAATTTATTGTTAGATCACAGGCCTTTCAATGGCTCATGGTTTGTTATGCATTTGACGTGTAACAGACGCACTGTGAGATGATCAAATCCAACTACAGTTGTGGTGGTTGTTATTATATATATATAATATAATATATACATGTGTATTTTTAATGTGTTTAAACCCCTAAATGCCAAAACGCCGGTGTAAATTTTGTGGTGAATTTACTAAACAGTAGACACTAAATGAGGAAAAGTCCTTTTGAAATTCTTTGAGCAGTATCCAATTGTTCATTCAATATCAAAAATGGTAGGAAGTCAGATATAAGCCAACATAGTACAGCTAAGCATAGGAGATGTATGATTTCTTCAACTTGTACCAAAGAAACTCATAAAATGATGAAATTTTCATTAAGAAATTTAGGGACACCTGGCTGGCTCAGTAGGTAGAGCATGCGACTCTTGACCTCAGGGTTGTGATTTGGAGCCCCATGGTGAGTGTAGAGATTAGTTAAAAATAAATTTTATTTTATTATTTTTTAAAGATTTTATTTATTTATTTGACAGAGAGAGAGAGACAGTGAGAGCAGGAACACAAGCAGGGGGAACAGCAGAGGGAAAGGGAGAAGTAGGCTTCCCGTGGAGCAGGGAGCCCGATGCGGGGCTCCATCCCAGGACCCTGGGATCATGACCTGAGCTGAAGGCAGACACTCAACCGACTGAGCCACCCAGGCGCCCCTAAAAATAAATTTAAAAAAAAGAAATTAAGTGGAAGAAAATAAATTAATCACAGTAGAAGTTGTAATGGCCTTCCACACTATATCACCATTAATTTTCAGCTCAAATGACTGCTTGAAATTATTGCTACCAGAGTATTTTCTGATTCCAAAACTTCAAGCTAACTTTTAAATGCCAGGATGAAATCTACTGCAATAATAAAAAAATGTAATAGCTCCACTTACTATAGAGATATTATGAAAGATCTAAATGCCCTACCTTTTATGGTATAACTGTGAATTCAAGTAATCACAATGCAGAGAAAAAAATTTCCATTTGCTTATACAATATTTTTTTGCATGAAAAAGGCTTGCTAATTAGGCTGTTTTGAGTAAAATCCCTTCTAGTTGAGATTTCAGAAACAATAGAAAATTTCTACAGAGAATCTCTTATTGATTTAGGAGTTAATGAAAAAAAATTGTACCACTTTTGGTACTAGAGACTTTCAAATTTATTGATGTTTTCCCAGAACTGGCATTTGGTTCCATTGATTTTCTCTATTTTTTTGTGTTTTCAATTTTACTGATTTCTGTTTGTATCTTTATTATTTCCTTCCTTTGGGCATAATTTTTCTAGTTTCCTTAGTTGGAAGTTTAGATTATTGATTTGAGACCTTTCTTCTTTTCTCTTATAGGCATTTTATTGCTATTAATTTCCCTCTCATCACCACTTTAACTGCATCCCACAAATTTTGATTTAATTTATTTTTATTTTTATCCAATTCACACTAGTTTCTAATTTCCCTTTGGGTTTCCTCTTTGATTCATGGATTACCTAAAAGTGTGTTATTTAGTTTCTAAATATTTTGAGATTTTTCCATATATACACGGTTCTGTTGCCAATTTCTAGTGTAATTCCATTACGGTCAGAGAACATATTTTCTGTGATTTCAATTCTTTCAAGTTTGTTAAAGATTGTCTCATGCCACAGAATATGGTCTATTTTGATGAATGTTCCATGTGCATTTCATTTGAGAAGAATGTATATTCTGTTGTTGGTCGAAGTACTCTATAAATGTCAGGTCAAATTGTTTAATAATATTGTTCAAGTCTTCTATATCCTTACTGATTTTCTGCCTACTTCTTATTACTTCATTACTAGAAGACAGGTATTGATGTCTACCACAATAATTGAATTTGCCTGATTCTCCTTACATTTCTATCAGTTTTTGCCTTGTATATTTTGAAGATCTGTTGTGAAGTACATATATACTTAAGATTGTTTCATCTTTGGGGTGCCTGGGTGGCTCAGTCAGTTTAAGCAGCTGCCTTCAACTCAGGTCATGACCTCAGGGTCCTGGGATGGAGCGCCCAGCTCAGCGGGGAATCTACTTCTCCCTCTCCCTCTCCCCCGCCCCTCTCCCCAGCTTGTGTGCGCGTGCTCTCTCTCTCTCTCTTTCTCAAATAAATAAAATCCTTTTTAAAAAAAGATTGTTTCATCTTTTGGTGAATTGACCAGTTTATTATGTAATGTTCCTCTTTATCCCTGATAATTTTCCTTGTTCTGATTTTTACTTCATCTCTCTCTCCATCTTATTTCCATCGTTTTACTTTTCACCTATCTATACCTTTATACTTAAAGTGGATTTATTATAGAAAGCGTATCGCTGGGTGTTGTTTTAAAACATGTGTTTATAATCAAACAACCTCTGTCTTTCATGAGTTTAGGCCAGGAGTCACAAACTATGGCCTGCAAGCTGATGGGCTATTCTTGTAAATAACTTTTTCTTGGAACACATACAACATCTATCCATTGACTATTGTCTACAAAAGCAGGGTTGAGTAGTTGCGACAGAGCCTGTAGGGTCCACCAGCCTAAAAAGTTTGCTCTCTGGCCCTTAGAGCAAATATTTGCTGACCTCTGGTGTAGATCATTTACATTTTTTTTTTTTAAAGATTTTATTTATTTATTTGAGAGAGAGAGAATGAGAGAGAGCACATGAGAGGGGGGAGGGTCAGAGGGAGAAGCAGACTCCCTGCCGAGCAGGGAGCCCGATGCGGGACTCGATCCAGGGACTCCAGGATCATGACCTGAGCCGAAGGCAGTCGTTTAACCAACTGAGCCACCCAGGCGCCCAGATCATTTACATTTAATGTTATTATTGATATGGCTGGATTTAGGGCTACCATTTTATTATTTTCTGTTTCCCTCTGGTATTATTTTTCTTTATAATTTCTTGCACAGCACATCTGCTGTTGACATATTGTCTTCATTTTCCATCATCTGAGAATGTCTTTATTTTTAAAGATTTTATTTATTTATTTGAGAGAGAGACAGAGAAATCATGAGTGGGGGGAGGGGCAGAGGGAGAGGGAGAGGGACAAGCAGACTCCCCACTGAGTGTGGAGCCCAAGGTGGGGCTCCATCCCAGGACCCTGAGACCAGGGCCTGAGCCGAAGGCAGACGCTTAACCGACTGAGCCACCCAGGCACCCCGAGAATGTTTTTATTTTATATTCATTTCTGAAAGTCCTTTTCACTGATTGGAATTCTGGGTTGACTGTTACTCTCAGCACTTTAAAAATGTTGTTTCAGGGGCACCCGGGTGGCTCAGTCGGTTAGGCGTCTGCCTTCGGCTCAGGTCATGGTCCCAGGGTCCTGGGATTGAGCCTTGCATCGGGCTCCCTACCCAGTGGGAGGCCTGCTTCTCCCTCTCCCACTCCCCCTGCTAGTGTTCCCTCTCTTGCTGTCTCTCTCTCTGTCAAATAAAAAAATCTTTAAAAAAGAAAAAAAAGGAAGTTCCTCTCTATTAGAAAGAAAGAAAGAAAGAAAGAAAGAATTGTAGAATTTGTATTGTTTTTTCTTCTGTGAAGAATATGTTGTTTTTTGGGGCGCCTGGGTGGCTCAGTTGTTAGGTGTCTGCCTTCGGCTTGGGTTATGATCCCAGGGTCCTGGGATCGAGCCCCGCATCAGGCTCCCTGCTCAGCGGGAAGCCTGCTTCTCCCTCTCCCACTCCCCCTGCTTGTGTTCCTACTCTCGCTATCTCTCCGTCAAATAAATAAATAAAATCTTAAAAAAAAGAATATGTTGTTTTTTTGGCAAATTGATTTATGATATTTCTTGGCATAATTTTCTTTGAGTTTATGCTGCTTGGGGATCATTGCATTTCTGGAGTTGTTAACTTATGTCTTTCACCCAAATTTGGAGGAGTTTTGGTCATTATTTCTTCAATTTTTCCATGCCAATATTATCCTTCTGAGACTTCAGTAGCATCAATATTAGACATTTTAATATTGTCCAAGAGGTCCCTGAAGTCTTCTCACATTTTTCAATATTTTTCTCTTTGTTCTTCAAGTTCAATGATTTCTTTTTTTTTAATTTTTTAACATTTCTTAAAATTTTTTTATTATGTTATGTTAATCACCATACATTACATCATTAGTTTTTGATGTAGTGTTCCGTGATTCATTGTTTGCGTATAACACCTAGTGCTCCATGCAGAACGTGCCCTCTTTAATACCCATCACCAGGCCAACCCATCCTCCCACCCCCTCCCCTCTAGAACCCTCAGCCGAAGGCAGACGCTTAACTATCTGAGCCACCCAGGCTCTGAAAAACAAGTTCAATGATTTCTATTAATCTATCTTCACGTTCATGGATATTTTCCCGTCATATCTATTTTGCTATTGAGCCTATCCGGATAATTTTTTATTTCAAATGTTATATTTTAGGGTACTAGAATTTCCAATTGGTTCTTTAAAAAAAACAGTATTTTAGGGGCACCTGGGTGGCTCAGATAGTTAAGCGTCTGCCTTCGGCTCGGGTCATGATCCCAGGGTCCTGGGATCGAGCCCCACGTCTGGTTCCTGGCTTAGCGGGGAGCCTGCTTTTCCTTCTGCCTCTCCCCCTGCTCGTGTGCTCTCTCTCTCTCTCTCTCTCTCTGTATCTCTGTGTCTTGAATGAATAAATAAAATCTTCTTTAAAAAAAAAGAATAGGGGCGCCTGGGTGGCTCAGTCGTTGAGCGTTTGCCTTCGGCTCAGGTCATGATCCCGTGGTCCTGGGATGGAGTCCCGCATTGGGCTCCCTGCTCACTGGGAAGCCTGCTTCTCCCTCTCCCACTCCCCCTGCTTGTGTTCCCTCTCTCGCTGTGTTTCTCTCTGTCAAATAAATAAATAAATAAATAAATAAATAAATAAATAAAATCTTTAAAAAAAAAAGAATAATATTCCCTTTAAAAAAACCAGTATTTTATTTTTTAAAAATAATCTCTCTGCCCAGTGTGGGGCTCGAACTCACAACCCCAAGACCAAGAATCACATGCTCTCCCAAATGAGCCAGCCCAGCACCTTGGGTGGGAGATACTGCCTGAAGATCATTCCCCAGAATATGTGGTCTCTCAGCTCTTTGGGGGTTTTATCTGAATTATGATTTATTTTAACTATTTGGGCACCTGTGACAGAGAATTTGAGAACTCTGACCTGTGTGTGTGTGTGTGTCTATCTGTCTGTCTGTCTAGTGGGTGAGGTCTCCGAGAATCTTTGATTTCTGTGTCCCATGACATGAGATCCCTAGGTTGTCAGGGGTATATTTCCAGGTGTGAAGCCTCTGTTCCTTTTGGGGGTATCAGTCCCAAGATGTGACGTTTTTGTCTTATTAAGGTATTGTTTCTAGTGACTACAGTCTCTGAGCCATTTATCCCAAGAAATGAGACCGCTAAGGTTTTTGTAGTTTGTGTACTTGTGTGTGAAGTCTCTGCGCTGTTTTGGTGTTTGTCTTAGGATGTAAATTCTCAGAACTCTTTCGGCATCTGTCTTGCATGGTGTGAGGTTCCTGAACTATTAGGGGTATGCTTTTAGGCATGATGTTTCTGTTCTTTTGGGCAAATCTCCCTTCCAGGGCTGATGTCTCTGATTCATTCAGGGCTGTGTGATTAATCAGGGTATTAGTTATCTGGACTGTTCATCAGCACAGGCTGTGTGGTCTCTGGAATATTTGGGGTCTGTATATCAGGGTATCAGGTCTCTGGGATATATGTAGATCTGGGGTATGAAGTCTCTGGGATGCTTTGTGGTTGCTGTCCCAGTGAACTAGATCACATGGAGTGTTTGGGGTCTATTCCCCAGGGTTGGAATGTGACATTTTGGAGACTGTGTGGACCAGGCTGTGAGGGCACACACACTTACCGGTTCTGTGCCTTATCATATGCGGTGTCTGAGCTCTTTTGGGACATGTGTCCAAGGTATAAGATCTTGAAATTTTATGCGTTTTTTTTCTCAAGGGTTTGAGGTATTTGAACCGTTGTAAGGATTTTGTCCCAGAGTGTGAGGTCTCTGAGGTGTTGGGAGTGGGGACTCTGTCCCAAGGTATGAGGTCTCTGAGTGGTTTTGAGTTACTATGTCCCTGGGTGTGTTCCACCATGCGATCTCTTGGAGGTGGTTCTGTGTCTGTGTCCTAACATATGAGGTTCCTGAGTTTCTCTGGATTATGTTTGTTCGTGGTATGAAGATTATGAGTTATTTTTTTTAGTCTGTGTCCAGGGAGTGAGGTCTCTTAGCGGCTCAGGGACCTGAGCTGACTGAAGGGTATGAGATGTCTGAGTTCTTTTGGGTCTGTGTTCCATGCCATGAAATCCTGTGTCATTTGGGGTTTGTTCCAGGGTGTGAGGTCTTTCACATTTTTGGTGGTTTCTGTATAAGGGTGTGATGCCTATGACCTATTCGTGGTCTATTCCTAGGGTACAAAGTCTCAGAATTTTATCATGTTTGTGTCTCAGGTAGGAGGTTTCTTTGCTAATTGGTTTCTATGGAGTTGGTGAGCTATTTAGGAGCCTGTTCAAAACCTGTTACCAAGAGGGGAGTTTCTGATTAGTTTTGTGGTCTGAGTCCAAGGTGTGGGGCATCTGAACTCTTTGAGTAACTGGCAACTCTTTGCAGGCTGCAAGGACTCTTTTTGGGGTCTGTACCCCAAAGTGTGATATCTCTGAGTTTGGGTTTTTTTTTTTTTTTTCTGGATCTGAATCCCAAAACGTGAGATCTATGAGCTCATGGGCATCTCTGTTCATGGCATGAGATTTCTGAATTATTTTGTGGTATGTGTCCAGGGTGTGAAGTCTCTATGCTGTTTTGGGTTCTGTGGCACATGATGGCCATTTGGGATATGTCTCCAGGTGTGAGGAGTCTGTCCCTATTGATAGTCACTGTCAAGGTTATGATGTCTCTGACCTCTGTTTCCAAGGAGTGGGGTCTCTGAGCTCTTTAGCCATCCATGTGACTGTGTGAGATCACTGTCTGTTCATGGATCTGGGTTCCAGAGCCCGAGATTTCTGAGCTGTCTGGGATTTTGTGTCCAGCGTGTCATGTCCTCTGAGTTGTTTTGGTTAGCTCTCAGGAGATAAGATCTCTGAGGTACTTACTGTTTATGCCCCAGGGTGAAATTTTTAGCCGTTTTGGGGTGTGCATTCTAGAATAAGAATTTCGGAGCTATCTGGGGCATGTGTCCACTTCTGGTCTCTGAGGTGTGTGACAGGATGTGAGATCTCTTTGTTTTTGAGTTTTTCTGTTCTCAGGAGGTCTGTGAGGTTGGGTCGGAGTTGTTGGGGGGTGGGGGGTGGTATGGAGTGGTCAGTGTCCAGAGCTTAAGGCCGCAGAATTGTTCTGTGCTGTGCTCAGAGTCTGAGATTTCTGAGCTCTTTGGGACACTGTGTCTCAGGGTGTGAGGTGTCTGCAGTGTTTGTAGGTCATTGTTCCAGTCTATGAAGCTTCTGAGCTCCTTGGGGATCTGCATCCAGTATATGAGGCCTTGGAATTGTTTTATGTTCTGTGTCCAAGGGTGTGAGATTTTTGTCGTCTTGCAGTCTGGTACCACAGAATGAGATTGCTGAGGTGTTTTTATTTCTTTTTGCTCAATGAACATTTTCTAAGCTGTTGGGGTGTCCTTTTCCCAGCATGTGAGGTGTTTGAACTCTTTGGGGATGTGGGTCCAGGGTTTAAGGTTTCTGAACTTTGTGGGAGTCTCCGTCAGGGGTGTGAGGCCTCATAGCTCTTGTGGGTCTAGATCCCATTACATGAGGTCTTGGAGCCATTTGGCAGATGTTTCCAGGTGTGAGGTCTTTGACATTTGTGTGGGTCTCGGTTACAAGAATGAGGTCTTTTATTTATTTCTGGGTATATTTCCCAGAGTCTGATGTCTCTGAGATACTTTTATGAGTGTGTATGGCTTGGTGTGATGCCACTGAGGTGTTTCCGGCTCATGTCCTGACCTGTGAGCTCTCTGAGCTGTTTGGGGGTCTCTCTCCCAGGACCTGCGATCTCTGAGCTGTTTGGGGTCTGTGTCTGGGGCGTAAGTACCCACAGCAGTTTCAGACTGTGTTCCAGGGTGTGATTCTGAGTTCTATGAGGGGCTATCCTTGTTGAGCCACTTGAGCTGTGAAATCTCTTTTCTTTCCGAGATGTCAGTCCCAGAGTGTGGTATCTCTGTCCTCTTAGGGATTACTTTCTTGATTATCATGTCCCTGCCTTATTTGGGGTCGGCTTCCAATGACTTGTGGGGATGTGTCACAAGGTATGACGTCTCTGTTCTCTTGGTGGGTCTGTATCCCATAGCGTGTGATGTCTGAAATGCTTTAGATGTTCAGTGTCTAGTTTGTAAAGTCTATGAGGTGTTGGGTATCTGTGTCTGGAGATCTGTGAGTGGTTTGGGGTTCTTGGCCTTAGTGGGCAAGTTGTTCCAGCTCATGTGGATCCCGAGTTCCATTGATGTGAAGTTTTTGAGTAATTCGGGGTTTGTTTCCAGGCATGAGGTTTCTGATCTTTTTGGTGGTCTCCGTTCCAGCAAGGGATATATGTGATCTATTAGGGTCTGTTTCCAGGTAGCAAGGTCACTTAACTATATCAGTGTCTCTTTTCTTTTTTTTTTTTTTTTTAAATTAACTATTTGAGAGAGAAAGAGAAAGGGAGAGAGAGACAGAGACAGAGAACACACATGAGCGGGGGCAGAGGGAGAGGGAGAAGCAGACTCCCCACTGAGCAGGGAGCCCAACAAGGCTCAATCCCAGGACTCTGGGATCATGTTAAGGCAGATGCTTAACTGACTGAGTGACCCAGCTGCCCCTCAGTGTCCCTCTTCCAAGGTGTGAGGTGTCTGCATTTTTGTGTGTCATTTTTGAGTGTCTGTGTTCTTGAGTATGACGTCTCTTAGGATATTTGGGGTTTATTTCTAGGGCCTGAGGTCTTTGATCTATTTATTTGTTTAACCTGTTTGTCAAGTTGTAAGCCCTCTGAAATGTTTCCAGGTCTGCATCCAAGGTGTGACATCTTTATTGTTATGAACTCCATGTTGCAGATTTTGGGGTGTCTGAGATGTTTGGGTGCCTTGGTTATACAGTGTTAAGTCTCTGCACTGTTTTGGAACCTTTCTTCTAGGGTGTGGAGTCTCTGAGGGTTTGCATGTCTGTGTTCCTAAGTATAACGTCTCATAAGCTGTTTAGAGATGTTTCCAGAGTC
This sequence comes from Halichoerus grypus, assembly GCF_964656455.1. Classification (NCBI taxonomy): domain Eukaryota; kingdom Metazoa; phylum Chordata; class Mammalia; order Carnivora; family Phocidae; genus Halichoerus; species Halichoerus grypus. The sequence continues at coordinate 90,620,029 of NC_135727.1, forward strand.
TGAGGTCACTGGAATATTTTTGTGCTGTGTCTTGTCCCAGGGTGTGAAGTTCCTGAGTTTTCTGGGAACTTATGTGCAGAGTATCACCTTTCTGGGCTGTCTGGGGCCAGTATCCCAGGGAATGGGCCACAAGGCTTATGTCATAGTTCTTTGAGTTGTTTGGGTGTGAGGTCTCAATACTTTGCAGGGTTGATGCTCATCTTGTCTTTGAGCATTTCCCCCCAACTTTGCCCAGATATTTTATGTATACCCCAGGTGGTGAGCTCTCTAAGCTGTTTGGGGGTCCATGTCCACGGTATGAGGTATGTAGGTTGTCTAGGGTTTGTGTCTCCATGTGAAAGGTCCCTGAGATGCTTTAGGGTCTCAGGGTATGAGGTTCCTGTTGATGTTTGTAGTAGTCTGTGGCCAGAGGATGAGATCTATAAAATAACTGGTTATCAATGTCTTGTTATGTGAGTCCTTGGAGCCTTTGGCCAGAGTGTGAGGTCTGTAGGCTGTTTTGTGATCTGTGTCCGCAGTATGAGACCCCTGCACTGTCTTGGACTCTGGGTCCCATGGTGCAAGGTCTCCAAGCTTTTCTGTGCCCTGTGTCCAGTGATATGACATCCCTGAGCCATCTGGGGTGTGTTCCAGTGGGGAGTCTCATTCTGTTTCACAGCCAGCCTGTACTCCGTGGTATAACATGAATCACCTTGATCAATTTACCCTTTACCGTCTAGTGGTTTTCTCCTCCCATTCTTGTGCACACAGACCAGTGCATGTGTATTTCCGTAGAGCACATATTTATAATATTTATAAGTGGAATTGCCGGGTCAAAGAAGTTATTTATTCAACAAACTCCCTTTTGAGTACCTACTGTGTGCAGGACACTTTTAGGTGCTTGTGGAGACACGGGGGACTAGAAATCCACATACACTCTGGTGGTACTAGTGGGGAGGGAGGGATATCCATTTTTATTTTGATCGATGCTGCCACACAAGTTCACACCTCCATCAGTGGCATCAGGAGAACGAATGCCTTTTCACGGGCCAGGGGGCTCTGCAGCAAGGGGCTGGGACACCCTGGCATCGCCTTCAGCTAGATCATCAGGGTATGGGGCTGGGACGGTCCATTGGGGGATGTGTGAGGGGGAGCCTGGAATGGAACGGGTGCAGGGGGAGGAAGACATGAGGGTCTCTTTCGTTGTGTTGGCATGAACTGAAGATGGAATGATTCCTGGGTGTTGGCATGAAACAGCCCTTCCTAGGCCGCACACCTAAGGAGAGCGGGAAGGGTGGGAATGAAGAGTTAATGATGAGACAGTGCCGCTCTGGGACATACCATTGTGCGACATGCAGATGGTACAGTCGGCTCCGGGAGGTACCACGGGGGGGGGGTGTCCGTGTATTTTGGAAGAAACCACTGTATGTGTATGGTTTCCTCATTTTGCAGGTGCATCGGCCGCACTCCAGATGGAGAAGAGAATGGTGCCGCCCTGACCAAACGGAGCCCCCGGGGAGGGGGATGGTGGACCCCACCCTCGGCCTAAAGCCTCCACCCATCCGGAAGCCGCCACCACCATGATCTTACGTCTGGTTGGCTCTGAAGAGTCGAATCAGCAGCAGGGGTGGTGTGGGGTAGAAGGCTGCGGAGCAGTGATTGGCTTCGCGGCGAGCAGGGCGGGACCAAGCCCCGTCCTGGGCGTTGATTGGTCACCGCAAGACTGCCCACCGAAGCTCTTCCAGGGTACCAAGGTTTTCGGGAATCACTCATAGGCTACGAGCGCGTCGGCTGTCTCCGTGCTGCTATTGGCTGCTGACTTGGCGCAGGCGCTATGGCCCCTGCGTTGGCGTTCGCGGTTGCAGAGGCAGGGCTTTGGCCACTGGAGACCATAGGTTCGAATCCCGTCTGGGAACTTCAATTTGCGCCACCTGTAAAGAAGCTGGCATTATTGGCTAGCACAGAATGTGTCGGGTAACCTTTTCTATTCTCTACTACCTGTTCTTACTCTTTTTAGAACAATGCTTATTGTGTCCCATTATATTGATTTCAGGACCCACTCACTGTTCACAGCAGCACTGAGAAAAATTCTTCACTGGGGTTCCTGACATCTGTATTTCAGGCTACCTGTAGGTGTGAGTTCTGCAGAGAAGGTTCAAGGTGATCTTATGATCCTCCTCTAAGATATCCCCTCCTCTCCCCGCCCCCCCCCCCCCCCCGAGGATGACTTGGAGGCTTCCTGCCCCCTCTGGACCAGGCCTGATTAAGGGTGTGTGGAGGTGTATGTGTGTTTGTTGAGGAGTAAGGAGAGGGGTTGGGCCATAAATGCATCATAAATGCATGATTTCATGCTCTGGGATGGAGGGGTGTGTGGCATTTAAAAGAGGAATTTTGAAGGGGGCAAGATGTAACTGCAAGGATAAACTTCTTAATGATATGGGATTTTAGGCATCGGGCAGGGGAGGTGTTTGGCTGAGTGTAGGTAAGTAGGAGGAAAGTGGTTCTGAAGTCAGTCAGCTCACATCCCAGGGTAGTTATTACATGCTGTTCGCAGTGTGGAGGTCTGTGTCACAGAGATTTAGGTCTTCCAGGTGTTTGTGGGTTTCTGTCTCGGGGTGAGAAGTCTCTAAGCTGCTTGGGGGTCTTTGTCTTGGGATGTGCAGGGTTGTTTGGTTTTTTCCCCTTAAAATTGAATTTCCTTTTGTTTTATTGGCACTTCTCTGACCACTGGAGGGGCTTCATACTGTTTTCTGAGCTTGTTGGCAAAATGTGTTTTTTAAGTTTATAAAACTTAAATTCCCTTTTACATCTTTTAATCTTTTTTCCTTTTTAAAAAAAATATTTTAAAATCATTTTAGACTTAGAGAGAATTGCAAAAAAGAGTGCAGAGAGTTCTGCATACCCTTAGCCCCACTTCCCCTGATGTAAAGAACTTACATAACCCTAGGACGACTTTACAACCAGGAAATGGATACTGTTGTTCATGAGCGGTGGTTCACCTGTTTCGTGTCCGTGACCAAGGTGTGAAATATCTGAGCTTTTTGGACCCAGGGCTCTCTTGGGTTCTGTGTCCCATGCTGTGATGTCTCTGAGCATTTGGTGTATGTTTCTGGATGCTAGGTCTCTTATTTCCTTGGTGGTTTCTGTCCCAGAGAATGATATCTTTGATCTATTAGGGTCTCTTCAGGGCATATCTTCTCTGAGCTGTTTGGGCTTCTGTGTTCAGGGTGGGAGGTCTCTGAGCACTTTGCGGGTCTAAATTCAAAGCTATGTGTACTCCCAGCCAGTTTTTATTGGTCTCTGTCAGAGATAATGAGGTCACTCAATACTTTTGGATTCTGTGTCTAGGGCAGGATTTCTCAACCTCAGCACTATGGACATTGAGGACCAGAAAATTCTTTGTTATGGAGGGCGTTGTAGGATGTTGTACTAGTTTGCTAGGCCTGCTGTAAAAAAAAAAAAAAAAAAAAAAGTACCACAAACTGGAGGGGGGGTGTTGCTTGAGCAACCGAAATTTATTGTCTCACAGTTCTGGAGGCTGGAAGTCTGAGATCCAGGTGTTGGCAGGTTTCTTTCCTTCTGAAGGCTGAGAAGGAGACTCTGTCCATGCCTCTCCCCTAGCTTCTGGTAGTTTCCTGGCAGGCTTTGACGTTCCTTGGCTTCTGCTGCATCACCCCGATTTCTTCCTTCATCTTCACGCGGTGTTCTGTGCACGTGGGTCTGTGTCCAAATGTCCCTTTTTTATAAACACGCCCATCCTAGTGGATTAGGGGTCCGCTGTACCCCAGGAGTATGACCTCGTTTTTATATCTGCAATGGCCCTGTTTCCAAGTAAGGTCACATTCTGGGGGTCCTAAGGGTTAGGACTTCAACATATGAATTTGAGTGGGGGGGATATAAATCAACCCATAAAAGATGTTTAGCATGGGCAAGAAAGGAAAGAGGGAGGAAAGTAAGGAGCAGCCCCCAACACCCAGAGTTGTCCAGGTATTTACAGCTGAGCCAGAAATGGCTTCACAGAATACTAACCTCAGACAAGGTCACTCTGAGACCATGATAAAATGAGACAAAGCAAAGCTACTTTATAATGTTGTCTAAGCACCGACAAAAACCGGTCATTGTGCCACCTGCGAGGTACCAAACGTCTGCCTCTCTTGGTTAAAATGAGTGACTGCTGCTGCTTTTTTTTTTTTTTTTTTTAACACCAAATTCAGCTTTGTGTTTATTGTAGTCGGCCCTCACTAGAGATAAGATTTATGGAGATACCCAGTCATAAAACTGCCCTCCCTTTCTGACAGTATCCAATCTAGAGGGAGCCCCCCTTCTTTGTAGCCTCCCCGAAACCACTTAACTGAAGCCCAGATCCTATCATTGGTTCTTACTTTTTTTTTTAATTAAAAAAAAATTTTTTTTTTAGTGATCTCTGCACCCAACGTGGGGCCCGAACTCACAACCCTGAGATCAAGAGTCGCGTGCCCTTCTGACTGAGCCTGTCGGGCACCCCTAACCGGTTCTTCCTGATACCCTCTTACTGAGACGTCCCTTGGCTCCCATGGTGTGTATTCTCCCTCACCGAAATGAATAATGAACCCTACTTGTTCAACTACAGGTATGTTCCTGGGGGGTCTTTGGCTAAAGGGCACTGACTAGTGGCATCCCTGATCTCTACCCACTTGTTGCCAACAGCACCTCTCCCCTTCCAGCTGTGACAACCAAAATGTCCCTTAGGCACTGCCAGATGTTCCCGAGGCGGGGGAGGCAGATTGCCTCTGGTTGAGAACTACTGGTCCAGGGTATGAAGCCTTTGGACAGGTTGGGGGTCTTTGTCTGAAGTTCGTGGTGTTCTCTGAAAAGTGTTCGGGTCTGTTTCTCAGGATGTGAAGTCACTCATCTGTCTCAAGGTCTCTGCCCCAGTGTTTGAAAGCCCCAGGCTCTTTGGGGTGCTCCTCTAGAGTGATGTCGTCACCTGCCAAAACTCGGACGTGAGGTGTCCTGGCGCGCACACGCCGCCCTGGCTACAGACCAGCTCAGAGAGGCAGAGAGAACTGGGAGTCATGTGATTGGTAGTGAACTCCTCCAGATGGGCTCGCAGCCACCCCAGCTTCCCTGTCCAGACCAGGAAATACAGGTGGTCACTTCCTTCAGAACCTCTGTCTTGCCCTCTGTTCTAGGGGTCACAGAGTCTCCCTTGCTACCATTTGGGGCCAGCTGGGTCGTGGAGAGGCAGCGGCTGTGGTCCAGAGTGGAGAGCCCTATCTTGGGATGGACGTTGCTCAGATGGATGTTGGAGTCTGTCTCCCCTCAGGCCTCGTCCACACCCAGTACGCATGGGTATTTGGGGCCTGGTAGAACCTATTTCAGAGCCTGGAACCCCCAAGTCCTGGTGGGGTGGTAGGAGAGTCCAGCTTTTTGGAGCATCTTTCTAAACCTTAATTTGACCTACCTGAGGTTTTGCAGGACTACTCTGAGTCAGAAGGACAGCGTAGGACAGTCCACACACCTGCACTCTCCTGATTTCAGCCCCCTCCCCTCTATAATCACACATCCCTTCTGAAAGCAAAGTTCAGGGCTGGGGAAAGGGATGAGATACAGGTAAATGCCATCTCTGGCCAGGGTCCAGTGTGGGTCTGAGACTGTCTCAGTTGGAACATGGGAGTCATGTGCACGTATCACTTAATATAAATGTCTGTTGGGTTCAATAAAGAGTAAATATTCTCCAGAATTGTGTTTCCATCTCTAGTAAACCCACAGTTTTACTTCCTGTGTTCCTTTAAGAACATACATAATAGGCTGTGCATCGTGAGGCAAGGGTGCACAGTGAGAAAAAACATTGTTCTTGTGAAAACTGTAAATTGGGTTATAAGAGAGACAGGTTTTCTTTTTTTTTCTTAGAGAGGGGTTGGGGGAGGGGCAGAGGGAGAGAGAATCTCAAGCAGGCTCCATGCCCAGCACGGAGCCCAGTGCAGGACTCGATCTCACGACCCTGAGCTCATGATCTGAGCCAAAATCAGGAGTTGGACGCCTAACCGACTGAGCCACCCAGGCGCCCCCAGGTTTGTACTTTTATGCAGGAAGCAGGGTCTGAGCTCTGGAGAAAGGCTTTGGGGGAGGGTGCAGGGCCTCAGTGAGTCAAAGAAGAAGTCATAAGAGAAGTCAAAAAATAGTTTGTATCTTTTTCTTTTTTTTAAGTAGGCTCCACGCCCAGCACAGAGCCCAATGGCAGGGCTTGAACTCACCACCCTGAGATCAAGACTCAGACGTTTAACCAGCTGAGCCACCCAGGCACCCCAAAAATAGTTTGAACTAAATGAAAATGAAAATAAAACTTACCAAATTTGTGGGATGCAGCAAAGCAGTACTTAATATAGAGGACAGTTTTAAAGGCATTTTGGCTTCTGTCTTGCTCTTTCTTGGATCACTTGCTGTAGGGGAAGCCAGCCACCATGTTGTGAGGACACTCAAGCAGCCGCATGGAGAGATCTATGTACCAAAGAACTGAGGCACCCCAGCCAAAAGCCATCGCTAAATTGCCAGCAATGTGAGTGATCCAGCTTGGAAGCCGAGCTTCCGGCCCCACTTGAGCCTTCTGATGACTGCAGCCTGAGGGACTCAAAGCCAGAGCCATGCATCTAAGCTGCTCTTGAATTCCCGACTCCCCAAATCTGTGTGAGATGATTGGTGTTTGCTGTTGTTTTAAGTTGCTAAGTTTTGGTTAATTTGTTGCATTTCTGAGCTCTTTGAGGGTCTCTGTCTAGGGTTCGAGATTTCTGAGCTTTTGTGACCTGTATCCATATCTGGGTGTTTGGGGCATTCCCTCTTTCACATTTTTAGGTCTCTGATCTCTTTGGGGGGGTCTCTCTCTCTGTGTGTTTTTAGGTCTCTGAACTATTTGGTGTTCTATGCCTCAAAGTGTGGGGATTCTGGGCTGTTTTGGGTTCATGTCCAGAATGTGATCATAACTGTTTGGGATCCTTAATCCCCGGGTGTGATGTCTCTGAGATACTTTGTACTTGGGTCCAGAATTTGAAGTCTCTGAGCTCCCTTGCAGTCTGTGTTGTAGGTGTGAGGTGTTCTGGGTGTCTCAGTGTTCACAGCCATGAACTCTTTGGAGGATTGTGTTTGGAGAAACCCATTTGTTCTTTGAGGTGTATGGAGTTTTAAGTCCCAGGAAAAGGTATCATGAAGGTGACTGGAATCTGCATCTGGGCTGATCGGTGCTGGAGCAGTTTGGGCCAGTGAGTCCCCGCATATAAAGTCTCTGCTGTGTTCGAGAGTCTATGTCCAGATATTGATATTTCTGGTATTGAGGGCAGGGCGAATCTGTGTTCCAGGGTGTCAGCTCTCTGAACTGTTTATGGGTATATGTCCCAAGATGTGAAGTTCCTGAGTTGTTTGTGAGTGTGTGTGTCCCAAATGTGTGGGGTCTCTGACATGCTCACAGCTGTATGTTGCAGTTTATGAGGTCTCTGTTCACAGGTGTATGTACCAGGGTATCCGAACTCTTTGAGTGTGTGTGCATGAGATTATGAGGTCTCTGATCTGTTTGGGTGTGTGGTTCCCAGGATGAGACATGTTTTATTTGTTTGTGGGTGTATATTCCAGGATGTTAGTTCTCTCATCTTTCTGGATGTGTACGTCCTGGGTGTGAGGTTTCTGCTCCATCAGTATATGGTCTAATGGTGTAAAGGTTTCTGATCCACTTGTGGGTATATGTCCCAGGCTATGAGGTCTCTGATCTGTTTGTCATTGTATTTCTCAGGATGTGAGGTCTCTCTTCTGGATGCAGGTCAAGGGTATGGGGTCTCTAATCTGTTTTTGGTTTTATGTCCCTGGATATTAGATCTCTGGTCTCTGGGGGTATATGTGCCAATGTGTGAGCTCTCTGACATGTTTGTGGGTATATTTCCCAATATATGAGGTCTTTGTGGATATATTTTCCTGGTTGGTATGTTTCTGAGCCTTTTCGGTTATGTTTTCTGGGGGTGTGAGCACTCTGGTCCATTTGTGGAGTGTGTGTTGCAGGATATAAGGACTGTTCTGTCTGAGGGTGTATGTCCCAGAGTGTGAGGTCTCTGCTGTGTCTGTGGGTATATGTCTCTGACTGTGAGGTCTCTAAAATGTTTGTGGGTGTGGTTCTGAAGATGTAAGTTCCCTGAACTCTCTGTGGGTGTGTGTCTCGGAAAATGAAAATCTATGGTCTATTTGTGAGAGTGTGCGTTCCAGAACATGAGGTCTCAGAGCTGTCTATCCCTGTGTATGTCCCAGTATGTGAAGTCTGTCTGCATGGGTATAGATCAAGGGTACCAGTTCTTTGATACTGTTGGGTTGGTACTTCCTAGGGAATGAGGTCTCTGAGATGTTTGGGGTGGGGGGATTTCACATAATGTGAGTTCTCAAGTATGTTTGAGGCTGTATGACTCTTTGGGTGTGTATGTTCCATGGTTTGAAGTCTCTGAGCTCTTTGTTGATGTATATCCTAAGGTATGAGGTCTCTGATCTATTTGTTGTTATATGTTATTATATGTGAGTCTGTCTTCACTGGTGTATATCAAGGTCTGTTTGTGGGTGTATTTCTCAGTGTATGAGGTCCCCGATCTGTTTCTACATATATGTTCCAAAGTAAGAAGCCCCTGATATGTCTCTGTATGTAAGGTCTCTGATCTTCTCATAACTGTATCAGGAGCTGGAGGTCTTTCATCCCTATGGTTATAATTCCCAGGTGTCTTGTCTGGTTATGTTTGTGGCTGTATGTCCTAGAATATCATGTGTCTGCATTGTTTCTGCAAGGATGTCCCCATTGTGAGGTTTCTGATCTCTTTGTGGGTATATTCACCAGAATGGGAGATCTGATGATGTTTGTGGGTATATGTCCCAGAGCATGAGGTCACCGATGTTTGTGCATGTAAGCCCCAGGATCTGAGGTCTGTGATGTGCTTGTTACTACAAGTATCAACATGTGAGGTGTCTTTCATGGGTGTATGCCAGGGGTATAAGTTCTCCAGTATGTTTGTGTTTCTGTGAATGTGGGTGTGAGGTCTCTTATTTGTCTGTGGGTGTATGTCTCAGTGTGTGAGGTCTGTGAGGTCTTTTTGGGTTTGCATCCCATGGTGTGAGGTCTCTGATTTGGTTCGGGGGTTATTTACTGAGATATGAGGTATATGTTTTTTTATCGTTGGATGTTCCGGGATGCGAGGCCTGTGGCTATTTATCATTGTATATCCCAGGATGTGAGGTCTCTTACGTGGGTGTATATAGAAAGTGTAAGGTCTTTGATCTATTTGTGGTTATATGGCCCTGGGTGTGAGGTCTCTGATCAGTTCATGGAGTTAATTCTTGCAAACAGAGCAGCAATGTCAAATTGTTAGGGGTTACATCCTATGATGCATGATGTGATGTCTTTGATCTTTTCGAGGGTGCATGACCCACAGTGTGAAGTATCTGATCTATTCCTTGTGTGTTTCCAAACGTGTGAGGTCTCTCACCTGGGTGAGGGTATATGTCCCATGGTGTGAGGCCTCTTATTTATTTGCAGGTATATTCCCAAGAGAGGAGCTCTCTCCTCTCTTTTGAGCGGTGGGGCCCAATTTGAGAGTAAGGTCTGATCTGGTTGTGTGTATATGCCTCAGGGTGTAAGGTTTGTGGGCATATGCCCCGGATGTGAGGTCTCTGATCTGTTTGGGTGTGTCTGTCCAGGAGGTGAGATTTCTTTTTTTTTTTTTTTAAAGATTTTTTATTTTTATTTATTTGAGAGAGAGAGAATGAGAGAGAGCAAGCACATGAGAGGGGGGAGGGTCAGAGGGAGAAGCAGACTCCCTGCCGAGCAGGGAGCCTGATGCGGGACTCGATCCAGGGACTCCAGGATCATGACCTGAGCCGAAGGCAGTCGCTTAACCAACTGAGCCACCCAGGCGCCCCCAGGAGGTGAGATTTCTGATCAGATTTTTGGGTGCATATCCCAGGATGTAAGGTCTCTGATCTTATTGTGGGTCTAATTCCCAGGATTTAAGGTCTCTGATCATTTGTGGATGTACATCCCAGAATACATTTTTTCTTTTTAAAAAAAAGAAAAGATTTTATTTATTTATTTGAGAGAGAGAGAGAGCACGTGAGAGAGAGATAGATCATGAGAAGCAGAGGGAGAGGGAGAAGCAGACTACCCACTGAGCAGGGAGCCCGATGCGGGGCTCGATCCCAGGACCCTGGGATCATGACCTGAGCCAAAGGCAGACGCTTCACCAACTGAGCCACCCACGCGTCCCCAGAATACATTTCTTTAGTTTTTACAGGTATGTGTCCCAGGTTGTAGGTTCTCTGATCTGCTAGGGGGATTATTTGCCAAGATTTGAGGTTTCTGATTTGTTCATGGGTGTATGTCATAGAATGTGAAATCCTAGATCTTTTAGGGTATGTATGCCCAGAGTGTAAGGTTTCTGACCTCTCTGTGGTTGTGTTTATGCTGTGAGGTTTCTTCTCTGTTCCTTCCTGTATGTGTCAGTACGTGCTGTCTGGTCATGAATTTTGTCAAGGATGTAAGTTCTCTGATCTGTTTGTTGTATATTCCAGGACATGAGGTCTCTGATCTGCTTGGTGGTGAGTGTCCCTGTGTGTGAGGTGTCTGAGCTCTGTGTGTGTGTGTGTGTGTGTGTGTGTGTGTGTGTGAGTGTGTGTGTGTGTGTCCCAGGGAGTGAGGGTTGTAATGGGCCTGGGGGTGTATCCCAGGTTGTGAGGTTTCTGATCTGTTTCGGAGTGAATGACAGCAGGCGCCGTATGTGAACTCTTTATGGGTCTATGTTCTAGGCTTTGGGGCTCCCACGTGGTGGTCAGTGTATGTGCTGGGCGCAGGAACCATAGTCCGTTTCTGGATGTACTACCCAGCATATGAAGTCTCTGAACTGTTTATAGGTTTGTGTTGCAGGATTTGAAGTCTGTGATTTCTTTTTTTTCTTTTAAGCCCTAGTGTGGGGCTCACAGTCATGACCCCAAGATCGAGAGTCACACGCTCTACTGATTGAGCCAGCCAGGCGCCCCCTAGTCTGATTTCTTTATGGCTAGACTTTCCAGGCTGTTAGGTCCCTGATCCGTTTGTGGGTGTGTATATGAGGTGTGAGTTCCCTGATTGGTCTGTGGGTGTATTTCCCAGAATGTCACGTCTCTCCCAGTCGGTGCCGTGTACGTCACATCCGTGCTCTGTTTAGCTGAATATTGGCCCCCAGTAATATCTGTGTCCCAATCCCCGGAACCTGTGACTATGTTAACTTTCTGGGAAAAAGGACCTTGTAGGTGTAATGAAATGAAACACTTTGCGATTGGGGGCTTATCCTGGATTAACCAGGTAGGCCTAACATAATGACTGCTACCCTTCTATGTGGGAGGCAGGATGGTAAGGGTCAGAAATGGCCGTGGGAGAGTGATACGCGCGGAGTCAGAGACAGTGATGTAAAGATGGAAGCCGACCGAGAGGAGGTGTGACAACTGAAACCGAGAGAAGAGGGATCAGAGAGAGATTTGAAGATGAAACACTGCTGGCTTTGACGATGGAGGAAGGGGCCACGAGCCAGGGAGTGCAGGCAGCCCCTAAAACTGGAAAGTGCAAGGAAATGGATTCTGTCTTGGAGGCTCCAGGAGGAAGGCAGGTCTGCTGACAACTTGTTTTTCTCTCTCTAAGACTCGTTTTTGGGTTCCTGACCTGTAGAAATGTAAGGTAGTAAGTGTGTTTTGTTTTATAGCATCAAGATCACAGTGACTTGTCACAGCAGCGATAGGAAAGGAGTACAGTCCCAGGTCGCGAGGTCTCTAGCTGGTTGTCGGCGCGCATCCCAGGATGTGAACTCCCCCGTCTGTTTGTGAGCGCGTCTGATGGCGGGAGGTCTCTGATCCGTGTGCGGGTGGATGAGCCAGGGTGTGAGGTCTCCGACCTACTTGAGGGTGTGTGTCCCAATATTTGTGGTCTCTGAGCTGCTTGTGTGTGCGTGTCCTCGGACGTGAGGTCTCTGAGCTGATTTGGGGTGTACGTCCAGTGTGTGAGGTCTTTATGATGTCTGTGGGTTGTATTCGAGATTATTAGGTCTCTGATGTGTTTCAGATATCTTTCTGATGATAATGAACTTGCCACTTGCTTTGGTGGTATATATGCCAGAATATAAGTTCTTCGATCTGTTTAGTTGTGAATGTCTAGGGTGTGAGGTTTGAAAGAGCTTGCTGTGAGGGATTGTCCCTTGGCCCGAATCCTCTGATCTCTTGTGAGTATGTGTCTTGGCATGTGAACTCTCTGATCTCTTCGGGGATATATGGCACAAGATATTAGTTCTGTGGTCTGTTTGTGGCTCTTTTTTCATAGCATGTCGGGTGTCTGATGCACCTGGAAGCATATGTTGCAGGATTTGAGAGCCCTGATCTATTTGTGGGTATCTCTGGTTGTATATAGTCTCTGATACGTTTTGGAGCCTATCCCGTGATGTGAGCCCCCCGATCTGTGTGTTGGCATATCTCTCAGAGCGTGAGGTCTCAGATATGTTTGCGGGTATATATTGCGGGGTTTGAGGTCTGTGGTCTCCGTGGTTATGTGTCCAGGCTGCAAGGTCCCTAATCTGTTCATTGAAGTGCATCCCAGGATATGAACTCTCTGATCATTTGTGCGTGGGAGGGTAGATGAGTGTGAAGATTCTGATCTCTTTTCTGGTAAGTGAACCAGGCTGAAAGGACTGGTATGTTTCAGGGTGTTTTCCCAAGATGTGAATTCCATGATCTGTTCCAGAATACCTGTCCTAGGATGTGAAGTCTTAAAGCTATTCGGGGATGTACATCCCAGGCACGAGTACCCTGAGCTGTTTGAGGGTGCCCGCCCCAGCTTGTTAGATCTCTGATGCTTTCTGGAGTTGTTTGCAAGTATATGAGATTTCTGATTTGTATCCTTGGACATGTAATGGAATGTGGAGTTTATTATTTGTTCAAGTGTGCATATCCAAGGTCTGAGGTTTCTGAGCTCTTTGTGGGATGTGTTGGGGCTTCTGATCTGTTTGCAGGTATGTGCCCCAGGATTTGAACTCTCTCATTTCCTTGTGGGTGTGGGCCCCAAGCTGCCAAGCATCTTTAATTACTCTGGAGGATGTAGTTCCTAGGATATGAGGTCTCTAATGTGTTGTGGCTTCTTGTTGCAGGGTTTGGTGTCTCCGAGCCATTTCTGGTTGTATTTCTCAGATGAAGTCTGATCCATTTGTGTGTCTGTATCACAGTATGCAAGTGGTTTTATTTGGGGGGGGCCTCTTTTGCTTGTTAGTCAATGGTATGAGGTCTGTTCTGTTTGTGGGTATGTGTCCCAATTTTTGAGGTCCCAGACCTGTTTGTGGGTGTATGTCCCAGAATGTGTGTCTCTCTGCTGTCTTTAGATGTATGGCTGAGGGAAGGAGGTCTCTGATCACTTTCTAGATGTATGACTCCAGATGAGGGATGGGAGCTGTTTCTAGTATATGTCCCAGTATTTTAGGTCTCTGAGCTTTTTGGAGGTATGTGTTTTGTGATTCGAGATCTCTTATTTGTTTGTGTGTGTATGTCTCTACTCTGCCGACTTAAGGCCTCCTAAAGATGCCTGTGTCGTAATCCTTGGAAACCATGCGTGAAGATGTGACCTTACATGTTAAAAGGTACTTTGAAGGTGTGATTAAATTACACATCTTGAGATGGGAAGATTTTCTTAGATTTTCTAGGTGGGTCCAGTGTAATCACAAGAGTCCTAAAATGAGCGGGACAGGATGCCTATTGTCACTGAACGAAAAGTAACGACACAGACCAAGTCAGATACAGTGATCTGACGACGGAGGTGTTTGTGGGTGTGTGCCCCAGCTTGTGAAGTCCTTGAGCCGGTCACGACAGCATGTCCTGGGACGTGAAATTTCCGTTGTGCATCTGTGTCTGTACTCGGCTAAATAATAGGACTCCGAAGATGTCCAGTGAAGGACATGTGAACAGGGAGCCCTAATCAGGGAGGGGATCGATGATGGAGGCAGAAATCAGAGAGATTTGAAGATGAAGCGCAGAGGGCTTTGCAGGTGGAAGAAGGGGCCAGGGGCCAAGAATACAGGCACTCTGGAAACTGGAAAAGGCCAGGAAATGAATCCCCCCCCTCCCCGCCCAGAGTCTCCAGAAGGAACACAGCTCTGTTCACACCTGACTTTAATACTGTAAGACCCATTTTCGGATTTCGAACCTACACAATGTAAGGTAATAAATTTGTGTTTTTCCATGACCCTAAAATCGTGGTGATTTGTTACAACAGCGATGAGAAACAAATACAGTGTCCTGAGTTGTGATGTTTCTGTCCGGTTGTCTGTTCACATCCTAGGAATGTGTTTGTGAGTGTGTCTGATGGTGGAGGCCTCTGACCTGTGTGTGGGTGTATGAGCCAGGGCAAGAAGTCTCTGACCTGCTTGAGAGTGTGTGTCCCTAAATTTTGGGGATTTGTGGGGTGTACGTCTCGGGATGGGTGGTCTCTGGTCTGTTTGTGAGTACGTGTCTTTGGATGTGAGGTCCCTCTGCTGATTTTGTGTGTCTCTTCATGTGAGATCTCTGAGGTGGTTGTGAGTTATGCCTAGGTTGTTAGATCTCTGATATTTCATGGGTATTTCCAAGATTTCTGCTTCATTTGATTATATATGTACCAGGATGGGAGGTCTCTGATCTGTTCGGATGTGTATATCCAGCTGTGAGGTGTGCAGCTCATTGGGGGTGTCTTTCATTTGGCTCAAGTCTCTGGTCTTTTTGTGAGTCTGTGTCCCAAGATATGAACTTTCTGAACTCCTCGTGGGTGTTTTCTGAAGAAGTCAAGTACGTAATCAGTCTTGAGGTATTTTTCCTAGACTATGAGGTCTCTTACTTGATTGTAGGTATATGGTGCAAGACTTGAGATCTCCGATCTGTGAGTACATGTCTCAGGCTGTGAGTTCTCTCATCTGTGTGTGGGTACCTTATTGTTTTTCAGTTTTTGCCTTTCTAATCACAATATTTGAGTTTCTGATCTGTGTGTGTGTGTGTGTGTGTGTGTGTGTGTGTGTGTAAGGGCGTGAGGTGTCTTCTGTTTGTGGTTATGTGTCCCAGTTTGAGAGGTCCCTACCCTGTGTGTGGGTATATGACACAGAATACCTACCTCACTCTTTTTTTTTTTTTTTTTTGGATGTATGTCCAAGGGTGGGAGGTCTCTCATCTCTTTGGAATCGTATGATATGGGATGTGAGGTCTTTGACCTACTTATGGGTGTATATCTCAGGATGGGATGTTTTTATTTTTTTATTTTTTAAGTAAACTCTACGCCCAGTGTGGGGCTTGAACTCACGATCCTGAGATCAAGAGTCACACGCTCTACCGACTGAGCCAGCCAGGCCCCCCAGGATGGTATGTTTTTAATTCCTCATGTACGTATGTCTAAGGTTGGTAAGGGTTGCTGAAAGATGTCCATGTTTTAATCTCTGGAACATGGGACTATGGGACCTTAAATGTGAAAAGGTCCTTTGCAAAAAAAAAAAAAAAAAAAAAAGGCCTTTGCAGATGTGATAAAGTAATTATCTTGAGACGGGGGAGACTGTCCTGGATTATTTTCCAGGTGAGTCCAGTGTAATCACAAGGGTCTTTACAGGAGGGAGGCAGGACAGTCCGTCAGAGAAGCAGATGTGATGACAGAAATAGAAATCGGAGAGAGAGATTTGAGGATGAAACACTGCTTTGAAGTTGGAGGAAGGGGCCACGAGCCAAGAAATGCAGGCAGCTCGAGAAACTACAAAAGGCAAGGAAATGGATCCTCCCCCTGGAGCCTCCAGGAGCAATGCAGTTCTGCCAACAACTTGATTTTAGCCCTTTGAAACCCTTTTTTAGCTTCCGCCCTGTGGAAAGGTAAGATAGTAAATGCGTGTTGTTTCATGTAACAATTGTGACTTGTCACAGCAGCGATAGGAAAGGAGTACAGTGTCCCAGGTCGCGAGGTCTCTAGCTGGTTGTCGGCGCACATCCCAGGATGTGAACTCCCCCGTCTGCGAGCGTGTGTCCGATGGCGGGAGGTCTCTGATCCGTGTGCGGGTGTGTGAACCACAATGAGAGGTTTCACAAAGTTTGGGGCGGGGTATGTCTCAGAACTTGCAGTCTCTGAGCTGTTTGTGGGAATATGTCTTAGAATGTGGGGCCTCCAGTTTGTGTGTGCGCGTCCTAAGATGTCAGGTGTCTGAGCTGATTTGGGGAATACATTCTATTCTCTGAGGTCCGCCAGATGTTTGTGGGTTTATGTTCCAGTTGTTAGGTCTCTGATCTGTTTGGGCGGGTATTTCTTTCTTTCTTTCTTTCTTTCTTTATTTATTTATTTATTTATTTTATTTATTTATTTATTTATTTATTTGACAGACAGAGACACAGCAAGAGAGGGAACACAAGCAGGGGGAGTGGGAGAGGGAGAAGCAGGCTCCCCGCCAAGCAGGGAGCCCGATGCGGGGCTCGATCCCAGGACCCTAGGATTGTGACCTGAGCCGAAGGCAGACGCCCAACCGACTGAGCCACCCAGGCGCCCCAGGGCGGGTATTTCTGGTGATAGGAGGTTTCTGATTTGTTTGATCATGTATATATGCCAGCATGCTAGATCTCTGATTTACTTAGGTTCGTATGTCCAGGACGTGTGAGGTTTCTGAGCTTTTTGTGGGTGTGTGTCCCTTGACTTGAGGCCTCTGATTTGTTTGCTGGTAAACGTCCCAACACATGAGCTCTCGGATCTGTTTGTGGATGTTCGTTGTAAGATTTCAGGTCTATAATCTGTTTCTGGTATCTTCTTAGCCCCTGAGGTGTCTGACTTGCTTATGCTTGTGCATTGCAGGATTTGAGGTCTCTGGTCCATGTGTGAGTCTGCGCCTTGGGTACATATGGCCTTTGCGTTGTTTGTGGATTATATCTCAGGATGTGAGCTTTATGATCTCTTTATAATGTATGACTCAGGGCTTGAGGTTTCTGATCTGTTTGTGGGTACGTGTTGCAGAGTTTGAAGCCTGTGGTTTCTTTGCGGTTATATGTCCAGGTTGTGAGGTCTCTAATCTGTTCCTGGGTGCATATCCCAGGATTTCATACCCCGGATCTGTCTGATGGTGCACGCCCCATGGTGTGAGCCCTCTGGACTATTTGTGGCGTTTGAAGTCCCTGATATGTTTGTGGCTACGTGTCCCAAGTTGTGGGGTCTGGAATCCCTTTGTCCATGTATGTCCCAACATGTGAATTTCCTGATGTGTTTGTGGGTAGTATCTGGTGGTGTGAAATGTCTGATATATTCACTGCTCGGTGAACCAGAGTGTGAAGCCTCTGACCTGTTCGAGGGTGCTCTCGAAACCTAGATGGCCGGTTCTCTTATGTTTGTGAGTTTAATTCCAAGGACTCTGAGCATTTTTTGGTCTAAGTCCCCAAAGGTGTGTGTGTGTGTTCTTTCTGGATGTATGTTAGAGGGTGGAAGGTGTCTCACTTACACGGAAGTGTAGGACTCCAAATATGAGGTCTGTGAGCTGTCGGGGCGTACATGTCTCTGGTGACCGGATAGCAACACCCCAGAGATGTCCACTTCCTAATCCCTGGAACCTACAATTACATTAATTTACATGAAAAGGGGGACTTTGCAGATATGACTAAGTTAAGCATGCCGATGGGAAAATTATCCCGGATTATCGGGGTAGGCCCAACGTAATCATACGTGTCCTTATATGAGGGACACATGAAGGCAAGAGTCCGAGAACACAGTGTGGGAAGAGATGCAGAGTCAAAAAAAAAAAGTGATGTCATGACATAAGTAGAAATCAAAGAGAAACAGAGGTGGAGCTCGATGGTGGCAAAGAGAGAGAGATTGGAAGATGAAACACTGCTAACTTCGAAGGTGGAGCAAGGAGCCACGAGCTTAGGAAATGCGTGTGTCCTATAGATTCTCCCCTAGGAACTCCAGAAGGAAGTCAGCTCTGCTGACACCTTCATTTTTACCCTGTAAGACTCCTTGTCAGTCTTCTGATCTGCAAAAATATAGGATAATAAATTTGTGTTGTTTTATGACAATAAGATCAGGGTGATTTGTTACAGAAGCAGGTCCAGAGCCCTGAGGAGATAAAAAGGCCTGCACTTTAAAGAAATTGGATAAACATGACCTTCTTTTCTTTTCTTTCTTTCTTTCCTTTTTTTTCTTTTTTTTTTTTCAGTAGGCTCCAGCCCAGTCGCATGCTCTACTGACTGAGCCAGCCAGGCATCCTGTAACCTTCTTCTCTTAAAAAAAAAAATGGTGGGGGGTCAGGAAGAAAGGACTGCAGTGTCCCAGACGGTGAGGTCTCCATCTGGTTGTCAGCACACATCCAAGGATGTGAACACCTCTGTGAGTGTGTGTCTGATGGTGGGAGGTCTCTGCTCCGTGTGCGGGTGCATGGACCAGGGTGTGAGGTCTCTGATCTCTGTAATAGTGTGTGTCCCAGAATTTGTGGGCCCAGCCGTTTTGGGGTATATGGTCGTAGGAAAGGAGAAGCTGGGTTTTGTAGATAGTGCCCAGGATGTGAATTCTCTGAACTGTCGTGCGTGTGTTCACGGTGTAAGGATTCTGACCTCTTCGTGCGTGTGCTTTCCTTTTGCTCGATCTGTTTCTGGGATTATGTCCTAGAATGCGAGCCTTCCGGATCTGTTTGTTTGTCTCTGTCTCGTGGTGTGGAAGCCTCTGGTATGCTTGCTGGTGACTGAAGCATGAATGAAGCAGGGCGTCTATCCCATGATGGGAATTCCCTCATCTGTTTGTGGGTACTTGTCTGATAACGTGAAGCGTTTGATCTTTTCACTGGTGAATGAACAGGGGTATGAGGTGTCTGACTTGTTTGATGTTTCTGGTGTTTTTATCCAGGTGAGTTCTTTGATCTGTTTCTCGATGCGTGTTCCAGGATGTGAGATCTGTGATGTTCTGTGAATGCGCATCCCAGCGTGTTAGGTCTCTGAGCTGTTTGCGGGTGTTACGTTCCAGGTCATCAGTTGTCTGATGCCTTATGGGGACATTTGCGAGCGTTTCTGATTTGTTTGTTGGTGTAGAGGCCACGAAGTGCAGTTCTTATCTGTTAAGGTCTATATATCCAGGGTTTGAGATTTCTAAGCTCATTCTGGTTGTGTTTCAGATGGGAGGCCTCTGATCCGGTGGTGCGTACATGGCCCACGTTTTGCCAGCTCTCTGATGTTCCTCGGTGTATTTCTGTGCATGTGCGGACTTTCACCTCTTTATGGGAGGATCTCTGTTTGTGGGCCCGTATCCCAGGATCTGAGCTCTCTGATCTCGAGACTGTAAGCCCCAAGATTTCAGGTGTCCAAATTTATCTGGATGCATTTACGAGCGTGTGGGGTCCATAACCTGTTGGTTGGTTCATGTCGCAGGATGGAAGGTGTCTCGTGTGGTTTGGGTTGTGTTTCTCAGATCAGGTCTTTGATCTGATGGTGCGTGTACGTCACATAGGGGAGTGTGTCATCTCCTTGGGTGTGTTGGTAAAGGGCATGAGGTCTGTTCTCTTTGTGTTTCTGTGTCCCAGTGTGTGAGGTCCCTGGTGTGTGTGTGTGTGTGTGTGTGTGTGTGTGTGTGTGTGTGTGTGTGTGTGTGAATGTGGGCTGCTTTTCTGCTCTTTTGGTGTGTGTGTGTCTCAGAGTTAGAGGTCTGGTCTGTTTGGGGGTCCTAGAATGTGGGTCCCTGATCTTTGTGTAGGTGTATATCCCATCATAATCAGGTTCCTGTTCTCTTTGGGTGTGTATGTCCCAGAGAGTGGGTTCTCTTCTGTCTTTGTAGGTTTAATTCCCAGAGTGTGAGGACTCTAGGCATCATCTGGTGTATGTCTCAGAATGTAGCTAGCTCTCTCACAGTCTGCAGGTATGTCCCAGGGTGGAAGGTCTCTGATCTCTTTGGAAGTGTGGAACTCCAGATGTGAAGTCTTCAAGCACTTCATGTGCCTATGTCCCAGGAGGTGAGCTTTCTCTTTGTGCACGTGTGTTCTGTCTCGTCAAATAATGGATCGCCAAATACGTGCTCACCCCATTCCTGGACCTTGTTAATACGTTGTCTTACCTGGAGAAAGGGATCTTGCAGATATGTATTAAGGGAGCACCGTGAGATGGAGCGGTTATCCTGGATTCCCCGGGAGGACGCATTCTAATCACAAATGTCTCTATGTGAGGGAGGTAGGACCTTTAGGAATCACAGAAAACTAAGTGGCTATGGACATTGAGACGGGGGCCATGGGATGATGGAAGTAGTCACAGAAAGCAAGGTGATGGCAAAAGCAGAGGTCAGAGAGGGAGAGAAAGAAAGAGATTTGAAGCTGAAACAATGAATCCTCGGGTCTCTTCGTGGGTTATGCCGTAAGATGTCATGTCTACCATCTGATGTATTTTCTGGGTGCATTTTTCAGCTTGTGGAGTGTCTGACTTGATTGTGGATTTGAAGTCTCTGGTCTGTCTTTTTGTTTTCTGTGCTCCAGAATGTGGGCTCCCTGAGCAGTTTGTCCACGTGTGTGTGGCTGTCTTCCAGGATTTCGGGGCACCGATACATTTCTGAGTGTGTGTCTCAGGATCTGTATTCTCTTTGCGGGGAGAGTCCCTGATATGAGGTCTCTGATTTGTTCGTTGTGTGTGTTCCAGGGTGCGAGGTTTGTGAATGGTCTGGGGGTGCGTTTTGCAGGACTTTATGTCTGGGAACTCTTCGAGGGTGTGTGTCCTAGGATGTGAGGTTTCTCATCCGTTTCTGTGCCTGTTTCCCAGCATGTGAGGTCTGTGAGCATTTTGTCACTCTGTGTCCCAGGATGTGATATCTCCGATCTCTTTATGTGTATTGTCAAACATTTAAGGTCTCTAATCTTTTTGTGGATGAATTCGCCAGGATATTTTAGTGTATTTCCTGGAATGTGCCTCTCTCTGCTTTTTTTTTTTTTTTTCTTTCAGATTTTATTTATTTGACAGAGAGAGAGACAGCGAGAGAGGGAACACAAGCAGGGGGAGCGGGAGAGGGAGAAGCAGACTTCCCGCCGAGCAGGGAGCCCGATGCAGGGCTCGATCCCAAGACCCTGGGACCCTGCCTGACCTGAGCCGAAGGCAGCCACTCAGCGACTGAGCCACCCAGGTGCCCCCCTCTCTGCACTTTTTCTATGTGTGTCCCAGTGGGCAATATCTGATCTCTCTGTGGGCATACATCCCATGGCCTATGCTCCCTGATGTTTTATGGATGCGTCTTAGGATATGATGTCTCTGTTAGACTGTGGGTATATGTCCTAAGACGTGAGTTCTCTGACCGCTTTTTGGGATTTATGTTGCAGGATGAGAGGTCTTTCATCTAGTTCTCTGTGTATTACCTGTCTGCGGGTATTTGTCCAAGGGCGTGGCATCCCTGAGGGTCCGTGCCCCAGGATGTCAGATTTGTCTGTGGGTGCACATCAAGATAGGAGTTGTCTGATCCCTTTGTGGTTGCATGTCTCAGGACGTGAGGGTCTGTTCTTGGTATGTGTGTCAACAGCGTGTGGTCTCTGATCTGTTTGAGGTTCTGTTTCTCGGGCCATCAGGTTTTACCTTTTCTTTGTCTCAGCATGTAAGGTCTCTGAGGCGTTTGGGGTTTATGTCCCAGGCTTTGAGTCTCTGGTCTCTTTGTGGGTGTAGGTCCCAATATCTGAGGTCCCCGATCCACTCTTTAGTTTATTTCCCAGGATATGAGCGCTCAGAAATGTTTGTGGGTATATGTCCCGGCATGTAAGGTATCTGATATTTTTATGTGCGTATGTCTCAAGGGATTGAGGTCTATGATCTGTTTGTGGGTATACGTCCCTGGATGCTATTTCTCTGAAATACTCGTGGGTGTCTATCTCTGCTTGTGTGGTTTTTGTTCTGTGAGTATGTCACAGGATGTGAGGTCTGTTCATTGGGGGTGTGTATTTCCTAGAATATAAATTCTCTGATCTGTTTTGTATGTACATCCAGGATGTGAGGTCCCTGATCCGTTTCGGTGTATGTGCCCCACGATTTGAGGTCTCTGATTTCTTTGATGCTCTGTATCCAGCATATTCTCTGAATTATATTTTGAGGTCTATACCCTAAGTCTCATAAGGATTTCTGAATCCTAGATCCGAGGCTTCTGAGCTTTTTCTGGTCTGCATTCCGGGGGTGAGTTCACAGAGCTGTTTGGGTGGCTGTATGGACACTGTATGACCTCTGAGCTGTGTGGCCCCTGTGTTCAGAATACTGGTCCCTGAGCTCTTTTGGTTTGAGAGTTTCTTGACATGTTTGGGGGATATTTTCAGGTGCAGAGTCTCTTCCTTTTGGGAGGTCTCTGTCCCAGAGTGTGATACATCAGACTCATTTGGGATTTGTTCCAGGGTCATGGTCTCTGAGCTTTACATGGGGGGAGGAGGGTGCCCCGCTGGTGAGTTTTCTGAGCTGTTCGGAGGTCTTCACTCCGTGTGTGAAATCTCTCACCTTTGTGACGGTCTGTGCGGAGTATGGTGTCTCTGGACTACTTAGAAGTCTCTCCTCTCAGGTATGAGGTGGCGGGGCTCTTTGGGGTCTGTGACCCTCATATGAGAACTCAGGTGTGTTTGAGTATCTGTGCTCAGCCCCTCCTAACTGTTTTGAGCCCATGTCCCAGCGAATGAGTTCTATGATGTGGGTTTTGTCCTTGGGTGTGATTGATTTATCAGAGCAGTTTCAGGATCTGTTTCGAGTTTAAGGACTTTCTACTGATGTCTTTCTACTTTGGGGGGTCTCTGAGGTGCTTTACCCTCTGTGACCAAGAGTGTGAGCTCTCTGATCTCTGGATCCCTTGGTGTTGAGATTCCTAACTGTTGGGGTGTGTTTCCAAGGGTGAGGTGTAGCTCCTGCTGGGAGAGTCTCATTCCCATGGTATGAGGTCTTGGACTTATTAGCGGTCTGTTTCCAGGGTTTGAGGTCTCTGAGTGGTTTGGGGTTCTGTTTACTAATGGCATCTCTTGGGTGTTTGTGGGGGGGGTCTTTGTCCAGGCTGTTAGGTCTCTGAGCTGGGGGTGGGGGTGCGTTTGTGCCCTAGGGTGTAAGGATTGTTAACTCTGAGCATTTTGGCATGGCATGTCTGATGTGTGAGGTGTCTGGCCGGTTTGTGGGTCTGCTTTCCAGAGGTTAAAAAACTCTCTGAGGGTTTCTTTCCCATAAGGTGGGGAGGTGTTGAGCTGTGTGTGCATATGTCACCAGGATATGCTGTTTCTGAGCTCTTTGTGGGTCTGCCTCCTGGATTAGAAGTTCTCTGGGTCATTTGAGAGCCTGTGTCCACAACGTGAGATCCCTAAGCTGTTGTGGGACTGTGTCCCAGTTACCGGGTCTCTCCTGTGTTTGTGGCAGACTTTGAACAGAAGGTGAGGTTTCTAGGCTCTTTGGTGATCTGTGTGCATGAGTGTCAGGGGTCTGAAATCTTTCTGGATAGGAGTACAAAGTGGGAGTTCCATAAGTGGTTTAGGGGTCTGAGTTCAGGGTGTGATATTTCTGCATCACTTGGAGGTCTGTGGAGAGTCTGAAGATTCTGAGCTGTTTGGCGATGTGAGCCTAGGATATGAGGTTTCTCAACTGTTCGGAGGCTACATCCAGGCTGTGTGATCTGAGTTATTTGTGGTTGGTCTTACAGGGTGTGCCGCCTCTGAGCTACGTAGGGGATTCGTGTCCAGGTTTTCAGGTCTCCGAGCTCTTCTGTGAACCGGAGTGGAAGCCTCGGAGTTGTTTGGGGATGTCTCAGTGCATGAAGGCTCTGAGCTATTGGGGGGACGTCTGTGTCCAGTACGTGACATCTCTGAGCAGGAATCTGTGTCAAGGGTGCAAGATATCTGAGCCGGTTTAGGGCCTGTGTTGCAGTGTATGTGATTTTGGAGCTCTCTAGTATTGTTCAAGGCATGAGGTCTCCGAGTTGGTCTGGTGGTCTGAGAAGAGGGTATGGGGTTTCTGAACTGTCTGTCCATCTTTATTCCAGTTTGTAAGTTCTCTGAGGAATTGTGGGTCTTTATCCCTAGTTGTGAAGCTTTGTGTGTGTGTGTGGGGGGGGGTCTGTAATCAGATTTTCAGGTCTCTGAGCTCTTTGGGTGTGTGGGTTACAAAGTGGGAGGTCTCTTAAGTTTGGTAGTCTTTCCTAGGCTGTCCTGACTGTGAACTATTTAGGGGTCTGTGCCAGAAAGTGTGGGGTCACTGAGCTCTATATAGATGGGTTTCCCAGGCTTGGAATTCTCTGAACAGGGTCTGTTTCTGGGCTGTGAGATCTCTATGCTTTTTGGGGTCTGCTTCTAAGACTTGAGTCTCTGAGTTGTTTGTGGCACTCTGCTCTAGGGAGAGGTCTCTGGGATGTTTGGTGCTCTACTTTCCAGGGTGTGTCTGAGCAGTCTGGGGGTCTGTGTCCAAGGTAAGTGGATTCAGAATCATTTAGGGAGCTGTGCTCAGAGTATGAGGTCTCAGTGTTTGGGCAGTCTGTGTCCAGGGTGTCCCATCTCTACTTTTGGGGGTCTGCCCCAGGATATGAGGTCTCCAAACAGTTTGGGAGTTGACGATCAGGGTGTGAAGGCTCCGAATAGCTTGGGTAGCAGTATCCCAGGTTGCGAAGTCTGAGATGTCTGTGCATCTCTAGCCCAGAAAGCTCATTCTCTGATGTGGTTTGGGCTCTGAATCCCAGTGTATGAGGTGACGTTCGAGGTCTTGGCGCCCTTGGGGAGTCTGTCCCATAGTTCCAGTGCAGCCTCTGAGTTAATTGGGGTCTGTGTCCAGGTGCAAGATCTCAGAGCTGCTCGGAGATAGGTATCCCAGGGTGTGCAGTCTGAGAGGTCTAGGGTCAGTATCCGGGTATAATGAGGTCTATGAGCTGTCTGGAAGCCTGTGTCCTAGGTGCCCTGTGACGTCTCTGAGCCAATTAGGATTCTGTCACCTGTGTGTGAGGTCTTCAAAATAGGTATCTGTATCACTGTGTATGAGGTCTCCTGAGCAAAGCAAAGGGCACTGGCTCACACTCCCAACTGAGAGGTGATGAAAACAAGCTTACTGGGAACGTCATCTCTGTTCTCTGCTTTCTACCTTGGCACACGCAGGCACCCAAGAACCACCTGCGGAAAAAGGTTCCCCCAGTACACAGAGACTTTTCTCTTTGCAGTAGGTAGGCTTTGGGTTCAAGGCCTCGGAGAGCAGGGAGGGTCCAGCTCGAATTATATTTCTATATTTCTACTGTATTTATTTTTGCTTATGACAAGTGATAACAGTTTGTTCATTTAGACGGCAATAGATTTGGTTTCTTTTTTTAAGATTTATTTATTTGGAAGAGAGAGTGTGCGCCAGTGAGCAGCAGGGAGGGGCAGAGGGGGAACCCCAAGCTGACTCTGCACTGAACACAGAGCCCGACACAGGGCTCCATCTCATGACCCCAAGATCACGACCTGAGTTGAAACCGAGAGTCGGACGCTCAGCCGACTGTGCCACCCAGGTGCCCAGATTTAGTTTGCTCTTTCAGTGCATTGTAAAAAGCAAGCTTATTTTAGGTCACACGATCTATGATGATGGTGCAAGCGGTTCCTCGTGGCGAGCTGCCTTACCGCCGATGGCTGCGGTCTGAGAACATTCCTGGGCTCCCCAGCACCCACCTTCTCGGGCCCCCACCTACACGAGGTCTTCAATCCCCACACCTTGGTTTGTTCAGTCACTGATTTGTTTTATTGATGCCCACCCCAGGCTGGGTAGGGCCAAGGGATATACAAGAGGAGAATCAGATTCAGTCCATGCCTGAAGGTCAGTCTGGGGGCAGGGAGCACGGACACAGACAGACACACAGACACGCACACAGATCTGACATCTGGCGGCAGGGCACACAGTCTCACGTAGGGGCACTGTGAGCACAGGTAGTCAGGGAAGGCTTCCTAGAGAAGACCGCACAGGGGAAGCAAGGGGTTAAGGCCGCCATCAGAGCCTGTGCCTTGTGTCTATTGGCGGGCGGGTCCCTTTGAGACCAGTGAACCCAAGGTGAGTGCAGAGGGCCTGGAGGCCAGGGCTGGCAGGCGGCGGGACCTCCCTCTCCCCTTACCATACCCTCCCGGGTAAACCAGGCCTGCCCCCCTGCCCTTCTTGGCCTGTACTTTGCCTTCTGCCACGTGCGCCCTTTCCTGGGGTCCACCTCCATAGCTTCCAAGGCTTCCCTGAGACAATCCACGTGGATCAGGTGCCCTGCCCAGTGCCTGGCACCTCATCAATGCACATTTTTGTCCTAAGTGCTTATCTACAGCCTAGCTAGGTCTTGGTTCCAGCTCACAGAAGTCCCAGCAGTCATCACGGCCCAGGTCAGGGCTCCCAGCACCCTCCACACTGTCAAGAGCCCCGGGTGCCTTCCGATACGCACTCCGGAGGCCGACTTGAGAGCCCGCCCACCGTCAGGGCTGGCAAAGTCGGGCCTGCCCGCCTCACTAGTCAGTGGGCCATGGGCGCCCACCCCTCCTCCAGCAGCATGGGCGTGTCCACTTCTCGGATGCGCAACCCTGAAGAAGAGATCCTCTGGCTCTTAGGCCCAACACTAGCTGGCAAAGGAGCAGAAACCAGCCCCAGCTCCGGGGATCCCCTTTCTTTCACTTGCACAAAGTTTCTGTGGCAGGGGAAACAGGAGGGCTGGGAACTCGGGGCTCTGAGGTCAGCCTGCCCTGGGGCTGCTTCCCCACACCCTTGGGGCAGTAGGAAGAGGGCCTGCAACAGACCCCTCAAGCTCCAGGCAGAAGCAGGTGCAAAAATAAACATCCTTCCGTTCTGGGGCCAGGCTGGGGCTCACCCCTCAGACCTCCTTGATAGGCCATGAATCTCAACCGCAGAAAATCCTGGTGGTGAAAAATTACTTCTGAAGGTGGGTGGGGGTTTGTAAGTGCAACCCACAGATGGGGCTGGGATGGGGAAAGGGGACTCCTAGAGTCGGTCAGTCCTCCCCGCAACCCCACATCCCCAAGCACGGGGCAGGTGGGGGTAGGTAGAGGCAGGAGGCCCTGGCAGTCATTCCTCAACAGGAGGGCAGCGGTGGGTGGGTGGAGCGGGCGGCTTTAGGCCCCCACTGGCAGTCTGGCCTCAGACTTCAAAGGGCTAGAAGAGGTATTTGCGGCAGGATTCAGTCCCACACTTGCATTCAATACGGACCCGCTTCTTGGGGGAGCCAGGGAGCCCGGCCAGGCCAAAGTTGGAGTCCATGCGGGTGCTCTCCATGTCCACGGGGTCCACTGTGGATTCACAGCCAGGGAGGGTGGGGGGGGAGGAGGGGACTTGTTAGAAGGCCAAGGTGAAGTGTCCCACTGCCCTTTTCACCATGAGACCCAGGAATCTTGGGTGCTGGGAGCACATCTGGGATTTGGGTCAGGAGGGAGTTGTGGGGTTGGTGGTTTAGAGATAAGGCCAGGGCTCAGCACTGGAGGGATGTTCAGATGTTGGAAAGATGGCCAGGGGTTGGGGGTTTTGGAGAGAGGCAGGGTACTGTCAGGAGAAAGGCCAAATCAGAAGTCAGGAATGGTCACCTACACATCCAGAGGGGCACCTGAACCCTCCTGTCAAGGATCCCCCCCTTGAGTGTCTCGGAGGTGGTTAGTCTGTCAAGAAGGGGACTGGTTGGAGGCACAAGAGTGTCTGGACACTTGGAATGAGCCAGGCCAAGTGGGTTACGAGTGGGGAGGATTGGGGGCACTGGGGAAATTCAGATGAATCAGGAGGAGTGTCTTAACTCTTAAGCCAAACACCCTCCCCCAGGAGTCTTGGGAGAAGTCTGCAGGAGTATCTCAGGGGTGGGGTTCAGGGGTTGGAAATGAGGGGACCCCTAAGTGGTAGGCAGAGGTCCAGGAGTCCAGATGGGACACTAAAAGTCAGGAAGGGCCTCTTAAAGCTCCTCGGGGAGGGGTCTTCGTGTCCCATGTCACTGTGTGCCCCTGCCCCCAGTCCCTTGCCACCCCCACCTTGCATGTTGTAATCAAAGGTGAGCTCCTCGCCTGCCCGGATGGTTCTTGTGGCAAAGAAAGCGATGCGGGGCAGTCGCTCATCAAGGTTGTCTATGAAGACGTTGTACACCTGGAGGTTGGGGTCACACTAGGCGAGAAAGAACAGCGGGAGGGTGAGGAGGGGCCCCAGCCTGCTCCTCCCGACCCCCGCCTGCCTGTTGGGTACCCACACTGTGGTTGACAAAATGGGAGATGTTGCCGTAATAGGCGGCATCCACGGTGTACACGTCCTCCACGTAGTCCAGGTCGAAGAGGTAGGTGGCGCCCTGGCGGTCGTAGATCTGGCCCCGCCGCTCCGCCTCCTCTGAGGTAATGATCTGGGGAAAGGGCCGTGAGAGAGGGGAGAACGGCCAAGAAGGCTCATGAAAACCAGCAGAGTTCCTGACCCCCCCCCCCCCCGCCCTCCTCCCCTGGGCCGGGAGAACAGATGAGCAGAGCTGGGGCTGCTTCAGCAGGGTTAGCAGGTGTGGACACATGGGGGCTGCGATGCAGAGGGTCTGTCAGCACCGAGAAGGGGGCTGGGCCTCAGCTGCCCGCCACCCACCCCTCCTCAGGCCTCTGGAGGGCATGGTGTCTCTCACTGGTACCCCGGAAGCCGGCCACAAGGTCCAGTAGTGAGAGAGACCCATATGAGACACGGGGAGGAGCTCAAGGGCAAGAAAAGGACCCAGGGCTCACAGAGAGCGGTGGGTGTTTGGGGGACGGAGAGGCCGCAAAGGGGCCTGAGGCAGCGCGGGCATGAGGGCACGGAGAGGAGAAAGCGGCCTGGACCGGTGGGAAAGGGAGACGGAATGAAGGGGAGAGAGACTCAGACAAGTGAGCTGGACGCAGAGACTTAGAAACGGACAGAATCTTAGTATGAAAGACCCTGGTCCTTGGGGCGCCTGGGTGGCTCAGTCATTAAGCGTCTGCGTTCGGCTCAGGTCATGATCCCGGGGTCCTGGGATCGAGCCCCGCATCGGGCTCCCTGCTCAGCGGGAAGCCTGCTTCTCCCTCTCCCACTCCCCCCTGCTTGTGTTCCCTCTCTCGCTGTCTCTGTCAAATAAATAAAATCTTTAAAAAAAAAGAAAAAGAAAAGAAAGACCCTGGTCCAGAGAGCTCAAGACCCTTGTGGAGAGTCTGAGATGGCAAGAACGAAGCTAAGGCCAAAATCTCAGAGGGTGAAAGAAAGGAGGCAAGAGCACGGGTGAGCGCTCTCCCAAGGCCCTGATGCCACCTGGTGCCAGCAACCGGGGTCTAAGATAGCAGCAGACCTCTCCTGCCCGGCTGGGTCCCTGGCTATCCTAGAAAGCCCCCGCCTCTCCGCCCCTCATGTCCCCTCTTCCCCCTGGGCCAACCACCACAGCCTTCTGGTAATCCCGCAGCAGAGCCAACCATGCCCTGCTCTGGGGGATGGTCCCCTGGGACCCAAGACTGCCCCCTCCTCAGCCGAGGGCTGCCTCCAGCCCGGGGCAGATCTCCTTCTCCACTCCTGGGCTTCCTGCTACCTCTGCCCACCCCTCGAGAGACAAGCGCCCGCACAGCGCAAAGCAGGAACGCCCAAGTACCCTTTATCTTCACTCTGCTGCCCAGCCCAGTGACCTATTCTCTGTCCCGCGGTGGTCCTCGAGGCAACTCGAACACTCTGCCCCCCCCACACCCTTTCTTCCCTCTCCTTTCGTCAGAGACCCACTGGCCACCACCACCCCTGCCACACGACGCAAGCCCAGACCTGCCCTGGCTTCCTGGCTCACTCACCCTCACGCCAGCCACGACCACCCTCCACTTCCTCCGTCCTGGACGGCCACGCTGGAGTCCTCGCCGTCTCCTCCCTGCCTCTTACACCAGCACCTCCGGCCTCTGCTCCCGGCCAAATCCTCATCAGCGCCCTGACAAGACCAAGGTCTGCCCCTCGGGCCACACAGCTGACTGCCCCGCACTCCAGCTCCATTCCGAGGAACCTGGCTCGCCCACGCTCCAAATGTGCGCTTGTTCATTCACTTGTTGATTTCGTGGGTTTTTAGGAGGCCTACCCTGTGCCTGGTCCCAGCACTCAGGGGCCCGTGTCTGCAGGGGGGTGCCCACTGCAGTCCCAGTTGGGTGGGTCAGGGGAGACAACAGGAACCATGCTTGGCCCTGGCCCTCCGGGGTCACAGTTTGGTGAAAGAGAGACGGACTCAGATGCCCGCAGCGCAAGATGCTGATTAGGAAACCCAGTGCTTCGGGGTCCCAGGGCAGGAGAAAAGCAATACGGCATCTAAAGCAAGCTACAGGTCACAAAAGGGCTTTGACACCAGTGTCTCCCGAGGGACACAACAGGAGCCGCAGAAGTGTTCCGAGGAGGAGTACATCAAGGTCAGTCTCCGTCCACCTCCCGAGAACACACGCTCCTTGTGGAGTCGGCACAACGGCTGTTACTTCTCTGCCGCCTTCCTGGGCCTCCCAACCCCCGGTGGCCGTGCGGAGGCTGCCGCCTCCCCGAAGCTCTCCGAAGGCCTGGGACTGAAGGGCAGCCTCCGCTGGCTCGCGAGCCTGCTGGGTGGTGTCTGAGCCAGCTTTTTCCTTTCCACATCCTCCCGGTCTCCATCTTCCCACCTGTTCTGCCTCTACCTGCTTCCCGAGTCTCACCGAGAGTGAGTCCCACGGGGAGCCGTCCAGGGCACAAACGGCTCCTTCTCCAGTCTTCTTCCCAGGCCCACTCGGTAAGGGCAGCTCTACCCTGAAAACTCGGGAACAGAGCAGGCCACGTCCCTGCTCCCTAGCAGCTCTCCAGAATGACTGGGGAAGACAGATAGGCTAGAAGCTGGCAGCCTGGAAAGGGTGTTGACAGTGAACAGGACCCAGAAGACTCCGGAGTCCAGCCACTGCCCTGCCCCCATCTGGATAGGGGATCCTGAATGTTCTCTCCTTCTGCCTACTGCCTCGGCCAACAAAACAAAAACAAAACAAAAAAACCCTCCACCAGGTCTGGAAGCACACCAGTTTTAGACACTTGGGCCTTTTTTTACCCACTGTTAGCTTGGTGACTCTGAGGCACGTTACTCTCTGAGCCTCGGCTCTCGTCTGTAGAATGGGGATGACCACGATGGTAACACCGACCTGACGGGGGCTGCTGTCAAGCTCCAGCGCGATCAGGGACGGGAACGATGTTTCTGTTCTTGACACTGAGCACTGTTAGGAATGGTTATGAGTACCAGTCCTATCCCAGTCGGACACGCTCCCTTATTTTTATGTGCCCTTTCCCGAGAAAGGAAACACTGCTAATTAAATGATGACGTACCGTCATTTAAACTAATTGAGATGTACCTTCATTTCGGGGTTGGTAAAATATGAAGCAAATGCAGGTCTTAGATTGGATAAGCTAGGCTGTTGTTCTCTGCTGGGCGAGGGTGGATGTTCTGATGGAACGTGGAAGGGTCCAAAGGAGAGGACGGGCAGCTCGCGTGGAGGGACCACTGGTGCAGAGGTGGGAGGGCACATGTCGTGTCCAGATCGTAGGATAGCTTGGCGACCAGATATGGGGTGCTTGCCCTCGATTATGGGACACCAGGTAGGGTTTGGGACAGCACCACGTAACCGAGTAAATGAATACTCCTATAATGAAATCTATGAATATGCACCCCAAGTGGGATAACTAGGCTACAAATCAGGCCCAGATCAGGTCTGGCTGGGTTTTCTGGCCAGATGGGCTGCCAAAGACTTTGGGTTTCCTGACTTGTAGACTGTAACGGCTGACATCTATTGAAGACGTGCTGTTCAAGTGCTTCTTCCAAGTGCTTCACACATCATAACTCATTTAATTCTTGTAACAAGTGAATGATGCGGGTACTATTACCATTCCCATTCTACAGATTGGGAAACTGAGACACAAAAAGGGCAAGTGCCTGCCGCTCAGTGGTGGGAGCTCGGCTCCAACCTCGTGACCATCTGGCTCTGCTGCCTCCTCACAGGGGACACACGAAGAGGAGTTTGGCTTTGGCAGCGTTTGGGGACCTATGGTGCCATCAGGAGGCCCCACGGGTCTGAGAGTGTCAGAACTGGGCCTGGAAGTCACAGAACGTGGCACGAAGGAGGCCAAGAAATAGCTTAAGGAGAGTGTTTGTGGAGCGGGCAGAGGGGGGACAGGGGTGAGAAGCCCTGAAAGCCCCAATGTTTTTACAGCATGGAACAGGACACTAAGGAAGAACAGCCAGAACAGCACCCTGACCAGGGGACTGTGGAGTACTCGGGGGCTGCAGACTCTCCCTCCTCTTCACCTGTCAGGATCCTCGGTGTTGTAAAGAGCTTTTCCTCAAGATTGTCAGTACAGTGAGGCTGGAGACACTCCCTTCTCCCGGACTTCCTCTAGAACTGGTGGCTCCTGTGGGGGCTGGACACCTCCAGACTGTCGGGCTCTGGAGTGTGCACATGTCCTCCTTCAGACTGGTGACACCCCTCTAGGCTGTTAACATCTCCTGCACTGTTAGCATCCCTTGGAGGTCTGGATACCTCCCCCCTGAGTGTCAGGACACTGGGGGTGTGGACACTTTCTCCAGGCTGTTGGAGTTCTCTTAGGTGTAGACGTGATCTCCTTCAGACTGTCCCGATCCCTCGGGGGTGAGGATGCTGCTTTTTCCTGTCAGGACAGTGTGGGTGTAGACACTTCCTAAGTTGGACTGCCAGGGTCCTGTGAAGTGTGGAGAGCTCGCTCTTCTCCTCCAGGTCACTCTGGGACGGAGACACCTCTTCCCACAAATTGTCAGGCCCCCTGCCCCAGACTGTCAGGAACCCTCTGGGGTATGGCCACCTACTCCCTCCTCCAGACTGGCAGGTCCTTCGACGTGTGGACACTTCTTCCACCAGACCGTCGAGATTATCTGAGTGTGGACTTCTCGTCTAGACTGTCAAGGTGTGGACTGCTCCGCCTCTACAACATCTCTGCCCCCTGGGGCTATGACCCTCTCTGCTTTATGGTTCATTATTGGGAGCCTCTCTTCTCCATCAGTGTCATTACTACAGTGTGAACACCTTCAGGTATGTGTCCCTTAGGCCAATTTCTGTCACTTCCCAACCATATCACACCCCTAAGAGACTGCTAAGAAATACAAAGGTATCTGGGGTTATCACCATGACAACACACTCACGGATCTAACTGGTCAAGGTCCAGGGATGTTAATTGTTCCCCAATGCGTGAGACAGTCCTACATAAAAAGAACTGCTCCACCCCAAATGCACACCACGTCCTACCTTAGAACATGACACTTGCTGTTACAGACACTTGCGGGTTATTCACACACATACTCCTTTTGTTTTCCACCTAGGCGCATGGCTGAGTCACACTTCCCAGCCTCCCTCGCACCACGGTGAGGCCAGTGACGCGGTACCAGCCAGTCAGTGTGGGCAGAAGTGATGGGCACTGTGTCCTAGCCTGGCCCATGAGCAACCTCCCCTTCCACCCTGATTCTCGGCCCACTTGCCAGCGATGCAGAGTGAGGATCAGGGGGCGGCTCTGAGGCACAGCAAAGGCTCAAGAGGGAAGGAGCCTAGGTGGCCACGCCACTGGATGCAAGGACACTACCCAAATACCCGTGCTGGACTGACACAGGAGTGAAGAGACTTCGAATGTGTGAAGCCACTAAGATTTGGGGGTTATGTGGTATGGCAGCTAGCCTGCCTAGTACAGCTGACCCTTGAACAACACAGGTTTGAACTAGGTGGGCCCACTTACAGGCAGATTTTTTTCCATAAATACAGTATAGTACTGTGTTATTTTCTCTTCCTCATGACTGTCTTAACATTTTCTTTTCTCTAGCTGACTTCACCGTAAGAATACATTATCTAATACATACAACATATAAAGTATGTATCAATCCACTGTTTATGTCATCGGTAAGGTCAACAGTAGGCTACTAGTAGTTGCTAAGTTTCTGGGGAGTCAGAAGTTACAGGCCGATCTGACTACGCGGGGTCGGTGCCCCTAACTACCGCCCCCCCACCATGTTGTTCCAGGGTCAACTGTATACCTGGCCTGTCCCCAGCGTCCTGCAAGTCTGGAGAAAGAGGCAGCCAACGTAAGGCATGTCTACGTCCTACTCCAGAGCGTTCGTGTTCCGAGTAGTAAAAGGCGCTCCTCCTGGTCAGACACTGCTTGGTGGTAAGCTGAACCCTTGCGAAATGAGAAGTGGAGCCTTTCCGGGTGACGCAACCCTATGCTGAAGCACATGGCCTGATAAAAGGAACTCTGCCTGCATTTCGGTTCCCGCCTCCCTCTTTGCCAGGTACCCTTAAGAGGGCAACCCAGTCCAGAAGTATTTCGCTGCGCTTTCAACTACCAGCTGGAAACGCACGCCCCTGCCAGGATGTCCCTGTCACACTCAGGCCAACCGCCCCCCACCTTTCCCCGGACAGGAAAAGCAGGGAAGCTGCAGGCACACAGTGAGGCGAGCTGGGCGCACGCGGTGGGAGCACGTGGCCGGAAGAGCTGCCCGCGTGCGCACACGTCGGGGCCCGGCTCCCTACCTCTCCCACGTACTCCATGACGAAGCTGTTCTTGCGGATCTTCTCCAGCGTGCGGACGCCCCAGCCGCGCCCGTCGTCCGTGCGGAAGATGCAGAGGTCATAGCGGATGCCCTTCTGCACCACGCGGTTGGGGCAGTCATAGCCGCAGCGGCAGCGGGAGTTGCACTCGTAGATGGGCAGGCCGGCGCGCAGCCGCACCTGACCCTGGTCGTTGTAGGCAAACTTGTGCAGGGACGCCCCGGGGCAGCAGCCTCCAGCGGGGGCCCACAGACAGTCCTGGCACTCGCAGCCCACCGCCACCTGGTTGAGGGTGATGCCCTCACCCACACGGTACTCGTTGATGTATACGAAAGCCCGCGGGGGGCCGTCCAGGTCCACCTCGTTCTCCACGGTGATGCGTCCCAGGTGGCTGCGCTTGGCATTGAGCTCCTGCTCCCAGCGCCGGAGCGCCCGCCTCTGCTTGGCCTTCTGTACCAGGTAGTTGGCCAAGCTCGGGTCCAGGTGCCGGGGGGGCTTTGACCGGTGGTGCCGCCGCAGCAGCTCCCTTTCTAAGTCCTTGTGGAACTGCTTGAGAATGCGCACGCACTTGAGATTCTGCCGTGGCTCCCAGGTGCTCTCTGAGTCTGGGTATCCACGCCATTTTACCAGGTAATACTCTTGTTCCTGTTGGGGGGACCAGGGGACGGGGGCACCGTAAGTGGCCATACCCTTGGCCCAGCCCCTGTGGGACTTCCATCCCAAAGCTGGTGGATCAGACCCAAACCACTCCCGGCGCCTTTTCTGGAATGACTCTATGCGGTGGTTACAAAGCGCGGGCTCTAGCCTGAGGATCCCTAGGTTCAAATCCCACACTCCCCGCTACCACTGTCCAAATTCCAAGTTTTAATCTAATCTACTCCCTCCTATCTTCCCTCCCATCAGCCCCCTCCTTCTAGCTGTTCAGGCCCCAACCCTCGGGAGTCACAACTTTCTTAGTCCCCACATCCACCCTCAGCAACTCCTGTCAGCCTCACCTTCAAACTACATCCAGAATCCAACAACTTCAAACCGTCATTGCCACCCCCATCATCGCTCGCCTGAATTAGAAGGTAGGAGGCCTCCTCACCAGTCTCCCCAGTCCCACCCTTGCCCCCTATAGTCTGTTCTCCACTCAGGCAGCAGGGGGCTATTTTCTTGCAGAGAGCAGCTAGCCACACGGATTCTACAGGTAGACACACTGTGTACAAATTCTGGATCTGCAGCTCCTTGGCCAGGTGGCCTTCGCAAGTTATTTAACTTTGCTGCCCCTCAGTTTCCTCATCTATAAATAAGAAAAAAAAAGCTGACATTTTTCTAGCATTCCGTACGTAGCAGGTACTGTTCTAAGTAACTTCAATGTTTTATTAACTAATTTAACCCTCACAACTCTGTATGAGCTAGATACTACTAGTCATCTCCATTTTACAGATGAAGAAAATGAACCACAGAGAATGTGGGTAAGTATCCCAGGGCTACAGGGCCAAAATTTGAACCCAACCATACTGGTTCTAGTATGTTCTCTTTATCCTGCTGTTGCCTCCTCTGGCAATGGTAACAGTTCCCATTTCACAGTGTTGCTGGGGGGATTAAATGAGTTTCTGAGAGGAAGTGCCCAGCACACTGAAAGTGCTCAATAATTGCTAGCTATCATCCGCTCCCTTCCTGGGCTCAGCACCTCACTCTTTGCAACTGGTCTGTATTCCTATGGAGGTGGGAAGAGAGATTTATTTGGGGATTCATTCTGGCTCCTACCCCCCTGAGAAAGCACCTCGTTTCCTCACCTGCAAAATGAGGATGATAAGTCCTACTAAACCTAATTTTTTAAGATTAGAGGAGAAAATTCCCTTTGGAAACAGATGCAGGCAGTGGGGGTGGGGGCAAAGGGGCAGTAAGCCATCTTCCTTGAGACACCCCTGCCCTGGCCAAGGTCACCCCAGACTCACGCGGATCTTCTTGTAATCACACAGGTACTCGACTTCAAAGTCATAGAGATTCCTCTTGGAGATGCCGAGGGCAGGGCAGGAGAGCTTGGCCAGGCGGCACAGGTCCTGTAGCTGATTCCAAGAAGACTTGCAACACACACTGCAGCCTAGAACAAGGAGGGCAGAAAGAACTTAATGGGCATCCTGGCAAAGCCATGGGTCAAAGGGGACCCCAAATCCTCTCTGGGACTTCCAAAGGACTGCCTCAGAGTCAGTGAGATTTAATCCACAGGCCTTCCCAATGCTGAGACCCTTCTACAACAAAAATGTGCCACTTCTTCAACCCCAGTGCTCATTCCAAGGCTACCCCTGGAGCAGTAGACCTCAAAGTGGGATCTGCTGGATGGATTATCCTAAAGGAATCTATTCCCAGATCTTCCAACTCCCTCCATACTATTCCTAAAACTGCCCGCAAATGGGCCTAGGGTTCAGGACCTAATCATCCCTCTCCCCACTTTGCAAAATAAAGAGAACAAACCCCCCCATCTCAGTAGGGTGCATTGCCCCAGGGGAACTGGTGGGGATGGGATTACAACCTGTAGGCACCAAACAAAGGCTTAACTGGAAAGACTGGTCCGGAATCCCTTATCTGAAACTCCTGGGGCTAGTTGTGTTTAGGAATTCAAAATTTTTTTTTTTTTAATTTTTACAAGTGTAGTTCTAGGTATGCCCCAGACACTACCTGACACCCCCAGTGTGGTCAGGGGCATTAAGCCATAATCAAACACATTAATAATTCTGCAGCAAAAATCTGAATTTTTACATTAAATAGGAGAAATAAAGAGGCAAGATAGTCCCACCTTATAATCTAGTTTTGCCACTGAATGGTGCCAAACTTAAGTTTTCAGAATTAGGAAGAAGAGATTGTGGAATGGTATTAGATTTCAGGAAGCTTCCTTGAATGATTAGCCTGGGTGCCTTAAACCTGCAAGGTATATTTTTTCACACTGCATTTTGGCTGTCTCATCTACATGTCTGTGAAGGGTAAAGCCCACCCAAAGGAGTATGCTCTGAATTCAGGAACCGGCAAAACAGCATAGGTTAATGACGATTCTTTTAAATATACCTGGAATGTTTCTGGGGCTATCAGAAATTTTCAAGATGCGGATTTTTTTAAAAAGAATTCTGATTCAAGGCACAATGTGCTTTAGAAGCCATTTTATCAAATCATTCCATAGAACACTCATTCCAAATGCAGTCAGTCCTCATCCTATCTTTAATATTTCCTACCTCCCATTACAAAAATCAAACATTGGAACTCATAATGATATACTCTAGACGTCAACCTGAAAACGTACAAGAGCTTTGCAGAATTATTTCGTGTGCACAACCCCCCCCCTCCACTTAGGCAGGCCTAGTGGAGACTCAGCCTGTGCCCACGCTTTCCTCTCCCTATGATGCCTCTCCCTTTCAAACCCCTTAACTTGCATTCGAAACCCACTGAAGTGGTCCCAACTAACCTCTCCAGCTGCTGGCTCCGCACTGACCACAGGTGGATTCCTACCCCTCAGAGGTCCCCCTCACACTGTGGAGCCCATCCTCCCCGCAGCTTTTCTCACCCAGAGGAGCCCACCCTCCCCAACATACTGGAAAAGTCACCCCACTTCCCCTGCACACGAGGGAGTCCAGCTCTCCTATTAGAGAAGGCCCTTTCCCCTCTTCCCAGGGGAGTCTTCTCTACAGCAAACCCTTTCCCCATCACGCGGAAAGGAGGTACCCTCACCCTGAAGAGTCCTCTGTCCCCCCACTCTGAAAAGAGGTCCGTCCCCTTCCCTTCCCTCCCCTTCCGGCGTCTCGCGTGGACACCAACCGGGTAACGGTCACCGGCGGCCGATTTTCCCGCGCGCGGGCGCGGCCTCCCCGACAAGCCCCCGCGCGTGCGCGCGCCGAGTGGTCGCGATCAGAGGCGCGCGCCCCCCTCCCGCGTCCCCACTTAGCCCCGCGCCCGCCGCGTTCCGAGGCACGCGCCCCCTCCCCTCAGCCCCGCCCAGCCCCGCGCGCCAGGCCCGGGCTCCCTGAGCCCCATCCTTTCCGCGCCAGGCTTCCGGCTCCCGGCTCCGTGGCCTCGGACGCCGGGGCCCCGAGCCCTCAACGCCACCCCTCCAGCCCACCCGGCCCGGCCAGCAGGCCCGCGCCGCTGCCGCCACTGCTTCACCTTTTAAATTTTCCGCCATCTTTCCCCACGGCTAACGACATTCGGGCCTAACCGGCCTCGCGAGAAGAGAGCTCGCGCGGGCGTGGCCGAGAACGCGCAGCCTATTGGCCGCGCGGCGCCGCGAGCAGCGCCCGCGCGGACCAACCGGCGAGCCGTGACCGGACCCCTCCCCGCCACCCCGCTCGGTCCCGAAGGCGGATGCTCGCCAGCGCTTTCCCAGAGTGCGTCTGGGCGGCGGCGGCGGAGGCAACTAAGGTTGGGACCGTCGCCACGTACAGCTGCTCAGCCTGTCCCCAGACTCAAATCAGACAATGGGTACGTCACCACAGACGACTGTTTAGTCAGACCCCGACCCCCCCGCCCCGCCCCGCCGATTCACACTGTCTGCCAGTCAACAGCGGCACCCATTTGAGCCTCGGGCCAGCTGCGAGTCTCTCAAGGCAGCCAGACGGCGCTAACAGCTACACTGTTAGCCAGCCTGTCACTGCCTCCGGCGGCCCCTTTTGCACACAGCCAGTCAAGCAGCCCGTCTCTCCGTGTACTCTTGCTCCGGGGGCAGCTCCGAAAGCCCCAGGGGAAACCGTCTCACAGCCACCAGCCGCCAGCCTCAGGCGGGCCGTGATTAGGTCGGGACGGGCTGTCATTGTCAGCATCTAATGTCGCCCTCCCGGGCAGACATTCTAGCCACTGCTAGTTGGGCGAGCTTTAATTCCCTCCGGTGACTCCTCATTCACGCCCTCATCAGGCAGTTACTCCCTCACGGAAGCCTCCACGCCACCTGACAGTGGGTCAGCGGTCTGTCACTTCTCAGGGGAGGCATGCCCACCACTGGTCAGTCAGCCAGTCAGTCTCCTCTGACCCAGGCGGGCCCTCAGGGCCGCTGTGGTTCCAACCTGGTACGGCCATCCAGCCAGGTGGCTACACTGATTATTTCGATGGGTCAGCTGGCCTGTGACTCGTTCACTGCCCTTCATCGTATTGTCAACCCCCCAGGCAGCCATTCTCAGCGTCTGACGGGCCACACGGTCTGGGTGGAGAGTCACTCACCAGATACAGTTGCTTATCAGGCAGTGACAGATCTGGCCATCAGTCAGCCTGAAATCCCCTCAGGGTAGCCCTCCTTTACGCACCACCGGACCGCGGCGTCACATCCAGACACACTCCCTCAGGCCAGACGTGACTCCCAGCAATCGTCAGCCATTCACAACATCCCGCCCCCCAGGCGGGCAGCAACAGCCCGGGCCATCAGTCAGCCAGCCTGTCAGTCCCTCAGGAGGCTGCCTGTCTTCCACGCTCTCAGACCACCAGCCCCAGCCGGTCCTAGGCCGGCATGATTTCGTTAGATATTCAGTACCTCGCAGCATCAGAAATTGCACCGTCCGTTCCTCAAACTGCCCCCCTCCCTGTGGGTCCGTGAGTTATGTAGGCAACCAAATGATTATACAGTTAAGCAAATGGTTGTTCGGTCGGCCTGCCAGTCTAGCTGTGAGCTAGTTGGGAGAAATGGCCAGTCTGAAGTTCCCGCAGCCCCTGCTTACCGTGAGTGGAACAGCCAGCAGCATGCGCCCCACCACGCATCATCTTCCCTCTCTTTTTTCCTTCTAGAACACGGTCAGATGCTGGTCCTCACATGCTCTCAGTCTCCCCGGACAGGCAGAACCCTCCTATTCCCAGAAGTCCAGTCCAACTCGTAAGAATGGCTTAAGGCATGACTGAATCTGGAGGGGGTCATATGGGGGTCTGTGGGTGTTGGGCAAACATCCCTTTGTTACTTTACCAGCAAAAGATAGGTTTATTCAGGAACGGCTGAGAATTGCAATGCAGGACAAGCAAGCTATGGCAAAACCATATGCAAGTCCAATAAACAAAGGAGAGGAACATTATGTTATGGAGGAGGAAGTTGGGAGGGGTTGTTTGCAACAAAAGTCTGTTGGAGAAAAGCAAGAGTTCATAGCCATGATGGTTTCTCAGTGGCTGAGCGGCAGGTGTAGTCAATGTCTTATAGGAGCTATGATGTATATCTTTCCCTCGTGGGGGGCTTGTAATTGACCATTCTTTCCTACTGAGATACTTCTGTTGGGTCTGTAATTGATACTTTTTGCTCTAATTGACATCGAGCGGTAGGTTTCCTCTACCAGCCTCCCCTTCTAGCACCCTGAGCCCATTTTAGTAAGGTTTCCCTTTATTAATTTTCATACTGTGGTCCTCCCCAAACAGTATATATAACAGTATATATAATGCAGTGGGTAAAGGCTTGGGTCTTGGAGCCTAGCTACCCCGGTTCAAATCCCAGCTCCACCGTTTACTAAATTGTGTGACCTCAGGCAGTTTCTTCATCTGTAAAACTTCGGATGAGTGACCTTGGGGAGGGCATCTCCCACTTGTGTGGAAATGAATCTTTCTGGACTAGCACCTGTCCAGGAGACCTCAAAAGTAAGAGGCCACCCTGTTATTCTTGTGTCCCACTCCCAGCCGCTTGTCTGTTGATTTCAGCATTAATTTAGTGCCAAGTCTATATTGTCTTGCCCAGTGCTGGGGCCAATATAAGGTCTTATCCATTCCGAGCTGTACATGTTTGACCTGTTTTTAATGTAAACCTCGTACTCGAGTGTACCACACATACAGAATGAAGGCACTGACCATGGGTGATCAGCGTCACGAGTTTTCACAAGCAAACATACACATGGAACCAGAACGCAGGTTAAAGGAACATCCCCAGCCAGATTCCAGGAATACTTAAATCTGTAACATCTCTGAAATCTGGCCGCATCCCCCAGGCACTGCTGAGTCATAATTTAATTCGCAGTACTTTTTTGTCTTTCTTGGTGATACATACAATGATGGTGCATTTTATGATCAAGGGTGACTCCGGACCAGTCAGTAGTAGGAAGAACAACAACAGCAGTTATCTAATGTTTGTAGATGCCTCAAGGAGCCCGGCACTTTGCAGACACTCGAATTCTCTCCGCAACCCCGCAAAGTATGCATTTTTAGTCTCAAAGATCGAGAAAACTGAGGCCCAGAAAGGTCAAGCCACTTGTCCACGGTCAGTTCTTTTCTGCCAAGCCCGTGCCTGCCGTAGGCAGCGCTCCTGGGGATTCAGAGGTTGTGTAATATAAGGTCTTCTCCAGGACCCCCCTACTGAGGGGGTCC
This sequence comes from Halichoerus grypus, assembly GCF_964656455.1. NCBI lineage: Eukaryota > Metazoa > Chordata > Mammalia > Carnivora > Phocidae > Halichoerus > Halichoerus grypus. The sequence goes on from NC_135727.1 coordinate 90,661,788, forward strand.
CAAGACACCCTGATTTCTGGGGTTTCCTAGCAGGGAGTGGGGAGGCAGGTGAGTGATAATGACAGGCCCTTCCTAGACTCAGCTCACCCCTGGCGACCTGGCCAAAGTGGGGTGGGGAGTGGAAGGTGAAGAACAATGAAAGAGTTAAAAGGAACCCGAGACTCCCTCCTTCTTCTGCTTCTGTGGCTACAGGGGAATTCTTTTTTTTTTTTTTTTTTAAGATTTTATTTATTTACGTGACAGAGAGAGACACAGCGAGAGAGGGAACACAAGCAGGGGGAGTAGGAGAGGGAGAAGCAGGCGGAGTGGGAGAGGGAGAAGCAGGCGGAGTGGGAGAGGGAGAAGCAGGCAGAGTGGGAGAGGGAGAAGCAGGATTCCCGCAGAGCAGGGAGCCTGATGAGGGGCTCGATCCCAGGACCCTGAGATCATGACCCAAGCCGAAGGCAGTCGCTTAACGACTGAGCCACCCAGGCGCCCCTACAGGGGAATTCTTAAGAGCAAAGCCAGCTCCCACCTCCCACACCTCTACCCTGGCCCTGGCTCTCCTTTGCTCCCTCCTCTGACCCCCAGCCTGCACCTCAGATCATTTGAAATTCTTCCACTGGTCTTGCAGATGGATGAAGCCTGTCCTCTCTGGATTCCTCCTCACTGTTATCTTTCTCCCCACTCCCCTCCTCCTCCTCTAAAGGTAGGATACCTGAGGTCTTGAATCCACCAGATTTCAGAAATGGAAAGGAGTAGACACCTCTGCTAGGGCTCTGATGTGCAAGAGCTTCTAATCACTCCCTTGGAAATAGCTTTAAACACCAGGGACAGGGGCGCCTGGGTGGCTCAGTTGTTGGGCATCTGCCTTCGGCTCAGGTCATGATCCCAGGGTCCTGGGATCGAGCCCCGCATCGGGCTCCCTGCTCAGCGGGAAGCCTGCTTCTCCCTCTCCCACTCCCCCTGCTTGTGTTCCCTCTCTCGCTGTCAAATAAATAAATAAAATCTTAAAAAAAAAAATAAACACCAGGGACAGTTTTGCATTGCTCCTTTTTTTCTGGTGAGTAATTCCTAGAAGAGGAGGGGGAACCCAATGGGATCTCAGTTGCAAATCAGTTACATATTGTTACCGCCCTTGTATAGATGAAGAAACTGAGGCTCAGAGGTGGGGCATCTTGCCCAGGTTCTAGAGCCGATTTGTTTGAGTCTTTACCTCTTCCACTGCCACTGGCCAGGACTTGGTTTGCGCTGAGAACTAGGCAGAACCAAATTTTAAAATGGAGAGAGGGGTCCTGCCCATCAGGATCCTGGTGTGTGAGTTGTGTGCATGGGAGAGTAAGTCTGACCATTGAGTATTCTCTTGATCTAATATTGTGCCGATTGGACCTTAAAAAAAAATAACTAAGCAAATAACTGAACGAATAACTCCTGCAAATTCACCATGTTCAACCTCACACCAAACTTTTCCCCCACCTCAGGGCCTTCGCACAAGCTGCTCCTTCTGCCTGGAATGCCCTCCCCCCAAAGATTTACTGGTTGACTCCTCTCTCTTTAGGTTCTGCACGACTGTCACAGCGTCCTGGTGGCCTTCCCTGGATGTTCCATCTGAAGGCCATTCCCCCTCAGCATATCACAGCCCTTGTCACCATCTGCAACTATCTTTCATTTCTATTTGATTCCTGGTTTCATATCTGTCTCCTCCACTAGAATGTTGGCGTCACTAGGTTTTCTTCCCACGGCTTTAGCTCCAGCCCCGAGAGTAGTGCCCAGCAACAAATGTTTGTGGGAAGAAAGAAGGGCAGAGGGGGGCCTGGGTGGCTCAGTCGTTAAGCATCTGCCTTCGGCTCAGGTCATGGTCTCGGGGTCCTGGGATCGAGTCCCACATCGGGTTCCCTGCTCCGTGGGAAGCCTGCTTCTCCCTCTCCCACTCCCCCTGCTTTTGTTCCCTCTCTCACTGTGTCTCTCTCTGTCGGATAAATAAATAAAATCTTAAAAAAAAAAAGGGCAGAAGGGAACAAAGAAATAAATGAGGAAACAAATGAGTGAATAAATAAATGAATGAAATGGGATAGATGAATAAAAGAGACTTTGGGGCTACAGGACCCCAAATTTCCACATTTGGAATATAAACCAACTGAGATTTAGAGAAACAAAAAGAGAGTTATTTTATTTTGGTCTCAAAATCCTTATGTGAGGAGAACCGAGAAATTCTGTATAAAAAGGGGCCCTGGCTCCTGCTAGGGTGAATGTTGGGGACCAGCTTTGGAAGGGTCGGTGGGGAAGAAACGGGGCCTGAGGGCCCTGGAGGCCGGGAGCAGAGGGCAGCGAGCCGCGGCTGCCAGGGGAGGGGGCTCAGAACAGGTGGCGAGGGTGACTCAGTCGTCCCACTCATCGTCCTCATCCTCTTCGCCGGCCTGGTCCTCCCCTTCGTCTGGAGGGAGAGAGAAAGTGGGACTCAGGATGGGCAGAAGGGTTCAAAGGCCAGGGGTGGGGTGAAGTTCCTGGGGTCTGAGAGGTCAAGACTCAGGGTTCTGGGGGGCTGAGGTCTCCTGGGGGCCCATGCAGTTGAATGAAGAAGGGGCCCCTCAGAGCAGGGAGAGTGACGGTGTGGGCTGGAGTTGGAATGAAAGTTAATATCACTGTCAAAAATGTGGTGTCACACAAGGGTTATTGCTAGGTTTCTTTCTTAATGGGGCGAATTTAAGTATTACAGCGAAGGTGGAGTACATTACAATATTACTATTTCATAGCAGGCTAATGTTAATACTGTTGACCCATAATGGGTTATTGATGATCACGCTGTCAAAAGATGAGCCTTGTTAAAATATTGTCGTGTAATGGATTCATACTAATCTCGTGGACCTACCCTGGGATTAATGTTAATGTTATCGGCAAAGACAGAGTGAATTCTATTATTGTTCCATGATGACAGTGTTAACACTGTCAAAAAGGAGATTGACACGAGAGTCATGATGGGGTGACTGTTACTACTGGTGGTAGCCGGTGGGGTGTCTTCACCGGGAAGCGGGCTGGCCGGCCTGGCAAAGGGCGGGCTCTCACCTGAGGAGTGGATGGCTCTGCTTCTCTTCTGCATCACGTGCATGAGGGCTCCCACCAGCCCTTCCGAGCTCTGAGGGGGAGGCTGCAGCGCTGAGCTCTCTGGGGCCCCGGGCGTCTGCGGCAAGCGGGGTCCAGCACAGAGGGTTCAAGGCCCGCCCCTTCCTCGTCATTTCCCCTCCCATACACTCCATTCCCCTTCAGGGTTCCCAACCTACCTCTCCCCACCGGCCTCCCAGCCCTGTCACTGAAACCCAAAAGCCTGGGGCCTCTGCGAGTTTCAGCCCTGGGCCCCAAGATCCTGACTTGCCCAGCACCCCCAAGTCCCAGAGCCCCCCCCAATCCTCCATCTCGCCCGTCTTCACCTTGTTCAGCTGAATTCCCTGCCGGATTTGATCCAAAAGTGCCCCCCGACCTCCACCGGGGGCCGGGCCCCCCACAGGCCCCAGAGCAGGAGGTGGGGGAGGGATTGGCCCACCCCCACAGATGGGTGGTGGGGGTGGTGGTGGTGGTGGTGGAGGCACGGGGGGCCCTCCAGCTCCAGGGGGCGGAGGGGGCAGTGGTCCAGAACGTCCAGTGGCTGGAGGGGGTGGTGGTGGAGGGCCCCCTCGGCCTGGGGGTGGGGGTGCCCGGGGAGTTGGTGGGGGTGGAGCACCTCCCAAAGGTACAGGGGGCAGTGGACCAGAGCGACCCTTGTTGCTCCCGATTGTAGGGGGCCGGGGGGCCTGGTTTCCTCCTCTGGATGGCGGCGGGGGTGGTGGAAGCGGCTCTGGCGGTGGGGGGGGAATAACACAGAGCTATTGTTACAGTTCTCTTCAGAGCCTCGATTTTGCTCATTTGTAACATGGGCACCCCAACTGACCAGCTCCTGATTCAAGCAGTGTAAGGGTACCCATGAGGACTGACAGACTGCAGTGTATCTCTTAGGAACCAGCTCCTAGGGCTGGAAAAGAAGGGGGGTGCTCACCCTGGCGCCTCATCTCCTGCCGCACAGCCTCTAGCCCGCCCTGGTCCTCAATGAAATCGTAGATCAGTTTGGAGGTCTCGGCATCCGTGAGCTGGGCCTCACTGATTCCTGCCCTGGAGAACAGACTCCGCAGGTCCGGGTCCAGGTTGTTTACCTGCCCAGGAGGAAAAAGGCGGCAAGGGCAGTGGGGGGGGAATAAGGTGGATAGGGGAGGGGCACGGATTATCACTGGGTCCACCCCAGAGGGGGGATCTGAGTGTAGAAAGGGTGGGGTCTGGGGGTAGGTGTGAGCCAGTGGACCACGGAAGGGTAGGCAGGTAGTTAAGTGGGTCAAGGGGTCTTTGGAATTACTCACGTCAAATCCATTCTGGGGGTCCCACCCCACGTGGCTGACATGTCTGGGGGAGGTGAGGAGATCCCAGTGAAGCCCCACTGCCCTTTCCTCCCTCCCTTCCTAGTGAAGCCCTCTTGCCCTCCCCTGCCCAGAGGGACTCTGAGGGGCCAGAATTACTGGATGAGACCTAAGTGAATGAATGAGTGACTGAATGAGAGCAGTAGTTATGGAATTAGAAGGGGTCCATGGTTTGTACTGCCCATCTGTCTAAACATCCCTTTTTCTACCATCCATACACCCATCCATTTGTCCACCTAGCCATTTGCATTCACCTGTCAGACCACCCATCTATTGTATATTTGTCTTTCTACTCATCTGCCCACATACATCTATTTACCCGTTTCTCTGCCAACCTGTCTTCACACACGCTTGTCCATCTACCCATCCATCTACCCATGTGCCCACCTTTCAATCCATCCACTCTTTTGTCTACCTATTCAAGCACACACTTCTATTTATCCATTGAACTGTCTGTTCATCCACGCATCTGGCCACCTATCCATCCCCATCCACCTTCTCTGTGAACCAACCAGATATCCATCCATCTGTCCAGACACTCATCCACTCACCCATCCATCTACCCTCCCACTTCCCATTTACCCATTCACCCATCCATCCAACCACCTATCCACTCATTCCCCGACCAACCCATTCATTCATTCATTCATTCATTCATCCAGCCATTCATCTACCCACCCACCCATCCACTCACCCACCAGCCCACCCAGGGTGGGACTAAGGGGAAGCAAGTGAGGTGCCTAGGGCGCAAAAGTTAAGGAGGCCCTCCCTCTCAGAGTCATGAACTGCAGTTGCATGACCCTTAGAATAACTGCCTCCGTAAATTTTGCAACATTAGTGCCTCACTTGCCTCTCCCTAGTCCTGGCCTTGCACCCAGCCACCTACTCACTCATCTACCTACCCACCCACCCATCCATCTTCCATCCTTCCATCCACCCAGCTCTCTTCCTGCCCATCTTTTCATCTGCCCCCCCCAACAGGGATCTGTGGGACCAGTGGGGAAAGGTTCTCACTTGAATCCACTTGGTGCACCAATATCAGCCTTGCTGATCTTCTTCTTCCCTGAGCGTTTCTTATCAGCTGGGCCAGGCCCAGGTGCTGGGAGCCCACGGTATCGTGAACTCGTGATGTCGGGGTTCTGGATGTCCACTGTTACTAGCCCCAGGGACAGTTGGCCAGATGCTGGGCCTGTGGGGAGAATAGGGTGATTGAGCCATTGACCTACTTACCTACCAACCAAAGCATAGGGGCAAGAGATAGGGCGAGTGTTGGGGGAATCTGTGTGTGTGTGTTTGATGGTCATGGAGGGTGTAGGTGAGGGGTCCAATTAGGGTTTATGGAGAAGTGGATGGGTGGGTTCCACAAACCATTCTTACCTTCACCAATTCATTTATTTATTCATCCACTCATGCTTATCACTTAATTATTGATTCATTCATTCATGGCTCAGTAACCAATTAATTTGTTAAATCATTCATTCATTCAGTCAGTCAATCATTGCTTTCTTCACTGATTGAAATGTTATGTCACTTATTCATTTACTTGCTGTTCAATTCATTCCCTCATTCATTAACTGAGTCAATCACCCATCCATCCATTCATCCATATATCCACATCCTCATTCACCTATACATCTGTACACCCACCTATACATCTATATATCTACGTTTTCATCTTCCTATCAATTCATCCTCCACTCAGCCATCTATCCACCACTCAGCCATCTATCCACCCACCCATCCACCCACCCATTTGCCCACTTTATCTCTGCACTCCCCAACTACTCATCCATCCACCCACTCCTCACCCATCTATCCATCTACTCCCCCACCCACCTGTCCACCTAGAGACACAGGGAAGAATCAGCACTCACCCCCTTGGTCTCCGCCTGGGTGTGGGGGCAGGGGTGGGAGCCCTCCTCTTCTCTCTGGAAAGATGGAATGGGTAGAGAGCTATTACAACCCTGCCATAGGTTCCTGGGCTAGCCCCTTAGTACCCTCCTTGAACTTGAAGACTCACCTTCATTGGCTGGTGCTGGTGGTGGGGGTAGCTGGCGTCTATCTGTGGAGAGACAGGTGGACTGGGAACCAGAACCATAAGAGGGGCTTCTCCAGCTCCCTACTCTTGCACACACTTCTGCCCAACCTCCTTTCCTCCCGGAAGGCCTCCTCACCTCCACTTTGCCTCTGATTCCTTTTTTGGATCTTCTCCTGCACCAGGGCCCGGAAGGCCTGGGCCTCGCCCTCATCTGCAAAGTTCAGCCCTGCTTGGCAGGCCTGCACACATCTTGGGCTCAATAGCCTTCCAGGCGCCCCCCCGCACCTTTCCCATCTCCTCCCCACACCCCACCTGAGGCCCAGAGGTTGAGGGGTCACTCACATCTCCAGCAAAAGTGTGGAAGAAGGGGGTGGGAGTGGAATAGACCAACTGTGAGTACAGCTCCTGTTCCCAGAGCAGCCGGCCAGCCTGGAGAGGTGAGGAGGGGGCACATTAGCAGGGAGGCATGCCCTGGGTGGCAGGCCTCTGTTATCCGGGCAAGGAGAATGGTGTCCTAATTTGGGGCCCCAGGATCAGATTGGAGACCTCCAGCTTATCATCAGAGTTAGGGGTCTAGATGTCAGGTGTGGAGGGTTGGGGTACCATATGGGAGTTAGACATTGCAGTCAGAGATTTGGATTTGGGGTTCAGGGCCCCAGATGTGGGACTTGGGGGCTTGAATATGAGGGTTTAGAACTCCAGTCCTAGGAAACTGAGCCCATTCATAGACTCCATCTTACATCCTTCCTTTATGGGGGGCCTTCATCTGGGCAGGTAGGGCTCCAGTACTGGGAGCTGGAGTTGAGATTTGAGGTTCAGACACACAGACTTGAAAGTTTTGGGGGTGGGGGATTCAGTCAAGGTATATGCAATTTGATGTTTGTGAGGCAAAGCTATGGCTTAGGAGCTAGGCAAACCTTTAGGGTCCAGGAGTTTTGACGGGGGGATTTCTGGAACCCAAAAGTTTGAGTTTAGAACAGATTTGAGGTTCAGGTAAAAATACAGTGCTCATTTTTTTTTTTTTTTGAGTTCATGAAACATATTAGATTTAGGAGCTATACTAATAGTTGGGGGGTTATAAATCTTGACATGGGGATTCTGGGGTCAGTCATCAAAGACAAAGAAAGCCAAACCAGAGTTTGACGTCTAGATGAAGTCTTTGGTTCTGGGGCTCAGGGGTTCACTGCTCTGTCCAAGGCCTTGGGGCTTTAGACACGGATCTGGGTTTGCGGGTTGAAAACTGGTTTGCACGTCCAGCGGGGGGATGGGGGTCACCTGAAGGCCATAAAGACGGATGAAGTAGGACTTCTGGGGGTTATCCTTCACGAAGCACACAGCCCCACAGTGCTCCTTGGTCCAGTGCTCAGCTCCAGGAGGTAGTGCCAGGTACAGCTGAACAACGGCGGTGGCCAGTGTCTGGGAGGGAAGAGCAGGGCTCAGGGGAATCTGGTTAGCCAGAGGGTCTAGTTCTTCCTTGTCCGCGGCTGTCCTGGCTCCAAAGGAAGAGCCGAAGCCAGAGGGAAAGTAGACAGACATCGCAATCAAGATCTTCCTGGGATTGGTGAATGGGGGTAAGTGGGTTTTAGGAGAGGAGATGATGGAGAAGGGAAGGAAGAGGGGAGGAGGGGAGGAAAGAGGAGGAAAGGAGAAGGATGGGGATGATGAGGAGGCAGAAGAGGAGGAGAGGAAGAGGAGGAAAGGGAGGGAGACAGGGAGGGCCAGGAGATCCCCAGCTCACCCAGCATTTCCGACCCAGCATCTCGAAGAGTCGCTGGTTCTCGTGGTCGTGGAGGAGTGTGGAGGGTATGTTCTGCTGAACCCCTGGTCCTCCGCGACCCCCAGACCTGCCTCCCACAGGGCCCCCACTCATGGTGCCTCCTGCCCTTGTCCTCTCCGGTCAGGCTCTGGGTGCAGGGTAAGAAGAGGAACTTCCGCAGTGCACAGGGGAACAGGAAGTACAAAAAACCACAAGGGAAACAAGTCCTCCAGGGGCCCCTGGGTGGGCCTGGCCTCCTCCTCCCTCCCTCAGACAGGCTTGGACCCTCCTCCCTCAGAATGGGGCCCTCCTCCATTTGGCTGGTTAACACCTGTCTTTGGGGCCAGCTCATGTCTTCCTCCTTCTTTCTTACTCCCCGAGGCCCATTTCCCTCGGACTGGCTCAGATCCTCCTCCCTCTGATTGGCTGGGAGCAAGAGCTAGGCCACTGCTGCACTTCCGCTGGAGGACGCTATGGTGGGGAGCAGTCCGGGGGCTGAGCGGCCTCCTTCCTCCCCAAAGCATCCAGCTGCTCTGGGCCTGAGGCCCAAGGCCCCTCGTGCGGAAGGGTTACCGTGTTAAAACTTTTCCTCTAATAACATTGAGTGCCTGGGATCCCCCCGCCCCGCTCATGAGACCCCCAACAATGCACGGACCCCCAGCTCCCTTCCCCATCCCTTACCCCTGCCTCCCCGCAGTTCCCAAACCACTTTCTGCTTCTCATCCCTTCACAGCATATGACTGCCTAGGCAACGTCTAGTTTAATCCCCCATCTTGTTTAATCCCCCGTTGCTTTTGAACCTTTAAAAGTCTGGATTCTTGAGGCGCCTGGGTGGCTCAGTCTGTTAAGCAGCTGCCTTCAGCTAAGGTCATGGTCCCAGGGTCCTGGCGCCGTGTCGTCGGGCTCCTTGCTCAGCAGGGAGCCTGCTTCTCCCTCTCCCCGATTGTGCTCTCTCTATCTCTCTCTCTCTCTGTGTCAAATAAATAAATACAATCTTAAAAAATAAAATAAAAGTCTGGATTCTTCAGAGTCTTGCTTTTTCTCCCCCACACAATGCACTACGTTTACCCAATGTTGATGTAAGCCACCGAATGTATGTGCCCCGCGGTGTTCTGACCTCTGTAAATATTGACCCATTTAAACCCTCCTAACAGCCTACGGGACATACACCCTTACCGGGTCCATTTGCTCGTGGGAAGTGAGGGAACGGAGGCACGCTGATTTTCCCGGTAGCTCCCAGCCAGCAAGTGGCAGGGCCCGGATCCCACGCCAGGCCGGCTGGGTCCAGAGTGCACACTTCCCATCGCTGTGCTCCGTGCCTGCTCTCTGGTAAGATCTCTATCTGCCTCTAACCGTGGCTGCTCCTGTTCACTGCTGAACAGTAGTCCAGTTGTTGGTGTGATTTGTTTAGCTGTATTCTCCTGCTGACGGATGTTAGGCCGTTCTGGCTTTGGCTGTTAGGAGCTACGCTGCTGTGTTTGCTCCCTTGCACATCTCCCGGTCCACTCGGGCACGCATACACTCGGGACAGGAATCAGGGGGGGCTTGTAGGGTCTGCCTATCTCTGACTGGACCAGATTATGCCAGGCTCTTCTCCCAAGTGGATGCTAGCTCAGTCCTCACGCCTCCCTGGGCCTCGGTTTACCGTTTGGGGACATGAAGTTCTCGGCCACATACAGCACAACTCACAACTCAGCTTCTGGAACCCACAACCCACCAGGCAATTTCGTACCTCCGGGCCTGGAGCGCCTTCCAGCCTGTTCGTGGGGCAAGGCCCTGCATTGTTCCTTAAAAAGCCATTGCAGGGACACCTGGGTGGCTCAGTCAGTTGAGCGTCTGCCTTCGGCTCAGGTCAGGATCCCAGCGTCCTGGGATCGAGCCCCATATCGGGCTCCTTGCTCAGCGGGGAGCCTGCTTCTCCCTCTGCCTGCCGCTTCCCCTGCTTGTGCTCTCTCTCTCTGACAAATAAATAAAAATTAAAAAAAAAAAAAGCCATTGCTGGGGCACCTGGGTTGCTCAGTCGTTAAGCGGCTGCCTTCGGCTCGGGTCATGATCCCAGGGTCCTGGGATCGAGCCCCGCATCGGGCTCCCTGCTCAGCGGGAAGCCTGCTTCTCCCTCTCCCACTCCCCCTGCTTGTGTTCCCTCTCTCGCTGTCTCTCTCTCAAATAAATAAATAAAATCTTTTAAAAAAAAAAAGCCATTGCATTCATTCATTTTAACACTGCTCATTGTGCTCCTGCCGGGTGCCAAGCCTATCTCCAGGATCTGGCACAAACTAGACGCTCAATAAACGTTTACTGAAGGAATCAATGAGGGATTAGTGTCTAATTTGATTTAGTGTTTTCTGAACTTTTTCTAAGTGCCTTACATTTATTAACTCGTTTCACCTTCACAGAGACCCCATGAGGTAAACGCTACTCTTATCCCCATTTTACTGATAGGGAAGTCGAGGCCCAGGGAAGTAAGCTAACTTGCCCAAGATCACCCGGCTCGTGAATGGTGGAGCGGAGGCCAAATATGTGAGAAGTGATTCCTAATCTGTCAAGTGTCACGTGGGGGCAGAGACAAAATTCTTCTGCTCTTTCTCTGACTTTTGTTCTCCACCTTCCTCTTCCTTCTTTCTCTGCCCCTAGATCTGTCTCCCTTAAGTCTATACCAGGGGGCCTTAAGCCTCTGCTACATTTGCATTAACATTTAAAAGTTCTGGGCGCCTGGGTGGCTTAGCTGGTTGAGCGACTGCCTTCAGCTCAGGTCACGATGCCGGAGTCCCGGAATGAGTCCCGCATCAGGCTCCCTGCTCAGCGTGGAGTCTGCTTCTCCCTCTGATCCTCTCCCCACTCACGCTCTCTCTCACTCTCTCTCTCTCAAATAAATAAAGAAAATCTTTAAAAAAATAAAATAACATTTAAAAGTTATATATTTCTGGGGTGCCTCAGTGGTTGAGCATCCGACTCTTGGTTTCGGCTCAGGCGGTGATCTCAGGGTCATGGGATCGAGCTCCGTGTAGGGCTCCACGCTCAGTTCGAGGTCTGCTGAAGTTTCTCTCTCCCTCTGCTTCTCTCTCTCTCTCTCTCAAATAAATAAATAAATCTTTAAAAAAAATTTTAAGATTTTTATTTCTTTATTTATCTGACAGAGAGAGAGAGCACAAGCAGGGGGAGTGGCAGAGGGAGAAGCAGACTCCCCGCGGAGCAGAGAGCCCGATGCGGGGCTCCATCCCAGGACCCTGGGATCCTGACCTGAGCCGAAGACAGACGCTTAACCGACTGAGCCACCCAGGTGCCCACAAATAAATCTTCTTTTAAAAAGTTATATATTTCCTGTTCTTCTAAGTAGCAGACAGGTTTAAAATGTATACTCTTCTCTAACTAAAAAACCTAGAGTTTTGTTATTTTAGTCCCTAACAGAATGAGTTTCTCCACCCTGGAATATAGTGATTTGGTAATCATTTTTCAGATTATCCAAATTATTGAATTACTTTGTTGACCTGCATAAGGAATTGGGAGCTGGCTTATTTCACCTTTATGTATCCCCATCGGTTCTTGCTTTTCTGCACTGGATGACAGTCTTTGGTGACGTGATGCCCTCAAAGGTAATTTGCTCTCCAGGGCCTTCAAATAGATTTAAGAAGAAGAACAAGAACCTTAATTTAGCTTTTATGGCTCTCAGCAGGAGGGTAGGTCGAATATGAGTCAGCCCACCACAGCTGGGAGCAGCAGTTCGAGCTTACTTCTTAGTAAGCCAGTGAATACCCAGAAAGCCCCAAGAACCAGGATATACCCAGTAACTTAGACCATCCTGATGTCCCTCCGCCACCTCCTCCTGCCACAGCCCCCCCACCCCCCGCCCCGGGGTCACCAGATGGAGAACCATTTCCTGTTTATATCCTGTGCTTATTTTGCTTTATTCTGAGAGGATATTGCCTACAAGATCCTGACTGCCACACCTCAGGCCCTGAGTAGGGAATAAGAAAGACACCGTCAGTGAAAAGACATGGGGTTATCTTCCCCACTTTGGTCCTACCGCACGACTGAGTCCACAGAAGAGACTAGGCACACGTAGGGTCCTACCGCTGTCCTCTAGGACCAAACTGAGGCCAAGATGGCAACATTTTCTTTGCCATGCCATCCTTCTCCTCCCCTTAGCCCCCCTGCCTCCTGTGGTCCTCTGGACCCCAACTGAGGGGTGCTCCCTAGGGACAGGCGGAAGGAAGCAGCAGTGCCCAACCCTCTGACCCAATCCTTTGACCATCCTGGAATGACATTCAGGTACATGACAAGTCTCGGTGGTGTGGGGCTGTCCCCCAGCATCCTAGGCCCCTGCCCATTCAATGCCGGAGCACCCCTGTCATTGTGACAACCGAACTCGGCCAACCAGGAATTTCTAAAACACACCCCCCAGGCCAGGAAGGAACGTGACCCTTGTCTGTCTTGTTCATCGCCGTATGCCCAGCACCCTGGCACAAAGCACAAGACCCTGCATGCTGTTCAATCAGTTTTTGTGGAATAATCATCCTACAGTCCAGCTATCTGTGCTGTGATTTACTGCCCTCTCTTCATCCCCCCCTGCCTGGGGAAAGGGGGAAGAAAAGAACTCAGTGCAGGGGCCAGCCTCTCTCACAGAGGTGTCTAAACCGTTCATGGATGCTATGGGCAAATGGGTGCTTTCTTAGGGGTGCTCGGGAGGGGGGCTGATTTCTAGTTCTGGTGGGGGTGGAGTGAGGATGGGGGCACACAGAAAAGCAGAGACACCTGGAAAGATAAGAATGGCTCAGTGGCGGGACACCCGGCTGGCTCAGTCGGTCGAGCATGTGACTCTTGATCTCAGAGTCATGAGTTCAAGCCCCACGTTGGGCAGAGAGCTTACTTTAATAAAAAAGAAAAAAAAATGGCCCAGTGGTTAGAACCACAAATTCTGGAGCCCTACAGCCTGGCTCTGGCTGTGCCACTTATGAGCTGTTTTTTTTTCTTTAAATATTTTATTTATTTATTTGAGAGCGAGAGTGTGTGTATACAAGTGGGGTGGGGGCAGAGGGAGAGGGAGAAGCAGACTCCCCACTGAGCAGGGAGCGGGATGTGGGATCATTCTTGTTCCCAGGGGCCCAATCCTAGGACCCCGGGATCATGACCTGAGCAGAAGGCAGACGCTTAACCAACTGAGCCACCCAGGCGCCCCCACTTAGGGCTGTTTAAAGTCTGGGAGCCTCTCAGTGCCTCCCTTTTCTCATCCATAAAGTGAAGATAATAGCAGTTAAGGTTGCTGGGAAGGCTAAATGAGATAATTCATGCAAAGTGATTAGGCCATGTAATTATGCATTATTGTTGTTTTTCTGAAATACCTGAGTAACTTGGATGAATGAATTATCATACCTCAGCCCAGCATTCTCCCACCCTCGCGCCAATCCTCTCCTCACCCTCCTCCATACCACTTTCAGGTCCCACCGCCCTTGGTGGATGGTGAGAGACCCGGAACACCTGACCACCTTCCCACTGCCCTTTCTCTACTTTCCCTTGCTGCAAAGACCATCTCAGAGATGTATTCCGGGGGCCCCAGCCCGACTCCTCCAGGGCCGTCACGTGTTCCTGGAGCCCCCGCCCCCCCCCCGGCAACCTGGGAGGTCCCACCCACCACTTGCTTCCTGCCCTACTCCCCGAACCTGCACAGGAAAACTGCCAGCCAGCCCTCCCCTTCCCTTCTAGGTTTGTGGCTGCTAACCTCGGGCCAGCGGGGGAGCCAAAGGTCCCCTTCTAGTCCCTACACTGCCCACCCCCTCAAAGTCACCAACTCTCCCTAGACAGGTGCTCGCTACTTCCCTGGACCGCAATGTTTGTGACCCCGTGTCCCTTCCCTAGGCTGTGACACCAGAACTGTGCACACCGAGCGTGTGTGACCCCTTGAGGGTCCAAATCCCCACGTGTGTGACTCCAGGAGCATCCGCGTTCCAGTCTGTGCGTCCCAAGGGCAGCCCACACCCTTGCCCATGTGAACCCCCAGGAGGGTTAACGCCGCAGCCTGGAACGACCCCAGAGGGGCGTGGGGAGGAACGCGAAACGGAACAGTCCGCCCAGGACCGTACCACTAGGAAGGGGACGGCCACCTGACAACATACCATTTGTTTGTGGGGGAGGATTGCGACAGCTGTCTCAATCCCTAATAGAGAGGGAATGTCGCAGTCTTGCTTGCCCCAAGGTTCCCGTCCGGTCCTCCTGACTCCCACCCGCCTCGGGCGTGCCTCACGCTCTGGTCGCGCCCTCGGCCTCGCTCACATCCGCCATCTTAACCACTCTCACCGCCCCCCTCCATTCCCTAGAAGCCGCCGTCAGTGTACCCGAGCCCCCAGTTGGCTCAGGGGTGCGGACAGCAGGCTCGGAGACTGCCGTGGGCTCTGATTGGTCGATGGCCGAATTCTCACCGGGCCTCGGAGACAAACACGGCCCGCCTCCGCTCTCGCGCGCCGGGCTCCCATTGGTCACGCGCTCGGAGCATGTGCAGTGGATGCCAGACCACGGTGCCGGGCCGCTGAAGCAAGGCTTTGGGAGATTTCGCATCGCGGGTTCGAGTACCACCCCCGGGGCTCAGAGGGGGTTCACCTGTAAGAAGGGGCAGAAGGTGGTGCTTCCCCTTGGGGGTTAGTGAGATGACCCACCGGGGCGTGGCGCCCCGTGTAAACTCGAAATTGTAAACGCTAACAAACCTAGTGGGGTTTTAGTGCCTGCACCCCAGGGTTCTTGCGTTCCTTTATTCTCTAGTTAACACAAAATAGAAGGCGTTCTTTGAGTTTGGGTTCTAGGAACTACTCTAGGAAATACTCAGAAGTTAGTTTAATAAAATTACGCCGCAGTAGGACGGGCGCAGGTGGGCTGTCTGGCTCTCCCTAAATACCATAAATTGCAGAGTGAACGTCTTACGGTCTTTGGATTCAATGTACTAAAGTTTTCAGCAGTTAAGGTCCCTCCTGGCGAGGGATTTGACAAAGTGTGTTTAAGAGAATAAATACTTTCCCCAGTTTTCGATGCACAAAGCAATAGTTTTGGAGCATTAGGCCTGGCCAGAGGGGACAGGACTGTTGCGATTGATATGTATTATTTAATATACATCGTAGGTGATATAGCCAGTTACCTGCTTTAAAGTTGGCAATGTTTACATTATATATGTATGTAAATTAAAATGTAAGTATATATTACGTGCATTATAAAATACATATAAATAACTATAAATACATGATTCATAGGGATATAGATGATGTAGATGGAGGAGTGGGACCTCAGTTCACTGTCCTGGGTCAGTCACATGCTGAAAGGCAAGTAGCTTGATAATTTCACATGGTGCCCTCAATTTTAGGAAGCCTGAGCCCTGAGCCCTCTGCCTTCACCAGGTAGGGGCAAATTTCCCTTAGTTTGCTTGGAAACTCCAAATCTATGCCCAGCACTGCCTGCACTGCTTTTGCATCAGCTCTGATCATTATTTTAAGTGTGTATATGGGAGCTTGGGGTGCTGGGTAGAACAAATGAAAGGTTCGGTTAAAGTGTGGGCACTTTGTCATCACTGAATGTTTCTGATGGTGGCTGGGTTTGTAACACACATACTTCAGTTTAGTATCTTCACCCAAGGGCCATTGTTGGTAGGAGGTGCATTGCATTTGTTTGGGATGTAGCCCTAATGGTTATAGTATGGTGTAGCCCAACATGCAAGAGCTCTGCACTCTCTTTCCAGAAATACACCCCAAAGTGGTATGATTGAAGACGACGGAGGGAAACAAAAGAAAATCTTCAGCTTGTGAATAAAAGAATGAGACCATTTGCAAAAAATAAAAAGCTGAAAGAAAACCTCAAATGTGGCTCGCTTTGTTATGTTGGTAGCCCTTTGAATTACACGAATTTCTTCACCAGCAAACCCAGTTTAGATCTTGAATACAAGCAACTTGAGAAAAAAAGTTGCTTTGTGTCTATTTGCTAGGTTTGGCAACTATGGGAAAACAATGCGTGTGTGTTTATAATCTTATGATCAGTGGAGCTTTCAGGAAATTGAGGATAAATATGCACATATGCATAGTGTTAGCATAACTTGCCTGAGTCCTGCAAGTTAGTCAGGAAGCTTTAAAATGTATTTATTTTTGGCCACCGATGGTCTTTTAAAATCGAAGCAAAATCTCTTAAAGCTATTTTTTCACTTTTGATTTTTTTTATTTGTGACTGAAAGATATTTTGTCAATGTTTACAAATATTCAGGAGGCTGGGCATGGGGGCTAGCTACACACTGGGGTGGTGGGGTGGGGCAGGATTGCACAGCTGGGACATTTGCAGGGCAGGGATTTAAAAAAAAGGAAAAAAAGTCATCTTTTCAAAGCTTTCTTTCCTGAATAAGTAGTAATAGTCTTATCAAAGATAGATGAACTTCTGTGTAAAATTTGAATTACAAAAGAATTATAGCAGTGCAAGGTATTTGGCGCCGGTGAGGCCAGGTACCAAACAGAGTCTCTCCTCCCTCCTTAAGGTTCTGAATATCTGCTGTGAAAGCCCTAAATGCCTTAGCCCTTCAGGTTTCAAAGAGAGTCAAAATAGTTACCAGGCTAGAGTGCGGTTGAGTGGCCAGGCAGCTTCTGAGCCTCATCCCAAAGATATATTTTCCCAGAAGAAAGAAACCATGTGTTGAAATGAAAACAACTAATTGGAATAAAATATCTTGTAATCGATTTATTTATTTATTTGTTTGTTTATTTATTAAGATTTTATTTATTTATTTGACAGAGAGAGACACAGTGAGAGAGGGAACACAAGCAGGGGGAGTGGGAGAGGGAGAAGCAGGCTTCCCGCTGAGCAGGGAGCCTGATGCGGGGCTCGATCCCAGGACCCCGGGATCATGACCCGAGCCAAAGGCAAACACTTAACTGACTGAGCCACGCAGGTGCCCCAAGAAAGGTTTCTTTAAGCAATTATGAGGCTTCACCAGGGGAACTGTTCACTACAAGGTATATTATGGGCAAGTGATAGTATAGTATTTGAGTATCCATTTATTAGTCTGGATAACCAGTTGAAGGTGCTGTATAATTTTAAATGTAGAAACAGCATTCTTCAAGATCTAGAGAGAAAGTGTAAAAATTGCCTGATTATTTGAATATATACACTCAGTGTATTACAGAGCTCTTTCCACTGCCAAAGAGTAGTCATAATGTTTGCTTCGTTTCAAACCAAATCCATAACGTTAAAATACATAATTTCCATCAGCAACTTGTTGGCATTGGGTGAGGGGAAGTCCTTCCTTGTATAAAGATACGTGATTTTGGGGTGCCTGGGTGGCTCAGTTGGTTAAGCTTAAGTGTCTGCCTTTGGCTCAGGTCATGATCCCAGGGTCCTGGGATCGAGCCCTGCGTGGGGCTCCCTGCTCAGCGGGAAGCTATCTATCTCAAATAAATAAATAAAGTCTTTTTAAAAAAAGATTTTATTTATTTGACAGAGAGAGACACAGTGAGAGAGGGAACAGAAGCAGGGGGAGTGGGAGAGGGAGAAGCAGGCTCCCCGTGGAACAGGGCTTGATCCCAGGACCCTGGGATCATGACCTGAGCCAAAGGCAGACGCTTAACGACTGAGCCACCCAGGCGCCCCTCAAATAAATAAATAAGTCTTAAAAAGATATGTGGTTTCTGCTGAAGACTTTCAAAGACATTCTCTAATGCAATGTTATTAAAAGGATTATTTCCCTGCCCAAATGAACATTGAATTTCAGGCTGAGACTTTCCATTGCATATTTTGATTACGCAGCAAGTAGGTTTGTGTCCAATATTCATTGAAATAGCAAACAAATCCATCCCCCCGTTGCAGAGGGCAAGCTGAACCACAAGGCTGAGAGATCTCCAGAAACTCAGGCAAACAAATGTGTGTATATACTTTACATGCGCACTCACACACAGCCAGGTGTGCAAGTATTCGTGTGGCTCACAGAGCCATGGATTGGTCAGGGGCCTCAAGGGGAAAAACCTAATATTGTGGAGGGATTGAAGTGATGCGGTAGGTGACACCCCCTTCCTCCATACCCAATTATTTTTCTCAAGTAGTTCAATGAAGTTACCACACAAGAGTTTGGGATTCAATCTTAGGCGGGAGAGGACCACCTATAAAATTTATGGAATGCATTAGACCCAGCTAATCAAAATTCAACAAATATTTTTTTTAGAAGATTTTATTTATTTATTTGACACAGAGAGACACAGTGAGAGAGGGAACACAAGCAGGGGGAGTGGGAGAGGGAGAAGCAGGCTTCCCGCGGAGCAGGGAGTCTGATGCGGGGCTCGATCCCAGGACCCTGGGATCACGACCTGAGCCGAAGGCAGATGCCCAACGACTGAGCCACTCAGGCGCCCCTCAACAAATATTTTTTAAAGATTTCATTTATTTATTTGATAGAGCACAAGCAGGGGAGTGGCAGAGGGAGAGGGAGAAGCAGGCTCTACTCCATCAGATGTCTACTGAACATCTACTACGTGCCAGGCACTCTGTCGGATGCTCTATCTACATTCTCCCCCTTAACCTTCACAACAAACCCACAAGGGGGCTATTTTGTCCCCATTTTACTCATGAGAAAACAGATTCAGAAAATAGAGGTGACTTGTTTGCTCAAGGTCACAGAGTCAGCACAAATAAGGCTGGGCCCCTGTCCTCTTAACTCTGGCTCCCATTACCCAGCCTCTCAGCCCATTCATCTAGCGAACTCCTATTCATTCTTCAGATCTTAGCTGAGATCCCACTCTCCCCGGAACTCCTTCCCGGGCACGCTGAGTTCAGGTTCTGTTGCCTCCTCATGAACTCATGTATTCCTTCTCTGTAAGCAGTAAGTGGGCAAGACTTTCAGCCTTATTTCACAATATCAGGTATATGGGAGACATTAAAGGAATAGCTACTAGAGGGGCGCCTGGCTGGCTCGAGCCTGCGACTCGAGATCTCAGGGTTGTGAGTTCAACCCCCATACTGGGCGTGGAGTCTATTTAAAATTTTTAAAAAATAGCTATTGGGGTGCCTGGGTGGCTCAGTTGGTTAAGCGTCTGCCTTTGCCTTGGGTCATGATCTCGGGGTCCTGGGATTGAGCCCTGCTCAGCGGGGCAGCCTGCTTCTCCCTCTCCCACTGTTCCCCCTCCCCCTGCCTCATGCTCTCTCTCTCTCTCAAAAAATAAATAAATAAATAAATAAATAAATAAATAAATAAAATCTTTAAAAAAAATAGTTATTGGATGAGTGACTAAACGAAGGTGTGAATGATGCACTCCAAAGATTTCCACCCCCCACCCAGTCTCCTTCCTTGCAAAGGGCCGGGCCAGTGCTGAACCTCCTTGGGGTGGGAGACAGAGTACAGACAGGAGGGAGACCCGCCCTTGTGAGTTCACTGCTGGTTAGGGAGACATTCCAGAAAATGATGGGAATGCAGAGTGCCCTGAGCTGGAGGAGAGGATGGGGTGGAGGGAGGGCAGCTAGGGAAAGGAAAATCAACTGTCATCAGAGATGAAACAAATTGTTTCATCCAAATAATGTTCTCAAGTCAAATATGAGAACAATCATATGAATATAAATTATGGACTGGAGAATTGAGCCTGACACCTTTATTTATTTATTTTTAAAGATTTATTTATTTGAGAGAAAGAACACGCGTGCGGGAGCAGGGGGGAGGGGCAGAGGGAGAGAAGCCGACTCCGCCCTGAGCCCGGAGCCTAACTCCTGACTCTGGGATCAATCTCATGACCCTGAGATCATGACCTGAGATCGTGACCTGAGCCGAAATCAAAAGTCAGACGCTGAACCGACTGAGCCACCCCGGCGCCCCAAGCCTGACACCTTTAGAGTCTGATGCTGATGCACAGGCTAAATACACACACTTTTACCTGTGAGTGATTTATTATTTACAAGAGAGTAATTATTGCAGGTGATCTATTATTTGCCAGTAGTTCCAAGGCATTTTGCATGCCACCTGCCCCATGTCTCCGCTTCCTCGGTCACACATTGCCCTTTGTCCTGACTCCCGGCTCCGGTCCTCACTTGGCTGGTTCTCTCTTTGGACGGGGATGAGCTCCCTGCGAAGGCTGGAAGCAATGTGAGGACAGGAATAATGAGCGACTCATATTTTTGTGTTCCCTCCACGGCGTTTGGGGCCGGTCAGACCAAAAGATGGAGGAAGGTAGAGGTTGGGTGCCTGATGGATAATGTATTGCTTTCCTATAAATGTGGACGGCGATGCGTTTGTCTCTCAGACCCTAATTCACCTTTTCCTGGTCTGATAGTTGTGGATTTCACTCCCAGGAGGCATCAGCGGCTTGCCTCTGCCCAAAGCACCATGAACTTCAGCCCCAGGCCGAGCAGCACAGCTCTTATCACAGACTGAGAAGCCTCTGTCCCTAATGGTATTTATTTGACACCATTAATTCTTGTCCTTTGACGTGTTTTGGGTTTTTTTCCCCTTTGGTTCTGGCATGGGAAAAGAGGTAGAACAAAGAGAACCCTTGGCCTGGCCCTGTGAGTCTTCTCGCCTTCTGATAAATCTCCGGCTTTCTAATTGGGTGACAGCTGGGAGGAAACCCGCTGCTCCCCCAGCTCTCCCCCTACTCCCTACTGGTCCCCCTTCTCCTCCTTTCTGCTCCCCAAGACACCACCCTTCACACTCCTGTAAGAGAGAAGAAATCAGGTTCAGGCTCTTTAATGGGGAAACCGCATCCACTACGCCCTGTCGCAGAGTAACCTCCTGAAGGCCCCCTCTTGGCAAAGTCTGGGCCACGGAGAGATTCCTGCTGCTACTCTCTGGGAAAATGAGTAGCCAAAGTCAATGTCTGATGGGAATCAAAGGGGAAAACATACTGGGATCTCACTGAAGACTTGTCCCTTTAACTGATTCCTTTACTAACCAGTTGACATGTGTTTAAAATCTGCCCCGGAGACATGGCATAGATTTTAGGCCTTCCTCGGCCACTGAATGCTCCCCCGTCTGCTCCCTTGCAGTCCTCCAGAAGTTGTTTTCCAAAGCACATTTATTAGAAACCTTGTTGCGCAAGGCAGTCTGCCAGGCAGTGTGTAAGGATAATGAAATGCCCAGCCTCTCATCTGCAGAAATTCATCCCAGGGGAAGGACACAGCGTGCGCAAGATAAAGAGCAGGCTCTGGGCTGAACCCCCGGGGGCTGGGATAGCTATTTCCCTTTATCGCAGTCGGACCAGAGACACAAACATTTT